>NC_066620.1:131897230-133097230 GCF_025201925.1 Gopherus flavomarginatus
CAAACAGTAAAGAATACTATAAAACAAGTTACCAGCCTGCCTCCTGCTGACAGAAATGTATAATAATTTGGGAAAAGTCCAGGTCCTTTCATTATACAGGAACTCCTCACTTAAAGTCGTCTCAGTTAACGTTGTTTCAATTTTAGGGAACGTGCTCGTTTAAAGTTGTGAAATGCTCCCTTCTAACGTCGTTTGGCAGCTGCCTGTTTTGTCCACTGCTTGCAGGAAGAGCAGCCTGTTGCAGGGTGGTTGGAACCAGGGTGCACCAGCAGCCCCCCATCAGCCCCCCACTCCCCTAAGTTCCCTGTGCAGCTCTTGTCCCTCCCCCCACTGCCACGTGCTGCTCCTGCCCTCTGCCTTGGAGCTGCTCCTAGAGACTCCTGCTTGCTGTACGGGGGGAGGGGGGAAAGGTGGGCTAATGTCAGAGTGTCTCCCCCTCCCACCTGCTCCTGCACCCCGCTTACCCCATCTTCCATAGAGCAGGGGGAACACACGATGGAGGGAGGGAGTTTCTAGGCAGTAGCTTCTGTCTCAGGGCTCAGCAAGCTGATTTAATTAACAAGGCAGTGTGCTTACGCCTGGGGTCAGCTACTTAAAGGGGGAATACACATTTTTTTCTCTCACACACAGGGTGTGTGTCTCTGTCCGCCCTCCCTCCATTCCTGCTGCCTTGTAGAGTGTTGTGAGAGTTAACCCTTGAGGGCTCAGTCAATTGCTAGTTCATTTAGCAGTAAGGCATTCCCTGGGAAATATCCCACCCTCTGACTTCACCACCTCAGCCAAGCTTCACAATCGTCATCACTGTGTACCAGTATTAAATTGTTCGTTTAAACTTACACACACACACACACACACACATGCAGTACAGTATATGTGTGATATATATCTATATAGATAGATATAGTCTTTTGTCTGGTGAAAAAAATTTCCCTGGAACCTAACCCCCTCATTTACATTAATTCTTACGGGGAAATTGGATTTGCTTAACATTGTTTCACTTAGTCGCATTTTTCAGGAACATAACTACAATGTTAATTGAGGAGTTCCTGTATATCTTTTCTGGAGCAGCAAATCAGTCCTATTAGGATTCTTGCCAGACTAAATATATTGTTTGAAGAAGTTCCTGGGACAAGTCATTGAAGTGTATAAGAGAAACAGTTTAATTTTTCTGTGTCGTGCTATTAAATGAGATTATATATTGCTATCCAGAATAGGGGTCTAAACGATTTTTTCTAACCTTCAAGTACATGTAAGACTGACTCAAATGTAAAAAGCAGTAGATTTTTGACCAGTCTCGGCCCGGAATGTGCTGCACTAGTCACTTAGCACCCCTTCCTTAAACTAATTTACCTTATGCTCAAACATTGTATGTGGCAGGATCACTACTAAAAGGGTCTGAGCCTTTGTATAATATTGAATGTCAAAGTACAGTGGTCACTATTAAAAAGTCGGCATTTCAGTAACCACATTTCTAAGAGTGCTTGTCCCTATTTGGAGTATTCCCACTTGGTCTTTTCTCTGCACCTAAGGCAGGTACAAAATGCCTCTCCATGGTAGTGGCTCACTTAAGGAATTGATATTTTCGTTTGTTCCTTCTTGAATGATTAGCTGCTGAAGTATGCTTTTCTGCAAGGACCTGATGAGCCACATAGCTACCACAGCCAAACTTCTCTCATACCTAGGTTTTTTTCTCAACCTCCCAAAGTCTATCTTTTGTCCTGCTCAAAGGATTCACTTTATAGGTGCCATATTCAATTTAGTAGAGGGAAAAGCTTTTCAGACATAGGACAGATTTCTCTGAATGAGACAATGTATATTAAAGATTTGAAGTTGTCCTGCACAGACATCATTAGGTCATCCAGGACAGTGAGCTGATCCACCTTTTATTCCTTTAATGGGCTCAGTACACATTGTCACAAAGCACTGTGCTTTAGTACAGGCAGCTGCCTCGTATGCCTCTCTGGGTTGAGGGGTCCTGCATTCTGTAATGGGACCTGGCTTCAGGCACCCACCTTCTCAAAGAGGATACTACTTGTGAATCACTTGAAGGGCACTTCACACAGGGAAAAGCACTCGGAGAGGCAACTTACTTGTAATAACTGGAGTTCTTCAAGATGTGTTGTCCCTATGTGCAGTGTACTATCCCCTTCTTCCGCTATGCCTCAGATCCCATCCTGGGCACCTGTGGTAGAGAAGGAACTGAGATCACGATGACTGAGCAGCCTCTAATACCCTGGATGAAAAGCACTAGGATAGCAGGATCACATGCATGGTCCAAATGGACACATTTGGAAAGAATTATCCAGTCCCAGATGCTGGGAGTGCAAATACAGGCCTGAAGTGCACTACACATAGGGGCAACACATCTAAAGAACTCCAGTTATTACAGGGGGAGTAATCTCTTTCCCTGTACTTTGGAATAGAAAAAATGCGTTGTAGTGTCTGTTGGTAAACATTAACTTTTTGTGGTGATCACTGTATCTTACTAATGTACCTGTAGATTCAGACCAAGTTTGGGATGGTGGTAACTGGCTTGGCTGAAAAGAACACAGGCTTGTTCATGTTATTTTGCAAAGGACTCTTGCCTTGTAGTGGACAGAATGGATGGTGCTCATTTAGTGAGCAATCTAATATTTTCTCATTGTTCAATGCGTGTCCCATGCCTTATTTACAGCACACTATTCAAACTTGTCTTGGGAGACAGAAATATCTATTTTCTCGTGCTTTTCTGTGGAGCAGATCACTGTATTATCTGAATGTGTAACCCCTGCCTGCTCGGAGTGGCATTCTGTCCCCCTCTGGTGGTGGCTAGGCCAGCTAGAGATTGATGAGCCTGCTACAGCCTTGTCTAAGAGACATGTCTTTAGCTCAGGCAGTAGAGACTCATGCATTAAGCTCCCGAGGTCCCAGGTTTGATCCTCGCTGTCAGTGTCCATGTGTGGGTTGCCATTACATAAATATTTCCAAAAAATTAATGAATTTATTTTCACAACATCCCTGTGAGATGATTATCATCCCCATTTTGCAATTGGGGAACTGAGGTAGAGAGATTAAGGTAAAAAGTATCCACTAATTTTATTTTCCCAGTCTGAGAAACCTAGGACCTGATTTTTTCAGAGTACTTAATACATACTATTTATATAGCACTTTATATGCTCAAACCACAGCTCCTATGGACCTCACTTGCAATCTTGTGCACTCAGCACTTCTATAAAACAGACCCTAGGGTATTTAATGGGGCATCTAGAAAATGGGGAACACATAATTAGTGACCATCTATGAAAAGTTTGGTTTTAGTGTCTTAACTAGTATCACATACGAATGTGCACAAATGGGAACAGAGTCCAGTTCCCAAGGGCAGCATTCAACTGTCTTAACCATGAGTGCATCCTCTCTCTTTCCACATTCACTTTCCTCAGTCACTGCATACCTTCTTTCTTAGGCAACAAATAGGTGTCCTACAGATAAATTTCCTTCACTATGGAACTCTGATTCATCCCCAGAGAGAATCTGTTCTGTATACTGAACGAGGCAGGGGACCTGTCGCAAGGTGGCAAGAGGCCAGTACACTTGTGACTGGTAAGCTGACCCCCAGTTAGGGTTCAGAGAGGGTACCTGGGCCATGGGGACAAGATCTGGTGAGTCAAAGATGACTGAGAGCACTGACAGAGAGAAAGAAGGTAGGTGACAGCTGTCTGAGGAGGAAAGGTGAGACTAGGGGGGCGGAGGAGGAGGAACTGCAGCAGCAGAGGATGTCTGGTACAGAGAGCCATTGGGAAGAGCAAAAGCTTGATGGTGAGGACTGGTCAGAGCTGAGGAACCCCTGCTGAGTTAAAGGAGAGCTCATGCAGACACCCCTCAGAAGGGGAAGAATCAGCTTGGTTAAGAGATGCTGAGCCTAAAAAAGAGGGTTGATGCTGAGGGCAAATCCTAAATGCAGGAGTAGGACTCGCATGCAGAGAGGCCCCCTGGCAGTTGGCCTGAGTGGAAGGTGGCAGGAACCTACACCCAGAATAAGGGGCTGGTGCTGGAAGGATGTTCCTGGAGCAGGAATAGGACACTCGGGCAGGGAGGCCTGGCTGAGCAGAACACGGTGGACAGGTTTGTTGCAAAAGACCAGATGTGGGACTAGAGGAGAAAACTCACAGAAGAGAAGCATGTCTTGGAACTCTTGATAGAATGCCTGGAGAGTGAGGCTCTGGACTAGGGGCTGAAGGAACTGACACAGAGTGGTTCATGGCTTGGGTGCATTACGTGGGAAACCGTGACCTTGGAATGGGATTGAAAGAGCTGCTGCACTGTAACCTTGTTTTACTTTGAGGTTTTCAGAACTGTTTTTTATTGTGAGGGATGTGTGGACTGTGGTACTTCATATAAATAAAATGGTTTGAATTTACTGCAATAATTCTTTTCAAGTGTCAATTCAAAGGGGAAACTGAGGCAGGCAGGCATATTGTGCCATGGCCGTCTGTGGGAGGATGCTCCAGAAGCGGTTGCCCTACAACAGGACCTTGATAAAAATAGTAGGTGATCATAATGCATATGCACAAAGGGACTGAATTAAGACTGGTCCGGCAACCTTAATTTGTCAGTTCCTAACTTTTGAGTTCTTGACTTTGTAACTTGAATGTTCTTCTGTCAGTGTGTGTGTGTGTGTGTGTGTGTGTGTAATTTTTATATGATTTTTCTAAAAGCAAACTGAAAAAACAGAAATGTTATGTGATGTCTCATTGACACCCACATGCAGTGTTGAGCTGGAGCTGGTTCCCAGCGGTTCTCGGGAACCGGTTGTTAAATTTAGAAACCCTTTTAGAACGGTTGTCCCTCATGGGGCAACCAGTTCGAAAAGGGCTTTTAAATTTAACAAAAGCTCCAGCAGCTCATTGCCCTTCTTCCAGCCCCAGCTCACCTCACTCTGCCTCTGCCTCTGCCTCCTCCCCATAACACTCTCTCGGCTTCCCCTTCCCCTCCCCGGCTTCCCCTTCCCCTCCCCAGCTTCCCGCAAATCAGCTGTTCGGGCGGGAAGCCGGGGAGGACTGAGAAGGAAGCAGCGGCTTCCTGCAGGTGAGCTGGGGCAGGGGGACGGGGGCGCGAGTAGGGTTCCAGGCGCCACACAGCTCCGGCCTGCCTCCCAACCCGAACCCTAACCTCATCCCCGGGCGGCGCGGCTCCAGCCTGACCCCGACCCTGGCCAACGCATGTCTGGCCCGGCCCTGGCCCCGACCTTGGCCAGCTGGGTGGCATGGCTCCAGCCCGGCCCTGACCTTGGCCGTCCAGGCGGCGCGGCTCCGGCCCGGCCCCGGTCACGGCCAACCGGGCAGCACGGCTCTGGCCCCGGCCGATCACCCCGACTCCGCCCGAGCGGCTCCGGTCCCAACCCGGGCCCCAGCCGAGCTGCCCAGCCCTGCCCTGGCTGAGCGGCTCTGGCCTGCGGCCCCGGCCCCCACCTCCAGGCAGTGTGGTAAGGGGGCAGGGAGCAGGGAGGGGGTGTTGGATATAGGGCAGGGGAGTTGGGGGGGTGGATTATTGTTGGGGCGGTCAGAGGGCAGGGAACAGGGGGATTGAATGGGGGCAAGGGTCCTGGGGGGGCAGTCAGGAAGGAGCAGAGGTTGGATGGGGTGGTGGGGGGCAGTCTGGGAACAGGGAAGGGGGGTGGATGGGGTCCTGGGGGGAGCTGTCAAGGAACGTGGGGGGTTGGATGGGACAGGAGTCCTGGGAGTGGGGGGAGGCTGTCAAGGAACGTGGGGGGTTGGATGGGACAGGAGTCCCGGGGTCGAGGGGCATGACCCCCTAGTGGAGTGAGGAGGCGGGAACCGGTTGTTAATATTTTGGCAGCTCATCACTGCCCACATCGATCCTCAACAGAGTGGGACTTTTTGATCCACTGTAGAGGCCTCTGCCACTTGAGCCAACAACTGATTGATAGCAATAGTAGATTATCCTCTGTGTATACCAGCACTAAAGGGGGATGTGACACACTTTCCCACTGGGTTTCACAGATATTTGCTAATAGGAGAGGAAATGAGAAACTCAGAAATCTTGGGTTCCATTCCAGGCTCTGGGGTGCAGTGTCTTCTAATGTGTACAAACTCTTCAGCCCATTTCCCACCCCTCCAAGCTTGACCGCTTCCATGCTGCTCTAGTTTTTTCTCTTTCCCATCCTGTCTCTTTGCCTCATTCCCCTCCCATAGACCCCTGGTTTTCAAGATGCAGGTCACAACCCAGCACTAGGTTACGGAATGGAAGGCACTGGGTTGTGGTTCCTCTGGTCAGCACTGCTGACTGGGCCATTAAAAGTCCCATCACTGGTGCTGCCTGGCTAAGGCTAATCCCTACCTGTTCTGACACTGCGTTGTGCCCTGGAAGCAGCCAGCAGCAGGTCCAGCTCCTAGGCGGGGGGGAGCCACAGGGCTACGCATGCTGTCCTTGCCCTGAGCACTGGCTCCACACTCCCATTGGCTGGGAACTGGCCAATGGGAGCAGGGGGAGAAGGGGCAGTGCCTGCGGGTGAGAGCCGCTTGTGCGCCTCCATCTAGGAGTTGGACCTGTTGCTGGCCACTTCTGGGGTACAGCGTGGTTTGTGGTGCCAGGACAAGCAGGAAGCCTGCCTTAGCACCCTGTTGCACTGCTGACCGGGAGCCGCCTGAGGTAATCCTGTGCCCTAATCCCCTGCCCCAGCCTGGAGCCCCCTTCTGCACCCTAAATCCCTCATCCCCAGCCCCACCCCAGAGCCTGCACCCCCAGCTCAGAGTCTTGACCCCCTCCTCCACCACAACCCTCTGCCCCAGCCCTGAGCCCCTCCCTCACCCCAAACCCTTCATCCCCAGCTCTGTTGGGTCACAGGCATCAATAATTTTCTTCAACTGGGTCGCCAGAAAAAAAATTAAAAAACAACTGACCTAGATAGTCCCAGTCTGTGTGCCTCCAGGCTTCTCATCTCAGTCCGTTTCCCCATCCTGGCTCCTATTATCTGTCTTCTCTTCCCATCTCCTCATTCTCCATCTCCACTGGGTCCTAGTCCAAACATCCCTCCCTTGGATGAGGAGCCTGTCTGTCTTCCCCCTGGCTTCTTGTCCCAGTCTCTTTGCTCAGACATTTACAGTTCTTCCACTGCTCTTCATCAGATCTGTCTCCCTATCTCACCCTGCATGTTCTCAGGCTCATTCCTCCTCCCTGCTAAGCTCAAACTCCCCACTTACCTGCTGGCACCATTTCCCTCTCCTCCAACTCCCAGTTTCTCTCTCCCCTTGTTAGCATCCAGATTCAGGTCCCCAGTTCTCCTGGTTTGTGTCCCTATGTTTTCCTTGTCTTGTTTCTGTACCCATTCCCTTCCACTCCCCTGGAGGGCTGGGTCTTGTCCCTTCTGCATGTGAATCAGGCAGCTTCCAGTGCTGCATGGGGAGCATTGGAAACACAGGGAATGAGAGTCCTGTGCTCTCAATTCTAGTACCAACACCCCGTCTGGTCTGCAAGTGGCCGAGAGTTGCAACTGTAGGGAAAGCACAGCTGGACTCTGCAGACTTTTTTCTGCAAACCTTGTGTGAATTGGGATTTTTTTCCCCCCAAAAGCTTATAATGGCCAAATTAGGGCAGATTTTCATAGGGATGGAAAATGGCACATCCTTATTGACACAGGGCCACCTTCCACTAAATTTCAAATCCCTGCTCCATAGAATGGAGATGCTAGAACTCCTCAAAAGGTCACAGATTCTTTTTTAAATGGGGAAAATGTGGTTTCCCTCCCCAATCTTGAATTTGAACCCATTGCCTCTGTTCCTGCCCTCTGTGGCAAGAGAGGAAAACTCTTTTCCATCTCTTTTATGACAGCCTGTCAAGTATTTGAAGATTGCTATCATGTCTCTCCCTTAATCTCTTCTTTTCCAAACTAAAGGTACCCAGTTCCCAGGGGCGGCTCCAGGTACCAGTGCAGCAAGCGTGTGCCTGAGGTGGCAAGCCGCTGGGGGCGGCAGTCAGGTAAACTTTGACGGCATGCCTGCGGGAGGTCCGCCGGTCCCGTGGCTTCGGCGGCAATTCGGCAGTGGGTATGCCAAAGGCGCAGGACCGGCAGATCACCCGCAGAAACGCTGCTGAATCTGCGTGACCAGCAGACCGCCCGCAGGTGTGCCGCTGAAGAAAGCCTGAATGCCAGGCTTGGGGTGGCAAAAATCATAGAGCCGCCCCTGCTAATTCCTTCAGCCTTTGCTCATATGTCTTGCATTCCATCCCTTTCATCATCATTGTTGCTCACCTTTGAATCCTTTCCAGTTTCTCTACATCCTTTCTATTCATTGGTGACCAAAATTGGACATAGTATTCCAGTTGAGGCCTAACCAGCGCCAAGTAGAGGACTTGCATGCTATGCCTCTGCTAATGCAACCTAAAATTGCAATTGCTTTCTTTGCATAGCACCATATTCCTGATTCATTGAGGTGGTGATCCACCACAACTCCCAGATCATTCTCAGCTGTGCTGCTGCCAAGCCAGTTATCCCCCATTTTATATTTGTTTATTTGGTGTTTCTTCTCCAAGTGTAGCCCTTTATATTTGTCTTTGTTGAATTTCATTTTGTTGTCCATAGCCCAGTTCTCCAATTTATCACGATCCCTCTGAATCTTAGCTCTATCCTCCAAAGCATTGGCAACCCCCCGACCTCCTGACTTTATGTCATCTGCAAATTTGATCAGGATGCACTCTATTCCTACATCCAGGTCATTCATAAAGATGTTAAATAATACCAGACTCAAAACAGATCCCTGTGGAACCCCACTTCAGACCTCCTCCAATCTGACATCATTCCATTAATAGCATAAGCATTTAAAGATTGGGAAAATTATGGCAACTGAAAACAAGGTCTTATAATTCCAAATTTCAGGCAGCTTTAATAATAGGCAGTGCTACCAGCCCTGCCAACAATAAAATTTTGTAACTTAAAAATAATTTCCCTGCCTTTTTAGGCAATCTGAAGTCATATGACATATAATTACAAAAGTAATAATGATTTCAGTTAATTCATTTGGAGATGCTATGAAGCTGGTGTCCATGAGTGAACTCTGTACTGAAGTCTTGAATGAAAGTTATTTTTCGTTGTAGGATTGTAGAAAATGATACTTGATAGCAAGTGCGTGCATACGTGTTTTACTGAAACTGTATTCATTTTTAGAAGGGATCTGTGAATAATCTTGAATAAGACTGCATGACACTTCAGTTACTCATATATTGTCTGAGAAACTCTTTGAACCCAGTTCTCAGCAAGCATATCTAATAGGAGTGTTGACATAGTATGTTGTTCTGAACCCTTAGGGATCACTATTAGAGCACCTCTGCCAATTCTCGAGGTGCTTAGCTTGCCTAACCAATATTTCTTTTGCTGATCAAAGTTTTCTAAGAAACGTCTGTTAAGTCATCATTCACCACCTAAAGCCTTTGTCAGCTGTCTCCGTTCTTATTGGGGAAAAAATGTTGTAGTTTTGCCTCATGGGTTGTCTCATCACAAAACTTTTCACTTTTGACTGAGGAATGAGAAAATACTAGTCCTAAACGAATAGCCTGTTGAGTTTTCTCAATTGCTCTCGATGTATGGTAAGAAAATGAAAAGAATCTTGTGGGGGGGCATAGTGTGACTTGGGAGACAGTCAATTAACATCTTGTTTTAGCTTGTTGCATGCTTTGGATTTCTCCAAAGAGTTAACAGTGAGTGACTGCAAAAGGTATCACTAATAAGTGGTAACCTAGTGCCAAATTAGTATAAAACTAGTACCAAATTTAACAGTAATTAAATTCATAAAAAGATATAATAAACATATTTGTTCTTTAACTCAGTGAGAGAAATGTTAAAATTACAACAAATAACTGGCTAAATTCCTTCACTAATTTGTCTTTGAGTCTTGAACAAAAGAGACCCTGAAGTATATTTTTGTTGGTTTTGTTACAAGTTCAGTATTATTACTCTAAAATATAATGCACAAGAGCATTTACTGTAAAAAAAAAACAAAAACACAAAAACAAACCAAAAAAAACCCTATGTGCAATATTTGGGTCTATAATGATTTACTATAATACAATCAATGTGCAGTGAAAATGAACTGTATGCATCTATAAAATACTGTATATAGAACCATTTAAAGAAAAGTACTATAGTTAAACTATGACCACATGAATCGTCCAAAGAGAGTTAATAACCTAACAGAGTGTCAATCTGAATTTTTATTTCCTTATATTAATCTGGTTCACAAACTCTGACTTTCAAATTTGAATTTCTTTCTAAAAATAGATGAATTTATGGAATATTAGAGATTATTTTTCACTTTTGAAAGTGAATCAAGATAAAGGCCACTTTACTTCTGCAAGCATCCACAAAGGGGTTCAATGTACTTTTATTCATGTATTTTAAATTCATACCTTTAGTTAATTTGGCTTAATTTCCCATGAAGAAAGTCCTAAACTGCAAATATAACATCAATGTAATAGCGAGCTGAATGTTGATTAAATCCAAATTCCTCAAAATGAGAGTCTACAAAATTAAGAGAGGCAAGAACAGAGACATACAACAGTTCCTGTAGTAATTTCTGCTACTGTTAGCCTCACAAAACATGATTAAATGCCTTGTGTTGATCCTACTGCATTTAAAAAAAAAAAAGGAATATAAATCCAATCTAGATTTTAATCTTTTACTCTTACACCAATTAGACACACAAGTATTTCTGATTTGATGCATCTTTAACATTTAATTCTTTTGTATTTCCAATGTATGGTAGAAAAAAGTGAAAACTGACAGTATTTTACATTTATGGTTCCATTGTATTTAATAAATCTGTGGTCATAGTTTAACTATAATACTTTTCTTTAAATGTAGAGTTATGTACAAAAAAATAACTGCACCCCAAAACAATGTAAACCTTTAAAACCTACTTCAGTCCTACTTCAGCCAATCACTCAGATAAATAAGTTTGGTTACAATTTGCAGAAGGTAATGCTGCCCGCATCTTATTTACAACGTCACCTGAATGTCAGCTACAAAAGTACCATGCCAACGCCTGTTCTCACTTTCAGGTGACACAGTAAATAAGAAGCAGTCAGCCGTATCTCCCGTGGATGTAAACAAACTTGTTTGTCTTAGCAGTTGGCTGAACAAGAAGTAGGACTGAGTGGACTTGTAGGCTCTAAAGCAGAGGTCAGCAACCTTTCAGAAGTGGTGAACCAAGTCTTCATTTACTCACTCTAATTTCAGGTTTCGTGTGCCAGTCATACATTTTAATGTTTTTAGAAGGTCTCTTTCTATAAGTCTATAATATAGAACTAAACTACTGTTGTATATAAAGTAAATAAGATTTTTAAAATGTTTAAGAAGCTTCATTTAAAATTAAATTAACATGCAGAGCTCCCTGGACCGGTGGCCAGGACCCGAGTAGTGTGAGTGCCACTGAAAATCAGCTCATGTGCCGCAGGTTGCTGACCCCTGCTCTAAAGTTTTAAATTGTTTTGTTTTTGGGTGCAGTTGTGTAACAAAAAAAATCTACATTAGTAAGTTACACTTTCACGATAAAGAAATTGCACTACGGTACTTGTATAAGGTGAATAAAAAATACTATTTCTTCTATCATTTTTACGGTGCAAATATTTGTAATAAAAATATAAAGTGAGGACTGTACACTTTTTTGTTACAGCACAGAATACAATCAATATATTTGAAAATATAGAAAATTATCCCAAAATATTTATTAAATTTCAATTGGTATTCTACTGTTTAACAGTGCAATTAATCGTGATTAATTTTTTAAATCGTAGTTAATTTTTTTGAGTTAATCGCGTGAGTTAACTGCGATTAATTGACAGCCCTAATTAAAGCCTTTTCACATTAGGTACATTTGAAGAGAGATTTAACCCTAGCAACAGCTATAGAGAGAACAAATCAATCTGAGTTGGTGAAACAGCAAAACCTAGGACAACTTGACAAACTTGAAGAACCTGAAACTAGCTTAGATACTGTAAACAGAAACTTCAGAGTTAAAAGTCCATATCATAAAACCCTTGAGGCAATGGGAGAGAACTCCCAGTCTTAGCAGAATACCAGCCGACATGCACAAGGTGTGAAAAAAAAAATCGTATCCCAAGAGATGAGGTATGTCCAGCCAGAGGTACATGGTTTAATACACGCATAAAACATGGACATTTTGTGGCTGTTTGCCACACCAGAGCAGTCAGGGAGTTGACTCTTATTGCAGACAAATAAGAACCACAGAAATAAATTATAGAAGTAGCTTTGTCTTTTTTCTTTAGGGGGAAAAAAAGCAGTTAAATTTGCATGTATCAAATTTCTCTGTTTCATATTCACCAATCTGGCATCTTCATTTCATGAACACTTACAGGAAATGAAACACAGAAGTAAGGAGTAATATAAAATGTAGTGCCAAAAATAAAAAAGCTGTTAAACCACATTACAGCTATATAGTTTAAAATAAAGTTTCAGTGTTGGGAGATGTAAAAGCTAAGGTTACTACAGCAACATTAACTTGGCCACATTGCACATGCTACTGTGCACAGCATTTTTTATTCTTGTTAAATATTAATTAATGTTAATTTCTGCATATCCCTGGAGGAACCTTAACTTCTGCTGTTCCCAATATTTTAACTCAAAGACCTTAATTGTATTATCATACATTTTGCTAAAAATAGAGCCAAAGTCATGCTTTTAAGCAGTTATGCTTTTAAGTTCATTCCTGACTGATATTAATATGGCAAGTCCCTTCTTTGCTGCTTCTAATATTTGACCAGAGAGTTTTCTGCAAGTCCAGGTTAGCAGTATAGTAGCACTGTTTACACCAGGGGTCTCAAACTCAAATGACCACGAGGGCCACATGAGGACTAGTACATTGGCCCAAGGGCTGCATTACTGACACCCCTTTCCCCCCACCCCCACCCCATCCCTTCCATGAGGCCCTGCCCCTGCCCATCCCTTCCCCGCCCCCATTCCAAACCCTTCCCCGAAATCCCCACCCCAACTCCTGCCCTGCCCCCGGTGCACGCCAGGCCAGAGCCGCTCTAGGTAAATGCTGAGGGATGGCTGGGGGGCTGTGAGGAGTTCGCGGGCTACAGAAAATAACTTGGCGGGCCGCGTGTTTGAGACCCCTGGTTTATACTGTGATGCCTACTTCCTTGCACGGGGAACAAATACATTATATCTGTGCTGAGGAAATTTTCCCTCAATGTTCAAAACAGTTTTAAACTAGTTCAACTGAACCATCCTTAAAACCAGCGGAACACAAGTGTACGTACCCAAAGTAAAGAAAACACAAGACTCAAGTAGCTGGAACTGTTTTTATAAGTAGGTTAGACAAACCATCTGGAAGCAAATCTGATATTTTTTGGGTCATGTCATGCTCCTAAACCAGATATGGACTGCTTACAGACCTTGCTTATACATACCAGATGTGTTCATCATAAGATCCTTTAATGCTCCACCACGTATGGCTGAGATTTTGTTAAATAAGGTATTTTACACATAGTGCCACCTAGAGGCTAAACAGCATAATAAAGTGTAGCATTCTATTACATCTCCACCTTTAAGTTCTATCTTCTACAAATGTTTACACTGTCACAATGTCTTTGCAGTTCAGTACGGATCAATCTGCATCGTAAGTCTGCGTTGCAAGTGTCTCTGCATTGTACTGCTTTTATATTTACATAACTCAAATGTGTAATCACGTGGTCACCTGGCTATCCATTAGTTGCAGCGACTGGCTATGGTTGGTTTGCAATCGTTAAGTCACTGTCGTCTTGTTCCGCATCTGCCATCTGTACAGGTTGCTCTGTTGACTGTTCTTTTTTATGAACAAACTGTAGATGTTCACTTTTTTTTGAACTCTCTGCTGTTGGTCTCAATCACATGATTTGGGCACTGAATTCTTTTTCTTTGACAGCTGGAGTTGTCCATCCCTTTTCTCCATCCAATTTGGCACAAACGTAGTTGCCTGGTTCTAGACCTGGGAGTTCTCTTTGTGACATCTGTTGTAAAATTGTTCATAAGCTCTTTTAGCCTTTTTATCCCTTGTGGTTACTCCCCTCATGTCTGCCACTTCATAGATAGTGAGGTAGTTAAGCAGGGTCAGTACTGCACCTCCCACCCATGGCTGACCTCCAGCACAACTGAAGTGCATTGCTGCTTCTAAATTTTTACAGCAGGATAGCTAATGTGCATTAGTTATCCTGCAATAAAAACACAACCTTTTTGGTCACTGAAGACTTAGCTTTGATGAATCTGGTGTCTGACCATTTGAGCAGGTGCTACAAAGCCTTCATATTTGATACAGCTTTTTTATCATAATGAGAATGACCTGCACAGTAACAACAGCTCACCTCTCCTCCCTAATTCCTATAAAGAGATCCTACTCCAAACAGACCTTTCTGTCTTCCAAAAAGTAGACAAGCCAGAGACTTTGGTATTGCCAGTCTCTTATTTGGAAGACACACACACACTCCAGCTATCGGCAGCAGTACAAAACCCTAAGATAATCAATGGATGACATGTAAGAAAGAGTTTAAGACAACTTGAGCTCTGCTGAAGCCAGCACTTTGTCCTTTAGTTAGTAGGGCAAATAATGAAAGGCAAAGCAATGTTTCTGTGTACATTGTCCTTTGAAATGTTCCTTACTTTTGTGAAGATTCCAACACTGAAGCTTCTCTGCTGATTCCATTACCAACTTTACCCTCTCTCAAACATCGGAAATTTTTCAATACACCTCTACCCCGATATAATGCTATCCTTGGGAGCCAAAAAATCTTAACACGTTCTAGGTGAAACCGCGTTATATTGAACTTGCTTTGATTCGCTGGAGTGCACAGCCCCGCTCCCCCAGAGCACTGCTTTACCGCATTATATCCGAATTCATGTTATATCGGGTCACATTAAATCGGGGTAGAGGTGTACTATTTTTTTTTCAGTGTGCAAGACATCCACTGATAGGGGAATCTTGTTCCAAATTAAGTTTCCCTCAAAATACATGTCATTTTGACAGAAAGCAAAGAAGTCACTAGCAACTTTGTATATGTTACGTAGGTACCAGAAAACCTAGCAACTATTCCAGGCTATATAAACCCAGAATTTTGAGGCTGGGACCACACAATCAGGTAAAAGATGTTATGGTGAAGGATTGTATAAAAAAAATCCCTAACTAGATATGAAGAAATATTCAATTTTAAATGTTTTTATAAGTGGGAAGATCTACAGCATTGCCAAAGTGATGGAAACAGTACAAGCTGAGGTGCTGCTGAATGTAATGAAATCCTTAAAGCGGTGAATTAGTTCTTCTCTCTCAAACCCTTCCCTTATTCATTTATTAAAATAGGTAAATAATTGTTCAGTAACTCACCTGGGATACAGGCAAAAGGCTCTAGTAAAACCTGGGATAAGTATTATTGAATTAGATTTAAAGAGGTGAGGGGACAATAAACAAATCTATTATTAAATATGTCACAATGTCCAGTCTGTAGAGCAGATTAAAAAAATCAATTAAAAATCTGATTTTTAAAAATTGAAATTGGATCTTATTAAAATTAAATTAAAATAATTTTAAAATTAATTTTGAAATTGACAATCTATGTTAAGGTGTAAATTTACTATAATCTATTAATCATTCAAATTATATTAAAACAATAATATTAAGCAATACATTCTTGCTGTTAAAATTTTAAACTCGAACCACTGAACTGGTAGAAATCACTCGCTAATTACCTAAAACCTGTGTTGAACTGCTAAACCAGCTTTTGACAGCAGGAGCCTCTTGTACAGATGCAGAGGAAATCTTTTCTGTATTTCAGTTTATTCAAGTAGTTCAATTCAATTACTAGGTCATTCAAAGTTGAGAAACCAAATGAGAGTTGAAAATACAAGAAATCTTGTTTTTCCTCTTCCACTATATAAATAAAAATCAGACCAGATGAGAGAGAGTGAGATCTGCTTGTTGGAAAATCTTGAAGGACCATGGTGATCAGAAGCAAGCAGTTCAATTAAACTACAGATAATACTTTGTCTAATAAATCAGTTTTCAATGTAAAGCATGTTTTGATAGTTTTTCTATGTATCCAGTAGATTTATGGGTTAACTTTTATTTAACTACTAATTTTTTTTAAAAATACTGTTTTGTGAATTTAATTGATTTTGAATTTCCAAATAGAGCTTCACACAAATAAAAATTTTTAAAAATTAATAATTTGGTAAGTAAGAAATGCATCATTCACTATTTTCAAGCATAATAAAAAAAGTAAGCATTAAGAATCTGTGTAAATTAAGCTATGTAATTGCTTAAATACACCTCTACCCTGATATAACGCGGGTTTGCATACAGCGTGGTAAAGCTCTGGCACGCTGCTCTGAGCAGTGTGTTAAGGGTGCTGGGCCAGGCTGGGGCCGACGGGTTTGATAAGGGGCAGAAGGTCTGGGGGGCAATCAGGGGCTCCCCCCCCATGGTGTCTGGGGCAGGAGCTGTGGGAGGGCGCTTTTGGGGACCCAGCAGTCCCAGAGTGGCCCGAGGGATTAGCAGAGGGCCGGGAGCAGCCTGCTCTGCTTCCCTTGCCCCAGCTCCAGGCGCGTCACTTGGGTGAAGGGATCCCCCCGCACTCACCAGCAGTGGCGGAAGCGGAGCAGCCTGGCCCCAACCCACTCCACTCTGCCGGCTCCTAGCTGCGTCGCTCCGCTTCCTGCCACCGGTGAGTGTGGAGGGCATCTTTTCCCCAACCTCCCCACACTCACTGGTGGTGGGAAGCGGAGCAGCCCAGCCCCAACCAGCTCCACTCCACCAACTCCCAGCTGTGGCGCTCTGCTTCTTGCCGCAGGTGAGTGCGGGGTGGGGGGGCATCCTTTCCCCAACCCCCCCGCACTCACTGATGGCAGGAAGCGGAGCGCCATGGCTGGGAGCTGGCAGAGTGGAGCGGACTGGGGCTGGGCTGCTCTGCTTCCCGCTGCTGCCGGTGAGTGCCTGTCAGGGGGCAGGTGGGGTGGATAGGGTCGGAGCAGTCAGGAGAAGGGGATTGGGATCCTGGGGGTGCTTAGGGATGGCGGTCTCTGGAGGGGGTGGTCAGGGAACAAGGAACGGGTTGGGGGGGGAAAACAAGTTTGGTATAACGCGGTCTTACCTATAACGCAGTGAGATTTTTTGTCTCCCAAGGACCGTGTTATATCGAGGTAGAGGTGTATGTATCAATATATTGTATCCTCCTGGTTGACAAAAAGAAGCTCCACATTTAGTGTAAAGGCTATTTAATTGCAAATCAATATGTTTTAATGATTGCCAACCAATGAAAATCAACTTCTTTTTAGGATAATAACTAAAAAGTACAAATGGAAAACAAGACTAAAATTGAAGATTTTCTGCTTGCTAATATAAAATCATGATTAAAATCTGTAATTTTAAATTGCTGTGATTTAAATCAGTCCACCCCGTCAATCTATAATAAAATAAACCCAGACAGTTACACAACCTTCTTAAACACAAGTTACATCCACATATAATGAAATCTAGTCAGATTGTAATGTATGAAGAGATGGAATAATGTATTAATAGCTCCATATTGTATTTGGACTTATCCAACTGTAAATCAGCTTGAGGAGGAGTAGATTCATGTAAGCCAGTGGTTCTCAAGCTTTTGTACTGCTGACCCCTTTCAAATAGCAAGCATCTGAGTGTGACCCCCTTTATAAATTAAAAACACTTTTAAATATATTTAACACCATTATAAATGCTGGATGTAAAGTGGGGTTTGGGGTGGAGGCTGACAGCTAGCGACCCCTCATGTAATCACCTCGTGATCCCCTGAGGGGTCCTGACCCCCAGTTTGAGAATCCCTGATGTAAGCACACAGTAACCAGTAGTACTGGAGGTGCCCTTCATGGTGTCCTTAGAATGTAAACAGAGTGCTGTGTTGCAAGAGGATTCTAGATAAGTGACTTACAACCTGTGAGGACGTCCTGGGGACTGAAATAAGTATTTTTTGAGTCATATCAGTGGTGAACTCACCCCATAATCATTTCAGAACTGGCATGTGACCCATGAGATAATGTTGTTTGAATCTGGCAGAAAGTGCCCTTGAACACACTTGGGTAGTGGAAGGAGAGTGAAGAAAGGGGCTGCAATTGCTTGGAAAGTCATTTCTTACACAAATACTTTTCCTCCAGTATGTCAATGGAAACATCAGAAGGTTCTTGGATGATAAGAGTCTAAATCTGTAGTAACAGTGTTATAGTACTTGGTTTAATTGAGAACCAGATTTTAAAAATAAAAATTTTGCATTTTATATAAGTGGGCAATGTTCTGGACAGTGTATATTTATATGTGACCCTTTCTCAGCAAGAGCAAACAGCGAGGTGTCTCAGATTAAGCTGAGTGTCTGACACCTGGGCTGAATTTGGTGCAGGGAGTCTAAAGTGAAAACATATTAGCAAAGTTTAGTTGTTAGGAGAGTTTGTATGCGGTTTCACATTCATTACTCCATAATAGATTCAAAGCCCATTAATATCATTTGAGCCTTTCATGCCATACAGGAACTTCAGCTTAATTCAGGTTCTATCTTATTAAGCTCTTTGGACAGCAAATTTAAAATTAACTGTTTCACTCCTTGACTCAAAGAAATTCCAGTCAGTTTCCTTCTCATAGGACACAAAATTTAAGTAGAGGCTTATTTGCAGCAGAAAACCATGGTTACAGAGACAAAGAAAAAAAGTGTGTTTTTCTTTTAAAGACACGTGATGAGTTTAATTTCCAAGAACAGTGGATAGTATTGGGGTCTAGTAAAACAGAATGCATAGTTACGAAATGATTTCGAAGCTGCACTTCTAAGAAAAAAATGTTAAAGGGAAATCCAGTTAATTGGCCTTAACTGTCAATATTTGCAGTTTTTTGCATGTAAAGCATATAGGGTATAATTCTTCTTTCTTTGTCCTCCTCCTTCAGATGTATAGGGCGTCCTCCAGTTTCTGCTATTTCTTTTGGTCTTGTGGTGGTCTGTTGTGACTTCCGAGTGTCACGTGAATGAATTTTGCTTCTTCCTCTGTTCTTCTGTATTTCTCTACGTTGCCCTCTTTTTCTCTTTCCAGGTCATGTGTCCATATTATCACTTGCCATGGAAATCGTGTTGGTGTCATCTGTAAAATGTCCTAAATATGTCCTTAGTTGTCATCTTTGGTCATTTAGATTGGTTTGCTCTATTTACAATTTCTGATGGTGCAAAAAACTTTTTTCCAATGGACTCCAAAGATTTTCTGCAGGCTTTTACTTTGGAATTAGTTGATTTTATTAATTTGTTGTAGATTTCCATGATTCTACTCCGTAAAGGACAGACATGATACTGGAGTTAAAAATGTGTGATTTGTTAGTGCTAATCATGCTACTTTTCCAAATCTTTTCAAGTTTATATAAATTGTTTACTGCTTTTGATGTTTGTTGCTTCACATCCTGCGTGGTGTCACCATCATTGCACATTTCATCTCTAGGTAAGTAAAATGACTCATTTCTTCTAGTGTTTCTTCATCCACTCTGGTTAGTTTTGGGATATTGATAGTTGTATATTTTGTCTTCCCTTCTTGATGAACAAATCAACATCTGTATCTGCCAAAAGATGTATTTTCTTCCATCTAATGTGTTGAACTAATCAGGACAACGTCAGTAGCAAAAATGAGGTCATCCAATTGTGCTTTATCATTTGTCCATAAAATTCCTTGGTTGCCTTCTGCAGTTACTTTCCTCATGACATAGTCAATTACCAGTACAAACCATAATGAGAACATAATGGACATAGTACAACCTTGCCTTTCTCCAGTTGTCACTGAAAACCACTGGCTGATGTTGTCACCATCTCTGATCCAAATGAACTACTAGGAATACGTGATGAAGAGCTACTGCTAGAACTTGATATTGATTTGGGAGATATTACAATGGAATAAGTTAAAGCCATCAGTAAATTCTCAAAAATGAGATTGCAGCTGGAGAGGGCAATATTACTGGAGAGATGCTTAAAGCAAGTGTTGGAACAATGCTTCAGGCTTTCCTTATGTTTTTGGATAGAATATGCTATGAAGAAAAGAACCCAACCTGGTAGAAGAGAGGCCTTTTAGTAATATTGCCAAAGAAGGGCGAGCTTGCCAACTGCAATAACTGGAGAGGAATCACATTACACATGTTCTCAGGCACTGAGAGTAATGTCATCCAGGAACGTATCAAGAAACAAATAGACTTTCAACTTAGAGAGTAACAAACAGATTTTAGACCCCTAAGATAATATGAAGACCAGGTGTAGTTCTCAGACATATACAACCAAGCGTGGAGTGGCAAGCAGCTCTTGTGATTAATGTTATAGCGTTCAGGAAGGCATCTGACATAATTTATAGAGATAGTCTTTGGAAAATTATGGAATACCAGCAAATATAATTAGAATAATCAGGAATCTAAACAGGGTATAATTAGAATATCTGAAATATAGTCGAGGTATGTACACCATGATGTAAATCTTGTTCTAGACTTCTTTAATATACATCAACATCATTATGAATATATAGATATAGATATAGATATATATTTTGTGAACTGTTTCCCTAGTAGAGTAGGGTATCCTAAACTCAGGTTCTGGCACATTAAATAGCCTGACCTCCTGGAAGAAGTTTTAACAATCTTTCCTGTACTGGTTTCCCATTAAATTTAGAATGGAAACTTACTCGCAACAGTCTTCAATACTACATAGTGAAGCATTAGAAACATATAAAATTAAAGCTGGGGATACCTACTTGTATTTAACTACTGTGGCAAGTACCAACTTAAAGTTTAATATAACTTCAGCAGATCTACAGCAATATCTCTTGGCTATAACTATGAAGTAATCTTTTGTTTTTAATTGCTGTGAGTGAGAAGCAATGAGTCAGAGAGTACCTCTCATGAATGACAGGTAGTTGATCTGTCCCTTCAAAATAGCTTATTATGAACTCTGACGGGGAAGTGTCCACTTTCTGCTTATGACTGCCATTAAATCTTATCTGAAATCATGATGGTGACAGCAACCCTAACTAAAAAATCTTCGGTTCTGGGTAATTTATTTTGACAAGTGCCACTTCTTTATGCTGCAATTTGGTATATTTAGAATTCCTTTTTAAGGACCAGATGTTGCGTAGTATGCAGTTTGTTGTTCAGCAGCAAAATAACTTTTACTGTTTTGATTGTATGATTCACTATAATTGTTGTTTAAATATTTATGGAAAAAGATCTAATGTTTATACATGTTATGTGGGCTGCTGGTATTGCAACAGCACTTTCAAATGTGGCTATAAATGATAGCTGACTTCATTCCATTTAGAAGTCTAAAAAACCATTACCTTAAAAGGAGCAGATAAGGATATTATTAAAATATAATCTGCTCTTTAACAAGCATCTTTGTTCATGTTAGAGCACAGATCAGATAATATTTTACAATAATTGAATTTCATGAACATAAAAATATACGAATACCTGATATACACCTGGTCTGTTATAGAACTGAGAGAGCTTGATGGGCCCTGCTCCAAGCAGCCTCAGCCAGTAACTTAATTAAAAAAAATTTGGAGAATTTTGGTGTCTGATTTGAATGACCAGAGAATGGATTTATCTCCAGAAATCAAAAATACAAATATTCCATATTGAATTTTGAACATACTGCAACTTTAGATCCTGATTCTGCACTTGGATTCATGTGCACAGACTTCTGTGCCCATGCTGAGCCCTAATGAAGAAAAATATTTCTGCTTAGACAGAATGATAATGTGTATTACAGTATGTGTAACTTTGCTAGTCTCTGGACAATAGCTTTTATCACCTTGATCTTAAAAGAATGTTGTATGACATAAACTAATATCTATCTGATACATTTTTAAAAAACAGCAGTTACAGTATTCTGTATTCAAAGGCTACTGTAGCTGCTTGAGACAAAGCTGCTATTTTAATCAAATACATTTATCCAGCTAGCAAGTATAAATACAGTAGAACTTCAGAGTTACAAACACTAGAGTTACATCAGTCAACCACATACCTCATTTGGAACCAAAGTACAGGGTCAGGCAAGCAAGCAGACACTGTGCAGTCGTTACTGGATCAAGCTCTGTGAAGAGATCCAGACAGCCTCAGACACAGGGAACCTCAGTCATGTATAATGGCCTGAAGAAAGCTCTCAGTCCCACTGTCAACAAGGTTGCCCCCCTCAAATCGCTCAGTGGTGAAATTATTACAGGTAAAAGCAAACAGTTGTCTTCTTGTGTCGAACACTATTCAGAGCTATACGTGAAAAAAGAAACATCACCAGCGAATCACTGGACCAAATACCAACTCTATAGGTCATGCCAGAGCTAGATGTAGAGCCCACTGTAGAAGAGCTAAGAAAAGCCATTGATTTCCTATCAAGTGGCAAGGCTCCTGGAAAAGATGGCATCGTAGCGGAAATCCTCAAGACAGCCTATTAGCATGTGCGCCGAGTTTCTAATCTGCCAGAGGTGCTCTGCCCAAGCCCCGCCCCCACTCCACTCCTTCCCCCAATGCCCTACCTCTGCCCTGCTTTTTCCCCGCCATGCCTCTTCCCGCCCCACTTCTTCCTGCCCAGATCTGCCCCCTCCCTTGAGTGCTGTGTGCCTTTGCTCCACCCCTACCCCTTCCAGCACCTTCTGATGCCGCGAAACAGCTGATCTGCGGCAGGCAGGAGGCGCAGGGAAGGAGGGGAAGATTCTGATAAGGGCGCCCCACCATTTTTTTCCCATGAGTGCACCAGCCTCATATCTTCGTCAGTTGCTACTTAAGTGCAGGAAAGAGGGTGAGGTACCACAAGAGATGCGTGATGCAAACATTGCTTTGTATAGCTACAGGGGTATCTTGCTACTAAGTATATCAGGAAAATCTTTCGCAAAATTCATCTTAGTGCATCCACAACAGCTGGCGAATCATGTCTACCCTGAATCGCAGTGCGGATTCAGGGCTGGAAGATCAACTGCAGACATGGTATTTTCTCTGCGTCAACTCCAAGAAAAACGTAGAGAGCAAAACTGACCATTGATCGAACCAAAGCATTCGACACCGTCAGCAGAGCAGGTCTATTTGCAAAAAGAAGGATGCTCACTAACCCTATTAAGTCTTATATGTTCATTCCACAATGACATGAGAACAACTGTCCAGTTTGACCAGTCCACTTCGGACAGCTTTGAGATGAAAAGTAGAGTGAAGCAAGGATGTGTTCTTGCCTCTACACTCTTTGGAATCTTCTCTTTAATACCCTTGAACTGTGCATTTAAGGGCATGAACAATGGAGTGTATTTCCACACAAGATCAGCTGGGAAACTCTTCAACCTGTCGTGCTGGCTGCCGCTTCCTGCAGCTGCCGCTGGCCGGGAACGGTGAACCACGGCCACTGGGAGCTGCAGAGGGGCATGCCTGTGGACGGTCAATGTCATCAAAATGTCTCGCAGCCCGCAATCAGATTACCTTGATGGGCCGCAGGTTGCCCATCACTAATCAAGACCAAAATGCTAGTCTACCAAAATGCTTGCGTCCTCAGCACTGTCATGTATGGTGGGGAAACATGGACAACTTATGCTCATCAGGAGAAAAGATTAAACAGTTTCCACCTACGTTGTGTATGACGCATACTCAACACCAAAAAGGCAAGATAAAGTCACCAACCTTCAAAGGGCAAATTTACGAAGTGTGACAGCCCTGCTCAAGCAAAGATGACTGTGCTGGCTGGGCCATCTGAGTAGGTTGGAAGATGGACGCACACCCAAGGACATGCTATATGGGGAGCTATCAGAGGGAACAAGAGCAACAGGATGACCCAAGATTCACTTAAAGACACATGTAAGCAAGATATGAAGGAATTTGGAATTGATCTTGACCAATGTGATGTTATCTTCTCCATCAGAGTATCAAAGTCCATGACAGAAGCCGGCTACTACAGCTTGAAGAGAAAAGAGCCCATAGGAAGCAAGCAGCTCCCAACCAAGATACATGCATATGTGATAACTGCCGAAGATCATGCAAATCTCATATTGGACTGTTCAGTCACATGAGACATTGCAAACCATCTACATCAAAGGCTGCAATTCCCACCATCTCTCACAGATGATAGGATGCCAACAAACTGTGTTAAACATAAATTACTAAGAAAAGGAAAAGCAGTGTTTTTCTTCTGCATAGTAAAGTTTCAGAGCTGTAATAACTCAATGTTCAGTTGTGAACTTTTGAAAGAACAATCATAATGTTTTGTTCAGTTACCAACATTCAGAGTTATGAACAGCCTCCACTCCCGAGGCGTACATGACTCTGAGATTCTACTGTAAGGATCTTGCATTTAGTTTGTGTGTTTACAATTTAATTACTTGGAAATCTTCCTAGTTAATTTTACTTGGCAGCCTCTCAGCATTCTTTTGGAATGTTAATATATTTAATTTGGTTTTCAGAACATGATCATTTAAAAAAGCACTCATACAGTGTGTACTTTTGTAACATGCACAAACAAATTTAGGTAATTTGGTGGGACCGTCTTGGCTTCTGTGATTGTGACTACACAGATATACCCAGAGGCTTATACAGTAACTGAAAAACACAGCCACTTTTTTCAGGGAGAATTCTTGATATTCCATTTAAATGCAGTACTTCTTCAGTTTTAGGATCAGATCTATCAGTTTTATACAGTAAATTAAAAACATACTTTACACAAAACCAAACCAGTAATTTTTCTGAGTTTTATGAAATCCTTGTAAGTGGTTAGTCTAATCATAGTCTAGTTCTTCTCAAGTTTAGTCTTGAAGCTTTGGACATGAGGGCTTTTCATGCCTTCTTGTTTTAAATGCTATAATAAATGAAAAAATATTTAAAATATTAATTAAAATGTTTAGAATATCAATTGGTATGTATCTGTGTCTCTTGCCTAAAAAAAAAATAATCATTGCTTCTGTAGTGTGAAAGACTTTCTCTCCTCTAACTTCTTGGTACTCCATTGTTTTTGCACGTTTCACTTACTAGTCAAGTTGTGCTGGTATGTGCCCACTGATACAAGATTTCTGTAGTTTTAATGGCAGTAATATATTTGTTTTTAGAATTCCAGAATGCACACACATTTTAAATATTGTACTCTTTAATTAATGTAAATCATATGGTGTTTATTCTTTCCTATTTCTCAGCTGTATCTTTGTATAATGGCAAATTGGCATCAGATCTACGGCATAGAATTTGTGTTTCAGTGACCCAGTTAGCACTGCTCTTTTTTCAGATGGATTCAAAACTGCTCAGCTATGTATCATGGGCCCTAGACTGCTAACAACTCAAGGAGGTTGTAAATCCTGCGGGGGCTTAGGCTAAATAAGAGTGCTGAAGGTGGTCCACAAGACAATGTCTCTGTTAAGATAAAGTCTTCACTACAAAAAAAGAGTTGAAGACCCTAGCAGTATATCAGAAAATCTTCCCCCACTCTGCCCTGAAAGTGTGTCTCAGTATTTATCTGTTCAAACTCTCTGTTGAGACTAGTAATGACTGTGATCACTACAGACCTAGCCTGGAAATGAAGCGGTGGCTTATAGGAAAACATGCTGTAGCATTCTGTCAATCTTCTTAGCCATCTGGTTCCTCCTCTTCTGCTCTCTTTGAAATGCAATTACAAACTGGATTAGTATTTGGGATTATTTTTTTAACGATTAAATAGCATGAAAAATATTTTTTACTGACATTGATGCTTGTCTTGGTAAGGAATGAGCAAGCAGTAGTTGTCAGAAACTTTGGGGACAGGATCAATCATGAGGGCTTCTATTCCCAAGAGACTCAGTTTTCACTCCTTCCATAAGAGGAGAGAAACAGGAACTGGCCTGAACTCCAGGAGCAGCAGTGCCCGTGAAGGTCATGTTGACTTACCGATAAATAGAAATTACCAATCCCCTTCTCAAATTAGTTTACACAGTTCATTTGAAAATTGATACCTTACCCATACTGGTACTTCGAAAGCACTGGTTCCCAGTCTTTTTGAAGGCTGAACTTATTTACGAGAATTAAACCGTGGGTATACAACCACGTGCCCTCAGCCTATCATTCAGTTGTGGATCCTCGAACAGACAATTTAGTTATGGGTCCTCTTAAGCATAACTCCGACCCTGACTGTTACCCCTGCTGAGTAGGGGCTTCCCTCTCAGTCACAAAACAGGGATTTGGAACAAGTAGAATAGAAGGTACATAATGTCAGTGTACTGATGCCCTGCCTGTAGGCTTTTATCATTTAGGTGTGGATTGACATTTGACCGTAACTTGTAAAAGCCTGATGTAGCAATATTAATACAGTGACTATCTTTCTTTTTTATTATGTATTATTAAATATTTGTATTATGGTAGCACCCAAAGGTCCCACTACAAACATGGATAAGACTCTACTGGCCTTTAAAGGCTTACAGTCTGCAAACCTTTTTCTACTTGCTTACTCTTATTAACTTCCCCATTACTGCCACTCTTTACTCTCCCTTTTCTTCTAATTTAAAGGAAACAACAAACCATGTAACTAACAAAGCTGTTCCAATTCTTCACCAGATTCATTTGTTTGTACGCTGCAACCCTGTCCCCTACCCTGTTTTGTATAGTTTAGCTTGTAAACATTCTGTGACAGGGCTTGTATCTTATCTGTGTTTGTATAGCACCCAACACAATGGAGCTCAAATCTCAATTGCTGCCTTTGGGTGCTATCATTATAGGCTGGGCTGGTTGCACTGGTTATTATTCAGGTTGCCCAACACTTATCATTTTAAGAACACTTACCATTACGAGAGATCCACTTCCTGGACACTACTGTACAAATAAGCGATGGTCACATAAACACCACCCTATACTGGAAACCTACTGACCACTATACTTACCTACATGCCTCCTTCACATGATCCATTGTCTACAGCCAAACCCTAAGATACAACCACATTGGCTCCAATCCCTCAGACAAACACCTACAGGATGTCTATCAGGCATTCTTAAAACTACAGTCCCCACCTGGGGAAGTGAAGAAACAGATTGACAGAGCCAGAAGGGTACGCAGAAGTCACCTACTACAGGACAGGCCCAACAAAAAAAGTAACAAAACGTCACTAGCTATCACCTACAGCCCCCAACTAAAACCTCTCCAGCGCATCATCAGGGATCTACAACCTATCCTGAAGGACGATCCCTCACTCTCACAGACCTTGGGAGACAGGCCAGTCCTCGCTAACAGACAGCACCCCCTCCTCCAACCTGAAGCAAATACTCACCAGCAACTACACACCACACAACAAAAACACCAACCCAGGAACCAACCCCTGCAACAAACCCCATTGCCAACTCTGTCCGCATATCTATTCAAGTGATACCATCATAGGACCTAACCACAGCAGCCACACCATCAAAGGCTTGCTCACTTGCACATCTACCAATGTGATATATGCCATCATGAGCCTGCAGTGCCCCTCTGCCATGTACATTGGCCAAACCAGACAGTCTACACAAAAGAATAAATGGACACAAATCAGACGTCAAGAATAGTAACGTTCAAACATCAGTTGGAGAGCACTTCAGTCTCCCTGGACACTCAGTAACAGACTTAAGTCACCATTCTTCAACAAAAGAACTTCAAAAACAGACTTAAACAAGAAACTGCAGAACTGGAATTAATTTGCAAACTTGACACCATCAAATTAGGTCTGAATAAAGACTGGGAGTGGCTGGGTCATTACAAAAATAATTTTCCCTCTGTTGATATTCACCCCTTCTTGTCAACTGTTGGGAATGGGTCACATCCACCCTAATTGAACTGGCCTCGTTAGCACTGACCTCCCCCACTTGGTAAGGCAACTCCCATCTTTTCATGTGCTGTATATTTATACCTGCATCCAGTATTTTCCACTCCATGGATCTGATGAAGTGGGTTATATCCCACGAAAGTTTATGTTCAAATAAATTTGTTAATCTCTAAGGTGCCACAAGGAATCCTCGTTGTTTTTCATTATAAGACCGTGTTTTCAGTTGCTTATAACTTTGCCATTCTTTAACAGTTTGGGTGAAATTTTTTATGCTGGGTCTCTGCCTCAGGTTGATTTTTTTTTTTTTTTGGGAGGTAAGGAGAGGGGAGGGAATTTCCATCAAAAGAGTTCAATCTTTCCAAGAATGAGACTACGGGAAAATATGTTGTTTTGCCCATGTTAAAAATTCTAGTGATGTTGTCTTTGAAAACTTCAAGCATAGCCATGCTTTGGAGCAGAGACCTGAAATTTGAAATGGATTGGCTTTATTCTCAGGATTGTGACTTTTGTCATCCCTGTGAAGATCTGCCTAACTTTGGCCAAGTTATAAGTCTTGGAAAAATCCCAGTTTGCATGTGTTCAGTAGGGACTTGTTAGAGCTTTAAAGTAAAAAAACTCAGGAGATTCCATCTGCACTGAACCTGCTTCATCCAGGGGCTACAGAGTTCTGAGCAGGACTTTCTATGCAATTGTTGCTGTGGACCAGGCTAGGGCTGGGAACAGAAACTGACAGCAGCGAGATCATCTCTCCTGTGCAGTCACTGATGCCCCACCTGGGCCCAGGCAGCATAGAGGAGGAAGCTGCTGGATTCAAATACAGAGGAGACAAGAGCCACATCCAAGGGTGGAGAGAAGCAGATTGGGACAAGGAGTCTTAGTGGGAGAGGGAAATGGGGGGTGGGAGGGAGAGTGGAATTAGTTGGGCAAGGAGACAGACTGGGAACCAGTGGGGTGGGGGAATGGGGGTGAGGGAAAGAGACATGGGATCTGATGAAGAGCCAGGATATGAGGATGGGGAGGAACTGAGATTGGACAAGGATCTGAGGGGAGAACTAAGACTGACTGGACAAGGAGCCAGGTGGTGGTGGTGGTGGTGAGGGGACTGATTGGGTAAGAATCCTATTCCAGGCGACTGGGACTCTGGGCTTGTGAGGGGGAAGGGAGGAAGGCAACTGGATTCGGGATCTGGAGGACACAGCCGGATGGGACAAGGATATGAAGTAGGGGAATGGAAGTGGCTGGGAAGGGAGACGAGGGGCAGAGTTGGGTGTGAGTGGGGGGACCTGGGATTCTCTGAGCAAGGAACACAGACCAGGAGTGCGAACTAAGAGGAAGACTGGGACAGTGAGTGTAGAGGGGGAAACTAGGGCTGTCTGAGCCCTGGGACTGGGATGGGAAGCCTGAGGAGTGGAGCCTGGGACTGGTTAAGTGAGGAGACGGGGGCAAGGACCCAGTAGTGAGAAAGCATCAGGATGGGGACATGGACAGTTTGGAGTGGATGTGGGAGAAGGAGTCAAGTTTGTGGGGAATGAGTAAAAGACTCTGTGCCCCCTAGAGCATACTCCTGTCCAGAGGCTGGAATGGAACCCGAGATGCCTGAGTTTCACCATTCCCCTGCTGTCAGCAAATATCTGTGAAATGCAGAGGCAAAGTGTGTGTTTCATGTCCCTCTAGTGCTGGTCCACATAGAATTAAGATTGTCTGTGTATCTGATGATTCTTAATTTTTGAGTGTTTGACTTTGCAACCTTAATGTCCTTTTAATATAGGGTTTTTGTGTTTGTGTAGTAATAAAAATGTTTACTAATAACAGCCATGTGCCAGTGGTGAAAAACTGCTGCTTAAACACACAGCATGATATACGTCCTTCAGGCTCAATTGTGCCATTTAAGCACAGTCACACCACCCCAGAGGGAACTAGGGTGACCAGATGACAACACTAAATTATTGGGACACATTAGGGTGCCATCAGACCCGCCCACAGTCCACCCCTACTCATCCAAGGCTCTGCCCCAGTCTGCCTCACGTCCCGCCCCCCTTCCCCAACCGTGCCCTTCCTCATCCCCCAGCCCCTTGCTGGCTTGCTACATCCCTCCTCAGTTCACCACCCACCGCTCACCTCCTCACCCCACCTGTCTGCCACTGGCTCGCCTCTTTGCTCTCCCCGCCCACCACTCACCCCTCCAGCGCTGACTTCCCCTCTGTCAGGTGGATGCTCGCCCACCCCCTGCCTCTTCCCACCCAAACATCCGCCCCCATTCCACTCCTTCCCCCAAGTCCCCACCCCTACACTGCCTCTTCTCCACCTCCTCCCCTGAGCACGCCGCATCCCCGCTCCTCCCCCTCCCTCCTGGAAAGCGCTAAGTGCCGCCAAACAGCTGTTGGGGGGAGCGGGGACGTGGCGTGCTGGGGGGAGGGAAGGAGGAGGAGGGAGCTTCACTGCAATTTTTCCCTATGGGTGCTCCAACCCTGGAGAACCCACAGAGTCGGCACCTCCTTCGTGCCTGCCTCCTTACCTGAATATTGGGACAAATGGCATCCCAATCGTACATTGTTCGGGATGCGGGACAGGGTTAAGTATTGGGACAGTCCCGATTTTATTGGGACATCTGCTCACCCTTGGGGGAACACCAGGAGGCAGTGTGCCAGTATGCCTTCTTGACATGCTTGACATGTGCAGGTTGTTCATTGCTGTACACCTTTATGAGGATAGCCAGGGTGTGTGTTTCTCCCCATAGAAACAGAAATATAGTCACCCCTAAATTATAATTCTGTTTGACCCATCAGCAAGCCATTGGTGGTGGGACGGCTCTTTATGCTCTCCTTACTGCACCTCACTCTGCATCCGTGTCCTAGCTGGGCACAATCTAGCCCTGTCTGAAGTTAATAGTAATAATGTACTGAATTGCTTTGGGTAATTGTCTATGGGACCAAACTTCTTTTGTTTCAAGTACCTTGCATGTCTATGACCTACCCTAGTTATCCATGTCTCCAATTCTGGTAACACAGTTGCCTTTGTCATTATATACTTTGCATTGCAAACTGGAATCATGTAAATGGTGTTTTTTGTAGCTGTAGAAATACTAACTTTTGTGTCTTTACTTACAGCTTTTACGAGAATTGAAGCACCCCAATGTGATTGCATTACAGAAGGTTTTCCTTTCTCACAGTGATAGAAAGGTTTGGCTGCTGTTTGATTATGCCGAACATGATTTGTGGGTAAGTGCAATTTTCCTGTATTTTTGAAATATTTATACAGCATTCATATGTGACGCTGAGATGTGTCTGTGTGTAATGTAGTTAAGGTTGCAGTTTAGGATCTGTTATAAGCCCAATTTTGGCCTTTCCTCTAATATCCATGAAAAATGCCATATCTGCTTCAAAAATGGAGATTAGATTTGAAGGCAAAATTGAATATACCTACCATATTTGAAGGGAATAGGTTATGGGGTTCCCGAATTGTCACTCTAAAATAGAAGCTTTGCATGCTTTCTTTTGGCTACTTTTGTTACAAAAATTAAGTGAGAGACAGAGTAGTTTACTGGCCTCCCTCATCAATATCTAGTGCGGAAAACAAAATCCAGTTATTTTATACGCTAATTTCAAAGTTTATTAACATCTGAATTTGTTATGTTGCTATGAGTGAGGCCTGTTCTGTTGAGTTTAGAGTAGGATATGAAATGATTTCTGGAGACTTTTTAAAATGAAAACTTGTATCTCTAGCTCATTTCCTCATAGTAATAGCAGTCAATGGCAGAAAGGGAATTTTTCCACCAAAAGTCTCATGATATTTGGTTTGATCTGATATAAACTGAGGTTTGCTACAACACTGTGTTTTGGGTTTGTGTACAGATTCTCAAGCTCCGTTTCCCCATCCAAAATATATGGGTTGCTTAGATCTGGGTGCTTAGTTCAGGCCCAGAAGAGAACAAAACACCCTAAGAATAATTTGTGGTGAATAAGTTCCTTTGAAAACGTCCTTGCCAGTGTCAGTCTCAATGTTATTACAAGGGCATCACTAATATGGAAGTTAGCATTACTAATGATATGTTTAATGTCAGTGGCAGATTGTTGAATTGCTTGTAATTACAAGAATGTTAGATAATGAGAGCTATTTATACAAGACACTATCAGAAGTTTACTACTGAGGAAAGTAAACACGGACTATGCACAAAGTAAAAGAAAACTTAAATCAGAGTGAATCAAATCATGAGATTTAATTGTCCTACATATAATCTAGTTGAATCAACTTGCTCTGATATGGTGATAGTCTTGCACTGAGTCACTTTAGAAGGTTTTTCATCAAAGTCAAGTGACGCAAAAAATGTGTGTACTCAACACAGCTGATAACTAAGTGTTATATTCCCATTCTACATATTATAATTTTATATTCATAGAATTTAAATAATTCTGTCCATCACTTGAATTTACTTGCTTTTTAGAGTAACCACAAGAACCATTTTACTGCTTCACTGAGTGGCATGTTCAAGAACGCTTTTCATCAATCCTTGCTATTCTAATTTTTTTGTGCATGTGGTATTCATATTGTGTTTAAAAAAAAAAAACAAAAAACCACATGGCTAATAGATAAGAAATCACAATGTTTTAATGTTGTCACCACTCCTTACAGGTCTGGCTGTTATTTAGCCATAAGTCCCATTTTAGTTAATTGATATATTTTATTTGAGATGTAATGTTTGTTACCCTAGTTGTTTCTGGCCTCTCACTTTCTCCTCACTCTTTTCTGTGCAACATGTGCTGCTCCAATAATTTTCCTTTCACATGCAGCTGATCATGTGTCTCCACTTTTTAATCTTTACAAGAACTCTCCCTCTTCCTCTGCATAAAATTAGTTACATTCAAGGTTCTCCATAACTTGGTTCTTGCCTAAACCTTTGGCCTCATCTCCTCTACAAGCCCCTTGTTCCTTCCACTTCTCCCAAGCATCACTCCTAACTTCCCCTTTTGTCTCTTTTGCTCACTCCCAACTTTGTGTCTTTTTTCATGCTGCCTCCTACACAGGAACAGCCTCCCAGTTAACGTACGTAAAGCTCCTTCACTCTCCTTCAAAAAACTCCTTAAAATCCCACGTTTTGTGAATCATTTCAGTAGTAATGTCCATTTGTTTCTGTGGTTTGGTGTTTTGCATTTCCTATGCTGCACAACTTGGGCGCTTATACCTTTTGAGGAAGAAAACTTACTTGTTTTGCTTAGAGTTTTTACTGAACAGCACTATATACTCTCACAGTATTACCCAAAACAAAATAAATATATTTAATGCCTATATCCATCTGAAAAGATTTTTTTTTGAAATTGTGGGATAATAGATGTGCTTTTACTAAAGTGAGATACATTTTCAAATTTGGGTGCCTAAAGTTAGTTACCCAAATCCATATTTAAGCACCTAAATTAGTGTGTCCTGATCATTAAAGTTGCTAATCATCTGCAACTCTTAATGGCTTCAGTGGGAACTGTAAATGTGGATCACTTATAAAAATCAGGCCACTTTTAATTAAAGTGGTTATCTTTAGCTCCTGGAAAATTTTGGCCAGAGATGAATAATGAAGTATACCAGATATTATCTTATTCTATGTATTTTGTAGTACAATGAAAATTTAGCCTATTTTAATGAACAAAAACGATGGGTAGAAGCCCAGTCATTAAAGGGGATAGTCTTTGGATTCAGATGATTACATTTTATTAAAATTCTTTTGTGATGGACAAGAACAAACATTACTTGTTTTTGTTTAGCGCTTTTAATACAGAAGCGTCACAGACAACCTCACATTTGGTGACAAATATATTCAACTACAAAGTTTACTTGTAATTTATGTTAGTAGCTGTAATGTATCTTGTTAACATCTGTGGTTGGCATAAGGAAGAGGTGAAGAGAGCTGTAATAACTTAAAAACATTTGACTAAGACTGTATCAATATTTGTATTATCCCTCCTTGCAGACATATTAACTACCCACTCATTAGTTAATATAATCATACTGAATCCCCAAAACACCTCCCAAATTTTACCAGACAGGCAAAACAAAATCCACACGATTTGAAGAAAGCATGCTTGTTTAGAGATGAATTTTGGCCATGTAGCAATTCATCGAACCAATACAATAGTAAGACTCTGTTTTATACTTTAATTCTAAAATCCTTAATATAATCCACATATGGCTTCCATATGTTTTTAAATTCTGTCCTGTGTTCTTTCAGTCTGTCTTTCAAATGATGCAATCTATTCCTCTCTTGGGGGTGTATTGTCCTTACAAAGTCTAATGGCCCTTCTTTTTGGTCAGTTTTAATCTGATATACATCCAGGTTTTCTTTCTTGATTTAATGATCTTCAGATCAGAAATATTGTTAGTTTTACATACCAATGAGCTAGTCATAAAGATCACGTGCAGAATGATGGCCATGTTTCCAATTGTGTCTTTCCAATCCACATGTATGACTGTACAGTCCTATAAAATATGTTTCATGGTTGAAACATATCCAAGACAAAGTGTAAATCCCTAAACTTTTCTACCTGTTTTCCGCAATGCCCAATGCGGACCATGTAAAAGTTTTAAAAAAGACAGTTTTAAATGTCTCTCTTGCAGGGTTGGATTAACTTTGTGTGTGCCCAATGCCAAACATATTTGTGGGCCCCCCTGGGGAATGAAGGGGCCAGGGGCAGGAGCACACCGAGCAGGGTGGATTTGATTTAAATCATGATTTAAATCACTAGTCAGGAAGACTAGAATTAATCATGGGTTTCTACGTAAAAGTGCATTCTTGTTGATTGTTATAACCTTAATACGTATTCTTCACAACTCAGAGATAGATGTAGGTTTCATTTTTAGAATGTACACACTATACATTTTTAAATAGTGATCTATTTTGAAAACTTTTCAGATGAGTTTTACAGCTATATCAGAAAATGAATGATTGGTTATTTCATTTACTAAAGATAATTGAAGCAGATAGTTCACCTCCCAATGACTTCATAAATATCTCCAATTCAACAAGTTAATCGTTAATATTTGGAGGATTTTCTTGCCAGGCTGTATTAGGAGGAGAACATCACCAGGCAGACATTTAATTTGTTTTATTTAACTAAAACAACAACGTTAAGTATTCTGGATTTTTTTCTTCAACAGCAAACATAGTATTTGAACAAAAAAGCATATGTCCCTCGCTTCTCACATTTATCTCCAGACTTCTTCTCCTTGTACAGATCTATTCTGCCCCCAACAATCTTCTATTCATTGAACTTTTAGGAACTTTTCATTAAAAGAGAGGTAAGGGATTGACTCTGTGTACACAAATTTGTAGAGGGACAGTAGAGTAGATCTGTTATTTCTCACCTCTATATATTATTTATTTATTTAAAAACATTTTTAAATACAGTTAATCACTTATCAAAACAGGAAGGAAGTTTATGTATTCAAAACATTTTGGTTTGTTTAATAATAAATTTTATATGTTGTTTTATGTGTTTAATTAAATTCCAGTTACCATCCTAATGCACCTTGACACAAATAATAGCTTGGTGGTTTAAGCATTGGCCTGCTAAACCCAGGGTTGTGAGTTCAATCCTTGAGAGGGCCATTTGGGGATTGGTCCTGCTTTGAGCAGAGGGTTAGACTAGATGATCTCTTAAGGTTCCTTCCAACCCTAATAATCTGTGATACAAATAATGAGCAAAAATTAATTACCTAGTAAAAAATCAATGTTATTCACCATTTTCTAACATACTAAACTACAATTAATAATCTGAAAATGTTAAGCTCTACAATTGCTTAAATTAATGTGTGTAGTTATGGTGTGTACCCTCCCTAGATAGCAAAAAGATATACTAAATTTAGTGTGAAAAGGCTCTATTTAGTTGTAAATCAACATTTTTTAATGATTATATCAACCAGTGAGATTGCGTCTTCTTTAGAAAATAACTGAACTACAAATGGAAAAGTTGATTAAAATTGATGATTTAAATAGAAGCTTTCCACTTGGTGATTTAAATAAATCCACCCTGTCCTGATGTAGGTGGAAGCCTCCCTTTGCATCATGGGGCATTCTTTATTACATTTTGCATTTTTGCATTGCAGCCTTTTTATAACTTACTAGCCATACTAGGAGACATTCACTCCTATCCATCCTTATATTTTTGTTGCTCTTGTTTTGCCCTGGCTTTGTTGATGTGATGCAGTTTTACTAGGCGAGAGTGTTTTGAAAGGTCCGACTTCTGTTCTGAATGATCTAGATTGTGTTTGTTCTTTATTTTGTTGTGGGTCTGTGTGTCACCTAAAGTAATTTAGTTTTGATAGTGTTTTGTAATGAAAGTCTTAGTGTGACCTCTGATACCTTAAAGCTCCACAAAGTGCCTCAAAATCCTCTGAGAGGCTGTCTGTAAGGTGGTTTGGGTTTTTTTTGTTTGCTGTTAGTTAACAGAAGTAGATTGCAAATAAGATGGAGAAGTAGACTACAGTGTAATGGCTACTGTTGTTATTTTTATTTTCCTTGTAAGTAGCGTACCAGCTAATAGGTAAGTAATAGGTGATCAGTATAGAAAGAGAGAAATTCCTGCTAATTGATTACTACTTTTCCAGCCTCTCTTTTACTGATCTTATGGTTTTTGGGTCCATCTCCTCATGACTAACTCTAGTGCATTGCTGCATTTTGGCTTTCTCAAGCAACAGCAGTAGCATGAAATTAACATTGATACTTGAGTTAAATCTCATGCTTCAGGGTTTAAGTCACTCTCCTCGAACTATTAGAGATCAAGATGAGACCTAATGTAGGTAGACAGAATATCCCACATCTCCCTCCTGTGAGATTCTTGTACCTTTTTCTGAAGCATCTGATGCTGTTCACTGTCTGAGCCAGAATACTAGACTAGATAGACTTTGGGTCTGATCCATTCTGAGGTTTTATGTTATGAATTTCACTATTGCCCACAGGCTTCTGAATAACAGCAGTAATTCTGACTAGTCTTGTTAATGTCACTGTTTTATCTTTTAAAAGTCTGTTTCAGTGCATAAGCCAGCACTGATGATCGAGTCTTTCTAACTGATGATAATTAGGAAGAAACTTCCTCTATGGACAGTCTATTTTATAGCTGCCTACTGCAAAGTTTTTTGCACCTGTCTCTGGTACTGCCTATTGTCAGCAGTACTTATGTTTATAACAGTAGTGCCTAGAAACCAATTGAAGTCAGGACCCCACTGTACATAACCCAGAGTAATAAGCAGTTGCTACTTTGAAGAGTTTACAACTTAAATAGATAAAAGATAGGGGAAAGGTATATAACATACATGCAGAATGAACAAAGTAACGGTTTGCAAATGCCAGATTAGTTCCATAATATTTTGTTTTTAATTGTTTAGATGAGCCTCTTTGGGAGAGGATTAATTAAATGGAAAGACAAAGGAAAGGAGAGGGGAGTGAAGTGGACAAAGCAGAAGAGGAGAGTGGGTGGAAGGAAAGGTATGAAGGGCAGGTGGAATGAGGCATAAATAAGAGACTGTGAAGGATGAGCAGTAGGGACTTAGAGCAGACAGTCAATCAGCATTCTCAGGGGAAAGAATGTCCATGATGAAAACTGTGCAGAGCAGTGTGGTGACATCATTGCTGTCCCATGGTCCTTGCTGAGGCTGCTTCTGTGTCTGTTCCTGCTGGCTTGAGAGTTTCTCTGGGTGAGGGCAAAGTGTGTGTGTGTGTGTGCGGGGGGAGGGTCATTCCTGGTTCTTATTCCTTCTCACACAGCTTAGGGGTAGGTTGGTGCCGCAAGGACCCTAGCATCCCCAGAGGGTGAGAGACTCACCCCTACGGAGTTCTGGGTCTGGAGACACTGAAGGAGGAAGGGTAATTCTGGCTGGGCTTCATCCTTCCCCCTTTCCTCAATGCTGTAGTACTTACTGAAGGCTGCTTTTTTTGTCTGTTTTGCCAGACTGACAGTTTTTCTGCTACTGTGGAAGATGGTATGCTGGAAGAGAAGGGTCACTGATCTAAGATGATATAACATTTCCTAAGTTCTGAGACACTATGCTGGATATGGTGTGAGGGGTTGTGAGGTGTTCAGTGCTTACCTGCTAATCCAAAAAAGAATTAGCCAAGTTCATGGAGAATAGGTCTATCAGTGATTAATAGCCAAAATGGTCAAGGATGCAACCCTATCCTTTGGGTGTCTCTAGTCTGTGACTGCCAGAAACTGGGACTGGATAACAAAGGATGGATCACTCAATAAATTGCCCTTTTCTGTTTGTTCCCTCTGAAGCATTTGGCACCAGCCATTGTTGAAAGACAGGATACTGGGATAAAGGGACCATTGGGCTGATCCTGTATGGCCATTCTTATGTTCACGATAATAGGAAGTTTCATCAGCTTTCAGTTTGGACCTTTTTTTTTACCAGCTGTTTCAGGCCGGTTGGGAAGTACTGGCTCCATTGTTGATTGATATTGTCCATGTTTCCCTGGGTGAGGGAAGAACAGTGGCTCCAGCAGCTCTTAAATAAATCCATTTTCAAGAAACCAACTCATGATGTTGTCAGTCTTGCTAACTGTGAACCTGTTTCTTATCTACCGTTTTTAGGCAATGGCATTGAGAAGTTTGTGACAAAGCAACTCTGGCAATTTCTTGATTTTTCTATTTCCTTGATTTTGAATAATTTGATGATTTGATTTCTGACTTGGTTACCTGAGAGATCAACCCTCTCCCTCTTATATCCTGTCCTATTTGAGATCATCAGAGGTGCTCGAGCTGGAGCTTCTTCAGTACAAACAAAGGAGTGCTGCTGACAGGGCATTCTCTGTGAGAGGTCCTGTGTTTTGGAACTCGCTTTCTCCCTTGGTTTGCCAGAGCCAAGATGTGTTAACTTTCTGGATACATTGCAGATCCCATTTTTTCTCTGTTCCTTAAGGCTGTTGAGGAGGGAGTGGGCTAAGGTGGCTGTTTTATGGTCAGTCCTTTGTTTTTGTTGTGGTTTCTAGTTTATGGAATAGGCCCCCAGAGCACTGGATGGAAGCCTATAGATGTACTTTTGGAAATTTGAAGAAATTAAATAAATAAAACAAATAAAAGGACTGGGACCCACCAGCCATCAATCTTGTTCTGGAGGAACAAATCTCTAATGGTGAGACGGTAGCCAGTTACCATGTCTCTACGTTTTGTGGGCTCTCTGATGAAGTTGCCAACAAAATTTCACATTAATACTAGTTGTCCTAGTAGGTTTTTATATATATATATTTGTCCACAAGAAACTGGACTGAGACTAACTCATCTTACATAAGCCATTAAACAGCCTTCTCATGTGTATGACTTGGTCACTCATAAGATTGATTCAGTCCAGTGACGTAACAGTGAAATATTCTATATTCCAATCCCTTGGCTGTGAATGTATCTTTAATTTAAATTTTACTCAGTACTGAAATTATAAGTGGGACAGGATCAGACCAAGCATGTAGAATAGCATAAGCCTGTCTCTATTGGAACAAGATAGCAGCAGTAACTGTAGTTTTTGCTTTTGTTTTGTAGGAGATGGAATTTGAGACACCCATCTACCTCTGAGGGAAATTATCAATTATAACTGACCTGTAAAATTGGGGGGGGATTAGGAAAGAAAGTAAAGCTACACTTAGTACAGGGAACTAGGCTCTGATTAGGCCTTTAAAGGAGAATCTCTCCAGAGAGGGTTAGATAATTTTCCAACAAACCTTAATACACTATTAACTCCAACTCTTTTATAGTTGCAGTTTTTTAACATCTACCTCTCATTTGTGTTCTTTTGCAAACTTTGCTCATAATGGCTGTGCATTTGTTTCATTTAAGTATCCCTAACCAGCGTTGTTCTTTTATGTTGGGGATTTCTCTACATGCCATGAAATGGTTTGTTTTTAAAAAAATATTTTTGTAAGGATTAGTTTCTTGCAAAGATCATTAGCTACTTCTGAAATGGATCCATTGAAATGGTTTTATCACTACATGCTCCATGAGAAAGGGCTAAGCTTTTACTAATTGATTTGTTGTGTGGGTCTTTGACGTGGTAACCTCTGCATGTTTTATTGCTGCTTCTGAATTTTTGATTGTATACCAATAAAATATTTTTTTAAATTGTTGTAATTAGCAGCAGCATCTTTTGAAAAGCACTTTGACGTACATAAGAGAGTTCTTCTCATCCAAGGAGCAATGCACAATACTGGGAGCCAGGAAGTCCCAGTTCTCTCTCTCAAACTCCTTCTGTGATGTGACTGAAAGGAAATACTTCAGGGGAGGTTCCTATATAATATGTAAAATGGCTCCTTAAGGGTTTCATTTAGTGTTATCAGGATATTCAGGCATTTGGATACCCGGCTGTAGGAGGTTGGGGTTTATTTACTAATTGTAGTTTGGGGTGGCAAGAACTAGTAAACTTATGGCTTTGTCTATACTAGGCATTTTTTGTATTTCCTACTATTATCATCACTTGTGGAAGCAACAATGAGAATATTAGTGTTGACAAGGAGTTGTCAGTTTTTTAACCCCACTGTGTCATCAAGAGCTACTCTGAGCATGGTTCGATGACATGGTGGCTAAAATACCAGTGGCTGGCTTATGTTAACTCTCCCCCTAGAGGAGCTTCACCAGTGGCAGCAATGGTGAGAATGGTGAGAGAAAAAGTCTAATGTAGACACAGCTTCTAGTTACAGCCTGATATCTAAAGCTTCAAAGCTGGGAACAAATTTTTTGAATTAGGGAGCTTCTACTGAAAGTTCAAGTAATTCAGTCTTGTTGCTGTTCAAATTAATACCTTGAATTGCTCTAAATAAATGTATAAAAATGGTCTGTATGAATTTCATCCTGTAGAAAAGCACACTGAAAGTTGGCTTGTTATGCATGGTTCTTTAAATCTCAGTCTGTGAGAATCTCACTTATGGCGTGCAGACCTCTTGCAAACGAGATTGGAATCTTTTGAGCAGTAGTATCTGTTGGGACCATGCCTGTGCCATGTATGTTCTCGTGCACTCCCACCTCAACTAAGGGCATATAAGGCAGAATGGCTCTGACTGCCTCTCACTTCCCTTTTACCACCAGTGACAGAGAGGAAACTTTGTAGTGTTCATCTGCTACCCCACAGTGCCCATTCATTGAAGCAATTATGTAAATGTTTGTAAATATTAGTAATTATCTTAATTAGTTCAAGAGCATTTTTGTATCCTCATGGAAGCTCTTTTTTGTTTTCTTTAGATTTTCTGTCTTTCGCCTGAATACTAATTAGTGCCAAGGTGCTTGCCTGTGTAATGGCCGAGTCTAAACCCTCTGACTTCAAGCCATTACAATCATGTGATGGACTTATTCCAATAACTGATGAACACAGTTGGTGTCTTTTCTTTTTCAAGAGCCATGATCCAGACCGTTTCTCTGTGTGCTGGTCCTTCTTTACCAGAACTCATCACTCCAGAGATACCTGGCTGCAGGAGGTAGAATTTTAGCCATCCATAAGGAGTTAATTGAGTTCTGAAAGGTGTTCTCTTATGCTAGAAAGGGACTGTTTTCCTATTGAGCCCAATCCTTAAGTATCCCTGTAAATAGGGATGAAGCAAAGGCTCCCTGGGCAGGCTAGTGTGGCACCAAATCTATTCTGATACTGAAACAAAGATTCCTCATAGGCACCAAGATCCCCGGAAGCATAGTCCATAACAGTATTATAGGCCTGTTCCTACCTACTGACATTGAGCCCCTGGCACTGGCCTCAGTTCTGATGCCACTAGTACCAGTTTCTCTGGCACAAGAAATAATTAAACCCTCAGTACTGGTAAAGTCTTATCCTACCACTGAGATATCACCACCATCTCTAGAATATATTTACTCTTCCTTCTCTTCAGCCACATACTCTTTCCAGAATTAAGCTGAGACCCATCTCCAGATATCCATTGCCCATCTCCTCTCAGGGATTTCCCAAACAATTCCTGAATCACTCTCTTCCCAGAGATTATCCAAGTGGATCATTCAGTGCATTACATCTTGTTGCCAACTAGCAGATATGCCCTTTCCTTCAGGTAACACGGCTCACTCAACTAGAGCTGAGGCATCCTCTTCAGAGACCCACAGGGTAGCCACGGGAGCTAATTTTGTATCTTTAACAAACATTAGGCTCTGGATCAGAGAGCAAATCAAATGCCAAATTCGGGAGAGCAGTTCTGTAGCTAGAAATTCTCAGACCCTCCTTTATTAATCTGGGAATTGCTAATCCATCACCATAAGTGGGATCCATACTGACCAAGACTTGAGGTGAGGATGATTACTTATCCCTGTAGTAACTGTGGTCTTTAAATTGTTTTGTCCTTATGAATCGCATGACCGCCCATCTTCTCTGTTCCTTTGGAGTCCATCTGTGCTGGGATTTTGAATTTGCAAGGAAACTGAGAGGCAGTCAGGGCCCGTCTATCCCATATGCCATTGGGTGGGTGCAGGGCACAGGTGTGGCACCAGTGGACATTCCTGGACAAAAGAATCCAATCTCGTGCACATGTGGCACATATGTACCATAAATGGGGTGGGGTTCACATGGAAAAAACATTTCTAAGAACCACAGTGACTGCAAAATGGTAAGTAGTCACTGTTTTCGTAGTATCTAGATTTTCTTTAAAAATGAGTAGGTGTGTAACACTGAGAACACACACATTTAAAAAATAATTGAAGGCTACCTTTGCAATGCAAAAGGCAACAATCTCTCTCTCTCTTTCCCTTTGTTAATGTTATTTGAGGAAACTTACATTGTTAAAAAAGCTTCATGTTTCTACTTGTTTTATTTCTAGCATATTATCAAGTTTCACCGTGCCTCAAAAGCAAATAAAAAGCCCATGCAGTTGCCAAGATCTATGGTTAAATCACTACTCTACCAGATCCTTGATGGAATCCATTACCTCCATGCAAACTGGGTGCTTCACAGGGACCTGGTAAGTACTCTGTTTTATATGATATTGAAAAGTTCACATATGTATTCTTGGGAAGAGGAAGAAAAGTCACAAGTAATAATCTTGCCTATCGATCCTTACAGCTCTTCCTGTTATTGTTACTGGATACCACTGGAGGCTTTAAAAATGAAAACAAATTATGTGTTCACATTGTTTTTATCTGCCACATCTGAACTAGGACAATGATACTGCATCCGGTAAAAGGAATGCAGATACCAATATCTGAAAACAATACACCAGCCAGCTGGTATGTATTTGTAGTATAAGTGTGTGCTCTATTTTAAAAGGGCAGTTTACTATGAAGGTGATAGATAACTTGCACATGAGCCAAACAGTGTGTAAGGTTATCATAAAAGCTAGTGAACACTAGTTTCTTCTGTGGAGTATTTTTCTCATGTGATATTTTTTTCTGGCTGTGAGAAGTGAACTGAGACCAAGTTGTCAGCTTTGCAAGTTTTGCATGACCTAGATTGGCTCTTGAAAGTGATTGCAAATTATGAAAGCTGCCAATTGCCCCATCTGTGCTAGGTGTTCTTTCTGAAAGTTTCCTACCATTTCTAACACTAGCTCTGCGAAACACTAATGTAGACAGCCTGTAGAATTTCTTTGCGCAAGGTAAACAACATAGTGGTTAAATGTTCTACCATTGTTAGAACTCTACCTGTGGGTTTTTTTTGTAGTTGCCAACAGCTTTTTGGCCTGCTACTAGCATTTCCAAAAGATTTCAGTCATTTTCAAGTTTTGATGGATGAGACATGGGTTGTTGCCATATCTTAGTGATCAAATGAAAGGAGGGGAATCAGGCTCATATTTCTAGTTGCCAGGATAACTGCTTCATTGCAGAAAGTTAATGAAGTTAATTAAAGTTGACCTGTTCCTTAATGGTTTTTAAAATTTTAGCAGCTTATTCCTCTACTCTTAGATATTAATATATTTGTGCTTTCTGCGTCTGGAATTTGTAGTTCTGAGCAACAACAGGAAACAAAATTCAAAAATAGGACTGATTGTAGTGCTGAATTTCCCACTTTTCTCAGGAGATGATCTGTGAAAGAGAGGTGTCACTTACGCAAAATGTGAAGACATAATTAAAAATGGCTTAAGACAAAAACTTAAAAACAAAAAACTGCTCAACTACATTTAAAGAAAGCATAAATGATCTTAGGACCGTGCCACGTACAGTCTCAAAGATGTGTTCTCTTAAGAGCTTGGTTTCTTGACAAGGCAGCTACCTATAAGAAGCCTAAAAACTTGGAAATTTCTCTCTTTAACTTGTGCTATTTACGCTCAGGTTGGCTGATGATACTTTTGTGGATCCTATCTGTTGTCAGTGTATATGGAGCAAAAATGGTGCCAGGAGTCTGTATTCTGCCTTAGAAATGACAGTTGTCTTTGTAGGAGGAAATAATTTTTTTTCCATATCACACGTGGAATGATGATGCCAAGCAGAGCTTTCTGTAACTAGGAATGGAGAAGACCAGAAGACTCTGAAGTTCACTGGGTTCTTGCTATGTAAATCTAATTTACTAGGAAGTGCTTAGATACCACAGCAAGGGATGCTACACACTGTACTGATGATTAAAGACACTCGGAATGCATGTTTGTTTTAAAAGAAAGAATTGCAGAATAAAACCCCTTTTCAGAACCTTGTAAGTCTCAAGTAATTAAAATCACATATTGATGCACAACAAACAATACAGTTCTGCAGAAAAAGACCTGGGCATTACAATGGATAAGAAGCTGGATATGAGTCATCAGTATGCCCTTGTTGCCAAGAAGGCTAATGGCATATTGGGCTGCATTAGTAGGAGCATTGCCAGCAGATTGAGGGAAGTGATTATTCCCCTCTTTTGGGCACTGGTGAGGCCACATCTGGAGTATTGCGTCCAGTTTTGGGGCCCACATTACAGAAGGGATGTGGACAAATTGGAGAGTCCAGTGGAGGGCAATGAAAATGATTAGGGGGCTGGGGCACATGAGTTACAAGGAGAGGCTGAGGGAACAGGGCTTGTTTAGTAGGTTGCCTACCCCTGCTTTAGGGTAAGAGGTATATCACAGGATTTGATAGCAGCCTTCAACTACCTGAAGGGGGGTTCCAGAGAAAATGGAGCCAGGCTGTTCTCAGTGGTGGCAGATGACATTACAAGGAGTAATGGTCTTAAGTTGCTGCTGGGCAGGTCTAGGTTGGATATTAGGAAACACTATTTCACTAGGAGGGTGGTGAAGCACTGGAATGCGTTACCTAGGGAAGTGGTGGAATCTCCTTCCTTAAAGGTTTTTAAAGTCTGGCTTGACAAAGCCTGGCTGGGATGATTTAGTTGGTGTTGGTCCTGTTTTGAGCAGGGGGTTGGACTAGATGATCTCCTGAGGTCATTTCCAACCCTAATCTTCTATGAATCTGTGATTCTATTTGCTCCAGTAGTTCACATCCTCTCTTGAGACTGGCATTAATATGCTCATTTAGCAACTCATTTAAATGTTTAATGATCAAAAAACTCAGTTATGTTTCCCAGCATATCCACCTTCTTACCTTCTTGTTGTTTGTATTTATAAAACAATAGTATCTACATTTCCATTAAACTGAATCAAAGTATGTGTATGTGAACTATTTCCCTTACTCACTAAGCCTGATATTTGTTTCTTGTTTTGTCTTAGTTGGTTTGGTTACACCCTTTGGAAACAAAATACTTCTTTCTATTTTATGTAAAGCAGTGTTTTACAGCTGGGCACATTGTGTCTTCCTGATTAGATAGTATAAATAATTTCTTGTTATTTGTAGCAATTCAGCAAGTATACGAATCCTGAGAAAAAAGTAACATGTAAATGTCATAAATTTACAAATCTAAAGCTATAATATTCTCAGAGAATATTTATATCATAGTACCAGTCAAACTGTTTTAGTATAATACAACAGGAAATGATGTTTAGAATTTACTGCACACAAACTACATTGAAAAATGCAGAAACATAAGAATTAGACACTTGCTGGAGTAGTGGGAGAGATTATACATTTTATTTTGTGGTTGCACTTGTGACGTTGCTCTCCATATGTTTTATGAAAATATGCTTATAAATGTGAATATGATGTAACTGGAATATGTGTCATGCGAAAGGTCTCTTGTAAGGAAGGTATCATTACAAAGCTTATAATCTCCTGAGTGTGTTCATCCTATTTGTATTATTTCTATGTCTGGAATTAGGAGAATAAGATATAAATTTGTATTACTAATGTAAACATATTAAGTGTAAGCCATTAAGGGTGCTTCAGAATCAATGAATTGTAAATGGCTTTCTTTACTTGTAAACCTTCCTGTGTAGGTGTGGGCCAGCACAGGAAGAATGGAGGCTGGGGTCTCAAAGGACATGTGACCATGTCTAATTATGCTGGAATCCAACCTAAATCTGGTACTTTTCCATTTAGAAGGAAGGGTGGGGACCCAGAGAGACCCCAAGATTCCCGCCTTGTGTCAAAGTTATAAAAGGGGGTGGAGCAGGACAAAGGGGCTGCCAGTCTTGAGAAAACCCCTGCTTACCACTGAAGATGTCTATGGGAACTAACAAGGACTGTACCAGGGGAAAGGATTGGGCCCAGACTAAGGGGGAGTCTAGTCTGTTAAAGAAGCTTATTGGAACATCTCTGAGGGTGAGAGATTACATGTAATCAGTTTCTTAAAGTATTAGGCTTAGACTTGTGTGTTTTTGTTTTATTTTGCTTTGTGACTTACTTTGTTCTGTCTGTTATTACTTGAAACCACTTAAATCCTACTTTTTATACTTAATACAATCACTTCTGTTTATTAATGAACCCAGAGTAAGTGATTAATATGTGGGAGAGCAAACAGCAGTGCATATCTCTCTATCAGTGTATAGAGGGTGGACAATTTATGAGTTTACCCTGTATAAGCTTTATACAGAGTAAAACGGATTTATTTGGAGTTTGGATCCCATCAGGTGTCTGGGTGCTAGAGCTGAGCTGTTTTTAATTAGTCTGCAGGGCATGGCCCAGGCCCTGAGTCTGTGTTGTAGCAGGCTAGCATGTCTGGCTCAACAAGGCAGGGTTTTGGAGTACCAAGTTGGCAGAGAAAAAGGGCTCAGAGGTAATTTCAATATGTCCCAAGGGATCTCTGTGACCAAACCTGTCACAGCATTTAATCAAAAGAAGATTGCAAAAACTAGGATAGTAAATATATTTGTGGAGATCCCAGGATCAGTATTCTTGGATACCTGAAAATAGTTACTCGGAGAAATTATTTTAAGACCATCAGTATTGGCCAAAAGAGTCAACGTAAAGAACTGCAAATTGGTAAACAAATTGAACAATGTGAACTGACAAATCCAGGAAAGGTGACACATACAGCCATAAAGGAATGTGTGAGGATTTAAAAAGCCATGGGGCCAAATTCAGATGTGAGTCAAAGTCATGTAATTTATACTTTCTTCCAGCTCCCTTGTTGTATTTTGTTCTTCTAGCTTAAACTTCCTTGTGCACAAATTCAAAGTGATGCACAAATTGGTGAAAGTTAGACCCCATTATGCTTGCTTACATCCTCACAACTGAAGTATAAGGGAATGTAATCTAGAGTAGCATATATGCAGTGTCACCACGAAGATATAAATCAAAATACAGTAGCTTGGACTTTAATTTACACCACCTTCCAGCTGCTTGATATATTGGACTCCCTTACAGATGGGTACGGCAGATGTAAGCAGGTTTAAGGTAGTTCAAACTAATGTACGAAGATTTAATTTACACCACTTTCTAAATTTGTCCAACATGTCTAATAGATCTTTTTATTTTGAGCTCTCCCCACTCAATTCATTTTATTTTAACAAAAATGTAAAGATGTAAACAAAATAGAGAAGTAGCTGGAATGTTCTACTCTTGTGCTGGTGTTGAACAATTGTTGTACTTTTAAAAATGAGAAATTGATTATCTTATTTTAATAATGGTGCATTAAGAAGGAGTAAAGGCTATTATCAGCAATTATTAAGTGTGATCCTTAGGAAGAAGTTTGTTGTTGTCTGCACCTTCTCAAGGACCCTGTTGGGTAGCAGTTTGGAAACTGTCATCATTCTAAGGTTTAAATGTTCAGTTAACCTGACTACTATTGGTTAGTGAGATTTTTTTCTTTAGATTTAATGTAACTGTGTTGGTAAATTTTATAATATTGAGGTTAATTTTTTCTGTGGGAGATTGAAAGACTAAATGGCTTTGTACAAATATATATATATTTTTATTAAATACTTATTTTTCATCCTCAGGAAAGCGGCTTTAGAGAGGATATTCTTTACCTGATTATGCTATTTAATAAGGTGTATATTTTAAAAGATGAAAATGATTAACCGTTGGAACAATTTACCAGAGGTTGTGGTGGATTCTCTGTTGCTGACCATTTTAAATCAAGATTGGATGTTTTTCTTAAACATACGCTCTAGGAATTATTTTGGGGAAGTGCTGTGGCCTGTGTAATAGGTCAGACTGTGTAAACAGAATGGTCTCGTCTGGCCTTGAAATCTAAGAATCTGTGAATACAGCAAAGAAGAAGAGACGAGCACAGTCTTTATGTTGTCACTACTGTCAGGTTTTTATTTCTTCAATAGCATTATATCCCTTTAGTGACCTTGGAGCTGGTGTACTAAATAGATGCATAGGCTTGTTGCCTATCAAGACATTTAAAATGATACTGTCTGGTTGGATTACTTGTTGCTGGGTGAAGAAAAGAAAATCTTAACATAAGAATTGCCATACAGGATCAAACCAAAGGTCCATATAGGCCGGTATCCTGTCTTCTGACAGTGGCCAGTGCCAGGTGCCTTAGAGGGAATGAACAGAACAAGTAATCATCAAGTGATCCATCCCCTGTCACCCATTTCCAGATTCTATGGGAACTGTGCATGCACAGGCCTTCCTTTCCTGGTTGGAGTTAGGAATGCAGTCAAAGTCTCTGTCCTTTGATGGTATACAATGCCTCACTAGCCTTCAGTGGACCATGTTGTGTGCAGAATGTGCACTTTACCTTAATTAACACTTCTTTTCTTGTTTGAATTACACAATTACAGAGGTTTACAATGCAAACACTCAGTGTAACTTTATATCATGGGCTACAGAGCTTATAAATGAGATCAATACCTGCAGTATCCTACAAGTATTCCACAAGTTTAAATGCTGAACACATTTTTATAACACTATCTGCTTTAGACTCTAATTTAATTTTACCCTAGCTCTTTGAAAAGGAGACTAGATGGCATTAAAGGGCAAGCTTGGAATGCATCCTCTACAACCACATACATCAGTGAGGGTTTTTACCCATGAAAGCTTATGCCCAAATAAATCCATTAGTCTTTAAGGTGCCACCGGGCTTCTAGTAGTTTTTGTGGATATCGACTAACACTACCTGCTGATACTTCAGAAATAATGGAGCTTTTGCCTTCTGACTAATTCTGTGTGATCCTTTAGAAAGGATGGATCATTTTGACTAAACAACTATAAGAACTGGAAATACTCCTAAGTAGCCAAAAGAACCTCACTACAGAATCCACCACATACTGTCCACAGTGCTTTTTAGAATAATGTTATTAAGAGTCCTGGACATTCTAACAATTTTCAGATATTGCCTGTGATATTGTCCCTTTTTACAGCCTATATTCATTACTAATGGAAAATAAGAGACATGGGCCATTTCATTATTTATTATTTTTTTCAACCTTTTTTCTTATAACAAATTCTAGGTGCCAATTTCTAGAATATATATAAAAATACTGTACTCCAGAAACAAGAAAAGACTATACACAGTTGCTTGGGATCCCAAGCATTAACTTAAATATTTCCACCACAGGGTTTGTATGGCATGTGTTAAATTTAATGAAATCAAAGCCAAGAGGGGAAAAGGCATGGGAAGGAGGGGGAGAAACAGAGGGGATTGGAAGATGGAGTATGTGGATTAGTTTCCTGCCTTTCATCCAGATGTCCTGAAGGGATCTTTAGCTAATCAGTTCTAGGAAACTGTCCCAAATGGATTCATATTTTTCTGGGGTTTGCTGTCTATTTTATGTGATCATTTCCTTCACAGCCAGGTCTGCCAGTCCATTATACCAGTCTTTGTGGCTTGGAGCACTATTTACTTTTCCAGTGTGGCAAAATTTGATGTCTTCCAACCAGTAAGGTTCGGTGTAGCCATCTGCTTTGCTATAATGATAGCTTCCATTTGCAGGGTACATGGCCCATTATGCAGGTATCTGCTTTAAGGTCAAGTGAAGTCTCTGTGATTGTGTTAATCCTTCTTTTAGTGGCATCCTAGAAGCTTGAAATAATAGAGCATGGCCAAAACATATATGCAAGTGTGGTTTCTTTGCTCCGACACCTCCCAACCAGTCATTGGGGGCAGTTTTAATTTTGTAAAGTGTTTGTCATGACCAATGAACCCTGCAGATGATCTTTTATTAAATAAGATGTAACCAGAGGTCCAAGGTCAATTCCTTAATTTCTCATATTGCTCTCTTCCAGCGTGAGAGTGAGATTTATTGCCAGTTCTCCTTCAAATTATGATCCCTATTGTATTCCACTGAGGGTTATGCACATGCGCCATGTGCCCAAAGCCAGAGTTTTTCAGAGTAGTCGTGTGACTCGGTCCACACATGTGCCCTTGCATTTTCTTGTGGTTTTGCCTGAGGTGATAAAAGGCGGGGCGGACCGACTGCATCTTCGGTTCCTTCTCACTGCCACATGGTCTGAATTGGAGCTTCCGCTTTTTCTTCTTGTCCTTGGTGATGCACTTTCCAGAAAAACTTTTTATTTTTGTACATAGTTAGGATTATACTGATTTTTGTAATAGATTTAGTGTTCATATTTTTGTAGGATTAACTACTTTTCGATGCTGCTTTGGTGGTTTCCTACTAACGCCCCCAGCACCTTAATCTACAAATTGGATTATGCCAAAGATGCTGGGATTCAAGGTCTGCACTTCCTGCCCTCACCCGTTTTCGCTCAGTGACAAGGCTCAACATTGTCTGTACTGGTTGGGGGAAGCCCACGTCACATCCAGGTGCAGTATGTGCCTCTCCTTCCCAGCCCATACCCAGAAAGGCAAGGTCCTCCACCTTGAGAGACACCTCATGGAGGTCTCCATGAGGCTGCAGTCAGATCCTGGCCAGGGAACCCCACCATACATTGGCCTGACCAGTCCAGAGGTGCACCTCCTATCGCGGAGTCCCATTCTGGTTCTGCCTGTACCAGTGCTGTGGATTCCATGCCGGGCTCTAGCCATGAAAAATGGAAGTATGCTCATAAGCGTGGCAGTAAGTCTTCCTCCACATCCAAGAAAGAAGCTGCACTGTCCACAAGTTCTGACCACAGAGGAGGGGTGCCTTCCAAGGCCCGCAAGAGTGAGAATAAGTCTCATTGTTTGCTGGATCAGCCAGTCCCGGTTCTGGAACCATGCACCTGTCCTGCATTGGGTCTGCCAGTGCAGCCTGAATGGTCAGTCCCGAGGCAGATCCCCTTACCAGCCCTGGTTCCTCTGTGGACTGGGTGCTGTTGATGCCAGAGAGAATCGGATGTGCTCCTGGGCCTCATGAACTGTTTGTCCTGGAATGGATGAGGTCTCTGTGTGTTCCAGTCAATTCACCTGCTAAGAGGCCCCCTCTCCTACATCAGATCTGCCACCCTCTGCTCAAGTTCCTACAGCATACTCCACTCCACTGGCCCTGTTGGTGGGTTCCTCTGAGTCTGACGATTCGAATACTACATATGGTCCACTGCTTCCTTTCTGAAGGCATGACTACCAGAGGGTCCTGGTGGCACCATGGCAGTATCCTCCCTTGCCTCAGCCCAGGAGCCACTGGTACCCAGCTCCATGGACGCTGCTGCAGCAACACCAGGATCAACCAGTTTGGCCATATTGGAGCTTGTGGTCCCAATATTCGCCTTTAGAACTGTCTCACTCAACCTGGGAGGGAATCTCCTGTCTCACCACACCGTTCTTCATCGAGTAGACTTTGGAACTGGGGCTGGACCATGTGCTGGTTATCCTGGCTCCAACAGATCCAAAGAGGTTCCCCTGGTCCCTGAATGCAGTTGTATCATTGATGCCCCCCTCCCCGCCGGCTCACTGTTGACGGCTATTGTCAATACCAGGAGCTGTTCAGGAGAATAACTAATGCCCTTCAGATCCTGTTGGAGTTGCAGGATAGTCAGCACCAGCTACTAGCTACCTTGCATGCATTGGTACTGGCTAGAGTGGCCCTACCAATCAGCGACACCATTCTCCAGCTGGCACGCACTGTGTGGCATAACCCAGCCACGTACCCCTGCACTGAAAGAGGGGGAAAGGTATTATCTCCCCTCGAGGGGTCTGAGTTTCTGTCCTCTCATCCTCCACCTAATTCCCTGGTGATCCAGGCTGCTTTGGAGCAGGTCAGACAACAGCTTTGGACTGTGTTTGCGAAAATTACATGCAAAACTAAGTAAAGTAAATAAGTATGAGATTTATTTAATCCACAATAGCAAAATCATTAACAGAGTATATGAAGGACCAAAAGTATGAGAATTACAGGACCCCCTGTCAGTGTTAAAAAGCCTTAGGAATTATATATTTTGATATCATATTAGGTCTGTCTTTTCTTTGATTTCTTTCATGATAATCTACTGCTCCATCAATTCTGAATCTGCTGAGACTTGCAGAATTGGAGAGTCAAGGTGGGTGAAGGACCAATTTGGAAGAGGAAGAAAAGAGGTTTATTTTTATTTTTTCCCCTCCCCATGCCAGCCCACATGGCCTTTCAGCAACCTCTACAATCAAGCCTGGTGAACTGCACTGACGTTTCTCATCAGTATTCTTTCTCCATTTCCTCAGCAGCACCATGAGGCCACTTTTTCTCAGGATGTTTTGCAATCTTCTTCTTGTCTTCCCTTGGTCTCCATCTTAAAGGGAAAAGATCTTCTCCAGCCACTTTCAGTGGTTAAGAGGAACTCAGCTGGCAATATTTCCATTTCCATATTTAACTTCATGCACTGAAGCTGCTCCAACCCGCCACCCCCTGCCAACCCCGTGCGCTCCTCTCCTAAGTTTCTATCGCTTCATTTTGAGAGTTTCTTCTAAGCAAGTACCTGACAGTTTGGTGTCTTCTCCCCTCTCCCCCCATAGTTACTGATGGGTATTTTTCCTGTGCTCTCTGCTCCAAAATCTTGGCAATCAGCCTCAGATTTGTAAAAGAAGAACTGTGGGCTCTGTGGGGACCCTTCCCATCAAACTATCACCGTGGCCAGCTCCTATTGCACACAGTACTCAAGGGAGGTGCCTAGCACTACTGACCTTTCTCTGCCTCAGTCAACTCACCACTTGCCCTCAACTTCATCCCAGAGTTCTTCCAGAGTGTCTCTGCCCAAGGACAGTCTCCTCTAGCTTTCAAGCCACAAATAATCCACTATTTCAGAGCTTGCTTGAATTTTTGGATGATCAGGCCCTGGAGCTAACAGACTCAGTTATGGGCCACCTATTAACAGTCACTCTCAATATTTAGTTAATTTAGTAGTGATCACCCCATTATCTTTACAAGGGCAAACCTTCCTCAGGAATTCCAACTCAGCATCTATCTCTTGGAGTTGCAAGCAGTGGATAATGCAATAACCAGGCTTATTCCAAAGGACTCTCTGGCAATCACGGCCATTGATGTAGAGACCATGGCTTTATCTTCTCCATCTAGGAAAAGGAAAAGGGGAAAGCTGAAATAGAGTGCCCAGAAAGATTATTCTGTATGTGGATCACTTTGGTTCTGACTTATTTGTTATATTCAAAAAGAGTATTTTAAATGGTAACCATGACACTTGTATATGTCTAGAAAAGCAACACTTTTCCGTTTTTATAATCTTTTCTTAGTTTTAAGGCCAATACTGAAATTTAATATCTGTCTATTTTCGGATTTGTAGTAAAGACAGATTGGATTCGTTAATTCAAAAGTCAAAAGGTATCTCATCATAGGAGGCAGCTTTTATTCAGTGGTTGGAGTATGGAACTAAAATCAGGGAGCCATGTTTGGGTTTTATTCTGAGCATTACCATTTTGTTACCTTAGGCATGTCATTTAACCTCTCTCTGCCTCAATTACTTCATCTATTATCTAATCCATAGGGACATTATGGAGCTTAATATATATTAGAGAATGTTGAAATGTTTTTGACTAAGAAGTCTTTCATTGGAAAATGCTGATTGAACAAAAAGGCTTTCTCAGGCCTAGATGGAATTTATAAGGTGGGGATGTAGGGGACAGGAGAGAGATCAGCCCAGAGTAGTCAGGAGCTAGGACATTAACCTGAGGTGTGAGAGATACACGTTTAAATCCCTGGTCTGAATCAGGCAGAGTAAAGACTTCAACCTGAGTTTCCCACAACCCAATCTTATCTCATTCTTTCCTGTAGGAGCTATTTTACTTAAATGTTCATAGGGCCAGAGACAGGGAGAGACTGACACTCAAGCTCTGTGGTGAGGGCACTTAAGATACAGAAGATCCAGTTTAAAGTCCCTGATTTGGTACCCTACCCACCAAGCTGTAGATTCTCTGGCTATATCTACACTACCACAGTAAGTCGACCTACGCTACACAACTCCAGCTACGTGAATAATGTAGCTGGAGTTGACATACCTTAGGTCAAGTTACCACGGGGTCTGCACCATGGGGGGTTGACAGGAGAAACTCTCCTGTCAACTTACCTTACTCTTCTCGTCGGGGGTAGAGTACAGGGGTAGACTGGAGAGTGATCTGGTGTTGATTTGGTGGGTCTTCACTAAACCCACGAAATTGACTGCCAGTGGATCTATCTCAGAGAGTTGATCCCAGCTGTAGTCTAGATATACTCTCTCTTTTGTGCTGAATCCGGCAGAGCAGGGACTTGAATCTGGATCTCCCATATCCTGGGTGATAGCCCTAACCACTGGGCTATTGGCTGTTTTGGGTCATTTTCATGAAACATTTAGAAATATCTCATTTTCACAGAACAAAAAAAAAATGTTGAAGAAACCTTGAAATTTTTCATGAAACAATATTATTTTCTGGCAAGTCCTAATTAATATTTTCATGTGTTCTGAGATCCTCAAGTGAAAAACATTATATAATGCAAATTATATAATTATCTTTTTGATGAACTCATCCCAGTGAATTGGAAGTATTAAGGATCCTTTAAAATAAAAGTTAATTACATGGTGGACAAAAAGCTTCTTCCATTTTTGACTACTTTACACAGTATATCAGAAAGATGTTTGGTAAACTGTAAGAAAGAGGCACTCATGATTTCTACATGGGACTTGTAGGTAGTGAGAAACTGATCATGTTTGGAAGGACTCCTTAGTGGGGGAGAGTGTTATTTGTCTTGATTTATAGAGTGCTATAAATTTACGCTGCATTCTACATAGAGTAAAACGTTTCCTGTTTCAAAATGCTTGTCCTTAAGACAGTGATTAATTTTAAAAAATTACCTAGAATGCTGCAGAACTGAAGCAGTTTTTTTCAAAACAGAGGCAGTTTTTCAGTGTACCATTTCAGATTATAAATGAAGCAAAACATGTGTACTTTTGAAAGATGTAACCTACAATGAACAATACAAGAATCGCTTTAAAGAAGTCTGATGATCTCCCCTTCCAAAAGTGAATCTGAGCAAGGATTTTCAAAATCTGATATCAAAAGTAAATTTAGGCTTATGTTCACTCATCAGTCTTTTGACAACCAGTTGCTGAGCAGGAATGCAGAACAGTTGGAACCTGCCCTATTGCCAACAATTTTGTGCTAGCTTGAAGATTTTCTTGGCACCAATCAGGATATATACATGCCTTTCTATAAATAAGTAAATAACCACCAACCTGTCTGGCTGTTTGTTTAGCTTTTAGAATATGCTTTCCATTTAAAAATGTAAGTCCTTACAATAGATATTAATTGTAATTTTTTTGTCTTGATTGGTGCTTTTCTACATCTGTCTACTGGTTCCCATATTGTACAAAAAGAGTTGGGGTTCCTACTCCTCAGTCATTCCACCTGACCCTTTACAAGATAGCGATCTTATCACAGTATGTAAGTATTTTAAAGGACCAAACCAAGATCTACAGAAAGGATTTCTCGTGTTCCCAGAATGGGAAGGTGGTAATGATTAGAAGATATTTGGAAGGACTGTTTCTGCTTGAGTGATTTGGAATAGTGTGCTGAAAGACATAGTGGAAGCAGATTGTACTGATACCTTTAAAGAGACGTTTATTTGTCATCCAATAACATATGAGTATGTCAGCTAAAACAGGGTTTACTCACTGACAGGTTTAATTTTGTTAGGCCTATTGTCTTCTACATCCTTAAAATGTTAGGTTTATCAGCGTCTACTTCAGAAGGTAAGGAGTGTCTTTGCTTAGAACACTAATGTGTGCCCCTTCAGTTCTAGAGAAACTTAAGCTATGTCTACACTGCATAGCTTACAATGGCATGTGCCATTGTAAGGTGCACTGTATGGCCACTCTTTATCGCTGGGAGAGAGCAAGGAGTGGAAGCTTTGTTGCCAGGAGCACGGCTCCTGCTAACAAAGTGCTGTCCACACTGGCGCTTTTTGTTGCTAAAACTTTTGTCGTTCAGGGGGGTGTTTTTCCCACCCCGAGTGACAAAAAATTTTAGCAATGAAAGTGCTGGTGTTGACAAACCCTTAGTGTTGTAAGGTTATATATGTCTGCTAAGGTCCACTGAATCTTACAGCATTTGAATACATCCAAACAACAAAACATCTTCCAGAGGTCCATTAGCACATGCTTTCCCTTTTTGGATAACTTTTACTAAGACTTCTGTGGTTTGTAGAGGTATCTTATAAATGAAGAATTATAATTGCTGTCAGGGAAGAGCTTAATCCAAGATTTAGAAAGAGGTTTACACCAATAAAACTTTGACAGGAAATAAAACATGTTGGTAAGGTAAGTCAGAAGACAGAAAGTACTGACTTACATTCTTCTGGCTGCATTCGGCCAGTAAATTCAACAGCTATATGTGGCTCCTCTGAGAGCTGCTTATCTGCTCTCCTGTGGAGTGGAGAATGGAGAGTGAGGACAAAAATGAAAGTAGTTCAGGAATCTGTTTATTTCTTTGCTTAATGTAGAAAAAAAACAGAAGGAAAATGTTCTCATTTCTAATGGAGCAAATTCACATGCCATCTGCTTTATAAAGCGTTTTAGGAAATAGATAATGTATTTAGCATGCTGGTGCAGCTGTCCTCTTGGAGTTAGCAAACTGAAATTTACATTCTAAAAACAGCTCTTTAAAGTGCCTTCTTTCCAGTGACTGTAATCTTGCAAATTCTATTTCTTTTCTTAGAGAATACTGCCTTTTCTCAGCTATGATGTGATCAGCTAACATCGCATCTGTCTAAATTTCTTGCTTATTCGGTGGCATAATCCCTCATGAATAAGATTAAAAAGTTCATACTTTTAATTCTGGAAGGTGATGAAGATTGAAGCAGATCAGAGAAAACAGAGCTGCGCGTGTGTACGTAGTATGTGAAGAAACAAAAAAATGCTGTATTTGCATTTGTTCTCAGGTGTTGATCCCTTTCTTGTGGTCTCTAGTATATATTCCTCTTCACTTGTAACAAACAGTAGCTGTTCCCACTATATTACGATTCTGCAATAATGTAGCAGACTGTGTTGCATCCAAATTAATCAGTGCTGATCAATGGTCCAGTAATTTGCACTGACCCATTAGTTAGCTTTATCACGTTCTGTGATCTCTGTCAGAGATAGACTTACTTTGCTGTAAAAATGACAGGTCTAGTATTTCACAAAAGAGTTGTCACTGAACCATCATCTTTCCCCCCTTTTTTTGTTTGTATTTAAAACCTTTTAGGGTGAAAATTACATTTAGTTTTAGTGTAGGTCAGATCTGTTAACAAAACACACAGTAAATTAAAAAAACACCCTAGATGAAATTATTTGTGCTAGCTATATAAGGATCAAATTGTGAGAGGCTCCTCTCAGGAGCTGGCAATTAAGTTTTTTAGGTTGAACAGTAAAAGAGGGGTTGCTGCAGTCTTATGCATATGTTTTGCATGTCATATAGCAAGCATATCAAAGTTAATTTTTTCAGTCACTTGAATTCCAAAGCTGTTTTTGTGCATGAGAGGAGCACTGCTAAAAAATCCACAGTTCTGTAGCTTCAGAAGTACTCTGTCATAATTTAGCCACATATGCTAGAAAGCCTGGTCAATGAGGATTTGTGACATATATCTCATTCAACAATTATCTTACAATTTTTATGCAGAAAAGAAAATCTTGAAACCATCGAACGTAGCACAGAAGTGGTCTGCATGTTATCACATGTTTTGGTTTCTATTTTGCTTGTCGTCCTTCTCCTTCCTGTTGTATACTCTCATGGTTGAGTCCTGTCTGAAATTAGACTGAGTTATTTGGCAGGGGCTCTTATTCTACTCTGTTTATACAGCGCCTAACACAAAAGGGACCCCTTGGTGGTACTGAAACACAAATAATTAATTCACATCCTCTGTCCACCAGACATGCCAAACCCATGAAAAAAATGCAGAAAGTAGTCTTGTTTTTGACTTAATTGGCTTTTGAGTTGCTTGTTGGGTAGTTTTTTGCTTGTGTCTTGTTTGGCTTGTAGCTTATTGCTTCTTTTTTCTGATTGGCTCCCGGCAAGCAGGGGAAAGGAGGGGAGAGGGTCAGCGGTGCACAGCGGGCCCACCACAGTCTCAGACTGCATGCCAGGGGGATCTAGTCACATAGAGTGTTGGGGTTCTTAGGATTGGTTTGTTTTGGCCTTGTTTTGAAATGGGATTAGCTTGATGTTCTGGCTTATTGTGAAAGTCAGGGTGCTTATTTACCACGTGAAAGTTGGTAACTGTGCTGTCCACCATTATTCTTTTAGTGCTGATTTAACATCATCTGCCAACTCAAATAGCCTTCCTGCCTACTTCGGCTCATAGTGTAAGAACAATATAGTAGTGATTTTATTTAGTAAAGCTGCTGGTGATTTTATAGCACATTTTCTTTAGTAGCACCACCTCTTGCATCAGCATTAAAAGTTTGCTGCCTTTTTTAAATCTTGTCACAGGATGGCACTGCCCCTTAAAAGGAAAGAGGCCAGTGTACCTCTGTCTGGTCAGCTGACCCCTCAGTTGAGCTAAATGAGAAGGCAGCTAGCTACTGGGTGATGGGAAGCCTGGGAGTGTCAGGCCTGAGAAGCAGTCAGGAAAAGGGCAGAGAGATCATATTTTCGGCTCTCCTTGCCTGGAAACAGGGAGACAGGCCAGAAACTAGGAGACCTGGGTAGTGGAAGCAGGAACTGCAGGAATCTCCTTGGTTGGGGAGGCAGTAGGAGCCTGTGAGAGAAAAAAGTCCCTAGTGGGAGAGCCCAAAGAGGTAGTGCTCAGTTAATGGAGCATGGGAGAATCCTGAAATAGGCCCTGAAGCAGGACTTGAGGGAGGCAAAGGGGAAAATCCCTTGAGAGCTATAGACCACGGTGCTGGGGAGCTGTGTGTGTGTGTGGGGGGGGGTTACCTACCATTGAGACATAAAACCACCTGGAAAAGAGACTAAGTGTAGCAGTGGGTTCTTTGTAGGCTGGGGATGAACCAGCACCTTATAGACCTTCTCATTGCTTTTGACTTCTGCTAGCCTAAGGAGCTGAGAACACAAACTTGGATTCTCTCCATGGCAGTCTGTTACATTTCCATTCAATCACCATTATTATTTTTTTATTAAAGGATATATTAAATGTAGAGAATGTCCTTGTAGTCAAGCAGTGGTGAAATTTGGAGTTTAAAAGTATTCAGCTGGTTCTACGTAAAATAGCAATTTCAGATTTTTAAACTTAAGAACCAGAGTAGTTTAACTCCATCATTCTTGATTAAATATTGAGTTAGAATTGGAGAATTCAGTGCAGTGTCCATTGACAGCCAGTATTTTTGTAATATATTTTTCTTTGGAAGTAATGTATATGGACCAGATTCAGGATTCCTAAAATTGTCATTGAAGAACTTTTGTCATAGAGATGTCTGGGAACTATGTACCCTCATTCATTCTTTCATTCAAGAGTCAATAATACAATTTTTCTAAGTGGAATAATATGGCACCTCATGCAAGGTATCTATAGTACTTAGGTGCTGGAGGCATTTTCTTGTTTAGTTCAGTTTTAGATCCACTTTTAAAACAGTGACTCAGGGTTTGGCAACCTTTCAGAAGTGGTGTGCGGAGTCTTCATTTATTCATTCTGATTTAAGGTTTTGCGTGCCAGTAATACATTTCAACGTTTTTAGAAGGTCTCTTTCTATAAGTCTATAATATGTAATTAAACTATTGTTGTATGTAAAGTAAATAAGGTTTTTTAAATGTTTAAGAAGCTTCATTTAAAATTAAATTAAAATGCAGAGCCTCTCGAACCGGTGGCCAGGACCCGGGCAGTGTGAGTGCCATTGATAATCAGCTTGCCTACCCCTGCAATAACTGCTGATGTAATAACTGCGGGTGACATTTGTCAAAGGTTTGGATAAGGCTCAAGTTTGGTGAAGCTGTATTTAGTGAGCTAGCAGCAACTTGTAATGCTGTTGAAGCTAAATTTTACAGCAACTGAACTTTTAGAACAAAAGCCTTGGGGGCTGGTTTGGCAACTTCATTGATATTGGGCTTCAACAACTAAAAACGGGACACTGGATTCTTGTTTTTCAAAAAAATTCAGGGTACTGATAATGACATTACAAACTCAAATATTCCTGAAACTTATTCTAATTAGGTCACTGTGTATCAATATACTGATTGTCATAGTCACTAAGAGGATAACAGTGTTGCATGGTTTCTGAATAACATATACTTGATCCCCACTTATGAAGTTCTAGATAGCTGTTTAGTATAATGATGGCACAAGTATATCTCAATAACCATAGAATCGGTGAATATATATGCTCTGATTGGCTGACAAATATTGCTAGAATGCAGGGATTTTCAGTAGATGGTTATTACTTAAAGCAGCTCTCTCTGCTCAGATTAGCTACTATAATTTTTCTGTTTCTATTGCTCTCGAACTTCAAATGTACAAGCTTTTTGCCAAAAGGCTGCCTCAATATTTCCTTTCAGCTGCAGCATTTAAAAATATGTGGAAGAAAAATGGGGGAGTCAAAATGTAAAGGAAATGAGGCTGTCAAACCGATGACAGGAAATTGTTGTGTTTCAAGTTTGAAACCCTCCTCCTCCCTCAGAAAAAAAAAGTTGCCTCCTTCTTTCAAGCTCAATTTGGTTCCCACAAAATGAGAATTTTGTCAATGACTTCATTTTAACCCTCTCCCCTCAATACCTTCTGTAAGGTTCTGATCCCCATAATGACTGTCCTATTTGTGTTATAATTTTTGGTTAGGTTGGAAGAATCCCAATTCTCCCCTCCCCTTCCTCAGTCTCTCAGTAAGAGAGAGTGTGTCATATAAAGGTCTGAATTGTTTTTAAACAATGTGCCATTCAGCAATATGCACAATTTACATTGTTTCTGAAGGGTTTTCCTTTTTATAAATGTGGATGATAATAAAATGTCAGTATAATAACAACGACTTTAGGACAGGAGTAGGCAACCTATGGCACAGGTGCCAAAGGTGGCACGTGAGCTGATTTTCAGTGGCACTCACACTGCCCGGGTCCTTGCTACCAGTCCGAGGGGCTATACATTTTAATTTAATTTTACATGAAGCTTCTTAAACATTTTGAAACCTTATTAACTTTGCATACAACAATAGTTTAGTTATATATTATAGACTTCTAGAAAGTGACCTAAAAACATTAAAATGTATTACTGGCACGCAAAACCTTAAATTAGAGTGATAAATGAAGACTCGGCACAGCACTTCTGAAAGGTTGCCGACCCCTGCTTTAGGATAATTCCTGTTAACTCATCATTACCCATAGTTTGGGCTAATACACTTTCTATAATATGCATAGTATGCACTTTCCGTGTTAAGTGGGAAACACTCTAAAGTTACCATAAATATTTTCAAAAATATTGGGTTCAACGTCTTTTTATTTTGTTGAACTCTAATTTTAGTGATGGTGCCAAATCAGCCCATACCTCTTATTCTAAAAGTAAAACTGCTGTAACAGTCATTCAATTGACAAGAGTATGAAAGCTGCCAACTCAATAAGAAATAAAGCTTCAGCAGGTTTGACCCTTATCCAACGCTGTCAGAATGTAATTCACTCACAATATAATGGTTGCTACTGTGCTAAAGGAATAATTTAAACTGAATGGCACAGGATGTAGTTTGTTACGTAATCAGTAAGGAATAATGCAGGGCAGAGTACATTTGTCGGGCAGAAAGCAATGTTCTATGGTTTGTGATAATGAGCTAGATTTTCAAAGGGATTTAGGCACTGAGTGAGATTTTTTAAAAAGATTTCCAGTTGAAAATCTGTCCCTAATGAATGGGAGTTAGGCTCCTAACCTGGTTGGGCGCTATTGAAAATCCTATTCGTGCCTAAAGATGGGAGATAGGCCCCTAAGCCGCATGTCTCCGATACCTGAGAAATGTAGTTGTTTCACTGCTACCTGCTCTTTCACGTTATTCTACACAGAAAATTGTTGATAAATGAGGGAGAAAATGTAAATAGTTCTGAGCCAGGTCAAAGACAGAATTTGTTTTTTTGGGCCAGAAGCGCCGCCTTAACAACTCCCATCTGCTGTTTCCCTCCTCCATACTTACCTTTCATTTGTTTCCATTCTCCTCCTCTGCCCACTGTCCTGTACCTGTCTATCTGCCTGTTGCCATCTCTTCTTCATTACTCATATTGCCTTGACTCCATCTCTTCTGAAATCCTCATCAGTCTTTTCATCTTCACTGCCTTAATTGCAGCAAAGAATCCTGTGGCACCTTGTAGACTAACAGACGTTTTGGAGCATGAGTATTCACCCACGAAAGCTCATGCTCCAAAACGTCTGTTAGTCTAGAAGGTGCCACAGGATTCTTTGCTGCTTTTACAGATCCAGACTAACACTGCTACCCCTCTGATACTGCCTTAATTGTTGCAACTCCCTTTTCTGTGCCCTTTCCAAGTCTTAACTGAACACGCCCCATCATGTGCAGAATATTGCTTTATATCTTGTCCCATGTACAAACAAGTGCATTCACCCCTCCCCAATCTTCAGATAATTCCACTGACTCCGTATACATTTCAAGATTCTGATAAAAATTGCCTTACTTGATTTAAAACTCTTGAACTTGCACAAGCCTATGACTCTCTCTATACCCTCTTCTGGTTCAGTCTGTATTTCTAGAACTGAGCTCCTACCTGATCCTGCTCATAATCTTGAGTTTCAGTATGAGTGCTTTCTCCTTGAAATGCCTGTCCCTTGGAAAAGCCAGTACTTCTCTACTTTAAGCTCTTTTAACTTTTCTTCCCTATGTCTCTTTCTCCTTCTCAGTTATTGGTCTTACAAATGAATAATTTGCTCCCCATAAACTGTGTTTATATAATTGCTTCTATATTTACAACATACAGTATTTTGTATTTAGCTCTTGTAAAGCATTTTGGGGATAATTTACTGGAAAGATCCTGTACCAAATAAGATCTATTGTATCTTTACTTTTATGTCTCAGATAACTCCCTCCTCCTTGCATTCTTTAAAAATCAAAATATTCCCATTTTCAGAAGTTATCATAAATATTTTTAATTATTGACCACAATTTTTGTAGAAGGCAGGCCGATCTCAAATATAACAGACCAAGGTAAAGGAAGTATCAGATGAGGTGTTTCCAGTAAAGATAGGGAACCATTAATGCCATTGTATAAGGCACTGGTAAAACCTCATCTGGAATACTGTGTACAATTACAATTGCACAGGTGTAAGAAAGACAGATTCAAACTGGAAAAGGTGCATAGAAGGACTGTTAGGATGATCAGGTGAATGGAGGGACTATTTTGAGAGGAGAGTAAAGAGCTTTGTTGTACTGCTTGTCTGTAAGGCTTTCTGAAAATCTGCTATCATAGAACTTTGCACTGTGATCTCACAAGCTAAGCAGAGAAAAGCTAGGTCAGAAATTGAATAGAAGACCTTCAGTGTGTAACTTCTATAGTAAGCAGTGTTGGAAATTGATTATAGACATGCCCACCTAGTGATAGAGGTGCTGTGCAACTGAAAGTGCAGTCTCTCCAATGAAGGAAGGAATAGATCACTTCTGACCATAACATCTCATAGCAGAGTGGTAGCCATTTTAGTCTGTATCCACAAAAACAACGAGGAGGCTGGTGTCACCTTAGAGACTAACAGATATATATGGAGAGATCGTGCATCTGAAGAAGTGTTGTTTTTTTTACCCACGAAAGCTTATGTCCAAATAAATGTTAGTCTTTAAGATGCTACCAGACTCCTCGTTTTTATAACATCTTATGAAACTTTTCAAGAAAGAATGGTTTATTGGGCGCAGATGATGTGTAAGCCGTTCTAGTCCTTGGTTTTCCTTTGTAGAACATCCAGTACCATACTCAATATACAATAATGGAGTTTCCTGTGTTTCATTCAAGGCTACTGTGACGTTATTCCAGGACTTATTGTTCACCAAGCAAAGTTGACTACGATCTTTTTCTACATTATTATTATTGACAGTCCTATCACTTCCATCTAGTAATGGTCCAATGCCATAATTAGCATCCCTTTTGTTCCTAATATACTTTAAAAAACCCTTTGTTATTGTCCATAACCTTTTGGCTATAGGTTTCTCCTTTTGTCCTTTGGTTTCTTCTATCATTTTCCTACAATTCCTAGTTTCTGTTTTATATTCAGTGCTATCAACTTTCCACCTTTTTCATTTATTTTTTTATTTTTCTTTATAACTACGTTCACTTCCCAGCTAAGCCACATTGTTTTTTACCCAGTGTAGCCTTCTTTCTTGGCTGTGACCCTTTGGGCATCTAGAGGGGCATGTCATCTTTTTGGGCCTGCTCTGCCCTTTATGCCTTTGGGTGGAGAGCCTGGGAGCAAGGACATCTAGGGTGCAGGAGCAGCCCCAACGGACACAGTTGTGCCCACTCTGCTGTTTTGTGCCCTCAGATCGGAGGGGTGCATCTCAGGTGCAGGTGCAGGCCCAGCCCCAGCACACACTGCTGGCCAAAAATATGTACTCTTGTGCAGTTGGGCTGCATAGACACCAACAATGAAATCCATGTGGCCAGTGCATCTTGATGTCATGACGGGAATGTGGGCGATCTGGCCTAATGATCAGAGCAGGAGTCAGACCAGGTGAGATACCGAGAGCCTGATTTTTAGAAAGTGCCATACTCCAGCCCTCTAAAAGCTATGTGCCTTCACTTTCAAGGCCCTGCACACAACGCATCCCTACCCTAACACCATCTCTCATTCAGTACTGAAAGGTTGACTCCTGCCTCTGATCAGCTCATGAGGCCAGCCTCATTCCCCCACTTGTTACGTTTTCAAAGAGGCACCATCGTGTGTTCTCCCATGCCGCCCCTCATGCCAGGGAGGAGCTCCCTGTAATCATCCACTAAACTAACTTTCAGCTCCCTCCTTAAAACTCTTTTTTGCTGTGAGGCCTACAAAAAAACTTGACAACAACTAAACTGTTGATGTTCTGAGACTACAACCTATTGTACTAACCAATATTGTCTCCTCATTTGCTTGCACTACCGCTGCCTGTCTGAATCCAACTATTGTCTCTTTTTATACTTGGATTGTAAGCTCCACAGGCACTGACTTTTGTTTTTCCCAATGGGTGCTCCACCTTGCTCCGCCCTGAGGTCTTGCCCTGGCTCTGCCTCTTCCTGCTCCCACTCTGCCCCCTCCCCCGAGGTCCATCCCTCCTACCCGCAACTCGCTTCTCTCCAGCCCCAGGGGCTGCCAAACAGTTGATCCAGGGCTGCAACCACTTTGGCTGGTGGGTACTGAGCACCCCCTACTTTTTTCCATGGGTGCTTGAGCCCCAGAGCACCCACAGAGTCAGCGCTTATGGTAAGCTTTTTGGGGTAGAGATTTCTCTTTTTGTTCGTTTCAGTGTTCCAAATAAGTCTCTTCTGCTTGTATCCCTTTCTACCCTCCACCGATACAGTCTGTTCTACCTTGTGCTTACGCCTCTCCTGATTGCTCCCTTTGCCTCTTCACTCCTGCTAACTCTGCTTTCTCTTGTGATGGTCCTTTTGCTTGGAACATCTTCCCAGATTAACATTCTCAGAGTACTTTCTTGTACCAAACGCTGGAAGCCTGCACCATGAAGCATCCTTTATTAGACTGATTTATGTCTTTAGACAAAGGCTCTTCAAAACAGGAACTATTTTTTCAGTACACTTTATACCATTATACCTTTTTATGTACACATAAAGGGCTTCGAATAGGGCATTGTGTTAGCAGTGTATACAGATGTTGTGACAGTTTCTAAAGCTGTAACTTTAGCTGTTTATAACTTTCTACACAAAAAAAATGCATTTTGGGCTGAAGTTTCTTGTTCTTGCTCTCGACATGTAAGTGAATAGTTTTAGGTGGGAAGAAAATTTCTTGAATGATATCTGAGTATTTTAGACTGAAAAAAAATCCAGTATTTTTAGTAAAAAATTCCCAAATAATTTTTCGTCTCAGATAACTCAAAACCAGCCTGGATCTGAAACTCCAAGGCCCCACTTTTGTAATCAGATCTGTGGGGGCAGATAGTTATGCCCAAATTTGACATGTAGTGTGCACAGTCTTCAAATTCTGTAGTGAATAATGGAACCTTTACAAAGTCTGAAAAGAATACACAGCAAAAAGGTGAATCAAAGTTCATTATGCACTTTAGTCAGTATATGTTATCATGTCACTGATAAAATGAGCAGAAAAGTGAATGTAATACATTAAAATTCCATAGAGCATGCATCAAGAATACATATTTTAAGGAACACTGCAAAGACATCATTAACATAAACACTCTCAAGCAGATCTCTGCTTTATATCTTATAATCTCATTTGAGTGGGAGCATCCAACTGTGGCAGGTTATAAAGAGATCTCTCTACCGGCCTGCAAAGAGCAAACAGAAATCTTATTAATAGCTCATTCTCTTATCACCTTTGCTTCATGTCAATAATTTTGAAGACTATATTGCTACATCAAAGAATAAGATTTGCCAAGAGCCTCTCATCATGTTGTTCCAAATTAGCTATAGGATATAAAATAGTAGTGCCAAATTCTGGTAGGGCATGGTGCATAGGCACCCATCCAAAATATCTGAGCAAGGAAAGTGCAAGATTGAAGTTGTCAGCCTCCGTTCCCGTGTTATCCTGCAACAGGAGCCTTGGAGGAGGGGCTGTCTAGGATGGAGTTGGGGGATGGGTCTGCTCCACATACTTGGCCTCTACTCATACCGCTTCTGCCCCACCCCCCAACATTATTCCTGCTTGTGCCATCAGATAGAGTGTTGTGTGTAGGGTGATTGCTGACCAAAATATATTTGCTTGTCAGGACTGAGTCAGTGTGAAATTTTCAAATGCACCTAAGAGAGTTAAGCCCCTGCTTTCAGTTGGCTTCCAAATAGAGTTGGGCATCTAACTCTAGTATTGTCTAAAGTGCCTAGTTCTTGGTGTATACAGTAACTTCTCACTCAACATTGTAGTTATGTTCCTGAAAAATGTGACTTTAAGCAAAATGATGTTAAGCGAATCCAATTTCCCCATAAGAATTAATGTAAATGAGGGGGTTAGATTCCAGGGAATTTTTTTCACCAGACAAAAGACTATATTTATATATATATATATATATACACACGCACACGCGCACACGCACACGCACACACACAGAGTGTATAAGTTTCAAACAAACAATTTAATATTGGTACACAGGGATGATGATTGTGAAGCTTGGTGAGATGGAGGAGTCAGAGGGTGGGATATTTCCCTTACTGCTGAATGATGAACTAGCGGTTGGCCGAACCCTCAAGGGTTAACTCTCTCACTCTACAAGGCAGCAGGAATGGAGGGAGCTCTGAGCATTTCCCCTTTAAGTACAGTGCCTTGTTAATTAGACCGCAGCTGCTGCAAGCTCCCTCCGTCCTCAGCTCTGGTGTGTCCTCCCTGCTCTATGGAAGATAGGGTAAGTGGGGTGCAGGAGCCGTGGGGAGGGGGGACACCCTGACATTAGCCCCCTTCTTCCTTCCCTCCCACCTGCAGAGCAAGTAGGAGTCTCAGGTAGCAGCTCCAAGGCAGAGGGCAGGAGCAGCACATGGCAGTAGGGAGAGGGACAACTGCAACTGCTACCCTGCTGGGCAGCTGCTGCATAGGGAACTTAGGGGAGCGGGGAGCTGATAGGAGGGCTGCTGGTTCACCCTGATTCCAAGCCACCACCAGTCTACTGCTGCAACGGGCTGTGTTTCCTGTAAGCAGTAGACAAAGCAGGTGGCTGCCAAACGATGTTAGAATGGAGCATTACACAACTTTAAACGAGCACATTCCCTAATTGATCAGCAATGTAACAATGAAACAACGTTAACCGGGATAACTTTAAGTGAGGAGTTACTTTATGTGCACCCTTTGGGGTAGTATTTCCACAGTGAGGCAGAATTTAACTCTTAGCCTATAGGATATATTTAGATTGATCACACAAGCATGCTTCAGACTTATCTTCAGTTCCATAGTGTCAGTACAGAGAAAGGATAAATATGTCTGTCTTCACATTAAAGGGGGCAGCATTTAGTATTATTTAAATCCATAGAAATACAAATTTTAAAACAATTCAGTTTTCTCTGTATCTTTGATAGTAGCCCTATTTTAGTAAAGTTGCTCAATGTAAACAGTACTTAATAATATGGAAGTTGTTGGCCATTTGTTTGGCACTTGCCTAACCCTTCCCCAACCAATATGCATAAAAAATAACAGTTTTGTACAGAATGATTCCTGAAGAGTAGCATGACAGATTGTCATTTCTAAATGCTTGAGATAACAGTTTGTCAGAAACCTGCATTTGACCTAGCACCCATTTATAGCAGACTAGTACTGGTTTGACTAGTTATGGTGTGCATTGGATCCTCTCATGCTAATATTATAGGTCATAATAATTTCTTTTCTTTCTCTTTGTTCTTTCATAACTTCAGTAATATGAATTCCAGCACAAGCTTGTATACAAAGCAGCAGGGAGGGAAATGTTCATTTTTATATACATGTGACTTTATTTCTTTGTGTGATTTAATTTGCGATGACTTTACAGTTAGTTTGATATCAGGAGTCCAATTAAACTAGTTAAGTTTTGTTGAGGTGCTTTACTGTACATTTTCCACCATGTTGCTCTTATACAGTTGTGCTGATTGTATATTTGGAGGATCCTCAAGATTTTGATAATGGAAAAACAGTATGTACAAAATGTGGGTAAATATATTAATTTTTATGCAGCACAGTTCCATGCATCTTGGAAAATCAAACACTCAAGAGAAAGCGTTATTTAAATTTGAAAGATAATTAGAAATAACCATTTGATCACTAAAATTTTACACTGAATAGTTACTACATATTACATCTTTCCTGAATTCAGCCTAAAGTTTCTGCCTAAAAAAATACAAAGAACAATTTGGTTCCTTAGTGCATCATCCCTGAAGTATTCTCAAAATCCCCCTGTAGACATGAAGGCAAAGACTTCAAGACAAATTTTTGGGAAAAAAAATCACTGTATAGCTGTTTTTCCTTTCTCTTTTCCTTCTCTAAGATTTCCACATAAGGACTTATTCTTTTAACCTAATTCAGTCAGTCTAAACCCACTGAGCAAAATCAGGCTTGTGATGAAAATGGGTTAATTTTGCAACAATGCCTTTTATTTCTGTATTATTTATCATAGAAACTTTTTTTATTGTTTGCCTGCCTTAGACTAACAGAAGAGTGAAGTATCAGAATTTTAATGTCTACGATATTTGGTGAAGTACAATTAACAACATATTTTATGATTGGCAGAACTCTCATTTTTAGTTATTTGTACTTTGATTAGCTAAAGGCCTCAAGTTCCTGTTTTAATAGTCTCACTAGGCCATGCAAAATAGCCAGAATACCCTACAAAACGAATACCAGAAGTTGACAATAGCTGAATTTATTGCCATAGTTCAAAGTATTATCAGAGATGGCAATTATGATGCCTAATTCTCAAGGCAAAGAATTGTAATGAAAATAGAACAATGCAAACAAGCACAAGAGTTGCAACAATGGAAAACAGGTGTAAATCAGTCATCTGAATGCCCTAATCTCATTTCCTTCCTTCATCAGATTCTAATCAAGAACTATTTAGGATAATTGGTGGGGTTTTTTTAATATTAGTATTCTCTCAGACTTATAGTCTCTCTTTTTAGTTTTTCTATTAAATTAAGGACAGTGGCAGTGTATCATTAATTTCTGGAAGTCCTAGTTTAAGAATATATAATCGTAAGTCCCATCTCAGTATTTTTTGAGTCAGATCTTTATTCTACATTTAGAAAATAAAGGTAAATTAGGCACATCTTCTGGTAAGGAGCAATGTAGAATTATGTTGACTTGGCCATAGCATCCTGAGGCATTCTGAAGCAGAATGTGTTCTGGAGCTATTACACAAGTATTACCTATTACTGCATCTTTTATGGGATGCAGCTTACTTCCTCCACATTCCTTTGCAGGTGGTGTGTCTAAGTGGATAGAACAATGGTCTCATCCCTTTTGAGGTGCCATTTGCCCATGAGGGAGCAGCTTGGGAGCAGTCTGTGTACTCCCATGAACACAGGGTTTGAAAATATAACTAGCTCTTAAATGAGTTACGAGAGCTGGGGCAATCTCCTAATACTCTCTGTCCTCTCCTCCTCCCCCAACCATACTGCACATCTACCTAAGGACCACACAGAATCTGGCCCTAAATTATCCAATATTGAGATGTTCCATGGGAATTGAGCTAGAGTGGATTGTGATTTGTCGAGAAACCTTGAGATAACATGAATGTCTTGTTATGAACAACTGCTTCCTTTTGATTTTTTTTATTAAAATTATTTCACTCCATTTCTCTCCTTCATATTTCTTTTCATATTTCTTGCTCTCCCCAAAACACCACTTAGGTATTTTAAATTGAAGTATACTGTTGCAGAATCAGCACCAATAAGTGCTTTTGGATAGATTATGTTGCATAACAGCTTTAATTTAAATTGTGTTGACTGTTTTGGAATTCTATTTTTTTTTTTTACAGTTCTTTTCTCTGTAACTTTAACTGCATTGTCATCAACTGGAACAAAACAAAGCAATACATTATGAAGTAAAGTACTATGAAAGTATGCTCAGCATCCTGAGTCTTACTTTAGTTTTAATTTTGTCTTGCAAAGATTCTTCAACAAACAGGCATCCTTAGGCAACCTGAAGAAATCCCTGAGTCTCCAGAATGGTATATTCAAAGAGGATTCTTTCATTTATGAATCCTTCTATAGTTCCATACATTCCACTCGTGATTGTGCTGACCTTGTTTACCCTGGATGCCAGCAATCAATTTTCCAGAACCATAACTACCTTTAACTGCTTTATTTTTGTTCATATACTTCAAAACAATTTGTTACATCTAGCAAAACCATATCTTTCAGTTCTGATCATACCACCTCAGTTTATAAGTTAACCATATGTTTTATGGGAATTGCTCTTTTGCAAGAAATCACATCAGATCATTAGTTAACAGCGATTTATATAAGAAACTGCGAACATTCTGTCTGACATTTTTGGGCAGTATTAGGAAGGTGGACGAGATAACATAAGAATGGCCATACTGCGTCAGACCGATGGTCCATTTAGCCCCATATCCTGTCTTCCGACAGTGGCCAATGCCAGATGCTTCAAATGGAATGAATAGAACAGGGCAATCATCAAAGATCAGTCCCCTGTGATCCAGTCCCAGCATCTGGCAGTCAATCGTAGGGACACTCAGAGCATGTGGTTGCATCCCTGACCATCTTGGCTAATAGCCATTGATGGACCTTGTTACATCCTGACACCCCAATATTCACCACTCTTATGTAATTAGGATATGTCTTATACAAAGTATGCCTTGTGAGGTGCCATTCTAAAAGTCTTGATCTGCTAGACAGTAATATCTCATTAGATTGCGTGTGCTATCATCGTGTGGGAAATTATGAAGTTTGGCAATGTATGTGTTGCAGAAACATGTCCTGAGGTTGAAAACACCCACAAGCAGCCTTTCAGGTACGTCATTAAAAGGGCCAAACAATATTAATGGCTTATTGAGGAAATGCACACAAGCACAAGGATTACCCCGGGAACTGTGTACAACAGAAACATCTCAGAGATAGCACTACACAATGGCAACTGTTTGACCCAGGTTACAGCAAAAGAGCTTTCCAGCAAGTGGGGAGAAGATATGAAAGGGAGAAAATGACATTATGGGAGGACTTCACTCTTCCCTACAGCAACGCACCTGGAAACACCCAAGGAACAAAGAATGAGCTTGTGCTGTACAGATCTTTCTATACAGTGCAGGACAGTATTATTTTGGGTTTATTGCCCCAAAGGGGTGTGCATGTGAGTGCTGGGTGAGTTCTCTCACACAGAGCTGACTTCAGGCTGTGTCTGCAGCTGGGTGTGGCCCTGTGTGTGTGCATGCGCGCACATGCTGCAAGAGGGGAGAGGGAATCCAGGCTGGTGGAGCAGGAGAGATGCAGTGAAACCTCATTACATCAAGTAGCATCTCTGAGTGGAGGTGGAGGTGTGTCCAACCCGTCATAGACCTATCCTCCTTAAACTTACCTAAGTCTTTTTTTAAATCCAGTTATAGTTTTGGCCTTCACAACATGCCTTAGCAATAAGTTCCACAGTTTGACTGTGTGTTGTGTGAAGAAGTGTACTTTCTTTTGTTTGTTTTAAACCTGCTGCCTATTGATTTCATTGAGTGACTCTTGGTCCCTGTGTTATGTGAAGGGGTAAATAACACTTGCTTATTCACTTTCTTCACACTAGTCATGGTTTTGTAGATGTCTATCATATCCACCCTTAGTAGTTTCTTTTCCAAGCTGCATAGTCCCAGTCTTTTTAATCTCTTTCCTCATATAGAAGCTGTTCCATATCCTTAGTCATTTTTGTTACCCTTCTCGGTACTTTTTCCATTTCTAATATATCTTTTTTGAGATGGAGCGACCAGAAGTGCACATGATATTCAAAGTGAGGGCATACTATGGATTTATATTACACCTGAGGAATTTTGCACCAAAAAATTAAAAATTCTACACACAGTATTTTAAAATTCTGCATAAGTTATTTGACAAAATAACACTATATAAACATGCCAGTTTCAGTTATTTTGGGAATTTATTTCAAAATACCTGTCAACAACAATATCTATAACAATACAGACACACAAAATTCCCCCAGGAGTAGAGAGTTAAAGAAACCCCTGTGACCACTCAGTTCCTGTTTCTCTGCCCCCTTCCTGGCACAACCTAGTCCAGGGGGCCAGACACTCTCACATCCTGCCTTCGTAGAGCTCAGCCATAGGACACACCCCCAGCCCAGACACTTGCTCCCCCAGAGCTCATCCACGCCCCCTCAGACCAGAGACATGCGCCCCTTCCATCCCAGAGCTGAGCCATGCCCCCTAGCCCAGACACTCACATGCATCTCCTACCCTTCCAGAGCCCAGGGATCCAGAGGGAGAAACAGTCTGATGCTGGGTCCTGGGATTGTGTGGAGTTTCCTGCGTGCCGCCTCCTTCATTCAGGGTGTGCCAGGAACTGCAACTGCCTGGAACCCTCCCACTCTGTCCCCCACTCCCTGGCAGTGTCTTCTAGTTGCAAGGTGTAGAGCTGGGTCCAGGGGCTCTGCTGTCTCTGTGGGGAGAAAAAGGAAATTCTACGCAGAACATTAATTTCTGCACACATTCTGCATCGTGCAGAATTCGCCCAGGAGTATTATATAGTGGCATTATGATATTTACTGTCATATTATCTATCCCTTTCCTAATAGTTCCTAACATTGGTTAACTTTTTTCAGTGTTGCTGCACACTGAGCAGATATTTTCAGAGAACTATCCACAATGACTCCAAAATCTCTTTTTTGAATGGTAACAGCTAATTTAGACCCCATCATTTTATATGTATAATTGAGATTATTTTCCAATATGCATTACTTTGCATTTATCAACATTGAATTTCATCTGCCATTTTGTTGCCTGCTCACCCATTTTTGTGAGATTCCTTTGTAACTCTTCACAGTCTGCTTTAGACTTAACTATCTTGAGTAATTTTGTAACATCTGCAAACTTTGCCACCTCACTGTTTGCCCTTTTTCCAGATCATTTATGAATATGTTGAACAGCACTAGTCTCAGTACAGATTCTTGGGGGACACTGCTATTTCTCTCTCTCCATTCTGAAAACTGATAATTTATTCCTGTCCTTTGTTTCCTGTTTTTTAACCAGTTACTGATCCATGAGATGACCTTCCTTCTTACTCCATGACAGCTTACTTTGCTTAAGAGCCTTTTGTGAGGGACCTTGTCAAAGGCTTTCTGAAAGTCTAAATACCTTATGTCCACTGGATCACCCTTGTCCACATGTTTATTTGCCCTCTCAAGGAATTCTGATAGGTTGTTGAGGCACGATTTATCTTTACAAAAGTCATGTTAACTCTTTCCCAACAAATCCCAGCAAGTACACGGCAGTAGGCTTAACTTAAGTACCAGCCAAATTGGTTAAAACTATAGTAAAGAACAGAATTATCAGACACATAGATGAACATAATTTGTTGGAGAAGAGCCAACATGGTTTTTGTAAAGGGAGAATCTATGCCTAGTAGACCACATCTCCTCCAGTGTCTGGAATGGAGTCTGAGGCCATGGCTATACTTGCAGATGTAGAGCGCTTTGGGTTAAACCAGCCTTCAGAAGAGTGCACCAGGGAAAGTGTTCCAGTCTGTCCACACTGACAGCTGCAAGCGCACTAGCGTGGCCACATTCGCAGCACTTGAAGTGGCATTTGGAGCGGTGCATTATGGGCAGCTGTCCCACAGAGCACCTCTTCCCATTCTGGCGCTGAGGCTTGTGGGAAGGGGGCGTGGGGTGTGGGGCATTCTGGATCCTGTCCCAATGCCCTGTGATGCATCACATCGCATCTCAGCAATCTCTGTGTTTCCGTCCACATTTGGTGTCATCTTTCAATGTTTTCAGTGCAGAGCACGCTTTGTCTTCCCTTTCAGTCTGCGGGAATGGAGTCCAAACTGCTGCAGAACATGCTGACAAGTCTTGCCAGCGCGTCTCGTTTGGCAATCGAGTTACTGCTTAAGATCCAAAGTGACAGTGAGGAGTCCAAAGATGATATCGAGTTGCGTAATGCATACGACACAAAATTGCTTGTCTCATTCACAGACATGCTCTCCACCCTGGAATGCCGCTTTTGGGCTTGGGAAACAAGTACTGAGTGGTGAGATCACATCGTCCTACGCGTCTGGGATGATGAGCCGTGGCTGCAGAACTTTCGGATGAGAAAAGCCACTTTCATGGGACTGTGTGCTGAGCTCTCCCCCCTGCAGCGCAAGGACACGAGATTGAGAGCTGCCCTGCTGGTGGAGAAATGGGTGGCTATTGCAATCTGGAAGCTGGCAACTCCAGACAGCTACTGATCGGTTGCTAACCAGTTTGGAGTGGGAAAGTCGATGGTTGGAATTGTGTTGATGCAAGTTTGCAGGGCCATTAATTGCACCCTGCTCAGAAGAACCGTGACTCAGGGTAACGTGCATGACATTGTGGCTGGCTTTGAACAAATGGATTTCCCTAACTGTGGAGGGGCGATAGATGGGACGCATATTCCTATTCTGGCACCAGCCCACCTAGTCTCTGAATACGTTACCCGAAAGGGGTATTTCTCCATGGTTCTCCAGGTGCTTGTGGATCACCGTGGTTATTTCATTGACATTAACGCAGGTTGGCCCGGAAGGGTACATGATGCATGCATCTTTTGGAACACTGATCTGTTCAAGAAGCTGCAATCTGGGACTTTTTTTCCAGGCCAGAGGATCACTCTAGGGGAAGTAGAAATGCCCATTGTGATCCTTGGAGACCCCGCTTACCCTTTAATGCCATGGCTCATGAAACCCTACACAGGGAGCCTGGACAGCAGCCAGGAACGGTGCGACTCATAGACTTTAGGGTCAGAAGGGACCAATATGATCATCTAGTCTGACCTCCTGCACAAAGCAGGCCACAGAACCCTACCCATCCACTTCTATAACAAACCCCTAACCTATGTCCGAGTTACTGAAGTCTTCAAATTGTGGTTTGAAGACCTCAAGCTGCAGAGAATCCACCAGCGAGTGACCCATGCCCCACACTGCAGAGAAAGGCGAAAAACCTCCAGGGCCTCTGCCAATCTGCCCCGAAGGAAAATTCCTTCCCGACCCCAAATATGGCGATCAGCTAAACCCTGAGCATGTGGGCTCACCAGCCAGCACTCAGGAAAGAATTCTCTGGAGTAACTCCGATCCCATCCCATCCAACATCCCATCACAGACCACTGGGCATACTTATCTGCTGGTAATCAAAGATCAATTGCCAAAATTAAGCTATCTCATCATACCATCCCTTCCATAAACTTATCAAGCTTAGCCTTAAAGCCAGATATGTCTTTTGCCCCCACTACTCCCCTTGGAAGGCTGTTCCAGAACTTCACTCCTCTAATGGTTAGAAACCTTCGTCTAATTTCAAGTCTAAACTTCCTAGTGTCCAGTTTATACCCATTTGTTCTTGTGTCTACATTGGTACTAAGCTTAAATAATTCCTCTCCCTCCCTAATATTAATCCCTCTGATATATTTATAAAGAACAAGCATATCCCCCCTCAGCCTTCTTTTGGCTAGGCTAAACAAGCCAAGCTCTTTGAGTCTCCTTTCATATGACAAGTTTTCCATTCCTCGGATCATCCTAGTAGCCTGTCTCTGAACCTGTTCCAGTTTGAATTCATCCTTCTTAAACATGGAACACCAGAACTGCACACAGTATTCCAGGTGAGGTCTCACCAGTGCCTTATATAACGGTACTAACACTTCTTTATCTTTGCTGGAAATACCTCGCCTGATGCATCCTAAAACTGCATTAGCTTTATATCACACTGGCGGCTCATAGTCATCCTGTGATCAACCAATACTCCAAGGTCCTTCTCCTCCTCTGTTGCTTCCAACTGATGCGTCCCCAATGTATATCTAAAATTCTTATTATTAATCCCTAAGTGCATGACCTTGCACTTTTCACTATTAAATTTCATCCTATTACAATTACTCCAGTTTACAAGGTCATCCAGATCTTCCTCTATGATATCCTGGTCCTTCTCTGTGTTAGCAAACTTTATTAGCACATTCCCGCTTTTTGTGCCAAGGTCAGTAATAAAAAAGTTAAATAAGATTGGTCCCAAAACTGATCCTTGAGGAACTCCACTAGTAACCTCCTTCCAGCCTGACAGTTCACCCTTCAGTACGACCCGTTGGAGTCTGCCTTTTAACCAGTTCCTTATCCACTTTTCAGTTTTCATATTGATCCCTGTCTTTTCCAATTTGACTAATAATTCCCCATGTGGAACCGTGTCAAATGCCTTACTGAAATCGAGGTAAATTAGATCTACTGCATTTCCTTTGTCTAAATAATCTGTTACCTTCTCAAAGAAGGAGATCAGGTTGGTTTGGCATGATCTACCTTTAATCAAACCATGTTGTAACTTGTCCCAATTACTATTGACCACAATGTCCTTAACTACTTTCTCCTTCAAAATTTTTTCCAAGACCGTACATATTACAGATGTCAAACTAACAGGCCTATAGTTACTCGGATCACCTTTTTTCCCTTTTTTAAAGATAGGCTGAGCTGATGCCGAATGACTGTGAAGTGTGCTTTTGGCCATTTGAAGGGCCACTGGCTCTCTCTTTATGGGAAGTTGTACTTGGCCGAAGACAGCATCCCCACAGTTATATCTGCGTGCTGTACCCTCTATCATAATTGTGAAGGTAAGAGTGAAAGTTTCACTCAGGCATGGGCCTCGGAGGTTCAACACCTGGAGGCTGAATTTGCATGGCCAGAGAGCAGGGCTATTAGAGGGGCTCAGCGTGAGCCTGCAAGGATTAGGATGCCTTGAGGGAGCAATTTGAGGCTGAAAGCCACCAGTAATGTCTGGTGCTCTGCACGGGAATTAAGTGCAGTGGCTGTGTTTGGTACATTGACTCACGGTGCTTGTTGCTTTCCTGGGCTAAGGTATATTTTCCTTTATGCACTAATAAAGTATGTTTTCTAAGTAAAAAACTCCATTTATTGAAAAGAAAATTCATTTATTGAAAAAAAAAACAAAAAACAAATAACACAGAAATACTAAAAGGGCAGGGGGGTGGGGATCGGTTCACTCATAGGCTTGAGTATGTCCTGATTTCATAGTCTTGAATCCTGTCTGGAATGCTGTGCATTGAGTGCTGCACTTCAGGATGGCTATAAGGCATGTTGATGGGGATTGAATGCAGTGAATAAGGGTCATAGTTTTCATGGGTGGGTGGTGAAGCTACGGGTTTAGGAGGCAGCTGGGGGTGGTAATAACCCGGATGTTGGGGAAAGTGGGTTGGAGGGGGCATGGGGGCACAAGGGGAAGAGTTTTGGGACAAGGGCTGCTGCGGGGTGGGGGGGTGAGTGTGGTAGTGTTCTGCCTGCATGGCGACAAGCACTGAATAGAGTCTGATTGACACTCCGTTATGCTAATCAGCCGTTCCTTGCTTTGCCACTGGTGTGTCGCATTTTCCTGGCAGATCCTCCTTTCGCTCTCCCTCCACTTCTGTGCCTTTTGATTGTCATTTACAGACTGCTGCATGACTTCATGCAGCATGTCGTCTTTGCTTTTATGCAGCCTCTTCAGGAGTCTTCTCAGTTTGTCGGCTGGTGATAAGAATGATGGCTGAGATCTCAAGGTTGCACCTAGACAGGCAAAATGCAACACTTAACAGAGGCAGCATTGTACACACCAAACAGAGCAATGATTGCCCAGCACTTAAGCAGTGCAATCACAAAAAAAAATACTTTGCCTGTCCCAAAGCGAGCGCACATAACCCACAGGAGCCCCAGAAATGGTGAGTAAGCACAAGGTCCATGGGGACTGATTGTTTCATGGCTGTACTGTCCTCTGGGTTTCTGTGCCTTGGGGAGAGCCAACAGCTGCAGGGGGCACCTAACCTGAACATTGTCCCAACATTCTCCACAGGAGTGTGTCCTGGAAGATATCTCGCTGCTGAGGGTGACCAGGGAAGCAAGGGTGGGCCTTCTCCTACAATGTGGCTTCGGTCCTGGTCCATACGCAGCTTGCCTGTGTACAGCAATGGTCCCCCCGCCCCTCACTTCACAGTGGTGCGGACACACTAGCCTGACTGGGACAAGAACCATGCTGGCTCTCTCAATAAACCTGCTGAGGCGCATTGCCCATGTTCTGGCTGAGACTTTTGAAGAGACCACTGATGGTGATTACCACGATGTGATAGACCCACATCAGTGCACTATTCTGCATCTAGGCATGCATGGAGCCCTTACCCTCCTCACCCAAAGAGCCCGTACCTAAAAACAAGAAAGCCACTTACCAGGAACCTCCTCTGTTGTTTGTCCTTCCCCAAGCATCGGATGCCACGACAGGCTGCCTTCCTCTTGGCTCAAGAAGAGCTCCTGGCTGAATGCATCTAGAGATTCCGGGATGTCTCCCCCTGCCTCAGCACCATCACTCAGGCTTTCCTCCTCCCCCCCCTCTTGCTGTGCTGGGCTCGGAATTGTCCATGGTGGTTGTTGCAGTGGAGGTGGGATCGCCCCCAAGTATTGTGTCCATCTCTTTGTAGAATTTGCAGGTCGTGGGGGCAGCATTGGAGCGGCCATTTGCCTCATGGGCCTTGCGGTAGGCATTCTGCAGCTCTTTCACTTTAACCTGACACTGCACCGCATCCTAGTCATGGCCCCTGTCCATCATGGCCCTTGATATGTGCCCAAAGGTACTGTAATTCCTATGGCTGGAGCGCAGCTGGGACTGCACAGCTTCCTCCCCCCAAACACTGATGAGGTCCAGCACCTTACCATTGCTCCATACTGGGGATCGCCTGGCTCATGGAGGCATGGCCACCTGGAAAGATGTGCTGAGAGCGCTCTACGCCTGGCTGAGCAAACAGGAAGGAGATTTTCAAAATTCCCAGGGAATTTAAAGGGTGAGTTTGATGCTTGGTCACCTGAGGACAGGGCAGCAGAGTTCATAATTGATGACCAGAGTGGCTAGAACAGGGCTTGTGGGAGACTTCCGGAGGCCAATCAGAGCGCATTAGGTGTCCACACTGGCGCCGTGGCGCTCCAGGAAGAGTGCAACAAACGTTATTCCTCTTGGGGAGGTGGAGTACTAGGAGCGCTCCAGCTGCAGAGTCGAAGCGGAGTCAGAGCGCTCTACGTGCTTTGCCAGTATGGATGGGGAGTGAGGTTGAGCGCTCTTGGCGGCTTTATTGTGCTATAACGTGCAAGTGTAGTTTCATCATTCTTCTGCTGAGAGCAAGTGTCTGTGAAAACTCACTGGTAAAGTGTCCCATCCCACTTCTGTCAGTTACTCTGTTAGTTCAAGTGTCAGAGGTCTGTGCAGTGGATCTAAAGGTTGTGGGTTATCTGTATGGCATCATATGTTGGAATTTCTTTTTTTTTTTAAACTAAGGAAATTATACACAAAAATACTTTAAAAGAAAATTGTTAAGCATGCAAAAGTTAGGAAATGCCAGAATTAAGGCTGCTTGTGTACTCTTTAATTACATAATCACATATTGTTTTTTTCCTCAGGACCCTTGCATCTTTCCGTGCACAGGATGGAGGCTGTTCTCACCATATGAGCAGCTATTCAATATTTTGATTTCTCCTCCCTGTTCAATGTGTGACCCTAGGCCTTTTTTACTGCATAGTATTCAAACCCTGCTCTGAAGACAGAATTATTAATTTCATCTTGGACTTTTATATGGCTCTCAACACTATGGCATCTGAGTTCTTCACAAACAATGCCTTTATTTTCTCAACACCCCTTTGAGATGGGTGAGTATTATCCCCATTTTATGGATGGGGACCTGAGGAAGAAAGAGATTAAAGTCAAAAGTATCAATTAATGTTGGGTGCCCAAAAGTAGCCAGCCAGTCAGGCAGCGGCACAAACAGCTGCAGCGGCACAGCAGCCAGCAAACAGAGCTGTAAACAGGGGAGTTTCAGAGGGAGTTCTGTTGGAGGAGCAGGTTTTTGTAGTTTGTGGATTGTTTTGTGTAGTGTGTGTGTGGAGGCTGCTAGGGGCAGTGTGCTGGGAGAGCAGCGGAGCCCTGATTGGAGGCAGGGCTTACCTGATTAGGGGTCCTATAACACTAGCTAGCCAGTCAGGCAGCGGCACAGACAGCTGCAGCGGCACAGCAGCCAGCAAACAGAGCTGTAAACAGGGGAGTTTCAGAGGGAGCTTACAGGGGGAGGTTGCAGGGGAGACTAGGACAGAGGAACTGACAGGCTAGGTAAGGGAGTGTGTGGTGGTCTGGTGCCTGCTGGGGGTTTGTGTTTTGTTGTGTTCCATGGATGACCAGGCTTTAGGTGGGAAGGCTATGACTGATACAGAGGTAGCAGTGAAAGACACAATGAGGATGACTGGGTGTGGAAGCTGCGGCATGTACATGATCCTGGAGAGGGTACCTGAAAAGAGTTTTGTCTGCATGAAGTGCCGCCTGATAGAGCTGATGAAAGAAAAGATCCGAGGACTGAAGATGCAGGTGCAAACTCTGGTTGAGTTTAGAAGGGGGGTTGAGCAGATGATGGAGCACAAACACGAGGGGGCTGAAGGGATAAGCTCAGACGTGCAGATGGAAGCAGGACCAAAGAATTCAGAGGAGAGACTGCTGGGTGAGGAAAGTGGACGGTGGAAGCATGTGACTAAGAGAACCAGGCAGAGGAAAAGACGGGCCAGTGAAGGAGAAATAGAACTCAGGAACAGGTTTGCAGAGTTGGAAAATGAAGAAGGGGCACAGCAGGTGGTCGCTGAAGGGGAGAGGGCAAGGAAAAAGAGAAGAGCTGATAGTCCTACAAGAGGAGGGGAGGAGTCAATGGAGGCAACACCAAATATAAGCCTCAGGAGGATTGCAAGGGTGAATAGGAATCGAGAGGACTTGCAGCCAGTGGGCACAGGGGATAGACCGGAGAATCACACTGTCACCAGGAAAAGGCAGGTCTATGTGATTGGAGACTCCTTATTGAGAAGAATAGACAGGCTTGTAACTAGAGCTGATTGGGAGAACAGAAGGGTGTGTTGTATGCCGGGTGCTAAGATACAGGTTGTGGACCTGAGGCTGAAAAGGATCCTGGTGGGAGCGGGAAAGAATCCGTTGATTTTCCTTCATGTGGGAACGAATGATACGGCTAGATACTCTCTGGAATGTATCAAGGGAGACTATGGCAGACTGGGGAAGACGCTTAAGGAAATCAAGGCTCAGGTGATCTTCAGTGGGATTCTTCCGGTTCCTAGAGAAGGGCAACAAAAGTGTAACAAGATTATGGCGATCAACAGATGGCTCAGGCAGTGGTGCTATAAGGAGGGCTTTGGGATGTACGGCCTTCGGGAAGCATTTACGGACAGAAGACTGTTCTCTCGGGATGGACTTCACCTGAGTAAGGAGGGAAATAGACTTCTAGGATGGAGGCTCGCCGAACTGATTAAGAGAGCTTTAAACTAGGAATTTGGGGGAGATGGTTAGGAGGTGTCCAGGAGATCTCCACGCCGGAATTTAACCTTGAGAGGGAAGTAAACAAAGTAAGAGGGGATACAGTCGTGGACAGAAGAATTGGCATAAGGAGGAAGGGTAGTGTAGATAGCAGACTAACAGGAGATGCTGGTGGTAGAATGTCTGTGCCTAACAGGGTAAAGAATGTCAGTGAAGCCAAACGGCAAAAATTAAGATGTCTGTACACTAATGCGAGGAGTCTAGGGAACAAAATGGAGGAACTAGAGCTACTGGTGCAGGAAGTGAAACCGGATATTATAGGGATAACAGAAACGTGGTGGAATAGTAGTCATGACTGGAGTACAGGTATTGAAGGCTATGTGCTGTTTAGGAAAGACAGAAATAAAGGCAAAGGTGGTGGAGTAGCATTGTACATCAATGATGAGGTTAACTGAAAAGAAATAAGAAGTGATGGAGTGGACAAGACAGAGTCTGTCTGGGCAAAAATCACACTGGGAAAGAAAGCTACTAGAGCCTCCCCTGCGATAGTGCTTGGGGTGTGCTACAGACCGCCGGGATCTGATTTGGATATGGCTAGAGACCTCTTTAATGTTTTTAAGGAAGTAAACACTAATGGGAAATGTGTGATCATGGGAGACTTTAACTTCCCAGATATAGACTGGAAGACAAGTGCTCGCAAGAATAATAGGGCTCAGATTTTTCTGGATGTGATAGCAGATGGATTTCTTCACCAAGTACTTGAAGAATCGACAAGAGGGGATGCCATTTTAGATTTGGTTTTGGTAAGTAGTGAGGACCTCATAGAAGAAATGGTTGTAGGGGACAACCTTGGTTCGAGTGATCATGAGCTAATTCAGTTCAAACTAGATGGAAGGATAAACAAAAATAGATCTGGGACTAGGGTTTTTGATTTCTCGAGGGCTAACTTTAAAGAATTAAGGAAATTAGTTAGGGAAGTGGATTGGACTGAAGAACTTGTGGATCTAAATGCGGAGGAGGCCTGGAATTACTTTAAGTCGCAGCTGCAGAAACTATCAGAAGCCTGCATCCCAAGAAAGGGGAAAAAAAACACAGGCAGGAGTTGTAGACCAAGCTGGATGAGCAAGCATCTCAGAGAGGTGATTAAGAAAAAGCAGAAAGCCTACAAGGAGTGGAAGAAGGGTGGGATTAGCAAGGAAAGCTACCTTAGTGAGGTCAGAACATGTAGGGATAAAGTGAGAAAGGCTAAAAGCCAAGTAGGGTTGGACCTTGCAAAGGGAATTAAAACCAATAGTAAAATGTTCTATAGCCATATAAATAAGAAGAAAATGAAGAAAGAAGAAGTGGGATGGAAAGGAGATTAATGATAACCTAGGCATGGCCCAATATCTAAATAAGTACTTTGCCTCAGTCTTTAATAAGGCTAATGAGGAGCTTAGGGATAATGGAAGGATGACAAACAGGAATGAGGATATGGAGGTGGATATTACCACATCTGAGGTAGAAGCCAAACTTGAACAGCTTAATGGGACAAAAATCGGAGGGCCCAGACAATCTTCATCCAAGAATATTAAAGGAACTGGCGCATGAAATTGCAAGCCCATTAGCGAGAATTTTTAATGAATCGGTAAATTCAGGGGTTGTACCGTATGACTGGAGAATTGCTAACATAGTTCCCATCTTTAAGAACGGGAAAAAAAGTGATCCAAGTAACTATAGGCCTGTTAGTTTGACGTCTGTAGTATGTAAGGTCTTGGAAAAAATTTTGAAGGAGAAAGTAGTTAAGGACATTGAGGTCAATGGTAATTGGGACAAATTACAACATGGTTTTACTAAAGGTAGATCGTGCCAAACCAACCTGATCTCCTTCTTTGAGAAGGTGACAGATTATTTAGACAAAGGAAATGCAGTAGACCTAATTTACCTTGATTTCAGTAAGGCATTTGACACAGTTCCACATGGGGAATTATTAGTCAAATTGGAAAAGATGGGGATCAATATGAAAATTGAAAGGTGGATAAGGAACTAGTTTAAGGGGAGACTCCAACGGGTCGTACTGAAGGATGAACTGTCAGGCTGGAAGGAGGTTACTAGTGGAGTTCCTCAAGGATCAGTTTTGGGACCAATTTTATTTAACCTTTTTATTACTGACCTTGGCACAAAAAGCGGGAATGTGCTAATAAAGTTTGTGGATGACACAAAGCTGGGGGGTATTGCTGACACGGAGAAGGACTGGGATATCATACAGAAAGATCCTGATGACCTTGTAAACTGGAGTAATAGTAATAGTATGAAATTTAATAGTGAAAAGTGCAAGGTTATGCACTTAGGGATTAATAGTAAGAATTTTAGATATACATTGGGGATGCATCAGTTGGAAGCAACAGAGGAGGAGAAGGACCTTGGAGTATTGGTTGATCACAGGATGACTATGAGCCGCCAATGTGATATGGCCGTTAAAAAAGCTAATGCGGTTTTAGGATGCATCAGGCGAGGTATTTCCAGCAAAGATAAGGAAGTGTTAGTACCGTTATATAAGGCACTGGTGAGACCTCACCTGGAATACTGTGTGCAGTTCTGGTGTCCCATGTTTAAGAAGGATGAATTCAAACTGGAACAGGTTCAGAGACGGGCTACTAGGATGATCCGAGGAATGGAAAACTTGTCATATGAAAGGAGACTCAAAGAGCTTGGTTTGTTTAATCTAGCCAAAAGAAGGCTATGGGAGGATATGCTTGTTTTTTATAAATATATCAGAGGGATTAATATTAGGGAGGGAGAGGAATTATTTAAGCTTAGTACCAATGTAGACACAAGAACAAATGGGTATAAACTGGACACTAGGAAGTTTAGACTTGAAATTAGACGAAGGTTTCTAACCATTAGAGGAGTGAAGTTCTGGAACAGCCTTCCAAGGGGAGTAGTGGGGGCAAAAGACATATCTGGCTTTAAGACTAAGCTTGATAAGTTTACGGAAGGGATGGTATGGGATAGCTTAATTTTGGCAATTGATCTTTGATTACCAGCAGATAAGTATGCCAAGTGGTCTGTGATGGGATGTTGGATGGGATGAGATTGGAGTTACTGCAGAGAATTCTTTCCTGAGTGCTGACTGGTGAGTCTTGCCCACATGCTCAGGGTTTAGCTGATCGCCATATTTGGGGTCGGGAAGGAATTTTCCTCCGGGGCAGATTGGCAGAGGCCCTGGAGGTTTTTCGCCTTCCTCTGCAGCGTGGGGCATGGGTCACTTGCTGGTGGATTCTCTGCAGCTTGGGGTCTTCAAACCACAATTTGAAGACTTCAATAACTTGGACCTAGGTTAGGGGTTTGCTATAGAAGTGGATGGGTAGGGTTCTGTGGCCTGCTTTGTGCAGGAGGTCAGACTAGATGATCACATTGGTCCCTTCTGACCCTAAAGTCTATGAATCTGTGAATCTACATCTAGGACCTGATTTTTCAAAGTACTTAGCTTTATATTGCGTTTCGTATGTTCAAAACACAGCTCCCATTGACTTCAGTTGCAGTTTACTGTACTTGGCACTTCTGCAAATCAGACTCAAGAGCCTTAACTGAGGCACCCAGAAAATGAGGAACACACAATTAGTGACCACCTATGAAAAGTTCGGTTTAAGTGACTTGTCCACCATCAGATAGGAACTCTATGGTAGAGACAGGGATGGACTTAATTCTCTGCAACAAATAAGGCACGGGTTCCACAGACATCAGCCTCCTTCAATACACAACCTTGATTCATCCATAAAGAACGGCGGAAAACATTATGTGATGACGTAATTAAAGGTTGTATCATAATGCATACACACAAGGGAGTTGAATTAAGATTTCATAGGCATTTCCCAACTTTTGGGTGCTTGACTTTGCAACCTTAAACATGTTCTTTTAACATAGTTTTTGTGTATGTAATTATCTATCACACATGCTCCCTCAGTTTAGAGTCTGATTGTTTGATCATCTTTGGGATTGATCATCTTTAGAATCAAACTGTGATATGAGGACAGTCTCTCTTGACCTGTGCTCCTCAGCCTCAGACAAGGATTTGGTCTAAAGTCTATTATTAACCAATAAGTTTCCTGCAAAAGCTTTTTACTAATCAGTTAGCTTATATAGTGTATTATTTACTTCTGGTTATACAAAGTATTGTAATTTGTCCCAGAGCGTGTGGCAAACTCTGTACTTCCGGTTGCAGTTGGAGGAATTTCAGGTCTGCAGAGTTAGCTTTTTTGTTAATCCAGCAGTTGTGGACAATAGAGAAATAAAAAACTAAGCTCTGCAACACTAGCAGTCATCACAGCTCACAGTTGCCTATTTATCCGCTCTTCTACGTCTCAGGGAAATCTGTTCAGTAGTTTCTTGCTCTCAAATTCAGAACTGCACTCTTTCTTTCAGCTGTTTAAAAATCAATCCCTTGTATATTTTACTTTAAAACTACCATCCTGTAGAGCAGAAGTCTCCAAACTTTTTTGATTGCGCACCCCTATCAGTAAAAAATTTTTGAGCACGCACCCTTTGCTGCGCCGCAGGGCCAGCTCTACCATTTTTGCCGCTCCAAGCAAAAGAAAAAAAAAAGGCACTCGGACTCCTGCCCAAACTGCGAAAGCTAAAAAAAATAAAAAAAAAAAAAAGCTGCCCGAACTGCCGAAGCAGTGCTGCTGTGGTGGCGCTCCTCCTGCCGCACACCCTGAAGGATCCTCTTGCGCACCCCACTTTGCTGTAGAGGAAGAGGGTAGATGTCTGACTCAGGAAGGGAGAAGACAATAAATGCTGTCTTCATTATCAACTGTAAAGAAAGGGCATAGGGTGAAATTAGGTTCTGATCCTTTAGAATATGATTGAAGTATATCTCTGTGGCCAAAGTTGCTGCTTCTCTGAGAACAAACAGCACATGAATATGGAATTTTGAAGCTACACTTCTTTAAAAGATCAAAATCTGGCTACACTTGGCTTTATATTTGCAAACATCCATATTTATTTTTATTTCCATTTTCACTGCAGTAGTAGCTTTTGGTCTGATGTGTATCCAATTTAAAGAAAAAGAGAGAAGTCAAGGTGTTATTGAGGAAACGAGAAAGTCTAGGCCTACCAATCTAATAGTGTTCATTGTTAATTTCTATTTTCTGTATCATTCTTCATCTTTGTTCTTATTAGATCATTTTGTTTTAAAAGCCTTGCATTGTACTACTTACTGCACGGGCTTATTCTTCTTGTTACCTAATTGCTTAACCACATTTGCCTCTGTCACCCATTTTTCTTTTTAGACTTAGACTAATTTCAATTTCCGTTGAATGGTCTCCAACTGTTTTTAAAAAAAGATTTCCTACCCTTTTGTGCAGATTTCCTACATGTTAGACATAATTCTGTCTCTAGCATGTACTGTAGTGGTCTGAATCAGTCTGTTCTTGTTGAATGTAATACTTGTAGAAAACATCTTTGTGGAAGAAATGGTGAGCAGCTTTTTGATGAAATTTATAGATGCTGCTGCATTGAGAGGTAATGCTAATAAGAGTAGTACAGAGAAATACAAAAAGAACTAGAAGGATTAGAAATCTAGACAGAGAATGTAATATAGTTGACTTTGGGAAAATATCAGCTAATTAATCTGTGGGAAAATAACTTGAAATGCTGATAATTCAGTAGGAGGGAGAGACTTTGAAAGTCATTTTGTCAAAAGGGACTCTTGTCAGGCTTATGAGTTTGCTGTTCTTTATAGTGCTGTCATATGGCAATGTGAAGAACTAATTAGATATTGTGTCCTGTTCTGAGGTACTTCAATACCAGAAAGATGTTGACCAAACAGTTTTCTAACAATAGATGGTGGAATGACAATGCTAACAGACACTGTGTTTCATGTAGTTAAATACAATGGAAGGTGTTCAGAAAAGAGCACCAAAAACTATTAGAGGGTTTGAATGCTTGTCTAGCAATAAAAGATTTAAAGTGCTAATGAGCCATTAGTGACTGAATTACTACATTAATAAGTTTGATGATTGGCTGCAAAAACATTTAGTTTGGTAATACAGCATGTTTGACTAAAATGTTTTGAGTTGAAGGATGGATTTTTGTTCTGATGAGTTTCTGACTGGAAAACCATTTAATGACTTTTTTCTGTTTTATTGTATAAATGTATTTCTTGTGGATGGTAGGAGATTTTGGGGTAGTGCAGGTGAGCTGGGTGCAAGTTTCTCCAAACAAATCTAAATACTGACCTTCAACAACCACTGGCTACTTTTCAGCAGACTGTCAGTGTAAAACTGTTCTGTGCAGCCTAATGGCTTTCTGACTTGGGTGTTTGCAATCTAAAGGCTAGGAGGAAACCACCAAACTCATTTTTGCTTGCGTCTTAAGAATTAATTTAGATGGGTCTCCTAGGGAAAAAGGTTTGTGCTGCCTAGCCTATAAATAATTGCTAAATAATCAAGACTTTAAACTTTATGTAGAAAAATACTTCATTTTTTTACAATAGAAAGTGCCTATTTCAGATCATTCTTTGTCCAGTGGTACATTCCAACAGGGAAACATGTTTGGGTATAAACAATAAAGAATTGTGTATGGAAAGCTGCATGACCAAAGGAGGCTCTCATGGGAATGTAGTTCTTTATCACATCTCTGAAGAATTGTGTCACTGTATTTAAGTAAAAGAACAGTAAAAGTTATTACAATTAATATGCTACGATCCATTGTTAGAATACTGTTCCTGTTATGACCTAATTAATTGTGTTCCTCTGAAGATTGTAGACGGTTTTACTTTTATTTGTGTTTTTTTTTCCTTCTCCAACCACTCCCAGTTAAAGACTTCATTGAAGCTATATTGACTCAATAAACATCAGTTTTCTTATGGTCACGTTCATGTTTGCATTTCAATTTTTATTCTTAAATAATAAATACTTGTTACATCAGCATTTCCAGTTCTCTCACACTGAGATCTGTTAATTGCCACTGGCCCACTGATAGAAGAAGAGAAAACACTATAATTCACATTTACATTATAATTTAAATCTTGTAAGCAGCTTGTTGAATTATATCGTCATCTAGACCCCTTGCTGTATAAGTTTCAAATTTTCAAACAAAATTGTTTGTTGCTGTTGATCTTGTTCTTTTTGAAATTGTTCCTTTAGTTTACAGTCAAATCTCAAATGCATCTCAGCCGGGATTTGTCTGTTCGTTTTTTATTGCTTGTAACTTGAGTGTGAGACTTGCAACTCTTACTGTTTCTGCTGTTTCTATAGCAACTGAACTTGCAACAGCCAGCAATATCACTTCGTTTCACAGCTGGCATTTTGTGTTCACAGTAAGGAGAGAGTTTTAGGAAAGTACAGAGTGTATTAATTGGGATGCAACTGGGTCAGAAATGTTGTCATTTTTTACTAAGATAAGTTTGTTAAATGATTCAGGGGTTTCTATAGCCTTTTTTTATTTCCTTTGAATGAAATGTTATTCTCCTGGGCAACAGGAGAGCTCCATGATTTCCTCTGTGCATGTGTTTGTTTCTGGTCTCTTAGATACCATGCACATCACAGCCTTTGATGTTGTCTGTGACCTAGAATGAGTCTTTCTTCATCATATAAATTACTACAAGTCTTATTTCAACCACTGCAATATTGCCCATGTCTGTTCTTTAGTTTTCATCTGCTTACAATCTTACATGGTTTTTTATCCTCCCTTCTTGATTACTACCACTTCCTCTGTCCTCATCTTCTCAGTTGCCTTGTTACCAAGTTCCAGCCTGTCCAGTCCAGTCTCAAATGCAAGAGAGATCATCTCAAGACAAAATTATTTTAGGGAATCAAAGTACTATACAAATCTAAAGAGAAGTCCAAGATGTTTCTGCTGTTAATATGTAGGCCTCCAAAAAGCAAAGGTTACCTAGCAGAATTGAGATGCTGTCTGAAATGGTGATAAAATTTCCAAGACTTACTTTCTGAGAGACTTCAGTATCTCTGTTGACAACACCCAATTTTTTTCTGTGTACTTTCCACTCTTGGTTTCTCACAGGCCGTTTCTGGATCTACACAAACAGCTGTTCACATCCTGGATCTGATTTTTTTTTTTTAAATGGACATGGATAGAGAGAGCACAGAAAATACACTCCTCTTCTGTACCAGCCATCACATTCTCAGTACTGATTTCAGAACCCATCTCGCCTCTGGACAAGTAGAAGCTCATGTCCTGGTCAGAGTTCAAAACTTTCTTGTAAGTATATCCCCACCACCATTACCACTGAAAAGCCATCAGAAAAAAAGATCTAGTAAGCCACGAGAACCACTCACAAACCACAGATATTGGACACGCTTGTGCTGAAGCATCTAGTTGCCCCTCACAGATGTCCAAGATTCTCTGATGATCAGCAACAGAAAAATTGCGAAGAAAATTTGAGCATTGAAGGTAGAAGATACATGCATGTGCAGACAAGTTCTGGCACAAGGTAGACTTGCAGCTGTTTAAAAAAAGAAGTCCAATCTCTCCTCTGCCACAACAGCCTCCTCTCAGCACACCCTGCTTTATTATTAGACTGCAGATTACCTTGTTAGCTCTGAATGTCTCCACTCACTGTCAGAACCAATCGCTCTTGCTGTGGAGAATTATCAGCCAGTTATTTAAGAAAAATATCCACTCACATGACTGACAGGACACCAGATTGCACATACTGGATATTGGCATAATACAGTATTTTTCCTCTCTGAATTTAATCAGTGCAGGAAGTTCAAATGTGTGTTGATTTTTTTGGGGTAGAGAAGGGAAAGAGGAAAAGTATGTTGCGTGTGGACATGCCTATTGATTTTTGCATTGGGTGAGGAAGGGCTATATAAAAGTTTTTTGATCAGGGAAGCAGGAGAGACAAAGAAAAAGAAGATTGTGAGAGTACTGAGAGGTTTGGAATGGGGAACATGGATAAGGGAAGCAGTGATAGAGGGAGAGCATAGAAAGACTGGGAATTTGGAAGGAAGAAGAAGAGAACACAGAATATGAAAAGAAAGGAGGGGAATGGAAGTGAAAGAGAGGGAAAGGGAAAGATTGGTTACTAAACAATATAGCAAAATTAGATTGAGCAGCAAATAAGCTGATAAAGGAAAAAACATCTAGTAGAAGAAAGGGAAAATAAAGTGAAGTGAAAAAAAAGAACAGATGAAAGGGGCAAAAAGTAAATTTTTGAAATGTTTGCTTAAGAGAAAGTGCCTTTGCAAAATGTTATAGTAAATATCACTCAAAAAAGATAATCTGTGCTGTGGAGGTGTGGATAGAAATTCACCTATGGCCAGCCCTGGCTGGCTATTCTGCGCCTCTCGTTTATTTTTAATGTTGTACAAAATTCTTAGATAAATAGACTATAAAGGCCATAAGGGACTTTACATCATCTATTTTGACATGTATATCACAAGCCATTACATTTTCATCCAGTTACCCCTGAATTGAGCCCAATAACTTTGTTGTTTGACTAAAGCATATCTTCCAGAAAGGCATCCAGTCTAGGTTTGAAAACATCAAGAGATGGAGAGTCCACTACTTGTCTTGATAGTTTGTCCTTATTGTTAAAAAACTGTGCCCTATTCTAATTTGAATTTGTCTGGCTTCAGCTTCTAGTCAAGGTTCTTGTTACGCCATTCTCTATTAGATTAAAGAGCCCTTTTAGTACTTGGTATTTTCTACTGATGAAGATACTTATATACTGTAATCAAGTCACCTCTCCATCATCTTTTTAATAAACAGATTGAGTTTGTAAGTCTCTCACTGTAAGGCATTTTTCTAATCCTCTAATTATTTTTGTAGCTCTTTTCTGTAGCCTTTCCAATTGTTCAATGTGGACCTATAGGATGTAGTATCATGGATGCAGTCCTGACGGCATGTACAAAAATATGGTCACATTGGAAGGTCATTAGGTGCCAAAGTGGCCTCTCATGACAAAGTTAGTCATAGCCCAAAATACTTAATGAAAAGCCACGCTAATTAGGTACTTAAGAAGAGTATGTGGGAAAGATGTAAGTGTAAAAGCTCAATTTTAAAGCAGAAAATTGATTTTTATGACTAAGACCTCCAGAATAAGGCATGTTTTTGCATGTGTATGGATAAAAGGTATAAAATCCAGCCTCCTGTTTATATAGTATTTAATCACAAAACAGCCAAGTTGGCCAATTTTTGCCATGCAGGGCATCAGCAAGAATGTTGGCCTATATATTTTTTCAACGTTATTTTTCAAAAAAGCACAAATATAAAGAAAAATACATTGGAATGAATTATACCAATGTAATCTATACAACGCTGTTTTCAGCAATGACCTCAGGTATAAAAGATACACATTCACATTAATGCATCCAGATCAGGCCATATTTTAGGGCATTTCCCCTACTTTTTTCACTCCTGTAAAATGTTCTCCATTTGACAGTTCTTTCAACTAATCTGAATACACAGATGGCAAATTAGAGTTCCATTTTTGAGTATTATATGTTTTGTTACCATTAGAGAACTGGTATCCATTTCTTGCTTTTCACTGGAAGATTTAATTAATCAGCAAATTCCAGTACACACGTTTTTGGAGAGAAGTGTATCTATATATTCGGAATCAGAGAGGTAGCCGTGTTAGTCTGGATCTGTAGAAGCAGCAAAGAGTCCTGTGGCACCTTATAGACTAACAGACGTTTTGGAGCATGAGCTTTCGTGGGTGAATACCCACTTCGTCAGATGCATGTAGTGGAAATTTCCAGGGGCAGGTATATATTCAGAACAAATTTTTGCATATGTTTCTTCAATATTTTTGTAATCTCTGACAAGAGAGAATTGTATAACAGTATAGCTGCAGACTTGACATATCTCCACCATTTACTTCCAAAGTCAAAGGGAGTTGGGGGTGCCAAGCATCTCTGAAAATCAGACCATTTATTTTATTGAAGTGCTCGTATAACGATTTGGCACCTAGCTTTGAAAATGTTGGCCTAAATTTATAAATGTCATACTGCACATAAAAAACACCGCATTAGGATAGATTAATCCCTGGTGTATTGAATTTGGCCTCCTGTTGATTTTATTCACAATACCTTGCCAGTGTGTGATAGCTGATTCTGTATGCTATTGTGTATTTTAGAATCATAAAACACCCACTTGGAATTCCTTAACAACTTTTAAAACTTTTTATAGAAAAAACATTCAAAAGAATGTGATCAAAACAGCAGACTAACCAGCTCGGAACTCAGCGTAGACACACTTCTTTGCTAGTTGTTGCAGCAGAGTTCTATCTCCAGATTAATTAAATACAGTGCAGGAATCTTTATCACAACCATGTATAGACTGTTCCCAGTTTTTTCTAATTAATAGGAAAACGGCTGCTAATGTTTGCACTGCTTGCAGGAAGAGCAGCCCATTGGAGCTAGCTGGTGGGGGTTTGGAACCCAGGTGCATCGGCAGCCCTCCCTCAGCTCCCATATGTTTCCTGTGTGGCAGTTGCCCAGCAGGCTATCAAGTGCTGGGCAGTTCAGGTGTCCCTCTCCCCACTGCCATGTGCTGCTTCTGCCCTCTGCCTTGGAGCTGCTCCTGGGAGACTCCTGCTTGCTGTGCAGGAGGTGGGGGAGAAGAGGGCTGCTGATGTCAGGGTGTCCCCTTTCCCCTACTCCTGTACCCCATCTTCACAGAGCAGGGGGGGACACCATAGGGCTCAGGACAGAGGGAGCTTGCTGGCAGCAGCTGCTGTCTCAACTTGCAGATATACTCAAAAAGGCAGTCTACTTAGAGTGGGGTCAGTGTACTTAAAGGGGCAATACACCTCTCTCTCTCTCTCTCTCTCTCTCTCTCTCTCTCTCTCTCACACACACACACACACACACACACACACACACACACACACGCTGTATGTCTCTGTCTCACACACACATGCACCCTCGGCACTTTGGAAAGTGAAGGGAGAGGTGCACTTCCAGTGGGATAGCGTGGGTTCGTTCTCACATTCAGTTTCCACAGGGAATGTTTGCAGCCACTGCCATGCATCTGTTGTGTCTCCTACCTCCATTTGTGCTCTTGTAGAGTGTGAGGCTACATTAACGTGTTAATCCTTGAGGTCTCAGCCAAGTGCTAGTTCATCATTTAGCAGCAAGTCATTCCCTGGGAAATATCTCACCCTCTGACTCCACCACCTCAGCCAAGCTTCACAATCATCATAGCTGTGTACTGTATTAAATTGTTTTTTTAAAAAAAAACTTATAGTGTGTGTATATTATATATGTCTTTTGTCTGGCAAAAAATGTTTCCCTGGAACCTAACCCCCCCTATTTACATTAATTCTTTGGGGAAATTGCATTTGCTTAACATCATTTCGCTTAAAATAGCATTTTTTTCAGGAACATAACTACAGTGTGAAGTGAGAAGTTACTGTAGTAGTGGGTTTGGCAGTAGCATGATGGGCACATGTGAACCGCTGCTTATGATTTGACTGGATGTCTGATCTGAAAAATGAGCAGTCTTAACTTAATTGGACAGCAATCGCCCATCATCCTCAACTGTAGCAAGTTGGCAAGTGTCCTTATTTGACTATTTACTTACTGTAGGTAACATGGGAATATTATTTGTTATTTAATATTTATATTGTTGTAGTGTAGAGGTCTCGTCCAGGTCGGGGCTACACTACGCTACAGGATTATTCCGATTTTACATATATGTATAGAGTCGAGTGCATGCGGCCACACAAAGCACAATAATTCGGTGGTGTTTGTCCATGTACTGAGGCTAGCGTCGATTTCTGGAGCGTTGCACTGTGGGTAGCTATCCCGTAGCTATCCCATAGTTCCCGCAGTCTCCCCCGCCCATTGGAATTCTGGGTTGAGATCCCAATGCATGATGGTGCAAAAAACAGTGTCGCGGGTGATTCTGGGTAAATGTCGTCACTCATTCCTTCCTCCGTGAAAGCAACAGCAGACAATCATTTCGCGCCCTTTTTCCCTCGATTGCCCTGGCAGACTCCAAAGCATGGCAACCATGGAGCCTGTTTTGCCTTTTGTCACTGTCACCGTATGTGTACTGGATGCCGCTGACAGAGGCGGTACTGCAGCGCTACACAGCAGCATTCATTTGCCTTTGCAAGGTAGCAGAGATGGTTACCAGTCATTCTGTACCGTCTGCCGTGCCATTGTAAATTGGCGATGAGATGACGGTTATCAGTCGTTCTGTACCGTCTGCTGCTGTCATGGGTGCTCCTGGCTGACCTTCGCAAAGACAAAGGGGGGGGGTAAATTGACAAGATATACTCTGAACCACCCCAGACAATGTGTTTGACCCTACAGGCATTGGGATCTCAGCCAAGAATGCAAATACTTTTCAGAAACTGCAGGGACAGTGGGATAGCTGGAGTCCTCATTCCCCCCCCCCCTTCCTCCATGAGTGTGCATTTGATTCTTTGGCTTTCCGTTACGCTTGTCACACAGCACTGTGCTGTGGACTCTGTATCATAGCCTGGAGATTTTTTTCAAATGCTGTGGCATTTCATCTTCTGTAATGGAGCTCTGATAGAACAGATTTGTCTCCTCATACAGCGATCAGATCCAGTATCTCCCATACGGTCCATGCTGGAGCTCTTTTTGGATTTGGGACTGTATCGCCACCCGTGCTAATCAGAGCTCCACGCTGGGCAAACAGGAAATGCAATTCAAAAGTTCGTGGGCTTTTCCTGTCTACCTAGCCAGTGAATCCGAGTTCAGATTGCTTTCCAGAGCAGTCACAGTGGTGCACTGTGGGATACTGCCTGGAGGCCAATACCGTCGATTTGCGGCCACGCTAACCCTAATCCGACACAGCAATACCGATTTCAGCGCTGCTACTCTCATCGGGGAGGAGTACAGAAACCGGTTTTAAGAGCCCTTTATATAGATATAAAGGGCCTCATTGTGTGGACGAGTGCAGGGTTAAATCGGTTTAACGTTACTAAAATCGGTTTAAACGCGTAGTGTAGACCAGGCCTAAGTTGCTTACATTTTACACAACTCTTTTGAGTATACCTGTGTAATGACTACCACTTTCATAAGTCTACTGGGTTGGTGACAGACACCTCATAGACACCAAACTCTGAGATGCTATCAACTTGGATAATATGTGCTATGGTCAATTTGAAATTTACAGCAAGAGTTTGCCCACTTTCCCTTAAATGTACATTTAATTATAGTTACAAGTTTATCTTTGTGTGCAAAGTGAGAGCAAGCATCATCTTTCTCATTTTGCCTAGATTTGCTGAAGAGACTGTGGTTTATATTTTTTGCAATAACTGCGTGCTAAAATTGATACTATCCTTGCCAAATGCATTCTCTATTAAGAGACCTTGAAAAAATCTTGTTTTAACTTCAGGGATATGGTGTTAGGAATTGATAAACTGATTGAGATTATGGCATGAGTTTTGTTCACTGTCTTTTAATTCTTGGAGAAAGTCAAACTTGATGTGATCTGTTGAGTTGCCAGCAGTTTTAAACTGTATATTTAAACCTACTTCATGATAAATGTTTGAATGAAAGTATCTAAAGTTATGCTTTGAAGGTTGCTGTTGTGTATCCCTCTATTTAAATAATTTCACTTTTAAAATCTTGTTCATTTTTTTGTAGCTGTTAATACAATAATAGAAAATCTTCCAAGATATGTCTATTAATGTTTAGGAAGTCTAAACCCTGCTTATTGTTGAATTGTACAACAATTGTTGTAATGTAATATGCACATTTTATATAGCTAATGTTTGGAATGGACTATTTGTTTGCTTTGAAGAGTTGCAGATTGCATGAGATACTTATAAAGACTTTGTATTATCAGCCAAGGCTTAATCTGCACTAGAAAAGGTTTGTCTGTATAGCTGTGCTGTAGACACAGTTTGTACTGGCAAAAGATTGCTTTTGTTGGTATAGCTTTGTCATAACTTTCCTACTCAGATCTGAACCTTAGAGTTCAGAACATGAGAAGCTAGCATGAGACCTCCAAAGCTTAATTACCAGCTTAGATCTGATAGCGCTGCCACCAATCAGGAATTTTAGGGCCTGATACCCTCTGATCCCCTCAAACCTTCCCAGGGACCCCAAGACCCAGATTCCTTGAGTCTAACCACAAAGGGAAATAACCCACTTCCCTTCTCCCTCTTCCCCTTCAGATGTTCCCTCCCTGGGTTCCTGGAGAGATATACAGATTCAAGCTCCGTGAATCTAAACAAAGGGATTCCACCCTCCCTGCTTCAAGTCTTTGAAACACAAGTACCGAGAGATCAAATCTTTCTCCCCCCCTCACCCAGAGGGTATGCAAAGTCAGGCTTAGTAAATCTAACACAAATAGATTTTCCCCCTCCCTTCGTTTCTTACCCTTAACCAGTGAAAAACACTCAAACAGGTCTTTAAAAGAAAGCTTTATATAAAAAGAAAGAAAAAGACATAAAATGGTCTCTGTATCAAGGTGACAATATACAGGGTCAATTGTTTAAAGGAAAAAATGAATAAACAGCCTTATCCAAAAAGAATACAATTTAAAACATTCCAGCAACTACACACATGTAAATACAAAAAAACAATATAAACCTATTGTCCTACTATCCTTGTACTTACAACTTGGAAACAGAAGATTAGAAAGCCTGGAGATTCCTGTGGTCACTCTCAGAGCCCAGAAAGAGAACAGACCAAGAACAAAGGACTCGCACCCAAACTTCCCTCCACCCAGATTTGAAAAAGTCTTGTCTTGTTTCCTGATTGGTCCTCGGGTCAGGTGTTGTTTGTTACCCCTTTCCAGGTGAAAGAGACATTAACCTTTAGCTATCTGTTTATGACAAGCTTATACAGTTCCCCTAACAAAATTAACTATACTGGAAAAAGCACTTTTTGCTGGGATAACTGCTTCCACATAAGAGCTTTTGTTAGTATAAAAATGACGTTTAATAAAAATCACATTCATGATCAGCAAAAAAAATTGTGTGGACCTAGCCCAAGACAAGGACATCATGGGCCACCATTCAAAAAATCTAAATGTTTCCGACAGTGTTATTGGGTCTCTGCTTGTACCTCACTGTAGAAATTGCTGACATTTTAATTATTTGTAAGTGTTTTTAAAGGTAAAATTAAAATTTAATTAAAGGTCTTGGTCCTAGGCTATTTAATATTTTTATTGATGACCGGGAAGAAAACACGAAATCATCACTGATAAGGTTTGCAGGTGGCACAGAGATTGGGGGAGTGGTAAATTATGAAGAGGACAGATAACTGACATAGAGTGATTTGGATGACTTGATAAACTAGGCTCAAGCAAACAATAGGTGTTTCTTTACAGCCAAATGTAAAGTCATATATCTAGGAACAAAGAATGTAGGCCATACTTGCAGAGTGGTGGACTGTATGCAATTGCACTGACTGTCATAGAACTCCCTGGCATAAAGTTGTGGTGTTGCAGGAGTTCTTGTCTCTAGCACCCCCCTCTCGCACCCTCCCCAGTAACCACTTTCTTGGTCCCATAAGAGCCTGTCTGTCTAGTTTTTCCATGGCCTGTACCTCTGGCCAGGTCACTTAAAAGTTCATCCCCTTCTAGTGTAAGAAAGGTTCACCTGTAAGTTCAGATAAAAATACAAACTAATAATTCTTCTGCCCCCTTGCGCTACTCTGAAGTTCTCTGCCTTTCACCTGCATCCCCTACGTCCTGCAGAGCTTCTTTCTATACTGTTTCTTCCCAGCAGGTTTCCTCAACTATATGTTGCCCCCCCCCGGCTCCCTGTGGATATCTTCTAGTCTGACTTTACCAGGCCCTTCCCAGAGAGAGGGAACTCCCCTTTGCTCCTCTCTCCTGGGTCTCCTCTCCCAGACTGTGTTCACAGATCAGTTTAAGTAGTCCTCTCACTGATCCCTTGCAGACTTTTAATTAAGTCGTTGGACAACTATCCCCCAGCTGAGCCTGATGGTCACAGGCAAGCCTGTGCCTGGCTTGCCTTAAAGGACTAGACAGCCTGTGACAGAGACTCTATCCTGGGAAACAGTGACTGAAAAATTCTTAGGTGTCATAGTTGCTCATCAACTGAATCAACTTCTGATGTGACACTGGCTAAAAGGGCTAATGTGATTGTAGGATGCATAAAGAAGGGACTGTTGAATAGAACCAGGAACTGTTGAGTAGAACTGATGCAACTACTGCTAGAATATTGTGTCCAGTTTGGTGTTCAAAATTCAGGAAGAATGTTGAAAAATTGGAGAGGTTTCAGAGAAGAGCCACGAGAATGATAAAAGAATTGGAAAACCTGCATTAATAGTGAAAGGTCTAAGATGTTCCATCTGTGTAGCTTATCAAAGAGGAAGGTTAAGAAATGATTTAATCACAGTTCATAAGTATCTACAGGAAGAGTAGAAATTTGATAATAAGGAGATCTTAAGTCTAGCTTGTGATCCAGTGACTGGAAGTTTAAGTTAGACAAATTCAGACTAGAAATAAGGTGCCAATTTTTAATAGTGAGAGTAATTAACCATTTGAGCAATTTACCCAGGTTTTTGATTGTCTCATAAAGTGTCAGTCAGATGAATATTCTGCTTTTTATTTTTCAGAAACCAGCGAACATTCTGGTAATGGGAGAAGGTGCTGAAAGAGGAAGAGTCAAAATCGGTAACCCTTTCAATAACATATTCATTAAATATACAATGAATAATAAACTTGCTATGCAACGTGGTAGTTTAAAATAACAGAACATTCTAAAATTCACTGTATTCTTAATAAGAAGATTCTGTACATAACTCCTAATTAAACTGAATATCGGCCAAAAAGTATGTTTGAAGTTAAGAATTTAGCAAGGATTAGACATTTATATGGATAATGAGGACATGTATACTTACACTAGATACGATAAAAGTATAGATGAGGGCATGCTTCAGGGCATAAACAAATACTAACTATCAACAGTTTGGTAGAAATTTTCCTTGTGGCTGTGTTTATCAATAGTTGCCCAACACAGGCTTCTTGCAACTTCTACCTGCCATTCCGGTACCAGTGACTTTTAGAGACAAGTTACTGGACTAGAAAGGTAACTGGGTAATTGGTCTGATATGGTATGGCAGTTATGTTTTTAAGTACTGGTTTTAACAGTTGTTCACATTTTTGTTAATGCAATTACTGAAAATCCATTTTTGGTAAATGAAAAAAGTTAAATATTGAAGAATTATGGAGCAATAGTGGAATTATTGTAACCAAGAATTAATATGGTATTTAACAATGCTACATTTCCTCAGACAATGTTAACATATACAATTTAAAGAGATGGTGCACTTTTCTTTTGAAGATTTCCCTATACAATAAAAAACTATTAGGCATCAAAGTGGAAACACAAAATCACTGTGGAAGCTATTAATCACATATCTAATTATACTATGCAGGTACTAGGCAATAATAAAGAGGATATCAAATTTGTTTTTAATATAGCAGATGTATGCTATTTTTAGGTATTGGGTGGGAATGTTCAAATCAGTTAGGATAAAATAGTAACCCACCTGAATTTTTGCCCATTCCTTGACTCAACCTGAACTTTTTGGAAAATGTTTGACTAAGTTTTGTGTTTATATACTTCTTCAGTTCTTTGTATTGGTCACTCCTAGAAAGAGGAGAGCTGAATTGTTGTGAGAGAACCCTTTAACTTGAGATTTTGCATGCAAAATTGCATTAAAAACAGTTCAGGTGAGGTTTGGATATGCATCCTTGCTTTTGAGTGTTTATCCACACTTGACTGTCTGCTCGTGCCAGTGTTCCTCCTCGTTACTACAAAGCTAGTCCTATATAAAATACATGTCTATCTCTATATTATCTTAGCACTTTTGATTTATACAACTTGATAGCATTTGAAATTTACTGCCATCAGTGTGTGTATTAAAAGGCATTCATTGGTGGATTCAGCAGAGGGGCCAGGATTTAGTGCCTGATCCTGCAAATATCTTAGGGCTTGTCTATACAATATGTTCCTGTGCAGCAGGCCAGGGTGTGAATCTACAGCACACTAGCTTGCTGTGCAGTAATGTCCCATGTGCACATAGCTACAGCACACTGGAAGTTCTGTAGTATGCTTTGGCTTACTGTGCTTTAAAAGTAGTAGTAGCCAAAGAGCATTCTGAGACTTTTAGCACACTGTGGCAGTGTCCATATGAGACATTGCTGCGCAGCAAGTCAGGGTGTAAATCTACAGCACACTGGCTTGCTGTGCAGTAATGGTAGTTGAGGGAACTCTGCTAATATGCAGAGTAAATTACTTTCTTACTCCTAGACGTGATTCTTCCAAGTCAGGGTTTGGGTACATTAGAAGGATAGCACAGGGAAACTTGCACTGCCATTGTTTTACTCTCATTTTGTGGATACATTGGCATCAGTCACCAGGACTACTCCTGGCTCTGCTGCAGCTCTGCAGCAGCGAGCAATTGCCTCGGGGACATCTCATGGCAGCTGGGCTCCACAGGTAGGGGCTGGCTTCAAGGGGTGTCGCTAGCTGGCATTGGGCTCCTTCGGAGGAAGAAATGAACGTTTCAAGGAGCAGTTTGGAGCTGTGCTGCCTGTCCTGTTTGGGAAGTGCCTGGCCATGCGGAGGCAGCCCAGCTTGGGGAGCAGGGTAGAGAAGGCTCCCGGGGAGCTAGCCAGCACCCTGGCGCCCACAGCACAGAGAGCCAGGGGCCCAAGCAGAGCAGGCAGCTCCAACCAGCTTCTGATCTGCCGGCTTCTGGCAGGAGGCAAGCCTCATAGTTTGAAAACCTCTGTGCTAAATGGATGGCTGAAATCTGGCGGGGGTGGGGCACATGGCCCCCGCATGCCCGCACTGCCCATGCAGCTTTGCACCGCGGGTGGCTGCCCTGCTCACCCAGCCCTGATTGCAGCCATGATATAATTGTTTTACTGTACTAGAGGTCCACGGTGAAGCCACCTTTTAAATGTTACATAATGGTATCACTTAATTGAAGTCAATGGAGTTAGGCCCATATAATTTGAAGTAATTCAGTCAGATATCTAATAACCATGATTTAAAATGTTCAATGATATTAGGTCACATCGTATTCTAATAAACATTTTGCTTATCATGCTTATAAATATTGCTTGTCATTGTGTGACTTATGTATAGTCAAACAAAAGTTTTAATATTTATTTTTCAGCTGACATGGGTTTTGCAAGATTGTTCAATTCACCTCTGAAACCTTTAGCAGATTTGGATCCAGTTGTGGTGACATTCTGGTATAGAGCTCCAGAACTGTTACTTGGTGCCAGACATTACACAAAAGCAATTGGTAAGTTACTGTATAGGGAAGTGAAGTTGTTTACAGTTTCAGGATAACTGTATGTGTAGTCCTTCTGTGGCCCATTCCAGAAGTGCTCAGTCAGGTCTCCAGCTGTCACCTATCTCTGGGTGACGACTATTGTCCCACTCCCCTCTGACCAGGATTAAAGACTGCACAGTCCCCTGCTACACACTGTGATATCCCCAGCAAGCCAGTTTGCCTAACTGTCAGTGCCTGTGCTTAGCTTAGAACAGGGGTAGGCAACCTATGGCACGTGTGCCGAAGGCAGCACACAAGTTGATTTTCAGTGGCACTCATACCGCCCAGGTCTTGGCCATTGGTCTAGGGGCTCTGCATCTTAATTTAATTTTAAATGAAGCTTCTTAAACATTTTTAAAACCTTATTTACTTTAAATACAACAATAGTTTAGTTATATATTATAGACTTGTAGAAAGAAACCTTCTAAAAACATTAAAATGTATTACTGGCACACGAAACCTTAAATTAGAGTGAATAAATGAAGACTTGGCACACCACTTCTGAAAGGTTGCCAACCCCTGGCTTAGGACAATAACAGTGTTTTTACCAGAGACAATACAGCTCTTCCAAGGTAAGCACATTTATTTGCAGGGCAAAAGCATTACAGAAAAAACATTAAAAACAATTAATTAACATACATACTAAATATACCAGAAATAACCTATTTTCCACATGGAGAGTCTAATAGGCCAATGTTCCTTCCAAGCCTTCAGCAAGGGGTGGGGCCTTTCCTTGGACAGAAGGTTCTATCCATTTGCTGAATCAAAAGGAAGACCACCAGTCAGTTTCAACTCATCCTTTTATACCAAAAGCCCCTTTCTTTGTCTCTGGAAAATGGAGAGGGTGGAACTTTTGTGGAGTTGTTTACAATCTCAGGGATAATCAGCCCCCACTGTCTTTAGCTCCTGGAGGAGCTGTGATGACCTCCTCCCCCTCCTCATGGAGTAGAACAGTCATACATAAACATTCATAAATTGTATACATTGGTCCCTAAAGATAGTATATGGAGTTGCAATATCTGTCAGTTTACCTTTAAGCTTCCTAAACAAGCAAGTAAACTGGAAGGCATAATATAGAAGCTTTGTTTCAGACAGAGGAATTATTTGAGTGGCCTCTACACATTCCCACTCATGGTTGTGCAGGTGATGAATCTTTGATAGGGGAACATTTCATAGCAATGCCTGTTGGAGCATGCTTGTGCCCCCTGCTGTCCCTTTCCTCATGGTTCCTGAATATTCTGAGGGCCAGGTTATAAAAGGGATGTGGTGCTCCAGCTGCCTCAGTTCCTTCCTGCTGCAGCAGCAGGCAGACCAGGAGCCTCTCTAAGCTGCTCTGTCTCAGAATCAACCTCTATGAAGACTCAGTATATTAGATTTCTGAGTTAGTTAGGATTAGTGTTAGAAATTTAGCTTGTTTTCCTTATAAAATTATTTCCATTATTAGATTTTATTACTTGCCACACCATGGTGTGGGCTTACAGATCCTATGGTGAATCTGAAGGGGAAGAAGCCTTTAAGTGGTATTTAAGTGGTTTACCTCTTGTCCCTGCTTTGGACGACCATATGAGATGTCTGGGGGAAGGACATATTCTTTCACTGTGTGCAAACTACAGTGCTTTCACCACAAGAGCTGGCAAGACGCTTCAGAACGATCTCCAAGCCTTACTACTTCAGCAGGCAATCACAGCCAAACCCTCTGGTTTCTCAAACCCTTGTTTTTGTCAGTACTGAGAGGCCTGGAACAGTACCTTAGCCCTCGGGGAATAAAAAGATGCTTACAAAGGTACTGTCTTCCACTTCTGGAGTGAAAGCAAAATCTTAGGTACTGAAGGATCCTAAGCCATTGGATCATAAGCCTAGAAATAACAGAACCCTACAGGTGTCAGTCTGTGCTAGCATAGCCAGGTTTAATAGGAATGCCCCTTTGAATCCAATGTCTCCACTTCTGAATAAGAGTGTGGCATGAGATACAGTTCCTGTTAGCAGAGCCAAGCACTGTTCTTGGTCTTCCTTGGTTCTCTCAAGGTCAGTTCCAAAAATACCTTGTGAACCGAGGCCAGAGGTTGGTTAATTTTGGAGAGCTTTTAAAGGTTTGAGGTTCCTTGTGCCATCCCTCCCACCCCTAGCATGCCCAAGGACCCGGGCTTCAAGAACTGCATGGTCTTCCTCTGGGACTTCCTGGTCAGTGACAGCTACAACACTTGTTTGTATTGCCTCCGGGAAGCTCATATCTCACCCAGCTGTAACATCTCTCAGACTTTCACTGAATTGGTCAGTCCCATGAGTTCAGACTCCGAACGTTCCTGGTGATTGCTCAATGAGACCAGAGTCTGACCCTAGCCCATCAGACTCTCTGTGCATTGGGCAAATGCAACAAGAAGTACCCTTTCAAGCACAGTTATCTCCAGCTCCGGGACCACTGCAAGCAGAGTTAAGGACTCTAGAAGAAAATAGGGGAGACATGAAGAGAGTAAGAGTAAACACTCTCACAAGGACAATGTGAAAAATCCCTTTCTAAGTTCTCTTCTAGGAAAAGGATTTCTTCCACAATTCACTCTGTTGGATGAGACTCTGCACTGCAGTGCAGGTTTGTCAGAAGCTTAAAGAGAACACGACACTTGTTCCTTGGCACTGTCAGCCAAGTGTGCTCTGGACCACTGTCCACTAAAACAGTGGAATGAGGACCATCCTCTTCAGGGACCCCTCTCACAAGAGGCTGCTGAGGTGGTAGTACAGATAGGGACCATACACCTGGGAGTACTCTAGTTACTATACAAGATAAGCAGCCATTCTTTACCATCTCAGCTCCCAACATGTGCAAAGAAAAGGTATCAGAGCAAACACTATACAGATGTCAAGTGTCAGAGGGGTAGTCATGTTAGTCTGGATCTGTAAAAGCAGCAAAGAGTCCTGTGGCACCTTATAGACTAACAGACGTATTGGAGCATGAGCTTTCTTGTGTGAATACCCACTTCGTCGGATGCATGTGATGATGCTCCTCAGTTCATGTAGCTACAGACCATATACAGATGCTCCTCAGTTCATGTAGCTACAGACTATATCTTTATAGGCCCTCACCTACATATTTTGGGGATGTTGAACATACTTGTCTTACAGGGACCCATCCCTCCTGGAAGTCAGTGGAAGCCTTATACATTGGATTCTTTGCTCCCAAATCCATCTCTGTCTGGAGTACAGAGAGCATTCCCCAGTGGTTGTCCCACATGTTGTCAGAGGAAACAATGATGGGCCCCACTGAATACCAGGATGAGGATCTGGAACCTGATAAGTTGTCTTCTGCTTTAGGAGTCCTTTCACCATCTTCCCCATAGCCTTGCCCTCAGAATATTCAGGAACGGGTGGAGGAGCAGGTCCAAGAACATTCCAGATGACACTGATGTGAAATGTTCCACAGTCAGAGTTGCAATACTGGCACATTCCATCGGTGTTAACATGTAGAGTCTGTCTTAAAGAACTCTAGGTACAGGTGAGTAAACTTAATTTCTATCTGCAGAGAAATATTAGCAATATTATCAAATATATTCAAAGGTAGTAGTTCCAAAAATGCTGCTTTTCACCAGTTGAAATATATAAATAAAGATGTTAATATATTGTGTAAAAATGGATAATGTAAAGATCTTAATTTGGGAGAACAGCAAAACATAACTTGTCTTACAGCTTTATCTGCAAGCTTAAGGATGCAGCTTGAATTACTGCTGCCTGAGCTTCTTAATAAAATCTAGTGTTTCTTTAACAATTGATGTCATCAAGAAGATGTAACAAACCAGAACTCATGGTCTGTTCACTTATTTGTGATATGAAGAAAACTGAAGTATAGAATGAATTATAAGTATAGAAAGGGCTATGAGAGTCTCCTGGTTTCAGAGTGGTAGCCGTGTTAGTCTGTATCAGCAAAAAGAATGAAGAGTACTTGTGGCACCTTAGAGACTAATAAATTTATTTGGGCATAAGTTTTCATGGGCTAAAACCCACTTCATCAGATGCATGCAGTGAAAAATACAGTAGGAGGACACATACACAGCGAACATGAAAAAATGGGGGTTGCCATACCAGCTCTGAGACAAATCAATTAAGGTGGGTTATTATCAGCATGAGAAAAAAAAACTTTTGTAGTGATTATCAGGATGGCCCATTTCAAATAGTTGACAAGAAGGTGTGACTAACAGTAGGGGGGAAATTAGCAAGGGGAAATAGTTTTTAGTTTGTGTAATGACCCATCCACTCCCAGTCTTTATTCAAGCCTAATTTAATGGTGTCCAATTTCCAAATTAATTCCAGTTCTGCAGTTTCTTGTTGGAGTCTGTTTTTGAAGTTTTTTTGTTGAAGAATTGTGACTTTTAGGTCTGTAATTGAGTATCCAGGGAGGTTGAAGTATTCTCCGACTGGTTTTTGAATGTTATAATTCTTGATGTCTGATTTGTGTCCATTTATTCTTTTGTGTAAAGACTGTCCAGTTTGGCCAGTGTACATGGCACATGATGGCATTGCTGGCACATGATGGCATATATCACATAGGTAGATGTGCAGGTGAACGAGCCCCTGATGGTGTGGCTGATGTGATTAGGTCCTGTGATGGTGTCCCCTGAATAGATATGTGGACAGAGTTGGCAATGGGCTTTGTTGCAAAGATAGGTTCCTGCGTTAGTGTTTTTGGTGTGTGGTTGCTGGTGAGTATTTGTTTCAGGTTGGGGGGCTGTCTGTAAGTGAGGACTGGTCTCCCAAAATCTGTGAGAGGGAAGATTGTCCTTCAGGATAGGTTTTAGATTCTTGATGATGCTTTGGAGAGGTTTTAGTTGGCGTCTGATGGTGACGGCTAGTGGCGTTTTGTTACTTTCTTGTTGGGTCTGTCCTGTAGTAATTGACTTCTGGTACTCTTCTGGCTCTGTCAATCTGTTTCTTCACTTTAGCTGGTGGGTATTGTAGTTTTAAGCATGCTTGATAGAGATGTTGTAGGTGTTTGTCTCTGTCTGAGGGATTGGAGCAAATGTGATTGTATCTTAGAGCTTGGCTGTAGACAATGGATCATGTGACGTGGTCTGGATGAAAGCTGGAGGCATGTAGGTAAGTATAGCGGTCAGTAGGTTTCCAGTATAGGATGGTGTTTGTGACCATCGCTTATTAGCACTCTAATGTCCAGGAAGTGGATCTCTTGTGTGGGCTGGTCCAGCCTGAGGTTGATAATGGGATGAAAATTGTTGAAATCATGGTGGAATTCCTCAAGGCTTCCATGGGTCCAGATTATGAAGATGTCATCAATGTAGCACAAGTAGAGTAGGGGCATTAGGGGACAGGAGCTGAGGAAGCGTTATTCTTAAGTCAGCCATAAAAGTGTTGGCATATTGTGGGGCCATGCATAGTAGTGCCACTGACTTGAAGGTATATATTGTCCCCAAATGTGAAATAGTTGTGGGTGACTCCTTCTTGTCAACTATTTGAAATGGGCCATCCTGATTATCACTGCACAAGTTTTTTTCTCTTGCTGATAATAGCCCTCCTTAATTGATTAGTCTCATTGGAGTTGGTATGGCAACCCCCATTTTTTCATGTTCTTTATATATGTATATCTTCCTACTGTGTTTCCCACTGCATGCATCTGATGAAGTGGGTTTTAGCCCTTGAAAGCTTATGCCCAAATAAATGTGTTAGTCTCTAAGGTGCCACAAGTACTCCTCGTTCTTCTTAGTTTACTATTTTTCACCCCATCTTGCTTCCTACAGAAAGCAGTCTGTGCTTATTTAAATATTTGACTCAGAGTGAGATTGGATTTTCTAGGCATCTCTGATTTATGCAGTAATTATTATTATCCTTTGCATCTATCCTTAACACACAAGGTATTGGGTATAGAAATTGCTATTACTGTCAGTACAAAGATTCAGTTATAGTCAGTTGAATCACCTTTGTTACTAATAATGTCCTATATTATAAAAGTATATTAAGAGACAGATTCATGCTGATAGTGAATTCCTTCTCTGAGAAGAAATGAGATTGGCTTTAGCAAGACATATCATCTTAGATTACCAGTGATTGTGAGATTTCCTAATTTCCTATGTCCTTGAAGATGTTTGGGAAAACAGCCATGTGGCCTCTGTTAGCATTTGTCAGGATTGAGTTCATCCTGAAGGAGGAGTATAATAATGTGATATGAAGAATACAGTATCACATATAAACATTGGGCAAGGTTTTGCACCACTGCACCACTGCAGCTATGTAATGTGGCCATAATGCTGGCTTAAATAGCCATCTGAGGATTCTCCTGTCCTGGAGGAATCCCCAGTTGGCTTAGAGCTGGCATACCTAGTGCTAGACACAACCTGTGGAGCAAGGAGTGTGACTGTGGGAAGGGAGCATGGCTGTATTTCTGGTGTGCTTCAGCAATCTCCAACTGCCACAACAGCCCCATGGGGACCATTGCATCTACCTGTAACTTAGAGCAGCCCAGAGGCAATCTTGATTGCATAGTGGGAAATTATCTTGATTCTGTTCTTTCTGTTTTGTAACCATGTATACCATGCTTAGCACCATAATGTCTTGAGCACCCTCCAGTAGTGCATTAAGCAATGTGTCTATGCATCTCTGACATGCTTTTTTTCTCTCATCCTTTCCCCAGAGTGAGATGTACAGTGGAGTGTCTTGTTTTGATAAGAGCCTGGTAGTTTTGTTTGTTAAATTTTTTTAATATAAATTAAAAATTTCAGGTGTTTATGTAAGAGAAGGCAAGTCAAAGAAATGTACCTTGCATGCGGAATATGAAGTGGTAACTAGCCAAGATGGTCAGGAATGCAACCCCACGTTCTGCATGTCCCTAGCCAGAAGCTGAGAGTGAATGACAGGAGATAGGTCACTCAATGTATTCCCTTTGAAGCACCTGGCATTGTCACTGTTGGAAGAGAAGATAGTGGGCTAGCTGGATCATTGGTCTGACCCAGTATGGCTGTTCTTATGAGGTTTGCAATGATCATTAGTTCCTGAGGGAATTCATTCCACAGTCTCAAGCCACCCTTAGAGGAAGTTCTGTTTCCCTCACAGACATGCTTTACTCTTTTTATTGAGAGTTCCGCTGTGCGAGAGGAGCACAGTTGTCAACCACGATATTTGCCAAGGATCTTAAGACAGTCTTCTGGGTGTCCTTGGCCCAGGCCATGGAGTGCTTTGAAAATAAAGATCAAGACCTTGAACTTGAATTGAAATTCTTTGGGAAGCCAAAGTAGAGAGCAGAGGGACTGGTTTGATATGGTTGTGGTAGCCTGTGTTGCTGAGATGTGCTGCAGTGTTCTGAACTAGTGGAAGTTTCCCAAGTGCTGAAGGTTTCATGGTCAGTTATATCACATTGCTGTAATCCAACCAAGAGGATTGCTGAGGCCGCGGTCTTTGTCTGCCAGGAGGAGATGGAGTTTCCTAGCAAAGCAGAGATGGTTGAAAGCATTATTCACAGATGCTGCTGTGTGAAGGGTGGTGCCTTGTACAAATGGATAGAAAGTGTATTCCAAGCTCATGGGATAGCACGATAGAAAGCGTGGAGATGAAAGGAACAAAGGCAGTGAGGAAACAGATTTGTTGGCCCAGTGAAGAAGTTAAAGGGAGGACAAGGAATTAGAACAGAGATATATGTGGGTGTGGAATTATGCAGAGTTTGAAGGCAAGGAGGAGAAGCTTATAACATGACAATTGTAATGTGTATGCTCCTTATGAGTCCAAACTTGTATTTTGCCTCTAGCATTGTGAGCAATTACCAAGCAATCTTAATGGGCTAATTATACCAGGAACAGTTGGCATTTCAACTGGCAGACCACACATTAGAGACACATTCCTTTGGTGAAGGAGGAAGTTCTTAAGCTACATCTTAAAATTTCTTTATGAGGAACATAATTTTAACAGCCCTCAAGAAGTGGAATATTTATATATATATATATTTGGGAGGAGAAATTGCCTAGATGGTTTTGAAATTGAATTTTATGAAAATGTGATAAATAACATAGGCATAGGTTCTCATTTTCCACAGTATATATATTTTTCCTCTCTTGTCCATGTATTCCATTTAGCTATAATCTTAGGTTAGCTTTAGAGAGTTCTCATCCTCGATGTGAATATTGACTATTCTGTCATTATGAGAAGCTTATTTCAAATTTATTATGGATGCATATAAAAGTTATTCTAAATCTACCTATTACAACTCCCAGAAACATTGCCCGAATCAGATATTATACAAATCAGATCTCTGCTTTAGTTTTCATTCTCTTCCATCCTCTCACCTTGATTACTACATTTCCTCATTCATGGTCTCCATGTCCCAACTCTTTAAACTTCATTTTGTCCAAAATAAGAGAGCTTGTCTCCATGTACTTATCCAGAAACAAGAAGCTGTTACTCTCAGTGCAAGTCTACACTACCACTTAAGTCAATCTAATTAACATTACTCGGGGTAAGCAACAGTTTAGCAGAAGATAATAGTTTTTGCTGATGACATAGCTCTTTTGTATAACCACTCAACCAACATGCAAGCAAAGATCAAAAGGCTGTCCAGCATCAGAAAATATAGGGTTAATATCAGCTCCCAACTCAAGCTTTACATTAGAAGGCAAAGGAGTACGGGAAGTGGGTCAACTCACATACTTTGGCAGTAAAATTCCAGCCAATAGCAATATCCAAAAGGAAAGAATGTCCTGAATTAGCAAGGTGGCAGTTGCATTTACTAGCAAGATTTGGTCATTGAAACTACAATTTAAAGACCAAACTATGAATTTTCAACTCAGATATTTCCACTTTAACATGTGAATGTGAAACCTGGAAATCCACCAAAGGTATAGGCAGACACACCTTTGAAAGCAAATGCCCTAGGAAGTTACCAGGTATCAAATGGAATGTATTTATAACAAAAGCTGAGATTTATCAGAATTCAACATCATCTTATCCTGAGAGTTATCCAGAAAAGATGATGGATATATCTGGGTCATGTGTTAAGAATGAAGAAAGAGCCTCTGCCTTGAAAGGCATGCCATTGAACTGCTGGTGGAACATGTAAAAGAGGCTGACCAAAAGAATCCCTCCACTGAAAGGGAAAATGTGTATGGGACTTCTGAACAAGGATGCAATGAGTGGCCCTGGAGAGACCGGGATAGCAGAGCCTTCTTCATGCTCTAAGTAACGCTTGATGGTGCAGGAACAATTCAGATAGTATTTAACCGTAATAGTTTAACTGTTTACTGTAGGTTTTTGGTTATAATGCATTCGTTCTTTTCTGAAATGCACAAAGTAGATTAAATGTTGCTTTCTTTATCTAGTTACAGTAAGCGATGGATGATTTATTGCTGAGTACCTTGGGTTACTTCCCTCTTACTTGACAGTGACTTCCTTCAAAAATATTGTGTGTACACAGTATAGTATATTCTAGGATTGTTTTGGAAAGGAAAAACTTAATTCCATCACTGCAGTCACCTGAAAACCAAAGTACTGCACAAAGTTATTTGGCAGACACACAACAGGTGTTAGTTTTTCCTGCAAGGTTATTTATATAAAACATTTCAAGGGTGTTTGAGGAATTGGTATTTTGTGAAACCTAAACTGCTGCCAGCTAGAATTGACAAATTACCATGAGTTAAAAGCCATGTAGCAGTCTTGCTTACGTTAAGTGTTCCCTGAATTGGAAGACTAGTTTTATCTGTGTCTAGTTACTGTATCTCTGTCTAGCCTGCACTCTATATTAGCTGTTAAGATTAAATAGAATATTCCCCAGAATTAATGTCAAAAAATAAACTGGTAAAAGCTCTAGCTGATACAGACTGAGTAGTCTGATCAGAAAGGTGTTTCATTTTTATAAACTAAGTTTTAGTTTCTAAAATTGAAAGGAAACACTAATGCATCTTTAAAAGTTTTGGAGTGCATTTAGTGGTTTTGAAAGTGAGATTAATAGTAATGACTTGAGCCAGACACAGGGGCCAAATCTATATGTACTGAAGCCAGGGGAGTTATTCTACTGCGGGTTAGGAAGGAAGATCTAATGGATAAGGGTCCTGGACTGGAACTCGAGGTGTCGGTTTAATTACTGGTTTAGCCACAGATGTCATTTGTAGTTTACAGCAAATCACTTAATCTACCTTGTGATTCAGTTTCTCATTTGTAAAGTGAGAATAAAATTCATAGCAGTGTTGTGAGGATAAAGTCCATTAATTGTAGGATACGGATATAGAACAGTGTTGAGAGACATAAGTAGCTACATAGATTAGATTTCTCTTGGGGTGAATTTAGCTCTGCATTTGAGGAGGCTGACCAAGCTTCCCATACAGCCCTCCAAATGCATTTCATTCCTGACATAAAATTCTGTGGATTTTCAGTCTTAAGCAGAGACTGCCAATCATTTCAATTTATGTCATATTTTGTGGTAGTTGGCTGATACTGGTAAATGAGGAGCTGCAGTGAGACTGTCCATTTACCATTATCAGCTGACCACCATAAAATTGTGACACAAATCAATACTGAAAATTTCATATATTCTAACCCAGGATTGGAAAAGCAAATTCATTATCCCCAGTGCTGTCTACATTAACCGACACCTTTCACTACCACTTCAGCTTCTTCTTGGGCTAATTTTCCCCCCACCAAGTGTAATGACTGTTGAATCCAGGTTCTTTGATTTTATATTTCAGGTTCAGTTATACAGAGATACACTATTACAGGATAATTAATGTGGCTAACAATATTTTGGGTGGTTCAAGAACATATTGCATTAGGCAAACAAAGTTTTCCAAATCAATAAGCCAGTGATGTGAAGCCATAATATTATGAAAAATTTCTCCCTCAGTGAGCAATAAAGACAATGTTCCCTGGGCAATATAATCTTTCTCCATTCTGTTCACAAAGGTCCATTAGTTCCACACACTTTCTACCCAACTCCTTCCCCTCCACCTTACTATTTGCCTTTAAAAAAAATCGCAGAGGGGTAGCCGGGTTAGTCTCGATCTGTAAAAGCAGCAAAGAGTCCGGTGGCACCTTGTAGACTAACAGACATATTGGAGCATGAGCTTTCGTGGGTGAATACCCACTTCGTTGGATGCACGAAAGCTCATGCTCCATTACGTCTGTTAGTCTATAAGGTGCCACAGGACTCTTTGCTGTCTTTAAAAAAATGTTTCCATTTCATATTCTCCCCCAATCCTACATCATTACAGTGGCTCCTGACTCATTGGGGCTCCCCTGTTTTTTCTGCCTGGTAGCTGTTCCTTGCAACAGCAGCTGTGATTGTCCTATGGCCTCTGGCTCTGGAGTAGCTGGTTGAGTGGGAGTATTCTCCCTCTGGTGCTGGGCAGACGCTTAGGAAATGGTTCCTTTGAAGTTGGGCAGGTTTTCCCTAGATAGGGTAGAGGAGTGGATTTCCTTAGGCTTCTGGGCAGGAGAGCGGGGATTCAGGCCCCCTTCCAACACCAACCCTTTGGACTATGGCTGCTCAGGCAAGCATCAGCAGCAGTGGTCACAGGTCTCTCAGTTAAAACAGCAGCCATTTAGTCCCATCTTTTCCTCCCCTGAGCCTTGTCATGCACTGCTGTAGCAACTGGTTAGGGAGTGGTGCTGTGGGGACGATGCAGTGCATTCCCCATTCTTGTCTACAAGGACTGTGTGGGGACATAAAGGAGTTTCTCTTGCAGCTGCTGCCACAGTCACAGCAATAGTTGAGTGCTCTTAGAGAGTTGAAAATGTTAACAAGCAGAACCAGAGTTAGCATTTTGCAGAGGGTTACGAACAATTTTTTGGTCACTGCCTCTTTATCCCTCACCTCTCCTGTCTCCTCCACACCACTATGCAGGGCTAGCCTAAGGATTTTATGTAATTCTTTGGGGTATGCGCAAACATAACCTACTTATTTAAATACAAAGTATAGTGGGATTGTATCTTTAGGTCTCCTCAGCCTCCTGCTGCAGAAATCGGTCCCAGCTGCAAATTTCTGTTACTCTCAGAAATCTGTTATCACTTATGTTTTCAAGGCTCCCTTCACAAGGAATTCACAAAACTTACTTTTAAATAAAAAGATTCTCTTTTAGAAAGCCAAAAGTTTGCATCAATTAACAAAGGGTTCCTGCAAGCCACTCCTCCAGCTCATCAGTGCAATAATAAAAGTGTCTGTTGAAAAGGTTCAACTACTGGCTGCTGTCCACAGAGTGCTACCAAAGTTTGTTACCAAGTTGTAGTCTAGATATCAGCACTTGATCGAAGATTATTCTTTGACTTGTGCCAACCTTTACAGCCATCTAAGGGTACAAAACCCTGATGCTGAGATATTTTAGCTTTCATCAATTTGAACTTCAAATGTAATTATTACAGCAATATCAAATATCTCTCAACGCTGCACTGCGCTCCAGATCACTACCTCATTCTCAAAATATGGATGGGATTGCTTCACAGACTGCCTTTCTGGTATTAGTGCTTTCACAACCTGGCCAATTTAGTTACATATAAGGATACAAGAGTTACTCTCAGGGTGTATATATATATAATACAATGAATTAATGTAGGATTAAACCCCTCAGTAACACAGGGACACTAATATATTGTAAAGCAAAGCACTATGCTTAGAAAGAAGATAAAGCCCTGCTCTTGGTGTCTGTCCTGTCTGATAGGTAAGATATCTCTTAATCCTTCCTTCCCCATGAAGCTGATATGGCAGCTTAGGCATTAAAAGCTTTATCTAGCTCCCACAAGGAGTCAATAGAAAAACGCTTGTTGGCTTCACTGTGAATTTAAACAAGCACCCATTTTTCTTATCATGACTGATTCCACCAGGGAAGAAGCCTTTTCTCACCTTGGCGTAACTGAGGAACATACTGGCATTATAAAACTTGAAACTGGTGGCAGAGAAGTGTAATAATTTATTAAAGCAGCTGCATGGGAATATGTGAGAGAGATTAGAGACCAATTTCCGTCTTAATTTCACATGCAGTTAAGCTCATAAGAACAGTATTGTGTACACCACCCCAACATATTGTTCAATTTAATGTTCTGTCTTCAGATTAGAAGAGAAAAATGGTAATTTCCTTTCCTTTTCAGCGGTTTATATATACATCTTCCTCAGTTGTCAAGTTTCAGAAAACATGGGTAAAAGCAGTAGTACCCTTCTGTGATGCTTTAGGAGTCAACCCACACCAGTAAGGGGTTGTGTCACCACCTGCCCTCTAGCCCTGGGTGCCTCTGTGCTGTGCAGTTTTGGCTCAGAGCCCTGATACCAGCAATATACTTTTAGCACAAAATGGAGTTACCCTGACTTCTGCCAGCCCTGTTTACTTTTTGCAGGGCAACACCATCAGACCTTCCAGTCCTGAGTTTCCGCAAAACCATCTCCCTGGTAGTGTCCAGTCCCTCTTGCTGGAACATTCACAAAAGCTTACAAGTTTGCTTCTCCTTTAAAGAGAAAGGACACAACAGCTTATTAACTTAACTGGGGTTAACACACCCTTCCTTCCAATCACAGCAGTGAGTTGGTTTATAGTAAAACAAGTTTAATTACATAAGGACATAGATTTAGGTGATACCGAGTTAGAAGTAGTAGGGATAGAGATGCTTATAAAGAAAAATGAAAATACACTAGCAGGACTGAAATCCAACCAACGTGAGCCTTCTTGTTGAAAGTTTTTTCAACATAGTCATTCTTCCAATGTGGCTGGCTAGTCTTTAACCAGTGTGCTTGGTTTTCTTTGTCTCCTCAGGGCAAGGATAACGTGGGGGGTTCTCTCCCTCTCTTTTTATACTTCAGTAAGCTTTGAAATGTATTATTCTGAAATGTAGCCTCAGATAATGTTCCTTTCCCTTGCTGGGTGTTGAGGCCATGCTGCCTTCTTCCCACTTGTGATTTTTTTTTTTTACAATACAAATGCTCTTCCTGCAATCTCTGATGCAAATGAAGAAGCCACTGTCCTGGCTTGAGGTGTCAGACCCTTTCTTTTGTCTTCATAATTATTTTTAGATTTTCTGTACATACATCACAAAAGAAGATTAATAATCAGTTACTAGTTTTCCAGTAATATATTACATGCCCCCTTTTGGATAAATATTATAACTGTGTGTGAGGTGCACTGAGCTGGTCAGTCCAGCTGAGACTCATTGCTATATACCAGAGAGGTCCATGCCATCTGGTACTGGAGTGCTCTTTGAGTCTCACTTTTTACAGCGTATATTACTCTGTGTGCATTCAATATCTGTCTGTTTCCTGGACTATGCCTTACAGTGGCATCTATATACTTATGAGGGATGTGTCCTTTTATTAACAGAAAGTCCCAGGGGAGAAGCTGAGGCAAAGAGAGTGAGCGGCTTGCCCAAGTCCCAAAATGGAGTCAGTGTCAGAGCCAGAATTAGAAAGTAGGAGTTATGTCCTTCCAGTCCTATGCTTAGGCCACACCTTCCACAGTCACTTTAAAATTGCAAAGCATAACGTGATTTTAAAGGGCCGCTCATGCTTCTTGGAAATCTTCATAAAACATTCTGTTACAAAACAGTTTTGCCAATGCAGTATTTCTCGCATAATGTTAATTCCTTCATCATTATAGGGGGAGATAAAGCGATCCCTATATTTGGGCTGCCTAACAGTTTCCATTATAAAAGATTCTTGTTTACTTTTTTGTGAGAAGCTCTCTGACATCCATTATTTGCAGCAGCCCTGTGATATTTGGTGAGGAAATCCCATGAAATCCCATTGTGCTTTTGGTGAGAAATAAACTTTAAAATGGCCATTTCCCTTCTCTCACTTGTGTCTTAGGAAAATTTTGATGGCCTAGCAAAATAGTAACTAATCACATTTTCTGAGGCTGAGCTGATGTTTCTGGCTCAACATCAGCACATGCTGTACTGAGAACACCTGGAAACAGGAGTAGCAGGGGGTAGGACAATAGTCCTATCCTACCTGTGGTCCCAGTCACCCATTCCCCCATCTGGCGGTCCCACGCGGGTTAGAAAAGAGAGAGCCAGACCAGGATCCAACTCCCCGCCAAACCCAGCAGCTGGCCCTTTTAGCAACCCAAATTCCCTGCCCCCTGGGGCACCAAATAGGGCTGGAGCTCCTCCAATCCTCAGGGAGGGAGAATTGGGAGAGAAGGTGAGTAAGAGGGGCCAGCCCCCCCTGACTCAGCACATGGTCTCTCTGGGGTAACAACCAGCTCCTACTGCCAGCTAATGTAGCTAGTCCTGTTGCTCAAATGGTAGCAGCCTGTGAGGCAGTGCTGAAGGCTCAGGGTTCACACATTGGTGCTGCATGATGGGAGTATTGTTATAGTTATACATAAAATATTTTTTTAACTTTTCCTATTTATTTTTTAAAAGTCTAGGAAATTCCACACAACCAATCTACATTTAAAAGAGTATTATTTAGGTTGTAAGACAGGCACTTGAAAGTTGGAAAATGCCTGATTTACAGTTGCCCACATGACCTTAATTCTTGTGCATTATGATACAGATTATGCTCACATATCCTACTTTTCCCCACAGGTTCACTGGCTCATTCAGTGCACAGAGTGCACACACGAGGTGACAGAATTAAGGTTGTGTAGGCAATCCTAAATCTGGCATATCCTAACTTTTGATTTTCTGATTTTGCAACTTAGATGTTGTTGTTTTCATGTAGTTTTTTGTACATAATTTATTCTTTACATTACATAAAAAAGACTGTTCTTTAGGAGTTCATCTGTTCCTGCTGCTCATTCCCCATGTGAAGTCATAACCCAATGCTTGCCACTGTAATTGAATGTAATGTTGCAAACAAGATTATGACTGGAGATGCCTAATATACAGCAGCTGCTGAACTCAGAAGATCTCAGTATTATCTTATGGAAATATTATGAGGCATAGAGATGGAAGTAGAAGAGTAGACATTTTGACAGGTAAAGAGAATTCCTTCTAAACAGAGTGGATGAAATCCTGGCCTTGTTGAAGAAAATGGGAATTTTGCCATTGGCTTCAGTGGGGCCAGGATTTCACCCAATATTTTTCAAGAGGTATGAGTGAGAGTTTAAAACATGACACCAGTAGAGGCCTTAAGGGAAGTTTTAGAATACAGGCCAGTTTAAAGAAGTGGTGATAAAAACAAATAAACAAATAGCAAGTGTATTTAAACATTAGATACAGACTCTTGGTTTTATATCTTTCATCTTCATTTGCATGTCATGGTTTTGTTCTATCTGATTTTAAATTGGCTTGGTCCTATATATGATGACCCTAGAGACCACCTATTCTTGTGATGAAATATTAGTGTTAAATACATAGTTACTAGCTATGTACATTCTTCTCCAAATCTCTGAGAAGTGGGTTGTTTGACAGAACACTAACTTGCTCATCATATTTTCACAGTACAAATTTCAGTTCTTCAGTTCTGTTCCTTCAGGGTGCTGTTTGTTAAAGCTTCAATGAATATTTGCCAACTTCTAGATGAGTGGTACCAAAAACTCCTGGCCCATAGCCCATCAGCATTACTGCCTGCTTCCAGGTGAAAAGCCTTTCATAGGCTAGCTCATGCAAACCTGTCATCAGATCGGCATATGAGGCGTCACATTCAAAAGAAAGGTTCAATAACCAATCTTTTCCTAGAGCCACTCTTCCAGTGCTTAGAGAAATAAAATTTAAAGGTCTCACTCAAAGGAATAGTTGAAAAACTGTCCTTAAAAAAAAAAGAAAAAAAAGAAATAGGATTTCTTTTGTAAATTAAGGACAAATATTTCCCCTGTATCAGAAATAATGAAAAGAAGTGAAATTTTTTTTCTCCCATCTTTAAATATTTTTATAACATTTTATCCTATCTTTAAGTACTTGAAGAAATTATGTTTAATAACTGTCAGACTGTGTTTCTGTAGTATCATAGTGGGAGCCCCGAATTAATATACTAAGATTCAGAATCAAACTGTACCATATCAGTAGCTGAGCTGAGTACATGCATGCTGCTTGTATGATCACACAGAAACTTAAAACAGATTATATCCTTGCCAGTCTACTCTGGGTTGTATGTAAAATTTGGAATGATTTTTTGAGTAGTATCTATTTTAGTGATTGTAAAATCTGTATGAATTGTCCTTGGACATTACAGATATACTGGTTACGTAGAGCCTATCTCTTTTTTCTTTCTTTTCACTCTACTCCATGCTGAACAATTTTTTTCTTGCTTCAGCAGCCCCCTTCACCAACACTGCCTTGATCCCTAAATCCATGTCAACCAATAAAAAATGAAACCTGTACCCCAAGCAGAGTTTTGAAAAGGGAGAAGTTCCAGATTCTCCAGGAAGTCCGCTAGGGATTTCACTAAAGCTGTTGATTTTATGCGGAAAAAACTCAGATATTGTGGTAACGGGCTGAAGGATAAAACTCTTAAACAGATTAATAGATTCATAGAGTTTAAGGCCAGAAGAGACCATTAGATTATCCATTCTTACTTCCTGTGTATCACAGGCCATTTCATTTCACACAGTTGCCCCTGTAATGAGTTCATAACTTTGTTTGGCTAAAGCATATCTTGAAGCATCCAGCCTTGATTTGAAGACTTCAAGATACAGAGAATACACCACTTCACTTGTAGTTTGTTCCAGTGGGTTATCACCCTCAGTGTTAAAAATTTGTGCCTTATTTCTAATTTCAGTGCATCTGGCTTTAAGCTTTTCTGGCCATTGGTTTTTGTAATGCCTTTCTCTGCTGAATTAAAGAACCCTTTAATACCTAGTAGTTTCTTTCCATAGAGGTACTTCTACCCTTCATTCAAGTCACCTTTCATTCTTCTTTTAGATAAGTTAGATTGGGCTCTTTAAATCTTTTACTGTAAAGGCTTGTCTACATAAGGAAAAGCCCAGAATCTACAACTGCTGAATAACTATTCTGCATTAACTCCCATGTGGACACCCTTTGTTAGTGCAGAATAAGAGCATCCATGTAGAGAATTAGTACTGAATAGTTATTGTGCTTTAAATTCAGACCCAAGCTATTTCACACTAATTTCCCTTTGAATTCCCTGTGTATACTTACACTTTAGCTACAGTGCTAATGTGACATGGGTTATGCAGAATGGGTCCTAATTTAGCAGCTGTCCTAAAAAGCCATTATTTCACACATTTCAAAGCTAGGACATTGCCAATCATAAACACTTTCCAATAACATGGGCATACAGGCACTTATAGGAACAGCATGTAGCCAGTGAAAGTGGATATATTTAAAGTCTGTTTTCTCAGTTATAAAACAACATGAGACGCTTTTAAAATATGTGGATAATAATTACAATAGTGAAGACATTACAGGTAGGAACTGGGAGACTGCCAGAAAAAAAGAATCTTACATTGCAGAAGGGAACAGACTACTTAGTCATTTCCTCCAACGACAGTTAGTCCACCCTCAAAGCTATGGAGCAAAGTTAGCGGGAGAGAGACTGGTTGGGCTTGGGGTTGTTTGAGGAGGGGAGAGAGCCTGGACAACTATGAAAAGCAGAGTTCAAAAGGTTGAGGTAACGGCCAAGTAAGCACCTGAACTTGAAATTTGCCGCTTCTAAATGAAACCCTTTATAGATAGAATTATTTCTGTTTGCCATATCCATAGCTTATAGTACATCCCAAAATGTACTATAAGCTATTCTGTTACAGTATTTTATCAATGACATAAGAACCATTGTCATGGGTAGATATGTGTTCATCTCTCAGTCTTCACCATAGCATAGGAAAAGGAGAGTGGAAGATAGAACCAGGCTGACAGGGAAAGTAATATAATTTAGTTCATGGATCAGGATATTACCATTCACCAAATGAGGGAACATTATGTGCTTTCTCTGCAGAAATGTATGGAATCAAGTCCAGGCTGCAACATTTTCAGTTTCTGTAGACCAAAGTTGGAATATAGCAAGAGTTTGTTACTAGAAAATCAAATATGGATAAAATTAATGTAGTAAAATAAAAAACTTGGCTATATTAAGCCAGCATGTCACCTTGTTACACTATTTTGCTGAGCTTCTAAAACCTTATATGCATTGCTACCCTTCTAGTTTGGAGGGAATTGTGCTTTTGGTCCTGGGGGCATAGAGGAGCAGAATGAACACTGTCCATGCTTTAGTTGCAGTAGCTCAAGAGCAGTGAAATATCCCTTCTCCTGACCTTTAGGGATAGGGAAAGGGAAGAACCTACTGTGGTAGACTTTTACTGCTTTTTTTATTATTTCGGGGTGTTTTACAACTTACGTATTGTAAATATTATAAATATTAATTAAAACTGTTGTTTTAATGCTGTGTTTTATATGAGGTCCCTGAAACAGGAAAGGCGGAGAAGCAATATATTTTATATTTGAAAGACTTTTTAAAATCTCATTTGAACATTTAGTGCTCAACCCTGAAAACACTCACGTCCAAGGATAGTGGTTACTGTTGTGGGTCTAGTCTCTTTGGTTTCAACTGGGGTAAATGGTGTACTAAGGTCATAGCTACACTACCGCAGCTACAGCTGCTGCAGCAACACAGCATAGATGCTGTCTACATCGATGGAAGGGCTTTTCCGTTGATTACAGTTAATCCATCTCTCCGAGAGGTGACAGAATCCTTCCATCAACCTAGCCATGTTTACACCAGGGGTTAGGTTGACATAGTAATATAGTTAGGTCAGTCTAACTTAAATATTGACCAGGCCTAACTGTTGACAGGATTGGATCCATATGGTAGATAAAGGCAGGAATATCTTTTATTTTTATCAAAAAGATGAGACCCAAACTATACATGATTGATTTAATTCAAATAATCCAGGAGATACATTGGTGTGTATAGGGACACTTGTACTGAAGGAGCTTCTATACTATTTCCAGAATTATTCCTTCTCTAGAAATACCATCTATGGTAGATAATTATCACAAATTGCCAGTATTATACAAAAGCAGAGTTGAGAAATGTGATAGAAAACATTCCTAATAGCAGGCTGGATTGATTTAAAGCAAAGCGACTTAAATCACAGATTTTAATTTTGTTCTGCATTTATACTTTTTAGTTATTTTCCTAAATAAAGGTTGGGTCTCCTTTGTTGGCAACCATTAAAACATGTTGATTTGCAACTAAATAGCCTTTACACTAAATTTTGTGGTGGCGTGGTTTGTTTGTTTTTTTGCTAATAAGATGGGTATAATATATATCTATACATATTTATTTAAGCAGTTCTATAGCTTAACTCATGTTTACTTAGATTCTTAATTTTTACATTTCATATATTTTTATTATCAGTTTTGTACATGATTTGTTAAGTTCTGTTTGGATAGAAATTAAAATTTGGTTAAATGCAGAAAACATCATTTTAATTTTTATCTTTAGTTAGCACTGGATACAGAAGACAAAAAGTTTATCAAAATAAGTTTTGCATTGAAAACTAACTTAATTTTTAAACAAAGGAAGTAGTATTCGTAGTTCATTAATTGAACTGATTGTTTCTGGTCATCATGTCTTTCAAGATTTTAGAACTCGTAGATTTCATCCTCTTCCACCTGTTTTTTTTACATATATTGGAAGAGGAAAACAAACTTTCCTGCTTTTTTTTTTTTCCATCACCCAGCTGGTTTTTTAACTTTGAATGAATTAGTCATTGAGATGAACTAGTAAAATAAACTGAAATAAAAAAATATTCTTTCTGCACCTGCAGAAGTGACTACTGATTTCAAAAGCTGGTTTAGTGCTTCAGTAAACCATGATGTTCCAGGTGGTTAGCCAGTGATTTCTGCCAGTTCAGTGGTTTGACTTTCTTTGAAAGTTGGCAGCAAACATGTATTGCTTAATTTAAAAAAAAAAAAACTTAAATTATTTTAATTGATTATAGTAAGTTTAGACCTTAATGTAGGTTGTCATAATTTCAGATTTACTTATGTTTGTTTTTTTTTAAAATAAGCCTATATTTAATTTGAATTAGAAAATCCAATTTAAATTTAAAAAATCTGATTTTTAAAAAATAGTTGATTTTTATCGACTCTGCCTAGCAGTAAGGGCAATTAAGCAGTTGCAGTAGTATCTGCCAAGGACAAGTTTTAGAGCAGGTTACATAAAGCTAAGGATTAGTGTAGAGAAAATCCTGACCCACTTGGATTGCAATTCATGATTCCTTTTCTAGCCGTATGAATGTGTGATTCTATAAAAAAATAAAAGTTACAGATTTTCTATAATTTAATAAGTTATTTAAGGATATTTTTGATAATACCCTAAAGACAGTTGAAGGAAATCCAACAAGAGGCATAACAGGCTAAACTCAGGAATAGTTAACTGCACATATTAAATGTAATGACTGAAAAGCAACATAGTTAAAGTACTTTCATGTTGCCCAGTAAGCCATTTCTTGAGTAAATGAAACATTACCTGAAATGCTGTGTTTACAGCCTGTGTGTTTAAAACAAAGTTATTGAAAAAATTCCACTTGTTGCTATGGCAACTTTTGTGAAGTCACGAGGACAGAGAAATGTAATTTCTCTGTTTATCTATATCACAAAGACCCAGGATACTTGAATCCATCCCCACCTGTAAACTGCCTCACTCACAGCTTAGCTCATAAGGGAATAGACTCTAAAGTGTAATGTGCAATATCTGTGGAGGTTTTCCAGGTCATCTCTGCCACCAAAAGGAGATCACTGATTTCATATTTTACTTTTAGTGGAAGAAGTTAAACGCCTCATGTAAGACTCAATGATTAAGTCTTTTCACTTGACCCACATAGAAATTATGTAAATACCAGGCTGCCCATGCTGCAGAAGGAGATAAAATTTTAAGAACAAAAGATGTTGTTTTCATGCGCATACCCCTAATAATAAAATCAAAGCAAGACAACACCTGAGAATGACCTAATTATGTATAAAAGTAATGGGATGAAATATTGAAAGGGAAAATTTAAGATGACCGTCAGGAAAATGTCTGACGATAAGATGTTGACTTCTGGAATGGTATTTCTCAAAGGAAGTAAAGTAATTTGGGACACTGAAAACTAACTGGAGGAAATAATGCAAAGGGTACTATAAGGAAAAATTAAAAATTATTTTTCTGGTGGTGCCTAATTCAGCTGCCAGTATTTTTTCCCCATCCTCAAGCCCATTGCTTGACTATTTTATATTTTTAGGGTGCTTACCATAATGAAAGTTTGTTGTAGTACAATAAACTCTAGGACTGTTGTTAATGGAGTTAGCTAGATCACATATAATCTATAAAAGCAGCAAAGAGTCCTGTGGAACCTTATAGACTAATAGATGTATTGGAGCATGAGTTTTCATGGGCGAATACGCACTTCGTCGGATGCATGTGCTGGAAATTTCCACTACATGCATCCGACGAAGTGGGTATTCACCCACGAAAACTCATGCTCCAAAACCTCTGTTAGTCTATAAGGTGCCACAGGACTCTTTGCTGATTTTACAGATCCAGACTAACACGGCTACCCGTCTGATATATAATCTATAGATTTATTTAACATAACTGAAATTGCTGTTCTGGTAGATTTTGCTTTGAATAGCATATTAACATGACAGGACACAAAACCTTTTTGTATCAAATTAATGTTACTAGACTTTGCTTTCATTGAGATGATAAGTCTGTTGTACTGTTTATTAATGCACTTGCTATCAAGCTACTGTAGAGTACACTGTTGTAAAATGGTTCCAGTGGGCATTACTGAGCATGTATCAGAGTCTTTTTAATTGGTTGAGAAAGCTACAGTCTGTCTTCTTCATTAGCTAAAATTTGGATATTGCTCTCTTCATTTTATCTAGTCTGCATTGTTTGCCCAGTCACACAAGCTGTTATAGTTTTTCCTTATCAGTATATATTTGATTGCCTTGTAGGAATTGCGTGAGAGTATCTGATAGAGCTATTATTTCAATCTATCCTTTTTGGAGCATTATGTTCTGTTTTAGATAGTCTTCAGGACATTCAAGTGATTAAGTTGTCAGCAGAGATTGGGAGGGCTTCTGGTGTAACTCTGAATGTATTGTTATACTGTGTTAGATTGCCAGAGTCCAACTTCAGACAGAATTTACAAGACTGTTTGTTTGATTTGGCTTGTAACCTAAAATATGATGGTCCAGTTATTCCATTTCCCGTGTGTTAATTTATTGCATGTTTTAAATTATCGTAATGAATTTTCATGTGAGTTATTGTGTCTTTGCTGTGTAAAATAGAAATCAGGCTGATGGAATATGGTCAATTCACATAAATTATCTTCTCTCTTTCCTAGATATATGGGCAATTGGGTGTATATTTGCTGAGCTATTGACTTCAGAACCTATTTTTCACTGTCGTCAGGAAGACATCAAAACGAGCAATCCTTTTCATCATGATCAGCTAGACCGCATTTTTAGTGTAATGGGATTCCCAGCAGGTAATTTACTTTCATTAAAAGGTCAGGCATAAACCCTTTGAGTTGGATTTTGTTTTAAAGGAAATTACTAGCTCTATAGCTTTATAAAAGCTGGCAGTATGATGGATGTGGAGTCTCTGCCCAAGAGAGTGGTGGGACTTGTGGAGTAACAATACAGAACAACTAACATAAAATGTCAGACAAATATTACAGATTATGTACATCATATTTTTTAACCTGCACTTTAAACTCTCCGATTGCTTTATCTTTTCTAAGATAAAGACTGGGAAGATATAAGGAAGATGCCAGAATATCCCACACTTCAAAAAGACTTTAGGAGAACAACGTAAGTGATTATACCACAGATAGTGGTTAAAAACTGCTTGTAATAGATACACAGAAATCAGCACTAGAGATTACCTTCAATTATCTTCTGTCTTGTTTAGACTTTGGAAGAGTATTATTTGGATTTTAAAAGAATGCTCGTGTCCATCTTTTAATGTTGGCAAGAGTTTTTGCTCAGTAGGTCAGATCATCCCCTGCACTGGTAGACAAGGAAGGGAAACGGTACAGGGAGCAGCATAGTCCAGGACAAGGCATAGGTCTAGGATTCAGGAGCTTTGAGTACTATTTCCAGCTCTGCCCTGGAATTTCTGAGTGACCTTTGGCAAATCACTTGATGCCTCTGTGCATCGGTTTCCTTCTTTGTAAAATAATTATAGTTACCCACAGAGATCTAGAGATTAAAAGCAAGACATAAACTCTATGTCTGATTATTCTTAATGGGAATATTTGAGCTCAGGAAATGCAAAGACTTCACATGGCTCATGGTTCAGTTGGGAAAAGGGACAGGTTTGTTTCTCTGCCAGCTGAAGGGAATAGTTGCAACAGCTTCTCAGATGGCAAATGATGATGCAGTGGCTGCACTGCTGGAGCTACTGTGCCTGTCTGACAAAGTAGCTTCCACTAGGATAGGGCAGCTCTGCCCTCCCTACAACATTTGCTATGGGTGTGTGCTACTATCAAGACCTCACCATATATCAAAGCTGTACATTCCATTGTAATAAAGAACAAACCATTTAAAAAATACTAACACTGAAAGCTAGGACAAACATTCACACTTCACAAATATAGTGTATGGCAATGTAGGACATTATATAGTCTAACAAATGAAATACAAAATGTGTCCTTTGGGACTAGTACGCCTTTTCTTTATTGCTTAGTGCAGTGCCATAATCCTACAGTATATTATTTTTGAAATGTGTTTACAATTTTTCAGATATGCCAATAGTAGCCTCATAAAATACATGGAGAAACACAAAGTCAAGCCTGACAGCAAAGTTTTCCTTTTGGTATGTACATCATTGTGCTCTTACAGATTATTTTACTTTGAAATATAATTGTGATATTAAAACAGTTCCGTTTCTGCTTACTGGAGGATGAGAAGTATGAATTTTAAAAATATAAATGATAGCTACAGCCATGGCTTTTAATATTTTAACAAATTTGCCATTGTCGGCTTCTGCATATCACCCCAGAATTGGCTGCCTTTCTGATACAGGCAAAGTAATCCCTCTGTATAGTTGCATCATAGGTCAGTTTGTGAATTATACATGTATCAGTGGGAGAAAGGGGGTGGGGGGATCACCTTTCCTTCTGAAGGATGAATGCTTTCTTTAGTTCTTTCTATTTAACATACTTATAACATAGAAAGGTCCATCAGAGCCCTAGCTTATAAACCTTGCAAATACACTCCAGAGCTCATCTCCTGTGTTGGGCTTTTACCTGTGAGGGGCTGAGCAAATTGCCTGCACAGGGACGGCGCTACCATTTAGGCTACCTAGGCAATGGCCTAGGGTGCCAGAATTTGGAGGGGGGGCGCTATTTTGCTGGGGGGGCAACACACGGGTCCAGTGGACCTACCGCAGTCATGCCGGTGGACGGTCCGCTGCTGGAAAGGCTCCGGTGGAGCTGCCGCAGTCATTTCGGTGGACGGTGCGTTGGTCTAAAGGCTCCGGCAGACCTACCGCAGTCATGCCTGCATACGGCATTACTGTGGTAGGTCCACCGGACCCGCGGGGGGGGGGGGGGGCGGCAAAATGGCCGTCCGCCTAGGGCGTCAGAAACCCTGGCGCCGCTCCTGTGCCTGCATAATGTTCACATCCACAAGCAAGAGATACCAGGCATAGAATCTTTGTGTCTCATATGGGAGCAGAGTGCTACCCGTGTACTACTAGTGTAGCTCATCTGCAAAGAGGACAGGCCATGGGTGTGTGCACAATAGTAGCATAAAGATCACCTTTGCACTCTGATCTGGATGCAGCCTTTGCATGGGACCAGTCCCCATGCACTGAGTTACAGCTCCTCTCAGGCTGCTCTTGCATACATTGTCTACAAAGAGTACCAAAGGGCGTGGCAAAAGGAGGTCTTGATCTCACCCACTTTCCTCTATGCCTCTTTCCCTGCTCTGCCAGCAGCAGGGAGTGACATAATAACTTCTATCCTATCTGTGTGCCCACAGAGAATCACCCTTATATTGAGCTGATCCTTCACAGACAGTTACACTTAATTTAGAGCCACTTTCAGTAGCTCAAGGTGGCACATACAGCACTGAAGAATCCAGCCCAGTTAACTTTATTTCTCAGACCAACAAAACTTCATAGTCATCATACTTTTGATGTGTGTGCATCATAGAATACTGAAGGGTGAACTGTCAGGCTGGAAGGAGGTTACTAGTGGAGTTCCTCAAGGATCAGTTTTGGGACCAATCTTAAACCTTTTTATTACTGACCTTGGCACAAAAAGCGGGAATGTGCTAATAAAGTTTGCGGATGACACAAAGCTGAGAGGTATTGCTAACACAGAGAAGGACCGGGATATCATACAGAAAGATCCTGATGACCTTGTAAACTGGAGTAATAGTAATAGGGTGAAATTTAATAGTGAAAAGTGCAAGGTCATGCACTTAGGGATTAATAATAAGAATTTTAGATATACATTGGGGACACATCAGTTGGAAGCAACAGAGGAGGAGAAGGACCCTGGAATATTGGTTGATCACAGGATGACTATGAGCCGCCAATGTGAAATGGCCGTTAAAAAAGCTAATGCGGTTTTAGAATGCATCAGGTGAGGTATTTCCAGCAAAGATAAGGAGGTGTTAGTACCGTTATATAAGGCACTGGTGAGACCTCACCTGGAATACTGTGTGCAGTTCTGGTGTCCCATGTTTAAGAAGGATGAATTCAAACTGGAACAGGTTCAGAGACGGGCTACTAGGATGATCCGAGGAATGGAAAACCTGTCTTATGAAAGGAGACTCAAAGAGCTTGGCTTGTTTAGCATAACCAAAAGAAGGTTGAGGGAGGATATGCTTGCTCTTTATAAATATATCAGAGGGATTAATATTAGGGAGGGAGAGGAATTATTTAAGCTTAGTACCAATGTAGACACAAGAACAAATGGGTATAAACTGGACACTAGGAAGTTTAGACTTGAAATTAGACGAAGGTTTCTAACCATCAGAGGAGTGAAGTTCTGGAACACCCTTCCAAGGGGAGTAGTGGGGGCAAAAGACATATCTGGCTTTAAGACTAAGCTTGTTAAGTTTATGGAAAGGATGGTATGATGAGATAGCTTAATTTTGGCAATTGATCTTTGATTATCAGCAGGTAAGTATGCCCAGTGGTCTGTGATGGGATGGGATCTGAGTTACTGCAGAGAATTCTTTCCTGAGTGCTGGCTGGTGAGTCTTGCCCACATGCTCAGGGTTTAGTTGATCGCCATATTTGGGGTCGGGAAGGAATTTTCCTCCAGGGCAGGTTGGCAGAGGCCCTGGAGGTTTTTCACCTTCCTCTGCAGCGTGGGGCATGGGTCACTTGCTGGTGGATTCTCTGCAGCTTGAGGTCTTCAAACCACAATTTGAAGACTTCAATAACTCAGACATAGGTTAGGGGTTTGTTATAGAAGTGGATGGGTAGGATTCTGTAGCCTGCTTTGTGCAGGAGGTCAGACTAGACGATCATATTGGTCCCTTCTGACCCTAAAATCTATGAGTCTATGAGAACTAGACGTGTTGCTGTGCATGAAATGCCTTATTTTGCTTTTCTGAATGAGCCATTTGTAGTTTACCAGATCGTGATGTAAGTATGGCATACAAGCCATTAGTTTGAAAAATAATGGTTTCATAAGTTGTTTACTACTTCCAATGTTACACTACACAGCTTCAAAAACTTCTTACCATGGATCCTACAAAGAGAATTACCTCAGAGCAGGCTTTGCAGGATCCCTATTTCCAGGAGGATCCACTGCCTACGTCAGAGTATGTGTCTCACTTTTTCTGTGTTCTTTACAATGATGCTTTTTTTTGGCTAACTATTAATGTGCAATATATGGTGATCATTTAAAAATGAAGAATTCTGCTTGTAACAAGAACATGTTTCTCACCACTGTGAGTCCACCTCTGAGCTTTCTAGGGGCACCAATGGTGTTAATCAACCAATGATAGGCAGAGCAACAACTTTATACTTGCTGCACTCAGTAAAAGTGGGTAAATGGTGGGGGGAAAGAAGTGATGGTTCTTAGAAAAGTATTCTGAAGTATTTATATAAAACTCTTGTAGATATGCCCCTCTTAGACATACATCATTCAGCCAAGCTGTACATAATGTACTTAGTTCTGAAGAATTACTTATAAATCAGCCTCTCTTATCTTAGTGTACAGTCTCCCTTAGGTAGATACCTTGAATTATGCCAGCGGAGATGGTGTGACATGGACAGATACATCTGCTGTTATGATAAGAATACCAAAAACACTTTATCATATTACCTCAATCTAGTGTCTTATCATTAATTATAGACTGAGCTGGCAGCAGCATCGGATGTAGTTAAGGTTGCTAAACCACTTTCCATTATAACTTTACCAAATTTTAACCGTCTGGGCTGAAATTTTCGATGCTGGGTAGGGATTGCCTGAGGCTGGTTTTTGTTTTGTTTTTTTATTGAAGTTTCACTTAAAATGGTTTAGCCTCAAGGGTCCCCAACGCAGTGCCTGTGGGTGCCATGGTGCCCACGTACTGGCCGGTGGACGAGCATCTGCCAAAATGCCGCTGATAAGCTGCGTCATCCAGAGGCGTCGCTGCTGAAATGCCGCTGATTTTCGGCAGTGACACCTCTGGATGACGCTACTTTCCGGCGGCATTTTGGTGGCGATGCCTATTGACGTTGCCGCTTGTTGTCGGAATTTCTGCGGATGCTCATCCGCCACCACGGTCCTCCATGCCTCGCCAGATGAAAAAGGTTGGGGACCACTGGTTTAGCTGTTTCTGAGAATGAGATTAAGGAAAAATATGATGGCTTGTCACGATAGAAGTTTTCTTCAGTGTTCTAGGAAATTACATCAGAAATACTTAATTAAAAGAACATTTTGGTTAGAAAGTCAAGCACTCAAAAATTAGGAGATGCCAGACTTCAGGTTGCCCATGCAAGCTTAATTCAGCTCCCTTGTGCATATGTGTTATGATACAGACTTTAATTACATGATAACATACTGCTTTTCCACAGGACATCTGCCTCATTCAATGTACAGGATGGATCTGCGCAGGGCTGAACCAGTGTTCTGTAGTGAATGAGGCTGTCTGTAGAACCCTTGCCTCATTTGTTGCAGAAGTTGGAAGGTGTGCAGTGAAGGAGATTGCAAGAAGAGAAACGATGGTTTCATGGTTTAGGCAGTTGAATGATATCCTAGAGAACTGGATTCTGTTCTTGACTCTGCCACAAAGTTCCTGTGTGGTGCTGGGCAAGTCACTTAAACAAAACTTTTCATAGTTATCCACTAATTGTCTGCTCTTCATTTTATGGGTTCCCAGCTTGAGATCCTAGGTTCTGCTTTGTGAATGTGCTGAGTACTCACAACTGCATCTAATGTCAATGAGAGGTGTGATTTGAACATATATACTGCTATCCACATGCCAATGGATCTCAAGCTGAGCAAATTTAGTGAACACTTGATAGTTTTGGCCTTAATCTCTTATGCCTTAGTTCCCCAGCTATAAAATGTGGATCGTAATGCTTCCCTACCCACAGGGGTGTTATAAATGTAATGAATTACTGTTTGTGAAGTACTCTTATGCCACAGTAATGAGCAGCATGGAAACGCTCATGAGGAAATGAATAATTCTGTATTCCATGCAGGAGCTGGATGGTGTGCAGTAAATAAGGCGAAAGGCCATCCACTCTTTGAAGAGGATAAAAAGAAATATGAATACCTACCAATTTGAAGAGTCCTATCCATCCCGTGTACTTAGTGAGGCAGGGGTGCTGTGGTAAAAATATCATGTGATCAAGTAATTAATAACTGTATGCAGGGACGTGGCCACCTTTATTCTTGAATTTCCTAATATTTGAGTGCTTGTCTTTGCAAACTGACTATTCTTTTAACATAGTGTTTTTTGTATACAATTATTTAATTGTGCCAACAGTGTGCTAGTTGCTTTTCAGCCAGAAAGGCAATAAAAACCCTGTCCAGGAAACTTTATTATCTGAATAGAAAATACACAGATGCAGCATGGGATTATTTATTTATTTATTTATTTATCATGTTGTTTTATTTTATTTTATTTATTATTATGGTAGCACCTAGGAGCTCCAGTCATGGACTAGAACCCCATTGTGCCAGGCACTTTGTAAATGTATAAAAAAGAGATCCCTGCCCTGAAGAGTTTACAATGCAACAAAAGTCTGTGAGTGATCAAGCCATGACATTTATCATGAGTCTTGTTAGTCCTATGATATTTGTTTGGATTTCAAAAGATATTTACTCTTTTGTTAACAATTGTTTGAGGTGTAGGAGCCCTCATGGAAGAAAGCACAGGTCTAGTCTAGACTAGGAAAAAAGAATTTAAAAAAAAAAATCAAGTTAGCAATTATGATTTGAAATGCCACTTAGCAATTATCGTAGACCCAGGTTAGCACTTTCAAAATCATGTTAAGCTGATTGTATTGCAACACAGGTTACTCCCCGAAGGTTCAACAGCAAGAATTGCTGAAACTAAAATGGTACAAAATATTATCTACTAGTAGGTTTTTGCACTCCCGTACTGGTCTACTTTTGCCTAGGTCACAACACCTGGCAACACAATTTTAAAGGTATTAAACTGTGTGTACACTAGATACTAAATAGTATTTCAAATCATATTAGCTGACTCAATCTAAAAACTACTTTTTTATTTCCTTCTAAACAAGGCCCCTGAGACTAATTGATTCCAATTCTCCAGAGATGAATAGCTAGTACATTTAGGGCATGATACAAAAGCCGTTGAAGTCAATGGAAAGACTCCCATGACATTAATGAGCATTGGATCAGGCTCTCAATCCACTGTGCCATCCATACTCCCAATTAAGTGCTGTAGAGTTTCTGGTTGATTCACGCAGAAAAGTGAACAAATGCAGTGTCAGGACAGCAAATAATTGTGCTGTCATTTGTGCTCACTCAGTTCTGCTATAATTCTAAAGGAAGGCAGCTTGCCAACAACAAATATAGTAAAAGTTAAAATCAGTGTACATCTACCAGTAGTTATAGATCTGTTGGGTGTCTATAGGGTGTCACTTAGTAATTTGGAGTCAAGGCATAACAAACATTAAAAGAAAAAGCCCTGAAATATATATGACATTAAATAAATTAATTTCAGAAGCATGTATGTTTAGTATGTCTCTGATTTGCTGTTTGATATATTTCAGTGTATTTGCTGGCTGCCAGATTCCTTATCCAAAACGAGAATTCCTCAATGAGGATGAACCTGAAGAAAAAGGAGATAAGGTATAATAAAAGGCACTTTTTTTCAAAATGTAACAAAAAAGTTGTGATGCCACAAAGGGAAACTAACAGAACATGGGCTCTTACCTAGGAATGTGTTTTGAAGGCAAGACTGTCCCAAATTTTTTCACAGTACATTAGAAAGTTTCACATTAATGCATAGTAAATTATAATGAATAAGATAGTTTGTTTGTATTTTTCCTAAACTTAAAAATGTACAGCTAGTCAGACGTTGTTAGTAATACACCTCTACCATGATATAACGCGACCCAATATAACACGAATTCGGATATAACTTGGTAAAGCGGTGCTCGGGGGGGCAGGGTTGCACACTCTGGCGGATCAAAGCAAGTTCAATATAACGCAGTTTCACCTATAACGCGGTAAGATTTTTTGGCTCCCGAGGACAGCGTTATATCGGAGTAGAGGTGTACATGGCTAACAGAAGAAAGAGAAAGAGGCCTCATGCTGTAATCAACTTGTGTCCTGGCGGCTGCGTGGGGACAGGGCCTGTTATTGATCCAAGAGAAACCCTCTGGTTGTGCATGTCCTCTGGTTCAGATAGTCTGTACAACATGGGAGCCCAGTTTGATTTAAAGCTGTGCCTATCAAGGATACATTTGAAAGAGTAAATTCTACTTTCTGAGCTGATATTGTAGATTAGTATTTCTTTTGCATGTGACAGTGTCAGAGCAAGGGGAAATGTTAATCTACTAAATCCTCAGGATTTTGTTCCCCAGGTCTGTTTTTGAGACTAGGAAATTACAAAACCTAAATTAAAATAGCAGTGGAGTCATGATACTGATGTAATTGAAATTCCGAGACTTAGCAATGCTTTTTAAACTTTCAGTTACTGAACATTAAGAAACAACATAAGTTCAAATGAGTTTGGCTTTTGTTAAATTGATTTTACTCATCTGTGAGTGTTAAAGTATATATTTGTATTTCATTTTCTTGGGAAATTTTATTTAGTTAAACAAAAATGACACGCACAGTATAAATATTCAAAGCAGCTATTATGATCTGTTGTATAAATAGCCTTTGTGTCTCGTGGGGACTGTCCCATATTTATGCATGCTATAAATAAAGATTTTGCAGCATATCTACTTAATTTCGAAAAAAAATGACATTTTAAACTATGTATTACTCATTGAATCTGTCTCTACAACAGGAAAAGTTTGTTAAAGGTAACCAGTGAAGGTGTTTTTAAAAAATGGATTTGTACCATGTTTTGCTGCTTTATGATATATAAAAAAGGCCTAGACGATTTTGTTTAAAAAACATATTAACATCAGGAATGTCAAGTTTGTTCTTTCCTGATTTTGCTGGAAGGCTTACAGGGGGTCTCTGAGATGGTGTATCTGGAGCTCTTACACTTAACGGAAGGGTAAATCTTTAATAAAAACATCCTTTCTCCAAAATTTTCATTTGTCAGCTAAGTTAAATAAGTATTCACAAAAACAAAACCCCATGATTTTTTCCAAGTAAAACCCCCTTTGTTTCAAACACATGGCTAGATTTTTTTCTAACTAAAACAGTAGAATGAATGAGGGTGGCAGTGCAGGGGAACATGCTCCTGTTCTTACAACTTTACTATATAACAAGTTTCATCCCATTGAGTTATGCAATTCCTGAATGTCAGATTTACTTTTCTAATAGAGTGCAGGCACAACGTCATTGTGTTGTCACAAATGCTGCAGTAATCAGAGCGGTGACAAAGATCCCTTCAGTGGGAAGATACTCAGCTAAATGAGTGAAAACAGCAAAACCCTTTATTGCAGTGATGGACATGAAGGAACAATGATTCTAGCAATAGCTGTCACATAAAATACAGTCTGGAAATAGTTTACTAAATGTCTTGAAAAATAATATATGCTTACTAAAGCTTGTTGTTTGCCACAGTAATTTATATTAACAGTAATAATACTTTGCACTTCAAGTGGCACCTTCTACCCAAGAATCAAAACAACTTTCCAAACAGTAATAAAGCTTCACAGCAACCCTGTGAGGCAGATCTGGTCCTAGAAATACAATAAAAGACACATTCCCAGTCACAGGTTGCCAATATTCATCATTAAAAGAAGGGTTAAACCACTTAACGACCTCTAACAGTTCACAACCATTTCAAAACACTGGATACCACTGCACCGGTGCCTGCCAGCTCAGACCTGCAGTGGCAGCAGTGCCTGAAAGCCTGTGGGGCGAGGTGCATCTGCCTTGTCTCCAGCACTGCTTTCCAGACTCAGGGAGGTCTATGCTAGAAACTTGCTGGTATAGTAATGTCAGTTACGCATATGATTTCTTTATTTTTATGACATTTCTATATGGCCAAAGCTTTAGTGTGGACATAGTTATACTAGCAAGTAAGTGTTTTTGCCTGTTGTCATGGGGTGAACTGCATCAGTGCATTCTTTCTGTCTCTTCGTGGGCATTCATCCCACCTTAGAGTGGACCTCCAAGCTACAACATGTTTCGTCAACCATGCTGTCATTGCTACAGTGCGAGCTGTGCCTTAGATCCCTTTGCAGTCTCTCTTGAGTGCACTCCTCAACTGACAGGTTTCACTACCTTACCTCTCTTTGAGTGTAACCACACAGGCCTACCATTCTTAGACTGGATCCTGTGGTGGCAGGATCCTCCTATTTTCATGTTAACACAATAGACTTGTATGTATTTGGCACCTGCAAGAAATTTTCCTCCAGGAGCCTGTGACCAGCAACTTATTAAAGTGACTCAAAATAGCTCCTTCCAAACAAAAGTATTGTTGATTAACCCAAAGATACACTGTGATCAGGGAAATGGATGAAAACAACAAAAATGTACGTGTCTGGCCTTACCTAGACTTATTCCTTTCCGTGCAAGTTTAGGAGGGTTCCATTCAACCTAGGTAATCTCACCTCTGCAGACTGTGCCGCTGCATTCTCTGCTGAATTCAGAATGTGTCACCTCAAGTAGCAGTTCCCACAACCCCTTCCCTTCTCCACGGGTTGCTTTGAACTATTTATGGTTCTTTTGATATCTAGACTCTGGCTTTCACAAAACAGCGTGTCAGGGCCTCTGGGAAGAGCATCTTCTCAATTTAATCACCCAGCTATTGTCCCTCTGAACTCGTTTACCCAGAGCTTATCTCTGACCATTGTTTTGGTCTCTGCTTGCTCTTCCTTACAGCTCCTTCTAAATTCAGTTCCATGTAGTCAGACAGAATAATATCAGGCAGGCAAACTGAGGTACATATAATATTCATAACAAATAACACAGTTATATCCCTCATTCTCCACACTGATATAACTTACTTCATTCAGATAACTGTTAAAAATGGTAATGGCAGAAAAACACTTTTGCTGGTATAAGCTGCTGTCTACACTAGGGGAGTTGCCACTATAGCTATACTGGCAAACTTTTCTAGTGTAGACTAGGCCTTGTCCTCTTTCAAAAGCAAAAGGAACAGTAGCTGCACTACACAGATTTCTCAAACCAGCTAGGTAATCTCCAATCTCACCTGTCCAAAGCCAGAAAATCATGGAATCCATGATCTACACCCCTGGGAAACAAATCATTAGCCCTAGTTGTGAGAGTTCTCTCTGTTTTTCATGCAGCCCAGGTTTCAGCTTGGCACCTGTGGAGATTCATAGTGAAAATGGTTCAGCTCAGACCCAAGCACCCATATGTAAAAATCACAAAATGTCAAATAATTAATTGAAAAAAATGACAATCTCAGCACTATGATACAAATGGGGTCTTAAATATGACAGTTCATGTGGATCTTTAGTAATGGTTTGAGCTACCTCTGTGAGTTAAATAACTTCTTTTTTTTTTTAAAAGTTAAACTTCATTAACTTTAAAAGAAAAAAAATGTAACAAGTTAACTTGTTGATCTCCCCTGAAATAGAAACTGGATGTGACTTGTATGATGCACACAGTCAGTAGGATATATTTTTGACTTTAGCAGATAGGAAAGGGAGACATAAGCCCTCCATGTAGATGCAAAACAGTATGAGCCTTTGTGCAGTCCTAAATAAATACATTCTTGTGAATTTCATCTGGAGTGTAACTTGTGACGTTGTCGTGATGAATGGCAATTGATGCACACTTTAGTTTGAGGATGCTAAAAAGCTTGTGATTAGTGAGTCTGCCAAGAAGTTTGTGCTGAAGGCAATTGGTTCCTATGACTTATGAGAAGTGAATTATTTAAGCTTTCCATAAAGATTGACCACATTTAAGCTCTGATAAATTGTTGTCTGGTTAAGCAGACCCCTCACCCCCAAGACCTTGGGAGAACTGAAGTGAGTTCAGAATTTTATAAAGTTTTAAAGCATTTACCAAAAAGTGCTCAAATATTTTGAGCAACATTTTAGAGTTTTTATGTATTGCCTGGTGAAACTCAGACTGCAATAAAGGTGTGTTTTTGTTTCCCTTAAGCGAAAGTTTTATATCTTATATGAACAACAAATAAACATGGTCACTGTTGTAATCCCCTTGGCTGCACAGATGCCCGGTAGTAAGAACCTTTTACAGTGCTGGATGGTTCTGTTTCTTTACAGCTGGATATCTGAGGAACTCTTGCTTATCATGCTCCACCCTCCATTCTTTCAAATCCTTAGGTCTCTGCTGCCAGGCCACCAGAGTCTCCTTTGCTCTCCAGCTCCTACACTCTGCATCCATATGTTCTGCCCTTTTTCTCTCTGCTTTCTGGCTCCTTCCTCTTTCTTTTATTTGCTACCAGGCCCTAGTGTCTCTTTCAATTATCTCGCGTCTCTCTCTCCCTCCCTTCTTTCAGCTACCTTTTCCCCTCATTCTCTACCCCCAGATCCTTCTTTCAGCCCCAGAAAACGCTGTCCTTCAGCCCTGTTCCAGGCAGTCTGCTCTAACAAACTCTCTTCCTCCTGCCATCACCAAGACTCTCTGACCCTGTGTCTAGGGCACCATGCTTGGCCTGTTCCCAGCATCTCTCTCATTGCAAGGTGGTTAAAGCATAGCACTCTAACTCAGGAGCTGGAATATCTGTTCTTCGAGTGCTTGCTCATATCCTTTCCAATTAGGTGTGTGCGCACCGCGTGCACGTTCGTCGGAAGATTTTTATCCTAGCAACACCCAGCGGGTCGGCTGGGCGCCCATTGGCGTGGCGCCGCTATGGCACCGAATATATACCCCTGCCGACCCGTCCGCTCCTCAGTTCCTTCTTACCGCCCGTGTCGGTCGTTGGAACAGTGGAGTGCGGCTTAGCTGATCTCCACTTCCCTAGCTATTCACTCGTTCTAGTACTTATTGTGTATATAGTTTAGTTTTATAGTTGTAGTTAATACTTTTAATACCCTTTTGTAAACGTAGTTAGTGTATATAGTTCAGAGGGTTGGGGATTAGCCCCTTCCCCTCTCCTGGTGCCCAGGCCCATGCCTGGTTCACCGGGTTTCAAACCATGCTCGGCCTGCCGGCGGCCGATGCCAACAGGAGACCCCCACGACTCCTGCCTAAAGTGCCTGGGGGAATCCCATCTTACAGATAAGTGCCGGATTTGCAAGTCGTTTAAGCCGCGAACAAAAAAGGAGCGGGACTTTCGTCTTAAGCAACTTCTAATGGAGGCGGCCCTCACTCCTCCGTCTTCAGCACCGAGTGCCGCACAGTCCGCGCCGGGGAGAAGTGCCTCATCGGCACTGGAGAGCGCCGGCACCGCGAAGATGTCCCGGCACCAGCCGTCACCGGCACAGAAGCCAGCCTGGTACCACTCCCTCTCCCCGCGTGCCAAAAAGCTCAAAGCTCCTGCGACTCCAATATCTGCACCGCAGTCCGAGCAGCAGCCAAAACCGAGCCGCCCGGCACCAACAACTGCTGCGGCACCGGCAATCTCGGCACCGTTGATTCCAGCCATGCAAGAGCCGTCGAGTCCGGTGCATGACAGCTCCCCGGCACACGCCTCGGTAGAGCTTATAGTTCCCAACACGCCAGAGTCCTTTTCGATGGCGAGGGAACTCGTTGGCCTAACGGAGCCCACCCTGCCTCAACCCCCAGCACCGCCAGTGCGGGTTGTTACGTCAACAGGGAAGCCTGCCCTGGTCAGGCCACCTTCCATCGATGCCGCAGGCAGGCACTACTCAAGATCGAGGTCTCACCAACGCTTCTGATCTCACCACCGGTCTCGATATAGGCGCCGCTCGCAGTCCCGGTACCGATCTCCTTCTCGGTACCAGTCGTACTCGCGGCACCACTCAAGATCCCGCTCTCCGGACCGATATTCCAGACGGTGGTCCAGCTCCCAGCACCATTCACGCCACAGCCGCTCTCACCATACAGCTTCACGATCCCGGTCGACCTCCCAGCACCGCGCTGGTCGCAGGTCCCGGTCAACCTCCCGGCACCGGTACGACTCCCGGTACCGCTCTCCGGTGCGGCACGACATACAGTACCCTGCGCACAGGGCTCCTCCTCACATGCTTTCTGCTCTGCTATGGCTGTCATGGCACCCATCTGAGTCTTCACGCGCTGATAGCGCCGCCTACGGGGATTCAGAAACACATAGCCGTGTCCCCCAGGAGGCTCAGGGCACAGAACAAGCGCCTCAGTGGTCCTTCTGGACGCCTTGGGCATATCACCAGGCCCAAGGCGAACCCATGGTTCCATCTCGTTCTGCCCCATCAGAACATCATGCACCAGAGGCCACTGTTAGCTGCCCTCCTCCAGCGGGTACAGACGAATCGGCCCTAGCACCGGACCATCAGGCGTTCCCGGACCCTGATGCTCCTCAGGAAAAGTAGTCACTAAATGACCCAACCGTGCCGGGTCTGTTGTTGTCCTCTTCACCAGACGAGGCCGTAGCCGGTACTTCTTCATCGGGCCCGCCCCCGATTGACCTTTGAGCCCACCAGGACCTCCTCCGGCGGGTCACCTTAAATATCAATCTCCACGTGGAGGAGGTCCCGGAGGTGGAAGACCCGGTCATAGACATACTCTCGGCAGATGTGCCAACTCGCGTGGCTCTGCCATTCATCCGTTCCATCCAAGCCAAAGTAGACACCATTTGGCAATCTCCGGCGTCTATCCTGCCCACGGCCAGAGGCGTGGAAAGAAAATTGCGGGAGGCTAGACGGATGGATCTATTGGGGCGAAAAGTCTACTCCGCTGGAGGCCTCCAACTGTGGGTGGCTAACCAACAGGCCCTGCTCAGCAGGTATAATTATAATACCTGGCAATCGGTGGTTAAGTTCGCTGAAGTGGTCCCACAGGACTCCCGCCCAGAATTCCAGACCCTTCTGGAGGTAGGGAAGAAAGTGGCATGGACTTCCCTGCAGGCCTCACTCGACGCTGCTGATTCGGCAGCCAGAACCGTGGCCTCGGGAATTACAATGCAGAGAATATCGTGGCTGCAGGTGTCAGGCCTACCTCCTGAGCTGCAACACACTATTCAGGACCTTCCGTTTGATGGACAGGGCCTTTTCTCTCAGAAAACGGACCCTAGACTCCAGAGTCTCAAGGATAATCGCATCATCATGCGTTCCCTTGGGATGCATACTCTGCAAACCCAACAGAGGTCCTTCCGTACCCAGCCTCAGCGCCCTTACCCCCCACCCAGGCCACGACAAGACTTTAGTAGGAGGCGTGGTCACGGGAACCACAGATGGCAGTCGGGTTCCCAAGGGGGCCAGAATAACAGTCCCGCCAAATCATCCACGGGACCCAAACCGAACTTTTGAAGGTGCGCCCAAGAGCAGAGCGCCAGTCCTTTCCCAGGATCCCCTTCAGTTTTCCAACCGCCTTTCCTCCTTCCTCCCTGCGTGGGCCCAATTAACCTCGGATCGTTGGGTCCTACGCATGGTGGAATTTGGATACCACCTACAATTTATTTCGCCCCCTCCCTCCTACCCTCCCTTCCCGTCACTCTTCAGGGACCCCTCTCACAAGCAATTCCTCTGGCAAGAGGTTCGTACGCTCCTTTCCATCGGAGCTATAGAGGAGGTGCCGGAGGAGTTCAGGGGCAAGGGATTTTGCTCCCGATATTTCCTAATCCCCAAGGCAAAAGGAGGTCTCTGACCCATCCTGGACCTATGCGGACTCAACGTCTTTCTGAAGCAGTTGAAGTTCCGCATGGTGTCCCTGGGGACCATCATCCCATCTTTGGATCCCGGCGACTGGTACGCTGCTCTCGACATGAAGGACACATACTTTCACATCGCCATTTACCCTCCGCACAGACGGTACCTACAGTTTATGGTGCACCATCAACATTTTCAATTTGCGGTCCTTCCGTTTGGCCTCTCCACTGCCCTGCATGTGTTTACAAAGTGCATGGCTGTAGTGGCCGCCTTCCTCCGTCATCGGCGAATACACGTCTTTCCTTATCTAGACGACTGGCTTATTCGCGGGACCTCCGAGGCCCAAGTCACCAGGCATGTTGCCATCATCACGGACCTATTCGAGCGGTTGGGCCTGATGATCAATCTAGAGAAGTCTACTCTAGTGCTCACTCAAAGAATAGAATTCATTGGGGCCATTCTAGACTCCAAACTCGCAACAGCCTGCCTTCCACTACCCCAGTTTCGGGCGCTAGTTTCGATCATAGAAAGCCTCCAGACTTTTCCGACGACCTCGGCCCGCACCTGCCTCAGCCTTCTCGGTCACATGGCCGCATGCACTTTTGTAACCAAGCACGCCAAACTACGCCTGCGTCCCCTTCAAACTTGGCTCACCTCAGTTTACCGCCCAGGCAGGGACGCCATAGACATGGTCGTCACCGTTCCTCAGAGCGTCTTAGGCTCCCTCAACTGGTGGCTAACACCTTCCCTGGTGTGTGCAGGAATGCCGTTCCAACCGAGACAGCCTTCAGTATCCCTAACGACGGACGTGTCGTCTCTCTGCTGGGGGGCACACCTGGGCCATCGTCGCACGCAAGCCCTCTGGTCATCTCAAGAGCTAGCGTTGCACATAAACGTCCGGGAGCTGAGAGCAGTCCGCCTCGCGTGCCAGACGTTCCAACATCATCTGCAGGGCCGTTGTGTTCTAGTGCTTACGGACAACACAACAGCAATGCACTACATAAACAAGCAGGGAGGGACTCGATCCTCCCCCCTTTGTCAGGAGGCGATCTAACTGTGGGAATTTTGTATAGCCCACTCTATAGACCTTGTAGCGTCCTTCCTCCCAGGGGTCCAGAACACTCTGGCAGACCATCTCAGCAGATCCTTTCTCTCCCACGAGTGGTCGCTTCACCCGGACATTGTACGTTCCATCTTCCAGAAGTGGGGTTTCCCCACATAGACCTCTTCGCTTCCCGCAACAACAGGAAGTGTCAGAGGTTCTGCTCCTTCCAAGGTCTTGCCCCGGGCTCAATATCGGACGCCTTCCTAATCTCTTGGGCGAACCACCTGCTTTACGCCTTTCCACCCTTCCCGATGGTGCACAGGGTTCTCGTAAAGCTTCGCAGGGACAGGGCTTGACTGATCCTGATCGCCCCTGCGTGGCCCCGGCAACACTGGTACACCACGTTGCTGGACCACTCGATAGCCAACCCGATCCCCCTGCCCCTCCATCAGGATCTGATAACGCAGGACCACAGCAGGCTTCTCCACCCAGACCTGCAATCCCTCCATCTCATGGCGTGGCTCCTGCATGGTTAATCCAATCGGAATTGCGCTGCTCTACCCTGGTGCAAGAGGTACTCCTGGGTAGCAGAAAACCTTCTACTCGGTCTACTTACTTAGCCAAGTGGAAACGGTTTTCTTGCTGGTGTCAAACACGGAATGTCGCACCTACGCAGGTTCCCATCCCCACTATTTTGGACTATCTCTGGTATCTTAAACAGCAAGGCCTCGCTATCTCATCTTTGCGAGTGCACTTGGCGGCTATTTCTACTTTCCACCCCGGAGAAGGTACTCACTCCATCTTCTCCCACTGTATGGTCTCACGGTTCCTCAAAGGCTTGGAGCGTCTATACCCCCTGGTACGGCGCCCCGCCCCTTCCTGGGACCTCAATTTAGTCCTGACAAGACTTACGTCCCCTCCGTTCGAGCCATTGGCAACCTGCTCACTCCTATATTTGTCATGGAAGACAGCCTTCCTTGTAGCCATTACATCGGCTAGGAGAGTCTCTGAGCTTCGGGCTCTGATGGTGGACCCACCATACACGGTGTTCCACAAGGACAAGGTGCAGTTACGTCCACATCCGGCATTCCTCCCTAAAGTAGTCTCGGCCTTTCATCTCAACCAGGACATATTCCTCCCGGTCTTCTTCCCCAAACCGCATACATCTCATAGGGAGCAGCAGTTACATTCGCTCAACGTCCGTAGGGCGCTCGCCTTCTATATTGACCGAACGAGGCCCTTCCGCAAAACGCCCCAACTCTTTGTTGCAGTGACGGACCGGATGAAAGGCCAACCCGTCTCCTCTCAGAGGATTTCGTCCTGGGTAACTGCGTGCATCCAGACTTGCTACAATCTAGCTCATGCCTCTCCGGGTCATATTACCACACATTCTACCAGGGCCCAGGCCTCGTCGGCCGCCTTCTTAGCTCGAGTACCTATTCAGGAGATATATCGAGCAGCTGCGTGGTCTTCAGTACACACCTTTACTTCCCATTATGCCCTGGTGCAACAATCCAGAGACGATGCAGCCTTCGGCTTAGCAGTTCTGCATTCTGCAGTATCTCACTCCGACCCCACCGCCTAGGTAAGGCTTGGGATTCACCTAATTGGAATGGATATGAGCAAGCACTCTAAGAAGAAAAGACCGTTACTCACCTTTGTAACTGTTGTTCTTCGAGATGTGTTGCTCATATCCATTCCAAAACCCGCCCTCCTTCCCCACTGTCGGACTAGCCGGCAAGAAGGAACTGAGGAGCGGACGGATCGGCAGGGGTATATATTCGGTGCCATAGCGGCGCCACGCCAAGGGGCACCCAGCTGACCCGCCGGCTGTTGCTAGGGTAAAAATCTTCCGACGAACGTGCACGCGGCGCGCACACACCTAATTGGAATGGATATGAGCAACACATCTCGAAGAACAACAGTTACAAAGGTGAGTAACCGTCTTTTCCCAGCTCTGCCACAGATTTACTGTGTAACCTTGGACAACTCATTTCATCTCTCTATGCTTCAGTTGACTCATCTGTAAAATGGAGATAATGCCACCTGCCTCATAGGATTGCTGTCAAGCTTCATTACTGTTTGGAAAGTTGTTTTGATTCTTGGGTGGGAGGTGCCATTGAAGTGCAAAGTATTATTACTTTATGTGCTATTGCTCACCACTGCTATCTAGCTGCCTGCTGCAGCTTATTTGCACTCATTCGTGATGAGACCACCACCATTTTCGTGATAGTTCCCTTCCATCCTTCTCATTATTAAGCTGATCTGGATTGGTTGGCTAGGGATAGGAGGCACTGGATTGTCATTCGAGTTGCTTTTTTTCTCCCAGTGCACCTTATTTTAAAAAATGAACCACGAACAATTTTATTCTATTGTGAAATTTCAAACTCACAAAATTTAAGTAACTTTGAAATTATCCATCCCTCCTCAGTTCACAAATATCTACCTGGAGCAAACTGCAGCATATTGAGGACAGATGTTTCACTTACTTTGGTGCTCTTCACTAAAGTCCAGCTGTGCTTTGTGCTTTGGCTAGTTCTCACCCACATTGTGGTTTAGGGGTTCTGAAGAGTTTGTGACACCAAATGTAAATAAACAATTCAGGAAAAAAGTGATCATCCCCAGCTGTGCTTTCTCTTAGAATCAACAGCAACAGAATCAACATCAGCAACAAACAGCACCTCAGCAGCAACCGCAAGCAGCACCTCAGCAACAGCAGCAGCAACAGCAAAACAGTACCCAGACAAATGGGACTGCAGGAGGAGGTGGAGCAGGAGGAGGAGGCACTGGGGCAGGACTTCAGCACAGCCAGGACTCCAGCCTCAATCAGGTGCCTCCAAATAAGAAACCACGCATAGGGCCTTCAGGCACTAACTCAGGCGGGCCTGTCATGCCTTCAGATTATCAGGTACAGACTCTGATTGTTATACTTTAGTTAATTTTAGGGGCAAGGTGTATTCCACTGTAGAATTTTATAGTTAAATATTTCCACAGAATAAATTTACTTTAAGTGAAGTTCATTATAATGGAATTGTGCTTACTCTAATTTATTAGTAGAACTGTGGACTTTAGTTCTACTTCAGTTTAAAAAACATTTCACTGTATCAATTCATGTAATATAATGTATATACTATATTCATTATAGATGGATTTCACTCTTCAGTATTTATGTAGATTTCAGTAGCGTTTCGTTTTGTCCTCAGAATTTCAATATCGTTCTAAAATATGTGCGTAACTTTAGGAATGTGAGTAACCCCACTGAAGTCAGTGGAACTGTTTTCACATGCGGAAGTGTTTTGCTTGATTGGGTCCAGAGTAGTCAGCACTCTGGAGGATAGATCCCATGTGAGAAGCAGGCCCTAGAAAAATATGCTGAGTCAACAGCACAGGTTCTTTGATTTAATTCCTGCCACTTTCTGTTCCATGTGATAATGATAGATGGGACAATTCATATTCTGTTGTTTGTCTTAATACCTAGATAACTGTTCTTTTAATCTTAAAGATCAACAGTTTCTGTGATGCTATAACATAGATCTATAAGTGAGTCAGTATGCTTTGTGCTTAGGCAAGACACTCTAATAATGGTGATTCCCAATTTATCTCTAAAATGCTTCCTGTGAGTGAATTCAAAAGTGAATCTTCAAATGAAACGTTTGGAGGGGAGGGGTTATTTGCAATAAACTGGTCTGTTGTTTTCCACTCTCAATATGTTCTCACTATAGCAGCATTAGATTATATTAAATGAAAACAATATCTCTGTATTCTTTTTGAAGCTGCACATTTATCTTGGTTTATTAGAATTAAAGTATGTTTTCAACACTGAATATGTCACATACATGAAATAATTCAAAGCATTGTATGAACCAAACTTACAAATACTTGGGGAGATCGTGAACGTTTCAGACAAGATTAATTGAGCATCACCAGATAAATATTTTTCATTTTAAAAAAGAATACACCTGAAAACAAAGCTTTGTTTCTTAACTAAAAGATCATTGAAAATATGTCAGGATGAGAAGAGACTGGATATCACTTTTCACAGGGGTAGCCGTGTTAGCTTGTATCAGCAAAAACAATGAGGAGTCTTTGTGGCACCTTAGAGACTAACAAATTTATTTGGGCATAAGCTTTTGTGTGCTGTATATGTATACCTACCTGCTGTATATTCTACTCCATGCATCTGATGAAGTGGGTTTTAGCCCACGAAAGCTTATGCCCAAATAAATTTGTTAGTCTCTAAGGATCCACAAGGACTCCTCATTGTCGTCTTTGGATCTCATTTGAAGTTATGTTTTTGCAAGGATTCTAAATGCTATTGCTGGATACTTTTAGTAAGGACATCATCTTGATAAAGACTCATATCAGCCTCTTTCAAATCTTTCTTTTTACTCTACAGCTGCTTTGACTTCCTAACCCATCAACCCCTCCACCCCAGATAATTGATTTCTGAATGCTAGACATTCTCCTTCTATTTCTAGTTTTCTTTCTTTATTGCAAATGATTTTAAAGGTGGTGACGGCAATTTAGGAGTAACAACAACTCAGTCAAATTTCTTTCTTGAAAAGTTCCAGAGTGGATTGAGATCTCAGAAAGTCCCTGTTTATGGCTGGCTTGTTTCTGTCCATATTTTGAGGATTTTTGTACTACCTTTGATGTTATTGACCATGGGATCCTTCACGATGTCTTGGAGTTCTAGGCAAGCCTTTCCATTACAGGATTTTCTTAATTTAAGGCTTATCTTTTTGGAAAATTAAATGTAGCTCTTGTGATTCTTTTCTGCACAGGCAGCAAAGAATCCTGTGGCACCTTATAGACTAAGAGACGTTTTGGAGCATGAGCTTTCGTGGGTGAATACCCACTTCGTCAGATGCATGTAGTGGAACCGGTGATGGTGTGGCTGATCTGGTTTATCCTAACCGGTTCATTCACCTGCACGTCCACCAATGTAATATATGCCATCATATGCCAGCAATGCCCCTCTGCTATGTACATCGGCCAAACTGGACAGCCTCTACGGAAAAGGATAAATGGACACAAATCAATATTAGGAATGGCAATATACAAAAACCTGTAGGAGAACACTTCAACCTCCCTGGCCACACTATAGCAGACCTTAAGGTGGTCATCCTGCAGCAAAAAAACTTCAGGACCAGACTTCAAAGAGAAACTGCTGAGCTTCAGTTCATCTGCAAATTTGACACCATCAGCTCAGGATTAAACAAAGACTGTGAATGGCCTGCCAACTACAAAACCAGTTCCTCCTCCCTTGGTTTTCACACCTCAACTGCTAGAACAGGGCCTCATCCTTCCTGATTGAACTAACCTCGTTATCTCTAGCTTGCTTGCATATATATACCTGCCCCTGGAAATTTCCACTACATGCATCTGACCAAGTGGGTATTCACCCACGAAAGCTCATGCTCCAAAACGTCTGTTAGTCTATAAAGTGCCACAGGATTCTTTGCTGCTTTTACAGATCCAGACTAACATGGCTATCCCTCTGATACTTTTCTGCACAGCCTGTAGCCATTTGTTTTAGTGACCACTCCACTCTAGGCTTTATTTTGACCCCTGTGCTGTTAATTATTTATATGTTCCCATTAAATCAGCTGCTAAACAGTATAATCTGATTATCCATTTTTACAGTTGTATCTGGCTAGCTGTAGCTCTCTCTCTCTCTCAGTTCTAGCTGACTGTTTGTCTTATATCCAAAATGGATTGTCTGCAATTTGTCCAAATCTGGAGTCAAAACAGAAATTCTCTTTTGACGGACTAAAGTAAACATAGCCTAGTTAAATGCATTCTTTTAGTTTTATGACATTAATCTTATTCCATTAGATTTAATTCAAAATTAGAAGGAAAAATATTTTGCTTTTGGGTTCACTTATCTTCTGAATTTAAATCTGTGGTGAACAATCATTTATATTATTTAATCACAGCCATCCTTCATCACAGCGATCCTGCAGAAAAGGACCTAGGGGTTACAGTGGACGAGAAGCTGGATATGAGTCAACAGTGTGCCCGTGTTGCCAAGAAGGCTAACAGCATTTTGAGCTGTATAAATAGGGGTATTGCTAGCACATCAAGGGACACGATCATTCCCCATTCAGCATTGGTGAGGCTTCATCTGGAATACAGCGTCCAATTTTGGGCCCCACACTTCAAGAAGAATGTGGACAAATTGGAAAGAGTCCAGTGGAGGGCAACAAAAACGATTAGGAGGCTGGAGCACATGACTTATGAGAAGAGGCTGAGGGAACTGGGGTTGTTTAGTCTGCAGAAGAGAAGAATGAGGGGGGATTTGATAGCGGCTTTCAGCTACACCTCTACCCCGATATAATGCGACCTGATATAACACGAATGCAGATATAACACGGTAAAGCAGTGCTCTGGGGGGGCGGCACTGCACATTCCGATGGATCAAAGCAAGTGTGATATAACGCGGTTTCACCTATAACCCGGTAAGATTTTTTGGCTCCCGAGAACAGCGTTGTATTGAGGTAGAGGTGTACCTGAAAGGGGGTCCAAGGAGGATGGATCTAGATTGTTCTCAGTGGTGGCAGATGACAGAACAAGGAGCAATGGTCTCAAGTTGCAGTGAGGGAGATTTAGGTTGGATATTAGGAAAAACTTTTTCACTAGAAGGGTGGTGAAGCACAGGAATGGGTTACCTAGGGAGGTGGTGGAATCTCCTTCCTTGGAGATTTTTAAGGTCAAGCTTGACAAAACCCTGGCTGGGATGATTTAGTTGGGGATTGGTCCTGGTCCTGCTTTGAGCAGGGGGCTGGACTAAATGACCTCCTGAGGTCCCTTCCAAGCCTGATATTCTATGATTTCTAAGAATGACAACTGTAATTCTTGGTTTGCTTGGTTTTTGTCTAACTTTCCGACCCTTTTCATTTTTTCATTTATTCATCTTTTTAGTGGAGTCTGGATCAGGGATAGGTAACGTACGGCACGTGTGCCAGAGGCGGCACACAAGCTGATTTTCAGTGGCACTCACACTGCCTGGGTCCTGGCCACCAGTCAGGGGGGCTCTGCATTTTAATTTAATTTTAAATGAAGCTTCTTAAACATTTTAAAAACTTTATTTACTTTACATACAACAATAATTTAGTTATAAGAACATAAGAATGGCCGTACTGGGTCAGACCAAAGGTCCATCTCGCCCAGTATCTGTCTACTGACAGTGGCTAATGCCAGGTGCCCCAGAGGGAGTGAAGCTAACAGGCAATGATCAAGTGATCTCTCTCCTGCCATACAGCTCCATCCTCTGATGAACAGAGGCTAGGGACACCATTCTTTACCCTTCCTGGCTAATAGCCATTTATGGACTTAGCCACCATGAATTTATACAGTTCCCTTTTAAACATTGTTATAGTCCCAGCCTTCACAACCTCCTCAGGTAAGGAGTTCCACAAGTTGACTGTGCGCTGTGTGGAGAAGAACTTCCTTTTATTTGTTTTAAACCTGCTACCTATTAATTTAATTTGGTGACCCCTAGTTCTTGTATTATGGGAATAAGCAAATAACTTTTCCTTATCCACTTTCTCCACATCACTCATGATTTTATGTACCTCTATCATATCCCCCCTTAGTCTCTTCTTTTCCAAGATGAAGAGGCTTAGCCTTTTTAATCTTTCCTCATATGGGACCCTCTCCAAACCCCTAATCATTTTAGTTGCCCTTTTCTGAACCTTTTCTAGTGCTAGAATATCTTTTTTGAGGTGAGGAGACCACATCTGTACACAGTATTCGAGATGTGGGTGCACCATGGATTTATATAAGGGCAATAATATATTTTCAGTCTTATTCTCTATCCCCTTTTTAATGATTCCTAACATCCTGTTTGCTTTTTTGACCGTCTCTGCGCACTGCGTGGATATCTTCAGAGAACTATCCACGATGACTCCAAGATCTTTTTCCTGACTCGTTGTAGCTAAATTAGCCCCCATCATATTGTATGTACAGTTGGGGTTATTTTTTCCAATGTGCATTACTTTACATTTATCCACATTAAATTTCATTTGCCATTTTGTTGCCCAATCGCTTAGTTTTGTGAGATCTTTTTGAAGTTCTTCACAATCTGCTTTGGTCTTAACTATCTTGAGTAGTTTAGTATCATCTGCAAACTTTGCCACCTCACTGTTTACCTCTTTCTCCAGATCATTTATGAATAAATTGAATAGAATTGGTCCTAGGACTGACCCTTGGGGAACACCACTAGTTACCCCTCTCCATTCTGAGAATTTACCATTAATTCCTACCCTTTGTTCCCTGTCTTTTAACCAGTTCTCAGTCCGTGAAAGGATATTCCCTTTTATCCCATGACAGCTTAATTTACATAAGAGCCTTTGGTGAGGGACCTTGTCAAAGGCTTTCTGGAAATCTAAGTACACTATGTCCACTGGATCCCCCTTGTCCACATGTTTGTTGACCTCTTCATTAATTATATTATATTATATTATATTATATTATATTATATTATATTATATTATATTATATTATATTATAGAAAGAGACATTTTAACATTTTTAGAAGGTATTACTGGCACATGAAACCTTAAATTAGAGTGAATAAATGAAGACTCAGCACAGCACTTCTGAAAGGTTGCCAACCCCTGGTCTAGATTAATGTTTATCGTAGCTGGTGACAGAGCACTAGTTAATTTTTGTTCTTTGTTGAATGCCTAGATGCTAAATGTTAAGGCAACAGGATCAGAGCTGTGTAAAACAAAATTTAAGACCAGGGGTACACAGGCATTTATTTGATCTGAAGGCCAGATTTGATCATTTATACAGGACCTTGAAATATTTTACATGAAAAGGGCTACATATGTTTTATACAAAGTATTATATGATATGATACATACTACCAGGTCTTAACTGTTTATTGGCAAGGAAACTGGAAGGCATGAACAGATTGAATCACTATTTTGTTATGAATCTGCAAAATACTGTACAAGTATTTTGAAATTCTTAAAGTAGCTGATCTGCTCCACACAAAATATTAAGATTAATGAATAACAAACTTTTTTTCTGTTTCTGTGAAACCTTGTTTCACAACTCTGGCAATTTTAAAGAGTGAATTCAGGGAATTAAATACTAAGGTCTTGCACACATGTACTCACTGGCATCTCTGTGTAAATGTCATTATTTTTAGTAAATGGAGCACCAGAACAGGAATCGAGATGTGTTCTAGAATATTATTATTACTGGAACTTATCAACAAGTCTCCCAAGTCAGATGTTGGGGTATCTTTTAAGTCATATTCTCCCACTTCTTCCCTACTCTTATTCCATCTCCTCTGGAACTGAATACATTGCCTCTCTAGCACACCTAATCTCTCCCCACCCCACCCCCGAGGTAGAGAATGAGAGTGTGGAGCTGGCAGTCACTTATATTTGTTATTTAGTTAATAGTGGCATAGAAATAACAAATAAAATAGATAATTATTAAAAATAAATCATGATCGTTAGACATGGGATTAAGAAACAACAAAGATTAAGAGTTAGCAATGGGGTTCAGTCACTTCCAAATTATTTTTAAATGGTCTTGGATTATAACTTCTGTCTTTTTCCATGCCTGTCAAACACCTAACACCATTTGGGTGTTAATTAAATCATTATTATCAATATATCAAACTGTTGGCCCTTAAAGAGGAATGATGCTCAGTTGCTTTCACCCAGTATTTTGATTTGAATGAGCCTCTTAAAGTTGAAAAGCTCCCTGCCTCATTGTTCTAACAGGCTGTTTTAATTTCTTTTCCATTTTCTTTTTCCCCAGCACTCCAGTTCACGCCTGAGTTACCAAAGCAACATTCAGGGATCTTCTCAGTCCCAGAGTACAATGGGCTATTCCACATCATCTCAACAGAGCTCTCAGTATCATCAGTCTCATCAGTCTCATAGGTACTGAGACCTAATAGACTGCGCTTAGAAAGGAATGGACTAAAAGTCAAAAGACTCCAGCAATATGAAGTTCCTAACAATGAGAAGAACCAAAAATGCAAACTGTGATACAGATTTAAAGTTCGCAATTATAAAAGGAAAACTTTATTTACTGAAGATTTTTTTTTCAATGACTCTGTTCCTTCTTTATTGCCATAAAGGAGATTCTTGTGAAGTGCCCCCCGCCCTCCCGCACTTCCCTCGCATGTGTTCCATTGTGGTAACTCTAATGAAACCGTCTGATCTGAACCCAGCACTTAACTTCTTTAATCTTTGGAATTTTTGAAGGATTCCTGGTGCACCTTTCTCATGCTGTAGTGATCGCCATAAATCTATCTTTTCAAATCTCTTTAATGGGATTTTAAAGTTTTAAAATCTTGAACTCCGAGGCTTTCAAGCTTGTATATAGTTAGTTTTATACTAGGCAAACCAGTTTAGCTATACAGGTATAATGCACCTTTTAAAAGCACTATGTTTTTTTCACAAGATATTACTGTTTTCCTCATGGATGTCAAGAACAGCAAATTTTACTGTTCCAGAGTATTTTACTATTCTGTTTGTATTAGTCTAGTTTTCAGGCGACGTCTTAGGGGGGGAAAAAAAACAAAAAAATACCAACCCAAGTCTCTGCAGCAGCTAATGTGCTTCATGGTACTGGACTGTACACCAAACAGAAGATTGTGAATGTTTCCTAAATCTTTCATGTTGAATCCCATACATATTATGACCATGTTCTGAGTAGTGTTGAATTAAGCATTATTTTAAACTAAAGCATGATACTTACATGAAAATGAGATGCTTTCGGAGCGCCATTGGAACAGAGAAATGGAATGCAATGGAACGTCTTCTCTGGTTGGGCACCCAAAATAGCCAGGAAAATATATTTAGTGCCCTATGATCTCAGCAGAAGAGAGAATGTGGTTGAGGACTTATACTAGTCCTTGTTTAAAAAAACAAAACTAAACAAAACAAAAAACCACTTCTTTAATGTGTGTGGGAGCTCTATATATCTGGCTTCTCTGATGCAGTCTCCCTTTGTCAGTTTCCCCAAATCAATTATCTAAGTATAAAGATGACAAAAATGTAAAGGATTATAAAATAAAAACAAATAATTGTCCATTTTTATATAAAATCATCAAATTTAAGAGAACTTATTGTATGTTTTGAAGAGCATGTTGAAAATTGTCTTCATTTTTCATGTTTAATAACGCAAATTCTTTATTCTTCACATTGCTGTGATTAATCCCGATTGGTTGCACTGAAATGTTTCTTTTTCCCAAGAGCAAACACGTTGTGATTGTGCCTAAGGACCATAAGTGGATGGGTTACTAGCAGTCTATCCCAGGTAAATAATTAGAGCTTGCAAGCATAATTGGAGGATCATTATCCAACTTTCAGCGCCACAGGTATTCAGAGACACATAATGTATAATGTGGAGCAGCTCCATTTTCCGTCTGTGTTTAGAAATAAGGCTGATGAATTTGATTGCACTAAAACTGGAAAGACATTCACGTACTTTAGAATGTTCTTCGCTGTATGAGCAGCACCAGTCTTTTTTAATTGATTGCTGGAGAAGAGTCAAGAAAGGAGCAAATTATGTTTAAGCAATGATATTGCGGACATTTACACTACACAGTGTGATATCATGGTTAGTTGTGTTCTATCCTGAATCCATGCAAGACTTTAGACATAAACACTATACATTCCACACCAAAATTGTGATAGAAGCTAGGCAGGTGGTAGATCTGTTTGCTCTGAGGAGAATTTTTTTTGTCCCAGTTAGAGTAATAAATATTTCCATTGAGAGTGAGCTCCCAGTCACCTTAAATGCTTTTTTCCTCTCACAAAAATGTTTTGCTTTTATAACCAGTTGGAAACCTGGTTTGGCCACACCAGCTGCCACAAGACTTTGCTCCGTTTGCCGATGACACCAGGCTTCTCTGGAAAGTGATTGAAGATAGAATGGGAAAGAAGTGATAAAAATGAGATGAAGCAATTTGAAGGAAAATATAAATTAGGACAAAACCATCTCCTATTGGATACTTTCCACCTTTATTCTTTGTGATACTACATGGCCTGTGCTTCTGCGTAACTTAGTTGGCAGGAACTGATTTTAATTGTTAGTAAATTTTTTTACCTGCTTGCAATATATCTGGGCTCGAAAGATGCAAGTCCCCACCTCTTAATGTTGTCAGTGGGAGTCCCATGTCTGTCTGAAGGAGAATTTTGCCCTGCCCTACAACATTTATTGGATATTCTTCTGACTGGCTTCTAGTTTTCTGGATACCAGGCTCTGGTCATTGTCTCCTGTCTTCTTCATAGCCCTCTGTCCTCTCAAAACACCATTGCCTATTGTAACACAATTGTTTAACATTTGTCCCCCTCCCACCTGCTTTTATTCATCATCAAATTATTGATGGTGGCAGGGGGACAAAAATCTGCTTGTAATTAAGCTGGCCTCTTATAGTGCCAGCAAAGCTGAATCATAGCGTAGGCTCATGATGTGTGGAATGCAAAGATACACAGCATTATAATGTGCTTTAATTCAATGAGCTTCCATCCCCTAGAATGACTGACTGCTATCACCATTGTCTAAACTGAATAGATAATTCTGTATTTGCTAGATCTAAATTGCTTGCTGTGCTTTAGCCCCTTGCAGCTTCTGTGCACGTGCAAAGCTGAGCTAACTCCTCCATTGCCTTCAAAATAAAAGTAGAAAGGGGAATAAATAAAAGCAGTGGTTACTGCTTAAAAATGTGTACTGTGCAAGTTTGCTCGCTTTCTCTCTCTTTGTCAGTTGGTGTTCGCGTTCGGATATTTGGCTTTTTCTGGTGAGCTATGTGTGAATTTCATGGTGGATGGGAGCCAAGATGAGAGAGACTTGTTAAGGGGTAATTTCATGAGGAAAAATGCTCTTTGTATTCAGAGGTTAATCATGTAATATGTTATGGGAACCCAGGATCATGTATATTTTTCTACCTGTGGAGTTTTGGTACTTGACACTGATTATTCACAGTTTTGACCTTACCCATAACCTCTGTGTGCCCTCAGAAAGGTATTTCACACTGGCAACTAGAAATGGAAAGTGACATCAACTTGATTGTTTTCTCATTCCTGTTCCCTTGGTGAAACAGTGGACAGTCAAATACCATCCTGCAATGTTTCTCATCTGGTTTTTGGAGAAGACAGGAGAGTGAGGAATGGGATTAGCAGCATAGTCTACATTGGTGAAGTTTATGTAGCACAAACTGCACAATGAAGGAAGAATATTGTGAAAGCTGCGAGTCCTGCACTGTATCTGTGACACTGTATCTTTTGGGGGGGAGGGGGAGGGGGAGGGAAGAGCATTCTGAGGGGAGGGTTGGGGTAGCTTGAAGTATTCAGATATGTCTAATATTTTATATAAACATATTAAAGCTTAGTTCCCCTTCATAATCTTCAGTAATGGTACTTAAACACCATTAAGCAAAGAATTGTTTTAGGATTAAATAAATGTATTGTACATAAGGCCATATGTAATCTTCTAAAAGTGTCGCCACACAGGAGCGATATGTATTACTATATGAAAAAAATCCTTAATGCACTGTTATCTCCTAAATATTTAGTAGTAAATTAATACTATTTAATTTTTTTAAAAACCTGTCTTGTGTAGACACTAAAAAGTATTACACAAAATGTGGACTGAAGATGTCCTTTTAAACAGCAATTTAAAGAACTTTTTATCTATGTAATATAGTATACTTTTCAAATTGTTCTAGTTTGTATTCTCCCATGTTTGCTATTGGTGGAAGTGTGTCTGTTGCTCTTCAGTTATTTTTTTATAATTTCATGCACGTATCCTTCATTTTTGTAGTTTTTATTATAGATTACTGCATATGCTCTTCCTGCTGCCACAAAGCTTTGCTGCTTTAGCTCTATGGTGGCCACATACAGCAATACCCATGCTGATGAGTTTGCAAAAACACAAAACAAAATATTTGTTTCTCATTCTAGAGCTAAGAGTTTACTGCTTTTAAGTTGTCCTCATGTTGCTCTTGAAATGACTGTTAAAACTGAACTATGAGTTCATTGCATTTATTTTATATTCCTGGTTGTCATGAAATTGAATTGACTTTGCTTCAGTGTGAATTTTTTTAATACAAATAATATACATTTGTAATAATAATAATAATAATAATAATAATAAAAGGTTCAAATCAAAGAAGTGTGCTGGAAAGTTGTGAACATCAGACACTGAGTTACAAAAGAAGCAATGTATCCTGCAGAGTTGTGACCTGTAATTGTATTCAGATGTTTATATCATCATAAACCACACAAAACAGAGCTTGTAAAACCTCCAGTTTGGACTTATAGCCTTTTTAAATACCCAAGAGGGTATTCGTGTTTTGTATGTACGGAAATAGAATGAAGCTTTATGGAAAAACAAAACAGGTGGAATGCTTGGTGTACTCTCTAAAGTGATTTAGCATGCAGCTTGGATACCACTTATAAAAATATAAAACTACCAACCTGGTGATTTTACATATTTGTCTTCTAAAAAAGCTGTGCATTTGGAGACTAACCCCCACCCCCCCACCCGCTTACCTCTTCCTCCTCCCCCCCCCCCAATCCCATTTCTTGGCTATCTTTGAATATAATTCTCACAAGTGTCTAAGGTAACAGCATGTTAGATTGGAGAACATGAGCTGGGGAACTCAGCTGTTTTTCAGGTTGATTTTCTGTGCTTCCTTGGCCTGCATATTATAACTCCACAAGTCAGTTTTTCAGAGATGGTTGTTATACTGCGTTTTCCATAAACTGCACCCATTTTCTTCATCCCAGCCGTGTGTGAGAGAATGGCTGCCACTCACTTGCTTCTCGACTGACACCAAAAAGGAGGCTTGAATTTCTACTGTAACTTTAGGACAAGGTAAGAACGTGCTGTACCCTTGTCATTACTGCTGGCTTCTAGCAAATAAAGAGTTCTGACCAATTCCTCCTCCCTGATGCGTCCAAGGATTAGGTTTAACATGATGCATGCATGGTATCAAAGAGGTTTCTTTACTTTGTGTCTGCACTGGTGTCTTGCATTTCCAGTGTGTAGTATCTTTCACCTAGAAGGATCCCAAAACATTTTCCAGATGATATTTACAAATTATAGGAATCTTTTCATCAAGCATTCCAAGGGGCTGCAACATGTGTGGTTATGTTTATTCCTCTTGAAGAGAGTATGGCTGGTTAGCCGGTGAGGGTAGACATGGTTATATAAAGGATTCTCTGCCTACATTACTCCACTTACTATGTTTTTTCCCTCTTCTGCTTGTACTTGGTGGAGTGCTGCAGCAGCAGCCTTTCGAAATCCCTGGTCCACTGGAATGTACAGCATTGTCTCAGAGATCATTCATCATTCCCTGCAGTGTGCTTAAGTTGGATGCCAGCCTTTGAGGTCTGGCATTCTGTGTCAAAGAGCTAAGTTTATGACTAATGATCTAAAGAAGAATCAGCCCTGCAGCATCCAGCCATTTATGGGTAAGGGCTGCAAAGACAGTGTTTAAAGCTGAGATAAGCTTATGCTAAGAGTTAGCACCAAAGCAGAGGAGAGGCAACAAAAAGTGTCAGAATATTTGTTGCTGATGGCAAGATACAAGTTCTGAACAGAAAATCAGGCTGAAACTTTAAGGGCAATAAATTTTTACTTCAGGTGGTTTTACAAATATTGATGGAGGGAGTGTGGAAGGCAGTGTTGTCTGGAGGAATGAGCACAGACTTAGGAATCAGGGTCCTGCATTCACACTTTGGCTCTATTACTGAATCCGTGGGGCCTTAAAGTCACTTCTCCTTTCTGTCTGTTTCCTCATTTATAAAATGGGGCTAATACTTGGGTATCTCACAGTAGTAGTTTGAGGATTAGTTAGTTTTTGTATAGTACTTTGAAAATGTACAGCACTACAGAAATGCTAGGTATTATTAACTCAGTCTAGATAAACTCAGAAGTTTAGCATTGTTTCAGAGACCAACAAAGGATAACGTTGACCTGAAATACTATTTAACAGACATTGGTTTTTCATGCAAGTGAATTTCATGCCCTTCTTTTCCAACACAGAGCGATGCGTGGTCAGCAAATGTGATTTTGTTTTTGCATTTTTTTAATATTCAGAAAGAAAAATATTTTATTGTTGCATCAAGACACTGCAGGGATTGATTTTTTCATTAATAAATTAAATATTTATTAGCACAACCATTATAGTGAAGGATGTGAGTAATGGGACTTCAGATACAATCAGCTTGTAAAATACTGTGCTATTCCCAGAATTCTTATGCAACAATAATATCCACAGTAAATGTTTTTAAAAGTCATAATCCCTCATTCTGGTGATGTTTAAAATCTGACGGTTATTGCCTGCATACATAATATTTTTATTTTAGGTATTTGTATAAAAACACTATCGCAGGATCAGTCTCTCTAGCTTTGAAAATAAACATCCTGGCATGCATGTGCAGTACTTGTGAGAAAGCATTATCTGTGAGATTGTGTTCTTTGGAGTCCCTTAAATAGGATGAAGAATTTGGAAGAAAGTGTAAATTGCGTACTTTTATTATGTGCATTCACAACATGTGGCTAAAAATCTTGTCTTCTCTTGTCCGTGAATGAAATAAGTCAGCAAAGCATTCCCTGGGCTATGTTGCCTTTAGGTGCCATTCCATATCAGTGCATTTTAGATGCCAATAAAACAAAATGAGTCAAATTGATGCCTGAAATCAGTTGTTAAACAAGGGATCTATTTGCCCCAGTAATGTCACTGCTAAATTGGAGTCATGCTCTGTGGATGTAAGTCTAAACTAGCAGTGAGAGTTACTAAAACAAATTAGCTAAGGACTCTTCTCTCATTTTTAAATGTGATTTTTGAATCAATAGATTTCTTCTGTTGGAAGACACAGAACCTATGATATGAAATTTAATCATAATGATATGTTCTATACTGTCTCCATCCCACAAAAAACCGAGAATACAAGCAGTGTAGGTAATGTATACATGCAGGGGCCAGGACAATGGGGCCCCAATCTTGATTGAGGCACTCTGTGTGATACGGTAATGGAAATAACCAATGTCATCAGACTTTTCCAGCCTAAGTTTAAAAAAAAACAACACAAAAACCCAAAATCTAGGTCACTTTGCATAAATCAACAGTTCCACACTGAGAGGATGCACACTATGCTGCGAAGTAGCCTCATTAATTAACCTGAAAATTACTTCAGCGGGGGAACTTTCAAACTGAGAGAACCTTTACAAATATAAACTTTTAGAAGGAAAAGAATGTGGAAAAGACAGGAAGGACACATGAGATGTCTAAAATTAGTGCTTAGTTGATGACTATTTCCATGCAATCTATGGTAACACCTTTATGCTAGGCAGGTAGAAGTCAAAAGACTTGCTTTTAGACTCCAGGATTCCTCCAGCAGGCCAACCCCCGTGTAACATTTCACTGTGGTTTGCTCATGCAAAACGTCTCAGGACATCTCCTAAATCTCCCTGTGTAGTATAGCTGATGGGTTCTTACCAATACAGTTTACCACATTTCTGCATGCTGAAGAGACACCTACAAAAAAATTGTAATCAAGTTTCCTAGTTATTCTGCTTATTCATACATCCAAATGTGTGTGTGTGTTGAGACATGGTCTGTTAGCCAAAAATGTGATAAAACAGGATACCCTAAACAGCCAAAATAACTAAGTATAGCAACTTTCAACATTCATGTTTCGGCAAGGTTTCAGATATACACAGTGTGTCCCAGCTTAGGATGCTCAAGGCTAGACATTCTCAAATGAGTAACATGAGAACTTTTTTCATCTGTATACATGACCAGCTTCCATTTCTACAGTTACAAGAGGGTAAATCCATTATTTAAGCTAGAACTACGTGCTGTGAGGCAAAACCACCCAGCATCCCACAATGCTGGGTGATCTGTATTACATACAAATCACAGGCTCCCAAGCTTCCATTTTATAATGGATGTTCACAAGCTGTTTTGGAAATGAAGCTACAAACTACGTAACAGTTACTCTTTCAACAGAGACTAGATGGCTCAAGGGGTGGCATGCTCAGACGTTCACCTCTGAATTGCCACCTTAATGTCACCCTATGCCAGCAGCAACTGCAAATTGTTACCATTTGATGGCTTTTTGGTGTCCTGTAAGAACTGAGTGTGATGGGCAAAGTCCAGTTCCTAATGGGCAGCTGTCCACATTACAGAAGCCAACTGACACAAACTGGTACCCTTACTGGAAGTCTCAGGGGAGAGGCCAATACTGCAGAGTTATGAAAATTCTCCAGGGTTCAGGTATTTGAGCTGGTCGAGGGAGCTTCATTTGACATTGTGTTGTACGTATTGTATATATTTAGATAAGACTTCCATTTTCAGGAGCTAATCTCGTACATTTCAAGAGTGCTTAATTCACAGTTCTACAGAATCTATTCATTGAACAATTTTAAAGTCTAATAAAAATTCCATTCGTAGCTAAAGCTCATACAACCTGCTAAGAACGTAAAACATCCAGAACACCAGAACATGCACCTCTAGTTACAAATGCAACTTCAGCAAGCGATCGAGTTTTTGGTGCCAATTCATTTTTAACCGTAAGAAAGTGAGGACTTAAAAGCTGAAGCCCTTACAAGCATGTCTTCCCACCCGACAGGGCTGTAAGTGCAGAAGTGGGTCTGATGTATTTTCTCCATCACATCATGTGTATATAAATGTTTTTGGTGTGTAGTATTTACATGGAAATATGTTAACCTGTTTTCTTGTCTGTTCCATGGAAAGACTGATCTATGATCATGACAGTTCACCAGGTTCAGGTGTGTTGGAGGGAGGGTTTTGCAACTCAGATGCTTCTCCCATCTCAGCTGCCATTAACATTACAAGCTTTATCCAAAAATCAGGTGGTAGAATGACAGGCACTAATTTTGAGTGATCACCAAGTACAGCGAGTGGCTGAATGCTCCCTATTGTGGTTGCGGTTCCTGCTTTGATCAATTCTTCTGAAGAGTCTGTGATGTTCTAATGTCAAAAGGATCATTCGTTCCTTCTCTTTAAACCCTGTCTGCCTGTTGTGTGACATGGATTGAAACATACCTGAGTCAGTTCTCCAGGGTGTGCCTGACTTGTTCTGGCTAACAGCATCTTCTCAGCTCCATAGGAAAAGACTCACAATGTAAAATGTAAATGCAGGTTCCACTAACATTTGTCCCTCTTTACTTTAGACAACTATGAAATGTCTCTCTGAGATGAGACCCATTTTCCAAAATCCCCAGAGTCCTGATGTTCTCAGGAAGAAGCCTAACAATGCCGATATTCATGTTTTATGGGGAGTTCTGACTCAAATTTTAGAGCTGGTTTGTCATGCAAACATGTGCCCCTAAGCCATCCAATGACTGGAAAGAACTAATATATTTTAAGCAGTATGTAGTCCTTACTTAACTATTTATCATTCATGAAGACTACATTGGCAGCTGCAAGGAGATAAGGAAATCCCAAGATGATATAGAACCTGGTTTTTGTGTAGTACCGTAAGTTAAGAACTTCAGTAGGGATAAAGATTCTGATCCTACTTCCATTGCAGTAAATAGCAAAACTCCCATTAACTTCTATGGAAGGAGGATGAGGCCCAAAATCTATAATGTAAACACAAAATCCTTTGATCAGATTTCATATCAGCCATAAAATGAGAGAAGTTAGCAACAGAAAAGGCTTAGTCCATCTCTCTGCCAATGCAGGGTTGTTCTGTACAGGAGGCTTGAGTATTGTGTACACATTTAAAAGTTCTTGGCAATGAGTCTCCACCATTCCTTTAAAAGACTATTCAACTATCTAATAGATCTCACCTGCCAGGAAACTTTCCCAACTGTTCAAGCTACAGGGTCTTTTTCTTTTTTGGATGAAATATGTCCCATCAATGTGCAGGACAGACAGAAAAGGCTGGCAGAAACCCATGATGCCTTGCTTGCAACATGCAAAAGAAAATAAGTTAATGTATCACTAATTTCAAATTGCTGTTGTCCTGATCCATGCTGTGTAATGTGCAGTTTGTGTAAGAGCTCAGTCAGCAGGAAGAGAGAAGCGGTCTCGGCATTTCTGCTTTACTAAGTTATCTGACAGGACCGGCTAGTCACGCTGCTGGAAAGAAGACGACAGGGACGGTGCTGCAGACAAGAAGTCTGATGAATTTTTCTTGCAATGATACAAGAACATCCTGCACTGGGCTCAAAGATGCCAGGTGTGGGGGAACTGCTGCAATCAATTTGCAAAGCAGTGTCCCTGACACCACAATGGATGCCATTTTAAATTATCTTAGCTTCCCTCTGAACAACTGACTGTCTGCAGTGGGTCCAATAACAATATTGGTCTTGCCCAACTCCCAGCCAAAGACCATGCAACAGCTAATTCTGAAAGTGAAAGAAAGGAAATATAACCCCAGCTATTCTTCCAGCTAGCAACTTACTCAAGAGGAAGAGGGAGGCAATTGTGGTCTGTTGGCCAACGCCCCTTGGCATATGAACATTTTTATGGGTGTGGGTGCAGAAAGAGAGTGAGTTTATTAGCTTTCTGTCATGTTTACCAGCTTCAGTGCTCATTACTCAGCCAGGGACTATTCTCTCCCCTCAGGATATCTGAGTACATCCCACTGAAGCCCATTTGGAGTTATTTGTGTCCCACAGAGGGAGGATAAGGCCCCTGGAGTTGTTCTCTTGCATTTAATTTATATGATGTTGATTTGTATCTAGCTATTTTTTAAGTTAGTATGATTCATTTTTGCATGGGCAGGTGGGAGTGGCTCCATTATTTTCTTTTGAATCACTTCACATTTTTTTGTCACTGGAACATGCTTTAACAACTGTGTGGGGGGAGCCTGGTGGGAACAGGCTGGGTGGCTCTGTCTCAGCTTGTGCTGCTGCTCCAGGGGCACGAGAAATTCTGTAGGGGAACTCCTCCTGATTTTTTTGAACTGGGTTCTCCAGTTATGGCAGCCGGACCATTTCTGATCTCTCCATGGGACTTGTTTCCTTGGAGAGAGAGTGAACTTCATCCTTTGTGTTCAGGGGATGAGACTTCTGCAGTGGTTTCCCTATTGTAGATGAGAGATGGGATCCCATACACCTTTCAGGGATACGCTGTCTAAACACTGCTACGCTTGCTTCCAGACACTCTCTTTTTATATCAGAATCCAGAGATCCTCCTCTCATCACTAGCACTAGCGGGGAGATTTTAGAACAATAAGCCTCGGCTCCATACGGTCTGCTGAAGATTATCTGTCATTGCTTCCTACAGGCTTGGCAAATTTGGCTTTCACAGACTGCAGAACCAAAGCACAATGTAGGGTTTTGCCCAAACCAAAACCACGCCTCTGTAGCGAGCACATCACACATTTTACAGTGCCCACCAGTGTGTTAGTTGCTTCACAAGTGACAGAAATGTTATCCCTTCCTGAAACAGCTTACAGTCTAATTACACGTTACAGTTCTGAGTTTTAATAGACAAAATAAGTCCTACAAAAACTAATGAAGACATTAAGGGCCAGATCCTCTGCGAGTGTAAACTGGCATAACTCCATGGACTTCAAAATCTGTGCTCCCTATGTGCAAAAATGAAAAGACATTTCCTAAGAGCAAAAACTCCCCTTGCAGGCAAATACCTGAGAAAAATAGCAGGCTTGCACTTTAAAATTAGTCTAAGTACGTGGCTTCACAAGGGATGTGCTACTAATGCACTATTTGTACTCCCAACGGACTGGCTGCCAGCATTGTAATGATTTGCAGTAACACTGTATTCGGGGAGGTCTTGTACTTAGGATGGGACTAAGGCCTGGTCTACACACACATGATGCACTGTCATAACTATTTTAGTTAGGGCTCTGTTTTTTCACTAATATGTTTACACCACTATGTGTGGGCACAGTCAAACCAGTATAAAGGTTCTTTTAGCACTATAGCTTATTCCCCTTTCTGTATGGGAATAGCTATACTGGTATAAAGCACCCTTATATTAATATGACTGTCCATGATAGGGAAGATTGTACTGCTTCAACTATACCAGGATAGTCAAAACAGTATAACTGGTGCATAGACAAGGCCTAAGAATGAGCACTAATGGATACGGTTCTCAGTAGTTCATCTGTTCACTGAGATACTCTGGGCATGTCACTTAATTCATCTGTTCCTCAGGTTATCCATTTGTAGGAGAAGTATAATAATAGCTTCCAAGAGTGTTGAGTTTGATTAAATAACTGCTCAGCATGGAAGCACTTTGAGACCCCCCACGGAAAGGTGCTTTAGAAGTGCAAAAGTATTATTGCAGCTAATATTTGTGCACTTTGGATTTAGTGAATGGACTGACTTTGGTTAGTTTTCATTTCTTTTGCCTTCCGGTAACCAGATTCACTAATCCACTTACAGGAAATTTAGCTTAACAAGAAATATGCCTAACGGAAATCTACCAGACGCTGCAGGTGTTCCATGGTGAACTTGAAAAAGCTTTGGTTAAGGAATCTAGAACCAGGTGTTGCAGTATGTTGGGAAGCAGGGACAGAACGTCCGCGGATAGATGTTCCCCCTTTTGCCCTCTGAGAGAGGAACTGCTGATTTGTTTTTTTTCCACAGAGCTCAGGTAGCAGAGATGATGGCAGTTCTTTTCCAGTGCATAAATAATGTATTGGCCATATACATCTCCTGCTGACAATTGGCTACAACATGTCATGCTGAGGAATGCAAGAGAGCAACAAACGAGCACTCCCTTGGCAGCCAGCAATGAAGAGGCAGTTCAGCTGCCCATAAAATGCCATCGGGTAAGTATGTCCCTCCGGTTACCAACAACAAATCTCACACAGAATGCCAGACATTGGAAGGGAAAGCAGTTGACGTTACTTTTCAGGATCATTTATACCTTTGTCACTAGGCTGTTTTCCCTTGAGAGCAGTGAGCATTAATTACGCTGTTTTCTTAACAGACAGCAGACGTTGAATTTCAAGTCTCTCAAAAAGAGTTTGGCCAAATACTGTCACTCTGACATAAAGCCATGAGCAGCCTGAAACCTTGCTCATTTAGATTTAATTGACTTTTTCAGAGCCCCCCGTAGCAGAATTCCCCCATGATTTCAATAAGAGTTGAAGGCGTGGAGCTGCTGCAGAATTGGACCCTAAGGTGTTCTCAATGTTTTCTTCACACTCCATTGCTGGAAATACCTTCCTGAGGCTTGAACAAAGAATGCCTTTCCCCAGTAACTGTCAGTGGCCATATAGCAAGCTCTTCCACCCTAGACTCTTCCCCTGCACCAGCTTGGTAACAAAACTTGAAGGCAGAGTTTTATAGCTGTGTTTTGGGCAGGTATTTCAAATGTGGGTGCCTAATTCCATATGTAGGCTCCTAAATAAAAGGCTCCTGATTTGAAGAGGTGCTATGCACCTGCTGCTCCAGAACATGGCTCGGAATTCCCAAGCCAAGATTAAAACTCCTGACCTTAATTATTAAAAAGCTCTCTCAGAACTCTACAAAGCTCTATCACATGCACATTAAAATACACTGGCCAGGGCAGATGACATTTAAAATGAAAATTACATGAGAAATACCACTTACTGCAATTTTAACATATGTCTTTAAGACAGTTTATGGCTAGATTACATACCCTATTATACATGTTCATACATATTATTTTAGCATCTCCAATAATGCAGCCATTACTAACCTGGGGCAGCTGAAATGCTGTGTGATATCCTGGGGAAGGATGAAGTGAACACTTGTTGCAAATCTTTGTACTTTATTAGTCTCTAGTCAAGTAACTTGCATGGTTCCTTGCATGACTGCATTACAGTGGCAAGCTGTAGTGATCTGCAACAGCTATATGAACATTGCAGGCATAGACAGCGCCTGGAGATAATGTAGGTTAAGTAGATTATCAGGAAATCTGCAGCCTTCTGACATTTACAGCCATTTATACTGTGTGCTTCCTCTCAGCACTTACCAGGTGCTGCTAGCATTGGAGCAAGCATAAGTGCATCCTGGTGATATCTGCATGAAATTTGCATTAAAAATTAGAAATAAAGTACAGCCCCAACAGTTGTTGCACATCTGCTCCCAACTCTGCAATGGCATCTGTGCACCGGCCTCAAGTTATTCTTATTTCTAGCAGGAATAATTTTCACTGAGGGGACTGTATGCAGCCTTTCTACCAGTCAGAATGTGGGTGCACATTAAGGGCTAGATTCATGCTTGTGTCAATATTAGGGCCAACAAACAGAAAAGGCAACTGTCAACTCCCCTAGCTCAATGTTGCCTGTGTTCTCCCTTCTGTTCTTTTCTCTTAAATTTGCACCTTAAAGCAGCTATTTTCCCAATAAAAATGCTCATCCAATGAGGCAGCAGACTCTTATGCTTGTCCAAAATAGAAATTTGGGGTAGCTTGATTCTCCCCTTATCTAAGAATTTACACCAGTGAAAAGTGCTGTAAAATGCTACCGAAGCAGGATGATGATTGATTGGTTTGGAGGGTCGGCATAGGTGAAAGCTTTCCGAGTCCACTCAGCTGGAGTTACAGGCTTAAGGTGTAAGAGGTTTGGAATGGGGTTTTTATCCTTTTCAGTTGTGCTCCATTGGGTAAGGTGTAAGGCAAGTAACACTCTCAAGGTTTGGCTGCCATCTGCTGGTGAATTCCAGGGGCATGAAATGCAGGCACTCAAAAATGAAAACTCCTAGTAGAAATTCGAAAGAACCCTGTCACATTTTTTTCATCCCATGTCATTTATCGTTCTGTTGACAGAAACTAGCCCTGCCATGTTATCACATTTGTGCTGCCAGACCGCAATGTTAAGCCTACAGAGTTTGGAGTGTTATAGTCTTCTTGCCAGTGAAGAAATCATTGTTTTCTCTGTTACAACGCCTGGTGTGTAACCTATAAAAACCAGACTTCCAGCTGCCTAAGGTTCAAACTGGGTGACCTCTCTAGCCATGTTCTTATGTGGCCCCCAGCACTGTAGTCTCCCAAGTGCTTATGGTGAAAGTGGTACTGTGGGTGTTTCCTGAGGAAGGAAGCGCAGGGAGGTTGTGATTAACAACGCAGCCTTGGCTTGTGCCCCCCAGTTCTGCATCTAGGTATCCCCCTCCTCCCATGTGGAACATAAGCCCATTTGCCTCTGGGGCACCTCTGTCCCTTGCCTGAGGTTATTTTATTTTTTCCACTGGGTCCCTGAGAATGCAATCATCAATTTGCTTGTTCCTCCTTTCTCACAAAAATGGCCCCATTCTCAAATTACAGATAATTTCTTCTGTCATCTTTATATCTAAAAAGCCAGTTAAAACAGAAATTGAAATTCATCAGTAAAACGAAGTAACCCAGGAAGCCACGAGCCATCATCAAGTTGGCATGTCTTCAGAGCCAGCTCCTCAGCTGTCAACAGAGAACCTGAGGAGGACCTCATAGTAGAGCCTGGAAAAAGCTTTCAGAGTCATGCTGACAAATCACTGAGCTGAGATGTTCTGTAGGTCCTGCCAGGGTCTAGCACAGGGGTGGGCAAAGTATGGCCTGCGGGCTGGATCTGGCTGTTTTAAGCCGGCCTGTGAGCTCCCGCTGGGGAGTGGGGTCTGGGGCTTGCCCCACTCTGGTGCTCCAGCCAGGGTGCCATGTCAGGGGCCGCTCCAGCTGGGGCTCTGGGTTGCCACAGCATGTTTTCATCCCAAATTGGGACAAAAAGCTGAAATATCAAAATTTTTCACAAAAGGAAATATTCAAAAAATTTCAATTCAGAAATGTTGGAATGTTTCATGTAGACATTTTTTATTAAAAAAAAAAAAAAGAAACATTCTGATATTCCCAAAACTGAAATATTTAATTCCAGTTTGTTGAACTGACCAACTTTTCAAGTCAGTCCAACATTAAACTGAATTTTACCATTGTCACAGGGAAACTAGTTCAGGAACCTGGTACCCACATTCTTCCCTATGGGCAAAGGTTCCTGGCTGCACTCCATTTCCCAGGATGCATCTACAGTCATGTGACTCCCATGATGCACCAAGCACTTTGGTCAGAAAGGAGTCCATGTTGCATCATGGAAGATGTAGTCCCATAGGGAGCTCAGCCCATTGAGAGAATGAAGGCCTGAATTATAACTCCAGTAAAGAAAGTACAATAGGGAAATTCTGCTTAATGTTGAATAATATTTTGTTTCAATTTTCTGTCAGTAAAACTGAAAAAAAATGGCAAAATTTAAATTTTCCTGTGGAAAATTTTCATGGTGCAGCAACTGTATTTTCCGAGAAAAACTCATTTCAACTGAAGATTCCCAACCAACTCTCTATATAAGTAACCCTAGTAAGGATGCATGAGATGGAAGCATCCCAGCTTGAATTTGCAAGGCCAACATTCAGGAGGAAAATAACACGTTTACCTGTAAACTCATTTGATGTGGAATTAATGAGAGCAAATGGCAAAGTTTTTACAGTCATTTTTCACAGTAGAATTGCATCCCAAAGGCTGTGACTAATAGCTGTCTTATGGGTGTTTTATTGGGAGACATGTAAAGGGCTCAGATGGCACAGTCGCCTCTCCTCCTCGGATCTAGTGTTGTATCGTGTATCACAGAATGGGACAGACTCTAATTCCATTTTATGCTTTTCTTCATCAACATTGCTAAAAATAAGGGCTTTATCTCCAGTTACAATTCAGACAGATCCTCCTCCCCAGGAGCACAGAATCTGCTTCCATTGAAATCAATGGAAAAACTCCCATTGACTTTAGTGGGTGTTGGCTCTGATCCTCGGACTGCAGTCACTGCCAAAACCTCTGATGCAGGAACACTCCCTATATCAGAACCTAATACCAGTGCAAAATCTGGAACAGCTGCAACAGTGATGCTTCAATAAGCCATTCTGAAATTGAAAGAGGGGTACAAAAATGAGTTACACCTTATTATAACCTATTACATACCGCATAGCTATGCCTTCCAGGAGGAAAACTGTAACCTCAGTTGTACCTGCTGAGTCTGGAATTCCCTCAAGACATCCGGGTGACATTATAAAACCCTGACAACAAACCTTTTAAGGGTTTTTTTTTAGTGTCACAATAACCCCAATTATATCCTTAATGTATGTACATTTGAGGTATAATATTGTTTTTTTCAACAAGATATGTGTAGGTAATGATTTCTTTACGGTGTCCCATATGAGTACACACTTGGCAAGAAAACCAGATTTGCAAACAGATGACCAGAAAGAAACCAGCAAGTTCTGATCTAAATGGAAAATTAACGTTTTGCTATTCTGCACAAGGTTTTGCAAGATGACCAGGGCTCCTAGGTGCTACAGTAATAATAATAATAATAATAATAACTAAATAATTAATCAGATGCTGAAATGCTGTGGAGCCACTGACTTTTGAAGGCCACTGAAAAGGCCTGGAGACTGAGAGCTTTCGGTTTGGAAGCTGTTCTTATTGCGGATGTCCCTCTACCACAGCAACTCCTTGAGTGATTTTACGAAAATGGGATGGTAGGACTAATGTTTCAGATAGGATACTAGGAAGATTAGCTGTTCGGACATTTGTCTGGATGGGAAGTAAATGGGAAGATTCAGCATCTGAGAGTGAGAGGGAAGCTGTGTTGGGTTAGTGGCCAGCATCTGGGTCTTGTTTTTGCCTCATCTGTGGACACTGGATCTGATGGCCAACAGTCACTTAGTAACATAGAAGTTTTGACTCTTGCAGTTGTCCTATAGTATCAGATGCAGAGCCAGTGCAACCATTTAGGTGACCTAGGCAGTCGCCTAGGGTGCTGGCATTTGGGGGGCGCCATTTTCTTCGGCAGCGACTGCGGCATTTAGGCGGAGGTAGCTGGGCAGGGGAGCGCGGGGAGGGCTGCCTGCAGCAACAAAGAGGGGGGCAGCACGCAGGGGAATTCTTCACCCCAGCTCACTCCTGCCCCGCCCCGTGCCTGCTTCGCTTCTCTTGCCTCCCAGGCTTGTGGCACCAATCAGCTTAGGCGCCACAAGCCTGGGAAGCGGGAGAAGTGAAGCAGCGACGGCGTGCTCGTGCTCATGCATGGACCAGGGGTGAGCTGGGGGGTGGGGGTGGGGAGCTGCCACCGGGGGGGGCGCCTCAGGACGGAGCAGGGGAGCTGCCGTGGGAGGGGGTGCCTCAGGGTGGGGACGTGTGGGGGGAGGGCACAAGGTGGAAGTTTCACCTATGGCGTGAAACATCCTTGCACTGGCCCTGATCAAATGGGAGGTGATGTGTTCGGACTACAGACAGTGCTTGTTTTGGACCAGCTGTGAGGCTCTGTAGGCATTAATGGGAGCAGCTGTGTTTGGAGATGGTTGGGTCCAATGGGCATGCGCGTGCCTTTTTTTATAATGTGGGTGCTCGGAAATAACAATCCTACATGCTGTGCAGGCATCCAACAGCTTCTGTATTTTGGGGGGCACTCTGTAGCTTTTTCCCCTTCCTGGGACTGGATTCTCAGATCTCTGTGGTGATGATCTTTGTTTCTAAGGCAAAAAGATCAAGCAGCCCTGTTCCTTTTGGATGAAACTGAAAGGAGGCTTTCAGGTAATTAACATTTAGAACATCTGCATGCACACATTGTAGTAAGGCAAGAAAATCTGACCGTCTGGCTTCACTCATGCATCTGACGAAGTGGGTATTCACCCAGGAAAGCTTATCCTCCAATACATCTGTTAGTCTGTAAGGTGCCACAGGACTCTTTCACAGATCCAGACTAACATGGCTACCCCTCTGATACTTACTAAGAACAGTTCTTCAAGGTGGCCGATCCTTGCTTGATTAAATTAATAAGCAGCAGGTTTAAAACAAAAATAATGAAGTATTTCTTCACATAAAGCACAGTCAACCTGTGGAACATATTGCCAGGGGATGTTGTGAAGGCCAAAAGTATAACTGGGCTCAAAAAAGAATTAGATAAATCCATGGAGAACAGGTCTCTCAATGGCTATTAGCCAAGATAGTCAGAGACACAACCATGCTCCAGATGCCCCTAAACCTCCAACTGCCAGAAGCTGAGACTGGACAACAGGGGATTGCTTGAAATTGCCCTGTTCTGTTCATTCCCTCTGAAACATCTAGCACTGGCCATTGTCAGAGACAAAATATTGGGCTAGATGGACCATTGATGTGACCTAGTATGGCCGTTCTCATGTTCTTGCAAGTGATGTAAGGTCCATTTCAATTGTTGGTACTGTAGATCATGGTATTCTGCATCACTTGGATAACTGGTTAAGTATGGCTGGGGATCTGTTTAAATTAGGGCTGTCAATTAATTGCAGTAAACTCACGCGATTAACTAAAAAAAATTAACTGTGGTTAAAAAATTAATAACAATTAATCGCACTGTTGAACAATAGAATACCAATTGAAATTTATTAAATATTTTTGGATGTTTTTCTACATTTTCAAATGTATTGATTTCTATTACAACATAGAAAACAAAGTGTACAGTACTCACTTTATATTATTTTTATTACAAATATTTGCACTGTAAAATGATAAAAATAGTATTTTTCAATTCATCTCATACAAGTACTGTAGTACAATTTCTTTATCGTGAAAGTGTAACTTACAAATGTAGATTTTTTTATTACATAACTGCACTCAAAAACAAAACAATGTAAAACTTTAGAGGCTACAAGTCCACTCAGTCCTACTTCTTGTTCAGCCAATTGCTAAGACAAACAAGTTTGTTTACATTTATGAGAGATACTGCTGACTGATTCTTATTTACAATGTCACCTGAAAGTGAGAACAGGCATTTGCATGGCACTTTTTTAGTCGGTGTTCCAAGATATTTACATGCCAGATCTGCTAAACATTCATATGCTCCTTCATGCTTCGGCCATCATTCTAGAGGACATGCTTTCATGCTGATGATGCTAGTTAAAAAAATAATGCATTAATTAAATTTGTGACTGAAATCCTTGGGGGAGAATTGTATGTCTCCTGTTCTGTTTAACCTGCATTCTGCCATATATTTCATGTTATAGCAGTCTCAGATGATGACCCAGCACATGTTCTTTTTAAGAACACTTTCACAGCAGATTTGACAAAATGCAAAGAAGTATCAATGTGAGATTTCTAAGGATAGATACAGCACTTGACCCAACATTTAAGAATCTGAAGTGCCTTCCAAAATCTGAGAGGGACAAGGTGTGGAGCATGCTTTCAGATGTCTTAAAAGAGCACCACTCTGATGTGGAAACCACAGAACCCGAACCACCAGAAAAGAAAATCAGCCTTCTGCTGGTGGCATCTGATTCAGATGATGAAAATGAACATGTCGGTCCTCTCTGCTTTGAATCATTATCGAGCAGAAACCCGTCATCAACATGGACACACGTCTTCTGAAATGGTGGTTGAAGCATGACGGGACATATGAATCTTTAGTGCATCTGGCACATAAATATCTTGCGATGCCAGGTACAACAGTGCCATGTGAATGCCTGTTCTCACTTTCAGGTGACATTGTAAACAAGATGTGGGGAACATTATCTCCTGCAAATTGTAACCAAACTCATTTGTCTGAGTGATTCGCTGAAGTAGGACTGAGTGGAGTTGTGGGTTCTAAAGTTTTACATTATTTTATTTTTAAATGCAGTTTTTTTTGTAAAAATTCTACATTTGTCAGTTCAACTTTCATTATAAAGAGATTGCACTACAGTACTTGTATTAGGTGAATTGGAATATATTTCTTTTTTTTTTTACAATGCAAATATTTGTAATAAAAATAAATATATGAGCACTGTACACTTTCTATTCTGTGTTGTAATTGAAATCAATATATTTGAAAATGTAGAAAACATCCAAAAATATTGAAATAAATGGTATTCTATTATTGTTTAACAGTGTGATTAATCACAATTAATTTTTTTAATCACTCGACAGCCTTAGTTTAAATGGTTCTAGCAATTCCTGTCTGTAGTGCTGTATGAATTCTCATGGTATATTTCAAGGCTGTGAGCTATCTTTGATGTTCTTCAGTCTGACTATATTTAGTCTCTTGAAGAGATTTGTGAGTTACAGGCTGGGTTACCATCACTGCCAAGCTGGGGATTCAAGTTATATTTATCTTTCTCTCCACACTCAGTGGGGGACATCATCCAAGGCTCTATACCACTGAGAGCTAAAAAACAGATGACTCTTTTAGGTTTTATTTTTAATGAGATCTTAATTGATTTTATTGTTGGTCTTTTGCAAGAAGTCTAGAATGCTATGGCAGAGATGTTCCTAATAAGTACAATGTGTTATCAATTACTTCAGAATGTCTGGATATAATATATAGAACACCAGAGGTGCAGCAATACTGAGTATACCGGGTATATCTACATAACAAAGAAGCAGTAAGAGAACTCGGCCTTTTCTAAAATATTTGTATATCAACTCTTTTCATGGTATCTTATCTCATCAATGACCAGATCAGAGAATTTTGCCTTTGTGGGTATGATACAAAAGGGACCAGCACAACCAAGGTTATCATGTCAGAAAAAAAACTTGGCTTCAGATCATGTGTTATTAATCAGAAACTTCTTGTTCCCATTCCTGCTGTTGGACAGTCACCAGTTCAGTTTACTAGTTGCCCTTAATTTGAACAATCCATTTCCGCTTCAACTGAAAAAAAAAATATCTTCAGCCATTGGAAAAGAACGCCAATCTACCAGGCTTGACAGAATGGACTCTGAAAAAGCATTTTGCCATATCCAAGCAAAAGAGAAATCCCCTGCAGACCTGCCAGAGACAATGCTTCAAGCAAAGTAATTGGCTGCAGACATTCCACTGACTCATAGTTACTGAAACAAAGTGGCTCATTACTGTACTGAATTTAAAAACACCAGGGCCTCTAAAGAAAAGATGAGTGAAACATGAAAACAATTGTTTCAAACAGTGCTGATTTATTAGTGCCCTGCTGACATCTTGTTGATGAAAGTGTAATTCCTGCCTGGGGGAAGATTCTGTAGTGCCTGGACTGAAATGATTATTTAAAGTAAGAGAAGGGGTGTAAGCAGATTGATGGAGCTACACCTTCTCACACCATGAATTTGGCTCCACGCATGCAACCTTAGGGCTGAGATCAATCAGGCAGCTTAATGTTTGTTCGTTTGTTACAAAGCAATCTGTTTAAAAGGCACCCCTCACCCTAAAAGATATATCTTGTGTCTGACCTGAAAAAATACAGCTCTATCACATAATTATCTCTTATGTAATGTAATCTATTTTGGGCATTTCCAGTGCATACATCACTCTGGTATTGAGGTACTATGTTGTTAATTAATTACCAATTAGCAACATCACAAGGTATATTAGCTTGGAAGCAGAAAATTTCATTGCAGACATTTCTGGCTACAATGCTTCTGATGTGAGGTAGCCTTTGATCTGATTAATTTTTACCACTATTCCAGGATGTGTTTGTAAGTATACTTAGTTCTCAGTGTCTTCCCACACACTGTACAGACATGGAGAGTCTAAGGCCACGTCCAGACTAGGTATTAAAATCGATTTTAGATACGCAACTTCAGCTACGGGAATAACGTAGCTGAAGTCGAATTTCTAAAATCGAGGTACTCACCCGTCTGGACGGCGCAGCATCGATGTCCACGGCTCTCCGTGTCGATTCCGGAACTCCGTTCGGGTTGATGGAGTTCCGGAATCGATGTAAGCGCGCTCGGGGATCGATACATCGCGTCCAGACTAGACGCGATATATCGATCCCCGAGCAATCGATTTTAACCCGCCGATGCCGCGGGTTAGTCTGGACGTGCGCTAAAAACAGTGGAGCCTTGCTTTTCAAAAGGCAGTGGGTTGAACTGCAATAGCAATGGAAGGACTCTGGAACGGCTAGATTTGATTACTCACTCATCAGACTGTTATCACAGCCCTACTTTTTAGATTAGAACAGTAAATTCAGTTCTGTTCCTTTCATAAGCCCAGCCAATAGAACTTTAGCATCTGTGGATTGTCTAGGGAGGTTTCTGAGATCTACTTTATATTACTGTCCATTGCTAGGCTACCTATTCTTCTTGTTCTGTAGGTATATTTTTGAGGTCTGTGCTGGGGTGTGTACCCCCATAGAGGCTCTGAAATGGTTAATATAGGCCTGAGAGGCCAATTATGCTACCTGGCTGCACCTGGAGGGTGAGCCAGGCTTAATTAAAGATGATTCCCAGGTTGGGGAGGAGCTGGGTGAATAGTTTAAACAGAAAAAGTTTAGAGCAGAAGGACCCGCAGGGAGAAATTCTGCAGTCACTCTCTGGGATGAGAGTGGAGAAATTGGCAGGGTCAAGGAGGAAGTGTTGGCAGGAGGTCAGAAATGACATGGAGCAGCTGTTGGGATGGAGCAGGCTCTGGTGGTGAACCCTGATAAAAGGGCAGGATCAGGTCTTCTAAGGAGAAAGCCCTGGGAGGCATTTAACTGAAGAACTGTGTAAGGGAAACTTAAGCCAGAGGAGGGCAAGTTGGGTTAAGTTGTATTTTTGGTTTGAGATTAACTGGGGTGTGCCCCTGGACCTGACAGAAGGATGACCCTAGAGGAGGTCTGGTAAAAGGTGAAGGTAGAAAGAAGCCCAGAAAGGTAGCTGGAGGAAGCGGGTGGGAAGGGAAGAGGTTTAATAGACAGACCTTGCCTACTCGCTACAAGGTCACTGGGGCTGCAACACAGAGGAGGGGGAGGGCCTGGGTTCATCTACCAGCCAGTGGTGAGGCAGCATGAGCAGGGAGAAGGGGACATGGATGATGGAGAGCCCTGAGAGAAGGGTATGAGAACTATGGGGCCCAGAGTTAGGGCCAAAGACCATTTTATAAGAACATTTGAACTTTTATTTGTTGGATTTTTTTTAACCCTAAAAGGGATGGTACTAAATTATAACCTGGCCAAAGGGCTGAGCCACAGGAATAGAGACCACCACAGTGCCGGACCAGCTGTCAGAGGGGGGAGGAGCCTGCTACTGCGTGCCTAGCCATTAGGATGCATACTAGGAGTGAGTGAACTCTTCTACAGGCTCTTTCTTTGAGGTTTGACTCTTTTGCAGGACTCTTAAATTCTCATTGTCTTTTTGTTCGGTAAAGCTTTTATGATCACTTGCTAAGTGGGCTGAATGGTGCCTCTCTTCAAACACAGAGGAGAGAGAGAGAGACAGGCATATATTTGGGTCAAACTTAACGGCCCAGAAAATTATGCTTGGAAGGGAAATCACATTTGAGCATTTCCTGGCTTATAATGAAAACAAACTGATAACTACTTGCACTATTTGGGAAGATTTAACTTACTGTTTTCTTCCCCTACATTAGAAGCAATCCTTTATCTGCAGCGTGTACTCTGTTTGGTCTAGAATGAGGGATGTCCATGCCCCATGAATGTGTTTGTGTACATACTTTTATGGCATTAATCATTGCAGTGGCTGAATGCCTTATACAGATTAATGAATTAAACCTCACGACCCAGTCTTATGGTTTAATTGCAACACCAATCTTCCTCTCATATCTTTGGGAGACTTTTGATATTCTCTTAAGATGGCCCATATTTCTTTGAGCCCTCTAGCAGTATTTGCTAGAAAGGATTGCTGAGTATCCTGTTGAAATGAAATGGCAGTTTAGATTGTATAATCTAAAAATCCACTTTTGTAGTTCCTAGTATGTGAAATATTCCCTCTGGGCCTTATGTGCGCACTGCATTTTTCCTCCATCGTAATGCACTCAGATCCTTGTAGGCAGCAGTGGCTCATAAAATGTCAGAGGAGTGATGAGAGGACTCTATATAAATTATTTTGTTTGTTCCCCCTGCCAAAGATGAAAAATGCCCTTTAACACTCAGTGCGTTACACAAAAACTCATTATACTGAAAAAGATACCCTAGCAAGTGGTGGCAAGAAAAGCCATGAGCTGTGGACTCAAAGCTCCTGTGGAATAGGATACATGCCAATGACAGCAATGTTTAAACATGGGGGTAGTCAGTACCGAAAGGGTATATTTTTTGAGACATGTACTAGACAAAAGTGATATGTGCTATTGCCCAGGTAGATTCTCGCATAGACTGTTACAGTGTTAAGACAACTATTCATGACTTGTTGGGGAATCCATGCAGTCTGTGAGAGGAAGGATGACCCAGTGTTTAGGGTATTAGCCTAAGACTTGAGGAATCAGGGTTCAATACCCTGATGCATCACAGATTTCTTGTGAGACCGTGGGCAAGTTACTTGGTCTTTCTGTATCATGTAAATAATTGGACTGCTCTATGCTGGAACGTACCAAACCCCTAAGGTGCCAGGTGTACTGTGACACGGAGGAAAGCACTGTAGGTGCTTCAGCAGCTAGGCCTTGTAGGCATTAGTCCTGGTGGATCCCAGAAGCCACTCAGACACATGGCTAAGGGAAAGAATATTTTACTGGGGCAGGACAGGGAAAGGCTGCACATACACTATATACAGAGGCTTAACAGTTACAGTTCAAAGTGAGCAATGGTGGTTCTAGTGTGTGTCTTTGGAGACAGTCCCGTCAAGAATCAGGGCTATTCAGGCCTAGTGCCTGGAGTACCCACTCCCACTGAGTCTCTATTCCAAGCAGACAGGAGCTTGCAGGTTTCCAGGCCAGGCTCTGTTACTCTCGTTGGGACCTTTTTTGCACTGGCTCCCTGCCCAGCCACTGCTACTTCCCTATTAGCCTGACACAGACTCTGATCCCAGTATGGACTGGACCTGAACTACAGGCTCCTCCCCCCTCTGACAGCGCGTCCAGCCCTATGGTGGTCTCTCCTCCTGTGGCTCAGCCCATTGACCAGGTTATAATTTAGTCCCACCCCTTTTAGGGCTAAAAATATCTAACAAATAAAAGTTCAAATGTTCTTATAAAACGGTCTTCGGCCGTAACTCTGGGCCCTGTAGTTTTCATACCCTTCTCTCAGGGCCCTAGCTTTAACATCTGATAGTCATAGCCTGTTCCTTGCATAGCTCTGCATCCAGCTTCTCTGTAGCTCCCAGCTTGCCATGCAGCTGCTGCTGCTGCTCAACGGAGCCCAGTCACTTCCTGGTTCAGGACCTTTTCTGTGTAGGGAAAAAGGAAATGCAATGGGGAGAGGTCTGATGAGACTTGTAGTCCCCTGCTTAGCAGATCCATCACAATCGTGATGTCCACACTCATAAAGTGGAGATAATAGTACTTCCCTACCTCACAGGGGTGTTGTGAGGACAATACATTACAGATACTGAGGTATATAAATGACCTATATAAATGCAAAATGCTCTTCTAGCAACAACTGTATTTAAATACTGGTATGGTTCTGATCCCACAAGGGACTGCACCTGAACTACTCTTTCTCCACACCTCTGCCGGGCTGGTGTTTGAGCAGATGAAAAGAAAGTTCTCAATACCCTGGCTACGGAAAACAAAGCCCTCTTGGTTTTCTAGTTCATTTACGAGGCTCTGTCCAACCAAAATAACACACAGTAGGAAAGTCTATGACCATGTTCTCTTTATGCAGTTAAACAATCTGTAAACTCCAAACAATATTGTAAAGGGGATACATAAGCAGGCCAGCTCTTATCCCTATAGCTTCCTGCACTGGCCTCTGGTCAGCAAACCTGTCTCTTCCTCTCATGAAGAAAGCCTATCCCCTTTTTATGGTCTGAGCAGCACTAGACTCAGCTGCACCTGACTGCCTCCGGTCAGAGAACCTCTCCCAGCGGGACTCAAACAAAAATACCCCACACTATTGATTGGCTCAGCAAGGCTTCCTCCTCAGCATAGGTGGTGGTTAACCAGCTGTTGGGGGAGGCTGTCCCCCCCCAGCCCTTCCCCTTTTGCCCCATCCCTCTCCCTCCTCTTCTGCCCCACCTTCCCCAGTGGAGCCCAGAGCTCCCCAACTGTGGCCACCTGCCCCAGCGCTCCCTGCCCTGGAGCGCTGGATAGGTGGCATGGCCGCAGTGCCCCCAGCCCTAGGAGTGCCAGGTGGGCACCAGCCCCAGCTTGCCTGAGTCCCAGAGGGAAGCTGTCCCACCCCAGCCTGGGCCATGAAAGAGCAGGAACTCTGGAAGCAGGCACTCCTGTAGGCGGAACATGGATAGGGCCATGACAGACTGTTTGGGGAGGTTCAGCCTCTCCCGGCCTATGATACTGACCATCCATGCTCCTAGGGCCACTACTTAGCCAAGTGGCTGCAGGACTTCCTGTATGAAATGATCCATCCCACTGCCACTGCCAGTTATTCTCTACTTCTTCTGACAGGCTACAGAGGAGTTGTTTGGAGAGCGAGCCAGAATCTGAGACTTATCCTAAAGCTGAGCAGATGGACTCTGGATCACTTTCTTATTTGCACTTCTGTAATGTCAATACAAGCGGCACTTGTTCCCTGCATAAATGTTAGGGTCAACCAGATTAATTTAATTTCAAATTTGTCCTCACATTGAGCCAAAAATAATTTAGCTAGGCAAGTAAGAAGGAAAACGGGTTGTAACATTTGTACAGGTAGATCTGCCAGCCTTTTTGTGTGCATCTGGAGTGAAAATCTTAGGACCAAATTTTCAAAGGGGACATAACCTGGCATCTGATATTGTGCCTGAATATTTTGCACATAAAATTTAATGTTTACTCCAACAAGTGTTTGTGTGTGAAAATGCCACAGGCATGAGACTGGCTATTCACGTTCCACTTGCGCATTGCTTAAACTGAGACATAGACTTGCCCTCCTCAATATGTTGAATATGCATTTGTGCACATCCCAGCAATAGGTCCCTCTCAGGCCTATTCTTTTGCTCTCATTTAGATGTGTACCGAGTTTTACACTACACAACATTTGTTGATAACATTCCAATTTTGCATCTTTTTTTAAAATCTAGTTTGTGGTGTACATGGTACTTGAAGTGGCGTGGGGGTGAAATGGGAAATCATAGCAATTGACAGCAGAAGTGATGCCTGAAATCAGCACCCCTTAAAACATAGCAACCTGTATGATAGGATGTTGTGGTCTTTGAGGAGACTGAGGCTGTTACACTTGGATTTTTTTCTTTTCTCCTTCATTCTATTCTCAGGCCATAGTCACACTCTCCCACTGTCTCTCTACTGTAGAGGTGCATTCTGACCCTTGGATGGAGATAAATCATCATCATCTATTAGTGGCTGAAGAGATAAAGCCAGAAAATATAATAAGGCAAAGAAATAACACAGTTTGACAGAACCTGGCATATGTCCCAACACAATCAAGAAAACGACAGAGAAGAAGTCACTGACATTGTTTCCTTTGCACCAAGCAACACAACAACCAAGGCTAGCAAATCTGTAAGCAAAACTGAAAAACTATTTTTTCCCTGTTCTTCACTGCCTACTACTACACATGCTTGTCTCATTCGGTCTGTAAGTGAAGAAAGGAGCACTTGCATTTTACAAGTTATGTGAGTCAGAGGGTACGTCTACACTACAGGATTATTCCGATTTTACATAAACCGGTTTTGTAAAACAGATTGTATAAAGTCGAGTGCACGCAGCCACACAAAGCACAATAATTCGGCGGTGTGCGTCCATGTACCGAGGCTAGCTTCGATTTCTGGAGCGTTGCACTGTGGGTAGCTATTCCATAGTTCCCGCAGTCTCCCCCGCCCATTGGAATTCTGAGTTGAGATCCCAATGCATGATGGTGCAAAAACAGTGTCGCAGGTGATTCTGGGTAAATGTTGTCACTCATTTCTTCCTGCGTGAAAACAACAGCAGACAATCATATCACGCCCTTTTTCCCTAGATTGCTCTGGCAGATGCCATAGCATGGCAACCATGGAGCCCGTTTTGCCTTTTGTTACTGTCACTGTATGTGTACTGGATGCTGCTGACAGAGGCAGTACTGCAGCGCTACACAGTAGCATTCATTTGCCTTTGCAAGGTAGCAGAGGCGGTTATCAGTCATTCTGTACTGTCTGCCATGCCATTGTAAATTGGCAATGAGAGGACAGTTATCAGTCGTTCTGTACCGGGTGCTCCTGGCTGGCCTTAGCTGAGGTCGGCCAGGGGCGCAGACACAAAAATGGGAATGACTCCCCGGGTCATTCCCTCCTTTATGTTTTATCTAAAAATAGAGTCAGTCCTGCCTAGAATATGGGGCAAGTGTACTAGAGAACCAGAGAGCACAGCCGCTCTGTGTCAGATCCCGCAGAAATGATGAGCTACATGCCATTCTAGGGGGTGCCCCTGCAACAACCCCACCCGTTGCTTCCCTCCTCCCCCAACCCTCGTGGGCTACCGTTGCAGGGTCCCCCAATTCGTGTGATGAAGTAATAAAGAATGCAGGAATAAGAAACACTGACTTTTTAGTGAGATAAAATGAGGGGGAGGAAGCCTCCAGCTGCTATGATAGTCCAGGCAGGACATTAAACGGTTGCAGGGAGAGGAGCCCAGCATCCTGCTGCTATGATAGTCCAGGCAGTACAGAATCTTTTCTTTAGACATGAAAGGGGTGGGGGGGCTGATGGAGCTCAGCCTCCAGTTGCTATGATGAAGACAGTTACCAGCTGTTCTGTACCATCTGCTGGGAATGACCGGGAGTCATTCCTATTTTTACCGAGGTGCCCCCAGCTGACCTCACCTGAGGCCAGCCAGGAGCACTCATGGGATGATGACGAGGACGGCTATCAGTCATTCTGCACTGTACTGTCTGCCACCGGGGAGGGGAGGGGAGGGGAGAGGAGAGGATGCTGCTGTTCAGTGGTGCGGCACCACGACTACCAGCAGCATGCAGTAGACATACGGTCACATTGAAAAAGTCAAGAAACGCTTTTTTCCCTTTTCTTTCACCCGGGGGGGGGGGGGCGCGTAAATAAATTGACGAGCTGTAACCTGAACCACCTCGGACAATGTGTTTGATCCTACAGGCATTGGGAGCTCAGCCAAGAATGCAAATGCTTTTCAGAGACTGCGGGGACTGTGGGATAGCTGGAGTCCTCAGTACCCCTTCCATCCCTCCATGAGCATCCATTTGATTCTTTGGCTTTCCGTTACGCTTGTCACACAGCACTGTGCTGTGGACTCTGTATCATAGCCTGGAGCATTTTTTCAAATGCTTTGGCATTTCGTCTTCTGTAACGGAGCTCTGATAGAACAGATTTGTCTACTCATACAGCGAGCAGCTCCAGTATCTCCCACATGGTCCATGCTGGAGCTCTTTTTTGGATTTGGGACTGCATCGCCACCCGTGCTGATCAGAGCTCCACGCTGGGCAAACAGGAAATGAAATTCAAAAGTTCACGGGGCTTTTCCTGTCTACCTGGCCAGTGCATCCGAGTTCAGATTGCTTTCCAGAGCGGTCACAATGGTGCACTGTGGTATACCACCCAGAGGCCAATACCGTCGAGTTGCAGTCACACTAACTCTAATCCGATATGGTAATACCGATTTCAGCACTACTCCTCTCATCGGGGAGGAGTACAGAAACCGGTTTAAAGAGCCCTTTATAGCGATATAAAGGGCCTCGTTGTGTGGACGGGTGCAGGGTTAAATCGGTTTAACTCTGCTAAATTCGGTTTAAACGCGTAGTGTAGACCAGGCCAGAGGCTGAGGCGTGGCTGTGCATACAGTGCTGCTCAGATTGTGTGCACGCACATGGGTGGTGGAAAGCTCGCTCACTTTTGCATTCCCCGAATCCCACTGCTGCTCTGTGCAGGGCCAGTCTGTGTCGAGTTAGAATAGTCTGAGGTTATCAGGCTATTTTGGGGGTTAATCTATTTGCATCAGCTCCGTAGTTATGAGGGCTATGGGCAGTAAAGCATAACATTATAGTCTTATGCATGGAATCAAGAAGGTGTCCACTTTCCCCTGCTGTTTGACCCTTGTATGTGCTGTAGTAGATGATTCACAACAGAAACAAACAAGTTCTCCTGTGAGCCACAATACCTCAGACAGCAGCCGCTGTTTTCTCAGTGAAGTAACCTATAGCCCAGTGCTCCTGGATGCTATGAACTCCTGTTGAGTGAACACTCTTCTGCTGTGAACACCACACACAGCACCAGGTGGAAAGAGAGTAAGCCAGGTCTGCTCCCACTGACCCCTCAGGAACCAGTACATGGTGCCTATTCTCCCTATGGTTAACCGCTTCTGTTGCCAGCTAATGTAGTTAGGCCTGCATCAGTGCTGAAGATTTCAGGCCAAAACTAGAGCAGGGTGGAGAAAGGATATCCATTTTGTTGAAGATTTTGATATTTTGGTTTCATTCATTCAGTTTCACAATAAACACAAAAATTGTCATTCTCCATGAAAATGAACAGAGCCCCAGCTCTGGGGCTGTTCACCTGGCAGGATGCCCCTCAGCTTCAGATCTGGGAAGCCCTAGGGTCCCCAACTACAAGACAGACTGCCTGGTGGGATGCCCCAGAGCCCTTGATCCTGGAAACTCTGGGATTTTTTGAAGGGTTCTATAAAACAGAAAAATATACTTCCAAGAAGGGCATCCATGAAATAAATCACAATTTAATAAGATGTGTTGACTATTAGAAAGCATGCTTTCGCCATTGTCTGCTGTTGTGCTGGCAACTGCTGACACACTGAATCAGAGGGATAATATGTTCCAAAACTTATTTTGCAATAATAGTTTGGGATTCAGTTGCTTGTTTTATTGTGCCAAGCGGCTCAACATGCACTTTTAATAACGTAATTTATTCCATTTGTTTACATAAATAACACACACATCCTTTTTATGCAAAGAACAATTTAAGTAATGTTTCATGATGCAAAATAATGCCATATGTGTCCTTTCCAAAACCCCGTTATTCAGTTTGTTCACTTGCCTCTTTCATGTTGACAATGCTTCTTTTCCTTTTAATATAATTTTAGAAGGTTTCCAAGGCTACTTAAAGTTGGGGGTCTTGGAATCCAGTTTTCCTTTTGGCATCATAGTTTTCATATCTTTCAGCCGTGTCACTGACAGCTCTTGATTCTGTTTTTCACTGAAAGGAACCCTGGGCTTGGCAATTAATACCAGACTTGTCAATGCAAATTAAGGTGCTGTTTTATCTTTATTTCATCAGTATTTAACAAACAGAATGTATATTCCAATGAGACGTCATTTTAGTCAGTGCTGTCAAAGACCCTAAATGCACAATATAATCTCAGGTCAGAATTATTATTAATTATTATTATTTACATTTCCATACCAGGGGACAAAATCATTCTTGGTGTAACTCCTTTGAATTCAGTGGAATTAGATCAGGGTGAATTTGGCCACAAGTGTCATAACAATGACTGCACAATCTCACATTAAGATAGAAATACATTGTGCAGCAAGAGGCATACCAATGCACTGGCGGCTTGGTCTTGCAGCCCCTTTTCATGTGAACAGTATCATGAAATTCAATGAGGCCAGGCTGTATGATCTTTATTTGAATGTTCTCACATGTTTTTAAGATGACCAATTAAAAGTGCATTTATTTCAATGTATAATCACTTAAATCCAGAGGCTTTTATGTTAGATGTGTGGAGCATATACATTTGCTTATATCTAGAGCTCCACATCCTGGAATTTTATTTTAAAGCATTAGTAGAAAGTCACAGGGCGTGAAATTCATCCCTGTGCAGAAGGTCAGCCCGAGACCTATACATCACTTATTTCCTCAAAATAGGTGTAAATGAAATTTAGAGGATACTGGCTGTACACAACTTCTCCAGAGAGGTACCTTTAATTTATATTGTATATGCACATAATGCAGTTTTTAAATAGTTAGCTCTGAAAAAAATGAAGCACAAGGACCATGGAAAAATTGACAAATTTAAAAACAATTATTTTTGAGCTCTGAGATAACATTTCTAAATCTAATGTAGAAACAATATCATTTGGTAATGTTTGGATAACTCAGAAATGATCAAATGAAATGTTACTACACTTTTCTGAAACTGTCACTTTTAGGGAGGACAAATAAAAGGAATTTTGGTACTAAAGAAAATGTTTACAGAAAGTCATAAATATCTGAATACGAGCTTCCAATAAAAGTGCTATTTGTACCATACTATCATTACTATAAGAGGGTAATTTTCTGGAGTGCATGCAGTTGTGTATCCAAAACATATGCTAGTTGGGTACAATGACTTGCACCCAATTTCTTTTGAAAATGTGGCCCATTATTTTTAGTCAAAGACTGATATAAATTAATGGTTGGAACAATCTTAAAATACATCACCAGCTTCCTTTAAAGACTCTTTTTTTAATTTGCTTTTAAATATATATTTTCCTCTCTGTTTTCTAAGAGATGAATTTTAATAAAACTCTTAAGAGTATTCATTCCTGCATTTTAAAATATCAGATCTGACCAACCTGATGTTCAGGCTGCCACTTCTGAGAGTTTTCTTTCTGAGACAAATTAATCCACTGAGAGACGGCCTTGTGTCATCAGGAATCATCATATTGCATCAGAACATTATCAATGCAAAACAATGTTCCCAAGTTGAGAATATTTTTGCAAGCTCTGGAAGGGTTTTCAAGTATTGGGGAAATGGAGTCACCCTGCTAAACATATGAGAAACAATCCTAGCCCTGGAAGGGGCTTCTGAAAAGCTCCAAAAAGTGACTTAGAATCCTAAGTTCCATTCTCAAAAGCAACATAGGCTCTTAAGAGCCTACGTCTCCTTAAAAATCAGTGGGACTTACACTCCTAAATCACTCAGTTGGTTTTGAAATTTTTTCCCTAGTATAATTTGGAAGAAGTTTCTTCTGGATCACAGCCAGGGCCGGTGCAACCATTTAGGCAAACTAGGCAGCCACCTAGGGCACCTAGTGGTTGAGAGCGCCTAAAAGCCTGCTCAGGTGATGAGGTGGAGTGGAGGTGAGCTGGGGTGGTGGGGGTGTGCACAGGAGAACTGCTCCCTGCCCCTGATCACCTCCACTCTGCCTCCTCCGCTGAGCACACAGCCCCTGCTCTAAGTCTCCTCCAATCGGTGCGGCAAGCCTGGGAGGGGAGGAGAATTAGAGCAGCGCCAGCGTGCTCAGCAGAGGAGGCAGAGCAGAAGTGAGCTGGGGCGGGCTCCCCAGGCGGGGTTAGCTTCCGTGGGGGGGGGGCTCCCCAAGCGGTGTTAGCTGCTGTGGAGGGGGGCGGAGTTAGCTTCCTTGGGAGGGAAGGCTCCCCAGGCCGGGTTATTTGCCTTGGAGGGGGGGCTTTCAAGGGGGGATAGCTGCTGCACGGGGGAGCTCCCCGGGGGGGGTGTTAGCTGCCACGGGGGGGCTCCTCGGGTGGGAAGGATGGGTGGGTGTGATTAGCTGCCATGGGGGGGCGGTGGGCAGGGTTAGCTGGGGGAGTGGCGCAAGGTGGAAGTTTCGCCTAGGGTGCAAAACTTTCTTGCACTGGCCCTGATCACAAGGAATAGTAAAGACAAGAGTCAGACAAACTTCCAGGGGGGGAAAGAACCTCAGAATTTAAGAATTTGATCTTATACTTAAAACAATATAAATTTGTGCCTCGTACAAAAAAGTCTATGGATGTTTTGTAATCCACAGTTAAAAGCATCCTCAAGTAAGTATCAATTTTGTTATGAATGGTAAAGCAGTTGTAGAATTTTGAGTATAAATAGAAACACTTGTATTTGAACTCTTGTTCAGTATCATTCCAAACCAATTAACAGCTGCAATGAAAGTAAAGGAGTAAATGACCAACCCAGATTAACAATGACCCCTCTACATTAAATAAGCTCAGTACATTTTGAGGGGTCATACTTTGATCTTAGTTGTACCAGTGTAACTCCATTGACATCAATGGAATGATTCAATTTGTTTTTAAATCGAGGCACTCCGATACTATGTTACAGGGGGCCTATAATGGGCTGTGCATTCCACACAGGCCCTGAAAGAGTTGATGTGGGCCTGAAAAGCCAATTATGATATCTAGCTGCGCCTGAAGGGAGAGCAAAGCTTAACTGAACATGACGCTCAGCTGGGCAGGGGCAGGCTGGTTGGTATAAAGCCAGGAAGCTGTGAGTTCAAGGAGGCTACTGGGAGAGAGTCTGCAGTGAGTCTCTGGGTGCAGAGAAGAAAACCCAAGAGAGAGAATAAGCTTTGGGATCGTAGCCCTGGAAGAAGGGTCAACCCCAGAGGAACAGTAGAGAAAAATAGCCTGAGGGCTGAGCAGGAAGAAGCCCAGGGAAACAGCAGCAAACAGTAGGACTGAGCAAACAGTGGCTGCTTGTTATAGGGTCCCTTGTTATAGGAACCCACTGTAAAAGGCAGGCCTGGGTTCCCCCTTCAGCCACTGGGAAATGGCACAGGATTGTGAGAAACAGTGGTCTGGCAGGACTTTGTAGTCTGCCCTGCCTTCTGGGGTACCCTAGTGATTTGGGCAGGGGGGGGAGACAATCTTGGTGGCAGGGGTGGCTCCAGGCCCCAGCATGCCTAGTGCATGCTTGGGGTGGCAAGCTGTAGCGGTGGGCCTTCAGCAGCTTGCCTGTGGAGGGTCCGCTGGTCCCGCAGCTTCGGCGGACCTCCCGCAGGCAAGCCGCAGAAGGCAGTCTGCCTGCCATGCTTGGGGTGGCAAAATACCTAGAGCCGCCCCTGCTTGCAGGGGATCGAATGACAGAAGTGGGAGCCAGACCAGATGAGAGCTGATTCCCCAGACACAGCTACAAGGAGATGCCCCCAACTGTCAGTGAAGCCAGTGACAGGGTCATATTAGTATCTTAGATGGATAGCATTACACTGGGTAACTGAGATTAGAATCGGCCCCTGACACTTAGCATTTCATAGTGTGGTTGATTTTTACCAGGGTGCATGTTCCTTAAATGACAGTGCAGTTTTTATTTTAATTTCACTGCACATCTGAGCATCACGGCATGTTTTTGAAATGCTAGTTCCAAGAACTGTAATTTAGAAGGGTAAAAAGATCCTGCTTTTTTCAGTTGTCTTAGATTCAATTTCATTATAGATTTTTTTAAAGATACTTATTAAAAAAGACTTCACCTCATCTAGTGCCATTTGCTTAGAAGTCAGAGAAGGGGGAACAAAATGAGTCTTTCATCTGGGGAGAAGGAAATTGTGTTGTACCGGTTTAGTGAAGAAGCAGACTACTTAATGACCATTCCAATACTTGGTGCTGAAAGCCTCTATACTTACTTTTTCTACTCTCTGGTGTAACCAGGCAAACAGTTTAACTCTGCATCTCCTATCAGATGTACCCAGAGCTTCCTATGAAAATATTACATTCTAAGGCCTGGTCTACACTGGGGGGTAGAGGGAGTCGATGTAAGATACGCAACTTCAGCTACAGGAATAGCATAGCTGAAGTTGACGTATCTTATTTCGACTTACCTCCCATCCTCATGGTTCGGGATCGACGGCCGCGGCTCCCCCCGTCGACTCTGCTTCTGCCTCTCGCCCTGGTGGAGTTCCAGAGTCAACGAGAGTGCGTTCGGGGACTGATGTATCATGTCTAGATGAGACATGATAAATCGATCCCTGATAGATCGATCACTACCCGCTGATCTGGGGGATAGTGTGGATGTACTCTAAAAGCTTGTTAAGAAATGGTATTCATGACAAAGGCTGCACATATCTTCATTAACACTTTCCTAAACAAGGTTGCCATATATGTGGTCATCATGTTATTTTCATTTAAGCAATTTGTCTTTTTACTGCAAAATACTGTTTGTTTATGGCACCACAGAAAGTATGCATCATAATAATACTGATATTGATTGCGGTTTCCAATACCTGGTTTCCATAGATGCAAAAATATTTCTCTTGCCAGCTCATTTTCTGCTTTTGTTTGTTTTAGTCATGCTACAAAATGAATTCCCCACATTGCACTTTAACAACTTCACCTGCTCTGATCAGAGAAAGTCAGTCTAAAGTACCTCTGGCTACTGTGTAGCAAGTCCAGTTAAACGTTGCTTAGATGGCTTGCTTCAACATTGAAAAGGCACTTCTAAGTTGTTTCCCTGAATACTCTTTTCCATTTGGAGTAAAGTAGCTGGCCTGTCTCTGATCCTATTTTAAGCCTGAAGACAGCTTCATTGAGTGTATCAGTTAAATTACATCATTCATCTATGATCTTGCATAGGAAACTGAGTTTTTATAGAGGATTATAACAGGAATATAATAATGTCATTTAAGAGATAAGGGGCTGAGAGGTATGTCTTGCATGTAAAGAGCAAGGTAACACTTAATTCAACATATAGGATCCCAGCCAAGGGGAGTTTTGAGAGAAAAGTAGACAAAGAATCTCTTTGCTTAGTAATAAGGGAGGAAAATTAAATTCCCTCAGACAGTGACTTTTGGCTTTGTGGCGAAGTAGGATTGGCACTAGAATGCTTTTATTTTACTTAACTAATCTCAAGCATTCCCAGTTAATTTGGGAAGGTTTATGGGTTTTATTTTGTTGTTTGGATTGAAACTTTCACAGAAAAGCTCCTAGTCTGAAACTTTTAAAGATCAGGCACATGTTTACCCTTATGAATTTTCAGTAGAATGTTCCCCAAGGAGTTAAAATGGCTAAAGTACCAAACCAAAGACTTCCTGGATTGCAGAGATGGAAAAGAAAAATGCATGGGACTAGTTAAAGTTTTTCTCCTGAGTGGTTATTAAAGTAGACTGAAACAGGAAGGGGAGCTTTACTCTACCAGTGGAACTGGAAGAAGAACTGTGGGGGTGCTAGCTTCTGCTTTAACCAGAGGAGCAGGAGCTGGTCTCCAATCTGTTTTCTCTTCTTTTAGCCCTGGTTCCTGAATTAGATGGAGAACAGTGAATCAAGTTGGTTTAATGCAGCTTTGCTTGGCAGGGAATAAAGGGGAAATTGTTCAAAAGCACCCAGGTGGAGAGGAAGAGTATTTCTGAAGCTGATGGTCCAGCACTGGAAGGACAGCTCTAATCTTTCTATTAAACAATTAATAATAACCTTATCTGCTGCTAAGTTTGAAATGTTTCAGGGCCTGGTGGAATGTGCTGAGCATTTAGCAGATTAGGCCACTGCAGTCTTGGAAATTGAGACAGCAGATAGCTGTAACCACACACAGTTAGACAGTTAAAGTGTTTCGTCACCCTCAGGACTTCTTGGTCAACAGGCCTTGGTCCTCCTCCCTCTTCTGGAATTTCAGAGGGATGTCAATGTAACTAATGAGTGTATTATTGTATGTTTGTCACTGCTTTGATTTGTCAGATTGTTTCCTTTTGCTTTGTGTTTTGAATAATCAGTAAAATATATGAAAACACAAAAAGAAGGAAGTGGGGAGTAGCTCTCGGAGAGGGCATAGTTGGCTGTACTACACAAGAATAATCACTTTGGAAGGGTGTCCAAAGCCATAATTTTCTGTTTTGCTTTTTTGCCTGAAACAATAATCTGATATTTATCAAATAAATGGAAGAAAATCCCATAGCTCAATTGTTTTGCTTTCTTCAATACACAGTGCCTCCCTCTGTTCTCTCTACACAGAATAAAGTTGCTTAGCTTCTTTACAAGGGGCCGACAAAGCACAGCAGAAGGGTGTGATATGTAAAGCATGCTAATTGCACCACTGGCACACTCAAAAGGTAACTTGTTCATGTTAACATAGTCCTTTTTGTTAATGCAAACTAGCTACATTATTTAGAGCATTGTAGCAGGGTCTACATGTGGGAGTTAGAGCATATACACAAGCCCTTAAGATGCTTTGGGCCTGATTCTCCTCTCATGTCACTATATATTAGGAGTAACTCTGCTGAAGTCCAGAGGGATAATATTTGAGATGTGCAATTGAGGAATCTCATGGAAAAGTTAAGCATACAGGTGAGTGTGCAAAATCCCTCTTCGCTTGCAATAGGTGCTTAAATTATTTTTGTCAAAGCACTGTCTTTTGAAATTGAGTCCTTAATTTCCCCTTGTTTGTGCACTTTAAATGTCCTTTGAAAATTTACCTTTTGTTCAGTATCCTCCCTGCTCTGTTACAAATTGCTTAGTACCAAAGAGGTACTCAATACTCATACTTCACTGCTTTAAAAAATCATCTAGAGATTGTTGGAAATGTGTGAGCATATCCAGGTTATCTTCAATCTCTACAAAGTTGGCCAAACAAATTCAAAACTAATAGCAACATTTGCCCAAGTACAGTAGAACCTCAGAGTTCTGAACACCAGTTACGAACTGACCAGTCAATCACACAATCACACACCTCATTAGGAACCAGAAATACACAGTCGAGCAGCAGCAAAGACAAAAAACAAATACAGTACAGTACTGTATTAAATATAAACGACTAAAAAAATAAAGGGAAAGTTTTAAAAAAGTTTTGACAAGGCTTGTTTCAGTTAAATTAGATGGTTAAAAGCAGCATTTTTCTTCTGCATAGTAAAGTTTCAAAGCTCCATTAGGTCAATGTTCAGTTGTAAACTTTTGAAAGAACAACCATAACATTTTGTTCAGAGTTATGAACAACCTCCACTCCTGAGGTGATTGTAACTCTAAGGTTCTACTGTAATTAACATTTTCCACTCAATGTCATGCAGTCCACTGTGATCAAGTGTAAAAGGAATACTAAATAAACTGCTAATCCTAAAAACTTGGCAAAAACAGTCTGAGACTACCTGCCTTACTGTGGTCTTTTAGCACGTAGCAGATATTAATTAGCACATCCAGTAGTAGATAAACTAAGCCAAGTGAAACCAAAAACAGCAAGACAAAATAATAAAAGCCCAAACTAAAACCTTAGGTAAGCAAGGTCATTTTCATTACATCACACACCCAAGTTTATCAAAGGGAATGCAAAATAAATCTTTTTTGTCATGATGTTCACAAAAGTATTCTGAAATTACTGGCTTTGCTAATGCTTTCGGTGAATAATACTTTGCACTTTCATCACAACTTTCATCTGAGAATCTTCCAGCACTTTGCAAACATTAAGGGATACACAATTTATCTCTGCATAGGAGCAAAAGTGACCAGAGGAACAGGTCTAAATGACATTGAACTAAAACATTGGTGCTAGCCATTTCAGAGTAGCTGTAAAGAGTGGAACAAAGGAAGCCATCAGCAATGAACAAGAAGTTTTTTGGTCCTACAAAAGCCAGGATCTATGCTATATATTCTTGTCATCTACCGTCATCTTTTCTTCCAACTATTTAGAGAGAGAGAGAGAGAGAGAGAGCGCACTCTTGTAACATCTCTCTCCCTGTAAAGGAAATAAAGTAATTAAAATTAACTATATAGTCTTAAAAATAGCTAGGTAACTTTACTGTTCTTCCACTATATGTGGTTTTATTTTGATTCTTTTCCTTGTCTCATGAAAGCAAGCATCAAGACTTCTGTGCTGCAGGGTTTTCTGGCATCACCACTACCAACTCCTGAGGGTCACTGGTCACTGCCAGTCTCCTCTGCACCTCATCCAGGTTAAGGAATCCACTTGAATCATTCCTTGATGGCAACGATTACCTGGTTGTTAGGGAATAATGGTTGTGGCAATACAATTAACCTTTTATGGACATGACAACGTGCATTGTCCAAGGAGGCACACTAATGTGCTATTGTAGAATTTTAGCCTGGAGTTGCTTTCTGGAAGTTTGGGGGATTTAACTTGCACAATTTTGCAGTAAGCATTAAATTTTATGTTGCAAGCAGACCCACTGTCAGCAGAAGAGCTGAATATCTGAACTGGTGCTGTTTGAAGTTTTTGCTGTACAAGCCACTTCTTTCTTTGTTCTTCACAACCCAAATGCAAAAGGTAGAGGTGAAACAAAATCATCTGAGGACATATAATAGTTACTTTCCCCCCTGCCCCCTCCACTTAGACTATATTGTAGAACTGTTTCTGTCACTGTTTGCAGACTTTTGCACAATGATTTTTTTTTTTGCAATAAGCATAATATGGCACAATATGATGGACATTGATCTCTTTCATGTTCTCTCACAACACATGCATTAAATTTAACATCTTTGTGGAGGGGAAAATACCAAAGAAACCCATCACAGTAGCATTTAACTTCAAAAAGTCTAACAACACAAAAATGAGGAGGTTATTTAAACAGAAACAGTCACAAGAGTCTAATACCTGCAAGATGCATGGAAATTTTATTAAAATACCAAAGCAGAGGCTCAAACAATATGGAAACCCCAAATAAAAAACAAAAGTAAGAGGACCAAAAAAAGCCACGCTGGTTAAACAACAGAGTACAAGAGGCCCTTAGAGACAAAAAGATATCTTTTAAAAATTGGAAGTCAAATCCTACTGAAGAAAATAAAAAAGAGCATAAACTTGGCAAGTCAAGAGTAAAAGTATAATTACGCCAAAAAAGAATGTGAAGAGCAACTAGCAAAAGATACACATACTAACAGCAAAAAACTTTAAGTACATCAGAAACAGGAAGCCTGCCAAACAGTCAGTGAGGCCAATGGATGACTGAGGTGTTAAAGGAGCACTCAGAGAAGACAAAGCCATTGCAGAGAAGCTAAATGAATTATATACATTGGTCTTACCTGCAGAGGATGTAAGAGAGATTCTTACACCTGAGCCATTCTTTTTAGGTGACAAATCTGAGGAACTGTCCCAGACTGAGGTGTCAATAGAGGAGGTTTTGGAACCAATTGATAAATTAAACAGTAATAAGTCACCAAAGCCAGATCATATTCACCCAAGAGTTCTTAAAGAACTCAAATATGAAACTGCAGAACTGTGGTATGTAACCTATCACTTAAATAAGCCTCTGTTCCAGATGAGCGGCTGATAGCTAATGTAATGCTGATTTTAAAAAAGGCTCCAGAGGCCATCCTGACAATTACTAGCCAGTAACCCTAACTTCAGTTTCAACCAATAGTAAAAAACAAAATTATCAGATGCATAGAGGAACATGATATGTGTTCCAGCAGCTCCCATTGGCCTGGAGCAACGAACCACGGCCGGACCTGCGGACGCGGCAGGTACACAAACCGGCCTGGCCCACCATGGGCTTTCCCTACACAAGTGGCATCCCAAGTTTGGGAAACACTGTGTTAGGGAACAGTCACAAAATGGCTTTTGTAATCATGCTTCATCAATCTATCATCAATTTATTAGAATTCTTTTAGGGGGTCAACAAATATGTAGAGAGGGTGATCCAGTTGATACAGTGCATCTGGTCTTTCAGAAAGCCTTTGACAAGGTCCGACACCAAAAGCAAAAACCAAAGTGGGCAGACATGCGATAAGAAAGAAGGTCCTCTCATGGATCAGTAACTAGTTAAAAGACAGGAAACAAAGGTAGGAATAACTGGTCAATTTTCACAGTAGAGAGAGGCAAATAGTGGAGTCCCTCAGAGATCTGTACTGGGATCATTGCTGTTCAACATATTCATAAATTATCTGGGGGCAAGGGGTAAACAGTGAGGTGGTGAGGTTTGCAGACAATACAAAATTACTCAAGATAAGTCCAAAGCTGATTGTGAAGAGTTACAAAGGGATCGCACAAAACTAGTGACTGGGCAACAGAATGGCAGATGAAATTCAATGTTGATAAATGCAAATAATGCACATTGGAAAACATCCCATCTCCGTATACAAAATGATGGAGTTTAAATTAGCTGTTATCACTGAAGAAAGAGATCGTGGATAGATAAGACGACAGAAAATACTATAATGCCTCTATATAAGTAAATGGTATGCCAACACCTTGAATACGGTGTGCAGTTCTGGTCACCCCATCTCAAAAAAGATACATTAGAACTGGAAAAAATACAGAGGATGACAACAAAAATGATTAGGGGCATGGAACAGCTTCCATATAAAGAGATTAAAAAGACGGGGACCGTTCATCTTAGAGAAGAGATGAACAAGAAGATATGACAGAGGTCTATAAAATCATGACTGTATGGAGTAAGTGAATATGTGAAGTGGTAAATAACACTTATTGTTCTGCTCATTCCCTCTGAGGAACTTGGCACTGAACACTGTCAGAAGTCAGGATACTGGGTTAGGTGGACCATTGGTCTGACCCAGTATGGCCATTCTTATGTTACGTATTGTTTGTCTTTCTTTGCAGATGGCTACTCTGTTTCTTGATTTACTCTGTATGTTTGCATATCTTCCACTATTTCTAATACTTTCAGCTTTTGTAGCGGCTTCTTTGCTTGTTTTGCTGCTGCAGCAAATAGCAGCATTACAATTAAGATCACTCTGGCTTCATTATCTTTGGTGCCTAAAACAACATGATCTCTAATAAGATTGTCTGTAAGTGTACCAAATGTGCTTGATATGTCTAACTGGCATGACCTTGTTGCATATTAGTCTATAGCTTCTATTTCGCTTTGATTATATACATTGAAAATATACCTCTGATATTCAGGGGCGGCTCCAGGCACCAGCACGCCAAGCGAGTGCCTGGGGCGGCAAGCCACGGGGTGCGCTCTGCTGGTCACCGCAAGGGTGGCAGGCAGGTTGCCTTTGGCAGCATGCCTGCGGAGGGTCCACTGGTCCCGCGGTTTTGGTGGACCTCCTGCAGGCATGCCGCCAAATCCGTGGGACCGGAGACCTCCCGCAGGCAAGTCGCCGAAGGCAGCCTGCCTGCAGTACTTGGGATGGCAAAATACCTAGAGCCGCCCCTGCTGATATTGCATTGCTTTTAAGCACAAAGAATTTTTCTAAAGCATTTCAGATTACTTACACTTTTGCCTTTCTTCATCTGCTAGCTGTTAAGTGCTGCCAGACTAGGAAGAAATCCTTACCCACTGCTTTATTCAGTGCATTATTCTTACAGCTACTTCCTACTTTATCCAGGAGTTCCTGAAGAAGCTCCAGTTTTCAGATACTTCCATGCATTTGCATCACAGCAGGGAGTAGGATGTTGATCAGTCATTCCCAACATGATTCAGTGTCTCTAATAAGCTACAACAGAGAATGAAAAGAGTAAAATTAATAGATATTAAGGCTAGAAAAAGGACCATAACATTATCTAGTCTGACTTCCTATATTACAGAATTTCTATATATAGAATTTCATTCAGTGGCTCCTGTATTGAGCTCAATACCTTTTCTGACTACACTAAATGTGACCAAGGAACTTCTTGATGCCAACAGACAGATGGCACACTCAATGACTAGAGTTTTACAGGAAGCCCCTAGGTCAGTTATATTTGTAACAATTCACTAAAAAGTGGCATGGGAGGTCTCCACTGAAAACCAGTAACAACCTTGTCATCATAACATTGCAAAATGTATGTAAGGATAATATTTAAGGAAGTATGTGCCTGTACTGGAAATTATGTTCTTAAGGTCTGTGAGTAAAAGCAGGTCACTAGGAGTTGACAAACATGCTTCTTTCAGACAGGCAGGAGACACTTATCTGTCTGGATATATGAAAATTGAATATAGGTTACTTCACAATGGATACCTGTTTTCATACTATGCTACCAGCTAATCGAGATTAAGAAATTAAGAGATCGTAAAATCTATGGGAAAGAATACAAATAGGAGTGTTTCTAGTTTACGAATAAAGATCAAGATACATTTGGGATTGCAAAGGGACACCCTACTATCAAGTTAGCTGTCAGTGGGCTTGCTTCACGAACAGAAGATCACAGCCAAGCCACGCTGTAATACACTGCAAGGATTTAGGGTGAATTTTTGCTCTTATGACATTATGTCATATTAATTAAGTTTAGGCTCCAGTATGTGTGTTATGATTTTATTTTATATGTAACCCTTTGTTTGCAATATTCTGCTTGCTCTCATTTGAATCTCTGTTCTTTGTTAAATCAATTTATACTTTTTTTTCTATAAATAAATTTAACTGCTGTGTGTTAAGCAGAGCTGGGTTCTGAGATAACTGTGAAGCTGGGATGTACTAGTCCTTTGGGAACAGTGGATCTGGGAATTCTGTGAGGGTCCAGTGGATCAGGGAGTGGGGATTACACTTGGAGGACTCGGAGGTTCGAATATGCCTGTAAATAACCTGTAAAAAGAGAGAGGGGCATGCAGAGACCTGGAAGGCAGTACTTGCATTGCCAGAGGCTAAAGGTGCTGGGGAACAGACCCTTGGAAAACGCTGACAAGGTTTCCTCACCCTAAGGGCAGGTGGTAGTGAGGCACCTCACAGCCTTGGGTACTCCCAGGAATCATCACAGCATATTTTCCAGAAGGGTGTCCAGTATTGATTTGAAGACCTCAAGAAATGAAGAATCCATCACTTCCCCTGGTAGGTTGTTCCAGTGGTTAATCACTCACTGTTAAAAATGTGTGCCTGGTTTCTGATTTGAATTTGTCTGGCTTTAACCCTTCTTTGCTAGATTGAGTAGCATTTTAATATCCAGTATGTTCTCCCATGAAAGAACTTATATACCATAATTAAGTCACCTCTTGATTTTCCTTTTGATAAGTTCATCAGTGAAGCTCATCAAGTCTTTCTATCGATTTTTTTTTTTTTTTTTTTTTTTTTTTTTTTTTTTTTTTACACAAATGCCTCTCTTCTGACACCATGTTAGGGTTTATGTAAGCTGCACAGAGAAAACCATTTTTAGTGCATAACAAGTTTTGTTCATCCTACAAAACCCAGAAATTATGCTACATATTCTTGAGTACCGTCTACTGGCACTGCAGCTATTAACTAACTATATATGTTCAGACAGAAAACAAACACTTTTGTAACAGTAGCAATTTCTTTATCTACACTAGAACTTTCACTCCACCAGTTGTAGCAATGGTGGGGAACCTGTGTTGAAAAAACCCTAGAGTAGACAGGGTTTAAGAGAATACTGAACACAAATGCTTCCCCTGATCCCTGCTTCTCCTGATGAGGGTTTCTGATCTTGTTCTGCCATCAGAGGGTGTTGGGTGATATGAAAGGCTGCCACAGGCAGAGTAAACATAAAAAGAACAACAGTAGAGATAAATACAAAAGTTTTGAGGTTTTAATATGCCATATTTGATAGATGCTGTATTTGGGGCAATTTTTGGTTTCTCTTTGGATTACATCTTTACTAGCTGAGATCTGCCCAAGAAGTCAATCACATTTCTCTTCAGGGGACTGAGAATGCCAAAAATAACTCATTACTTACATAAGGCAGTCCTGGAGACATCTAATGAAGTGGTTAAAGTATCCAGCCTCCACTGCAGATAATCCTATCCTAGAGTGCAATCTCAAATGGGGACAGTACCAACACCAGGGACAGTGTATGACAAAAAATATTATCCAGCTAAGGATCTCCTCATTATGCATTGTGTCCTATGTTAATGAGATCTCCTTAATTCAAAGCACTGAGCATTCAGTAGTGATGAATGTAACTGTCACTTTCTTTTTCCTAGTTAATAAATCTTTAGTTAGTTTATTAGGATTGGCTACAAGTGTCGTCTTTGGTTTGAGATCTGAAGTGCAACTGACCTGGGATAAGTGACCAGTCATTTGGGACTGGGAGACACCTGAATATTGATGTGATTTTTGGTGTAAGTGACCATCTATCACATGACCAGCTTGCCTCAGTGGCAAGATAGGCTGGGATGCCCACAGGGACTGTCGGAGACTCCATGGTAAAGTGCACTCCATAGTGCTTTAGGAGTTCACACCCGTTACTGGGCTGGTGAAATCTAATTAGAGAACATACCACCAGTTTGGGGTGTCTGCCCTGCTTCTTGACAGTTGCCCTGAGGTTGGCACTCAAGGTGATGAGCCACTCCAGACAGCATGAAAGTGATGTTGGCTGGCATCCTGTTATTATCGATAATGTGAATATACATGCATTTAGTTTTCACCACTTTCAGGGGTAGTCCATATTCCTCACTGGCTGTTTTTACAGAAATAGCATTATATCATCAGCATATCTGAAGTCAGTTAAAAAGTGTTTGCCAATGGAAATCCCAGCTCCTTCCACTTTATCCAACTGTCCAGGCTTGTCTCATAATAAATTCTGCATACATGTTGAAAAGACTTGGGCACAGAATGCACCATTGTCGCTCACTCTGCCAGATGGAAAACCACTTGCTGGCTCCTGCTGCTGTTTGCACCGCAGTCTCTTGTTGACAGTACAGAGTTGTGATGAGTTCAATGAATGCTTTGGAATCTCCTCATCTGCCAGTATCTTACAGAAGCAGTGATGTCGGACAGTACCAAATGCTTTAGAGTCATCAATTCATAGCCAAATACATGACAGTAACTCTGAACTGTCTTGATCACTGAACATGTGTGACTTGAAGGGTGTTTCTGGTCCATGAGCACCCTGGTGGGGTAGCCGTAGGGCTGGACACAGTAGCTCTGGAAGGCTTCTGTGGTTGCTCTGGCAACCAGGAATTTGGGGCATTCATTCACAATGGTCAAGATGTAGGATGCACTGCTTTGGCTTGCATTCATCCCCAAGTGGTCCAGTACTACCAACTCCGAGGGCATGCTGGTCTCCATCATCTGGAGAGGGGCCCTGTCTCCCACCCTGGGGTTCCTTCTGCTGGCACAAACTGGGTAGTTATCATGCCAATCCTGAATGGCTCAGGCCATCCCCACCTAGTGAAACCTCATGTGAACATTCATCTCAGTCTTCTTGGGGCCAGAGTGGCCCAAAGCATCATGATAGGCTTTGGAGAACCATATCAGCTGCCATGTGGGGCAACACCGTCTGGGTGATTTCTTCATTTGTCCTGGAGTCTGCTTGCTCTCTCGCTCCCTCTCTCAGGGGATGATGTGGGTCTCCGTGCCAGCTAGGAAGCTTCAGTACACCTCCAGCCAAGCCTCAAATATCAAGTATGGGTAACCCAATCCCAGAATAGGTGGCTGTCTAGCCCTGTCTCTCAGGTGTTTGCAACCCCACTCCCTCCACAACCTCCTCCTTTAAGTTCTCAAACTCCACATTGGGGTATTGGACCTGGAGGGAGCGTAAAGGCTGCTGAGCAACAGCATTACAAGTGCCTTCTGCCAATTGTTGTGTCAGGTCATGTTGTAGGTCCTAGGCCAGGGAAGGCCTCATCTTTTTGAATGAAGGATCACTTGGAGGCTATTGCTGAAGTCCCTGAGTGGCTTGGTAGGTTTCTGAGCCTGAGCACACAACACCTTCATCTGTTCATGGGGCTCAGATCGCTACCCCTTCCTGCTTCTCCACGTGGGCACCAATGATACTGCCAAGAATGACCTTGAGCGGATCACTGCAGACTACGTGGCTCTGGGAAGAAGGATAAAGGAGTTTGAGGTGCAAGTAGTGTTCTCGTCCATCCTCCCTGTGCAGGGAAGAGGCCTGGGTAGAGACTGTCGAATTGTGGAAGTCAACGAATGGCTACGCAGGTGCTGTCGGAGAGAAGGCTTTAGATTCTTCAACCACGAGATGGTATTTCAAGAAGGAGGAGTGCTAGGCAGAGACAGGCCCCACCTAACGAAGAGAGGGAAGAGCATCTTCGCAAGCAGGCTGGCTAACCTGGTGAGGAGGGCTTTAAACTAGGTTCACTGGGGGAAGGAGACCAAAGCCCTGAGGTAAGTGGAGAAATGGGATACCGGGAGGAAGCACGAGCAGGAGAGTGCAAGGGGGAGTACTCCGGCCTCATACTGAGAAAGCAGGATGATCAGCGAGTTATCTCAAGTGCCTATACACAAATGCAAGAAGCCTGAGAAACAAGCAGGGAGAACTGGAAGTCCTGGCACAGTCAAGGAATTATGATGTGATTGGAATAACAGAGACTTGGTGGGATAACTCACATGACTGGAGTCCTGTCATGGATGGATATAAACTGTTCAGGAAGGACAAGCAGGGCAGAAAAGGTGGGGGAGTTGCATTGTATGTAAGAGAGGAGTATAACTGCTCGGAGCTCCGGTATGAAACTGCAGAAAAACTTGAGTCTCTGGATTAAGTTTAGAAGTGTGAGCAACAAGAGTGATGTTGTGGTGGGAGTCTGCTGTAGACCACCAGACCAGAGGGATGAGGTGGAGGAGGCTTTCTTCCGGCAACTAACAGAAGTTACTAGATCGCAGGCCCTGGTTCTCATGGGAGACTTTAATCACCCTGATATCTGCTGGGAGAGCAATACAGCGGTGCACAGACAATCCAGGAAGTTTTTGGAAAGTGTACAGGACAATTTCGTGGTGCAAGTGCTGGAAGAACCAACTAGAGGCAGAGCTCTTCTAGACTTGCTGCTCACAAACTTGGAAGCATTAATAGGGGAAGTTAAAGTGGATGAGAACCTAGGAGGCAGTGACCATGAGACGGTCGAGTTCAGGGTCCTGACACAAGGAAGAAAGGAGAGCAGCAGAATACAGACCCTGGACTTCAGAAAAGCAGACTTTGATTCCCTCAGGGAGCTGATGGGCAGGATCCCCTGGGAGAATAACATGAGGGGCAAAGGAGTCCAGGAGAGCTGGCTGTATTTTAAAGAATCCTTATTGAGGTTGCAGGAAAAAAAATCCCGATTTGTAGAAAGAATAGTAAATATGGCAGGCGACCAGCTTGGCTTAACAGTGAAATCCTTGCTGATCTTAAACACAAAAAAGAAGCTTACAAGAAGGGAAAGATTGGACAAATGACCAGGGAGGAGTATAAAAATATTGCTCAGGCATGCAGGAGTGAAATCAGGAAGGCCAAATCACACTTGGAGTTGCAGCTAGCAAGAAATGTTAAGAGTAACAAGAAGGGTTTCTTCAGACATGTTAGCAACAAGAAGAAAGTCAAGGAAAGTGTGGGCCCCTTCCTGAATGAGGGAGGCAACCTAGTGACAGAGGATGTGGAAAAAGCTAATGTACTCAATGCTTTTTTTGCCTCTGTCTTCACAAACAAGGTCAGCTCCCAGACCTCTGCACTGGGCAGCACAGCATGGGGAGGAGATGACCAGCCCTCTGTGGAGAAAGAAGTGGTTCAGGAATATTTAGAAAAACTGGACAAGCACAAGTCCATGGGTCCGGATGCACTGCATCTGAGGGTGCTAAAGGAGTTGGCAGATGTGATTGCAGAGCCATTGGCCATTATCTTTGAAAACTCATGGCGATCGAAGGTCCTGGATGACTGGAAAAAGGCTAATGTAGTCCCCATCTTTAAAAAAGGGAAGGAGGAGGATCCAGGGAACTACAGGCCAGTCAGCCTCACCTGGAATCAATTCTGAAGCACATAGAGGAGAAGAAAGTGATCAGGAACAGTCAATACGGATTCACCAAGGGCAAGTCATGCCTGACCAACCTGATTGCCTTCTATGATGAAATAGCCGGCTCTGTGGATATGGGGAAGTGGTGGATGTGATATACCTTGACTTTAGCAAAGCTTTTGATACAGTCTCCCACAGTATTCTTGCTAGCAAGTTAAAGAGGTATGGATTGGATGAATGGACTATAATGTGGATAGAAAGCTGGCTAGGTCATCGGGCTCAATGGGTAGTGATCAATGGCTCGATGTCTAGTTGGCAGCCGGTATAAGCATAGTTCCCCAGGGGTCGGTCCTAGGGCCCATTTTGTTCAACATCTTCATTAATGATCTGGATGATGGGATGGATTTTACCTCAGCAAGTTTGCGGATGACATTATCTCTCCCCCCAGCTTAGATACGCTGGAGGGTAGAGATAGGGTCCAGAGCAACTTAGACAAATTGGAGGACTGGGCCAAAAGAAATCTAATGCGGTTCAACAAGGACAAGTGCAGAGTCCTGCACTTAGGACGGAAGAATCCCTTGCACTGCTACGGGCTGGGAACCAACTGGCTAAGTGGCAGTGTCATAAACAGATAGCTAAGGGTTAATGTCTCTTTCACCTGAAGCAACTGACCAGAGGACCAATCAGGAAACTGGATTTTTTCAACTTTGGGTGGAGGGAATTGAGTGTCTGAGTCTTTGTTGTCTGTCTGCCTGCTTTCTCTGAGCTTTGGAGAAGTAGTTTCTACTTTCTAGTCTTCTGTTTCTAAGTGTAAGGACAAAGAGATCAGATAGTAAGTTATATGGTTTCTTTTCTTTGGTATTTGCATGAATATAAGTGCTGGAGTGCTTTGATTTGTATTCTTTTGAATAAGGCTGTTTATTCAATATTCTTTTAAGCAATCGACCCTGTATTGTATCATCTTAATACAGAGAGACCATTTGTATGTATTTTTCTTTCTTTTTATATAAAACTTTCTTTTAAGACCTGTTGGAGTTTTTTCTTTACTTCAGGGAAATTGAGTCTGTACTCACCAGGGAATTGGTGGGAGGAAGAAATCAGGGGGGGAGATCTGTGTGTGTTGGATTTGCTAGCCTGATTTTGCATTCCCTCTGGGGGAATAGGAAAGTACTTTTTGTTTCCAGGATTGGGAACAGAGAGGGAGATTCACTCTGTTTGGATTCACAGAGCTTGTGTCTGTGTATCTCTCCAGGAGCACCTGGAGGGGGGAAGGGAAAAAGGATTATTTCCCTTTGTTGTGAGACTCAAGGGATTTGGGTCTTGGGGTCCCCAGGGAAGGTTTTTCAGGGGGACCAGAGTGCCCCAAAACACTCTAATTTTTTGGGTGGTGGCAGCAAGTACCAGGTCCAAGCTGGTAACTAAGCTTGGAGGTTTTCATGCTAACCCCCATATTTTGGACGCTAAGGTCCAAATCTGGGACTAAGGTTATGATATGGTGTAGCAGCGGGTGGGATCCAGACAGAATCCAGAAGCCAGTAGGAATATTATATTTTTCTTTTCTCTGCTAAGGGCTTTTTAGCAGAGAGAAACAGTTGGTTTTAAAAGGGAACCAGAGAGAATTTTTTTTTCTGCTCTCTCTGGCAGTTTGTGGCTTGCATGTTAAGCGAGAAGCCATTAAGAGACTGTTGAGGGTCTTTTGTCACACAATAGCACTCCCATTGAGAGTCATTACCAGCACTATATGAATGCAAATAAAGTGGTTTTTCAGGTTTACTTAACATTGAAAATTAGCTAAAGGCACTGTTGCTAGGCAGACTTCAGGAGGCAGCAGAGAACCTGCAATTCAGAAGATAAACACCGGAGGGCACCCCAACACAAGAAAACAGGAACCATGACTTCTAAGGCAAAAATTGAGGCCGAAGAACAAATCAAAGAAGCTGAACACAGGCGACAGATGGAGATGAAAGAAAGAGAAGAACAAATCAAAGAGGCAGCACACAAAAGAAAACTAGAAGAAGAAGAGGTGGCCTACCGAAGGAAACAAGCAGAAGAAGAGGCGGCCCACCGCCGAGAAATGGAAAAACACCAAAAAGAAATGGAAAAACAACAAAAAGAGAATGAAGAGAAGGAAAAACAGAGAAAACATGAACTGGAGTTGGCAAAAGCTGGGCTGCATGTGCCAGCCAACCCTAACAACCCGGCGCCAATTATTGCTCCACAGCACAGGAAATTTCCCACCTACAAGGCAGGTGATGACACCGAGGCCTTCTTGGAAAATTTTGAAAGAGCCTGTCTTGGGTACAGCATTCCCGAAGACCAGTACATGGTAGAATTGAGGTCACAGCTCAGTGGACCTTTAGCAGAGGTGGCAGCTGAAATGCCTAAGCAGCAAATGAATGACTATAAACTTTTTCAAACCAAGGCCAGATACAGAATGGGGATAACCCCAGATCATGCCCGTCGGCGCTTCAGAACCCAAAAGTGGAAACCAGAGGTGTCATTTCCCAAACACGCCTACTACATTGCAAAAAACTATGAGGCCTGGATAACAGGAAACAACATTCAAACCTTGGAAGAACTGCACCTCCTCATACAAATGGAGCAGTTCTTGGATGGTGTTCCTGAAGACATCACACGGTACATACAAGATGGAAATCCCAAAGATATCGCTGAGGTGGGGGAAATTGGAGCCAAATGGATGGAACTGGCAGAAAGCAAGAAAGCTACTGTCAAGGGGAACGATTACCCCAGGGGGCACACAGACCCTAAACCCTACAACCGAGGACAGCCAAAGACCCCACATACCACCCAAGTAAAGCCACAGATACCCTACCTTTCAACCTCACCAGTCTCCAGTTACTCACCTCGGCCCAGTGACCCATCAGATGGAAGATGCTTTAAGTGTAATGAACTGGGACATATCAAGGCCAACTGTCCCAAGAACACCATGCGAGTGCAATTCATTATACCACCATCACCCCAAAGATCCCCAGGCCCGGATGCCTCTCAAATACCCTTGGAGCGAAGGGAAAATTTGAGAGTGGGCGGAAAGAAGGTTACTGCGTGGAGAGACACGGGGGCACAAGTGTCAGCTATCCACCAATCCTTCGTGGACCCCAAATTCATCAACCCAAAGGCCAAAGTTACAATTTACCCCTTCATGTCACAAGCTGTAGACTTGCCTACAGCTCAACTGCCTGTCCAGTACAAAGGCTGGTCAGGAATGTGGACTTTTGCAGTCTATGACAATTATCCTATCCCCATGCTACTGGGGGAAGACTTGGCCAACCAGGTGAGGCGGGCCAAGAGAGTGGGAATGGTTACACGTAGCCAAACCAGGCAAGCTTCCAGACCCATTCCTGTTCCTGAGCCGTCCACAGAGGCCCCGTCTGTGTTACCAGAGACCCAGACAGAGGTAGTGGACCCGGATTCCATGCCTACCACTGAAACAGCCACAGCATCTCCAGTCCCAGGCCCGGAACTGGAACAGCAACCAGCACCAACAAGTGCAACTACATCTTCAAACTCAACGCCAGAGGGCGCCAGCGAGCCAAAACTGGCAGAAGCAACAGACAGCCATACCCAAAAGGCTCAGCCAGAGCCTGAAATACCCTCAGGTGCACCAGCGGAGAGCGGTTCCCCAGCAACGGAAACAACCCCATCACCTACATCGCTTCCAGAGGGACCAAGCCCAAGTCCACAGTCTGAGGAAGAACTGGTGACCCCAGCCTCAAGGGAACAGTTCCAGACTGAGCAGGAAGCAGATGACAGCCTTCAGAAAGCTTGGGCGGCGGCACGGAGCACCCCACCGCCTCTCAGCTCTTCTAATCGATCCCGGTTTGTTATAGACCAAGGACTTTTATACAAGGAAATTCTTTCTGGTGGACACCGGGAAGAATGGCAGCCGCAAAAACAGTTGGTGGTTCCAACTAAGTACCGGGAGAAGCTCTTAAGCTTAGCCCATGATCATCCCAGTGGCCATGCTGGGGTGAACAGAACCAAGGACCGGTTGGGGAAGTCCTTCCACTGGGAGGGAATGGGCAAGGATGTTGCCAAGTATGTCCAGTCTTGTGAGGTATGCCAAAGAATGGGTAAGCCTCAAGACCAGGTCAAGGCCCCTCTCCAGCCACTCCCCATAATTGAGGTCCCATTTCAGCGAGTAGCTGTGGATATTCTGGGCCCTTTCCCAAAAGAGACGCCCAGAGGAAAGCAGTACGTACTGACTTTAGTGGACTTTGCTACCCGATGGCCGGAAGCAGTAGCTCTAGGCAACACCAGGGCTAACACTGTGTGCCTGGCCCTAACAGACATTTTTGCCAGGGTAGGTTGGCCCTCCGACATCCTTACAGATTCAGGGTCTAATTTCCTGGCAGGGACCATGGAAAAACTGTGGGAAACTCGTGGGGTGAATCACTTGGTTGCCACCCCATACCACCATCAAACCAATGGCCTGGTGGAAAGGTTCAATGGAACTTTGGGGGCCATGATATGAAAATTCATCAACGAATTCTCCAATAATTGGGACCTAGTGTTGCAGCAGTTGCTGTTTGCCTACAGGGCTGTACCACATCCCAGTTTAGGGTTTTCACCATTTGAACTTGTGTATGGTCACGAGGTTAAGGGGCCATTACAGTTGGTGAAGCAGCAATGGGAGGGGTTTACGCCTTCTCCAGGAACTAACATTCTGGACTTTGTAAGCAACCTACAAAGCACCCTCCGACACTCTTTAGCCCTTGCTAGAGAGAAACTAAAGGATGCTCAGGAAGAGCAAAAGGCCTGGTATGACAGACATGCCAGAGAACGTTCCTTCAAAGTAGGAGACCAGGTTATGGTCTTAAAGGCGCAACAGGCCCATAAGATGGAAGCATCATGGGAAGGGCCATTCACGGTCCAAGAGCGCCTGGGAGCTGTAAACTACCTCATAGCATTTCCCAATTCCTCACTAAAGCCTAAAGTGTACCATGTTAATTCTCTCAAGCCTTTTTATTCCAGAGACTTACAGGTTTGTCAGTTTACAGTCCACAGAGATGATGCTGAGTGGCCTGATGGTGTCTACTACGACGGGAAAAAAGACGGTGGCGTGGAAGAGGTGAACCTCTCAACCACCCTGGAACGTCTGCAGCGGCAACAAATCAAGGAGCTGTGCACTAGCTTCGCCCCATTGTTCTCAGCCACCCCAGGACGGACTGAACGGGCATACCACTCCATTGATACAGGTAATGCTCACCCAATCAGAACCCCACCCTACCGAGTGTCTCCTCATGCCCAAGCTGCTATAGAACGGGAGATCCAGAACATGCTACAGATGGGTATAATCCGCTCATCTACCAGTGCATGGGCATCTCCAGTGGTTCTGGTACCCAAACCAGATGGGGAAATATGCTTTTGCGTGGACTACCGTAAGCTAAATGCTGTAACTCGTCTGGACAACTATCCAATGCCACGTACCGATGAGCTATTGGAGAAGTTGGGACGTGCCCAGTTCATCTCTACAATAGACTTAACCAAGGGGTACTGGCAAGTACCGCTAGATGAACCTGCCAAGGAGAGGTCAGCATTCGTCACCCATGCGGGGTGTATGAATTCAATGTCCTTCCTTTCGGCCTTCGAAATGCACCCGCCACCTTCCAGAGGCTGGTTGATGGTCTACTAGCTGGACTGGGAGAATTTGCAGTTGCCTACCTCGATGATGTGGCCATTTTTTCAGACTCCTGGCCCGAACACCTACTACACCTGGAAAAGGTCTTTGAGCGCATCAGGCAGGCCGGACTAACTGTTAAGGCCAAAAAGTGTCAAATAGGCCAAAACAGAGTGACTTACCTGGGGCACCAGGTGGGTCGAGGAACCATAAACCCCCTACAGGCCAAAGTGGATGCTATCCAAAAGTGGCCTGTCCCAAGGTCAAAGAAACAGGTCCAATCCTTCTTAGGCTTGGCCGGATACTACAGGTGATTTGTACCACACTACAGCCAAATCGCTGCCCCACTGACCGACCTGACCAAAAAGACCCAGCCAAATGCCGTTAAGTGGACTAATGAGTGTCAAAAGGCCTTTACCCAGCTTAAGGCGATGCTCATGTCTGACCCTGTGCTCAGGGCCCCGGACTTTGACAAGCCATTCCTAGTAACCACAGATGCATCTGAGCGTGGTATAGGAGCAGTGCTCATGCAGGAAGCAACAGATCACAACTTCCATCCTGTCGTGTTTCTCAGCAAGAAATTGTCTGAGAGGGAAAGTCACTGGTCAGTCAGTGAAAAGGAATGCTATGCCATTGTGTACGCCCTGGAAAAGCTACGCCCATATGTTTGGGGACGGCGGTTCCAACTACAAACTGACCATGCTGCACTAAAGTGGCTTCATACTGCCAAGGGGAACAACAAGATACTTCTTCGTTGGAGTTTAGCTCTCCAAGATTTTGATTTTGAAATTCAACACATCACAGGAGCTTCTAACAAAGTTGCTGATGCACTCTCCCGTGAGAGTTTCCCAGAATTCAGTAGTTAAAAAGTGTTTTTAAAATGTAGAAGTCTGTTAGTTATATACTTAGTAGTATATGTAAAGGTGCATGTGTTGTAGTAATCTGTTTATTTTAAAGTTCTAGAAGGAAATCGCCGCCAGTGAGCTTCCCCACTGTCTGCAATTTGGGGGGCGTGTCATAAACAGATAGCTAAGGGTTAATGTCTCTTTCACCTGAAGCACCTGACCAGAGGACCAACCAGGAAACTGGATTTTTTCAACTTTGGGTGGAGGGAATTGAGTGTCTGAGTCTTTGTTGTCTGTCTGCCTGCTTTCTCTGAGCTTTGGAGAAGTAGTTTCTACTTTCTAGTCTTCTGTTTCTAAGTGTAAGGACAAAGAGATCAGATAGTAAGTTATATGGTTTCTTTTCTTTGGTATTTGCATGAATATAAGTGCTGGAGTGCTTTGATTTGTATTCTTTTGAATAAGGCTGTTTATTCAATATTCTTTTAAGCAATCGACCCTGTATTGTATCATCTTAATACAGAGAGACCATTTGTATGTATTTTTCTTTCTTTTTATATAAAGCTTTCTTTTAAGACCTGTTGGAGTTTTTTCTTTACTTCAGGGAAATTGAGTCTGTACTCACCAGGGAATTGGTGGGAGGAAGAAATCAGGGGGGGAGATCTGTGTGTGTTGGATTTGCTAGCCTGATTTTGCATTCCCTCTGGGGGAATAGGAAAGTACTTTTTGTTTCCAGGATTGGGAACAGAGAGGGAGATTCACTCTGTTTGGATTCACAGAGCTTGTGTCTGTGTATCTCTCCAGGAGCACCTGGAGGGGGGAAGGGAAAAAGGATTATTTCCCTTTGTTGTGAGACTCAAGGGATTTGGGTCTTGGGGTCCCCAGGGAAGGTTTTTCAGGGGGACCAGAGTGCCCCAAAACACTCTAATTTTTTGGGTGGTGGCAGCAAGTACCAGGTCCAAGCTGGTAACTAAGCTTGGAGGTTTTCATGCTAACCCCCATATTTTGGACGCTAAGGTCCAAATCTGGGACTAAGGTTATGATAGGGACCTCAATTATGGGGAGTGGCTGGAGAGGGACCTTGACCTGGTCTTGAGGCTTTCCCACTCTTTGGCATACCTCACAAGACCGGACATGCTTGGCAACATCCTTGCCCATCCCCTCCCAGTGGAAGGACTTCCCCAACCGGTCCTTGGTTCTGTTCACCCCAGCATGGCCACTGGGATGATCATGGGCTAAGCTTAAGAGCTTCCCCCGGTACTTAGTTGGAACCACCAACTGTTTTTTGCGGCTGCCATTCTTCCCGGTGTCCACCAGAAAGAATTTCCTTGTATAAAAGTCCTTGGTCTATAACAAACCGGGATCGATTAGAAGAGCTGAGAGGAGGTGGGGTGCTCCGTGCCGCCGCCCAAGCTTTCTGAAGGCTGTTATCCACTTCCTGCTCAGCCTGGAACTGTTCCCTTGAGGCTGGGGTCACCAGTTCTTCCTCAGACTGTGGACTTGGGCTTGGTCCCTCTGGAAGCGATGTAGGTGATGGGGTTGTTTCCGTTGCTGGGGAACCGCTCTCCGCTGGTGCACCTGAGGGTATTTCAGGCTCTGGCTGAGCCTTTTGGGTATGGCTGTCTGTTGCTTCTGCCAGTTCTGGCTCGCTGGCGCCCTCTGGCGTTGAGTTTGAAGATGTGGTTGCACTTGCTGGTGCTGGTTGCTGTTCCAGTTCCGGGCCTGGGACTGGAGGTGTTGTGGCTGTTTCAGTGGTTGGCATGGAATCCGGGTCCACTACCTCTGTCTGGGTCTCTGGTAACCCAGACGGGGCGTCTGTGGACGGTTCAGGAACAGGAATGGGTCTGGAAGCTTGCCTGGTTTGGCTACGTGTAACCATTCCCACTCTCTTGGCCCGCCTCACCTGGTTGGCCAAGTCTTCCCCCAGTAGCATGGGGATAGGATAATTGTCATAGACTGCAAAAGTCCACATTCCTGACCAGCCTTTGTACTGGACAGGCAGTTGAGCTGTAGGCAAGTCTACAGCTTGTGACATGAAGGGGTAAATTGTAACTTTGGCCTTTGGGTTGATGAATTTGGGGTCCACGAAGGATTGGTGGATAGCTGACACTTGTGCCCCCGTGTCTCTCCACGCAGTAACCTTCTTTCCGCCCACTCTCAAATTTTCCCTTCGCTCCAATTGGAGGACTGGGCCAAAAGAAATCTAATGCGGTTCAACAAGGACAAGTGCAGAGTCCTGCACTTAGGACGGAAGAATACCTTGCACTGCTACGGGCTGGGAACCAACTGGCTAAGTGGCAGTTCTGCAGAAAAGGACTTGGAGATTACAGTGGATGAGAAGCCGTATATAAGTCAACAGTGTGCCCTTGTTGCCAAGAAGGCTAATGGCATATTGGGGTGCATTAGTAGGAGCATTGCCAGCAGGTGGAGGAAAACAATTATTTCCCTCTATTTGGCACTGGTGAGGCCACATCTGGAGTATTGCGTCCAGTTTTGGGCCCCTCACTACAGAAAGGATGTGGACAAATTGGAGAGAGTCCAGCAGAGGGCAACAAAAATGATTAGGGGGCTGGAGCACATGACTTATGAGGAGAGGCTGAGGGAACTGGGATTGTTTAGTTTGCAGAAGAGAAGAGTGAGGGGGGATTTCATAGCAGCCTTCAACTACCTGAAGGGGGGTTCCAAAGAGGATGGATCTAGGCTGTTCTTAGTGATGGCAGATGACAGAACAAAAAGCAATGGTCTCAAGTTGCAGTGGGGAGGTCTAGGTTGGATATTAGGAAAAACTATTTCAATAGTGAAGCACTGGAATGGGTTACCTAGGAAGGTGATGGAATCTCCATCTGTAGAGGTTTTTAAGACTCAGCTTGACAAAGCTCTGGCAGAGATGATTTAGTTGGGGTTGGTCCTGCTTTGAGTAGGGGGTTGGACTAGATGACTCCTGAGGTCTCTTCCAACCTCAATCTTCTATGATTCTATGATTTTGTATATTAACTTTCCTACTAACTTGAGAATGTGATAGCATAGTAGTTGAAGTTTCTTTTTGTCCCTTAAGAAATTTTTAACTGTTGTTCCATCTCCTGGCAGCTACGATGTTACTTGAGAAAATTATTTTTTTGTGGAAAAAAATCAAAATTTCCTGAATTTTCAGTTACAAAAACCCTGCCTTTTCCCCCTTCTTTCTCTCCCCCTCCTTTTCCAGTGACAAAATGGAAAAGAGGAAAGAAAGGGAGGGAAAAATTAAAATTAAAACAAATCTATTTTTGGTATCTGAATTTTTAATTTAAGATGGAAAAATAAAAGCTTTACAAATTTCAGTGACCAAGTTTTGTTTCCTAAAAAGGCCATTTTTTGCTGACAACGAATGAAAAATTTCAACCAGCTTGAATTAAAATGTATAAAGTATATAAATCAGGAGTTCTCAAACTGGATGTTGGGACTCCTCGGGGGGTCGCAAGGTTATTATATGAGGGATCGCAAGCTGTCAGCCTCCATCCCAAACCCCACTTTGCCTCTTGCATTTATAATAGTGTTAAATATATTAAAAAGTGTTTTTAATGTATAAACTCAGAGGCTTGCTGTTTGAAAGGGGTCACCAGTACAAAAGTTTGAGGACTACTGATATAAATCAATTAGTGATAACATAATATTAATTATAAAAAGTAACCGAAGGTGGCCACTTTTTAATTTTTGAACTTTTATTTTTACTGTGAGAGTTTTAGATTAAACCTTTAAGATCAAGGTCCTGTTCCTCTACATGGACATAACTGTTTGTAAGAGAAAGGATTTGCTCCAATACGTTTGGTTCAAGAGGATTGTGCTGGATTGCAAATTTCTTCCTCTCTCTCCCCTACCCCCCAATTTCCCTCTATTTTAGTTTACACAAATAGGTTCATTATTAGTGGGTGATTACTGTTTCGCTATACTAATTACACAGCAGAAAATTATTCCAGACTAGACAGAAAAAAAAATGTGCACACCTCTGAGACCATGCCTTCAAATGCTGCCTCATATTTGCCTGAGCTGTATTGTGTTTGTCAAATGTAGGTTGTAAGCTCTTTGGGGATGAGGATGTCCTCATTTTGGTGTCTTGTGCAGTGCCCAGAGCATTGCTGGCGCTTACTAATGAGAACAGTCTGTACAGGGCCAAGCACACGGTTGTGGCTCAGCAAATACAAATTAATTTCTTGTGGTATGGCAAATAAGAGCGTAGGTTCTCCTGAGAGAGGTGGCGGGTGTGTGTGAGTGGGGAGCAGCTATGGGGACAGACGGGCATACCGGCCAAAAGCAGGAATGAATTATGTATACTGTGGCCTCACCCACGTTAAGGGCCAGGGCCAGGGCCTAGGTATATGTTTATACTATGGAAGGTCCCTGCCCACATAGGCAGCAGATTATATGGGCTCGAGGTGACCGAGCACCAGGAATATTCAGGGCTGGGGGCTGTGCTCCAGCAATATTTAGAGCTGGGTCTCTCCCCCCGCCCTGCCTGGATGGGGCTCTGGCCCCTGGGGGTCTTGCCCCTGCCCCGCCATGTCCCTGCCTGAAAGAAAGCGGTGGGTGCCTCTCCTGTGCCTGCTTGTGCTGCCGGTGTAGCACATTCCTATGCGGAGCGGCTCCCAGCAGAACTGCTGTCTAGTGCCCCCATCCCCTAATGGCAGGGCAGGCTGCCCTTACCCTGCCCTTCCGCCCTAGCCCTGAGCCTCTCCAATGCCCCAAATCCCTCATCCCCAGCCAGAGCCCTCATCCCCCTGCACCCTAATCCTCTGCCCCAGCCCTGAGCCCCCTCCTGCATCATGAATCCCTCATCCTCAACCCCACAGCCCTCACCCCTGCACTCCCTCCTATCCCACCCTCTCCCAGACCCTGCACCCCCTCCCCCTTCCCACCCCCGAACTCCCTCCCAGAGCCAGCACCCAGCACCCAAACTCCATCCCAAAGCCTGCACCCCTCCTGCACCCTAATCCCCAGCCCAGGACCTGCACCCCACACCCCCCCAGCCCAAAGCCTTAGGCAGGTGGGGGCAGAGTTTGGGGGCATAGAGTTTGCGGGGGGGGCGGGTTCTGGGCACCACCAAGATGCCACCCATGCCTGCCCAACCCTGCTCACATGTAGCAGGGATCGAGTGGAGCCCCTCACGCAGGGCAGGGGTGGGGAGGAGGAGGCCCATCCCCGGGTTATCTGACCTGGGCTATGGAGACATTTGAGCGGGAAGCAGTTGTGTGGGAGCCCCTGGTGCTCCGGGGGCAAGGGGCGGGGGGGCTCGGGCTGGCCGGCTCCGAGCGCGGCGGTGCGGGGCACGGGGGAGGGGTTAGCGGCGGTCCGCACCCAGGGCTCTGGTGGGCGGGGGCCGGGGAGAATGACTCTTCCCGCGCCCGCCGCCGGGCCAGCAACGTGGCCCCTCTGTCCCCGCCATGGCTGCGCGCTGGGAGCGCCTCTTCGACTCCGTGGGACACTTCGGCAGGTAGCGGGACGGGACCCCAGCGCCGGGCAGGGCAGCGCGGGGCGGGTGTTTTCCCAGGGAAACTGAGTCATCCTGAGCCTGCTCCCGGGCAGCGGGGGAGCTCCTGGGAAGCAGCGGATGCCGGACTCACGGCCGAGGAGGAGCGTGGCGGGTCCCTGCCCTGCTGGCTCCCCGGGGGCTGCCACGCTTCAAAATACCGAGTCAAACCTACCTCGTACCCGCCCGGCGGGCTGCGAGACCCCGCTGCCGCTTGCCGGGGGCGCACCTGCACTCCGCAGGCAAAGGGCGGGCTTGCGGCGTCGTGCATTGGTGGCAGGCAGGTGTTTCCCACGGACGTGTCTAGGGCTCCCGGGGGGAGATGTGCTGTGCTGAGTCCCACCTCACAAAAACACATTATCTGCATCTGGCCCGTAGTCCCAGCTACAGCCCAGCAGCGAGCTAAGAAGCGCTTCCAAGTACGTGCTGATTTTGTTGTTGCTGCTGCTAGTGAGAGCACAAGTTCTGGCATGTGGCTCAGCTCTCGAAGTGCCCCTAGTACCTCCTGGTGAAAGCAGTTACTAGCGCCTTAGAGACAGTTTTCTTAACTACTCTCTTCACAGCGCTTCTCGCACATAATGAGGGAAGAATTTAATAATGAGGCAGCCTGCCAACTAGTCTTGCTCCTACTCAAGTCAATGGCTGTATTTCTTTTGGCATTTGGTAAGAGTTACATTAGGTCAGGTTAGGACCTCACAGGATAAGCCCTAAATTACAAAAACTTAATAATATGTATTCAGCCTGAGCTATGCAAGTTTTCAAAAAGTTACAGCTGGAGAAACAAATAAAGTCCTGGCCTATTAGGATGTATTACCTTCCTCCCCTCCCAGTACACGTAAGTAACCTTTATTATTGTTTTTAGGATTAGCGTCATTGCCTAACAAGAATTGTTTTAACCCCAAATGAGCTCCTTCATCAATTATGAAATGGCTGCTTTAATGGTGTGTTTAATTAGTTTTGATTCATGCATAATAATACAGCTGAGAATCCTTGTTAGCAAATCAAATCTCCTCCTCTGTCAACCTATTTTTATAAGCTCATATAAATCATGTTGTGCTATATATGGTTTAAATAGTTTCTGCACGGTTAGATTCTGAGCAATCCGAACATGACTGATAGTATTTTGGAACTGGTTTGGTTATTTTAAACTCCAGCTCATACAGTAAAGAATGGCCAGCTGTTAATTTAAAAAAAAATCACTTTTAGTTAAAAGCATTAAATTTGCATGGTTAATACTAATCCTTTTTTTTATCTGGCTCCCTTTCAAAATCTACTTTGGTGCCTACAGCCATTCAAATATTGATTCTGTCATGTACATACAAATTGTTGATTTAAACATAAATGAAAATAATTTCAAGCTGGCGTTCAGCATTTCATTTAAAATATTCCAGCAGTTTCTCAATATTTCAAGTCTTTTATTTCCCTCCTGCCCTCCCCCACTTGTTCCACTCATCCCAGTTTTTGTAAAAGTACATTAATTCAAAGTTTTGCTATCACTGAAAAGTCAGATCACGGCCCTGTCCAAAGCCATTTCAAAACAAAATATGTCATTAAGGCTGTAAAAAGATAATTTGTAATACCAATATTAGAAAATTGCAATAATTAAAATAAAACAAATGTTTGAAAAGAAACACGGAGCTAATGTTAAAAAAATTACCTCCTCCCTGTTGCATATATGAATTATAGCAGTATGGTCTGCTGTTATCAAGAAAAGGACTGTGTCCATTCATGTTTGAGTTGTGCCTAGCACAATGGTGCTATGATCCTGATTGGGGCCTTCTGACACTAACTGCAATAAAAAAATAATAATAACCTGGATTCTCCCCTTCTGATGTCTATCAGAAACCAATATTGTGAAGATGAGTACGTTATTGCTGGGGGGATGGGAGTGAAGGTGGGGGAGGTTGTCTCGGGCTCATAAATTCAGGAAAGTTGGTTTAAAAGTTGTTCTCCGGCCTGTATTTGGAGTGTGAAGTCTCTGACCATTATTGGGAAGATAAATGGAGAAGAGTATGGTGTCTGGCTCATCACAGAATGGTGAATTGAGCCAGGTTTAGTCTGGAATAAATATAGAGAGTAATATATGAGCTACCCATACCAAGAGGATGGATGAGTGTCAGGATTCCAGTCTCTGATCTGAACCACTAGTGCAGAGGTGGCCAAACTGCGGCCTGTGAGACCCTCCTGCCCGGCCCCTGAGCTCTTTGCCCGGGAGGCTAGCCCCTGGCCCCTCCCCTGCTGTTCCCCCCTCCCCCGCAGCCTCAGTGTGCCGTGCCACCGTCGCAAATGCCCTGGGCGGCCGGACAGCACAGCTGCAGAGCCATGACTTGACCCGGTGCTCTGTGCTGCGTGGTGGCATGGCTGGGTCCAGCTGGGCAGCGGCTGTAGCGCTGCCAGCCACTGGTGCTCCAGGTAGCACAGTAAGGGGGCAGGGAGCAGGTGGAGTTGGATAGTGGGAAGGGGTGTGCAGGGGTGTGGATAGGGGTCAAGGCAGTCAGAGGGCGGGAAACGGGGACGGTGTTGAATGGCTGCAGGGGACCCGGGGTATGGGCAGTCAGGAAGAGCTTTCCATGAGGTTGTAGGGAAGTCTTGGCTTATACTTTAATTAAAATAGATGAGGAAAAATGCCAAGGGAAAAGGGATCAGGATTTACCCTATTTGTAGATTTCTTCGTGAAATATTTCTACATTTTGTGAAGTATAGGTTTTTTTGAATGGTAATGATCTAAATTCCTGTCTTTCAAACACTTGATTTTAAATCTGACTTCAAATTTTCTAACTTTACATTTTTTGCTTAATAAATTAAATGCTCTAATAGCATTCTTATCAATTAATAGTATAGTTGCTACTTTAATTTAATTTTAACAAAACGTTTGGTTGATGTACTTAACTTTAAAAAAATATTTTTATACTGCTGGTGTGTGGAAACTTGCATTATGTTAGATGGAGTTGCTACAATTTGGAGCAAAGAGAAACCCTGTGCAAGAACTACTCCTGTGTTTATAAATTCAGCAGGAGTCTGTGTTCCTTATAAAAACTACTTTGGATGAGAGAGTCCTACATTGGAGCTCTTCCACATCCAGACCCCCAGGTCTATACTAGTCCATCTAAGTTTTTATATGTGCCCACTGCCCTAACAGCAGTATTTGAGTTCCGTGTGCGAGGCCTTCCCTCTCCTTCCCACTTGTTGGGGCCTTATCTGTCTCCAGCCCATCCATTCCGTGCTAGACTCTCCCTCTCCGTTTCACTCAGAGCTCTTCTAGACTCCTCCTCTCCATGAATAGCCCTATATTCCCTCTCGTAAGTCATAGCTCACAGATCTTGTTGTGGCCGTACCACCCCCTGTGTAAATTATTATGTTCATAGGGCCACAGGGAATTCCCAAGGTTCACAAAAGATTTATCAAATAACAAAAAACCCCAACCATCTCAGAAGTACTCAGACACCATTCCTTCGTAGAGAAAAAGAAGATAATTGTACAGAGTGTATTTTTGATTTTCCAACCTCTCTTATCTCAAAAATGTCATGAAAGTTTACTTCCAGACTTCTTCAAAATACACAATTCTGGCAGATATGAATTCACATGCATAAGAAATTTAAGGACAATTGGGTTCGGTTCACTCAATTTACTGTGGAGGAACAGGTGGTCATAGTCCACTTTCTAACAGAGCTACGCATAACCATAACAATGAAGATACTTCAGTCTTTCTATAATCTATATAATAAGATTCCAGGATTGTCACTGTATTTGTCACTCTGAAGCCTAGAATGCCCATTGAGTCAGCGTGAATCAGTGGAAGCAACTACAAGCACCGTTCAGAGCTCTTTTTTTTCAGTATCACTAGATTGGATCATCACTGGATTTCATGGTCATTACCTTTCAGTTTTTAAGTTCAGCCATTTTGATTTTATGAATTGTATGCTAACATAGGCGTTCAGCTACTGTAAAGCATGTATCTATGCCATGCCAAGAGTCCTAGACCATTGTGACATCAGAGGTAACTCAACCAATCACCACCTTACTCTACAGCTACCTGAACAGCACGTACCCTTCAGTACCTGTGTTCCAGTTATGATTACTATTCCATGTTTCTGTTGTCCCTATAATATCCGATTTCACTTCCTGCACCAGTAGTTCTTGTTCCTCCATTTTGTTATGCCGGCTTCTTGCATTGATGTACCACATCTTATTTGTTTCTGCTTGGCTTCATGCAGATTCCTCACCTAATTTATGTAGTCATTTTACTGCCATCACCACCTACCTGACTGGTACTGTCAGTGGTACTGGCTCTATCTTTCCTTTTGTTGTCCATTCTCCTACCCTCTGTTCCTTTCTCCATTGCTGTACTCCTTTTACTTGATTTTCCTTCCGCTCAATATTAGAATCAGGTGTGAAGATTACATGAGCATCTCCCAACCATCTCCCTCAAAGTCTTAGTTTAAAGCTCTTTTAATCAGTTGTGCTAACCTCCACCCCAGAAGTCTATTTCCCTGTCTACTCAGATAGAGTCCATCCCATTAGAACCATCCTCTGTTTGTGAATGCCTCCCAATGGTTGAATATTCCAAAACCCTCCTTATAGCACTATTGTTTGAGCCATTTGCTGATCATCATAATCTTGTCTTGCCTTTTGTTCTTTTCCTCTAGGGACAGGTATAATCCCATTGAAGATCACCTGAACCTACATTTCTTTAATTGTCTTCCCTAGCCTAGCATAATCTGTCTTAATGCATCCCAGGGAGAATCTCACAGTATCATTTGTTCCATCATGAAGGACAATGAGTGAATTCTTTCCTGCTCCCATTAGGATTGTCTTCAGCCTCATGTCCACATCCTGTATCTGTAATATTGTTCTAGTTTTTTAATCAAAATGTGCAGTAGCAAGTGAAACACTTTACAGAAGTTTAATTATATTATGTCAACAACCATCAACCAAACTTCACATCTTTTTTTTGAGGAGAGTACAAGTTAATTTCACAAGATCTATATTCTATAAGTCCATGTTGATTTACATTAAATACATTACTCTCCTTTTAATTCTTTATTAATCAAGTTCCATATTGGACACTCCATTATCCTGCCTGGGATTAATGTCAGGCCTATGAGTACCTGGGTCATCCCATTTACCCTTTTTAAAAATTGGCACAGTGTTAGCTTGCTCTAAGACTTATTCAAATTCAACATTAATAGTCCAGCAATGCAAGTTATCCGGACCTGCTGATTTTAAAAAGTCTAACTTTATTAGCTTCTGTTTAACATCCCCCGGAGATACTAGTGGAATAGAAAGAGTGTTATCACCATATGATGAGACTACAGAATTTATTTTCCTCCCAAATACAGAACAGAGATATTTATTGAACACTTCCACCTTTTCTGTATTATTACTGATAATTCTTCCATTTTCATCTAGTAATGGAGAAGTAACATTGTCAGGATTCTTTTTGTTCCTAATATGTTTAAGAAACTTTTTATTATCCTAACTCTGCTGGCCATAGATTTCTCTTTGAGTCCCTTGGCTTCCCTTATCAATTTTCTACAATTCCTAACTTCTGATTTCTATTCATTACTATCAACTTCCCCTTTTTTCCATTTGTTATATATTGTGACTTTTTTATAGCTGCTTTCACTTCCCCTCTAAACCAGGTCATTTTTTTCAACAAGTACCATCGCCTTCCTTGATTGTGGAATTGTGGCTTTTTGGGCATCTAGTAAAGAGTTCTTAAATACTTCCCAATTATCAATCACATTTTCCTGATTAAATTCTTCCTCCCAGTTGCTATGGCTCATAATTGTTTTCAGCTTTGTGAAATTGGCCCTGCTAAAGCACTACGTGTATATATTACTGTTCTGAGCTTTATTCTGCATGCACATTATAAATGTGATCAAGTCATAATCACTTGTGCCTAAGCGACCATTAATTTTTACTTCCGTGATCAGTTTCTCTTTATCTGTTAAGACAAGATCTAATAATAGAGATCCAATAGGAGACACATCAGTGCCAAATACAGCGGTAATATAACCTTCTTACTCCTACTTGATATTTCCATTAATACAGCCAAGGGTCACATTAGCCCTTTTCACTGCAGCATTGCTCTGGGAGCTATGTTCAGCTGATTATCCATCATGACCCCCAAGTCCTTGTGAGAGTCACTGTTTCTCAGGATAGAGTCCCCCATTCTGTAAATAAGGCCTATGTTCTTTGTTCCTCAAAGTGTGACTTTAATTTTAATATGGCTAAATGAAAAGTTAAAAATATTTTTTTTTTTGCACTCAGCTTATCAAGTGATCCAGGTCACTCTGTAGCACTTCTGTCAGTCTTCATTATTTACCACTCCCGCAATATTTGTGTCATTTGCAAACATTACCAATGATGATTTTATATCTTCATGCAGGTCAATGATAAAAATGTTAAATAGTGTAGGACTGTGAGCTACGTTTCACAGACTGGTAAGAATCTGTAATTTTTACCAAACCCAAAAGCAGTTCAGGCACATGGGTAATTGGTCAGGCACAACGTTCACTTGAAAAAAGTCACAATGACTGTCAGTACAGAATTAATCATTATTTTGTAATGTACATGATAAGCTGCATCTGCAACATGGGACATGATGCAAATATTATATGAGCATGATGGATTATAACTGGTGCTGTATCTTAAGGGTGAGAAGAACACAGTTTCCCTCAACATTTTGACCTGGTAGCTTCAAGAATTTAGTATTATTTCCTCTGATTTGCAGGGGCTATTCCTGTTTACTTGTACAGAGCTTTGGAAAATGCATATTTATGAACACTAGCACCACATTTCTCTCAGTTGATTGCTTCACACTTTCTAGAAACTAAGTATCTCAAATCAGTGTCCACCTATGGGTTCTAGTTGGGAGTGGATGTGTGACAGAAAAACTTCATCAGTGTATTCCTGTAACATCTTAATTGTGCCAAGTGATAGCATCTGCACAGAACTGTTGCAGCAGCTCATATTTTCATGTCAGAAATCAGTAGGAGCAGTGGAACTTCAGTGATGATTAACTGTTTGTTGTCTAGATGTTTTATAAGATCTATCTGTGTGCATTCATGTGTTTTATTCCTATGGGATACTTATTGTAGGAAAACCTGATTCTCATGCTTGAAGAATTCTTCCAGATTGATTGAGCATATTTGGCATGTGATTTCTGATGTGCTGAAGATACTGTAGTCATGCTGAAGAGCTGCATGTGAGGATCTTCTTTGATGAATAATTCCCCTGAATAAAGGAAACTTGTTTTCTTTTTTTGGTTCTCTGATAGGTTCAAAGCAAGCACCACATCTTTCTGTTATGATATAAATAGCTTCCCAATAGGGGTCCATTAGGAGCTGAGCAGGGCAACTTTGCTCCATGCAGTTCTCTGACTGACCTCCTCTCTGGTGGATGCCTCTTATCTCCCTTTGTTGGTGCCAAATTCACGGCAAACAGGGGAAGAAGGGAAAGGAGACCAGGGGACATGCCATGGTAGGGCACATCTATCTTGTAAGTGGTTTTACTATTTGCACTTGTTCATGTACTTTTGGTTTGGAGGTTTTTTTCCTTGAAGGTTCTGTTGTTACTGATGTTTTGGTGTGGTACTGGCAGCTGATCTGCCTGCCAATAGGTGAATGTTGCACTAATATAATACATGTTTATAAATAGAGTTTTTTATTTCATCAAGAAAATGTATTGTTATCAGTGTTTTGCATCATATAATGTGTATTTGAAATAATAAAGGGAAACACATGATCAGGGACAATAAGAATTACTATGCAAACATTCTTCTTCTGTACAGTTAGCTAAATCAATCCATACTTCAATCACTTCCTTACATTGATCCATACTGTGAATCGGCACCCGCCTACCCCCCATTTGATAAGTGGTCATGTCAATCATAAGTACATTGTATGGCAATCAGTCACCCCCACAAGCACATTCATAAAGGTACTATTCTTCCTTTCCCATTGGGCCACGCAAGTCCATAATATGGGAGCACAATGCATCCTTGACTTCTGTTGACCAGGTGTATCAAGCTTCAGCTGTGACTGGTGCACTTTCTGGCTCAGTGTACTGATTCGGCAGCCTCTCACTGTCATAGGTCCATTCAGAAAGTAATGGCTTACCTCTGGCTTCACAAAGGTTGTGAAGAGCACAGCAAGCCCTAGTCATGCGGACAGCATTAATGACACTCTAATCCAAATTGGTCTGTAGACATTTTCAATGGGATTTCAGTCTGCCAAAAGCACATTCAACAACCATTCTACGTCTGCTGAGAGTGTAATTAAACTTTCTTTTGCCATGTCCTCAGAAATCAGGGTACAGTTTCATAAGCCAAAAGCAAAAGAGGATACATGAGGTCTCCCAGAATATCAAAGGGAACAGTAACTCTGTTTATGACAATATCGTTTGGTGGGAATAGTATCCCAGCCTATCCATGAATATAGACTCCTGACCAGTGAAAAACCCTGGCATCATGGACTTTTATGTCTGCCACCTTGGGGTAAACCACACCTCTGATTGCCTCAGAAACTTCCATCAGTAGCAGTCTGGGGTAGCCAGCTTCCAGATTGTTATAGCAACCGGCTTCTGGACCAGCAAGGCCTCTCTGATGCATGTATCTTTACCTTGGAGGCTTGGGGCAAGCTGCTCACAAAGCTCCAGAAATGTAGCTTTCTTCATGCGAAAGTTCTGGACCCACTGCTGGTCATCCCAGGTCTGCATGACAATGTGATCCCACTGGTCTGTGCTTGTGGCCCTGTGCCAGAAGTGCCAGTCTACGCAGGGGGGCATCAGCAGCTAAACTGAGTGTCATGAGCAGCATCAGCCAGTTCGAGTCTGCCACATCTCTGTCATCGCCTACCTCTCTCCTCTTTTTCCTGCTCAGTCATAAGCTCTGTTGAGTGCCTTTAGTGATTCAGGAAATGCTGCTGCAATGTCCACCAGTGCCTCATGAAGCTCTGCTCATTTCCTGACTTGAGAGTGAAAGAGCCAGCAAGAAAAGCTCTTCAGAAAGTGTCTCCTCCATGTTGCTGGCTCCAATAGCTGCGAGCACACACAGCAGAAAGTCTGCTCAGCAGGATGTATTGTCAGGCTGTTCAAACTTCCTGTAGTGGGCAGGGTGGACTGTCAAATTTTCCCACAGTGCACCACAGTCAAAGGGCTAGAACAGCCACGTTTCAAGAAGATGCTAGGGAGTCTGGGATATGTTTGGTTTGACTGAGATCTGTGTGCTACAGCATTGATGGCAGAGCCCCAGGTTTGAGCCTGGTTTGGAAAATTCTTACCGTAGGGTGAACAATCAGTGCAGATGCTCAAGCCCTGGGGTCGCTAACCGGAATCAGGTGACTCAAGTCCCACTAATCTGGGCTTACATTGCAGTGTAGACATACCCTGTTGCATTCAACGAAGTGGATATTCACCCACGAAAGCTCATGCTCCAAAACGTCTGTTAGTCTATAAGGTGCCACAGGATTCTCTGCTGCTTTGACATACCCTTAGTGCCATCTAGGTCACTTGGCCTTCCCTAGTCATATAGGGGACTAGCTGCAGGGTCCAGGCTCCTCTGTCCCAGCCTGCACCCAAAGCCACCCTCTCAAAGATACCCAGGAATATATTGGGGTCATCCATAGCAGCCCATCTTCCAGGGTCCAGTCCCTGTGCCCAACTGCCATTCCTTACCAAGGGACTCACTATCCTTTGCAGTAACTGCTGCTGAACATTCTCTTGCTCTTTGATGACGCCCTGCAGATTCTTTTGCTGCTGTGCCTACTAGGCAAGCAATGCCTGCCTCTCCAGGTGGTGTGACTGCTGGAAACCTTACAGAGTCTTGTGCATCTCCTCTTGTTTTTTCACTAGCCTTTGCAGGGTCTCCACCAGTGTCGAGGCCACTGAACCCTCCTGCTGGCTATGACCTCAGACAAACCCACCTTGTCTGACAGGGCATCATCCCGCTCCTGTCTCTTTTTTCTAGCCACAGACTGCTCAGAGACCTTCTGGTGAAACACCTTGTGCAATTCATTTTTAGTGTCCTTTGCACCGCCCTTACAGACTTGTGCAGCTCTGTATTTACAATGGCACACACTTAGCCAAGGAGCGGGGGAGACTGAAAGTATCTTCCCCCTTTGAGATCTTTCCTGGCTCCGACTCTGAAAAGCCTGTCAATCTCTCTCCTCCCACCACCCCTCTTTGGTAATGGGCTAAGTAGCTTTTGGGGCTTTCCTCAAACCATCCCAATCTATACAGTAGGCACAGCTTCCCCCTCAGGGATGACTCCTGGGCAATGTAATTGATGATTTAGTGATCAGAGTGCTGGTACAGCTGCGGTTGGCCAGCACTCTCACAGTTGCTGAAGTCACTGAACCCACAAATTAAATGAACAACATGATAGCCATTGAGAAGTCATGCAAGCTTTGCTTTTGGATAGACCCAAGCAATTGAAATTGTGCACTAAAAAGAGCTCTGTACAAATGCCTGCAATTGAACAAATCATGAGATCAACTGCATATGCCTTCCAGAAGGAGCCAGGGAAGTATATCTAAAATTGAACAAAAACAAGATAAAATTGTGATGGACTGCAGTATCATACATGGGAAAACTTGCTCACCTCCCAAAGGCTACAGCCTTGGGATAGACAATTATAGTATTGTTGGGATAGACAATAGTATTATTTCAGATCATGCTCCTAGAGGGGGGCTATTGTACAATCCACTAAAAAAGAGAAAAAACAAGGAAAGAACTCGATATTATACGATACGCTAGTGCAGAACACATAGGTAGTGACACTGAGTAAGAGAGAGATTCTGGAATATGTAAAATGAGATGATACAGTACAATCTTAAAATAGAAAACAGGTTGTAATTTATGGAGATTGCTTTAAATAGCTAGCAATTTAAAGAATAAATTATGAATTGGCTTCCTTGAAAGAGAAGAAACCAAAAGAATGGCTACTCTACATAAGGATACAAAAAGCCAAGAGCAATACAGAATATTAATAAATGTAAGGGGAAGGAAAATTCAGTTTTCTGCGGACTGAAGAGCCAAAGTCACAGTAAAGCTAATCGAAAGATTCTGCTTTAGAAAGGTCAATAAACCTGATAAGATTTTGTCTTAGCTTTCCCATGAACCCACAGGATATTTGTCTAATTGAAAACCAAGGAAGGTATGACAAAAAATCCAATAGCTATTATACCAGCTTTCAGGATTTGAATACTAATTTATATGCATCACAATGTGTAAATCCCTCAGAACAGCTAGAGAAAAACAAAAACACCTTTATTTTTGGAAGAAGATACAGTTAGTTTAGATGAACCAGTGTCTGAAGCTTGAAACAAGAAGTCCAGAACGAGACTGCTAATAAAAAAGAAAAAGCATACTTTTTAGAAGGAATCAATCATTTTATCAAGTAGGGTCTGTACAAAAATACAGGGAAGGGTAAGTTCCCAGAAACTGCAGCATGCTATCGCCACACCATTGCACAAGAAGTAAAAACCAACAGTTGACTGAGGGCCAATTTCCCTTCTGAATGTACACATTAAAATGTTTCCAATGTATCGCCAACAATATTAGAGGCAGTAGTTAAACAACTGATAGATTCATAAAGACCGGACATATTTAATCTCTGGAAAACAGTACTCAGACAATTTATGGTGTGTGTTAAATTCATCTCCTCAGCCTGGATAAAGAAACAGAAATTTGCTCTGAGTGGCCTTTTCTGATGACTTTCTTGAACTATATATTGATTTGGTCTGACAATTAGAAAACAAATATTTTATACTTACCCCCAAAATATAATATATTATTATAATAAAGAGCTCCATTAATAAAGAAATACTCATTAAAAGAGGAAGAAGACAGGGATGTTCACTTTTACCAATTTATTTACCCTAAAAATAGAACCACTTGCAGAGAAAGTTAGTGGTAATGGGAATTTATAGGACATACAAATGAAACCAGAAAGCATAAAATAGCCCTTTATGCTGGTGATACATTTAAATGTTTTACACACCCCATATCCTTAATAACTGTATTTTTACAGAAACTAGGTAATTTTAACCATATATTGGGTTACAAAGTGAATATTCAAAAGACAAAGCTACTGTATTAATGAGGAATGAAACTGAATCAGGTCAAAATTTCATGTCAGTTCTCTCAGACATCTATGGAAATAAAATATTTAGGAATAACTGAATAAATTCACTCTAAAAAACAAATTTTCCTCCTCTTATTAAAATTTCAGGGAGAAGCTAGAATGTGAAATAAACTTAATAAAATTTGTTAGGTAAGTGATAAACTGTATGTATAATCTGGTTTATGTGTGATCTTTACTAGTGTGACGTTGCACTCCATATGATTTTATGAAAATGTGGGAATATAATGTAACTGGAATATGCTTCATGCAAAAGTCTCTTGTAAGATATCATTACAAAGCTTATAATCTACTGAGTGTGGCCATCCTATTAGTATAAATGTATCGCTATTGTATTTGAAACTAGAAATATGAAATATAACTTTGAGGTCCTATTGTAATTATGCAAAGTGTGTGCCATTAATGGTGGTTTGGAATCTTGATGGCTCCCATCAACTAGGACAATTGGTTGTAAATGGCTCTGTTTACTTGCATTAGTCCTGTTAATTTCAAAATAAATGGAAGAACTTTAAAGCTGTGCAGTTTTCTATATTGAATTACATGACAAATATTCTTACATATTAGTAGTATAAGATATAAAATTACTTCATAATGATTTTCAAGTTTATCAAGTGCATGTTAGGTATTTAATGTGGGCCATTGAATATTTGGTTTTATGTTTGATATTTTTCACCTTTTTTATTACAGAGCAAGTGTGTTATAAATAGGCTCGGCAGGATTTGAGTTAAATCATTAGACATCTGTAAATTGGACACTATGACCTGACACACAGAAATAGACAAAAACAAATCCATTGATAATAGTCAATAAGTGCAGCCTCCTCCGCATATAGTGTCCCCCAGGGATCCAGTGTCACTGGTCACACAGGGAGCCCTCTGAAGCCCTGCTGTCATTGCCCTCATTCACCCACTGGCCAGGGGTAAAAGGGCTGTCTCTGGGCATGAGCCATTCAGCAGTGGTGTGGCCAGTGGCTGGTCCTCCTCATTGCAGCCCTGGCTGGGGGGTCTAAGCACCACTGGACAGCACTACAGTCTACCCCACACCTTGCACCCAGGTGTCTCGGGCCCCTTGACCACACTGGGAGCTCCCTGTAGTCTCACTCTCAGCACTGCCCTAACCCTAAGCCCACCACCCCCTTATTTTCCAACAACTGTGAACATTGAAATAGATAAAAGTAGGGAAAAATGCTTAAAACCCATAATTTTGGACAACTGAGAAAATTCAAATAGATACAAATAGAAAAATAATACTTAAAAATAAAAATTGCTCCCTGTCAAAACTACAAAAAAAAATTAATTCTTGCCAAGCCAAGTTACAAAGAAATAAAAGTGAAGTTCAGTCATTATTCATCAGGATTCGGCAACCTTTCAGAAGTGCTGTGCCGAGTCTTCATTTATTCACTCTGATGTATGGTTTTGTGTGCCAGTAATATATTTAAATGTTTTTAGAAGATCTCTTTCTATGTCTATAATGTATAACTAAGCTATTGTTGTATGTAAAGTAAATAAGGTTCTTAAACATTTTAAAAAGCTTAATTTAAAATTTAAATTAAAATGCAGAGCCCATGGGACCAGTGGCCAGGACCCGGGCAGTGTGAGTGCCACTGAAACTCAGCTCACGTGCCGCCTTCGGCATGCGTGCCATAGGTTGCCTACCCCTGTTACACATAATGAGAGAGAGAGAAAACATATTTAAGATGCTTTTAAATATGCTTATTAACAATGTGTGTTTATATATGACATATTGATAAGACTTCACTACAAAGCTACTTTAATAAAACCTATCAATCTGTTCATGTGCCTTACCAAGGAGTATGGGCAGAGAAGTAAGGTAATGTCTTGTGTGCTACTAAGGCTCTGTAACGGAACAGCTGACAGACAGACATAAAAATGCTTATCAGTTAGATCATCATGCTGCAAATGCTGTAGGACAGTATTGGGAGTGAAGTAATATTCAGGCCTGAGTCTATTCTGATAATATGTCAGAGCTCAGCATAAGCAGTGTTGCACATGCTTAAGAAATTGCAAAGTAATCATGGTTAGTGTTGTGTATGTGTAGGAGAGACATAGATTAATCATGTTTGTGAGGACAACTGAAGATACAAGCAATTACAGGGCTGAAAAAGCTGTTTAAGTTAGCACAAAACTTGTACTGACAGAGTGGGAAATTGATAGGAAAACAGGAAGCTAATACATATTCATAAGAAAAGAAAACAAAAGTTATAAATAGTCATGAAAGGTAGAGCCTTTCTTGGGGGTCACACTCAGGCAGCTTCAGATGCTTTCCCCCTTTCAAAGGTCTTTTGGGGTTTTGGTAAGCCTTTGTGGGTGGCAGAGGCTTGTCAGCTTTCCCTCTAAGTTACTCTGTAGGAAGAGTCAGCACAGCAGCTTTCCTCCTGGATGCTGCCCCTTTCTGTGACCACATCTCCTTTTTCTCCTTTCTTCATCCAGGCTCTGCAGGTATGTTTATTTGGTAGAGACTGAGCCCAGAGGAGCTCATTGGTCTTCTCCTGATTGGTATGGAGGTATGCCTCATCACACTCAGCCTCATAAAAGGAAGCTAAAGCTGACTGGTCCTGGAAGTGTATGTGGTGGTGTTCCAGTGAGCTTCCCATGTATAAGTAACTGGTCATTGCTTGCTTTAGTGTTTTTCCTTAGTAAAGATTTGTTACCCTGATCTGCTGAGTGGTGATTCTCAGTCTGCATAATTTGGGTGGCCTAGTACAAAATACTGTGCCATCAATTATAAAAGTCAGCTGATATATGTGTGTATAGGGTAAAGATTGCTTCATGCAGTGAATGCACAAACTGGAAAATGTATAACATAATTAAAGGCAAGGTTGTCCATTAACTTTGTTAAAGGAAACATTGTCCGGTAACAAAACTGAGGGTTACTGTGTAACTTCCATGAGATACCAATCAGTGACCTCGAGTGCACTTTCATCTTTCTCTGTAGCATCTAGATACTTCACATGAATCTGGTGAAGAATGTACAAACTAGCATTGGCAATAAATTTGTAGGATGTTCAAATAAGAGGAGGTGTTTGAAGGAAGAAATCCATTGTGCCTGTTCCTGTGTCAGCTTAACCTATGGAGCTGTGCAGTCATTATCTTTCAGTCAGCCACCAAGAGTCTTGAATGCTGCCGTCTCTTAATGCAGGCCATCCAGCAGAATCCCAAGGGCCTTGGCATGGCCAAATACTGAAATCCTCACTCATGCAAAGCTCATTGACCAGTGAATCATAGAAGTGTAGGACTAGAAGCGGCCTCAGTAGGTCTTCTAGCTCAGTCCCCTGCACTCAAGGCAGGACTAAATAATAACTAGACTATCCCTGACAGGAGTTTGTCTAACCTGTTCTTAAAAACCTCCAAAGATGGAGATTCTACAAGCTCCCTAGACAATTTGTTTCAGTGCTTAACTACCCTGACAGGAAGTTTTTCGTAATGTCCAACCTAAACCACGCTTGCTTCAATTTAAGCCCATTGCTTCTTGTCCTTACCTCAGAGGTTAAGGAGAAAATTTTTTCACTCTCCTCCTTGTAACAACCTTTTCTCAACTTGAAAACTGTTATCATGTCCACCTTAAGGCTTTGCCTATACTGCTCATCTTACAGTGGCACAGCAGTACATCTGTAAGGTTGGCAGTGTAGCCACTACTTGTCTACAGGAGAGAGCTCTTCTGCCAACAAAATAAAACCCCCTCAGTGAGGGGTGGTAGCTTTGTTGGCGGGAGAGCATATCCCGCCGACAAAGCACTGTCCACACTAGTGCTTTTCGACGGTAAAACTTTTGTCGTTTGGGGTGTGGGGTTTTTTCACACCCCTGACTGACAAAATTTTACTGATTGAAAAATTAGGGTTGGAAGGGACCTCAAGAGATCATCTAGTCCAACCCCCTGCTCAAAGCAAGATAATCCCCAAATGGCCTCCTCAAAGATTGAACTCACAAACCTGGGTTTAGCAGGCCAGTACTCAAACCACTGAGCTATCCCTCCCGCAATAGGCATAGCCTCAGTCTTCTCTTCTCCAGACTAAACAAACCCAGGTTTTCAATCTTTGCTCCTAGGTCATGTTTTCTAGACCTTTAATCATTTTTGTTGCTCTCCTCTGGACTTTCTCAAACTTGTCCACATCTTTCCTGAAATGTGGCACCAAGAACTGTACACAGTTCTCCAGTTGAGGCCTTATAATAGCTAATCTGCTTTTCTGTTTCAAAGACTGGCCAGTCCATTGTGAGGACTGGAAGGTGACTCGGGGTCAGGTTCTGCATAGGACATTGACAACATAGTGTCACAGTTCAGGGCAACTGCACCTGTGTTTCCAGTTTGTGGTCTAGCAAAGGCATCCACTCTAGGCTCCCGGTTCCTCAGCTATCCCTTCTCTTGGGTGGAGACCTGCGTCTTTCTCCCTCCTGACTGGGTTTTTCCAGGATGCACAATTCCCTGTCTATGCTGTGAGTTCCCTAGCAGGTCAGACTGCCTAAGCAAGCCTGCTTTGCTTTCTCCTAAGAGACTATAAACTGTGTAATTGCCCAGTTACAAGTTTCCACTCACCTCTTTCCAAACAAGTATGTTTATTCTTAAAGTGAAAACATTACAGGGAAAACATTTTAAAAACAATAAAAGAACCTACATACATGCTAATAAGCTTACCAGTGATCACCCCAACCCCTTAACTGCAGAAGGGGCTCTGGTAGAGGATCAGTCCTTCAAAACTTTTAAGGGTTGAGATCCACCTTGGACAGAATGTCCTGTCTATTTTCTGGATCAGAAGGAAGACGCTGAAACATTTAAAGTCAGGTTGTTTTTCCAGAAGTCCTTTTTTTGTCTGTGATCCCTGGAGAATCCAGTTTGAACTAGTATTTGTGATCCTCTCTGGAGGGGTTATAACCTGAATAAATTTGCCTAATCACGCTTCATTGTTCTTAATTCCTGGAGATCTTGGCCCACAATGATACATAAACTTTATACAGTACCATCTCCTAAAGGTTCTGCAGGAAATTGCCATATCTGTCACACAAAATATGGTTGATCATTGTGAGTGAGAACTTCAGATGTTCTTAATGAATTCTGTTAGCCAGTTAATGATCAGAGGCTGACTGACTTGCTTGCTTCTTATTATCACAAAACTTATACCAGGTTGTTTCATGAGCTATGAGGACAGCATCAGAAGCTGACTCTTCACCCAGTCTTGATAAGTTTTTTGTTTTTTTGTTTTTTATTAAGTTTATCTGCAACCCACTTCATCAACACATACATGATTTTCAGCCAAGGACATGTACCCAGCATTAACTTCTCTGGTGTTACATTTCACTGGGACATTGTGTATCTTAAATCACCTTTAGACAGAGTACGCTAGTCAGTAGGACAGGCTGCTGTTGCTGCAGTAGAGATAAGAACATGATGTGTAAGGTTAGACACCTAGCACTTCACTTTGGCAATACAAAAAAAAGATCTTCATTAATATAGACTTGTATATAGGGCCCTTTTAAGGATTTCTGATTAGCTCTGACTAATTTTGGGCTTGCTCAGGTAGAAAATAAGTAGTCAGTGGTTCTGGAGCAGGGATGTTTTGTTCGTGCCAGGATATTTCTTGATTAAATATATTTTAAAAATTAAATGTTAATTATTCCCAATATTAAGCAAATGTTTATGTAAAACATTAATTTATTGGTTTAAGTACAAGTGTGTATGGTCCCATTAGCTTAAAATTTCACCTTTCCTGTAGAAAGGGACAGAATTATTTTTATAGGAATTCAATGTTTTTCAGTGGAATTCACCCTGCAGAGCAGGATGCCCCCCATTAGGTGGAATTTAAGACTCCAGGATTGCTCACAACTACTGGCATTAGTAATATTAAAAGGGAAAATGGCATGTCAGCAGCCTTACCTTTACAACAGAAACAGGATTGGTCAGTTCTTGTCATTCAAGAGCATGAGGGGCCAGTTTTAAAATCTATACTGTGTGTTCTTTTAAGAGTAGTATAAGCTTCAAACAGTATTTTAACGGATTGGCAGTAGAAAGATTGAAGATGAGTAAAAATAAAAAAAATCTCTATGGATATAGTTGCATTAATGAAGTAAGTTTCATGCTTTTTCACTAAAAGTGAATTCTCCACCATTCCACTGAGTTCTTCTGGGTGCATGGCATTAGATGGCAAATGCACTCTGCTTTTCGAAGAAATATTAAATAAATTAGATTAAGTACTTTGTGACAGTAAACTAACTCTCATTTCTTTTTTCCTAGTTAATAAATCTTTAGCTAGTTTATTATAGCATTGGCTACAGGTGTCTCTGGTGTGAGGTCTAAGGTGCAGTTGACCTTGGGTAAGTGACTGGTCCTTTGTGACTGGGAGTAACCTGAATATTGTTGTGATTTTTGGTGCAAGGGACTACCACAAAGGCAAGTTTGCCTGGATAGAAAGATAGATCGGAGTACCTAAGGGGACTCTGTGTGATTCCATGGTTAGGCTGCTATAGTGTTAAAGGAGTTCACACCTGTTACTTGGTTGGTGAAATCTAAGTATAGAACTCACAACCAGTTTTTTGATTTGTGCCCTGCTTCTTGACAGTCTGCCCTGAGTTTGGCACTCACGCTCTTGAGCTTCTCCAGACAGCTTGACAGTGCTTATAAATTCTGTGGGTTTAATTCTGTTCTCAGGTTTTAACATTGGTGTGACACACAATTGACTTAAATTGAGTTATCCAAGATGCACATTAGTGTTCTGAGTGCAGAACTAAGGTGTTTCCCTTCATGATGGCTGTGGACTAATGACCAGATTTTAGTGTGGGATGAGCATGTAGGGCTCATATTGACCTCAATGGAAGCTGTATATGAGCATCAATGGACAGAATTTGGATCACAACTCTTCTTCTCCACCTAGAGAATGGAGTTAATAAACTGTTAAAAAACAAAACAAAACACCTAAATAAGTGCTCTGCTCTTAGATTAATGTAATTCTGTGCACAGATTGTCACAGTCTTTTCTCTCACTGGGCCCCAGAATGTCATTTCTAGGACTTTCCTGATCACCACCGGTTTTAAGAATCAGGCTGCATCTGTGCTGGAGGAGCTAACACGTTTAAATGTTGTCAAACAAAGCAGCACTCTCCCGCTGCAAACCAGCACTGAAAATGATCGTTCCACTGATGGAGTGAACCAGGTTCACCTAGAGATGTAGAACAGTTGGCAACTGTTTTAAAGTCTGAGGAGGGAAGGAAGTCTGCCATTTGTGACACTCAATGTCAAACAAAGTAGTGTCTATTGTAGGCTTGAGGGTACTCCCAAATCTACATTTCTGTAGTATAACCAATATACTGCTGCTAAGTCTCTCATTCAAACTCTTTTTATCACCAAAAAATAAAGTTTAGTATTTACAGTTTTTTGGTTTATAGATGGAAGAATGTTGTACATTTTTCACTTCCTTAAAAAGGGGGGTTAACGACAGTCACTGGAAACAGGTTATTACAAGAATAGTCAAGATTTTACTCTTTCTCCCTTTGAAGCTACCCAGTCAAATGTTCACTGCACCATGTTTTCTAAAAATGAGCAATTTACTAGTGGAGTGATTGGAAAGACAAGCAGGAACAGTAATTTTAGTTCTCATAAAACTTGTGGAGTAGTATGAGCCTCTTTCAAATTACCGGGCAGCTTTGCAGGTCTCTGCCATGGAGCTGTAGAAATAAGGAGCATGAGGTATTATCTTTTATTGCACCAGCTTCTGTTGGTGAAAGAAACACAGAACTTGCAGCAGAGTTGTATAGCTTTAAAACTTGTCTCTCTCACCAACAGAAGTTGGTCCAATAAAAGATATTGCCTAACCCACTTTGTCTCTGTAATATCCCGGGACCAACATGGCTACAACAATGGAGCTGCAGAGATTTTTTAAAAAAAATTTATAGCCTCTTAGTGGTGAGCAGCATTTTTTTTCAGAATTAAGCTGTTTTTTTAAACTTTCACAAAATATGCCATATTATCATATCATATATTAGTATCTGACACTACGTTTTGTCTAAGGGTATGTCTTCACTACTGGCCGTATCGACGGGTAGCAATCGATTTCTCGGGGATCGATATATCACATCTCATCTAGACACAATATAGCGATCCCCGAACGCGCTCCTGTCAACTCCAGAACTCCTACAACGCAAACAGCAGTAGCGGAGTCGACAGGGGGAGCCGCGGACATCGATCCCACGCTGTGAGGATGGTAGGTAACTTGATCTAAGATACTTCGACTTCAGCTACGTTATTCCGTAGCTGAAGTTGCGTATCTTAGATCGATCCCCTCCCCTAGTGTAGACCAGCCCTAAGTTATAGATTGCTGTAGCTCCCTTAACTTCAGTGGAAGTACACAGAGTTAAAGCAGCTGAGGCTCTGGCCACTTACCTTGACATCTAATATGTTAATTTTCTTTCCAGATACTGAAACTACAAGATTGAGAGTAGCTTTTGTTGCAAATGTAGACATAAAACAGAGGTACATGAGAGACTCTAAAAAGGTTATAGTAAACCAAAAGTCCCTTTTACTCTAAATGGAAGAAGGATGTTTTGAGAGAAATTTAACAGAAATATTTATAGAAAAGTTAGACCAAGGATATTTTCATACAGTATCTTGAGCAAGCATTTATGTGGACATTTTATACTCATTTCACTTTGGGCATTCATTAAAAATCTACATTTTGGAATATAACGTAAGTAGTCTGACCCAGCCTTTTACATTTGACACAATAAGACTGACAGAACCTACTTCCCAAATAATTGTCCCCCACTGCAAATCATTGAGGTAGAAAATAATAATATGCAAACACCTCATGAAAGGATTCAACGTGGCTGAAAGTATGGATCAGTATATGCAATTGAAGTTAGTTACTGCCTACTTTTTCCCTCCTTAATTGTAGTTAATGTACATTTTAAAACTGAAGGTTATTAATAAACATAAATCAAAATATATGCAAAATTCCTGCAATAAGGTTAGACATCTAGATTTAAAACAAGAACTAGGTTAAAGTTGTTTTTTGGACACATCTCTTTTTCATAGCAATTACTATGAGTCTCTCTCTCTCTCTCTGTGTAAGTAGTATAATGTTATATTCCAGGACAAAAAAAAGTTATAGTTTAAAAAAAATGTTTTGGAAATTGATGGTTAAGTTCATCTGTGGCTATTATTTCAAATTAATTTTTTATTTTTTGAAAGTTAATAATTGAAACAGTGAGTATGCCTAATATAATGTGTGTGTGTGTTTCACTAATTAATCTATCTTGTCTTTTGTATATAAATCACTTAGCCAAAAAATGCCATTTGTTCTGAGGTCAATGTAATATCCAGGAAGATAAGTTATGGCAGACTTTGGCTAGAGTAGCTTTGCTTTGGTTTGTGAAAATCATATTTTTAATGCTACGGTAATGTCATTTTCAATTTGTGATACATATTAGAGTATACACAGAGAGTACATTTATAAAGTTTGGGGACAATACCAAGCTGGGAGGAGTTGCAACCGCTTTGGAAGATAGGATTCAAAATGATCTTGACATACTGGAGAAATGGTCTGAATTAAATAGGATGAAATTCAATAAGGGCAAATGCAAAAGTACTACATTTAGGAAGGAATAATCAACTGCACAAATGCAAAATGGGAAATGACTGTATAGGAAGAAATAGTGAAGAAAAGGATTTGGGGGTAATAGCGTGGATCACAATCTAAATATGACTCAACAATGTAATACTGTCACAAAAAACATCATTCTGGGTTAAATTAGCAGGAGTGTTGTAAGCAAGACACAAGAAGTAATTATTCCACTCATCACTTATAAAGCCTCAACTGGAGTACTGTGTCCAGTTCTCGGCATCACACTTTGAGAAAGATGTGGACAAATTGAAGAAAGTCCAGAGGAGAGCAACGAAAATGATTAGAGGTCTAGAAAACATGACTTATGAGGAGAGACTGAAAAACTTGGGCTTGTTTAGTCTAGAGAAGAGAAGACTGAGATAAGTTTCTTTAAGTACGTAAAAGGTTGCTATAGAGAAGAGGGTGATAAATTGTTGAGGACAGGACAAGAAGTAATGGACTTAAATTGTAGCAAGGGAGATATAGGTTAGACATTTCCTAACTATAAGAGTAGTTAAGCACTTGGACAAATTACCTAGGGAGGATTTTAGGAACAGGTTAAACAAACACCTGCTAGAGATGGTCTAGATAATGCTTAATCCTGCTGCCTCAGTGCAAGGGACTGGATTCAATGACCTGTCGAGATCCCTTCCAGTCCTCCATTATGATGATTCTATGATTGTGAACAACAAACTCTCTTATGCGAAATTAACATTGGACCTTAGGAAGAGAGTGGCAGAATTATAGAATTAAGTCAATCATTTACAAATCATAGCAGACACAGCACTGACTTTTACCTATGCCTGGGACTCAGCCTTTTTCTGGAGAGTCTGCAAAGTTCATGAAAAATGAGTCATGCAAACATTTAAAAACAGTAACCTAGATGCAGAGCTTTATGATAATCGAATCATAGAATCATGATTTGGACTACTTATACATCTTGGCTATCTGAAAACTTATTTCTACCTTGAGTTAGATGTTAAAGATCAAATTCTTCTTCAAGTGCTTGTCCACATATATATTCCATTGTTGGTGCCTGTGTACCCAATACATTCAAGACAGATTCTTTTGGCAGCAGTGTCCATTGGGCGTGGTACTGTATCCTGAGCGTCCTTGTGCTTCCAACTGAGGGCATAAAGGGTGGGGCAATTCCAGTTGCCCCTCAGTTCCTGCTCACCATCCATTGCTATAAGTTGGAGCTTGAAATTACGGTCACTTTCAGATTTGTTTAAACAGATAGTTGGATATTTGGGCTACATCTAGGAAATATGGGGTGTGATTCCCAGCTTGTCTCGTATACACATACTCGTGCTGACTCAATGAGAGCTATTACTTTAAATAGTAGCATAGTCATGGTAAGATGGGCAGTGGTGGCATGGCTTAGCCATGCTGAATGCAAACTCTCCTGAACCCCCTGGCTTTGTATTCGGCCATGCCAGACTGAATCGTAGGAAGTCTGTGAACAAGTAGCAGACTTCATACAGCAAATTCTACTTCCGTTTACTAATTAGGTCATAAAGTAAACATGGACATGCCAATACAGATCCCACAACAAAAAATAGAATTCACTGGGGGTATTCTGGACTATGCAGCACTGATAGTTTATCTACCTCCAGAAAGATTCCAAATCATACTCAACTTATATACCCATCTCCAGGCTCACCCCTGAACATCAGTAAGAACAGTTCTCAGACTGCAGAGCCATCTCTTCAGAGGCATCTCGCATCTGGCATGCTGAGTCATGAAGATCTCACCTGTGCTGCATGCAAAAAGGGTGGTTGAAGCCTTTACATCAGCCATGCAAATAGTATCCTGATATGTTGGTTCGCATTCCATCTGTTGTCATAAAAGTGGTGGATGGACCCAAAGAAAGTCTACTGTAGAAAGTTTGACCCAAGGCATTCCTTCTGGCATTGGCCACTGTCAGAAGACAGATACTGGGCTAGATGAACCTTTGGTCTGACCCCAGTATGTCCATTCTTAGGTTCTTACAATATGCACAAATCCTGTTATATCAAAAGGAGCTTTCTAAACACTTCAATCCAAGCGCACCAGTGTAGATGAAACAAGTTTATTAACAACAGAAAGATAGATAGATTTAAAGTGATTACAAGTAATACCTAACTTAACAAGCTAAGTGAATTCAAAGCAAAAGTCTCTCTCACCACATGTTCTAGCACAGTGGTCACCAAGATTGATTGCAATCGACTGGTCGATCCTAGAGGATCTCCCTGTCATTCGCGATCTCTGGCAGCGCAGCGTGGCTATCACTAAGGCAGACTCCCTGCCCACCCCAACCCCACACCGCTCCTGGAAGTGACCAGTGCAGCCTCATGGCTGGGGGGCAGGGCAGGAGTTTCCCTCCATGCGCTGCTCCTGCCTGCAAGCACCGCCCCCACAGCTCCCAACCGCTGGGAGTGTTGCAGGGGCAGTGCAGCGCCACATGCCCCTAGACTCCTCCAGGAGCTGCAGTGGTGTGTTGGCTCCTTCCAGGAGCAGTGTGGGGCTGGGGTAGGCAGGGAGCCTGCCTTAGCCTCGCTATACCACCTACTGGGAGCCGCTGGAGGTAAGTGCTTCCCGGCAGGAGGCCACACCCCAAGCCCGACCTTGAGCCCCCTCCCAGAGCCAGCACCCTGTACCCCTTCCTGCACCCCAACCCCTGCCTCAGCCCTGATCCCCTCTCAGAGCCAGCATCCCATAACCCCTCCTGCACCCCAAACTTCACCCTGAGCCTCCTCCCGGAGCCAGCATCCTGTACCCCCTCCTGCACCCCAACACTCTGCCCCAGCCCAGAGCCCCTTCCTGCACATACACTCCCTCCTAGAGCTTACACTCCTCACCCCCTCTTGCACTCTACCCCCCTGCCCTAGGCTCAGACCAGGCCCCCTCCCACACTGCGAACCCCTTAGCCCTAGCCCAGAGCCCGCCCCTCCCGATCCCCAAACCCCTGCCCCAGCCCTGTGAAAGTGATTGAGAGTGGAGGTGAGTGAGCGATGGACATGGGGGGGATGAAGTGGGTGGAGCTTTGGAGAAGGGGTGGGGCCTCGAGGAAGGGGTGGAATAGATCCTGGGTTGCCCTTAGATTCAAAAAGTGATTTGGGGCATAAAAAGGTTGAAGACCACTGTTCTAGCACGTTTTTACTGGCTGAATTCCTTTCTGCCGAGATCTCTCCCCAGTCCAAAGATGCTTCCTTTTTCCTTAAAGTGCTGTGCATAGAGATGAAGCGAGAGATACCTTGGGGCATCCGTTCCCCATTCTTATATCTTTTTCCTCTTCTTTGAGAATTCTCTCCAGCTGGGGTTCAGGAGACAGAAAGTATGTGGGGATGGGAACCTCTATCTGTTTCTTTGCCAAAATGTAAATTTCTAACTCTCACCTTTTTCTTGCCAAAGACTGGCCACTTAAACAGGTAATAGCCCATTTGATTTTGTTGACACCTGGCTTTGGTGTCAGTTTGCCTTTTGTCTCTGAGGAAATGGTTTGTGGCTGCTTCCCCAGCTATGGACCTTAGTAACATCATACTGTAGTATCTTGTAACTTTAAATACAATATTGCCACACACATTTTACCAGGACAGTAAATATCAGGACATCATAAGTTTTCAGATGATACCGTAGAAGGCCTACTTTGTACAAAATTTATCATAGTCTTGAAAAAAGGGTGGACGCAGGGATGCACTGTCACACCCACGTTCCCAGATCATCCCAGCAATAACTCATCTCTGCCCTAACTATTCCTTTGAGAGTGTTATGTAATCTCTTTCTGAACATGTCCAGTGATGGCACTTCAATGACCTTTCTTGAAAGACTGTTCCAATGCCAACTTGCTCTGTTAAAAAATGTTTTATTATATCTGATCTTGATGTCCCCCTCTTTAGTTTGAGGTCATTAACTTCTTGTAATGCATCCTTGGGCAACCTTGAATAAATCTTCCCTTGCTATCGTTTCTGTGTATGGTGCTATTAAATTTCCCCTTCTTCTTATTTCTTTAAACTGTATAAATTACAGTTCCTTAACCTTTCCACATTCTTCTTTTTATCCTGTAAAACAGCATCTATCTCTTTAAAAAGCAATAAAAAATTTATTTTAAATATAAATTTGTGTCATTTTTCATTCCCTCAATCTTTCGAGAGTTTAAATTAAAACTGGATACAACTGGTTCTTGTAAGTGGAAAGGGATTTTTTACAAAGTATTATCCAAGCCACTTCAGTTTTAATAAAAACAACTCTGCTATCATATCTTTTTTTATAATCATTATTATTATTGTCATCTATTTGCAGAACCCAAATGTGAAGTCTGCATAGTCAGGATAGTGGATGGATCAGAAGATTGGTAAGGTTGGGATCCAGAAACTTTAAGATTTGGGTAGCTGGTCTATATTTACCCCCAGATTGGTGGTAACCAAAAATTTTGCCATCCAATGGTTGTTGAGAGAAATGACTCTCAACTTTTCGAGACTACTATACCCCTTTCAGGATTCTGACTTGTCTTGCATACCCCCAAGTTGCACCTCACTTAAAAACTGTTTGCTTACAAAATCAGACATAGAAATACAAGTGTTACAGAACATTATTATTAAAAAATTGCTTACTTTCTCATTTTTACCATATTATAAATTGATTGGCATATAAATATTTTACTTATATTTCAATGTATAGTATATAGAGCACTATGAAGTCATTATCTGTATGAAATTTTAGTTTGTACGGACTTCGTTAGTTCTTTTTATGTATCCTGTTGTAAAACTAGGCAAATATCTAGATGAGTTAACCCCTGGAAGATCTCTGCATACCCAGGAGTACATGTATCCCTGTTTGAGAACCACTAGTTTAGAGGCCTTTATAGTAAGAATTGGTGGCCCTCAGTGTATTTCCTGATGCACAAGTGCCCAGAGTACAAAATAATACCAACATTTTTACAACCTTTTTGGCAGTCTTAGCAAAAAGGTTGAATGAAATGTAGACCATAAGGAAGTATGTGTAATGTAAATAAGCTGTGTCTTCATAGGAAGAAAAAAGATGTTTTTACATCAAGATAACTATCTCAGAGTAAAATCCTAGAGGAGACATGGCACTCCAGTTTTTAATGTCAAGCTCGTCAAGGTCAACCCCAGGAAGAGGAAACAGGGTTGATTTCAACTAGCTATATCAAGATGAAAACTACTTGTGTCTTGTCCCCACTAAAATTTTACTTTGAGAGAGTTATAATGTAAAAAGAAACTTTTATTGCAGTGAAGACAAAGAGGCATTGATGGCTGCGATACAATGTTATGAAGTTAATACTACAGATATACAATTTAAGGGCCCAATTCTGTGAAATGCTAAGTACTTCCTGTGAAGCATTAAGGCCTCATCATGTTCAGTGAGAGCTGGGGAAGCTCCGCAGCTTGCAGGGTTACTTCCTAAAAAAGATGTTATTGGGTATTCAGTAACTACTGCCAAGTTCCCTCCTCTGGGTCTTGCGAGATGTCCACTGTCACGTGCAGGATGGTGGTGGGATCGTCACTCAGTATGGCATCCAGTACAACATAAAAGCAGCAGGTCTGGGGATCAGCTCCAGATTTTCTGTTGGCATCACTTATTTTTTGAGAGGGCTGCCAGAGTACCTTCCCCTTCACCTGGCTTTGCTGCTTATCTGGGTGGTTCCCGATGAGTTGCTTCATGCGCTCTGCAATGTCCAAATATACATCTTTATTACTGTGATTATTTCTCATCTGAGCTTGCACTGCTCCTTCTCTCCTAGGGTAATCAGGGTGAATGAACAGATCAGGTAATCATACATCCCCTGTCGCCCATTCCCAGCTTCTGGCAAATAGAGGCTAGAGACACCATCCCTGCCCATCTTGGCTAACAGCCATTGATGGACCTATCCTCCATGAACTTATCTAGTTCTTTTTTGAACCCTGTTATAGTCTTGGCCTTCACAACATCCTCTGGCAAGGATTTCCACAAGTGGACTGTGCATTCTGTGAAAAAATGCTTGCTTTTTGTTTGTTTTAAACCTGATGCCTATTAATTTCATTTGGTGACCCCTAGTTCTTGTGTTATGAGAAGGAGTAAATAAACATTTTTTTTATTTACTTTCTCCACACCTGTCATGATTTTATAGACCTCGATCATATCCCCTCTTAGGTGTCTTTTCCAAGCTGAAAAGTCCCAGTGTTATTAATCTCTACTTATACGGCAGCTGTTCCATACCCCTAATCGTTGTTGCCCTTTTCTGAACCTTTTCCAAGTCCAATATATCTTTTTTTTTTTGAGATGGGGTGACCACATCTGCATGCAGTATTCAAGATGTGGACATACCATGGATTTATATAGAGGCAATATGATATTTTCTGTCTTATTATCTAACCCTTTCTTAATGATTCCCAGCATTTGCTTTTTTGACTATTGCTGCACATTGAGTGGATGTTTTCAGAGAACTGTCCACAATGATTCCAAGATCTTTCTTGAGTGGTAACAGCTAATTTAGACCCCATCATTTTATATGTATAGTTGAGATTATGTTTTCCAATATGCATTACTTTGCATGTATCAACATTGAATGTCATCTGTCATTTTGTTGCCCGGTCACCCAGTTTTGTGAGATCCTTTTGTAGCTCTTCACAGTCTGCTTTGGACTTAACTATCTTGAGTAATTTTGTATCATCTGCAAATTTTGCCACCTCACTGTTTACCCCTTTTTTCCAGATCATTTATGAATATGTTGAATAGGACTGGTCCCAGCACAGACCACTGGGGACACCACTGTTTACCTTTCTCAATTCTGAAAACTGACCATTTATTCCTACCCTTTGTTTCCTATCTTTTAACCAGTTACCGATCCATGAAAGGACCTTCCCTCTTATTCCATGACAGCTTACTTTGCGTAAGAGCCTTTGGTGAGAGACCTTGTCAAAGGATTTCTGAAAATCTAAGCGCACTATGTCCACTGGATCCCCCTTGTCCACATGCTTGTTGACTCCCCCCTCAAAGAATTCTAGTAAATTGGTGAGGCATGATTTCCCTTTACAAAACCATCTTGACTCTTACCCAACAAATTATATTCATCTATTCGTCTGACAATTTTGTTCTTTACTATAGTTTCAATCAGTTTGCCTGATACTGAAGTCAGGCTTACCGGCCTGTAATTGCTGGAATCACCTCTAGAGCCCTTTTTAAAAATTGGCATCACATTAGCTATCCTCCAGTCATTTGGTACAAATGTTTATTTAAATGATAGGTTACAAACTACAGTTAGTAGTTAGTAGTTACAGTTAGTAGTTCCGCAATTTCACATTTGAGTTACTTCAGAACTCTTGAGTGAATACCATCTGGTCCTGCTGACTTACTACTCTTTAGTTTATCAATTTGTTCCCAAACCTCCTCTTATGACACCTCAATCTGAAACAGTTCCTCAGATTTGTCACCTAAAAAGAGCGGCCCAGGTCTGGGAATCTCCCTCACATCCTCAGCCATGAAGACCAATGAAAAGTATTCATTTAGTTTCTCCACAATGGTCTTATCATCCTTGAGTGCTCCTTTAGCACCTTAATTGTCCTGTGGTTCCACTGATTGTTTAGCAGACTTCCTGATTCTGATGTACTTAAAAAAATGTTTTGCTATTACTTTTTGAATATTTGTCTAGCTCTTCTTCAAATTCCTTTTTGGCCCTCCTAATTATGTTTTTACACTTCATTTGCCAGAATTTATGCTTATTTCTATTTTCCTCATTCAGATTTAACTTCCACTTTTTAAAGGATGCCTTTTGTCTCTTACTGCCTTTTTTACTTTGTTGTTTAGCCATGGTGGCACTTTTTGGGCTCTCTTACTATGTTTTTTAATTTGGGTTATAAATTTAAGTTGAACCTCTATTGTGGTGTCTTTAAAAAGTTTCCATGTAGCTTGCAGGGATTTCACTTTTAGCACTGTACTTTTTAAAGTTCTGTTTAACTACCTTCCTCATTTTTGTGTAGTTCACCTTTCTGAAATTAAATGCTACAGTGTTGGGCTGCTGTGGTGTTTGTCCACCATAGGGAGGTTAAATTTAATTATTTTATGGTCACTATTACCAAGCGGTCCAGCTATATTCATCTCTTGGACCAGATCCTGTGCTCCACTTAGGACTAAATCAAGAATTGCCTCTCCTCTTGTGGGTTCCAGGACTAGCTGCTCTAAGAAGCAGTCATTTAAGTTATCAAGAAACTTTATCTCTGCATCTCGTCCTGAGGTGATGTGTACCCAGTCAATATGGGGATAGTTGAAATCCCCCATTACTACTGAGGTTTTTTTGTTTTTATAGCCTCTCTAATCTGCCTGAGCATTTCACAGTCACTATCACCATCCAGGTCAGGTGGTCGGCAATGTTCCCTCTAATTTTTTCCATCCATGTGTGGAATAAATTTTGTTATATGTACCGAGGTATTTGCCTATATGCGCCACCTGTAGAAACACAAAAATCTAGATATAATATATATTTTTTAAAAGTTACCATAGGGATAATTACTCCAGCCAGGACAGGTTGGCATTTAAAACTCAGTACTCAGAGAATTACATTTAAGTGGAAGAGAAATAGAAATTATGAAATGCATAGACCAGTCCAAACACTAAAATAACACTTTGAAAGAATAAAATTACAGAGAATATATATGCATTGCAGGAAATACCAAGAATAACAATAATACAAGTATGTGTTGGGAGGGGAGTGCAAAAGAGACTCTGTGTGTGTGTGTGTGTGTGTGTGTGTGAGAGAGAGAGAGAGACACTTTTGTAGTTTAATAAATTTATTTTTGCTTTATCTAAACCAGTGCGTGAAAATTATAACTCGGGGTAGGAAGCCATTTTATATTCCTCTCCACATTGACGGAGGAAGTGAATTTTATGATCTTATGCTGTACTGTTCCCTGTGAAGTGCAGGACCATATAATTTTGAGTTTATACTCCAGAGTGGGGGTGTGCCTGAGGAGCTAGGAGGTGCCCTAGCTGAAGCCTTCCCATGCAGGGCCTGTCAAAGAGCCTGCCTGCATGTAACTGCAGCTGGGTGTATCCGTACCTGTATGTATGCTGATGAAAGTACAGGCTGAGCCTGGAGGGCTTGTCAGCTTGTCACAGCAGTACAGTGTAAGAGAGAGCCCAGGCTGATGGATCAGGGGAGGGTCAGTGGTACCCCAGTTCCAGGTGGCACCCCAGAGGAAACCCATCACAAAAGTATACTCTGATGTTTCTTGGGAACTGAGAACATTACTTGTGTGGCACTCTGCTGGTGTTTGGTCTCTTGCAAGGTTTAATTAATTTAGCACCACTACAGAACAAACCACTAGATAGCTAATTATGACTCCTTTTACAAATTTTAAAAAAAATAGTAGATTGATATTAGCAACTAAATAATTTTGGTAGTTTTTTTCTTTTATGTATGGAAATCTCTCAGGTATTTTTCGCTATAAATTTTTTTTTCACATTACAGATTCCAAGCATGTGTCTATTTTGCATCTGTCTTTCAAGCTATCTCATGTGGCATTCATTACTTGGCTTCCGTATTCATGGCTGTTACACCTAAATTTGTATGCAGTGTCCCTGGAAATGTGACTAGTATACTGTTCAGCAATTCCTCTAGTTCAAGAATAGAGGATATTTGGACACTGTGGACATCAACAAAAGATTACATTGTGGTCCAGCTGGAAAATGGAGAAATTTGGGAACTTGATCAGTGCAGCAGGTCCAAGCGGGAGAGCAATTTGTATCTTGCATATGAATATAGTGGCAACAAGTCTGTTTTTTCTTGTTCTGATGGATATATCTATGATCAAACAACATGGAAGAGTACCATTGTTACAGAATGGGATTTGGTCTGTCACCGGGAATGGCTTGCAAAATTAACTCAGCCCACATTCATGCTTGGAGTCCTGTTTGGAGCAGTGATTTTTGGAGATATGGCTGACAGGTACAGTGCCATCCTCTTAATACTGTAGTTTAAGAGTGCAATAACTCTGTATGTGCCTAAATGCTTTGCTCTTATATGAGATATTAATTTAAAAGAAGTTTAATCTAATTGTCGTTTTATTAACAAATGTGTTCTTCAACATAGCTTATATTTATCTTTCTCTGATACAGATGATTTGTGTTTTTCTATCAGAAAACTTAAAAAACTGTTGATAGAATTTTTTTTTAAATGTCATGCATTATATCATATGTAGGCCCTGATGCAGCGAGCTACCCCATATATGTGGCACCTTGTACCTAAACATAGCTTTCTGCAGGATCAGGGTCATAGTGAGTTTCCCTGGTCATAGTTCCTCCTTTCCCTCTACCCATTCTCCTCATCTTATTTATAATAAAAAAGAGAAATGTTTGTGATGGATATGATGAATAGTTAAACCTATGCTGTAAGGTTTAAAAAAAAATTTTTTTTAAACAAATTTCCTGACCTCTGTCATTACTACTACTTTATGGGACTGATGCAAAGACTTGGGGATTTGAATTTGGTTCTGTATGACTAAAACTAAAAATCTACTCTATTTTTCACCATTATTGGTTTACCCTTTTTTTTTTTTTTTTTTGGCATTTCAGTCTGTATGAAGGAAGAAAATAGACCAATCAGTTTCCCTTTAGTTTGCCGTCAGTTTCACTTCCTCCAGCAGTAGTATAAAATATTTCAGTTTTCAACACATTATGTAAATACATAAAGAGAAGCTTATTTTTTCAGTTGGATTTTATAAAAGTATGGAATTGGTTCTCTTAATCTAAGGTTTTGTAAAACTTTAATACAAAACCTGAATTTAGAACCTAAATTGAACCGATAGTGTCTCTTTAAATCAGTTATAATATTTTCAGTTAATATGCAGACACAGATAATGACATAAATCTCAGTTAGATTAGCTCAAGCTCTGGACAGCCATTTAAGAGAATAAACATATTGTATTTATGGAGTTACAACAAAAAGTTTTACATCTGAAAGTTATTACTATCTGGCAGCTTTTGACTGGTGGGAAATAAGTTGGTAGTTTCAGTCCAGTTTTCAGTCAACAGATGTTCCCAGCAGAAGAATGACCACAGCAGAACTAATTAGCATATCCGCTGAGAATTTTGGCAGAGATTAAGGATTGAATGGGCACGAAGACAACTACCTCCTCCATTTTTCCAAGGCCTGGTCTTTACTACATAGTTAGGTGGACATAAGGCAGCTTACATTGATCTAATTATGTCAGTGTACACACTACAGTCTTGCTCCCGACAGTGTAAGTGCCCTACTACATGGACATCATAACACCAGCTCCATGAGAGGCATAGGGCTTAGGCTGGAGTAGTTAGGGAAACGCTGTGTCTGTGCAGACACTGCAATACTTAAATCCACTGTTGGCTGTCTTGTCAGTTTCAGGGTTCCATGCTGGAGCCATGAAATTGACAAAAAAAGCCAGGCAGTTAGAACCCAGCTGCCCCATTTCCCCGCTCGCAGGCGAGCTGTGCTCGCCTGGCTCCCCCGCTCTGGCTGGGAGTGGGGACCCCTCCCCTCTTCAGTCGGTGGAAGTGATCCTGGTGAGGATGCGCACCACCGACAGAAGGAGGGACGTGGACCACCACAGTAATTACTGTGGTGGCAGCTCTAAATTGACCTAACACCTGTCGACTTAAGTCTGTAGTGTAGACATACCCTAGGTCAGGGTTGAAGCACATTGGCAGGGCATTGTAGGGAAATTTGCAGTGCAGCTGTCTGGGCTATATCTGTTCTGTAAGACGTCACATTCCAGTATTATTTTAATGTACCAAATTCATGTGCAAAAAACCCAAAACCGACCCCAAACCCAAATCTCCAAAAGCTGCTGCTGCTGAAGATAGAAATAATACATCTCTACATCAGAGAATAAAAATGAAACAGTGCCTGTTCCTTATCTAGTCGACACCTGAAACATACTCTTTATTAATGAACATTGTTAAACAAAATAGGACAGAGGTAATCTATAAATAGATTTTATATCTGTTAGAGTTTGTTTTCTCTTCAGTTGAATTTATTGGTGTTGACTTCTTCTGGTTATTTGTTTATATACAGCATGTTCTAGTAGATCAACATGTTTTCTACCTGAGATGATATGGAAACTGGAGAAACAAATTTAGGATTCCTTTTATGTTAAAGACCTTTGTTTCAGAATGAGGAATGACACATAATTTAAGACCTGGCTTGTAATATTTATAATAAGAAGCTAACATTTCACATAATTTTATTTTCCTGCTAGTGTACTTATTATATATGTGACATTTAACATAGGTGGGCATTCCTGGTAGTGAGTTTGTGTGTGCATTTATGAAATCAGAGAATTCTGAGGAAGTATCTGATTACCATTTATTAGATATTTTATCTTCATATAATTCGGAGGAATTAAGGTAAAAAAACTTTCATTGGAACCCACATTATATTTTGAGATAGTAAGAGATAGCATGAGTTATTGCGTGCTAACCTGTGCTGGAACACATTCAGTAGCTGTTACTTAAAATGTCCAAGAAAGAGAGAAATAGAATGGAGTGAATCTGTGGAAAATGGCAAATTACAGATGCAGAAGTTAAATGTAAAGCTCAATATGAACATACATAGTGCCCTTTTCTATGGAGACCTTTCCTTTCAGTCATGGAAAGTCAGGTGGAGCTCCCTTTCATCAGTGCTACTTTTAAAATGGCCACAATGATAGGTACAGAAAAAATAAAAGTTTTTCTCTCACCTGGAGAACAATATATCAGTGCTAAGATCAAACCTGGGGCTACTGTGGTAGTGCAGTGCCCTAAATACAGCACTCGTAATACTTTTCATATTTACTATAATTCTTATTGGTAAGATTTCCAAAGTTGCAGTTGCTTTTTAGTACAATATTTATCACATGCCACCCCATTGTTCACTCTGTGTGTTTGTTCTATCCTTCCCTCACCTTGTGTCTATCTTATATATCTCCATTATAAGCTTTTTGAGGCAGGGATCCTCTACAGCTCTGTGTTTGTACAGTGCCTAGCACAATGGGGTCATGTTCTTGGTTGGCCCTCAGGCACTCTCATAATAAACATGGTTAGTAATAAGAAATAATTATGATGTTTTTATTGTAATGTGCAGAGTGGGAAGACGGTATATAATGTGGTTCACAAGCACTGGTCAGTTTTTATTTGGCATTGCAGTGGCGTTCACATTTGACTACTACAGCTTTGTGATCATACGTTTTCTCCTTGCTATGGTAAGTATAGATGTTCATCCTAATTCTTTTTAAATGCAGTTTCCTAACGTTTCTCAGGAAAGCCCTCCATAATTTCTCCCTATTCTGTCCCTTCTCCAGTTTTTAAAAGCCTCATGTATTGCCACAACACTCTCTTTAGCAAAGGAGTGAGAATCCGAACACTGCTGCTTCTTCACCCTTCAGTGCCCTTTCTCTTTGTTTTAACCAGAAAGGGTGCATATGAAGCAATATTTGGTGCTTCCTTCATCAAGGACTGACGATGCTTCTTTTAGCACAGTCTCAACCCCAGCTAGACTGGTAGTTAGGTGAGAGACAAAGTTTGAGTAGCAAACTCTGGTTCCTGCATAGCAGCTTGCATTGCATTGTTATTTATGGTGTATTACTAGAAATAGACTTTATTTTTGTTAAAATATAGTCATGGTTTTACCTCAGCTATGTTCATGGGTAGGGGATAGTTGCCCTTTTTTCTGATATGCATCTTTTCTGTCTTTTAAACTACATCTAAAATGCTGGATACATGTGTAAACAGATAGGCTTGGTAAACATTCTAAAAGCTTCTACTATACTTGTGTCTATGTGAGCATATATAATTTTTTAGCAATCAGTTTCAAATTGCTACCCTATATACTTTTTGTGGGCTTGGCAGTTCATAGCCCTGGTGCCTCTGGGCTTGCTTAATCAGTTATGAATGTAAAAAATTGCTTGAGCCCCAGCACCTCTTTCGCTACAAATTAAACACTGACAGTGATGTCAACAGGAGTCTCTCTGGGCATTGGATGAGGTTTGAGGGAGGTTGAGGGGGTTTATAAATGGAAGTGCTAGAGATTAAGACTCTGATCAAACAAACAGACCCTGCATGGGCACAGAGTCCCACTGAACTCACTCTGCAGAGGCCTAAGTATCTGGCCACAGGGATCCACTTACAGGACTGGGGCTTTAAAACCCTAATTTTACACCATTGAAATCAATGAGGGCGTTCCAATTACCTTCAGTGTGCAGGATCAGATCTTAAAGGATTATTTAGATGGTTAAGTATAATGCATATATATTTTTCACTTTTATATGGGACCTTATTAATTGGCATTTTTATAACTGGAGATTTGATTAATCAAAATATATGGGAAGCATCTTTAAAAACACACAATTAGAAAATCTAAAGTTTTCAGATGTCTAAAGCACTAGATATCTGCAAGAGAAATAGAAACAAGTACATTCACTAAATAAATACTTTAATGCAGAACCTTAGTATGGTTAGAAAACTTATGGGAGCTTATAGAAGTGTAAGGAAAATTCTCTTTAAACTTCGTAAAATATGATTTAACAGGTGTGATGAGGCAAGGCCAGAGGGCTACAGTAAAGTAGTGAGGAACAGGTATGTTAACCCCAGGCTGAACAAATCCTTGGTCCTATGGTAACCAAATGGCAGTTGCTCCAGGTTAATCAGGACACCTGGGCCAATTAAGATCCTTCTAGAAGGCAGTGGAGACAGCTAGGTTGATTGGGACACCCAAAGCCAATCAAGGGCTGGTTGGAACTAGTTAAAAGCCTCCCAGCTCCTCAGTGAGGTGTGGGTGTCAGGAGCTGTGCTGTTGGAGGAATGAAGCAGTATGAATCCATATGAGGTGTAAGGAAGGAGATATTGAGTAAGGGCTACTGTGGGGAAGTGGCCCAGGGAATTGTACGTGTCCTATTTCCAAAAAGTCAGCTATCATGGCTGCTAATTTTAGGGTCCCTGGGCTGGAGCCTGGAGTAGAGGGTGGGCCTGGGCTCCCCCCTCCCTGATTAATCACTGAGACTGGGAGACAACAGAGACTGTGTGAGGGAGGATTGGTTCTCCTCACCTCTGTTGTTGGCTTATGATGAAAATGGCTCCATAAGCTGTGACCCTTGCCTCTGAGATAGAAGGGCTATGTGGACAGAAGGGCTATGTGGACCGTCACAGTGAGCCTCTGAGGCTAGCAAAAATCTGCCAGGAAATGCAGGAACCATTTAGTCAAGGACAGAACTTTGTTGCACAGGGTAATATACCAAGGGGTGGAATTCAATTATTTTGAAATATGCAGTTCTGTAGTATGCAGGTTATTATGCTTAAAACTAAAGCCAAGATTTTCAGAATTGCTATTGGTTTTGGCTGCTTCAATTTTTCTAGTGTCCAACTTGTTTCACCTTCAAGGGGCCTGATTTTTAAAGGCTTTTTAAAAAGATACTACACACAAAGGTATCCAAAGTCACTAGCCATTTCTGAAAATCGTGACCTGATATTTTACAGGTCTGAAATTAGTTTTGGCAAATGTTGATTGTTTTTTTTCCAGGATTACTGTTGCTCACTCTCATCATATTCCAACACAGGGCAAGTTAGGGGGCTCTTAAGACTTCCAGCATAAACAAACATGGAAGTATTAGCCACCTGTTTTTGGTGTTGTCACTCAAATGGAATAGACACAAGCTTTTCTCTGTTTTTTTTCCCCTCAGGTTTCAAGTGGCTATCTGGTTGTGGTTTTTGTTTATGTGACAGAATATGTTGGCATTAAAGCTCGAACATGGGCATCCATGCATGTCCATGCTTTTTTTGCTGTGGGAATCATGGCTGTGGCACTGGTGGGATTTTTGGTGCGGACCTGGTGGATATATCAGATATTCCTTTCCATAACAACTCTCCCCTTTGTCTTGTGCTGCTGGCTGCTCCCAGAGACACCTTTCTGGCTACTGTCAGAGGGAAGATACGAAGAAGCACAAAAAGTAGTTAATATAATGGCGAGGTGGAATAAAGTAAGCATGCCTTGTAAAATCTCTGAACTGTGTTCAGTCCAACAAGATGATCTAGTCTGTTACAGAACAGGTGGTAATGACATTTCTACGGCGAAGAAGCACAGCATCTTAGATCTGTTTTATAATTGGCACATTGCAAGAAGGACCATTACAGTCTGGCTGATTTGGTTCACTGGAAGTCTAGGATACTATGTATTCTCCCTGAGTTCTGTCAATCTTGGAGGCAATGAATATTTAAATCTATTTCTCATAGGTAAATATCTGATATATTTTATTCTGCTTATAACAGAACTAGAACTTACAAATTATAAATGTCTAAAGATCTAACAGTCAATTTCCTGACCCTCAATTACCTGTACCATCACCAACCCCATTTAAAATTGCAGATTTAATTCTTGTCAACTTGAAATGTAGTTATTTTACAAAAGCAAGCTTAGAATATGTTAAGGTACTATATTGTCCTTGACTTCTCCTGCCAATTTTCCTGCTTGTAAAACCACATTTTCCTATTTTTTTAAATTTTCTTTCTGCCTGGTTGTTCTGTGAAAGAACCACACAAACAGGGAAAATTGACTAACAGTACAGGGGAAACTATTAAATTGATTAAATACTATCCAAGTAAACACACTGAGAAAGAGATTTTCTTTACTCTTTTTTTTAGTGATGATAATATTAGATAATACTGGTAACACTAAGCTCATAATTTTTAAGTTTGTTAGAAATGTGTTGTTTTAAATCTAAGGGTCAATGTTTCTTCAAGTTAGTCTTTAATTTAATGTGGTTGCAAATTTTCTCTTGATAAAATTGGTCAGCACATAATGGGGCTTGATCTAAAGTCTTTTTAAGGTCGCTGGAAAGATTCCCATTGAGTTTGGTGACCTTTGGATCAGGCTCCAGTCCTGTAAAGGACTTAAGCACATGCTAGCTTTAAGCGTATGAGTAATCACAATAAAGTCAATGTGACTATTCGTGTGCTCATAAGCACTTTGAAGGATTGGAATACTAGTGAATTAATTTTAAGTATTATTACATGTTAGTAACTTGACTGTTGTGTTGAGAATAGGATGCTAATGTTGCTAAAATAACTGTTATGATACAGTACTGTAAATAAATCACTGTGTTAGCAAATTTCAAAGACATTTTCTTTGTCTTCTGTGACCCACCTCCTAAGGTCCAAGAGCCCAGGCTCCAGCCTGAGGCTGACATCTACATTGCAGTTAAACAGCCCCTTAGCCCAAGCCCAAGTCAGCCTGTGGGTTTTTTATTGCAGTGTAGACAGACCTGTGCAGATATATCTCCCCATCATAAAGGCAGCTGCAGCTGCCTTGTGCCTTATAGCCTCTTTCCCTTATGGATTTCTTATTCCCCACCACCACATTTATGCCAGTGTAAGCCCTCCACTGACATTTTTGCCACCAGAGGTTTTATCCCAAAATATTGGTGAAATACATCTTTCACCTAATGCCTATATCTTTTAAAACCAGTTTAACCACTAGACTGACTAAATGCTCATAAAAAGCAAATCAGAATTATTTTTAAGTGCATTTGCCATCATTATCATGGATTAAAACCAGATAAATTCATAATGACAGGTGCCGTGGAGCTTCCTGCCTATGTCGTTGCTTGCATTGGGATGGACAAACTGGGAAGGAGAAACACATTGACTCCATTTCTTATATCAAGTGCAGTGATCTCTGCTTTGATTATGCTGATCCCTCAGGTTAGTCACTTAACATTTAAAATGTACTTATATTGTGGGGAATCCGAGATACGTTAATGCAACATCTCTTTCTAAGGCCTGAGATTAATTAAATGTAGTTTAGAAATGAAGCTGGATTCTTTTTACAGTAGATTTTCCATATTTTTGTTAAGGATTCCAAACTAGCATTTTTAGCTCTTAATTAAACAAAGGGTTGGAAATAAGCTGATTAGTAAACAAAACAACCTACTGCCATTATTTATTGGTGGAAATAATCAGAAAAGTATGGAATAAGTATTGCTCTCTCTTTACAGAAACATCACAGTTTACAGTCTAAATTTTTCAAAATAAATGAATGGCATTGAATTTGGAATGGTGAAGTTTTCTGGTGCTTTATATATTTGTGCTCTCTTTGAATAGGATTTCAGTATATTATCTGTCTTAGCAAATATGGCTGGAAAGTTTGCAATTGGCGTTGCATTTGGCCTCATTTACCTTTACACGGCAGAACTGTATCCAACAGTTGTACGGTAAGAACTTTAAAATAATTTTGCCATATGTTTTTCATTATTTTGCTATTTCTTCCTTTCATTTGTTATGCTTTTGGAGCCAAATCCTGCACCCACTGAAGTCAATGGTAGTGCTCCAAGTGACTTTGCTAGTGTAGGATCAGTCTCTTTTGTTACAGAATTCTCTGGTTTTGGCTCTGCAGTAAATGCATTTATTTTCTGTTCCCCTCTACATAGACTGGTTCCACAGAGGTACGGGAAAAATGCTCCGTATTCTTAGTATTCAGTTCCCTTTTTCTGAATGTTCATGGGCATTAAGAATATGATTTATACTGAATGTTCAATATACTTTTTATTCTATTTTTGTAAGCAACCAAGTTCACTGTAAGATAAATTTAGATTAGCATAACTGTATTTTTATAAGCATCTGTGCATTTCTAATCCATTGCTATGTATATCTGATATCACTCTCATTGGGCCTTGTGTTGTCTTGTCTTACCTCCAGGTCACTTGCTGTAGGAAGTGGGAGCATGATGTGTCGTGTAGGGAGCGTAGTTGCTCCTTTTTGTGTTTACCTGACTAGTGTGTGGATCTTCATGCCCCAGGTACGTGTTTGTTTTGATAGTCAAAAAAATTATCCATTTTACTGAGACTTAAAGTTGAAGTGCAGATATGTTCAAAAGGAAAGTGAGTTAAATATTCTCATTTGTAATTTAAATTCTGTTTTTTAGCTATCTATTTTTAAGTATACAAATCTGAACACAGGAGTGAGCCTTTGAGGCACTGAAATCTTCTTCTGAACAGTTGATATTACAGGCACTTTAAAGAAGACAGACGTATCTTGTATGCATTGAATACTGGTATAAAATTGTAACTATCTTTTGTATGACGATGTACTGTATCATTCATGTATCAGAGGGTTAGCCATGTTTGTCTGGATCTGTAAAAGCAGCAAAGAGTCCTGTGGCACCTTATAGTCTAACAGACGTTTTGGAGCATGAGCTTTTGTGGGTGAATACCCACTTCATCAGATGCATCTGAAGAAGTGGGTATTCACCCACAAAAGCTCATGCTCCAAAACGTCTGTTAGACTATAAGGTGCCACAGGACTCTTTGCTGCTGTATCATTCATGTAATTTGGAGTAAGTGTCTCATTCCTAAATTGCAAGTGTTCTATTTAGTCAAGATCTTGATTGATGGCAACGAGAAAAGACAGTTGCTCAATCTCCTTTTGAAGAAGCAGAATAACCTAACACGGATGATGGGGGAGGGAGCAAACATTAAATCCTGCTGATGACAAGATCCTCCATCTCTATCAGTCAAGTGAAGCATAGATGCCATGTTAGATCACATGAGAGGAACTGGAGCCCTCTATGGAGAACAAGCCTAGCAAATCTAAGCTTTCATGGACCACCAGCCTAACTATGATCAAAATATCCTCCTGATATGGAGTGCTAAAAAGAATAAGGACAGAAGCAGCCAAATAGTGGGGCAGTGAGATGTTGAGGTGGCATAGATGGGGTAGTCAGAGTATAACCAGGTGAGAAATAACTCAAGAGGTGACTGCAGAAGAAAATGATGCTATCATGATGCTCATTAGGACTCTGACAATCAATAAACCTTGGATTCAAGAGACATCACCTTTTTGTAGGTGGCTGCAACCTCATTCCGTCATGTGATCCAACAGTCATCTGTAACTTTAACTGTCCCATGAAGATGAGATAGGGCAGTTACTTTGTAGAAGAAATTGGGCACTTCCTTAGCGTTATGTGGATTTTGGAGTTCATTTTGTCCAAAATTATTTTTAACAGTATAGTTATATTCAATGCATACAAGTTATCCCCTATTCTCTTTATGAAATCTATTATGTGTGCTGCACAGAAATTCTACAATTGCTTAATCTTGCTTTTTCAGAAAGGGTAAGTTTTTAGGTTCATATACATAAATGGTTAGGAACCTTATATTGAGGAGTTAAACTGATAATGAGCTTATTTTACTTTTTTTTTCTACTTTGAAAAAACTTTACAACTCACCTTTAATATCACAGCTTGTATGTAAATTACAGATGTAAAGAAGGTGAAAGCGTATTGGCCTCAATTTTCAACCTCTCTTCCCGTGTTTCTGGTTTTGTGCACACACACACAGAGTTAGGTTTTCCTACAAAGGTAGAATAGTGTCCATTTGATTTTAAAAATATAAAATCTACATTTGTGAATGCTAGAGACTGGTTTGAGAGACTGTCTGAAAACTTGGCCCATTATGTAAGTAACCTATGTTCAGTGTTTTAGGATTCATTTGTGATGGTGGGAAAGCAGAGTAGGAATGAATAAATAAACTTTCTTAGCAAGCACTCATCACACCAAAGAAATGAACCCAGAAAATACATGAAAAACAAAATCTGAAGAGCACAGTAATCATGGGAGAACAGTCTCCTTTGTCTCTTCTTTACACTAGCAGTGATAAGGTTTATCTGTTCAGAACTCCTGCAGTTAAAACAGCTGGAGGAAAGTTTAAACATTTGAGAACACTGTAAGTGGCACTGCAAATATGGACAACTCTCAGTACACTAAAAACACTCACAGTGTGAAACTTTGTTACAATAGTGACTGTAAATGTGTGTTTTCATAACAAACTTCTACCATCAAGCATTTGTAAGTTCACTAAAAACTTGGCCTTGGGCTGACGCTTATCATGAAAGGTCTCGCTAACACATTTTTGCATAAAATTTTTTAAAAAAAATCTGACAGGTTATGTTGAAACAGTATATTGTTTATGCCACACATCCTGTATTCCGTTAAGTTCTTATTGTTACTCGTCTTCACCATAACTCATTAGTGGCTCTGTCTCCCAAGAGTAATGCAAACCATCCCAAAGAATGCCACTAAATCTTAAATACCCGCAGTTCTCTTGTTCATGCCACACATTGTAGAGAATTTGTGGGTTTAAATTAAGGCTCCAGTTCAGTAAAGCACTTAAGCTTGTGCTCTAGTGTCATGAACATCAAGAGAACTTAGTTAGTAAAAGTGTTTATGCTAATAAATTTTTATTCCATAGTCATTGTAAATATTTAAGGCATATAATATGTATGAGACATATCAGCAATCCCTGCATTATATGAATAAAAACAATACACACAAAGGCTTAAAACATTTATTATGAATAAGCAGAAGACCAGATTGTGCATTAACCCCTCCGCCCATGTAATCTCACTGGTTTCAAACAGCACCATATGTAGCCTCTCCCCCCAAGAATTTGGAACAAATAACAGTTACTTAAATAATAAACAGTTCTACAGCTTGCCATTTAGATGACGTTTTAAATATCAATTCATTAATCATGAATCCAATATCATCCAATTTATTTTTCTATTTTATCCTGTCTAGGAAATACCTCAAAAATACTTTATAGGAAGAGAATGCTTTACAGCTCTGAGTACAGCAGCTCTCATATCAGTAGGGGAAACTGCCGCATGAGGATGGAATAGAGTAAATAGCTGACAGTAAAAGATAGTAAAGAGGAGTGATTATGCTTGTACAATAGTTGCAGTTAGGAGTGGAATAGATACATGCAGGGGCAGATTAGCGTATAGGCCCATGGGGCCTATGTCCAGGGGCCCTGGCCATTTCGGGGGCCTCAGCAGGATCATTGGAACTCCACCTCCCGCTCCTCCTCTCTGCCCCCAGGGCCCTACCGCCCTATTCCTCCTCATCCTTTTTCCTCCTGAGGCTCTGCCCCCTGGCTAGGCCAGACACAGGAGTTGTAGGATGAGCATGTTCCCTCCTGCCAAGCTTCCCCCCCCAGCCCCTCCCTTCCACATGGAGCTTCCCCCCCAGCCCCTCTCTTTCCCCCCCTCCCTCCTGCACAGAGCTGTCCCCACAGCCCCAATCTCTCTCCCTCCTGTGCAGAGCTGCCCCCACCAGCCTCTCTCCTTCCCCCCCTCCCTCCTGAGTGGAGCTGCCCCCTCCCAGCCACTCTTCTTCCCCCATGTTACACATGGGTATAGTAAAACACACAGAGGTTAAGTGAATTGCCTGCAGTCAAGCACAAAGTGAATCAAGTATCACTGCTAGTTAGAAAACTCAAAAGTCTAGCCTGCAAGTCTCCAACTCTTACCAATAGAAAATACTGTTTTAATAGAAAACCTCATGTCTCAACTATTACAATATTTGGCACTTAGGCAGAGTTTTCTGGCATAATGCTGTATTATGTGTGCAGACAGCTACAGCTGTCCACACTCACTCACCTGAAACTCAGGTTCTAAAACTACTGTTACAAGTACCAGCAGGGTTATTAATTCAAAACCAAACAATTTATTCACAACAAGAAGTTGGGGTGCCCAAGAGCAGCCCCCAGCCCATGTCCCTGCCCCCCCAGCATGCCATCCAGGACAGGTAGAGGGTCCAGAGCTCCCCACAGCAGCCCAGGTTCCCTGGGTGGCTTTTACTGTGGCTTGACTTGAGGCAAGGCCATGGGGGGGAAGAGGAGGAGCAGGGGGCGGGGCCCCATGGTGGGATGTCAGGGGAGTCCAATGTTCCTTGTGTCCAGGGCCCCAATAAATCTTAATCCACCTCTGGATAGATGTGCTTAATGGCGGGGAGAGGAGGGTGAGTATGATTCAGAATGAATTGGAGACTAACTGGAACAGTACGGAGGGATTTCAAAAAGCATTCAGCACTGGCCTACTCCTGTTCCCACTGAAATGACGGGAGCCTGATTTGCATTTATACTAAGACTCTTTTGCACCACAGTGGTGTTGTAAAGATGCTTTAAAGTGGGAGTACGTTTCATTTACACACACTTTCAGCCCTTTGCACTGTGTAAAGGAGCCTTAGTGCAGATGAGAATCAGGACCTAGAAATTTTACCATTGACGTCAGTGTGACCAGGAAAAGGCCAAACCTGAGCACTTTTGGAAATTCCACCTAAGAGTTTAAAGGCAAGATCTAAACAGGCAGTGTGTGGAGATTTCCAGACAGTTAGTGTGGCAACACAGGTCAGAATGACTCTAACTGTGGACAGTTGACTACAGGATAAGTGAACAATTTTCAGCTTTAAAAGCATCCATTGGATGCTTTTACAGATTGTGTTGTTTTTCTCAATTTGTTGTATAACAGTAACATTATGATGGCAGAAAAAATGAGGGAGCTGACAGCTCTTTTCAAGGAAAATATTGAAAAATATTAAAGATGGAATCTAGCAGTTAGTGTATACAATTAATCCTCCCCTTGAAATAATCACTTCACTCATGTCCCTCCTATAACTGTATACCTGCCTGCAGAGACCTACTCCAGTCTGGCATTCATTCCTGCTGTAGTAGTAATGTTAGCCTTCTTTTCTAATTCTTCACTGTAGAAATGTAACAGTTTTACTTTAATTGTAGGACATAGCATTCAACAGTATTTTGCTTAGTTTTTTACTCTTTTAGCTTCTGCACTCGATGTGAGTGTAAGAGAGAGAGTGTTTGAAACAGAGGTAATTCTGCTTCTCCCAGAAGATTGCTTAAGACAATTTGGTGGCTCTGGCCCTGGGGAATCATATACAGCTTGGTGTCTCGAACTGAAAATAACTCTGGTCAAGTTACTGCTGAGACTTCAATTTTGAAATCTCCTTTCTGACTTCCAAAGAGCTATTTTCATTTAGAATTAGATGATGGTTGCTTGGCAGTGTGCCCATATCTGTCTGAAGTGCTGTGTTATGAAAGTCATAGCCACAGCCATTTCATATGTTCTCTCTCATGTTCAGAGGGAAAGTATTAAACAAAATGGATCAGAGCTTGGGATCAGTACAGAGCAAGATGAGAATATCACAGTATCAAAATGCACAGCGTAACAGTTGTAAAACGGAAAAAGAAGCCTGCTAGAAATGGTGTATTAAAGACATGTATTTATTGAGAAGTAGAGTGAGAGCACAGGGAGCATAATGGGATAAGATTGAAGATTAGTGTGTTAATGCCTGTACAGTGCTTTGAAGATGTTAATTGCTAAGTATTATCATTCTTATTGAACAATAAAAATTAAAGAAAAGAGAAAAGAAGGAAGAATTTTTGAAATTACCGATTTGAACAGAGCAGTGATTTTCAACCTGTGGTCCACAGACTCCTGGGAAGTCTACAGACTGTCTCAGGGGACCATGAAAGGTGACTATGAAAATAAAGATTGAGATCCAAGAAGAGGCACTCCATTTTTCTGATGGATCAAAAGTACAGTATGTGAATTCTGCCACCTACAGGTCTGAACCTGAAAGTGGTGGTGGTGTCATAGAAGCCCATAGTTCAGCGCCGTTTCTCAGACTGCATCAAATGCCAGGCCAAGCACCTGCAACATTTATAGTTGAATTCTGTTCAGTCAGTTTTCAGTCTAAGACTTCTATGGTGAGAGTCTGCAGACCACAGGTTGAATTTCCACAGGGGTCTACCCCTCCATTCAGAAAGTGTTAGGGGTCTCCAAATGGAAAAAAGGTTGAAAACTACTGGTCTAGAGCAAAAAATTGATGGGAAACGATCTGTTGTTCTTTGGGAAGGCATCTTCCTGCATGTGTGCACCTAGCACAGTGGATCCTGATCCTGACTGTGGTCTTTGGCTACTACCACAATAAAATAAAATAAGATGATGATGATAATAGTACACTCTGAAATCACAGTGCACATACCCAGATCATAGACGCGATGCATGGGTCAGTTAGAAGCCAGGCCCCCATCAGCTTTCTCTCTCTGACTCAGGACGACATTCCTATTCAGAACAGCACAAAAGTATGTACTTAAGTCCATTCCTATGCAGGAAGATGCTTAAGTGCTTTCTTTCATCAGGATCTCTATGATCACAGTTAAGAGATCCTGACCTACAGCTTGCATTGGAGAAAGGTGCCCAAATACTATGATGATGGGTAGAGTAGGTAGACGAAGAGCCAGGTCTACAACTTCTTTTCCCCCCTCTGTGTGACAGCAGGGAAGTTGTAGTCCAATAAAAATGCTTACATTCATTTTACGTTTAATTGTACAATTACTTTTAAAACTACTATCAGCTAAAGAAAATAGGTTTTCAATGAAGTTGCATGCATTCTATTCACTTCTGCAAAGTTGTTCCAGCTTATACTGGAGCTGTATTTAGCTTGTTGTGTAAAACATTTTACTTGGTCTGTGTTAACTTTGCTGGACAATGTCATTTATTTATGTATTTAGTTTTGTTTTGTTTTTAGCGATTGCAGCAGGGAACATTTAAGACTTTTGATCTTTGGTTTTCATTGAAGTTCACTGTGTACCCAAATTTTAAAAGTATCTTCGCAAGCAAGACCAATGTTTTCCATGAAGCCAAAGACATGTTTATCTGTTACATTAATTGTTTATTTCTTCCAGTTGCTTGTTGGAATCATGGCCTTTCTGAGTGGAATGCTAACATTAATGCTCCCAGAAACTCTTGGAAAACCATTGACTAATACTTTGGCGGAAGCTGCAGAACTGGGAACAAACAAGAACAGCTGTTTGAGAAAATCACCCCCAGCACAGAGTGGTGCAGTGTTAGAAAAGCTAGAGATGCATAACCAAGAGTCACATGGCACCGATGAATAAAGCAACATCAAGATTGCTGTCACCCGTTTTAATCCTCATTAATTCTATAAAACCATTTGATTAGAGCAACCTGACCATGTTTTTAATGCACGCTTTTCTTAATTTGTATGCAATCTTGCCTTTTCTAAAGAGCAAATATTAAAAGGTCTGGTAGAAAAATTGAAAGGATTTTTAGAGCCATTCTCAAACTTAATCATACTTTTATAAATCTGGTTCATTTGCTTTGACTAGTTGGAGTGATTATTATTCATTTGGAAGATACCAGATTTTCCCGGATTCACATATTTCCTTTCACTGCTTTAGATTTTCTGCAGCTGTGCTGGTAATCTCATCATGAAATCCCCTGTCAATAATTGCCATATTACAACTGACAGACACAGACTTGTGACTTATTAACATGGTAAACTCAGGCACACGCTACTCATTCAACAGAAAAGGCTCTTAATTACTGTGAGAGGTTAAACAGAAGGATTTCTGTTTTTCACACTCTTCTGGAGAGACTACCATTGCTAAAAATGAAAATATTCTATGCAATGCCTTCTGACAAAAAAACATTTTTAATTTGCAGAATGTGCAAATGGTATGAATACTGTTCATTTTGTTTAATGTCAAATGTATTTTTTGTTGTTGATTCAGAGAGAAAACTGCTTTGGGACTCTGTTGCAGTATCAGTAAAGTCTATGTATACAGATAAAATCTGGTATTTTTGAAAACCTTATTCATTCCAGACTGTTACATTAAATGGTCATTTCTGTGCAGACCTATCATCAGTTTCTTTATATCATCCTAGGTTAAAACTAACCCCTTTGCAAAGCATTCACACAAGGCTTATGTATCTCTTTCATGCTCAAAATAGGATTTAAGTAGAACTTAAGTAGAGCATAGGCCTTGTGCACGGCTGGGCACTTAGGCTTAGATCCTCAAAAGTATTTAGGCGCCTGATTCCAATAAGAGTCAGGTGCCTAAATACCTTTGAGGAGCTTGGCCTTAGTGAATAAGTGATATATAACTGCTAGCATCAAAATGTTGTTTTTCTCATGGACCATCTATTTGTAGTTCCATTTATTCAACACTATACAGCCCCAAATGCTAAAAAAAAAAATTGAATTTTGGTGTAAGAAACTTATCAACCGTTAGAAATGGATGCAACAGTCACCAATTCCTGCAGAAGCCTGTGAACCATCCAGAGCTGGTGCTAGCCTATTGGGAGCCTTAAACAGAAATATTTTTGCTCCCTCCAACACACTAAAATAGGCAAGTTCTTATAATAAAAAGTGAAGGGGGGGACCCCCTTGAGTTGCTTAGGGCCCTATGCAATTGCTTAGTCTACTTACATCTAGCACTGGCACTGAAAACCTCTCCCTGTTATATCACTCATGCTGATACACATAAGTGATGGAGACTGTAGAAAACACTAGCAGGGATAGATTGAGGACATCATTTCACTCTAGCTGCTATTTTTATAATTTTCTATCCCAGCCCTCCCGTTTTAGTCTACCTCTAGAGCTAGCAATTTCTTCCATACCTATGCAGCCCTCTGTATTGTGCATAAAAAGTGTACATGCTATGCCAGTAATGTTTTGGACTCTGCTCATAGTTACATCTGTACAGCTCCTCTGACTTCAGTGAGTTCTGAAAGCAGAATATGATTCAATAGCTGTTTGGTTGTTGTGGTGGTTTGTTTGTTTGAAGGACCTTGTGCTGTAGCTGGCAGTTGGAGGCTGAGCTACCAAGGAAGGTTTGAAAGCTAGAAGCCTCTGGTAATTGACTGAGCCTTAACCAGTGGGCGGGGCATTCACTCAGGCCAGGGCTTTATAAAGCTGCGCACAAGCAACCAGGAGCTGCTAACAGGGAGTTTCGCAAGGGAGTTCTCCAGGTGAAGGAGGAGCAAATACATCATCTGTGGGGTAAGTGACTGTCTGCAGTGTGTGTGTTTGTGTTACTTGCTGTGTGCTGAGCTTGTGTTTGTCAGTCTGTTTGGTGGTTGTGGTGGTTTGTTTGTTTGAAGGACAATGTGCTGTAGCTGGCAGTTGGAGGCTGAGCTACCAAGGAAGGTTTGAAAGCTAGAAGCCTCTGGTAATTGACTGAGCCTTAACCAGTGGGCGGGGCATTCACTCAGGCCAGGGCTTTATAAAGCTGCGCACAAGGGACCAGGGAGCTTAGTGAACAGGAGCTGCTAACAGGGAGTTTCGCAAGGGAGTTTGGAAGGGGAGTAGGAAGGGAGTGGGGGTCCCTTGTTGGTCTCATCTGTGACCCATTGGTCCCCTGAACCTATAAACCAAGCCACATCCAAAACCTTTCTGTTTAAAGCAGAGAAGAGCGGACAGGGAGCTGCGGACAGGAATTTGAGAGAGTTTGACAGAGGGAGGCTTATGATGGTTAGGAGGACCCGCAACACCTGTGGCAGCACTGCTTCTGTCTCCTCCACCTGCGCCTGTAGCCAGACAGAGCACCAAAGCATGGATGCTTTTACCCAGATTCTGGTGTTGGTTTGCAAAGACTGTAACTTGCAATTTCCACTTACTGATATCTAGGCTGGGGGTGGCATCCAATGTGAAAGGTGCCTACTGGTGGAATCTCTCAGGCAGCAGGTGGGAGAGCTACAGGAGGAGGTGGCTAGGCTGAGGAACATCCGTATCCATGAGCAATTCCTGGACAGTATCCATGTGGAGACAGGTGACGTAGCTGTCCCAGTTCACAGGACTACTGACACACCAGTGGAGGAGGAAGATGGCTCAGGGTGGACACTGGCAGCTGGTTACTTCTGGCAGCAGGCAGTGCTGCACCCCTGCTGCAAACCCTCCTGCTGTGATAATAGATAACCATTATGCTCTTCTTGATACAGGAGAGAAGGAATCATCCCCAACAGTTAAGGAGGGGAAGCCTCGTACACCTAAGGCTGGGAGGTCTGCTGCCACCACTGATAATAAGAAACGTAGGGTAGTGGTGGTTGGAGACTCTCTGCTGAGGGGGACGGAGACACCCATCTGTCGCCCTGACCATTCATCCCGGGAGGTATGCTGCCTGCCAGGGGCCCATATCCAAGATGTTACAGAGGCATTGTCGAGAATTATCCAGCCTTCTGACTACTACCTCATGCTACTCATCCATGTGGGCACAAATGATTCTGTGAGGTGTGACACTGAGCAGATCAAGAGTGACTACAGGGCTCTGGGAGTACAGGTTAAGGAGTTTGGAGCGCAGGTGGTATTCTCTTCGATTCTTCCTGTCGAAGGTAGGGGCCCGGGCAGAGACAGATGCATCGTGGAGGTGAATGCCTGACTGCGAAGATGGTGTCGCCAGGAGGGCTTTGGCTTCCTCGACCACGGGATGCTATTCGAGGAAGGACTGCTAGGCAAAGATGGCCTTCTCCTTTCGAGGAGGGGAAAGGCCTTATTTGCGCACAGACTGGCCAACCTAGTAAGGAGGGCTTTAAACTAGGTTCAACGGGGACAGGTGAGCAAACCCCACAGGTAAGTGGGGAACAAGACCTGGGAGATGAGTTGGAAACAGGAGGGAGCATGGGCTATAATGGCAGAGAGAAAGGAGGGTCAGGGCAAAGCTGGGAGGCAAGATCAAACCAGTATCTTAGATGCCTATATACAAATGTGAGAAGTATGGGTAATAAGCAAGAAGAACTGGAAGTGCTAATAAATAAATACAACTATGACATTTGTTCACATTACTGAAACTTGGTGGGATAATACACAGGACTGGAATGTTGGTGTGGATGGGTATAGTTTGCTCAGGACAGATAGACAGGGGAAAAAGGGAGGAGGTGTTGCCTTATATATTAAAAATGTACACACTTGGACTGAGGTGGAGATGGACATAGGAGATGGAAGTGTTGAGAGTCTCTGGGTTAGGCTAAAGGGTAAAAAACACGGGTGATGTCGTGCTGGGAGTCTATTACAGGCCACCTAATCAGGTGGATGAGGCTTTTTTCAAACAACTAACAAAATCATCCAAAGCCCAAGATTTGGTGGTGATGGGGGACTTCAACTATCCAGATATATGTTGGGAAAATAACACCGCGGGGCACAGACTATCCAATAAGTTCCTGGACTGCATTGCAGACAACTTTTTATTTCAGAAAGTTGAAAAAGCTAATGGGGAGAAGCTGTTCTAGACTTGATTTTAACAAATAGGGAGGAACTCTTAGAGAATTTGAAAGTAGAAGAAAGCTTGGGTGAAAGTGATCATGAAATCATAAGAGTTTTCAATTCTAAGGAAGGGTAGAAGTGAGTACAGCAAAATAGAGACAATGGATTTCAGGAAGGCGGATTTTGGTAAGCTCAGAGAGCTGATAGGTAAGGTCCCATGGGAATCAAGACAAGGGAAAAACAACTGAGGAGAGTTGGCAGTTTTTCAAAGGGACGCTATTAAGGGCCCAAAAGCAAGCTATTCCGATAGTTAGGAAAGATAGAAAATGTGGCAAAAGACCACCTGGGCTTAACCACGAGATCTTGCGTGACCTACAAAATAAAAAGGCATCATATAAAAAATGGAAACTAGGTCAGATTACAAAGGATGAATATAGGCAAATAACACAGGAATGCAGAGGCAAGATTAGAAAGGCAAAGGCACAAAATGAGCTCAAACTAGCTATGGGAATAAAGGGAAACAAGAAGACTTTTTATCAATACATTAGAAGCAAGAGGAAGACCAAGGACAGCGTAGGCCCACTGCTCAGTGATGAGGGGGAAACAGTAACGGGAGACTTGGAAATGGCAGAGATGCTTAATGACTTCTTTGTTTCGGTCTTCACTGAGAAATCTGAAGGAATGTCTAATATAGTGAATGCCAGGGCCGTCCTTAGGCATAGGCAGAATAGGCAGCTGCATAGGGCTTCACTCTGCCTGGGGGCACCACTCTACAGGCAGCCCAGACAGTGTAGAAGCAGGGCTGCTGGGTCCTAGAGAAAGCCGAATGCAGCACAGTCTGAGGAATGGGATTGGCTGCTGGGGTCTCTGGGAAGGGGAGGAGGTAGGGGTTGGGAAAGGAGCTCACCTGTGAGTGTGACTCCCCCCGGCTGAGGTCAGGTGAGGCAGGCTCTGTGGCTCTGGAACCAGTATCCTTTGTTGTCTCCCATAACATCCATTCTTCTCCCCCCTGCCCCACGGAGCACCCCCTCCTTTCTCCCTCCTCCCCAGGAGCACCCCTCTCTCTCTCCTCCCTCCCCTCCGTCAGGGCTGGGTTGGGTGAGGTGCTGGGGGTAGGTGCGGGGAGGGGAGGCTGGCTGCCTGCTGAGGAATGAAAGTGAAAGTAACTCACTTCCTGGGCAGGCAGCCAGAATTGGACTGTCACACAGGGCTTGGCTGGGGTTAGCCAGATGTATGAAAAATCAGGATAGGGGATTGGAGTAGGGTGAGCAGATATCCCTATTTTATAGGGACAGTCCCAATTTTGGGGTCTTTTTCTTATATAGGCTCCTTTTACCCCCCCACCCCCACCCATCCCTGTCCTGATTTTTCACACTTTCTGTCTGGTAACTCTAGGTGAGGGTAATTGGTGCCTATATAAGACAAAGCCCCAAATATCGGGACTGGCCCTATAAAGTCAGGACATCTGGATCTATCACCCTAGCTGGGGAGTGCCTCTCCCCCGGGCTGGCAGCTGCCAGCGATCCATCTCATCCGAGGGGAGCTGCACAGGGCAGGATGAGCTGCTGTGGCTCCATGGGTGCCCCGTCCCTGAGATCAGATGCTGTGCTAACTTCACCATGGTCTGTTGGGCTGGCGGCGGTGCCCATTGGCGTGTGATTGGACCTGAGGGTTTGCTGCTGCTGTTGCCACTCTGCACCCCAAGAGGTGGATTTTGGGGTCCTGCAGTTTTCCACCTATCTCCTCCTCTACTGCAGCTGTTGGACCAGCAGGCTAGGGGGTGAGCCAAGCATGAAAGCAGTACTGTGTTGCCATTTAGATTGTCATTTAACAACTTTGTTTGCCAAAAATTCTTGCTAACAATCTTGAATCCAATTTCAATGTTTTTTTTTAAATCAATATCTTAGCCAAAAACAGAAAATTAAGTTGTTGACAATTATTAGTGACAGGTTTGGTTTGAGGCAGGGAGTGGGTCAGTTTTCATCAGAGAAACAAAAAATGTTGACTGACTTTCCTATAGCCTGTTACTCCTGATAAGAGCCCTCCAACAACTGTAATATGCTCATCTCCTTACTAGTGTATAAAGCAGGGTTCGGCAACCTACGGCACACCTGTCAAAGGTGGCAGGTGAGCTGATTTTTGATGGTATGCAGCAGCAGGCTGAGCGGCTCAGCCCATCACTGCTCGGGGGTTCCGGCTGCTGCCCTATTGCCAGCTGGGATACCAGCCATCGGCCCCACTCAACACCTGCTGCTGGCCTGGGGACCCCCAAGGAATCCCAGGCTGGCAGTGGGCTGAGCAGGCCAGTTGAACCACTCAACCTGCTGTCAGCCTCGGGTTCCATTCACTCAGCCGGCAGCGGGCTGAGCGGGCTGGTGGCGGGCTGAGCAGGCTGGTGGGGGGTTGAGTGGCTCAGTCTGCTGCCAGTCTGGGGTGCCAGCAGCACTCAGCCTACTGCTACTCCGGGGTTCCGGCTGCCGGCCCCTTGCCAGTCAGGAGCTCAGCCGCCAGCCCCACTCTGCCTCCTGCCAGCCTGGGTGAGCAGAGTCCTAGGCTAGTAGCGGTCTGAGGGGGGGTTGGCGGCCGGGATCCTGGCTGGCAGGAGTTGGTGTTCAGAACCCCAGACCAGCAGCGGACTGAGCAGGGCCTGGGATCCTTGTCTAGGGTTCCAGCCACCAGCCTGCTGCCGGTTTGGGGTTTCATTTACTCAGCTGGCAGTGGCCTGAGCAGGACCGGTGGCCAAGACCTCAGATAATAACAATAGTTTATTTATATGATATAGACATAGAGAGAAACCTTCTACAACATTAAAATGTATCACTGGCACGAGAAACCTTAAATTACAGTGAACTTGGCACACCACTTCTGAAAGGTTGCTGACCCCTGGTATAGAGTGACCATATGTTGTACTAAGATTCTCCTGCTTTTTTTTTTCCCCTGTGAGTCAGTATAACTTTTGCCAGCCCAGAAGTTGGGCAGCCAATGTTTTACGTTTTCACAATGTTTTCTCTAACTTTCATAAAGTAAATACATAGTTAATATGAGTTAAAAAGGCCAGGGACACTTCTTTGTGAAGAATCTGTACAGCAGATCATGCCCATAGACGATCCAGAAAAGAAATTTGAGGTTGAATTTTTTAATGTTGTGATGGAAAAAGCAGTATCTGCTGTTGATGAAAGGTTTAATACCTTGCAAGTACACCATGAACAGTTTGGATTTTTGTATGACATAACTAAATTCAACAAAATAGGAAAATGAGCAACTAATGACAAAGTGCAAGAATCTAGAGAGCCTCCTGAAGCACGGTGATAGTTTTGATTTAAATGGACTTGAACTGTACGAAGAATTGAGTACACTGTCATCAATGTTGCCACATGCAAAATCGGTGATGGACATTGTACAGTTTATTCATACCCGCAAACTTGTTGACATATATCCTAACGTGTACATTGCCACTCGTATTCTACTGACAATTCCTGTAACAGAAGCATCAGGAGAGCGGAATTTCTCAAATCTAAAGCTCTACAATGAGTCAGGAATGCTTGACTGGTCTTGCTATTCTTGCGATCGAACAAGACACGACTTTGTCTTTGTCATACGATGACATTATTACTGATTTTGCAGCCAAAAAAGCCAGAAAGATTGCTTTTAATTAAAAACAAATCTTTGTTTCAATGCCTCTTCATATAAATTTCCAATAAAATTTTGATAAATTAAAAAATATATATATTATTTGCATCATTCTGTCATATCAGAATTTTTTCTATAGTGCTGCTTCTTTAGTGCTAGTCCATCAGCATTACAGTGTGCTTAATTAAGTTAAACTGGTTTTAATAATATGAATGTGGCAAGTTTTCCAATACTATAAGCTTATGTTTGTGTTGCTAAGAGCAGATCAGGCACAGGGGCACCAGTTTAATAATCTCGCCTAGGGCACCATAAATCCTAAGGCCGGCCCTGGTGAATGCTTATGGGAAGAGGGTAGGTTTAGAAGATAAAATAAAAAAAGAGCAAGTAAAAAATCACTTAGAAAAGTTAGATGCCTGCAAGTCACCAGGGCCTGATGAAATGCATCCTAGAATACTCAAGGAGTTAATAGAGGAGGTATCTGAGCCTCTAGCTATTATCTTTGGGAAATCATGGGAGACGGGGGAGATTCCAGAAGACTGCAAAAGGGCAAATATATTGCCCATCTATAAAAAGGGAAATAAAAACAACCCAGGAAACTACAGACCAGTTAGTTTAACTTCTGTGCCAGAGAAGATAATGGAGCAAGTAATTAAAGAAATCATCTGCAAACACTTGGAAGGTAGTAAGGTGATAGGGAATAGCCAGCATGGATTTGTAAAGAACAAATCGTGTCAAACTAATCTGATAGCATTCTTTGATAGGATAACAAGCCTTGTGGATAAGGGAGAAGCGGTGGATGTGATATACCTAGACTTTAGTGAGGCATTTGATACGGTCTCGCATGATATTCTTATAGATAAACTAGGAAAGTACAATTTAGATGGGGCTACTATAAGGTGGGTGCATAACTGGCTGGATAACCGTACTCAGAGAGTAGTTATTAATGGCTCCCAATCCTGCTGGAAAGGTATAACAAGTAGGGTTCCGCAGGGGTCTGTTTTGGGACCGGCTCTGTTCAATATCTTCACGATTTAGATGTTGGCATAGAAAGTACGCTTATTAAGTTTGCGGACGATACCAAACTGGGAGGGATTGCAACTGCTTTGGAGGACAGGGTTAAAATTCAAAATGATCTGAACAAATTGGAGAAATGGTCTGAGGTAAACAGGATGAAGTTCAATAAAGATAAATGCAAAGTGCTCCACATAGGAAGGAACAATCAGTTTCACACATACAGAATGGGAAGAGACTGTCTAGGAAGGAGTATGGCAGAAAGAGATCTAGGGGTCATAGTGGACCACAAGCTTAATATGAGTCAACAGTGTGATACTGTTGCAAAAAAAGCAAACGTGATTCTGGGATGCATTAACAGGTGTGTTGTAAACAAGACACGAGAAGTCATTCTTCCGCTTTACTCTGTGCTGGTTAGGCCTCAACTGGAGTATTGTGTCCAGTTCTGGGCACCGCATTTCAAGAAAGATGTGGAGAAATTGGAGAGGGTCCAGAGAAGAGCAACAAGAATGATTAAAGGTCTTGAGAACATGACCTATGAAGGAAGGCTGAAGGAATTGGGTTGTTTAGTTTGGAAAAGAGAAGACTGAGAGGGGACATGATAGCAGTTTTCAGGTATCTAAAAGGGTGTCATCAGGAGGAGGGAGAAAACTTGTTCAGCTTAGCCTCCAATGATAGAACAAGAAGCAATGGGCTTAAACTGCAGCAAGGGAGATTTAGGTTGGACATTAGGAAAAAGTTCCTAACTGTCAGGGTAGTTAAACACTGGAATAGATTGCCTAGGGAAGGGAGATATCTGGAGATATTTAAGAGTAGGTTAGATAAATGTCTATTAGGGATGGTCTAGATGGTATTTGGTCCTGCCATGAGGGCAGGGGACTGGACTCGATGACCTCTCGAGGTCCCTTCCAGTCCTAGAGTCTATGAGTCTGAGTCTATGCCTCTCTAACAGGAAACAAAGCATCTCTCTTTAGTTACACCACTGTCCTGGAGTTCAAAGTATAGAATCATAGAAGATTAGGGTTGGAAGAGACCTCAGGAGGTCATCTAGTCCAAACCCCTGCTCAAAGCAGGACCAACACCCACTAAATCATCCCAGCCAGGGCTTTGTCAAGCTGGGCCTTAAAAACGTCTAAGGATGGAGATTGCACCACCTCGCTTGGTAACCCATTCTGGTGTGTCACCACCCTCCTAGTGAATAAGTGTTTCCTAATATCCAGCCTAGACCTCCCCCACTGCAATTTGAGACCATTTCTCCTTGTTCTGTTATCTGCCACCACTGAGAAAAGCTGAACTCCATCTTCTTTGGAACCCCCCTTCAGGTAGTTGAAGGCTGCTATCAAATCCCACCTCACTCTTCTCTTCTGCAGACTAAATAAGCCCAGTTCCCTCAGCCTTTCCGCTTTACGGGGTGTTTTATAGTGCAATAGTTGAAACAGCATAATATAATCCTAACAGGGAAGTAAATTGATATTTTCTGATTTACAGCTGTCAGTGCCACTGTTAATTAAAAATTTAGGTTGTTACACATTGTCAAATGCTGTCTTGGATACATGGTCCACTGTATAATGACATCTTGAGGACTAAGTACTAAAGCTACTCCTTAATCCTGACCATATATGGAGTATTACAATATACTTCTAACAAGCTATTAGAACAAAACTAAAGTTAATGCCAGGACTAAGGTGACTACATGAAAAATTAATTTAGGTCTGCTCCAATCAAAGTCAGTGAATGGCATAAGTTCTATTGATTTAAGTGATTCAGGATCAGATCCTTGTTCAAAATCTGTAAAATAAAGAAGGAAATTAAACGCAGTACTTAAATACCCAAAATTGTTTAAACATTTCCATTGCTATTACTGGAAAGCTGGGTAATTCATTAGGGGCTGCAATTTTAATGCTAATTGCAAGAGAAAATGCAGCCTGGTGTCAAAGTACTGGTACTAGTATCAAGATGTTCTAGAAGGTCAGAACAGCACAGACAACAGAATGATAGTTCTAGATATATTTTTAGGTAAGAAATTTAAGCATTTCATGGATGTAAATACAAAATTCTGGTTCTGTTAGAATAAAGACAAAACTCCCATTGACTTCAGTGGGACTAGGAGTTGTCTCAAAATCACTCATAATTGATTACTTTGTTAAAGTGTATTGGACCTTGTACATAATATAAATATTAGTGAAGCAGGAAGCAACCATGCTGTCAGCCTGTCAAGACAGGAAGATGAGAGTTGCAGCCAAAGACACAGGGAACAATAGGAGATTCCTACAGCTCTTTTAAGACAAGTTCTGGGGTCCCATCATCCATGGGAGATGTCCATGCACAACTCCTATTGATTTCAATGGAAGTTGCTCATGCTCATCTCCTAGGCTGATTGAGTCCTTGCATTTTTCTGAGATTGTTTTATGTAATACTGTGTATGCCCTTGAACATAACTATCTATGACATCTCATACAATAAAAGATGGCATAGAGCTCTTTGCTTTAAAACAAGAAGAGATCATTCCAATTTACACCACAAGAGGGCAGAAAGCGTTTTGGGATTTTAGATGGCTTTGTTTTTCAGTCGTGATGTTGGTTATGACCCTGAAAGTCTCTCAGTTTTGTCCCTTCTGCTTCTACTTACTACTATTTCCCATTGATCTCTGATGATAAAACCTGTGCATTGTACATGACATTAGCAAAGAGCGTCTTTCCAAGTTGGAACCTCAAGATATTGTTAAATAGTTTGAAATGATTTTAATTGGCTTGCTAATATCTCAATGTTATATAGTGCTAGCAGGTTTTATCTAATCCAACTCACTGTCAAAAGAACTTGTTGATTTAATAATGGGTAAACTGCGATTTAATGAGGCTCTCGTCCTGAGCTGTACTTTGGAACTGAGTTTAACGGGTTGACAGCTTATCGTACTCGGTTAATGAGTAGCATTGTTGCCTAAGTATCCTGGCAGCCATGATGAGACACGCTATGACTGTAATAGTTGCTGGCGTCTAGGGAGAAGGCAAGTTAATTCAGGCGCGATACTCCGGGAGCCTAGAGTATCTCCTCGTTAATGCATCGAGGAATTTATCTGCGGGAAAAATGAACATTGAAAAATGACAAAGCTCCGTCAGTGCTGAGTGGGCTGTCGGACTCCCCTCTCACTGCATGTCAGCTCTGGGGACAGCAGCTTGTGAGAAAGCACAAACAACTGTTTATCCGTGACGTGAAGCAGCCAGCGAACAGGAGCAATGGCCAAGCAGGCCAATGATGTGGTTTCATAACTGCTCCTCCCACTGAGCTTTTTTTTTTTCTATCTGTCTTATTAAGGCTTCGGTGTGCTTCTAAGCAATCCCGGGGAGAGCAGCTCTCACCAGACAGAATCTGGATTCTTTATTCTTGAGGTATATCCCTCTCCTTCCCTTTCCCAACTTTTTTTTTAAAGGATCATAGATATATTTAACTCGATAAAAAACGTGAGCTCACAGAGACCGTTCCCTTGGAAGAGCAGGATGTAGTCCCTTGTAGCAAAGTATAAGATATTAAATGGAGCTGCACTAGATTTCATTCCACAAGATGCATAAAATTTGCTTAAAACAACAGCCACACTGATTCCTGTGGGGGCAGAGTTTCGATCTAAGCTGGAGGCTGCCCTGCTGTAAGCTGAGTTGAGCTGTCATGTCTGTTTACAGCCAGTGCCATTAGCCATGGTGCTTAATGCAATAAGCGAAACCCCTAGGACTTGTGAACGAATGCTCAGAGGTATGGGAAACGTAAACTCTTTATTGTGTTTATCTCAAGCATATGAAGAGTGGGGGAGGGGAGGACAGCAGGGGAGGGGCTGGGGGCTAGCCTCCCTGGCTGGGAGCTCGGGTCGGGCAGGACAGTCCCGCAGGCCGTAGTTTGCCCACCTTTGTCCTAGGCAGAAGCTCCAGAGTAGAGAAACAGGATGGTCTGGTGATTAGGGTGCTAGCCTGGGACATTGCTTGAATTCCCTGAGCTGTCTAGGCTTTCTGTGTGACCTCGGTCAAGGCATTTAGGGCCAGATTTTTAACTTGTTTAGGCACCCAAAGATGTAGACTGGCACTTTTGAAACTCCCATTAGGTGCCTATCTGCACCTTTAGGTGCCTAAATCCCTTTACAAATCTGCATCATGTCTCTTTGTGCCTTAGTTCCCCATCTGCACAATGGGGATCGTAGCACTGCCCTACCTCCCATTGAGGGTAAATACATAAAAGACCATGAGATGCTCAGATACCATAGTAATGGGAGCATATAAATACCTAAGGTAGATACAGAGTAAAGCAGAAAGAGAGACTGAGTAACTTTAGGGATTATCTGTGCTTATTTTAATAACCTGCCTTATTCAGTCTTGGAAGAAATTGACTCCTTCAGTGCTTCTTGGCCATTGTCACATGACAGGTCAAAAATCAACTCATTTCAAAACAGTATAAATAAGAGGAAAGGAAAATGTCAAAGCTAAACTTGCTAGACGACTTTGTTGGATTAGCCCACAAAATGGCTTGAGCTTTACCGGATTCTGCACTGCAACAAAGTTTACTGCACAGCGTGGCAAAGTGCAGGTCAGCACGTGGGAAGTGTTTATGGATAATGTGCCTTCATTAAGGAAGGCAATTATCTGAAAAAGTCTGAGTCTTATAATTCCAAAAAGGAAATTTGGCACTCAGAGGGTGCATGCTTATACCATAGGATGCAGAGTTCCACAGAAAGCAAGGAAAGGTTGAAGCCTTAATAAGGGCCCTATAAGAATGAAGAAGAGCATTATGACTTTGGTCGCCAGTGAGCCAGGGACCCCTTGAGATCAACAGAGGGTGCATAGGGTCAGGGCCGGCTTTAGGAAGTGCGGGGTCCGATTCGAACAGTTTTGACGGGGTCCCGGCAGGGATGACTACAAAAAAACAAAAAACATGTGGGGCTTGTACTCACCTGGCAGCACTCCTAGTCTTCGGCGGCAGGTCCTTCACTTGCTCCGGATCTTCGGTGGCACCGAAAGACCTGCCGCTGAAGTGCTGCTGAAGACCCGGTGAGAGTGAAGGACCCACCAGCAAAGACCCAGAGTCCTGCCGGGTGAGTAAAAATTAAAAAGGAGCTTCTAGCCAGGGAAGGGATTCTTGACCACTTGCCCCACCCCCAGCGGCTCTGCCACGGGGCGCGGGGCCCTCTTAGGTGCGGGGCCTGATTCGGGGGAATTGGTGGAATTGGCCTAAAGCCGGCCCTGCATAGGGTGGTCCAAAGATCCCCAGGCTCAGTAGCTGCGTAATGGTTCACCAAAATCATGTGAGGTCTGCATCAAGAGTCGGTAGCCCACTGGTCAACATCAGTCATGAGATATATATATATATATATGCGTAATGTTTATCTACACTGAAAATTATTTTCTTAAGGTCTAGGTCAGGGGTAGGCAACCTATGGCACGCATGCCAAAGATGGCACGCAAGCTGATTTTCAGTGGCACTCACACTGCCCAGGTCCTGGCCACTGGTCCAGGGGGCTCTGCATTTTAATTTAATTTTAAGTGAAGCTTCTTAAACATTTTTAAAACCTTATTTACTTTACATACAACAATAGTTTAGTTATATATTGTAGACTTATAGAAAGAGACCTTCTAAAAACGTTAAAATGTATTACTGGCGCACAAAACCTTAAATCAGAGTGAATAAATGAAGACTTGGCACACCACTTCCGAAAGATTGCCGACCCCTGGTCTAGGTGGAGTTAAGGCAGGTCTCCAGGCAGTGGTATACCTCCCTCCTGAAAAGAATAACATCTCCAAGGTAACTGACACTTATTTCCCTGTTTGGCCATTAGTTTGTTGTATATTGTATCCCTATTTGCATACTGAACTAGGTGTAAATTGGGAGATTGCAAAAGCTACACAAAAGGAAATCTACAGGAAGAAACAAACAGCACGGGGGTGTCATGGTTATGTCTAAAGACAAAGGATTGTTAGAGTACAAAGGCACACAGGATCCTTTCCTAAAAGGCCAGCTGACAGTATGCATGTCTCATGAAAGAAGGGTTGTAAATTGCTGCAGGGATTTTGGGTGAGCAAATTTTATGAGACATGAGAGCACCTTATTAAATAAGTCTAGGCTCTAGAATGCATGCTATGATTTTATTTTATACATCACCATTTGCTTTGAATACTTCTACTTGCTATCACTCGAATCATAGAATTGTAGGGCTGAAAGGAAACTCGAGAGGTCTTCTAGTCCAGTCCCCTGCACTCAAGGCAGGATTAAGTATTATCTGGACCATACCTGATGGGTATTTGTCTAACTTGCTTTTAAAAATCTTCAGTGATAGAGAATCCACAAGCTCCCTAGGCAATTTATTCCAGTGCTTATCCACCCTGACAGGAAATTTTTCCTACTGTCCAACCTAAACCACCCTTGCTGAAATTTAAGGCTATTGTTTCCTGTCCTATCCTCAGAGGTTAAGGAGAATAATTTTTCTCTCTCCTCCTTGTAACAAACTTTTATGCACCTGAAAACCGTTATCATGTCCCCCATCAGTCTTCTTTTCTCCAGACTAAACAAACCCAATTTTTTCAATCTTCCCTTATAGATCATGTTTTCTAGAACTTTAATAACTGTTGTTGCTCTTCTCTGGACTTTCTCCAGTTTGTCCACATTTTTCCTGAAATGCGGCACCCAGAATTGGACACAATACTCCAGTTGAGGCCTAATGAGCTCAGAGTAGAGTGGAAGAATTCCTTGTTGTGTCTTGCTTACAACATTCCTTGTAATACAGTCCAGAATGAGGTTTGCTTTTTTGGCAACAGTGTTACACTGTTGACTCTTATTTAGCTTGTGGTCTACTGTGACCTCCCAGATCTCTTTCTGCAGTGCTCCTTCCTAGGCACTTATTTCCCTTTTTGTATGTGTACAACTGATTGTTCCTTCCTAAGTGGACTACTTTGCATTTGTCCTTATTGAATTTCATCCTATTTATTTCAGACCATTTCTCCAGTTTGTCCAGATCATTTTGAATTTTAATCCTGTCCCCCAAAACATTTGCTTGGTATTGTCCGCAGACTTTCTGAGTGTACTCTCTATGCCATTATCTAAATCAATGATGAAGATATTGAACAGAACCAGACCCAAAATCAATCCCTGTGGGACCCCACTCGTTATGCCCTTCCAGCATGACTGTGAACCACTGATAACTTCTCTCTCGGAATGGGTTTCCAACCAGTTATGCACCCACCTTACAGTAGCTCCATCTAGGTTGTATTTCCCTAAGTTTGTTTATGAGAAGCTCCTGTGAGACAGTATCAAAAGCCTTACTAAAGTCACTATCCTAAGCCTTATCCGCAAGGCTTTCAAAAAAAGCTATTAGTTTGTTTTACAAGACTTGTCCTGGATAAATCCATGCTGGCTGTTACTTATCACTTTATTCTCTTCTAGGTGTCTGCAAATTAGTTGCTTAATTGTTTGTTCCGTAATCTTTCTGGGTACTGAAATTAAGTTGACTGGTCTGTAATTCCTCATGTTGCCTTTATTCTCCTTTTTCTAGTTTGGCACTATATTTACCCTTTTCCTGTCATCTGAAATCTCTCCCATCTTCCACGACTTTTCAAAGATAATCTCTAATGGCTGAGACATCTTCTCAGTCAGCTTCTTCAGTATTCCAGGATGTATTTCATCAAGCCCTGGTGACTAGAAAACATCTAATCTCTATGCTTTGTCAAATTAATTTATACGTGCTTTCATGATAAATATATCTATGTGCAGTAAGTTAAACAGTACAGTGATCTGAGCTGGTAAACTGAGGTGTACTGTTCCCTTGAAAGCAGCCAATCTGTAAATATTATGAGTGTCCTGTAGAGCAGGAGTTGGACACTCCAGGGAGACACTGGGAGGACTCAAGGGTTGAAGTGTGCCAGTCGCTAACCTGTAGGTGTAGAATAATAGCAGGGCCTGCAGGGGAGTGCTTTGCCTGTGGTGTGTAATCCCTTGCCAGACCTGTCACACTTCTGCCCAGGGAACTCAGTGCTCTTCAGATGCCTCTTTATGGCACTTCCTTTTATTCCAGGGGAGTTTTTTGTCTTGTATTTTGCTTCCACATCTCTCCTGCTGGGTAACTTGCATTTTCACTAGCTCAGATTGTGGTTCCAGTTACCCTGCCTGTTTCAGAGGCAGCTTAGGAATTAACTGTAATATTGTTTTATAATCCTTGTTAGACATGCCACTGACTATGTTCTCCTCTTCACTTCCAGTGTTGCTAGCTCCATAGGCACCGACTTTGTGGATGTTCCAGGGCTGGGGTACTCACAAAAAAAAAGTGGGTGCTCAGTACCCACCTGCCGATCAGCTGTTCAACAGCAGGCAGAAGGTGCTCGGGGAGGGGGTGGAGCAGGGGCAGGAAGAGGCGGGGCAAGGGCAGAGTCTGAGAGGAAGGAGCAAAGTGGAGGCAGGACCTCAGGGCAGAGTGGGGGGTGGAAAATGAAAGTCAGTGGCAGAGGTCAGCTCTCACGATATTACCATGAAACTTGCAATAGTTGGAATTTTTCTTAAAGCTTGAGCTGCTGCAGGTTGTTTTACTTAGAAGAATAAAAAAAAAAAAAAAAAAGAGTCCAGTCCTTGTAATTGCAGAGAAGAGTTTGAAACCTGTGACCTGATCATAACCTAAAGGCTCAGAGACCGTAAGACAAATAAAAAGAACCCCAATCTGACATGCTTTTTATCTCTCATTTTTAAAGCAAATCTCATATTTGGAGGCTTGACTCATGCTTTGTGAATGCTTGGCGTTGGTGTGACACTTCACTGCGGTGCCCAGGGTTGTGAGGCAACTTGCTACCACTTGCCCTTAGTGTGAGGAGGTCTAGTCTGTTCCCTTTACCTTGGGGTTCTTCCCCAGAAGTACTCCCACTCTCTGGGTCTCCCCTCCCAGGGGAACCCCAACCCTCTAAACCCACCTCGCCTCAGTGGCTACTGCCTTTCACTGGGGCAGACTGCAGTCTGTAATGGCCACTCATCACTGCAGGGGGGTAGGACCAGCTGCCTCTGCTTATCCCCGGGCTGCACCTCTGCAGCCCCAGTACCTTTTCTAGGCCTTCAACAAGGCCTGCAGCTGGGGGTTTACTCAGGGCCGGTGCAACCACTAGGCAAACTAGGTGGCCGCCTAGGGCGCTAAGATTTGGAGGCGCCGCCGCCAATCAAGACGCTGGCTGCAGATCGCAGACTGTAGGGAGGATGTATGTGATAAGAACCATGCTCCCAGTGAATTGCTCTCCTGCCATTTAGAAAGCCAGCAAAGTCCTTTGATTGTGAATCAATAATTGTACAGATATTGCTGTGATGATAGGTACATTACAGTAATAGCTCCTCTCTCTTGTAGATTGCACAGCAGCCAGAAGGGGAGTGGAGCAGCTTGTGGCGGGAAATGTAAGACCCCCGCTGGGGCTGAGCTGTGCTGTTAGTGCGGTGCAGGCAGGGGCCGGCTTGCACATGGCATGCTCAGAGAGCGGGCTGCAGAATTTCCAGGGAGAGGCTCTGCTCCCTGGGGAGAGAAGGGAGGGACGCTGCGGCTGGCAGCTTTGCGGGCTCTCTCGCACAGAGAGGCAGCTAAGTTGCTTTAACCCACCTCCCTGCACCTCAGCTTTCTAACCTCCTGACCCTGATTTGGTGTGAGAACCACGCACTCTCTGCCTCACAGTCCTGCCTGCCTCACGCCCCCCTGCCAGAGCGAGAGCCCAGCATTCAACTCCCCAGCCCGGATGCAGGACAGACTCGTGAAGGCAAAGCACGCGACACGCTCCCATTGCCCTGTTGCAATTGCACTTGGCCCCCAGCTGCATGCCAGGGACTGGAGAGGAGAGCACCCATTTCACCTTGTAGCTCTTTGAATACTGCCCCCCGGCCAAGCCCAGATTGTGCCCTCTCCCCCCTCCACACCCAATTCCGGTCTGCTTCTCTTCCCGCTCCCCAGCCAGACCCAGTGCTCCCACTGACCGAACCTAGTCTGCTTCCTTCTCCTGCTGGACAAACTCCAACTGTCACTGACCGAATCCATTTTGCTTCCCTTCCTCTCCCCAGCCAAACCCGATCCCCCTAGTGACCGAACCCGGTCTGCTCCCCTTGCACTCCCCAGCAAAACCCGAACTCCCACTGACCAAACCCCACCAAACCCAATTCCCCAGTATGATGGAGTATCCACCATTCTAATTTTATAAGAACAATGAGGAGTCCGGTGGCACCTTAAAGACTAACAGATTTATTTAGGCATAAACTTTCGTGGGTAAAAAACCACTTCTTCAGATGCATGGAGTGAAAGTTACAGATGCAGGCATTATATAATGACACATGAAGAGAAGGGAGTTATCTTACAAGTGGAGAAGCAGTGTTGACAGGGCCAATTCGATCAGGGTGGATGTAGTCCACTCTCAATAATAGATGAGGAGGTGTCAATTTCAGGAGAGGCAAAGCTGCTTCTGTAATGAGCCAGCCACTCCCAGTCCCTATTGAAACCCAAATTAATGGTGTTAAATTTGCAAATGACTTTTAGTTCTGCTGTTTCTCTTTGAAGTCTGTTTCTGAAGTTTTTTTGTTCAAGAATAGTGACTTTTATAGAATGTCCAGGGAAACTGAAGTGTTCACCTACTGGCTTTTGTATGTTACCATTCCTAATGTCAGATTTGTGTCCATTTATTCTTTTGCGTAGAGACTGTCCGGTTTGGCCAATGTACATGGCAGAGGGGCATTGCTGGCACATGATGGCATATATCACATTAGTAGATGTGCAGGTGAATGAGCCCTTGATGATGTAGCTGATGTGCTTGGGTCCTCTGATGGTGTCGCCAGAAAAGATATGGGGTCCAATAATGTGTATTAATTCTAATGAACAATGCCATATTACGCGGTATTCATTTTTGAAAGTTTATAATAAGTGATGCTCCAGAAGGAGTGGAGGGGGGGCGCAAGGTGGAAGTTTCACCTAGGGTGCAAAATATCCTTGCATCGGCCCTAGGTTCACCAGGCTGGAGCTCCCCAGCTCCCTTTGCCCTTCCCCAGCACTGCTCAGCTTCAGGTGCCTTGCTCCCAGGCAGCTAGCCCTTCCCACTCCAGGGCTAGAGTGAGCCTCCTCTGTCTCCTGGTCCCACAGCCCTCTTATCAGGCCTAGCTGGGCCCTGACTGAGCTGGCCACACCTGTGCTCAGCCACTCCCTCAGCTGCTTTCACTCCTTTTCCTCAGAAGTGAGGCAGCCGCCCCACTATACCACTAGATTGCCAAACCACTGCAAGCCAACCCAGTTCAGTCCTTGTATCTATGTATACAGTATACATGCATGCACACACTAATCATTTCACCCATTACTGAGATAGTCACTTCTATCCTGGAACTCAGCAGCCATTTAGCAGCACACAGCTATGCTACACAGCTGGTTAAGGCTAGAAACAAAAAATAATGTATCCAGTTTAAAGGCTGTAATTTAGGTCAGCAGTGTTCAGTTAGCCAAAATGGAATTCTACAACGCGCTCTTACCGAGACTGCCGTGAGATTCTGTTAGATAACAAGGGATAAGGAGCCCTGCCGCATTGTCAACCTTAGTAGTCTAAAATCATGAGTCATGCCCCAAGAGATCAGGATATTGGCTAAAAAACATGAGAGTTTTAAAATAATACATTTGTAGTTTTTAACATTTATTTCTGGTTTCCGAGCCTTTTGGAGGTGCTCACTTCCTGTTTACAAGCTTTTCACCCCAATTGTGAAGGCTGAAACTTACTCTTTATAAAAATGAAAGCTGAGATTCTCATTAAATCTCTTTATTCTGGCATCTGAGGCTATAAGAAAGTCAGCAAAGATCACACAATTTACATTAATGTTACAAGAGTTGTCACACTGGGTCTTTCATATGTTTCATCTGAAAACTGCTTATTAATCTGCCAAACTGGATTGCTGTTAGGCACTTCATGCATTCCTTCCAACTGGTGTGGGGGGGACCAGGAAGCGAGCTTTACAAAGACAGTTCCCATTTGATGGGAGTTACACAAGTATAAGTAATTAAGTGAACTTTGTCCCTGATGTCAGGGTTCTACCCTATTTCCTTTGCCAACAAGGAAAGACCTGCTAAATAGGATATGATCCAGACATAAATTATTGCAGCTTAGCTGCCCATTCTCCAATGGCACCATTTCAGATGGGGGCTGGGGGAGGGCGGAACTTTAACAGGGATTCGAGGGGCTACTTAGACAGCTGAAAACTAGTTTTTTTCAGCTAATAACTTAGAAATTAGCTGACAAAAGCACTGTATCTAATTCCTATATAAAGAAAGAAGACTAAATAAAGATTAGACCCACTCAGACCTAATACTAACATGTTCTGACATCTTGTGTCAAGTCACTTAAGGGACACTGGTTAGGTGTAAAATTTAATGTATATTCTTACTTTGTTACTAACTCTTGAATAAAACAACTGAAACAATTGTAGAAAAATTTAATTACTTTATATTACTTTTTTTTCCAGTTCACTGTGTGACAGGGTGGATCACAGAAACCCCCTTGGGAACTGACAACTGATGTGCCAAGACTACTTCTGCCCCTGCTTTCCCTGCCAGCTTGGGACTCCAGTACTCTGTCTTGTTGAGTCAGACACACCAAACTACTCCAACACAGACCCAGGGTCTGAACCACATGCCCCAAAGCTGCAAACTTAACTGAAAGCAGCTTACAGAAGTGTTCCTGTCTTTAACACTTAGATGCCCAACTCCCAATGGGATCTAAACCCCAAATAAATCCAATTACCCTGTATAAAGCTTATACAGGGTAAACTCATAAATTGTTCGCCCTCTATAACACTGATAGAGAGAGATGCACTGCTGTTTGCGCACCCCCCCCAGGTATTAATACGTACTCTGGGTTAACTAATAAATAAAAAGTGACTTTATTAAATACAGAAAGTAGGATTAAGTGGTTCCAAGTAGTAACAGACAGAACAAAGTGAATTACCAAGCAAAATAAAATGGAACACGCAAGTCTACATCTAAGAAAATTGAATACAGATAAAAACCTCACCCAGTAAGCTTCCTTTTACAGACTAGTCTCCTTCTAGTTTGGGTCCAGCAATCACTCACACCCCCTGTAGTTACTGTCCTTTGTTCCAGTTTCTTTCAGGTATCCTTGGGGGTGGAGTTGCTCTCTCTTTAGCCAGCTGAAGTCAAAATGAAGGGATCTCCCAGGGGTTTAAACAGACTTTCTCTTGTGGGTGGAGACCCCCTCCTGTCTCCTACGCAAAGTCCAGCTCCAAGATGGAGGTTTGGAGTCACATGGGCAAGTCACATGTCCATGCATGACTCAGTTTTTACCAGCCAAGCCACATTCCTGGGAAAGCTCTGATCAGGGGCGGCTCTAGGTATTTTGCCGCCCCAAGCACGGCAGGCAGGTTGCCTTCGACGGCTTGCCTGCGGGGGGTCTCCAGTCCTGTGGATTCGGCGGCATGCCTGCAGGAGGTCCACCGAAGCCACAGGACCGGCAGACCCTTCGCAGGCATGCCACCAAAGGCAACCTGCCTGCCACCATCACTGCGACCAGCAGAGCGCCTCTGTGGCTTGCCACCCCAGGCACACGCTTGGCGTGCTGGTGCCTGGAGCTGCCTCTGGCTCTGATGTGGATTGGCATCTTCGAGTTCATTATTGGCTTAAGTGGTTCTTGATTGGGCACTTAATTTGCACATTCCTTTCTCAAGAAGCTGACCAAATGCTTTACTAAGGCTGCTTAGAAATCGAGCAAGTATACAGACAATATTCCTAACTTCAAGTACAAAAATGATACATGCATACAAATAGGAGGAATGTATTCAGTAGATCATAACCTTTACGTAGATATGTTACATGGCAGATGTGGCATAAAACATATTCCAGTTATATCATATATATACATTCATAAGCATATTCCCATGAAGCCTTATGGGGTACACCATCACACACTGATCTTGGAACAGATCATTTAACTTTTGGAAACGTTTCACTCGGGCAAGGCCCTGTAAGTTTGTACTTCATCTGCTGGGGGCTGTAGGGATGTTACCCCACTACAAGTAATAGACTAGAAACTGACTTTAAACAGAAGTGAAACTGACACTTTCAAGTCACTTTCATGGTATATCTAACCCCAAATGTTCGAAAACCAGGAATCAGGCTCATCACAAATCATCAGATTGGCTTTAAAATCATGAGATTAGTAAAAAATAGTAGATTTGGAGTTCATTTTATTTGCCTTATACTTTTTGAGACTTTGGGGTGCACTGGAGTCACATTTTGAAGCTTTCTCCATAGGCACAAGGGCTAGCAACTTCATTTTTCTTTAAAAATGAAGGCCGAAATCATCACATATCCACTTGGCTCCAGGAGCTGAGGCTTTAAGGAAAACAATAATTATCATGAGACTCATGACAAAAGCATAAGAATTGGTAACACTGCTTTCACTTCTGTTTAAAGGTTAGTTACTTTCCAGAAGGCTCTTAAACACAACACTAGAGTGACTGAGTTGCAGTTCTCACAGGAGAATATTTAAAATCAAATATCAAGAAAATTCCACATTTTAAAGCTGAGAAAAAAATTGAGACTTCTGAGATATATCAGAGCCTCTGCAGGCAGGATAGGAAAATAAACAGGCACAGGAGCTCTGGGCAGCTTTTCCCCTTGAAAGAAAATTGAAGTGTCAAATCTTCTAGTCCTTAATCAAGTAAAACTTTTATTGCCATCAGCACCTCCACTCATTAGATATTTTCATCACAGTGAACATGTGATAGCATGCTCAATAACGATATAGTTCATATTTGAATATCTGAGCTATCTTATCCAGGGCTACACATCTTACATGCATTGGCCCAGGGACTACATTTTCTGGCATATTGTGACAGTGCTGAGCACACAGATGGTCCCCAGTGAATAATACAAATCATGACTTTATGGACTCTGTGGATGCAATTTCTATTCTTTGTTCTGGAAGTGGCCTGGATGCAGCTGAAACCCTAAGAATTTGAGGCATAAGCACATCTGATACTCATATAACACTTTCTCATGTCAATTCCTTTCTCGTGTCAATTCAGCTTCTGTGTAATTCAGCAGCTGGAGAGAAGTAGCACTTTCCCCTTCAAAGTGCCGCTTCTCTCCAGCAGGCTTCGAAGGGGAAAGCACCGCTTCTCTGCGGCCGCTGGCTGCGCGGCTACCCCTGCTCCTCCTGAGTCCTCCCGCCCGTGCTCACAGGGCCACGTTCTGAAAGGGGCTTTAAAGCTGCAGGCCAGGGCCCCGGGGCCTCCTTATCCCAGGGCCCTGCAGCCTCTAAAGCCCCTGTGTTCCAGGTGGTCCTGCCTGCTGGAGGAGTGAGGGGAGGAGGCTGCTTCCTCGCTTGCTCCCCACCCACCCTCCCAGAAAGTCCTAAGTGCCTCCAAGAAGCACTGGGAGGAAGGGAGGAGGAGGAGGCGGAGAAGAGGAACTTGTGCAATGCTCCCATATAACGTTCTTTGGCTGATATTACAAGGGAGCATTGCACGCCTTTAAATGAGTATGTTCCCTAGTGGAGCAACGACATAACTTCGAAACAACGTTAAGCGGGAGGACGGTAAGTGAGGAGTTACTGTACTCACGAATGTAAAGGTTTGTGGGATCCAGTCCTATTGTATTTTCTGTCTCTTGTTTACAATAGATCACAGAACTAATAAGAAAGGATTTTTTAAAAATTGCATTGGATGTGGCACCTTAAATAACCTTTTGGAATTCTTTTCTCCCCTCCCTCCTCCTCCTAGCATATGGCTAAACAAAAGATCGCAGTTGTTGGTGCTGGCTTGATTGGCCTCTCAACAGCAGTGTACATTTCAGAATCTATTTCCAAGTGTTCTGTGACTGTAATTTCGGACAAATTTACTCCCAACACAACGAGCGATGTAGCAGCCGGAATGCTTATTCCACACACTTATCAAGGTGAGTGAAACCTCTGCTTAGCTTATAGCTCAAACTTCTGAATGATGTGGATTAAAGTTTTTGCAGCAGGACTTTTTCCAAGGTTTAAACTTTGTTCTTCAGATGATACTGAAGATATATTATTCCACTTAATGATAGTATTTGAATCTTATTAGTTTAGAATATATGTCTGCAGTCTTTATTTTCTGAGCAATCATAAATTATGCTGAGGAAACCCCCAGTGTTTTGATACTTAGTCACCTGTTCTTGTTCCATTTTCAGTCCTAAAATGTTTGGAGATATTTTCAGCTCTTTAAGACTCTACATATTTGTGTGTGTGTGTGTGTGTGTGTATGTGTGTGCGTGCGCGTGTGAGAGAGAGACAGGGATCTCTTCTCCCACCAACAGCACAAGAAGAAGAACTCCACATGGACTCCTCCTGAGGGTCGAAATGACAATCTGGACCTATACATTGAATGCTTCCGCTGGCGTGCACAGGTAGAAGTCGTGGAACAACAACATCGCTTGCCTCACAACCTAAGTCGTGCAGAACGCAATGCCATCCACAGCCTCAGAAACCACCCTGACATTATCATCAAAGAGGCTGATAAAGGAGGTGCCGTTGTCATCATGAACAGGTCTGACTACCAAAAGGAGGCCACCAGACAACTCTCCAATACCAAATTCTACAGGCCACTTCCCTCAGATCCCACTGAGGAATACACTAAGAAACTACAGCATCTACTCAGGACACTCCCCACACTAACACCAGAAGAAATCAACATACCCCTAGAGCTCCGACCAGGGTTATTCTATCTACTACCCAAGATCCACAAACCCAGAAATCCTGGACGCCCCATCATCTCAGGCATTGGCTCTCTCACTGAAGGACTGTCTGGATATATGGACTCTCTACTCAGACCCAATGCCACCAGCACTCCCAGCTATCTCCGTGACACCACTGATTTCCTGAGGAAACTACAATGCATTGGTCACCTCCCAGAAAACACCATCCTAGCCACCATGGATGTAGAGGCTCTCTACACAAACATCCCACACACGGAATACAAGCTGTCAGGAACACTATCCCTGACGATGCCACAGCACAACTGGCTGCTGAGCTCTGTGCCTTTATACTTACACACAACTATTTCAAATTTGATGACAATATATATCTCCAGATCAGTGGCACTGCTATGGGCACCCGCATGGCCCCACAATATGCCAATATCTTTATGGCTGACCTGGAACAACGCTTCCTCAGCTCTCGTCCACTCATGCCCCTTCTCTACCTACGCTACATTGATGACATCTTCATCATCTGGACCCATGGGAAGGAGACTCTGGAAAAATTCCACCACGATTTCAACAGCTTCCACCCCACCATCAACCTCAGCCTGGACCAATCTACACGGGAGGTCCACTTTCTTGACACCACAGTGCAGATAAGTGATGGTCACATTAACACCACCCTATATCGAAAACCTACCGACCGCTATGCCTACCTTCATGCCTCCAGCTTCCATCCTGGACACATCACACGATCCATTGTCTACAGCCAAGCACTGAGGTACAACCGCATCTGCTCTAACCCCTCAGACAGAGACCAACACCTACAAAATCTCCACCAAGCATTCTCAAAACTACAATACCCGCACGAGGAAATAAGGAAACAGATCAACAGAGCCAGACGTGTACCCAGAAGCCTCCTACTGCAAGACAAACCCAAGAAAGAAACCAACAGGACTCCACTGGCCATCACATACAGCCCCCAGCTAAAACCCCTCCAACGCATCATCAAGGATCTACAACCCATCCTGGACAATGATCCCACACTTTCACAGGCCTTGGGTGGCAGGCCAGTCCTTGCCCACAGACAACCTGCCAACCTGAAACATATTCTCACCAGTAACTGCACACCGCACCATAATAACTCTAGCTCAGGAACCAAACCATGCAACAAACCTCGATGCCAACTCTGCCCACATATCTACACCAGCGACACTATCACAGGACCTAACCAGATCAGCCACACCATCACTGGTTCATTCACCTGCACATCCACCAATGTAATATACGCCATCATATGCCAGCAATGCCCCTCTGCTATGTACATCGGCCAAACTGGACAGTCTCTACGGAAAAGGATAAATGGACACAAATCAGACATTAGGAATGGCAATATACAAAAACCTGTAGGGGAGCACTTCAACCTCCCTGGCCACACTATTGCATACCTTAAGGTGGCCATCCTGCAGCAAAAAAACTTCAGGACCAGACTTCAAAGAGAAACTGCTGAGCTTCAGTTCATCTGCAAATTTGACACCATCAGCTCAGGATTGAACAAAGACTGTGAATGGCTTGCCAACTACAGAACCAGTTTCTCCTCTCTTGGTTTTCACACCTCAACTGCTAGAACAGGGCCTTATCCTCCCTGATTGAACTGACCTCGTTATCTCTAGCTTGCTTGCTAGCATATATATACTGCCCCTGGAAATTTCCACCACATGCATCTGAAGAAGTGGGTATTCACCCACGAAAGCTCATGCTCCAAAACATCTGTTAGTCTATAAGGTGCCACAGGATTCTTTGCTGCTTTTAGGGATCTCTTCGTGACAATCAGCAGAGAGCACAGTGGTTGCATACAATTATACATGTAAGGGGACTGTTGCCCCCTTACTAACGTTCAGTGGGGGTGTTTGGTTGCTAGCTCCCAGCACTAAAAAGGGAGGGGTCGATGGGAAATCAGGAGCCTCAGATTGACAGTCTCTATGGACAATGTGGGGAGGCCAATGCTCCAGGTCAGCCTGATTGACAGGGTGGACAGGCTAATCAAGGAGTCAGGAGGCCAGGGGGGTCCCTTCCTCCGTGTGAGCTGGAATTGTCTGAGTCAGATGGAGAGGGGCCCAAGTTAAGCTGATGAGAGCGGAGCTGCAGCCCAAAAAGGCAGAGCACAGCCCAGAGAGAGCAGACCTGCCCTGGGAGGAGAGCTGCAGCAATCAGAGCCAGAGGGGCCAGACAAGCAGCCCAGGAAGCAGATGAGAGCTCAGAGCAGAGTCACAGAAGCAGCCTGCAGAGCAGCCCTGCCCTGGGAACAGAGCGGTAGCACAAGGAGCCAGAGAGCAGGGTGATGTTTTCCTTTAACCTTTCCCATTTTTCCTTATTCTTTTTTAAAATTAAGTGTTATTTATTTAACTTGTATTTGCTTTAAATTGTATGATGTGATCAGTGGGTACGGGAGGTGCACAGTGCAAAGAGAGTACCCCGGAGTGGGGACACCCTAGCCCCTGTCCTGGGTGACCACAGCAGGGTTGGGGGTTGAGCCCCCCAGGAATCCTGGGCCCAGCCTTGTTGGGGTTCTGAGGATTCTGCCAGACAGGAGAGTGGAAGGGAAGTCCTCAAGGGCAGGGAGGCCTCTGGGTAAAGGAAGTGGGAGCAAGGACTCAGATCCTTTCGCTATCCCACTTCACCAGGGTAGTGTAGAAGCCAGGAAAGTTCCCCACAATAGCGGGACCATTCCCCCGCTTACATAATGGAATCCCCTGGTTGGATACATGCATAATAGTTCACAGAAGAGCGACACGTGAGGTCTATACCAAGAACCTGTAGCCCACTTGTTTTCATAGTCGTTGTGAAATGTATGTATGGATAAAATTTAAGAAGTTGTGTATCTAGACTAAAAGTTATATTCTCAAGGTCTTGGAGTTAAGGCAGGTCACCAGGAAGTTTCATACCCTGGAAATGTTCCTTTCAGGAAGGAGGCAGCAGACACCTGTCTCTCTCTCTGGTTATTTGAGTAGCGTGTATTGTATGCCTCACCATGTAGCCCTGTTTGTATACTGAGCCGTGCGCAAAAGAAGAAATTGTGAAATCTAAAAGAGAGAAAATTCACAGGATGAAATAAACAGCCGGGGTGTCTGCTTTAAGACTGAAAACAAAGGGTTGTTAGGGTATATCTGCGAGTACAAGGAAACACACAGGATCCTTTGCCTAGGAGGCAAGCAGACAGGTTGTCTGTCTCATGAAAGGAGGGTCAAGGCCAAACCTAGCTGTAAAATGCTACGGGGATTTTGGATGAGCAATATTCTACAAGACATGAGTATCTTGTTAATTAAGTCTAGGCTGTAGAATGCATGTTATGATGTTGTTTGATATATAACCATTTGTTTCCAATACTTCCACTTGCTGCTACTTGAATCTTTGTGCTTTGTTAAATAAACGTATACTTGATTTCACTGTACCCAGGTCTGTGCTGTGTGTTAAATGGAATGGTGAGCTGAGGTGGAACTGGTAAGCTGAGGTGCACTGATTCTTTAGAAGCAGTGAATCTCTGAATCCTGTGAGTGTCCAGGGGAGCCAGGGCCCAAAACTGCAAGCTGCTGAGCGCTGTAGTCTCCCTTTGAAGACCAATGCAGTCCTTGGTTGTTGAGGGTAATTGGCACCTTATACGAGGCAGGCATTACCTTCGAGCACTGGACTTTACAAATACCAACATACAGGTTTATTTCCCATGCATTTTGTGTGTTTAGTACATTGTATACTTTTACCTGGTCATGTACAAAGTTTTAACAGTGTTGAAAATTTATTATTCATGGTTTCTCTGATGCCTGCCTTTTTCAGCTGATGCCTTTTTTACTGATCTCCTTTTCAGTTTTTTGCTTTATTTCAAATGTACAGGCATACCAATTCATCAGCAAAAGCAGTGGTTTAGGGAGACCTTCGACTATCTTTTTGAAATCAATAATTCATCGGAGGCTTCAGATGCTGGCATTAATCTGGTGTCTGGGTAAGAAAGGAACTCAAAATAGGTTTTTAGTATTTTTATGCTATATACTGTAATAGGCAGGGTGACACTCCATCTGGTACTTAAGGGACAGTCTTTCTCTGGAGTCTGTCTTGTGACCCGTATTCAAAAGGAGCTACAGTGTTAAGAAGCATTTGATTACATGAAGCGAGTTTTCGAGCAAAAATCATTCAAAGGCTCACACAAACAAAACACTCTGGGCTCATGTCTCTTAAATATAAGTTGCAGCCCATATTTTCCCTACGTTCCTCCTTCTTTAGTAATGGGAGAGGGCCTTTTGTAGGATCCTTCAGGTATGGTAACTAAATATAAAACACAGTATGTTGGCTTCCCACCATACCCACAAAGATTTGTCTACTCAGTTTCCTATCACTTGGAAGAAAGTATGATCAGGCACTGCATGAAGATGCAGACAAGAAGCTTGTAGCCTTTAGAAAGAGAGCCAGAGTCAGGCCTGGTCTACACAACAGGACAGAGTTAGATCGACGTAAGGCAGCTTACGTTGACCAAATTATATCAGTGTCTATAGTACAGTCTTGCTCCTGCTGATGTAAGTGCCCTACTACACCGACATAACTCCACGTCCACTAGAGACGTCGGGCTTATGTCAGTGTAGTTGGAGCAATGCAGTGTCTGTGTAGACACTGCAGGTTACATACATCGGCTGTTGGCTGTTATTATCAATTTCACGGCTCTGTGCTGGAACTGTGAAATTGACAAGAACTCACAGCTCGGGCTGTCACCCCAGGGGGACTCCAGCTAGAGCCCAGCTACCCCTGGGCTCTCCAGTCCCTCTCCTGGGGATTAATTTAGAATCTCTGCAACAAGATTCAAGACTGGAGAGTAAATGGAGCACAGAAAGGATGTGGTTTTAATGGTCCGTGTTGTCATTCTCCAGCAGTTTTAGTTTTAAATGAGAACCATGAAAATAAAAGGACACAGGACACATTGGACTGCTATTTCCCCCATCCCTCCGCTCACTGCATTTAATGTATTTAATCCTGTTATTCTCCCTGGTGCAGCCCCCCTCCCCTTTACTGATTTTTAACTTGGCTCAATTACCCCAAGCCTCACTCTACTCTCACCCCTAGGTCCAAGTCCTACTAAGACTCCCCTAAACCTTATGGTCAATTAAATAATCATCATCTGTGAGGTCTTTTACTCTGTTACCTTCTATCTGTCTGAACTCTAGAGATCCTGCTGACCAATGGAAGATGATTGCTAATATTTTTAAACTAAGATCAAAATGAATTGTATCACATGAACGTAAGCGTGTCTAAGTCTGGCCTCTTCTCTTCCATGTCCTTTAGCTGGCAGATCTTTAAAACCATTCCTGATGAAGTGTTACCATTCTGGTCTGATGTTGTCCTGGGATTTCGCTCAATGACTGAAGAGGAGCTGAAGAAATTTCCACAACACAGATTTGGTCAGGCTTTTACTACACTGAAATGTGACTGCCCATCCTATCTGCTATGGTTGGAGAAAAGGTTTGTTTTGATGGGTGTAGCTGATATAATGGATTTTAAAATTTTTCTTTCCTTTCTGGGAGAAATGGAGCCTGATCTTCTGTGAGTTACCCCTGGGTTACACATATATCCTCTTTTGCAAGAATTTAAAGGCCATGGGAATGAGTTTCATTAAACCTAAGGCCGTTTTTCACAACTCTGGTAGCGTACAGATATCTTAAAGTGGGAGAATGTTATATTTACCATTTTAACGCCCCATTACATGGACAGAGTGGTATGAAGTGGCTTTAATGTAAATGAGAATAAGGCTCAACATTTTCAAAATCTTCCAAAACTATCCCTTAGAGCAGAGTTTCCCAAACTTGGGATGCCACTTGCATAGGGAAAGCCCCTGGTGGGCTGGGCCGGTTTGTTTACCTGCCGCGTCCGCAGGTTTGGCCAATCGCGGCTCTCACTAGCCGGGGTTTACTGTTCCAGGCCAATGGGAGCTGCTGGAAGCGGTGGCCAGTACGTCCCTGAGCCCATGACACTTCCTGCAGCCCCCATTGGCCTGGAGCAGCGAACCGCAGCCAGAGGGAGCCACGATCAGCCAAATCTGTGGATGGGCAGGTAAACAAACTGGCCCAGCCCACCAGGGGCTTTCCCTAAACAAGTGGCATCCCAAGTTTGGGAAACACTGCCTTAGAGTCTCCCTACTGGGTTGGTGCACAGGGGAGCAGAAAGTGCACAAAGCATGTATCTGCATGCAATAACAGGGTAATTTCAGTCCTGAGTGCAAGGACACCTCCAGCCAGGTGAATATCCACAGAAGCATTAGCCTCCCCAAGTGGGCAAGGAACCATGGTCCTTCTCCTACATCAGTGAAACAGAGCTGGCTAAGTGCACCAGGGAGCCTATATACCTTATACCAGGCTGGCTCAGGTACTGCAGCTGCAGTCCCCCTGCAGATAATGCACACAGGTAGCTCTTGCTGAGGCAATTCAGCACCATCTTCAATGCAGGACTGAGTATTAATGGCTCAATCAGTCTCTTCAAGGGAGGCATTCACTGTGCATTGGGGGAACTATCTTATGGATGACATGATCCACATACATTTACATGGGGAATCCTGCAGGATTTGGATGTGGAAAGCTGATTTCTTGAGAGCAGCCATATTCCTGGTCCTGTCCTTTCATAGATTCATAGATTGTAAGGCCAGAAAGGACCGTTGTGATCATCTCCTCTGATCTCCTGTGTAGCACAAGCAATAGAACTGTCCCCAGATAATTCCTGCAGAAGATCTTTTAGAAATACATCTACTCTTGATTTAAAAATTGTCAGCAATGAAGAATCCACTACAAGCCTTGGAAAATTGTTCTACTGGTTAATTAGTTTCACCGTTAATTTTTTTTCCCCTATTTCCAGTCTGAATTTGTCTACGTTCAACTTCTAGCCGTTGGATCACGTTAAACCTTTCTCTCCTAGATTCAAGAGCCCATTATTCAATATTCGTTCCTCATATAGGTACTTACAGACTGGAATCAAGTCACCCATTAGTTTTTCCTTTGTTAAACTAAATAGATTGAGTTCCTTGACTCTATCACTTTAAGGCCTGTTTTCTAATCCTTTAATCATTTGCGTCGCTCTTCTCTGAATGCTGTCCAATTTACCAACACCCTCCTTGAATTGTGGGCACCAAAACTGGATAAGTATCAGAGGGGTAGCCGTGTTAGTCTGGATCTGTAAAAGCAGCAAAGAGTCCTGTGGCACCTTATAGACTAACAGACGTTTTGGAGCATGAGCTTTCGTGGGTGAATACCCACTTGGTCGGATGCAAAACTGGATAAAGTATTCCAGCAGTGGTTGCATCAGAGCCTAATATAGAGGCAAAATAACCTCTCTACTCCTACTCAAGATTTTCTTGTTTATGCATCCTAGGACCACATTAGCTCTTTTGGCTTCAGCATCACATTGGGAGCTCATATTCAGCTGATTATCCACAATGACCCCTAAGGCTTTTTCAGAGTCACCGCTTCCCAGGATACAGTCACCAGGGCCGGCGTTTCCATTTAGGGTGCCAGGATTATTGGGGGGTGGCATTTTGCCGGGGGGCAGCAGGCGGCTCCAGTTGACCTGCCGCAGACATGCCTGTGGACGGTCCGCTGGTCCTCCTGCAGGCACGCCTGTGGCAGCTCCATTGGAGCTGCGGGAGCACCGCGCGGGGCGGCAAAATGGCCGTGCACCTAGGCCACCAAAAACACTGGCACCAGTCCTGACAGTCACCCATCCTGAAAGTATAACCTACTTTCTTTGTTCCTGCATGTATACATTTAGCCATCTTAAAATGCATATTGTTTGCACTCAGTTTACCAAATGATCTTAATTGCTTTGAATAAATGACCTGTTCTCTTCATTATTTACCACTCCCCCAATTTTTGTGTCATCTGCAAACTTCATTAGTGATTATTTTATGTTTTCTTCCAGTATTGATAAAATGTTAAATAGTATAGGGCCAAGAATGGATTCCTGCAGGACCCCACTGTGAACAGACCCGTTCAATGACAATTCCCCAGTTACAATTACATTTTGACACCTATCATAGAATCATAGAATATCAGGGTTGGAAGAGACCTCAGAAGGTCATCTAGTCCAACCCCCTGCTCAAAGCAGGACTAATCCCCAACTAAGTCATCCCAGCCAGGGCTTTGTCAAGCCGAGCCTTAAAAACCTCTAAAGATGGAGATTCCACCACCTCCCTAGGTAACGCATTTCAGTGCTTCACCACCCTTCTAATAAAATAGTGTTTCTTAATATCCAACCTAGACCTCCCCCACTTCAACTTGAGACCATTGCTTCTTGTTCTGTCATCTGCCACCGTGGAGATCAGCTGAGCTCCATCCTCTTTGGAACCCTCCTTCAGATAGTTGAAGGCTGCTGTCAAATCTCCCCCTCACTCTTCTCTTCTGCAGATTAAATAACCCCAGTTCCCTCAGCCTCTCCTTGTAAATCATGTGCCCCAGTCCCCTAATAATTTCCATTGCCTTCCGCTGGACTCTCTCCAATTTGTCCACCTCCTTTCTGTAGTGAGGGGACCAAAACTGGATGCAATACTCCAGGTGTGGCCTCACCAGTGCCGAATAGAGGAGAATAATCACTTTCCTCGATCTGCTGGCAATGCTCCTACTAATGCAGCCCAATATGCTGTTGGCCTTCTTGGCAACAAGGGCACACTGCTGACTCATATCCAGCTTCTCATCCGCTGTAATCCCCAAGTCCTTTTCTGCAGAACTGCTGCTTAGCCAGTTGGTCCCCAACCTGTAGCAGTGCATGGGATTCTTCCATCCTAAGTGCAGGACTCTGCACCTGTCCTTGTTGAACCTCATCAGATTTCTTTTTGCCCAATCTTCTAATTTGTCTAGGTCACTCTGAACCCTATCCCTACCCTCCAAAGTATCTACCTTTCCCCCCAGCTTAGTGTCATCTGCAAACTTGCTGAGGGTGCAATTCATCCCATCATCCAGGTCATTAATAAAGATGTTGAACAAAATCGGCCCCAGGATCCACCCCTGGGGCACTACGCTTGATACTGGCTGCCAGCTAGACATCGAGCCATTGATCACTACATGTTAAGCCCAACAGTTTAGCCAGCTTTCTATCCACCTTATAGTCCATTCATCCAACCCATATTTCTTTAACTTGCTGGCAAGAATACTGTGGGAGACTGTATCAAAAGCTTTGCTAAAGTCAAGATATATCACATCCACCGTTTTCCCCATATCCACAGAGCCAGTTATCTCATCACAGAAGGCAATCAGGTTGGTCAGGCATGACTTGCCCTTGGTAAATCCATATTAACTATTCCTGATCACCTTCCTCTCCTCTAAGTGCTTCAAAATGGATTCCTTGAGGACCTGCTCCATGATTTTGCTGGGGACTGAAGTGAGGCTGACTGGTTGGTAGTTCCCTGGGTTCTCTTTCTTCCCTTTTTTAAATATAGGCACTATATTTGCCTTTTTCCAATCATCTGGGACCTCCCCCGATCACCACAAATTTTCAAAGATAATGAACAATGGCTCTGCCATCATATCAGCCAACTCCCTCAGCACCCTCGGATGCATTAGATCTGGACTCATGGGCTTGTGCATGTCCAGCTTTTCTAAATAATCCTATCAGTTAGCTAGCTTTTAATCCATTTAATGTGTGCCAGGTTAATTTTATATCATTCTAGTTTTTTAATAAAAATGTCATGTGACACCAGGACACACACCTTACAGAAGTCTACGTATATTACATCAATACTATTACCTCCATCAGCCAAACTTGTAATCTCATCAAAAAAAGATATCAGGTTAGTCTTACAGGATGTTTTCTATGAACCCATGTTGATTTGCATTAATTACCTTAACTTCCTTTAGTTCATTATAATTGGGTCTGGTATCAGCCACTCCATTATCTTGTCCAGGATCACTGTCAGGTGTACAGCCTATAAGTACCCAGATCATCCCACTTGCCCTTTTTAAAAACTGCACAATGTTAGCTTTTTTCCAGTCTTTTGGAACTTCCCCAGTGTTCCAAGACTTATTGAAAATCAGCTTTAATGGCCCAACCATCTTCTCAGCCAGTTCTTTTAAAACTCTTGGATGTTCAGGACCTGCTGATTTAAAAATCTCTAACTTTAGTAGCTTCTGTTTAACATCCTCCAGAGATACTAGTGGAGTGGAAAGAGTGTTATCTTCTGTCTTTTCTCTGCCACTAGTCAAATGAACATTCAGATGTTCCTCATTTGCCAGTGTGTAACTTCCAAAATACATCCCACCAGCTCTTGAAAATGGTAAAAGAAGCGAGTGCTCTGCAAGCCGTTTGCCACAAACCAAAGGTGATGTTTTGAAGCCTCTGGTCTCACTGGTTTTGAGCTATGAAATGACAAAAACTGTCAGGAGAATTTGAAAATCTGGGGAAATGCCTCCTGTTCCAATCTCTGTGTTTCAAAATTGGCTGGGGCAATTCATCTCGGATTTGGTCAAAAACCTCTCTTCTGCCCAACTCACCTCACAAACCATTCTGAAATCAGGAGCAGAAAGGAGTAAAAAAATCCAGGTACTATCTTTCTGTATTATCATCTTGTAGAAAACCTTACAGAAATATTTGCACGTGCAAAACGCTTGGCACAAATGAAGGCTTTAAAATTTATATGTGTGCAGAAAAAAGTCTTAGTTGTTTTTTTTTCCTTCTGAAGACCAGCTCTCAAGGCACATCAATTTCAAAGAATTTTAGCAGAGTCAGAAAACAGATCCTATAATGTGTATGTATAATCCATTTAAATGCACTTAAAAAGAGCAAATAATGTTTGTCATTTCACAGGCATAGTGACTGGATACAAGGTGATTTTGATGTTAGGTAGTAAAATGTGTATCTACATCTTGGAACAAATTGCCAGATAATCAGCTTGTTTGGTTGTGTTCCATGCCATTGAACCACATGGAATAACATTTCATGTTTTTAGCAGCAAGCATAAGTGAGAGTACTCTTGTGCTGCCAATGCTGTCTGACTTCTGTACTATCTCACAGGAACACAGGCCTTGTCATGTTTCATTGCTTAACTGATACTGAAAATTGTACTGAGGAACAACTAAATTGCTGACTCCATTAAGTATCTGTCAGGCTGCTTTGCCACAAAGGCTTCTGCTGCTTCCTTATTCCTATTTCAGACTTTTCTCATTTCCCAAAGGATGTAGTCTAATAAGATGATAAAGTCGCTCCACCCCCACTCCCACCCCCTTTGTGGGTACCAGGAAAGAGAGCATAGTAAATATGTAATTATTTTGCAAATCCAAGTGATCTGAACAATATTTATGGTACCTTGCCTTGGCAGCACAAAAGCATTTACCACATCTTCTTTCTAGGCTAGCTTTAATGTTCACGAACTTTTTCCCCCTGTCTTATCTGAATTCTGCAGAATGTTTAGTAGTTTTTGTATTAACATGTTTTTTGCAAAAAATATGGCAGAATCTCAAATGCTATGGGTGAGATCCCACTAGAGAGAGTTAATCTCTATCTATTAGACAGATTAGGAGCTGGTCCTGCAGGGAGAACCCTACATTTAAGCCATGCTCAAAATGAAGCTTAGGTTGAGATTTAAGTTAACAATAAACGTAAACCCCAGGAAGAGGATGAGTTTTTGTTGAGAGAAGGGCGTGCATACCTAACGTGCAGTCTAACAGATCTCTTTACAGATATTAAGCCAAGTCATCCCATCCTACGTTAGACCACCACTTTAAAACACCCAGAGTGAATTGATGTTAATACCCATAGGCGTGCGCAGGGGGTGTGCCCAGGCACACCCAAGGCCCTGAGCAGTACCGGCAGGTTTACAATGGCAGCACAGGCGCCCTGGTGCCGGGCCCATGCTCAACAGGGGCCCATCAGCTGGCCAGGCGCTGCACTTCACTTGCTCTGCCAGCTGAGGGCCCACCGCAGGCCAGCTCCTCTCCAGCCCCTCCCCTGTGCTTCGCTCAGCTGTCCGGCTAGCCCAGGTATCTCCGCCCCGTCCCCTCCACTCACTTGCTCCTCCGCTGGCTTGGAGGCTCTCTGGAGTCACGTCCCACAGGGGTCTGCCTGCCCTACTCCCCAGCGTGGCTCCGGCTTGTCTTGCTCAGCCTGCCACCTCCTGGGGCTGAGCCACCCGGGACCAGTGCAGGGGCCAGGTCATTCTCGGCCAGCATGCAGGGGGTGGCGTTCATCTGGGGCCTTAGGCAAGATGGTTCTGAGGGAGCCCGGCTGGACAGGCCCCTCTGCTCTCACTTAGATCCCTCACCGACCCCAGTTGTGATACTGGCTCAGCCCAGGCAAGGCAAATAGCCCCCACCCAACAGGCCAGTGAGTGTGGCTGGGGGGAGTGGGTCTCTGGGGGTAGCGCTGGGCAGTGGGGGTCTGTGTGGGGCACTCCTTGGCCCCAGGGGGAATGAAAAGAGCCCAGTTCCTCTGCCTGCAGCATTCTTTGCTTCCCTGCAGAAAGTGAAGGAGAAATGGGGGTGTGAGATTGGGAATATTCACGGCATAGTTTGGGGGCATTTCCCCCACAAATAGAGGTGAGGGGTAGGGGCCACATGGGGTGCAAGGTCACATGCCACTTCCCTCCCTTCCCCCCCATTTCTGTGAACGCAGAGGTGCTGTGCAGCCCCTCTGAAAAAAGGAGGTGCTGCTCAGCTCCCTGGACTTTGCAGCTGGACACCACTTTCTGGGTCCTAGTGCTGGTTGAGCTCCCTTCTGTGTTCTGGGAGCCATCCTTCATTTTGTACAACAGTGAGGTGTGGGGCAGGGCAAGGCAGGGGGAAAGAGGCAGTGGGGAAAGAAGGGGGTGGGATGTGGAGGAGAGGGAGTGGTGGGGACAGGGCATGGGATGGGGAAGAGAAGGGGATAGGTGAAGCAGGGGCAGGAGGAAAGAGGCAGTTTGGGAAGGAAGGGGGTGGGATGGGGAGGAGATGGAGTGGTGGGGAAGGTGCATGTGATGGGGAAGAAAACGGGATAAGGGAAGTGGGGGCCCAGCGTGCAGATCCCCTTGGCAGCAGCTGGGGCCCCCTGTTAAGCGGACCCATCAAACCCTCACTCTGACAAGCCCCACCTCCCCTGCATCTGTACCACCCTGATGAGCCCCTGCAGACACCCTCCCCACTCTGCCCCAACCAGCTACACCTAGACCTCCACCCAAATGAACCCCACCTCCCTTGCACCCAGACGCCCCCCGCTAAGTTCCAACCACTTTCACTTGGTCCCCCCTGCAGGCTCCAACTGTCCCTGCACCTGGAATCTCCCTGTATATCCAGATCCCCCACTGAGCTGCCTGCACCCAGACTGCCCCACACAGAACCCTCTTACGCCCGCGCGCCCAGGCCCGCCCAGCCAATCGCCGCCTCCCCAGTGATACATGTGACCTTTGCTGACTTACATCAGTCATAGCGCTCTTCCTCCACTGTACTCCAGCTTGGTTGGTGCTCTCTACGCCCGCCCCGTAAGTGCCATCACGTCATTTGTCAAGGGGATGTCCAAGGGGTGAGATTTGGTGGGACTCTGTTCTGAGCAGAGGCATGGTAAGGGGACCAGGCTGGGCCGGGGGGGGGCATGTTGGATATGGGCCAGAGGGTCTCGGGGGCAGTCAAGGGATGGGGAATGAGGGTGTTGGATAGGGCATGGGAGTCCCACAGGGCCTGTCAGGGGCAGGGCTGTGGAGAGAGGTCAGGGCAGTCAGGGGCCGGGGGATTGGCTGGGCCAGGGATTTGGGGGTGGGGGTCTGTTGGGACGAGGGTGTGGAGAGGGGTCAGGGCAGGCAGGGAGCAGGGGGAGTTGGATGGGTCAGGAGTTCTGGGGTCCTGTCAGGGGGCAGGGAGCAGTTGGATAGGCATAGGAGTCCCGGGGGTCTGTGTGGGGGCAGGGGTGTGGATAAGGGTCGGGGCAGTCAGGGAACAGGGGCAGTTACAGTGTGGGGGTCTCAGGAGGAGGCAGTCACGGGGCAGGAAGTGGGAGGGAGTGGATGGGGGCAAGGCTAGGGTGGGGCTCCTTGGGTACACACCCTAATGAAATGTGCTGCACACGCCTCTGTTAATACCTACTGTATCTGATGCTCTAAATGAGGCCTGATTCCTTTCTTCCTTATACATTTATAAATAATGTCATATTTTATAGCAGCCCTGAAGACAGAGTGGCATCAGGGATGAATTTGGCTTCAAGTAACAGAAATGTACCTTAGAAATTTAGTAAAATACTAATAATATAATTAATACTTGTTTGATCTAAAAGTGACATTTTGCTCATCCTTAGGCTGCATGAACTGCTCAATTTTGGAGCCATCATAAGAATGAATTTATGAGATCACTATCTCGACTTTTTTTGCCACAGCATCTCTGTAATATTTGTGCACCTGATATATTTTGCCTTGTCCAATTTTATAAACAAAGAACCTTTTGTTTGCAATGTCTTAATTCCAACAGCCAAATCAGACAAGTCATAAACAGAAGCCCTGTTCTATCTATCTCTGATTTTTCTTCAATTTTCTATTCTTTTGCTTCCTAAAGAGTCTCTTTCTTACTTGACTTGCGTAAAAATAATCAAGGAAATTTATTAATAGTTAATTGTCATGCTTTACGTCCAGTGTTTCTTTTTAGGTTGAAAGAGAATGGCTGCCAGGTGTATGCTAGACGAATTGAAGATCTGTGGGAACTACATAGCAAATATGACATAGTTGTCAACTGTTCAGGCATTGGATCCAGAGAACTCATGGGTGACTTGGAGATACACCCTGTCAGAGGCCAAGTACTCAAGGTCGATGCTCCTTGGGTGAATCACTTCATCCGGGATGGGGATGGTTTAACTTATATCTATCCAGGAATACACAATGTAACATTAGGTGGGACAAGGCAAAAGGACAACTGGAGCTTGTCCCCAGATCCTAGAAGTAGCAAAGATATATTTGACAGATGTTGTGCTCTTGAACCCTCACTTCAGAGAGCCCAGGACGTAAAGGTGAGGGTGGGTCTGAGGCCATCCAGGTTAGCTGTGAGACTGCAGAAAGAGATACTGGTCCATGATGGGAAAAAACTGCCCGTGGTCCACAACTATGGACATGGTTCAGGTGGCTTTTCAGTGCACAGGGGCACTGCTAAAGAGGCTGCTCGACTGGTGGCAGAATGCATTGCTGCTCTGGAAGGCTCCTCTTTGAAGGCAAAGTTATAATCACTGGGGCCTCCTTTTCAGTTATTGGTTGGCTATTATAAATCTACTGGTAATACCTTTGGAATGTTATTCTATAAGCAATGGTAGAAGCTACGTGCCACATTCTGAACTGTAGCCAAGTGCTTGTTTTGTGAAAAATGTTTGCCCACAAGTGATAGGGTGTTTGTTTTATTTTTCTGTGAGAGTTCATTCAAGAGTATAATGATTGTCTAGTTTCACCCACATAGCTGTTGTTGGGGCATTTGATGCACTGGGTGATGTAAGACCCAAGGATCTTGAAAGGTGTGCTGTGGGAGGTACAGATTCGATAGAGACAGTTTTATGTCTGTTTACAACAATGTGTAACTCCAAAAACCTCCTTTGTCCTATGACTGTGGAAGTGTTAATGGACCATTTCATTTTGAATGGCATGCATTAATTCCTGTGTTTAACTATCTGTTCCACCTTGCATTTAGATGTGACACTCTGATTACCTTTTACAGACCTGAATAAAACCTCTCTGCGTAGCTTGAAAGCTTGTCTCTATCTCTTCCACCAACAGAAGTTGGTCCAATAAAAGATATCTTCTCACCCACCTTGTCTCTTTCATATCCTGGGACCAACAGGGCTATAACACTGCAAAACAACAACAATGGGTAATTTTATATGGTCAGATGAAAGATACATTCTCTGATAGATCCTATCCAGAGGTTGGCCAAAGCACAACCACCCTTCACTATGCTATATACATAATGAAAAACACCTACTGATAAATTTGCTGTTCCAAACTCTTCCTTTTCATTGTCTTCTCTGTTCACTTTTTTTTATTGCAAAACATCCTTCCTCTTACCAGCATATAACTGCAGTCTGTGATAGTCACTGCAGTTGGATTCAGACATGCAGGTACCCAGCATGAGCAGCACAGAAAATCCCTAAGGACAAGGATTTTACAGAAAATCCTATAGCTGTGATTATTTCTATCTAATATACTTAGGGTTAATACTTTGCGCATCACTGGGTAGCTGGTACTATGTTAAGTAACAGAGTTTCTGTACTGTAAACAGCAGTAGGACATTGTACATCAGCAGGATCTAGATTTTGATATTGGAAATAAAACATTGTTCAGTGGGTTTGAATTACATTTGCAAATGGCTGTTTCCTCTTTGGAGCTGAAACCTGCATGCACAAAAATGTTCTCCTGAAAAGTGCCAGACTGAGCAGCCTCAGCCTAGATAGTAAAGTCCCTTCTTTACCTTTATAGAATACTTCAGCACAGGCAGCAAGCAATACAGTGGACTCAGCATCGCTTTAAATCTGTGAAGTGAGATTAGATAGGTTCCTAATTATGATATGCTTGAATCCAGTTTGTGGGAGAAATTCCACAGCCTGTGTGTGCAGGGATTCAGGCTAGATGGTTGTGGTGGTCCCTTTGTAGAATCACATGGGACTTTTCAGACTTTCTGAAGATTATATTTTTCTCTGACCTAGAATGTTGTCAGCCATACCCTCACAGGTATACAAGGGGTGGGGCATCACCAGTCTGTCAGTGAGATATAAGAACAAACTGAAGTGAGAGCCATAGGTGCCAACTCCGTGGGTGCTCCAGTGCTGGAGCAACCATGGGGAAAAAATGGTGGATGCTCAGCACTCACCACCAGCCCCCCTATCAGCTCCTTTCACTGGCTCCCAGCAGCTCCTGTCTGCCAATGGCCCCACGGATCAGTGCCTCCTCCTTCCTCCCCGCACCTACCACGTTCTGCAGATAAGTTTAACGGCATGCAGGAGGTGCGGGAGGATGAGAGGAGGCAGGGTGGGGTTGGGGGAAGGGGTGGTATGGGGGTGGGAAGAGGGGTCAGAGATGGGAAGAGGCATGGCAGGGGTGCAGGTTTGTGGGAAGTGGAGCAGGGGCAGGGTCTGGGATGGAGGGGGGGGTCAAGCACCCCCCAGGAACACAGGAACTCGGTGCCTTTGCTGAAAGCCTACCTGTGATATTGTGAATCTTGTGTAATTGTGAAAGTGTACTTGTGTTTTAAGACTTTAAGAGTGTTAGTAGCAACTAAAGTAATAAAAGGACATAATTTAATGAGACCAGAAAAATCTATGAAACCCCTAGCAACATAACATAAAAGAAATACTGTTGTTACTTCTTTTGCTATGCATCAGAGAGGTAGCCATGTTAGTCTGTATCCACAAAAAACAAGGACTCCAGTGGCACCTTAAAGACTAAGATTTATTTGGGCATAAGCTTTCATGAGTAAAAAAAAAGTCCCACTTCTTCAGATGCATGGAGTGAAAATTATTTACAGATACAGGCGTAAATATACTGCACTTGAAGAGAAGGGAGTTACCTTACATGTGGAGAACCAGTGTTTACAAGGCCAATTCAATCAGGATGGATTGTGGTCCACTCCTAATAATTGATGAGGAGGTGTCAATACCAAGAGGAAAAATTGCTTTTTTAGTAAGCCAGCCACTCTCAATCCCTAGTCAAGCCCAAATTAATAGTGTTCAGTTTGCAAATGAATTGTAGCTCTGAAGTGTCTCTTTGAAGTCTGTTTTTGACTTTTTTTTGTTGAAGGATGGCTACTTTTAAATCTGTTATTGAATGTCTAGGAAGACTAAAGACTGGAGAACACTTTACTCTTATGTAGAGACTGTCCAGTTTGGCCAATGTACATGGCAGAGGGCACTGCTGGAACATGATGGCATATATCACATTAGTAGATGTGCAGGTGAATGAGCCCATGATTGTGTGTGTGTGTGGGGGGGGGTGATGTTGTTGGGTCCTCCGATGGTGTCGCTAGAGTATATATGGGGACAGAGCAGGCAACGGGATTTGTTACAGGGATTGGTTCCTGGGTTAGTGTTTCTGCAGTGTGGTGTGTAGTTGCTGGTAAGCATTTGCTTCAGGTTGGGGGGCTGTCTGTGAGCGAGGATTGGCCTGCCTCCCAAGGTCTATGAGAGTGAGGAATCGTTTTCCAGGATAGGTTGTAGATCGTTGATGTGCTAGAGAGGTTTTAGCTGGGGACTATATGTGATGGCCAGTGGTGGTCTGTTGTTTTCCTTGTTGGGCCTGTCCTGTAGTAAGTGACTTCTGGTTACCCGTCTCACTCTGTCAATCTGTTTCCTTACTTCCCCAGGTGGATATTGTAGTTTTCGGAATGCTTGATAAAGAACTTATAGGTGTTTGCCTCTTTCTCTGAGGGATTGGAGCAAATGTGGTTGTATCTTAGGGTTTGGCTGTAGACAATGGATTGTGTGATGTGTCCTGAATGGAAGCTGGAGGCATGTAAGTATGTATAGCGGTCAGTAGGTTTCCAGTACCGGGTGGTGTTTGTGACCATCACTTATTTTCACTGTAATGTCCAGGAAGTGGATCTCTTGTGTGGACTGGTCCAGACGGAGGTGGATAGTGGGATGGAAATTGTTGAAATCCAGGTGGAATTCTTCAAGGGCCTCCTTCCCGTGAATCCATATGATGAAGATGTCATCAATGTAGCACAAATAGAGGAGGGGCACTAGAGGACAAGAGCTGAGGAAGCGTTGTTCTAAGTCAGCCATAAAAATGTTGGCATACTGTGGGGCCATGTGGGTACCCATACCAGTGCCACTGATTTGAAGGTATAAATTGTCCCCAAATCTGAAATGCTTGTGGGTGAGGACAAAGTCAAAGCTCAACCATCAGGTGTGTCATGGCCTGTCATAGTATCTTTCCCCAATCTGAACCTTAGAGTCCAAAAGTTGGGGTACCAGCATGAATTCATCTAAGCTTAATTACCTGCTTTGGTGGCAGCTTATCGGATCTATCAGGAATTCCAGTGCCTGATACACTCTGGTCCCCCCAAAACCTTCCCTGGGGACCCCCAAGACCCAAACCCCCTGAATCTTAACACAAGGAAAGTAAACCCCTTTCCTCACCGTAGCCTCTCTCAGACTCTTCCCCTCCAGGTCTTCCCTCCCTGGGCTCTTGGAGAGAGAGAGAGATTCACGCTCCGTGAATCTAAAACAAAGGGATTCCACCCTTCTCCCTTCCCTGTTAAGTACAGACTCAATTCCCTTGAGCCTCAACAAAGGGAGAAAATCAAACAGGTCTTAAAAAGCAGAACTTTTAATAAAAAGAAAGAAAAGAGTAAAGGAGTTCTCTGCAATTTAGATGCTAAAAGTTACAGGGTCTGTCAGCTTATAGAAACTGGAGAAAAAGCCTCCTCCAGCAGAAATACAATTTAAAATACTTCCAGCCAAATACACATTTGCAAATACAGAAAAACAATCAAGACTATAACCACCTTTCTTACTAAAATACTCACTATTCTGAATATATATGAGACTATAGCAGGGAGATTGGCAAGAAACCTGGTTGCATGTCTAGTCCCTTCCAGGACCCAGAGAGAACAAAAACAAACCCAAAAAACACAAACAAAGGCTTCCTTCCACCGAGATTTGAAAGTATCTTGTCTCCTGATTGGTCCCCTGGTCAGGTGTTTGGTTCCCTGTTTGTTAACCCTTTACAGGTAAAAGCGACATTAACCCTTAACTATCTGTTTATGACATGGCCTTGTTAAGATAAGTTCCTGTCTGCATCCTAAAGACTTGCCCATACCGGCATTGCCCTGGCCTCTTCCTTTGTCAGTCAGTGTTAAAGGCATTCTGAACTATATGCATTTCCTCACCTTTTGGGGGTGAAGCCAGACTTTCAGGCACCTGCTCCCCTACTTGGTGTAAACTTTGCTTGTACCAATCAGAAACGAACACACACAGTTTTTGGGCCCCGTCCCCTATGACACTTCTATGATGTCATAGTGGGTATTTTAGGCTGGTTTGCCATGTGCAGGCAGAAGAGGAGAAAGAAAAACGAATCCTGTGTACCTTGTGCACACCCGTAACCGAGCCTGATCACCTCGAAGCCTCTCTCAGCTCACGTGTTTTAAGCAGAGTTTCTACGTTTGCCGGTTGTTATGAGTTGGTTTGTATTCGTAAGTATTGGTTATTACTAAATGCTGCATCCATGTTTATAAATATTGTTTACTGCATCTTTGTTTATAAATATTGTTTGATAGTAAATACTTTAGCCATTGTATGTTTTAAGTTCCATTAATCCTATTAGCTAATCATACGCTGCTCTCCTACCCCTTGTAACTATCCCCAATAAAACTTTTAATTAATTAATTTTAGTTGTGTGCGTGCCTGCAGTTTGCATCGTGACCCATATCCTCCTTGCATCCCTTACCTATACAGTCTATTGCCACGTGCAGCCTGGCAAATAACAGGTCTGCATTTTTCTTTAGCCCCTAAAAGTACGTGGCAATCTACAGGCCTCATCAGGGATACTGTTCCTGACAGATTGTAGTCCATCCTCATGTGGAATGTTGGTGTAAAGAGCTTCTACATCCATGGTGGCTAGGATGGTGTTTTCAGGAAGATCACGGATGCATTGTAGTTTCCTCAGGAAGTCAGTGGTGTCTTGGAGCTAGCTAGGAATGCTGGTAGTGTAAAGTCTGAGGAGAGTCCAAATAGCCAGATAATCCTGCTGTAAGAGTGCCAGTGCCTGAGATGATGGGGTATCCAGGATTTCCAGGTTTATAGATCTTAGGTAGCAGATAGAATACCTCAGTCAGGGTTCTAGGGGTCTGTCTGTGTAGATTTGTTCCTGTGCTATAGCAGGGAGTTTCTTGAGCAGGTGATGTCGTTTCTTTTGGTACTCCTCAGTGGTATTGGAGGATAGTGGCCTGAAGAATGTGGTGTGGGGAGTTGCCTGGCAGCCTCCTGTTCATAATCCAACCTGTTCATGATGATTATCGCATCTCCTTTTTCAGCTCCTTTCGTTACAATGTCAGTTGTTTCTGAAGCTGTGGATGGTGTTGCGTTCTGTATGGCTGAGGTTATGGGGCAAGTGATGCTTTTGTTCACAGTTTCAGCCTGTGCATGTCTGTGGAAGCACTATGTAGAAGTCCATTCTGTCATTTCAATCATCAGGAGGAGAATTCTTCTTCTTGTAGTGTTGGTAGGAGGGTTCCTGTGGGTCCGTGCACTGTTCAGTGCAGTGTGTTGAATATATTCCTTGAGTTGGAGATGGCAAAAGTAGGCTTCCAGATCATCGAAGAACTGTATTATGTGCTTGGAGATGGTGGGGCAGAAAGAGAGTCCCTGAGATAGGACAGACTCTTCTGCTAGGCTAAGTGTGTGGTTGGATAGATTAACAATATTGTTGGGTGAGCTAAGGGTACCATTGTTGTAGTCCCCTGTGGCTATGCTATGCATAACACATAATGTTTGATGACTTTCTAAGACTGCAGAACATAGATTATCGTGCTCCCTGTTTTCCCCTATAGAAAATAAAAGATGCCCCCGAACAAGTCTTCAGAAGCTCAGTATAGGAAGCAAAAAGCTCAGTTGCAGTCTAGTTTGCTGCAAGGGGCAAATTTGATGGGAAAATACCTGAACAGAACAACATAGACAGGGCTTTAGGCAGCAGCCATCGTCCCAGTGCAGAAGAAATCTGAGGAGTGAAGTGCAAATGATGGAAGTCCTATTACTAAGAAATTAGCAGCTTCAGTTCCCAGGGCAAAGGGTATCAGCTGGCAACACAGGCATATAGGTGCCTGTCGCAGTGCCGGACTCACCCCTGCGGTGCCTCCTGCTGGTCATCTCAGGGAATTAGTGTTTCCAGCCTCTGGAGCGCCCTCTGCAGGCTGGTGTCCTGCTGCCACTCAACCCCATGTCCCTCCCAGGACCCAGCATCCCTGGTCTTTGGAGTACTGCCTCCTGGCAATACACCCACAGTCTCAAGGTCTCCCCACCCAGGGGAACCCCTAATCCCCTATCTCCACCTTGCCTCAGTCATGGGCTACTGCCAGTCACCATCTAGCCCCTGCTCACGGGGGCAGACTACAGTATAAAAGCCACTCATCATAGGCAAAGGCGTTTGGACCTGTTGCCTCTGCCTACCTGTGGGCTGCCCCCTACAACCACAGTAGGTAATTGGCCTTCCACTAGGCAGCAGCCTGGGGGGTTTCCAGGCCAGAGCTCCCCAGCTTCACCCCTGGTACCTTCTCTCAGCTCTCTGCAGCCAGGTCCCTCCCTCTCAAAGCTAGATAGAGCATCTTTGGCTTCTGGCCCCAGCCCTCTTATAAGGGCCAGCTGGGCCCTCATTAAACCAGCCTTGGCCTGTTTGGGGCATGGCCTCCAGCTGAGGCTGCTTTCCCCAATCAGCCCCTCTTTCCCTTCCCTGCCACAGCCCTCTCCCCAGATTGTTTTAAGCCTTTTATGGTAGGAGCGAGTAATCACTCCACTACACGCCCCCACCTCAAGATCCCCTCCACCGGGGGTGGGGGAGGGTTGTTCCTATCTCCCCAGCTTCCCTCTCAGCTGGGTCCACAGGAGGTCCCTCTCCTGCTGCAGGTTTTCTATCAAGAGGAGCCACCTGCTTCCCCCTTCTGCAGTCTGGGTCCCCATTATAGGTTGTCCCACTCTCACGTGGGTTCTGCTTTTTATCTGGCACCTTTCTTCCCCAGACAATCCCCTTTCTAGGGCCTTGGCCCTAACCACCACCTCCTTCGCAGCAGTTCCAGACCCAACCCGATCTTCAGGCCTCCCCCTCCTTCTCTGGGGGCAAGGCCATCTTTCATGGTCACCCTTGTGGCACAGGAAACACAGCCAGTGCCTTCCTTTGGTCACCTCTGGGCTAGGCCTGGCCCTGTGAGGGCACTCCCTCTTCTTGTGCCCTGTCTCCCCCCAGGCCCAACAAGTTTGGAGCCCCCCATTAGCTTCACAGGGAGCACTTGAGTCTCTCCACCATGTCCTTGGCAGAGCCTCTTTGCTCCATCCTGATAGGGGCACTCACTTTTCAAGTGTCCCTGTTGCCCACAGGTGAAACAGTCTTTAGGCCCTGGCACTGGCCTCCAGTCCAAGGTGCCTGGCCCCTGTTGGGACTAAGTGTGCCCTCCCCCGGAGCAGCTGAAGCAGCCCCGCTTGCTGCTCGGCGAGCCGAGTCACACAGGCTCTGCAATAATAGTCTCTCATTTCTCCATCTTGGATCTGGGCAATCATCCAACAGTCTTTTCCCTAGCCCCTTGTATCAGGGGAAGACTACATGTGCCTGCACTCTCCACCATGTGTCAGTGCGGGACTCACTCTTGCAGCGCCTTCTGCTGCTTGTCTCAGGGAATTAGTGTTTCCAGCCTCTGGAGTGCCCTCTGCAGGCCAGTGTCCTACTGCTGCTCGACCCTGTGTCCCTCCCAGGACCCAGTGCCCCTTGTCTTTGAGGTGCTTCTCCCTGGCAATACCGCTGCAGTCTCAGGGTCTCCCCACCCAGGGGAACCCCCAACCCTCTATCCCCACTTGGCCTCAGTCATGGGCTACTGCCAGTCACCATCTAGCCCCCACTCACTGGGGCAGACTGCAGTATAAAAGCCACTCATCATAGGCAAGGGGGGTTTGGACCTGCTGCCGCTGCTTATCTGTGGGCTACCCCCTACAACCTCAGTACCTAATTGGCCTTCCACTAGGTTGCAGCCTAGGGGGTTTCCAGGCTGGAGTTCCCCAGCCCTGCTCCACCCCAGGTACCTTCACTCAGCTCCTTGCAGCCAGGTTCCTCCCTCTCAAAGCTAGAGAGAGTCTGGCTTTTGGCCCCAGCCCTCTTATAAGGGCCAGCTGGGCCCTCATTAAGCCAGCCTCAGCCTGATTAGGGTATGGTTCCTAGCTGAGGCTGCTTTCCTCAATCAGCCCTTCTTTTCCTTCTCTGCCACAGCCCTCTACCTGGGTGGTTTTATGCCTTTTAAGGCAGGAGCGGGTGACCACCCCGCTACAGTGCCATAGTCACATCTCAAGTATCAAGGGTAGAATCTGAGGAAGTGGGTATTCACCCACGAAAGCTCATGCTCCAAAACGTCTGTTAGTCTATAAGGTGCCACAGGATTCTTTGCTGCTTTTACAGATCCAGACTAACACGGCTACCCCTCTGATACTTGAGGGGTAGCCATGCTAGTCTGTATCCACAAAAACAAGAAGAAGTCTGGTAGCACCTTAAAGACTAACAGATTTATTTGGGCATAAGCTTTTCTGGGTATAAAACCCACTTCTTCATCTGTTTTTCCCTGGGCACACTCTTATGCCAGGGCCCAGTAGGTGGGATTGTGTAGGAACCACTTATAGAAGGTATCTGCCACTTGGGAATTCCCCAATAGTATGGCAATCCTTGGGGCCAGATCTGCCAACTGTATAGCTCTTTTGCCCTCTGAGAGCAAAGTAAAGTGACTGGAACAGAACAGACATGTTCCAGTATGTTGATCCAAGTGTTTATATAGCTGAACATTTTCTTCATTTGGTTGTTGCTATGGTGATTTGGTATAGCTTGCATCGAGAAAGACAGTAGGTACATAGGTGTCCTTCCTATAATGAGAGTCAAAGCTATTCCAGCTATATATCGTTGCTATAAATCTATAAAAGACAAACTTAATAGAATTTTCCAGCTGCATCCAAAGAGTATCAAATTAACTAATTTTAGATATGGTATGAGTTCTTTACAGTTGTCCTAAATCTAGTTAACTATTGCCCTTGTTCCTGCAGGCTCCCCAATAAACTTCATCACTATATATTTATTTTATGATTTGGTGAACACACTGCACAATACAGCATTACAATATTGTAAATTAACTCTACAAAAACAGTTTAAGCTTATTTATTGCAGTAAATTACATGGTTTTATATGCAACACTGAGGCTCTGCTTGCTGCATAATCTTACATTAATTACAATATAGAGCAACATAGGACAAGAAACTGATATTCATTTTGATCAATCATGTCTTTTAGCCATTTGCAAACTTCTCATTTTTACCTGAGCCCCTTTGACTTTGTTCTTATACATGGTCTTTATAATTTTCAATGTGTCACACCAGCTGCATTGATTGTACCTTACAGGATAGGTTTTTCCTCTCTGTGCTTCTGAACAAGAACCTGAAGGGATGTAGGCTCCAGACTCTCCTTTGTTACCTCTCCTCAGAGTTCAGATTTGTTGTTTCTCTCCTCAGGCTGGGCTGATAGGAATAATAAAAAAACAATCAAACACCACAAAATTTGCAAATAAAACCCTCTTACCAATGGAGAGAAGATCAGGTTAAATCAAAATATATGGTATAAAGAGAAATCTACCTGTACCTGGATATGAGCTAATTAAGGAATTTATGCTCACCATTCCATAGTTAAAGTAGAGCTAAGTTTTATACTTGAAACAAAGATTTAGTTACGTATGAAGAACACAGCATATTCTCCCCAAAATTATAGTAAGGGCTCTTTGGGTACAGAATGATTTTTCTGAGACCTTTACAAGTAAATCTGTTAATCAGTTTATGAGTTAAAATTAGTTTTAAAATAGTTTATTAAAAAAATGTTGTACCCAGCATCGATGATTTTTTTGTCTGGAATGATCACAGTAACAAAACAACATAGCCTCTTCAAACTGAAATTTTTGCATACACTAATTTTAAAGATTTTTTGATGTTTAAAGCTTATTTTTGCTGTTAGTCTTTATCACTGAAAGTTTCAGTATGAGCTGGCAAATAATTTAGTCTACAGAGAATTTCCTGAAGAATTGCCCTATCTCAAAATGACTGCTATCTCCCTCCCATTGTTTTCAATGGAACTGAACCCATAGCTGCCTTTAGAAAAGATCCCCTCTTACTGTTGCTAAAATGAGTGATACCAAACTGCGCTAAGCTCCGATGTTGGCCCCTGACAGATAGAGACAAGGAAATTCTCAGATAAAACCCATGAGGAAACAAAATGAAAAAATCTTGATGTGTTTTGAGACATCAATTTAACTTAATCTGGAACTAGAAACACAAAAGCTTATGCCCAAATAAATCTGTTAGTCTTTAAGGTGTCACCGGACACTTTGTTGTTTTTGTTACTATGCCCTAAACATAATTGCATGCTGCTACCACACAGTGGTGTTATGGCCCTAAATGTGCATTCCTATATAAAAAGACAAAGTCTGTTCTTAGAAGCTAACCAAAACAAAAAGAGAGACCTGTGACTGAAGTCATAAGAACGGTTATATTGGGTCAGACCAATAGTCCATCAAGCTCAGTATCCTGTCTTCTGACAGTGGCCAATGCCAGATGCTTCAGGGGGAATGAACATAACAGAGCATTCCTCAAGTGATCCATCCCCGTCATCCTCTTCCAGCTTTTGGAAGTCAGAGGCTAGGAACATCAAAAGCATGGGTTGCATCCCTGATCATCTTGGACCTATCTTCCATGAATTTATCTAATTTTTTATCCCTCACCTTCCTATTATAGTTTTGGTCTTCACAGCATCCCCTGACAATGAGTTCCTAATATTTACTGCTTGTTGTATGAAGAAGTACTTCCTTGTGTTTGTTTTAAACCTGTTGCTTATTAATTTCATTAGGTGATCCGCTGGTTCATGTGTTATGTGAAGGAGTAAATAACACTTCTTCATTCACTTGCTCCACACCATTCATGATTTTATACACCTCTACCGTATATGCCCCCTTAGTTGTCTCTTTTCCAAGCTGAAAAGTCCCAGTCTTATAAATTGTTCCACAAAGAGAAACTGTTCTATACCCTTAATCGTTTTTGTTGCCCTTCTCTCTACCTTTTCCAATTCTAATATATCTTTTTTGAGATGGGGTGACCAGAACTGCACACTGTATTCAAGGTATGGGTGTACCAGGGAAGTCCAGGAGAGGGGACCTGGAACCCAGAAGGGACATTGACTGAATCCTGAAGAACACTAAAGGGTAGTGAGGAAACTGGGGCAGGGAATTGTGTACAGGTGTTGTGATGTGTTCCCCAGGGTGCAACCTGGAACTGGGGTAACACTGAGCCCTGTTTTCCACCAGTCTGGGCTCCCTCTCACACTATGATGCTGTGACAAGCTACAAGCTTCTGGCAGGTACTGCCGTTTCCCATACACTCACAGGCAGGGACACACCCAGCTGAATTAAATGAATGCTTTTGCCTGCCACGCATGAATCAACAACAGAGAGGCTCCAGCCAATTCCCTCTGGCTCCCCAGCCTTGCACCTCACAGCTGTACCGTTTTGCCTGGTCAGAAGCCTGACCAGTGTAAGTTTATTACCCAGTCCACCACTTCTATAAAGGAAAGTGGACGTGGACCAGCCCTGGCAACCTGAGCAGATTCCCCAAACACTCCAACCAAAACACACTGTTTTAGGTAAAATAGAAAACAGACTTATTAACTACAGAGAGAGAGATTTTAAGTGATTATAAGTAACAAGCATACAGATCAAAGTTGGTTACCTAGACAGGATTTGAATTAAGCAGCGTCTCACCCTCATGGTATACTTCCTTAATACACAGGCTGGGGTTCTTCTTTTCAGTATGGGACCACCTCCCCAGTTCAAAGTCTTTGTCCTCCAGATGTGTTTCTGGGTGTTGAGTTGTGGAGTGAGGCCAAGTGATGACATCACTTCTCCTCTTTTATAGTTGCTTCCAGCTTGCTGGAAAGATCCTTTGCTATGACATGGGTCAAGCAGTCTCCATTGTCTACGGGCTATCTCTGAGAAGTCACCATTGTATACAGTTCCTGGCATAGTCCTTGTGAGTGTGGATTCCCTTTAATGGGCCATTAGCCTGTCTGGCTCCTCCACAGTTGCATCTGAAAAGTTGGTTGTTCTCAACTTCATAACATATTTCAGTAACACACACATAGCAAAACTTCATAACTCAACATACAATGAGAGCACATACAATCCAACAGGATATTAATGTTCAACAGAGCAAGATTTTTAAAATGATACCTCACAAGGCATACTTTGTACAAAACATATCATAATTATATGAGAGTGGTGAATATTGGGATTTACTGGGTGCTGCTTGCAGGGACAGAGTGCCACAGGTATTTATTGTTTTGTTTGGATCTATATTTTTCTTGTGCTGTCTAAAATGAAGAGTGATTGATTTAGAAATCCCTCTGGAAAGTCTGTGTCTATTTGCTTCAACTGTCACGTGTCCTGGAAGGGATAAATTCTAAACCAAAGTGCCCATGATGTGGAGGTTTGGGGAGGGTGTGCTTAAGCAATTAAGTTGTCTTGTGAGAATTCAGCACTGATCTTGGGGCCTATGGCAGCTGGACTATGGGGGTCCTACTTCTGAGAAGGGATGCTAGACAGTGAGTCTATGCCCAGGAAATGTGCCTAGAGACCAAAAAGACAGTTCCTTTGAGCCTACCCAGACCCAAAGGAGCTGAAAAACACAGAGACCAGTGTTTAGATTCAAGCACAGCCACCTCAGGAGCATCCAGGAGAGGGAGCATGACCAAGTAGATGACAATTTACAAAGACACAATTCACCTCCAGCTCTCCAGTTTTAGGAAGTGGAGTCATTTCTGTGTTGTTTCTTTGCCACAGATAGCCAGAGAATGTTTCCAATTTCATTCATTGTCATATGGGATGTTGTTTCCCTGAGGAAGGAGATTCATGTTCACCTCAGCTGCCCCAGAACTTGCATGGGGCATAATAATAAGCAACAATTTCCCCTGCCAAACCCGCTACCAGTGTCCGGTGGCAGCGGCTGAGTCTCCTAGCTTAGTATACCCACTGCCCATGGTTCACCTCCTATCCACTAGTCTGCAGAATGGCTTTCCACCCTGCTATTTGCTTCTCTCCTTTCCTCTTGCCTATGCCTGTTTACAAATACAGTTCATTTGTTAACTTTTCCAGTCTGCCTAAAATAGGCAAGAGAAAGACATGGGAGAAAGGATGCTATCTGAAATCCTTGTGAATGCTAATTAGGCTTCAGCACAGACCTCGCTTCAGCATATTACCTCAAGGAATTTATCATTATGTCTCTCTGGACACAAGTTAAAGGGACTATAGCATCATAGAAATGTAGGACTGGAAGGGACCTCAGCAGGCCATCATTCCAGTCCCCTGCCCTGAGGGAGGACAAAGTATTAGCCTTGAATATGTCCATCTAATCCATACTTTCTAATCTATATCAAATATAAATTCCTGGCAGATGGTGCCCAATCTGTCACACTCATAATGTTCTTCAAAGGCATCATTATGGAATAAAAAGGGAACAATTATATTTGAGACATTTGTATCAATCTTTATAATTACAGGTAGCAGATGGCCTGTATGTTTGATTTTATAACCTGGGCAAAAAGTAATCAGCTGGGCTTTTTTATTTATCAAAACAAAATCTGTAACGATATATTGTCTCCCTGTAATCTCCTGCCTGCCGTTTAGTAAATTTGGCAAATTTCTGACAAGTATGTTGAAATTAGCATTCAACCATGCAATATATTTTAGTTGAACACTGTTGAATATGGAATAAACAGTAGTCTAAGAAATAGAATTAATATCATAATTAAAGAGACTAGCATGGCCTAAATGTTTTGGGATGATTTGCCACAGGATATAACATTTTTTCTGCAGTGATATCTCAATTAAACACTGTGAAAGGTTAGTTATTTCTTTTACATTGGCACATTTTTCATTTTCCATCAGAGGGAGCTGTTGGATCAAGCAGATACTGAAAACCAAGAACTCCAGCACAAGAAATAAAATAGGTGGTGCTAATGGTGAGTATGAATAGAAATGTGGGCAGTTTCCCATGCTACAGGGCTCCTAGATGTCTAAAAAGCACAGATGGTTTGGAGGGTTTGGGTGCTGTAGTTAAGTTTAAGAAATGACAGCATTCAGCTACTGCTGTACTAAGTTTTGGAAACCTCTTTAAAACTTTCTGATAAAATGGGGCTTGCAAGAGAAGAGCCGTGCAAAAATACAGTTATAGGGTCACTCATAGCTGCACTGTCCTAGGAGGAGACTGGGAAGAAATTGTGTCATGGAGAGAAATATTCCTCCCTTGCTTCCCCACTTGCTCCTGTTGTGGGGAGAGTACTTTGCTATAGCTCATTACAGGGTACAGCATACTATGCCTGCCCTCCCACTAGTGCCCAGTTAACTCTCCTGATTGAAGGACTCCACATCTATCCTGCCCATTTGCTTACAGTGGGGTGTAATGAACCCACAGACCCTATTCTCGCTCCCATGTAGCCTGCCGATGGTGTGGGGTTTTTATTAATATAATTCTCCTGATTGGTTGCCAGGTGGCTTGTACATACTGAACCTAAGCCTGGTCTGCACTTGTAACTTTGGCTAAGTTAGCTATGTCACTCAAGGGTGTGAAAAAATTTACACTCCTGAGTGACATAGCAACGCTGATCTAAGTGCTGGTGTAGACACGGCTAGGTCAATGGAAAAATTCTTCAGTTTACCTAGTTACTGCCTCTCAGGGGCAATGGAAAAACCTCTTCCATCACTGTAGGAATTGTCTGCTACAACACCACAGCTGCAGAACCATAGCTGTGCCACTGTAGCATCTATAGCAGGGTGGGCAATCTACGGCCTGGGGGGGGGCACATCCTTCCAGTCAGATGTTTTAATCCAGTCCTTGAGCTCCCGCTGGGAGCTGGGTTGGGGGCTTGCCCCGCTCCTGGAAGCAGCAGCACATCCCCCGTCCAGCTCCTATGCATAGGGGCAGCCAAGGGGCTCCGAACGCTGCCTCCGCCCCAAGTGCCACTCCTGCAGCTCCCATTGGCTGGGAACTGCTGCCCATGGGAGCTGCAGGGACAGCGCCTGTGGACAGGACAGTGTGCAGAGCTGCCTGGCCACCCCTCCGCTTAGGAGCTGGAAGGGGGACATGCCGCTGCTGCTGGGAGATGCTTGAGGTAAGTGCTGCCTAGAGCCTGCACCCCTGATCCCCCTCCTGCACCCAAACCTCCTGCCCTAGCCCTAATCCCCTTCCCACCCTCTGAACCCCTCAGTCCCAGCCCAGAGCACCCTCCTGCACCCCCAATCCCTCATCCCAGCCCCATCCCAGAGCTCGCATTCCTAGCTTGAGCCCTCACCACCACCCCACATCCCTGCCCCAGCCTGCAGCCCACTCCCACCCTGAACTGCTCATTTCTGGCCCTACCCCAGAGCCCACACCCCCAGCTGGAGCCCTCACCTCCTTCCATACCCCAACCCCCAATATCATGAGCATTCATGGCCCACCATACAATTTGCATACCCAGATACAGCCCTCGGGCCAAAAAGTTTTCCCACCCCGATCTATAGTCTAGACAAGCCTTCAGAGGTTTAGTTAATCACTATCAATATTTTTACCACTGGCTAAAGAGGGTCACTTTTTTTTAATTCCTTCTTTGGTAAGAAATTTCCAAAAATGTTTGGTTTTTTCATCAAAAACTAAAAACTTTTGGTCTAAATTTTGCCACTAAAGGATGGTACAAAAAGAGAGAGAAAGGGAACAAAACTAGTATTTTTGAATGAAACATACATTTTGCCATGAAAATTATCATTTTGTTTGAAAAAGCATTTTCCATTGAACAATAAAAGTGTCAATAGAAAATTTTTGACCAGCTTTTGTATTTTTCAGTATCACTTCATTTTTTAGGCCTTGATCCTGCAACATTAAAGTCAATGAGAGCTTTGCCATTAGCTTCAGTGAGCACAGATTCAAGCCTTTAAAACATTAATTTGTGTCTGCCATGCTGTTGTCCATTAACTGCATGTTGTTGGGGGAATATGTTTTCTAAACCTGTAACATGCATCACATTCCATGCTTCTGTCATTGTCACATTTTTGCTATTCTGTTTTTAACTGCAGCAAAATATCGATTAATTGGCAGAAACCCAAAGCTTAAATTTGAAACTTCCTTAATTTTATGAGAGTTTTATGGGGATAAATTTAAAAGTCTTCCCTGCCACTACTGTACAAGCATACTAGGAAGTCCAAGATAAGTAATACACTCTTTTCACAAAGTTGTACTGCCAGATGTTGACGTTCCTGAAGCACAAAAAAAAAAAAAAAAAAAAAAGGGAGTACATCAGCGATAATGGAATACAAGGGTTTTTGGCTCAAATCATTATATTTCCCTCTGTGATGAGAGGTGACTCTTTCAATCAGATAGTTTCAATTTAAGCAAATGGGACTGGCAGGGAAGATGTCCATCCAGATAGGAAAGAGGAGAAAGGTGCTTTTGCTTCATTCAAACGACGTAGTACACACAGTATAGAGGAACTTGGTTGTCTGAGGTTGTACTCACAGCAGTCAGTATAGAAATTCTATACTGAATATTGGAAATAGTCAGTATAGAATTTCTATACTGACTGCTGTGAGTACAACCTCAGACGACCAAGTTCCTCTATACTGTAAAGCTGGAATTTTCAGGAGTGTCTTTTCAGTAGGAGCACACATTCAAACTCAAAGGGACTTGTGCCCCTGAATCACTAATAGATTTTGAAAATTCTTCCCTAAACTCTGTACCGCAGGGACCACAACTTTCTCCATGTTCTGTACCTGTCCAAGCATTGTTGGTGTTCCAGTAATAATGACAGAATAAATTTCCAGGAGATTTGTAATACAGCAATTGCCTCAAACTGAAGGCTATAGCTTTTTCTAGCATTTAATGGACTTCTCAAGTGAAAGGCAATAAAAAATATGTGAACAGATGTTTTCACTCTTTTTTCCCCACTCCTGCATATATTACATAATTATATACTAAAGTGTTTTAATGGCTTATTGCAGGGTGTATTATACAAAGTAAAAGACAGAGAGAGCATGTTAGCACAAAGAATGAGCAAAGCCCTCACTTTTTAAAGGCCTTTGGAATTTAGCAGTTATTTGTTCCCTTTTCACCCATATTAAGCTTGAGAAATGAATAAGAAGTTATATATAGCAAATTTTGCCTCTTCCAGAAAACATCTTGCACTAAAAGGAGTTAGCCCCTCACCCATGAGCAAGCACCCAGCCTTATCAGCCTAGATTAGCACCTTACAATCGGGCTACAAAAAAAGGACCAAACTGTGATTCTAAGGGTCACTGCTTCCCCATTGCTCCAAGGGAGAAATAAACTACCAGCCCTTTCCCTGGTGCAGCGTACTCAACCTTCTGTGCCAGCTCAGCTGCACTGGCTGGCATCTTGCAGGGAGGGAAGCAAATATGCTGCTCACTTCCTACCCCACCCAGCTATACAGGAAAGGTAGCAGCAGCCTGGCAGTGACTGCTTCAATGTGGGTAGCCTGTACAGGAAAATAAGAGGCTCTTTTCTCCCCCTTCCTCCCCTACATGGGTATACAGCTGGGTTTATGGTTGAGCCCCTGATTACTTTGCTTCCCAAGAGATTGCGAAAGGATTTCTCCATTAGACAATTTTATTTATAACTCAGATCTTTCTTTGCCATCTTTCCATAGCAGGGACACAACATATTTTTGATTAGACTTGAAGAAATCTAGAACAATAATCACTCACTAAAGCAGTAGCTTACACAGTCAGAAGGAATTTTAGAAGCAATAACAAATATTAGCACATATGGTTCTTATTTATATATTTTGTTAACTACAGTATTATCAATATCTGCAAAGCACCATTTTTCCCCCATCACAGCTTGATCTTCATCAAGTGTAATTTAATCAGAAAAGCATGCTTGCTAGAACATTTAAAAAGCATGAATTTGGCTGACTTCTGTTTGTGGGATCCATGACAGATGGTGAGTAGAAGCCAGGTTGTAGGGAAACTGGGCTTTCTATGGAAGGTAATGCAAAGAATTGTCACCTGCAGTAGGGATTTAAGCATTTGTAAGCAGGGTCTGAATGAGGTTACCTCAGACTTCTAGTGACAAACTGGGGGAAAAGACTTCAGGAGCAGACCATATTTGCATAGAAACACCTATTCTGCCTAGGTGTTCAGCAAACAATTGCTTTGTCAAAGTGATCAATTTTGGCTGGTTTTGGGTTACAATTCACTTTAATATTGAATGCAGGGATAATGAAACGTTGGTATCCTTCTTGTATGAGTACAGGCCAGCAGAACTGTACTTAGCCTGTCCTGATTTGGGGTGGGGTGTCACTCTAAACTGTACCTTACTTGGTAAGCAGGCAGTAGAGATGCCAAATCCTAGTGAAAGTCAGGAAATGTTTTTTTGCTCTAGCTAGTGGTGTGGAGTCTACTTTAAGAGTCTTGAAGGGAATTTGACACTTTCCCCCCTGATCCAGGATTTAAAGCCACAGCTGTGGGAAATCAATTATTAAGAGTAGCGTTAAGTGGTGGAACCTCAGAATGCACCATTGTAGAAGTGGTAGTTAGCAGTAATTATAGCAGTAGAGGTATCAGTGCTAGCTGAGTGATTGTAGTGAATGGCAGGTAGCAGCTGATGGTGGTAGTGGTAACAGTGGTAGTTATATAGGGTTGAGGCAGCAACAGACAAGAACAGAGATAACAGCAGCAGTAGCAGTATGCCAGTTGCGGAGATGGCATAAGCACCACCAGAAACATTGCTTGACTGTCTCTCTTTTTTAGGAATGGGAGATGAACCGCACATGAACTCACCTCTGAACTCTGGGTCTTCACTAACCAAAGACAACCAACTGTGAGTGGGGTGCTGTGGAGGGAAAGGAGAGGGGCATGTTAAAGGAACTTTTGTTCATTGGAATTTCACACCACAAAGTGGGAAACTGAGGCAAGGGATATTGTGGGGTGGGTGTTTGCTTATGGTTACTTGCTTTTGACTAGTGAGTGTGGTGTTTTCCCAAATTAATGATGGGTTCTCTTTCCCTTTTAATAAGTTTCCTTTGTTAAACACAAACTCAGTATTTGAGGGTAGGAAAATATTGCCTCTGAGGTGCCCAGGTGGTGGTTAATTTTCCCAGATTAGTGAGTGGGGGCTTGAAATGCTTCGGTTTTGTATTGTTTGTTTAGAGGCAACTCTTATTGTACCTGAACCGGACTGCACCTCGCACCAGCAGACAGAAGGATTACACGTTGCAATGCTGAGAATTACACCAACTTTTAAGCACCTAGAAAATCATGACTGCAATCTACAAATCAAGGCCACTAGTCTTAGGTCCTTGCCATACGGTTACGGTTCCTATGGGAAGGGGTTCCTGCCCTGGGGTTAGGGTTCCTAAGGGTAGGGCACTTGGAGTAAGGGTTAGGGTTCCTATGGGTAGGACTCCCCACCTAGGGTTAGGGTTCCTATGGGTAGGGGACTTGGGGCTAAAGTTAGGGTTTGTATGTGTTGAAGCCCCTGCTCTACGGTTAGGGACCATGTGGGTAGGGGTTCCTGCTCTAGATTTAAAGTTCTTAGGGGTAGAGGACTTCAGGCGGTTGTTAGGGTTCCTATGCTTATGTAAGCAGAGTCAGGATGAGCTCTACCCTGACATCTGGTGGAAAGAATTTCAGAGAGTGTATTTGCATAGGCACACCTACCCCATCCCAGGCTGCTGAGCTGTGGGACTGCTTTGTGATTGAAATGACTCAACCTCAGTTGGGTGGTACTTGCTAGACAGGGGACATGGGTTCCAAAACCCAGTGAATTGAGAGAGGCTGGGGACAGGTATCTGTGCCTGGTGGTGCAGTCTCCTTGTGGAGCCAGAAGCACCAGTTCCACCCCCTCCTCTCTCCACTGTGGAATGTCACAGTTGATTTTTTTATTCCCTCAAGAATCTAGATACAGATTGCTGAGCTGAACTCACTTTGGGCTAATGGTGCACTAGCACTGGGGCTCCCCTACTAAGAGCTGAGATCACTCAGAGTTGAAATCACTAAAGAGCTGAAATTACTGAGCTGAGAGCACTGAGTACGGTGCTAACCAGTGGGGGAGCCTGAAGCTATACTGTGGAACAGAGCAGCTGGCGGAGTGGAGCAGTTTATGGGGATGGCTGGAACGGATCACGGGACAGCTGGTGGAGCGGAGCGGCTGGCAGAGCAGAGTAGCAGTGGGATGGGTGGAGGAGCAGAGTGGAGCGGCTGGTAAAGCGGAGCAGTTTGTGGAGAAGGTGGAAGCAGAACCCACGGAGAGGCAGGGCAGTTGGCCCCAGACCACTTAAAGTGCCCCTTTCTACCCAGGCTGTGGGGGAGGGACCTCTACAGATAAACTCTCGAACTCTGGGGTGGCATTGACCAGAGACTTTTGGGTTGTTGGACTTTGGGGTGATAGGACTTAAAACCCTAAGGGGAAATAGGACATTGCGAAACGTACTTGGAGGTGGGTTTTTGTTTATGGTTTGTGTTATAACCCTGTTTGTGATGTTTCTCCAATGGGATGCCGCATTGATTCCTTCCTTTATTAAAAAGATTTTGATACACTCAGACTCCGTGCTTGCGAGAGGGGAAGTATTGCCTCCTAGAGGCGCCCAGGGGGGTGTGGTATGTAAGTGTCCCAGGTCACTGGGTGGGGGCTCGAGCCGGTTATGCAGTGTGTTACTGAAACGGAACCCCTGGATACTGAACCCGGCCCTTGTTGCTGCCAACTCAGAGGGGCAGAAGGGTTACATTTTTGGGGGCTCGTCCGGGATCCCTGGGTCAGTACCCCTCGCAAGCACCTGTTGAGTGTTCCACTGTATTGGGAAATAATTGTGTTTATATTTTGAGGAAACTACTGTTTGTATAATGGCTAATATGTCGGGTTTGTTGGGCCCCAGTCCTGCAGCCTCTAGCTCAGGGGCAGCAGACGCAGCCTATGATTGGGCAAAAGCACTGGGGCATATATTGGAAAAGATTGTGTTGGCCTATGCTATGTCGAACTCTTGTCGTAAGTTAAGGTTATTTGCTGGGGAAGAGGAGTTTGAACCCTGGTTGGAGCATACTACTGAAATGCTGCGGGAGTGGGCCGTACCCGATGTATAAAAGCGACGATGTCTAATAGAGAGCCTTAGTGGCCCAACATTAGATGTAATTCACACCCTGAAGCTCATTGACCCTGGGGTCAGTGTGAAGGACTGCCTAGAGGCCCTTGATAATACCTTTGGGAGCGTAGAGGGCCCTGAGGACAGTTACTGTAAATTCATTAATTCCTGACAGCAAAGCGGTGAGAAAATTTCAGCCTATATACAGAGGCTGGAGAGACTACTTCAGAGAGCTGTTATGAGGGGAGCAGTGACGGATGAGCAGATGGATCAGACCAGACTGGCTCAAGTTGTAAGAGGGACTCAGTATCAGAACCCGATCCTACTTCATCTCCGACTAAGAGAATGGCAGGAACATCCCCCAAGTTACTCCCAGCTGATAAAGGAGGTCAGGGAAGAGGAAGAAAGGCAGGCGACCTGCGAGTGTTGGAAAGCCCAAACATTGGAACCAGCCAGCACAACGCCACCGCCAATGGCCAGTGTACTAATGGTGAGCACCACAGAGGAACTTGCCCAACAAATGCAGGTCCTGACAGAACGGATAGCTGAGCTGCAAAGCATCATTGACCAAGCTAAGATTTCCAGGAATAAGGAGCCTCAGACTGACCAGGGAGAAGTCAATATCTAGAGTCACCGTCCCACCTCGGCAAAGGGGGAAAGGACAATTCTTCTGCTACCGGTGTGGTCAGGATGGGCACAGTGCTGCTAACTGCCATAAGGAAGAGAACCCCTCCTTATTGTATGAAAAGCTGAGGATTAGTTGGAAGAGATCCAGTAGCTGCCAGAAGGTCCAGGGACGGAGACCACCTAGGCCTACAGGATTTGAAGATTCCCCCAGAAGAGACCATCCAGCTGGGATCCCTGCAGGACTGATAGGGCCTCGAGCAGAGGTCATGGTGAGGATTGAAGGGGCGGAGTGTAAAGCCATGCTTAACACTGGATCTCAAGTGACTATTATATTTCAGTCATTCTACCAACAGATGCTTAGGCACCTGCCCATGCAGCCACTGACTGGCATTGGTCTGTGTGGCCTCAGCATGGATGAATACCCCTATCAAGGGTATGTCATAGTGCACCTGGAATTCCCAGAGGAGGTTGCTGGGGTAAAGCAAGAGGTAGACACAGCTGCCTTAATATGCCCTGACCCGAAAGGGACCTCTGATGTGTCTGTGCTGATAGGGACCAACTCCAGCCTCTTCAAGGTGCTCGCAGATTACTGCAGACAACGGGCTGGGGACCAGTACCTGAGTACCCTGATGATCCATACGCTTTGTGCTGAAGCCTATAGGAAGATTGAGAGCGCTAAAAAGGAGACATCTGAGCTACCAATTGGAGCACTGAAGTACATGGGTACAACCCCCTTAGTAGTGCCTGCAAGGACGGAGCAAGAAGTACTTGTCATGAGTACCAGGCTGAAAGGCAGTAAAGGGGCATTAGCAATGATAGAGCAGCCGGCTGAAGGAGAGCTCCCGGAAGGAGTGCTGGTCCCCAGTGGAGTCATAACCCTACCTGCTGAAGCCCAGGAAAAGGTGACTATACTGATTACTAATGAAACAAGTAGAGATGTTGTTGTGAGGCAAGGACAAAAGATAGCAGACCTCTTTGAGCCTGAATCAATTGTAAAACCCCAGTGTGAGACTCAAGTGCCAACAATAGACCCAGCAAAGTTTGACTTTGAAGATTCACCATTGTCCGAGGAGTGGAAAGATCGCCTAAGAAGGAAACTTTGTGAAAGATCCAAGGTGTTCTCATTGCATGAGTGGGATGTGGGATGTGCAAAAGGAGTAGAGCACAATATCAGACTACATGACTCTCGACCTTTCAGAGAGAGATCTAGGAGGCTTGCTCTATCCGAGATGGAAGATGTGCGACAACATCTTCAAGAGCTGGCTGCAAATGGCATCATTACAGAGTCTCGCAGCTCATACGCCTCACCCATTGTGGTGGTCCGTAAAAAGAACGGGAAAATCCGGATGTGTATTGACTACCGCACCCTAAACCGCCGTACTGTGGTTGACCAGTATACAATGCCTCGAGTCCAAGATGCCTTAGATTGTTTGCTGGGAAGCCAGTGGTTCTCTGTGTTGGATCTTCAGAGTGGATACTACCAGATCCCTCTGGGTGAAGAAGATAAGGAGAAGACAGCCTTCATCTGCCCATTAGGGTTTTATCAGTTCGAACGCATGCCCCAAGGGATTTCTGGAGCACCTGCCACATTTCAACGTCTTATGGAGAAAGTTGTGGGAGACATGAATTTACTGCAAGTGTTAGTTTATTTGGATGACCTGATTGTGTTTGAAGAACTTTGGAGGAGCATGAAGAAAGACTTCTTAAAGTGCTTGATAGGCTGGAGGATTATGGTTTGAAGCTTTCAATTGACAAATGCCGGTTCTGCAGGACCTCGGTGAAGTATGTGGGTCACATCGTGTCCCAAGAGGGTGTGAGTACTGATCCTGATAAAATAGAAGCACTCACTACATGGCCACGTCCAAGCAACTACAGAGAACTCAAGACCTTCCTTGGGTTTAGTGGTTATTACCGCAGATTTGTGAAAAACTATGCTACAATTGTAAAACCCCTCAATGATCTTACCAGGGGATATCAGTCCAGCAAGGACAAATCTAAGACCAAGAATAAAGGGCCTTCCGTGCAGAGACACTATGGCTCCTTCGTACCCTTTGGGCCATGGTGGGATGAGAGATGTGAAAGGGCTTTTCGAGAAATCATTACTTGCCTAACTCATGCCCCAGTCCTAGTCTTTGCTGACCCAAGCAAGCCATTTATCCTGCATACTGATGCCAGTTTGGAGGGTCTGGGGGGAGTACTGTACCAGGAGGTGGAAGGCAAGCGTAAACCTGTAGCCTTTGCCAGCCGAGGACTGTCTGATAGTGAAACCCCCTATCCCACCCACAAGCTGGAGTTCTTGGCCTTGAAATGGGCCATCACTGAGAAATTTAGAGACTACTTGTATGGGGCTCAGTTCCAGGTGTGGACAGACAACAACCCACTGACTTATGTGTTAACAAGTGCTAAACTGGATGCTACAGGGCAAAGATGGGTAGCTGCTTTGGCTAGCTATGACTTCAGCATTCAATACTGATCAGGGAGAAGCAATGTAGATGCAGATGCATTGTCCAGGCGTCCACAGGCACAAGAAGTTGCTGTGATACCCACGGATGGAGTGAAAGCTATTTGCAGTGTGAGTCGCCGAGAGCCGGAGGCCCATGAGAGCCTTCATGGATGTGTTGCTGAAACTTTGGGCCTACCCCCTGAATGCGTGCCTTCTGCTTCAGTAAACTATATTGCTTTGGACCAATCTCCCTTGCCCATGCTCAATGCGGCTGACTGGCAGGAAGCCCAGCTGCAAGATATTGACATTCGTGATACACTACTTGCCAAAAGGGAGGGGCGAGGCCCAGCTGCGGTTGTCCCACCTACCCCAGAGGGCAAACTACTATTGAGAGAATGGACCAAACTAAAACTGATTCAGGGAGTGCTACACCGCACGACCACAGACCCTCTACAAAAGCAATGGAATCAACTAATGCTGCCGAAGGATTACAGAGCCCTGGCCATGAGGGCCCTGCATGATGACTTTGGACACTTAGGGATGGAGAGGACCCTGGAACTTATCCGCAGTAGATTCTATTGGCCATGGATGGCTGAAGATGTTCGCAGGAAATGTGAGACCTGCGCGCGATGTGTTCAAAGGAAAACTCTGCCCACAAGGGCTGCTTATCTGAAGAACATCACCAGCAACAAACCTCTGGAGCTGGTTTGCATTGATTTCTTGTCTTTAGAAGTGGACAAGAGGAATATTGGGAACATTCTAGTAGTGACCGACCATTATACGCGATATGCACAGGCATATCCCACACGTGATCAGAGGGCCACCACTCTCCTTCGAGTACTGTGGGAAAAATATTTCTCAGTTTATGGATTCCCAGCCCGGATACACTTGGATCAGGGACGAGACTTTGAGAGTCACCTTCTGAAGGAGGTGCTGAGGATAGCAGGTATTAAAAAGTTGAGGACAACGCCTTACCACCCGCAAGGTGACCCTCAGCCAGAGAGGTTCAACCGAACCCTATTAGATATGTTAGGGACTTTGCGGCCAGAGCAGAAGGCAACCTGGAGCCAACATGTTGCATTTCTGGTGCATGCCTACAACGCCACAAAGAACGATGCTACGGGAGTCACCCCATATCTCTTGATGTTTGGGCGAGAACCAAGACTACCCATAGATCTGTGCTTTGGTGTATCAGAGGATGGCGATAGCTATGAAACCCATCAGCAATATGTATCCCGACTACAAGAAAAGCTACGGGATGCTTATCACTTAGCTACGACTGCAGCTCGGAAAAACACAGACCGCAACAAACAGCGATATGATGCTAGGGTGCGCCTGCAAGAGCTCCAGCCAGGGGGCAGAGTACTGCTGCGAAATTTTGGTATTGCTGGAAACACAAGATAGCTGACAGATGGAAGGCAATACCTTACTTAGTGATGGAAAAGCTAGGAGACCTGCCGGTCTACAAGATCAAACCTGAAGAGGGTCCAGGGAAGCCAAAGGCAGTGCATAGAAACCTTTTGCTCCCAGTGGGGGAATTGGTAGGCAGCCCTTATGAGATGGGCCACAACAGGGCAACTGGGCAGAACGAAGGTGCCGTACCAAAGCCGGCTTCAAACGTGGACAGCCGGCCTCCTGCAGCTAACCTACCCCTACTCAGCACATCTGACAGTGAGTCTGAGGAGGAAGACACAACCATGGTGTATCCTGGGATGAAGACAAGATTCCTGTCTCAATCAGCTGAATCAAAAGAGAGCACTTCCTCTTCTGCCCTAAACCCTTTGGCAGAAGTATTTAGGCCCATTCCTGACACTCCTGAACCACTGGTGGAACCCTCGTGTGATGACATACACAGGTTATTGGACAGTGGTGACACACAGATGGAAGATGACCTGAACACCTTCAACCTAGAAATGCAGGGGCCTATGCCAGTATCCGAGGGGAACTCACAGGAAACCTCCCCATCCGTCATTCAAGAGGATGTCCCCCCTACCACAGCAACAGAGATTCTCAATAGGTGAGACAGGGTAACAAAGCTGGTGAAACAGTTAACTTACGATGCACCTGGGGTGATTAGTGAGGAGCCTATACATTTAGCACACAGGTTTGTGGAAGCTGAAGTGGGCTATCTGAGGCCCTTTGGAGGGGACCAATGAGTTGGTATAGTAGGGAATGTGATTGTCGGGACGACAAATTCTCGGCTGGGGGGAGGATGTAAGCAGAGTCAGGATGAGCTCTACCCTGACATCTGGTGGAAAGAATTTCAGAGAGTGTATTTGCATAGGCACGCCTATCCCATCCCAGGCTGCCGAGCTGTGGGACTGCTTTGTGACTGAAATGACTCAACCTCAGTTGGGTGGTACTTGCTAGACAAGGGACATGGGTTCCAAAACCCAGTGAATTGAGAGAGGCTGGGGACAGGTATCTGTGCCTGGTGGTGCAGTCTCCTTGTGGAGCCAGAAGCACCAGTTCCACCCCCTCCTCTCTCCACTGTGGAATGTCACAGTTGATTTTTTTATTCCCTCAAGAATCTAGATACAGATTGCTGAGCTGAACTCACTTTGGGCTAATGGTGCACTAGCACTGGGGCTCCCCTACTAAGAGCTGAGATCACTAAGAGTTGAAATCAATAAAGAGTTGAAATTACTGAGCTGAGAGCACTGAGTACGGTGCTAACCAGTGCGGGAGCCTGAAGCTATACTGTGGAACAGAGCAGCTGGCGGAGTGGAGCAGTTTATGGGGATGGCTGGAGCGGATCACGGGACAGCTGGTGGAGCGGAGCAGCTGGCAGAGCGGAGTAGCTGTGGGACGGGTGGAGCGGCCCACAGAGCGAGCGGAGCCGAGCAGTTTGCAGGGAGAATTGGAGCAGCTCATGGAGCAGAACAGCTGGTGGAGCAGAGCAGTTTGTGAGGATGGCTGGAGGAGCAGAGTGGAGCGGCTGGTAAAGCAGAGCAGTTTGTGGAGAAGGCGGAAGCAGAACCCACGGAGAGGCAGGGCAGTTGGCCCCGGACCACTTAAGGTGCCCCTTTCTACCCAGGCTGTGGGGGAGGGACCTCTACAGATAAACTCTCGAACTCTGGGGTAGCATTGACCAGAGACTTTTGGGTTGTTGGACTTTGGGGTGATAGGACTTAAAACCCTAAGGGGAAATAGGACATTGCGAAACATACTTGGAGGTGGGTTTTTGTTTATGGTTTGTGTTATAACCCTGTTTGTGGTGTTTCTCCAATGAGATGCCACATTGATTCCTTTCTTTATTAAAAAGATTTTGATACACTCAGACTCCGTGATTGCGAGAGGGGAAGTATTGCCTCCTAGAGGCGCCCAGAGGGGTGTGGTATGTAAGTGTCCCAGGTCACTGGGTGGGGGCTCGAGCCGGTTATGCAGTGTGTTACTGAAAAGGAACCCCTGGATACTGAACCCGGCCCTTGTTGCTGCCAACTCAGAGGGGCAGAAGGGTTACACTTATGAGACTTGGAATTAGGGTTAGGGGTTCTATGGGTAGGGGTCCCCCTTTAGGGTAAAGTTTCCTATGGTTGGGAACTTGAGGGCTAGGGTTTGGGTTCCTATGGGTTGGATTTGGGTTCTTACGCATACGGGGATAGAGATAGAGTTCCTATGCGTAGGGGTCTCCCCTAGAGATAGAGTTCCTATGGGTAGGAGTCCCTGCTGAATGGTTAGAACTCCTATGGGTAGTGGTCCCAGCCCTAGGATTAGAGTACCTAGTGCAGGGACGCCTACCCATAGGAATAGGATTCCTATGGGTAGGGGTTCCCACACTAGGGCTAGGGTTCCTATGCATAGGGGACTTTGGGTTAGGGTTGCTATGGGTAGGGGTTTCTGCTCTAGGGTTAGAGTTGCCATGGGTAGGCATTTGGGGCTAGCGTAAGGGCTCCTATGTGTAGAGATTCCAGCCCTAAGTTTAGGGTTCCTATGGATAGGGGCCCCTGCACTAGGACTCCTACAGATAGGGGACTTGGGTCTAGGTTTAGGGTACCTGTAGATAGAGGTCTTTGGGCTTGGGTTTGGAGTCCTATGGGTAGGGGTCCCATAACTAGGGTAGGTATTGGATTTGGGTCTAGGGTTACAGTTCCAATGGGTAGGGGTCCTCCTTAGGATATGGTTGTCTATGGGTAGGAGACTTGGGTATAGGGTTAGGGTTCCTATGGAGAGGGGTCCCCACCGAATGGTTAGGGATCCTATGGGTAGCGGTCCCAGCGCTAGGATTAGAATTACTATAGGTAGAGGTCCCTGCCCTAAGTATAGGGTTCCTATGGGTAGGGGTTCCCACCCTAGAGTTAGGGTTCCTAAGGCTACAGGACTTTGGGTTAGGGTTAGGGTTCCTATGGGTAGGGGTCCCTGCCCTAGGTATAGGGTTCCTATGGGTAGGGATCCATGATCTAGGGTAAGGGTTCCTAATGGTAGGGGCGTTGGGGTTATGTTTAGGATTCCTATGGTTATGGGGGGGGTCTATTGCGTGGGAGGGATAGCTCAGTGGTTTGAGCTTTGGCCTGCTAAACACAGGGTTGTGAGTTCAATTCTTGAGGGGGCCATTTAGGGAACTGGGGATTGGTCCTGGGTTTGGACTAGATGACCTCCTGACGTCCCTTCCAACCCTGATATTCTATGACGCAGGATTACCTGGGCTAGGGTTAGGGTTCCCATGGGTAGCGGTCCAGCTTTAGGGTTAGAGTTCCTGTGGCTAGGGGTCTCGCCAGTAGGAACCCTAACAATAGCTCCAAGTGCCCTACCCATAGGAACCCTAACCCTAGAGCAGGGAGCCTTACTGTCAGGAAACATGACTCTATGGCTGGGAGACCTGTATTAAGGTGCCTTCATGGGTAACAACTGAGAATACCAAATTCAGGACAAACTGCCGAGAAATAGGGCAGACACCACCCCAAAACTGGTGGTTATTCTCCCATAAGATATACCAAACCAGCAACAAAAGTAAACTTCTGGCTAACAAGAAGTCAAAAGAGCAGTCTCCTCAGGTATCCCAGTCCTTGTATCGCCACCAAAAACAATCTCTGGTTCAGAGGGAAGACTGAGTAGCTGAATCTGCAGAGCAGGACAACTGTGTGGTTGATCTCTCAAGAATACAGGGGATGAAGTGCCACGTTTACAATGGCACCATGGCCCATACTTGGAAGGGGCCCATAATGACTGCATGTGGCCCCACAAAGAGTTAATCCATCCCTGGCCACAGCCTGGCAATGAGTTGCAAGGTGTGCTGGGAGTTGTAGTTCTCATGCCAGGGCATTCCGCCTGGCCCCTTGGACGTGCGCCATCATCTGCACTACAAGTCCCGGAATGCCTTGCGCCTGCTGCAAGCCACCCTGGTTGAAGTGGGTGGTGGTGGAGAAGACCAAAAAAAGGAAATGGTGCAGGGAGAGGGTTTCCGCCACACGGTATCAGGCAAATACAAGAAAAATGTATTGAACAAACAATGAAAACACTGAACAGCTTCATGCTATCAAATGCTGTTGTCAGATCAGTCAATAGAGGATTACAGATGATCCTCAGCATGAGGGGATGCAAGGTCAGGTACTTTTTAATGGAGATCTCACTGACTCCTTTCACATTTCAAATGGAGTCAAACAAGGTTGTGTCCTTGCTCTTGTATTGTTCAACCTCTTCTTCACCCAAGTTCTCAACTATGTTACAAATGGGCTCAACAGAGGCATATACATCAGATACAGACATGACGGCTCAGTCTTCAATCTTACAAGGCTTACTTTTGTTTTTTCTTTAACAGAACTACTAATAAGAGAAGCACTCTTTCAGATGATTGTGCCCTCCTAGCACACACACAGGGAGATCTCCAGTGCATTGTAGATCGCTTCGCTGAAGTATCAAAATTTTGGCCTCACAAGCAGCCTGGAGAAAGCTGTGGTGTTGCACCAATCATCTTCACTGCTCCATGCCATATCCCCTAGCATATCCATTAGTGGAATCCAACTAAAGCAAATTGACAGTTTTACCTCTCTCGGCAGCAACATCTCCAGTGATGGATCTTGACAAAAGAGATCATGAATAGTATACAGAAAGCTTCTCGGTCATTAGGAAAAGCTATGTAGTATAGTCCTGAAATCCCACAAGATAACCCTCTCAACAAAAATAAAACTTTATAATGCTTTTGTGCTCACATCTATTCTCTGACTGTGCGACCTGGACACCATACAAATGGCATATCAAACAGCTGGAGGCCTTCCATATGCGGTCTCTGCGCATCATTATTGGGATCTGCTGGCAGGACAAAATTACCAGCCTGGAGGTTCTCCAAAAGTAAAATGCCATAAGCATCAAGGCTAAGCTGATAAAAGCCCAACTACACTGGGTTGGACACATCATTGGGATGCCTGAATATTGACTCACCAGAAAAATTTTCTATGGAGAATTGGCACAAGGACACCGGAATCAAGGCCGCCCCAGAAAGGCTTTCCAAGCCTTTGAAGAGGACAGAAACTGATTGTTAGCTACAAGGGAAAAGCATCATACTATTGCTATAGCTACCAAGATGCTCACCAATGACTGTCTGCCCGATCTGCTCATGAGCATGCGTGTCACACTTTGGACTTCAATCACTCCAGAATCCACAAAAAGAGAGAGCATGAAAACGTGATTGTTGAACCGACAGACTACATGCAAAAACTTACTACTTTGGTGGCTATTCAACTGTCTAATACAGCTCACAGTCAGGAAGTCTATTTTGCCTGATATTTAGCCTACTTTTTTTTTCCCCCTGAATTTTCTCTCAGACTTTCATGTTTACACTCTTTAAATATGTAGACTGTTATCATACTCTACAAAGCCTTTCCTTATGGCTTAGCAAAGTTATATATACACTTGTTTTCCCGTCTTAACCATTTATGTTGGTCGTCTTCGAACTCCCTCTAAAGTGTTTCTCTCAAGAAGAGAGGTCCATAGGTGCTGGAACTAGGGGCCCTGGGAGTGCTGCTCTACCCCCCTGGCTTGAAGTGGTTTCTATAGTATACAGAGTTTACAGTTTGGTTCAATGGCTCTCAGCAACCCCAAATTAACCTCTGGCCTATTAGGAGAATTTTTATACAACCTCCTTTCAGGCAACCTAGATGAACCACTCCACACATCCTTCAAAGAAATAACAGCTGGGGAAGAAAGTGACACTGCTGGAATCCATGGAACCTCTGGGAGCACAGCTGACATCAGCAGTTAGGGTCAGAAGCCTCCCTCCAGCTCTAATAACACCAGGTTATTATCTTAAAAGCCACAAAGAGGCTAGATGAGATCCAGTTATCTCTTCTCTTGGGTGTAAGACTGTAAGAGCCCTGTAGGCTTCATGGCGATATTGGCAGGGAGCTCATTTGTAAAGACATTCCTTTGCCCTATTTTTCCCTTGGTAATCTCCAGAAATTCCCAGGACAATAGCCTGCTTGTTTTTTTAAGTATTGGTTTTCCACACAGTTCCAACCTTTCTCCTGAGCAGGTCTGCTCACTCCAGAGCAGTGTCTATTCTGCTTCAGCCTATCTGGCTTGGGAAGCCATGAATACTTTAGACAGACTGAATAGAGCTCTCTGCCTCTTTGTTTTGTTTGGCATTAGCCAGAAGATAACTAATTTATTGGTTTCAATGTTACTGTTAAAGCAGCAAAGAATCCTGTGGCACCTTATAGACTAACAGAGGTTTTGGAGCATGAGCTTTCGTGGGTGAATACCCACTTCCTCAGATGCATGCATGCATCTGAGGAAGTGGGTATTCACCCACGAAAGCTCATGCTCCAAAACCTCTGTTAGTCTATAAGGTGCCACAGGATTCTTTGCTGCTTTTACAGATCCAGACTAACACGGCTACCCTCTGATACTTAATGTTACTGTTGTCAGTCTGGTTTATGATTGCATCAGATTGGCTCTCCCAGACTACTCCTTGGATTGGGATGTGGTTTGTTAAAGTTTGGCATGTTTATAATGGAAAAGCTCACTAGTTTGAGGGGAGATTCTGTTACACAACACAGTATTGCATGGTATCCAATTTATATGTTATACAAAACATCTTGAAGTGATGAACACCCTCACAATTTTAACCTTATTAATTATTAGTGGTTGGATTAAGAACTTGACTGATCATAACCACAGAGAGTTTACAAATATTTGTGGGTATGGATGGGGTTTACTTTTTAAAAATCTTCTGGAAGACTTATATAGTTGCTGAAGTTATTCCTCCTACATGGGCTCACTGGTTCCAGTGGAGGTCTCTCACACACATTCAAAGGTAGCATTTAGCTCAGTTAGCACGATGGGCCAGATTCTTTGCTCCATACAGCTTCTTCTAAGCGCAGCAGAAAGGGGAGGCCTTATTCTCTGCCAGTCATGAGTGAAGGTTAGAGCTCCTCCAGCCTGCACCTTCTGGCAATGGTCTCCACAAGACCATCAACCAGCTAGGGATAGCCAGAGTGCATCATGCTCTGGTTATTCCTCCTCCCTGCTTTGACACCGTGCCTTTAGAATTCTAGATCAGGGGTAGGTAAACTTTTTGGCCTGAGGGCCACATTGGGTTTCCAAAATTGTATGGAGGGCCAGTTAGAGGAAGCTGTGCCTCCCCAAAAAGCCAGGCATGGCCTGGTCCTCGCTCTCTATCTGACACCCTCCCGCTCCCATCCGACCCCCCCCCCCCACTGCTTCTTACCCACTGATGGCCTCCTTGGGACTCCTGCCCCATCCAACCCATCCCCCGGCCCCCCCTGCTCCATTCACCCCTCCCTGTCTCCAACTGCCCCCCAGCACCCCATCCAACCCCTCCTCCTTCCTGACTGCCTCCCCTGGGACCCCTGCTCCCTCCCTCTGGTTGCCCTGACCCCTATCCACACCCCCACTCCCTGAACACCACCCTGAATTCCCCTGCCCTGTATTCAAGCCCCCTTGCTCCCTGCCCCCTTACCGCACTGCCTGGAGCACAGTGGCTGGCACTGCTACAGCCGCACTGCCCAGAGCACCAGGACAGGCAGTCATGCTGCCTGGCTGGAGCCAGCAATGCCACCACGCAGTACAGAGCCTGAGGTCAAGCTCTGCAGCTGTGCTGCCCGGCAACAGCTTGCAGCCCTGCCGTCCAGAGCATTGCGCTGGCGGTGCACTAAGCTGAGGCTGCGGAGGAGGGGGAAGAGTGGGGAAGGGGCCGGGGGCTAGCCTCCGGGACGAGGAGCTCAGGGGCCTGGCAGGACAGTGCCGCAGGCCGGATGTGGCCGCGGGCCATAGTGTGCCCATCTCTGCTCTAGATTCTACGTAGTTTCTTTTTAACTCTCATTTCTCACACAAAGGCTTCCTTGCAGAGCGATCCTTGATGAGGCAATTACTACATAATTTCCTTACAGTGCTTAGTTTGTAATGAAAAAGGTACCAGGTTTCAAGCTGGCTGGCTGGAGAGCGGTGACTATTGGCCAGGTGTCCAGCTCTGAAGGCAGCACCACCGCCAGCAGCAGCACAGACGTAAGGGTGGAATGGTATGGTGTATTGCCACCAGCACGTCTGCCCTGCTACTGGTAACAGCGCTGCCTTCAGAGCTGGGTGGCCAAGGAGTGGCAGCTGCTGGCCGGGAGCCCAGAGATGCTGGGGCTATGAACTACCAAGCATGGAGGTACTGGGGCTCATCCCTAGCAAGCCCCGACATAAATTAAGCACCGTTTTCTTGTTAAAGTGGAGAGAGGGCCAACAAAGAAGAGAATGGAGAGAGCGGAGAGTGTTTAAAGGTTGTGTATGAATTCCCATTGTATTCCACCTTGATCTAGGCAGGTTTTCTCCCTATCCTTGTTTAATATTTCTACCCTTATTCTGAGTCTCTGTCTCTCTCTCTCTCTGTGAGGGAGGAAGATTTATACCCAAAGAAAATGGGAGATGTGAGTTTTGGTGTATGAAAAATAAAATTATTTTATTAGAAAGAACAATAGTTGAGCATTAGTTTTTGACTTTTCCTTTCTGGCTAACACTTAACCTACTTTAAATTGAAGCTAACTGAAGTCCCACTGAAGATGACATGACTGGTGGTGTTGCTGTACTACAATAACAATAGAAGCAATCCTGTTCAACTTATTCATAAGTGATCTGGAGAAAGGGGTAAACAGTGAGGTGGCAAAGTTTTTTGCATATGATATTAAACTGCTCAAGATAGTTAAGACCTAAGCAGACTGTGAAGAACTTCAAAAAGCTCTCACAAAACTAAGTGATTAGGCAACAAAATGGCAGATGAAATTTAATGTGGATAAATCTAAAGTAATGCACATTAGAAATAATAACCCCAACTATACATACAATATGATGGGAGGCTAATTTAGCTACAACTAATCATGAAAGAGATCTTGGGGTCATTGTGGATAGTTCTCTGAAGATGTCCATGCAGTGTGCAGAGGCCGTTAAAAAAGCAAACAGGATGTTAGCAATCATTAAAAAAGGGATAGAGAATAAGATGGAGAATATCTTATTGTCCTTATATAAATCCATGGTATGCCCACATCTTGAATACTGCTTACAGATATGGTCTCCTCAACTCAAAAGAGATATACTGGCATTAGAAAAGGTTCAGAGAAGGGCAACTAAAATGATTATGGGTTTGGAACGGGTCTCATATGAGGAGAGATTAAAGAGGCTAAGATTTTTCAGCTTGGAAAAGAGGAGACTAAGGCGGGATATATAGAAGTAGATATAAAATCATGAGTGGTGTGGAGAAAGTGAATAAGGAAAAGTTATTTACTTGTTCCCATAATATAAGAACTAGAGGTCACCAAATGAAATAATGGACAGCAGGTTTAAAACAAATATAAGGAAGTTCTTCACACAGCGCACAGTCAACTTGTGGAACTCCTTGTCTGAGAAGGTTGTGAAGGCTAGGACTATAACAGGGTTTAAAAGAGAACTAGATAAATTCATGGAGGTTAAGTCCATTCATGGCTATTAGTCAGGATGGGTAAGGAATGATGTCCCTAGCCTCTGTTTGTCAGAGGATGGAGATGGATGGCAGGAGAGAGATCACTTGATCATTACCTGTTAGAGTCACTCCCTCTGGGGCACCTGGCATTGGCCACTGTCAGTAAACAGGATACTGGGCTGGATGGACCTTTGGTCTGACCCAGTACGGCCATTCTTATGTACAAGGTCAATGTTTATATTTATGGCTGAGTGATGAGAGAAAGAATGGCTGGATTTGAGAACTTAAGCTTCCTATTTTACTTGTGTACTGATAAAGAAATAACAAATCTGAACTGATAAAGTCAACAGCTCTATTGTTTTTTAACAACATCCACTCCATCAAACCTCCCTAACTTATTTCAGTATCCAATTTTTGGTATTTTAGGGAACCTTCTATTTCTAATGGCTTAAGCATAACAACATTATAAAAATAATAGATTTGTGGGTTTTATTTGCCTTCTGGTTCTTGTGCTTTAGGGCCAATTTTTTAAAGATTTTTCTCCACCATCATGAGGGCCACAAATGTTTTATTTCACTGAAAGAAGAGATTCTCACATTCGTGACTCTGGGAACTGGGACTTTGAAGAAAAATACCAACATTGCAAGATTTGTGGTAAAATCATGAGAATCAGCAACACTGCAGGACCAGTGAACCATTCCTATTTCATACTGTATTCATCTAGTTTTTTTTTAAAACCTTGTTTCTCCATGCAGATGTCTTATTTATATACTCAAAATGAGAGGGGAATGTCTAGCAAAAAGTGGTGCTCCTTGAAGCAAGTGTCTGTCCTGGTGAATGTGATCAGTATTTTCAAAGTCTGGGCCTTTCTGACAAGAATCCTATCAAATGCAGGCAGCCAGTGATTTAAAACTAGCATCTAATTTAAAAGTTGGCAATTGTAAATTGGCAGAGCAAACCCACAGGACCATTAAATGTTACTCCCTGAGGTTTTATTCTCTACACATAGAGGCCCATAGTTACTAACATATGGACATTTTCACAACAAATCGTTTTCCAAATAAGTCAGGCTGCTCCATCTCTTCTTCCCCCTTATCTTTCATCCAGCTGCTTCCACTCCCCTCCGGCTCCTGACAGCGGCTGAACTCTTTGCCTTGCACACACTCTTCTTCTGGCAGCAGCACCCTCCCAATCATCTCTCTCAGCAGAGGTCAGCTCCAGTTTTGCTCTCTGCTGTGAACAGAAGAGATGCAGATGAAGAGGTCAAAGCTTGAGGCAGTTCCTGTCACAGGCGCCGACTTTCCAAAGTGCCAGGTGGTGCTCGATTTCCCCTGGCTATGCCCCCCCCTCACTCCACCTCATCTCTTTCCACCCAGTTCTGCCCCTTTCCCCAAGTGTGCCACATCCTCGTGTAACCCTTCTGCCCCTCTGAGTTGGCAGCAACAAGGGCCGGGTTCAGTATCCAGGGGTTTCGTTTCAATAACACAATGTCAAACCAGCTCGAGCCCCCACCCAGTGACCTGGGAAAATCTTACACACACCCGTAGGTGCCTCGAAGAGGCAATACTTCCCCTCTCACAAGCACGGAATCTCGGTGTAGTAGAAAAGGTTTAATTACATGAGATAAACAACAAGCATTAAATTGGGAAAACGCCTTAACTAGAGTTCATAGACCAAACGATGAGCAAAGACCCACCCCAGGAAATTGGGCCGTGTCCTTTTCCCTGGGCTCTTGAGTCCAGCAACCCCCAAATCACCCACAGTCCCAAAAGTCCCACAATCCAAAAATCTCTGTCCTGGGTCAGGGCAGCCCCAAAGTTCGAGAGTCTATCTGCAGACATTCCTCCCCCCCAGCCTGGGTAGAAAGGGGCACCTTACGAGGTCCAGGGCCAACTGCCCTGCCTCTCCGTCGGGTTCTGCTTCCGCCTTCTCCACAAACTGTTCTGCTTTACCAGCCGCTCCGCTCTGCTCCTCCAGCCGTCCTCACAAACTGCTCCGCTCCGCTCTGCCAGCTGCTCTGCTCCACCAGCTGTCCCATGAGCTGCTCCAGCTGTCCCCGCAAACTGCTCGGCTCCGCTCACTCTGTGGGCCGCTCCAGCCGTCCCCACAAACTGCTCCACTCCACTCTGCCAGCTGCTCTGTTCTGCAGTATAGCTTCAGGCTCCCCCACTAGTTAACACAGTGCTCTTAGCTCAGTAATTCCAGCTCTTTAGTGATTTCAACTCTTAGTGATCTCAGCTCATAGTAGGGGAGCCCCAGTGCTAGTGCACCATTAGCCCAAAGTGAGTTCGGCTCAGTAACCTGTATCTAAATTCTTAAGGAAATAAAAAATCAACTTTGACATTCCACAGTGGAGAGAGGAGTGGGTGGAACTGGTGCTTCTGGCTCCACAAGGAGACTACACCACCAGGCACAAATACCTGTCCCCAGCCTCTCTCAATTCACTGGGTTTTGGAACCCATGTCCCTTGTCTAGCAAGTACCACCCAACTGAGGTTGAGTCATTTCTGTCACAAAGCAGTCCCACAGCTCGGCAGCCTGGGATGGGGTAGGTGTGCCTATGCAAATACACTCTGAAATTCTTTCCCCTAGATGTCAGGGTAGAGCTCCTCCTGCCTCCCCTCAGAGCCTCCTGCTTACATGCCGTGAAACAGCTGATCACGGCGGGTGGGAGGCACTGGAAGGGTGGGGAAAACTGATAGGGGGTTGCCAGTGGGTGACAGTACCCACCATTTTTTCTCCATGGGTGCTCCAGCCCTGGAGGTAGGTTAGCTGCAGAGTGCCAGCTGTCCACATTGGAGGGTGGCTTTGGTCCAGCACCTTCGTTTTGCCTAGTTGCCCTGTTGTGGCCCATCTCAGGAGGAGTGCCTACCAATTCCCCCACAGGGAGCAAAAGGTTTCTATGCACTGCCTTTGGCTTCCCTGGACCCTCTTCAGGTTTGATCTTGTAGACCGGCAGGTCTCCTCCTTTTCCATCACCAAGTAAGGTATTGCCTTCCATCTGTCAGCTATCTTGTGTTTGCCAGCAATACCTAAATTTTGCAGCAGGACTCTGCCCCCAGGCTGGAGCTCTTGCAGACGTACCCTAGCATCATATCAATGTTTGTTGCAGTCTGCGTTCTTCCGAGCTGCAGATGTAGCTAAGTGATAAGCATCCCACAGCTTTTCTCTCAGTTGGGATACATATTGCTGATGAGTTTCACAGCTATCTCCATCCTCTGATACACCAAAGCACAGGTCTATGGGTAATCTTGGTTCTCGCCCAAACATCAAGAGCTATGGGGTGACTCCTGTAGCGTTGTTCTTTGTGGCGTTGTAGGCATGCACCAGAAATGCAACATGTTGGCTCCAGCTTGCCTTCTGCTCTGGCCGCAAAGTCCCTAACATATCTAATAGGGTTCAGTTGAACCTCTCTGACTGAGGATCACCTTGCGGGTGATAAGGCGTTGTTCTAGACTTGTTTATTCCCGCTATTCTTAGCACCTCCTTCAGAAGGTGACTTTCAAAGTCCTGCCCCTGATCCGAGTGTATCCGGGCTGGGAATCCATAAACAGAGAAATATTTTTCCCACAGTAATTGACCGACAGTGGTGGCCTTCTGATCACACGTGGGATATGCCTGCGCATATCGTGTATAATGGTCGGTCACAACTAGAATGTTCCCAATATTCCGCCCCGGGGCCACCGCCCACCCACTGGCCCAAGCTACCTTGCTCAAGCCCCTGCTGGCTTCAGGGAAGAGAAGGAATGAGGGTGGAAAAAGGAGCAGTGTGGGCAGGGCCACAGGGGAAGGGCAGAATGTGGGAGTAGGGTTTTGGAGAGGAGTTGGGTGGGGCTATGGCCTGGCTGTTTGGGGAAAGTTAGCCTCCCCTGGCCTATTATACTTGCCACCCATGGCTGTCATGTTTAAAAGCGGTGCTGTTAAACATCAAAAGCACAAGAGGCAGGACTACTGCTTTCAACAGTGTAAATGAGCCTATGACCATATAGTAAAAAATGTAATTTTTTAAAAAAGGAACATACTCTCAGTTTTTTATTGGTAGACACTGATGATAGCGCAAATTAAGGAAATAAGGAGAACAACTCAACCATTAATTCACAGTACAATGTACTGGGGATTGCACTGTGAGAGAATGAAAGGTAAAAATCATTTTAAAAATTAGAAATAAATAAAAAGATTTCACCATCTGTTCAAAAGCATCTGACGGTCCAGATTTAGCCCGTGATCTGCATATTGACGATCGCTGCTCTAGCATTTCGAAGACAATGGTTTAAAAAACAAAACAAAAAAACTTGCAAGGGGAGTGGATCTCAAAGGTTGGGCACTGGCTCAAGCCCGAACATCTACACTTCTCTTGTTAGCTCTGCAGTCCAAGCCCTGGGAGCCCAAGTGAATTAATCTGGGCTTCGAGATGCAATGCTGTGGGTTTTTTATCGCCGTGTAGATATATAGTTTCCTGTGTTCTCTTTAAGATTCTGATGGGCTGTCAGGCCCCAGCCTTGCTACATAAGCCCTGTTCACCTGCGTATAGTGTAAGCCAGTAGTTTTCAAACTGTGGGTCGCAACCCAGTACTGGGTCATGGAATGTAAGGCACTAGGTCGTAGCGGCTCTAGTCAGCACTACCACCTGGGCCATTAAAAGTCCCATTGGCGGTACTGCTCGGCTAATGCAGGTTAGTGCCTACGTGTTCTGACACTGTGCTGTGCCCCAGAAGCAGCCAGCAACAGGTCTGGCTCCTAGGCAAGGGGGCCATGGACTTCTGCACACTGCCCCCACCCTGAGCACCAACTCTGCACTCACATTGGCTGGTTCTCAGCCAATGGGAGCTGGGGGGGCGGGCCTGTGGGCAAGAGCTGCTTGTATGCCTCCATGTAGGAACTGGACCTCCTGCTGGCCGCTTCCGGGGTGCAGCATAGTTTGCAGTGCCACTGACTGGGAGTTGCCTGAGATAAGTTGGCATCCCAATCCCCTGCCCCAGTCCTGAGTCTCCTCCAAACCTGGACCCCCTTCCTGCACCCAAATCCCTCAACCCTGGTCCCAGCCCAGAGCCTTGAGCCCCTCCTGCACCCCAACCCCCTGCCCCAGCCCAGAGCCCTCTCCCATGCCCTGAACCCCTCATTCCCAGCCCCACCATGCAGCCCTCACTCCTGTACCCCAGCCCTGAGCCCCTCATCCTCAGCTCTGTTGGGTCACGGCCTTTAACAATTTTCTTTAACTGGGTTGCCAGAAAATGTTTTGAAAACCACTGGTGTAAGCAAGCAGTTCACTCCTAGCTTGTTTGAAAACAAGGAAGGCTTCTTCAAGAGCAATTCTCTTTTGTTAACATCCGAAGTTTAAAACAAATTGTCATGAGTTAAAACTGGCACATTAATAATGAGTAAAAAGAACAAAGACTCTTTAGATTTAAAATTTCTGTGCTATTCTGACATTACACTGTAGGATAGTAATTAATTTTTTCCATACCAGGAACCCCCCAGGACTCTCTTCCCAACTAGCCAGAACCCCTCTCCCATTAAGCAATACGGTTAGCAGGTTACCTCCTGCCAGCTGTTTGGATCATAGAATATCAGAGTTGGAAGGGATCACAGGAGGTCATCATCTAGTCTAACCCCCTGCTCAAAGCAGCACCAATCCCCAAACAGATTTTTGCCCCAGATCCCTAAATGGCCCCCTCAGGGATAGAACTCACAACCCTGGGTTTAAGCAGACCAAAGCTCAAACCACTGAGCTATCCCTTTCCCAAATTTGAAACCCTCATCTATATCTCAGCCACAGGTGTATAAAACCAAGCTAGTCTCAAATGTATGTAAAATAGAATAGAAATGAGGCAATTAATTTTTTTCCTCAGAATTTTACTTTCTGAGACAGATATAATACAAGATGTACATATTTTTCATTTGTTATTTACCATTCGTTTACACAACACCATTCTTTCCTATCTAGATTGGCTTTGCCCTTTCCCCAAGACAAAAGGGATTTTGTTGAATTTCACTAGCAATTGTTTTGCTCAGCTAGCTTTGGTGGTAATAAGTGCAAGTTACTATCTCTGGTAAGCACTGCTTCATTTCAGCAGTTAACATGGTTGGCTGCTTGCCAGCCATCTCTGATATGACTGAGGCTGGATCATGCATCTTTGAATCTTGCATTTTAAAAATCAATGACAACACAAACGGTCTTGTAAATGTTCTTCCCAGCTTAATACCACCCTGGTTTAGTACAATTCCCCACCAAAACCCTCATTCTTCCACATGCCCCGGACAAAACATATTCTACTTTCACTTTAAACACATGACAAAACTATTAAGGCTAATTGCTGTTTGGCGGCAAGATAACCACAGCGATGGTCTAAAGTTAAAATAATGGGGAGGGGGAGAAACTAGTCACGCCGCTCCTCTGCCCGGGGATACGCCTCTCGGCGAGCTGAGAGGGAGGCTCAGGCTGGCTCCTGTCACAAGGGAGCACCGAACTCTTTGGGTGTTGACTGAAGCACGTTTTCGGGGCTCCCCAGGGAGAAGCGCGCGCCGAGCAGAGCAGACCCGGCGGGCCCCCGCTGCACGCAGCTGATCTCTCTGAGCTCCCCCTCAGCCAGGTCACACCCCCAGCCCGGGGGGGAGCAAACCCCACCCAGGCGAGCGTCAGGCTGGGTGTGGCTGGTGTCCGCGCAAATATGCACAGCTCGCCCGTGCTGGCGGGCTGCGGCGGGGCTCCGGCTCGGCCCCGGGGGAGCGCCCCCCCTTGTCAATGAGCGGCTTGGCCGCCTGCCTTTCCCAGCGCCCCGACTCTTGCATGGGCCCCTCCGCCAGCCGGGCGCCCAGCCCACGGGCTGTGCCGGCGGCAGCAGGCTCCGGCTCCCAGGGGCCCGCCCGCCCAGTGAGCGGGGGATGATGCCCAAGGAGAAGCCGCTGTGGAAGGGCTCCGCGTTTCGCCTCTGCCTGCTTTCGGCCGCGGTCTTCCTGTGCCTGCAGCTGGGGCTGAGGCGCTCCTGCGCCCCGGCGGAGAAGGCGGGAGCAGATGCGGCCAGGGCTCTGCCCGCCCGGGGCACCGAGCAGCGCCTAGGGCCGGCGCGCAGCAGCCGCAAGGACCAAGCGGAGGCGCACCTGGCGCCCGAGGCGGCGACCTCCAGCAGGAGGCGGGTGACCTACCTGAGAAGCAGCCGCAGGAGGAGCTCGGAGCCCACCTGCTGCCCCCTGCAGTCTCTGGGCAGCAGCCGCAGGAAGGTAGGGCCCTGGCTGGGGCACTGCCGTGACACGGGCATCCCCGTATCACAACAGGACACCCCCTCCCCGTGCTGAAGGGCTATAAAATCCAGCTAGTCTAAGGCTGGCGCCTGCAAATGGCTCTGCCCGCATGGGTGGTTGGTACCTGCGGGGCTTGGCTGGTACATCTGATGCGGGGACCCTCTCCACCTCCCCAGTCTCTCTGCTGGTGCTGAGCCCAGTGGCGGTGCTCAGTAGGGTGACCATAGTTCCCAACGGGAAAACGGGACACCACATGGGGCTGGCCAGAGCTGCTTGTCTGAGTCTCCCCAACCCCAGCTGGGGTCGCTGGAACCCTCCGTGTCCTCTGTGCAAGGCTGGGGTGACTGCTTGCCCCCTGCACAAGCCTTGCCTCCCCTTCCCCACAAGGGGTTGGCATCGCTGCTGGAACCCCCCCCCCCCGACACATACCTTCATACCACACGCAAAAAGTGGGCATTTGTCTCATTTGCTCTTGCCAACTGATCGAGTTGGCAAGAGCAAATGGGACAAATGCCCACATTTGTCAAAAAAGTCGAGATGACCGGAACAGGGCTTAAAAAAGGGACTATCCTGGCCAAAACAGGATGTATGGTCACCCTATCCCTAAGAGTACAGGCCACCCCAGGCAGAGCCATGCACAGGATCGGGCACCGAGCTGGCCGGTGATGTATGATAGTCCTGCCAAAATGGTCCCCACATGCTGATCTGCTTGCAGCCAAGGTGTGGGAGGGACCTTCCCAAGCTGGGCTTGATAGCCAGGGCCAGCAAGGACACCAGGTCTGGATCTTCAAGCCCTCAATGTTCAGGGCTTTAGAGATACAACCTCCAAGCCTTGGGCCAAATCCAAACCCTCTTGGGCTCTGGAGGGGAAGTTTGGCTCCATATCTGACCTCTGTAGCTATGATGCTGAAATAGCCATGCAGACATTCTGGCCCAGGCTCTGAAGTCTGGAGAGCGGAATGGGTTTCAGAGCCTGAGCCTGAATGCATCTACACAGCAACTTTTAACATTGTAGTGCGCTTAAATCTTTACACCTTGGCTCTGACACTTGCTTTGGGTTTTTGTTTGTTTGCTGTATAGACAGAGGTACCTTTTGAGGGAAGTGTAGAACTGCCAGGATCTTTTCTTCATACTGTAGCAGGCCAGGGAAGAGGACAGAGAAATGGGATAATTCCCTCTTCCCTTCTGCCCACCACATCCAGGAAGGAAGGAAATGGAAGCAGCACATTTTGCCACAACATAGTGACTGTGAGATTTTCTGATGTGTTGTGATGCTGGCATCATGTTATATCAGTATGCATGGTTGCCAGCTCTTGCAATTTTATTGTCAAGTGTTGTGATATTTGGTGTGTTGTCTTAAATCCCCAGCTCCTGATTATGGGAGATCCATAGCTCTTTTTCTCTCTCTCTCTTCCCCACCCTCCAAAAAAAAAAGAAAAAAAAGAGTATATTTCTAGCCTTAGTGGTTTCAGGTAAAAACTTTAAAACCTAAGTGTACCTTTAAAGGCTCACAAGTTAGACAAATAAAAAGAGCTCCAATTTATAATTAAGTCAGTCTCATTATTTTTGAGAGGCCTGACTCATGACTTTTGAATACTTGGATTGGCACTGTATGTGTTGGTGTTGAGTTATGATGACACTTCACACCACAGGCACTTTGGGATACAGTGCTGTTATTTTGTGTTGCTGTAAATTCATTTGAAAGTGAAGTGACTGAAGTTCATGGTCCATGTCTGCATTAAGGAACTGAACTGTTTCCAGTTGAATTGGTGCAATAGAATTGGTTTAAGCATAAATAGTTTGATATGTCCACTCTAGGAATATGGATGCATACTTTAAAATTTTGCAGTTTTCCCCATGTATCAACACTAGTGCTGTTCTAAACCATTACGATTGCACTGCTCTCAGGGCTAACAATTTCTGGCATGTCTCTCAGATGTAGGGTCTTCTGGAAGATTTTTAAAGGCCCTTGCTGCATTGTGGCACAGTAGTGGGAGGGCTATTAGAACTGTTTGTGCTGTTACATTCGTAGTATTTGTCCACGCTGTCACTGATCCACTGAAATGACCTCATGATTATCTACCTAAAGTACAGCATGCTTCATTTATTGGGATGCTCTTCATCATGCTACTTCCTCTGCTGAGACTACTCTCAGGAAATCAAGTTAACCTAACGAGAGAGAATGGTAAAGACTGAGGCTCTGTCAGGGAAAATAGTAACAAAAAAATCACATAGGACTTGTCCACATATGCACAAGTTGTACTGCTTTATCTGTGCTGGCAAAATTGGGATGGTACAATCCCCGTAGTGTGGATACAGATATTCCATTATAAGCATTTTTGCAGTGGTGGTGTAGCTGTGTTGGTCCTGTGTTGGCGACCTAAGAAAGAGCTCTATGAATCTCAAAAGCTTGTCCCTTCCACCAAGTGAAGCTGATCCAGTAAAAGATATTACCTCACTCATCTTGTTTCTCACATACTGGCATAGTTTATTCTTATATGGGAAGGAGAATAAGCACTATTGGGATAAGGCATATTTGTATTAGTATAACACACAAGCTATGTCTTCACTAGGAATGTAAAATCCTAGTGAAGACAAGGCAGTTTGTAGTCTTTACATGAGTTAATAGGCTGAGTTAAAGACTATAGAGGAGCTTAGTCTTTAACTTGATCTGCTAACACATGTTGAAATGACAAATTACATTGTATTCACTAGGATTTTACATTGAGTTAGTTAACTTCAGATAGCTAGTTCAAATAAAGAACACATCTTTAGTCCCTAGTGAAGGCAAGGCCTAGGGATTTGTATCAGTATAACTATTTTGGTTAAAAAATCACAACCCTAACTGAAATAATTATAAATACTATAGTTACATGTACAAAATTTATATGTAAGTTAGGCCTTAATGGGACACATGTAACCATTGCCTATTAATTAAGTAGTACTTAGACAGATGTTAACTAGTTCTGAAACGTTTGTCATTTTAATAAGGAAAAAATAAAGTAGGAACTAGCCTGTGTTAGCTGAGCAGCACCGCCAACAGGACTTTTAATGGCCCGGTCGGCGTTGCTGACCAGAGACGCCACGACCCAGTGCCTTACCCAGTACTGGGTCACGACCCGGAGTTTGAAAACCACTGGCTTACACTATACACAGGTGAATAGGGTGAACAAGCCCTGTTCACCTGCGTATAGTGTAGCAAGGCTGGGGACTGACAGCCCATCAGAATCTTAAAGGGAACGCAGGAAACCATATATCTACACAGCAATAAAAAACCCACAGCATTTTATCTTGGAGCCCAGGTCAATTCACTTGGGCTCCCAAGGCTTGGACTGCAGAGCTAACAGGTGAATCATTTTTATTTTTCACCATGTTACATTTTATTTCATTTAAAGACTTTTCAGACTGTTTTAAAAGAAGAAAAGGTCTCTTAATTCATACTTCGTGACTTCTACCTGCTCCTTTGGAGAAAGAAAGTAGCCAGACCAGCACTGGCAGCCAGGCTCATGAGCATCCATAGTGCTCTGGGGAGGGGAGGGAAGGGGAGGGCAAGGGAACAATGCAGAGGAACTGGATCTCTATACAATCTCCCAGGATCCACCAGGATGGATGGATTTCACTGTGGATCTTACCAGCCCACATGCCATGTGTCCTCTGCATGTCTACAACCTCCTTCTGATCCTTGGCAAGGTTAAGACCTTTAACTGTATAGTGTACTGTGTAAATATTTCTTTTGGAGTAGATTACAATATATGATCTACAAACAGTGCAGCAAAAGATTACTGAATAGAATTTTTCCATAAGTGTTGGGGGATAGCCTACTCTGCTGCCTATTAAACAATTTACATAGACTCATAGAAGACTAGTGTTGGAAGAGATCTCAGGAGGTCATCTAGTCCAATCTCCTGCTCAAAGCAGGACCAATCCCAACTAAATCATCTCAGTCAGGGCTTTGTCATGCCGGGCCTTAAAAACCTTTGAGGATGGAGATTTCATCACCTCCCTAGGTGTCATAAACAGATAGCTAAGGGTTAATGTTCTTTTACCTGGAAAGGAGTAACCTGAAACACCTGACCAGAGGACCAATCAGGAAACAAGACTTTTTCAAATCTGGGTGGAGGGAAGTTTGTGTCTGAGTTCTTTGTCCTTTGTCTGGCGTCTGACCCTCTCGGCTATGAGAGTGATCTCTCTCTATCTCCAAGTTTTCTAATCTTCTGTTTCCCAGCTGTAAGTACAAAAGATAAGATAGTGGTTTATAGGGTTTTTATTTTGTATTTACATGTGTGTAGTTGCTGGAGTGTTTTGAATTGTATTCTTTTTGAATAAGGCTGTTTATTCATATTTCTTTTAAGCAATTGACCCTGTATTTGTCACCTTAATACAGAGAGACCATTTTTATGTATTTTTTCTTTCTTTTTATATAAAGCTTTCTTTTTTAAGACCTGTTGGAGTTTTTCTTTACTGGGGAACTCCAGGGAATTGAGTCTGTAGCTCACCAGGGAATTGGTGGGAGGAAGAAGTCAGGGGGAAATCTGTGTGTGTTAGATTTACAAGCCTGACTTTGCATACCCTCTGGGTGAAGAGGGAAGTACTTGTGTTTTCCAGGACTGGAAATAGAGAGGGTGGAATCCCTCTGTTTAGATTCATGGAGCTTGCTTCTGTGTATCTCTCCAGGAACCCAGGGAGGGAACACCTGGAAGGGAGAAGGGAAGGGAAATGGTTTATTCCCCTTTGTTGTGAGACTCAAGGAATTTGGGTCTTGGGGTCCCCAGGGAAGGTTTTTGGGGGGACCAGAGTGCCTCAAAACACTCTAATTTTTTGGGTGGTGGCAGCTTTACCAGGTCCAAGCTGGTAACTAAGCTTGGAGGTTTTCATGCTAACCCCCATATTTTGGACGCTAAGGTCCAAATCTGGGAATAGGTTATGACACTAGGTAACCCATTCCAGTGCTTCACTGCCTTCTTAGTGAAATAGTGTTTCCTAATATCCAACCTAGACCTCCCTCACTGCAACTTGAGACCATTGCTTCTTGTTCTGTCACCTGGCACTACTGAGAACAGCCTAGCTCCATCCTCTTTGGAACCCACCTTCAGGTAATTGAAGGCCACTACCAAATCCCCTGTCACTCTTCTCTTCTGCAGACTACATAAGTCCAGTTCCCTCAGCGTCTCCTTATAAGTCATGTGCCCCAGCCCCTTCATCATTTTTGTTGCCCTAGGCAGAAACACTGCAGAATAATTTACATGATCAGTACTTTTAAGGGTCTTGTTCACAAACAGTTGTCTTCATATTTTTGTGCTTGATAATAATGTGAGTTTGTTCATAAACAGAACTACAGGGCATTTGTCTGGGATTTTACTTAGAAACAAATGAACAAAAATTCCAAAAGAAGATGAGAAGGTCTAAGATCTATCCATGACTCCTATCTTTTCAATTCCAGGAAATAGATTGCGCGATTGCACGCTTTTTGTGATCAGTGGCACAACAGTAAGATTGGGGAGAATGACACTAAAGACAATGTGAAAGTTTATACCCTAAATAAATTTGGAAGGATTAATTTTTATCGGTAAATATTGATTTTACTGTACATACACAAACCACTGAAAATATTTCCATCTATGATGATTGAAATGTACAGATAGGCTAAAGAAGAAAAATGCTGCTTGAAAATTTATTAGAGTTTGAGTAAAGAATATTTACTTTGTGCATTTTGATAGTTTGTTTTAACAGTTATAAAGCTTTAACTTTTTGAATCTCAATGTCTACTGTCATTAACTGATCATTGTCGACCTCCCATAATATCCTGCAAATGTGGAAATTTAAATAGATAAAAATAAAAAAAGCTTAACTTGTATGATATACATCAAAATGATACAAAAATTAAAACTAAATTCTGCCAAGCCTAACCATAAAAGAGTACAAGTGTAAGTACATTCCCCAGAGTGTAAGATGCATGCATGGATAATACCAACTGAAAGGAAGGCTGCTCTTTAGAAACTTAACCATGTGACAGATCTACCAAACTCCAGAGTTACCAATGCAATTGCTCATGGAGTCTGCCAAGGGGCCAGATGTTGCTGTAATATCTTCCCAAACTTGGCATTTAGAGACTATAATTGTTATCCAAAGAATAGGAGGAGTGGTGTGATGTGCTGTGGTATGACGAAGAGTCTGGAACCCTATCACTGCATTTTTCCACACAACTATTTGTGTTGATTAAAATAATATAAATAAAGTTCCTAAATATGTTAAAAAACATTGCCAAACAATGACAAATTAACATATGGTACAGATTAAAAAACACAGAGTTTATTTTTATATATACTGTATACACCTTTACTCTTCAATGACTTTTGGCAAGACATACACACCCATACATTACTCACCCTCTTAGCTCCAGTTTTGGGATACAGGATTTAAAATCCAATAAGTAGCTAAAAATTACCCTTGCTATGTTAATGAAGGTGAGGAGGTCAATATGATAATAGAACTAAGAATTAGATTTTGTTGGATAGGTCCATCTGCATTTTGGCTAGAATTAAAGATGCCTGTAGATAATGTTCTGAGCTGTATAGTATCCTTGCTTAAAACAAACAAAGCACAATTTTTAAATTTATTTTAGAAGGCCATTATATTTAAATTGTGCTTTTTTTGGTAGTAGAAAGTTGGTTTTCGCTGTTGTCTATTAGATTGCTCAGTTTTGCTTATGGAGCTACTAGTAGGAAGTCATTCGTTTCTATAAATCAACAGAGACAATCTCATCTTTTTTAAAATCTGAACTCAGTTGTGCATTTTTGATTACAATGTAAAATGGTGAAATGGTCTCTTCAAAATTATATGGAAACAGCTAATTCATAGGTTAACAGTTCATCAGTTAAGCAATGATGTGCTAGGCTAAGTTTAAAATGACTTTTCTCATTCTTTTTAATTGTATTACTCAACTAAAAGTTTCTGTTTAAAAAGATGTTCCCAGCCTTTGGATTTGTTTTTATAGAATTTGTCCAGGCTGTCTAGAGTGTATGGGTAAGCATCCTTTTTAGCTATTCTATAAATCTGCTAAACATAAGTGTTTGATATTAAAATTTTTCATAGTTGATTTATGTGTATATTGGTTTTAAATTGCTTTCAGTTTTTTTTAAATCTGATATTAGTTGTACAAGTCACATCTTTCTGTGCCTCAAGTTTCCCTGTCTCTAAAATGGGGATAATGATACTGACCTCCTTTGTAAAACACTTTGGATCTACTGATGGAAAAGCACTATACAAGATCTAGGTGATATTATTATTATTTATTACATATTATTGGGCTGCTCCTCCTTCTGTTCAAGCCAGTGCTAACACATAGGAATCTTGATCCTCTTGAAGTCAGCCTAATCTGTCTGTCTAGCCCAGGGGTCGGCAACCTATGGCACGCGTGCCAAAGACAGCACGCAAGCCGATTTTTTTTAATGGCACGCTGGGGCCTACTGGGACTCCAGTGTGCCATTAAAAATCCTGCCGATGCAGCAAGCCACAGGGTCCGCGCTCCTGGGCCGGAGCGCTGGACCGAGCACAGCAAGCTGCCGGCCCTTTCCCCCCTTCCCCTGGAGCCCTGCTGCCATGCACAGTGCTCTGGGGGCCAGGGCTGCGTGCTCCCGCGGGGCAGCATTTGGCTCCGTGGGGAGGGAAGGATGCTCCCCGCTCACCCGGAGCCCTGCCGCCACGCATGCAGCACTCTGGGGGCCGGGGCTGTGCGCGGCAGCCGTGTTCCGGATGAGCATGAAGCCTCATGGTAAGGGTCTGGGGCCGGGGGGGTTGGATAAGGGTGGGGGCAGTCAAGGGACAGGGAGCAGGGTGGGTTGGATGGGAGGGGATCCTAGGGGGGGTGGTTAGGGGCTGGGGTCTCTGGAGGGGGCAGTCAGGGAGCAGGGGGGGTGGATGGGGCAGGAAAGTCCCGTGGTCTGTTAGGGGGTGGTGGTGGATAGGGGTCAGGGCAGTCAGGGGACAAGGAGCAAGGAGGGTCTTGAGGGGGCAGTTAGGGTGGGGGGATCTCTGGAGGGGGTGGTCAGGGGACAAGGAGCTGGGGGGGTTACATGAGTCAGGAGTTCTGGAGGGGGCTGTCAGGAGATAGGGGTATGGAGAGGGGTTGGGGCAGGCAGGGAGCGGGTGGGGGGCTGTATGGGTCCAGAGTTCTGGGGGTCCTGTCAGGGGGCAGGGAGTGGTTAGATAGGCATGGGAGTCCAGGGGGTTCTGTCTTGGGTGCGGGGGTGTGGATAAGGGTTGAGGCAGTCAGGGGACAGGTAGGGGGTATGGTCCTAGGGGGGCAGTCAGGGGACAAGGAGCAGGGAGGCTTAGATAGAGGGTGGGGTCCCAGGAGGGGGGTAGTCAGAAGAAGGAGCAGGGGGGGATGTTTGGTGGTTCTGAGGGGGGGGCAGTCACCCAGCCCTGAGCCCTGACTGCCCGCCACAACCCTGAACCCTACACCCCCACACATGCCCCAGGACCCTACGCTGAGCCCTCTACCACCCAGCCCTCTGACTCCTTCAACCACCCCCATGACCCCAGCCCTGACTCTGGCACCCCCACACATACCCAGCCCCCCTACCCTGACACCTGCACCCCCCTCATATGCCCCCAGCCCTCTGACCTGACTCTTGCACCCCCCCATCCTCACCCCCACCCTGAGCACCAAATGGGAGCTCCTGCACCCCCATTCACATTCCCACCTGCACCCCTCACACCAAATGGGAGCTGCCCGTGTAAGTGCCCCCACACCCAAACCTCCTGCCCCGACCCTGAGCCCCCTCCCTCATTCTAGCTCCTGGCCAGACCCTTCACCCCCAGCCCTCTGCTCAGTGCACTCCCACCCTCAGCTCAGTGCAGAGAGAGGAAGAGAATGGGCCAGAACCAGGGAGAAGGTAGGTACCCACTGTATGTGGGCAGGGCTGGGACCCCAGACGGGCAGCGAGGTGAGTTGGTCTGGCAGCTGGGATCCCGGCTGGCAGGAGCCGGCGGATGGAACCCCTGAGCAGCAGTGGACTGAGCGGCTCAGTCCACTGCTGGTCTGGGGTCCCAGCTGCTGGCCCCGCACAGCCCGCTGCCGGTCTGGAGTTCTGGCTGCCAGATTCTTCCCAGCTGGGGTCCCAGCTGCAGGCCCCATTCAGCCCACTGCCGAACTAGGTGAACAGAACCCCAGACCAGCAGTGGGCTGAGCAGGCCGGCGGCGTAAGATCAACATTTTAATTTAATTGAAGCTGCTTAAACATTTTGAAAACTTGTTTATTTTACAGTACAACACTAGTTTAGTTATATAATATATAGACTTGTAAAGAGAGACCTTCTAAAAAACATTAAAATGTATTACTGGCACACAAAACCTTAAATTAGAGTGAATAAATGAAGACTCGGCACACCACTTCTGAAAGGTTGCTGACCCCTGGTTTACTTGATTTTTTTGGCAAACACTCGTAAATGGTCATTTTAAACTTGAAAGATTATTTATTAAACACAAGAAAGAAACTAAAATGGAGTGATTATGCAAAACGAACAATTAAAATTTTTAAGTCTCTCTCCTTTTGGAGGCAAAATATCAGTCTCTCATTTACAGAACTACCTCTCTTTGATTAAAAGGAAAGGATTCATTTTACTTTCAGTCTTGATGTGTAAGGGGTATTCATGTCTCCTGTTTGTAACAAATGGACACAAGGTGGAGGAAAGAGAGGATAGACAAGGTAGGAAGAATACTGCTTTTGTTGGTGTCTTTGGAACAATGGATGGCTGGTTGGTTGGATGGATGGATTCTTTGGCTGGTCGGTCAACTGTTGCTTGGACCCTGGTTCACTTTCTAGTCAGAGATATCATCTGGTTGGGTCTTTTATGCCTCAGACAGGGCAATGTTGTGGCCATCTGTAGTGGAGTGGTTGCCCCACTCCCACCTTAAAGGGCTTAGAACAGCCCAGGAGAGGGCTGTGATTGGGGAAGCAGCCTCAGCTGGGGCCATGCCCCAAACAGAGCACAGCTGGCCCTTATAAAAGGGCTATGAGCCAGGCCTTTAGGGGGAGTGTATCTGCGTACCTAGGGTGGAACAGGGCTGGGGAACTCTAGCCTGGAGCACATTCTCACCCTCATGCAAGGCCAAAAGGTACTGGGGTTGCAGAGGGCAGCCTATGGGTAGGCAGAAGCAGCAGGCCCAAACCCTCTTTGCCAGTGATGAATGGCAATTATACTGCAGTCTGCCCCAGTGAACGGGGCTAGATGGGACTGGCAGTAGCCAAGACTGAGGCAAGGTGGGGATAGGTGGGTGGAGGTTCCCTGGGGAGGGGAGACCCACTGAGACTGGGGGGGTACTGTAAGGGGCAGAACCCCAGTGGAAAGGGGCACTGAGGTCCAGGAGGGACACAGGGGCCTGGCAAGGCAAGATAGGGGCCTGCAGAGGGTGCTTCAAAGCTGTGAAAGAGCTAATTCCCAGGATGACAGCAGGAGGCGCTGCAGTGGTGAGTCCGCCCCCGTTAGACCATCTCATCTCACTGTGCTAATGCAATGCATTTGATTTCAGGGTTTGATGAAAAGCTGAGAGAGGGAATATAAGAGGAAACTGTCTGCCCCACTATTTGTAACAGAACAGGGAAGGGGTGGCAAAACTGGATCTTATGTGTGTCTGTGGTACAGACAATTAGTTTTCTGATGGGCTGAGAACAGGATATCATGATGATTTTTCACAACTTACAATTGAAAAACAAAGCTCTTTGAACAAGAGCAAAGCCAGTTGGCCTTCTTCCTGGAAGAAAGTCTTTCGGTCTGGTCTTCTCCTTTTATCTTGCTGTCAGGAAGGAATCTTCCCTCAGGTTAGATTGGCAGAGACTATGGGGTTTTCCGCCTTCTTCTGCAGCATGGGGCAATGATCACTTGCAGATTTAAACTAGTGTAATTAGTGGATTCTCTGTAATTTGAAGTCTTTAAACCATGGTTTGAGGACTTCAGTAATTCTGGCCTTGTCTACACTGCCACTTACAGTGCTGCAACTTTCTCGCTCAGGGGTGTGGAAAAAAACCACACCCCTGAGCTATGCAAGTTTCAGCTCTGTAAAGTGGCGGTGTGTATAGTGCTACAGCGGAGGTGGTTTTATTACAGTGCTGGGCGAGCTCTTTAACATCGGCTGTGTAAACATATCCACTGAGGATATGGGCCTATTGCAGGAGTGGGTGGGTGAGATTCTGTGGCCTGCAATGCAGGAGGTTAGACTAAATGATCATGATAGTCCCTTCTGACCTTAAAGTCTGTCAGGGTAAACCCCCCCGTCTGAACTCGGGGGTACAGATGTGGGGCCCTGCATGAAAGATCCTCAAGCTTATCTTCTAACAGCTTAGGTTAAAACTCTTCCAAGGCACAGTCTTCTGCCTTGGACAGATATTGCTGCCATCACCAAGCAATTTGCACAAATATTCAGGGAAAGGTCACTTGGAATCCCTATCCCTGCAAAATATCCCCCAAGGCCTCTTTACCCCCTTTCCTACAGAGGCTTGAGAATAAAATACCAACCAGTTGCCTTAACAATGTGAGCACAGACCAATCCTTTGTCTAATGACTTTGGAATTAAAGGATTCTTTAAAAAAAAAAAAAAAAGTAAATGTTATTAAAATAGAGACATCTGAAAACGCAGGCTTAACTTATTTTTTTATGGTTAATTTTTAAGTACTCAGTACAGGTTATTGTAACATTTTATGAACTTTCACTTGCTTTTTACTTTTGAGCTTACAGTTAGTAATTTTATAGGCTTAATAATCACAACGGGTCTCCCATCCAAGTACTGATTTAACCTAAACTTGCTTTAATATGTAAGATGTGCAAAAGGATTACATAGCAAGGTAAAATAGGTTTCAGGCCATTGGTATGTGAGAGGTAACTATGAGTGCCTTGGTTTTTGTTCAAATATTGTATTGTCAAACTAAAAGAGCAGGCTGGGGGAGATCATTGTGTTTGGAATAAAATAAGGTACTTTTATTAATGTTTCAACAGCAAACAATCAAATCCCAAGAGCACCTGCCAAACCTGATGCCAAATTGATGCATCTGTGTCTGTGTAAAAAAACAAAAAAAAAATTACAGAAGCACACTAATTCTTTTCAGAGTAACTATGCAAGAAAAATACTGGCCTTTCTCTATTTTAATGCGAAATAACATTTGTTTAATAGACCATAAAGAGTGAATGTAACATTGTTTGACAGTGATGTCACTTGTTAAGTTATGAGGTAAATGTTCTCCCAATAACCCTGATTCTTGAATGTTTTCTATTAGCTGAAAAAGATTCTTCCTTCGTACAGTTTTGGGAAGCAGCTGGGGAATATTGTCTTTCAGAAAGTCATTAAGGCTTTGTGATTTAATTATATCCAGCAATATAGTATAAATATCTATTCCAAATGCATACTCCAGATTTCTTTTCAACATGCACAGGTTGTGGAGTAAATTGTCCTACGTAGCCATAAATATTTTTATAAGAGATGTAAGCCATCATGCTTAAGGGCATAACCAAACATTGAATGATGGGGTTAGACAGAAACTTCCCCTATGGGTAAATTTAGTTATTCCATAATTTTTCATTATGGTAATTGTTTCACCTCCTATTGAAGTGTCTGGTTCTGTACGCTGTCAGAGACAGGAGAGTGGTTTGAATGGACCACTAGTCTGATCCAAAATGCAGTTCTTATGTGTCTAGGTTAGAAGAGAAATACATAATGACCCATTTTTTGTTGCAGCACATAACCCAAGAAGCTGAGCTGGGCAGATGCATGGGGGTGGGGAGAGAACAATGCTCCCTTTCTCCCATCTGCAGAATGGTTCCACAGCCAGTGGCTGAACTAGCCTTGTGTGCCCTCTAGGCATTCCCACTGTAGGGGAGGACCAGAGGATTCCGCCTGCAGTGGATTTTTTGCTCTCACCTCTTTTTTTGTTGTTCCAAAAGCCACTGCAGTGTAGGTCTCTATGCAAGGGCTCTACGGAGAGCAGGGCTCTATATGTGGATTCCCTGCACAGCAGACCTGCACCACCTCTGCCACAGAGGCAAGATTTTCCTCATATGAATAGTGACCTGTATTAGTTATGAAAATGACACACAAATGTGGTAAAAGACTGGTCTTTATTTTTTGGGCCCAGTTACATGGCTCATATTTACAAGTTATATTTCTGAGAACACATGGTACAAGTCTGCATCCACTGTCTCCAGTGACCACATACCACCAGCAGGTTGCATTAGTAGCTTGCAAACAGCTTCACTGAGGTCAGAATCCCACCTCTCCTGAATTTTACAGTCCTACTCAAAAACTTCCTTTGTATAACTTGCTAGAGGGGAGTAGCAGGAAAGAGTGGATTTTGTCAGCATAGCTCTGTTGGTCAGAGGTGTCATCCCTGGCTGACAGAGCTTTGCCAATAAAAGCTTATTTCATAGAATATCAGGGTTGGAAGGGACCTCAGGAGGTCATCTAGTCCAACCCCCTGCTCAAAGCAGGACAAACACCAACTAAATCATTCCAGCTAGGGCTTTGTCAAGCCTGACCTTAAAAACCTCTAAGGAAGGAGATTCCACCCCCTCTCTAGGGAACCCATTCCAGTGCTTCTCCACTCTGAGTGAAAAATGGGTAAAGCTTTGTCAATGGTAGGCCAAGCTTCCCTATGCCACTTCGCCTCAACCTTGCTTACAGAGCAATCACCTTTATGAGTCATAATAGTTCAGGCCTCATGTGTATTCAGGGCAAGTTCCAATGCCCACTGAAATCCAATATCCTCATTGGAAGTTGAATCAGCCCTCAAATCCTCCGACTGTTGAGTCTGCCATAAAAAGTTGAAGTTGTGACATGGACATGGACAACAATTTCTTTTCACAAACACTGTCCAACAACCATCATATGGTAATGACTACCTGTCTCTAATGGCTTTGTTTGGATTCCAAATGTTGACATATGGGTGAGAGAGTCTCTATGTCCCATTACTAATTTTTCAGACTATGTACTGTAAGTCTCTTGTACATTAGTCTTCATGCTGCTTGAAATTCCATTCATACTGCATAGTCATTAAATTTTCTGCACCAGTGTATGGTGACAGTGAATCATATGATCAGCTAGCAGTAAAACACTTGAGTAGATATGCATCATGTTGCAGCCACTTATTATAAAAGCACGTAGAATCCTTCCAATGAGTTAAAATCTGAAGTAAAACAGATAATGAAGTTTAGTAGAACAATTGAAAAAGAACAAGGTTTGATTTATAATTTTGACAGTGTTGTAGATTGTCTTAGAATCTATTAAATCATTCATTCTGACATTTATGGTAGTTTCTTTATATAGAATGTGATTGGATGACTTGCTGGCCTTTTTCTGAGTAAGATAATTTATTAGAATAATGTAAGCCAGCTGTATAAATGAGCTGAAGGCCCTGAGGGTAACAGATTAATACAATCTGTAATTATGAATCCACTCTTATCATAGATTATTAAGGTTGGAAGGGAGGGACCTCAAGAGATCATCTAGTCCAATCCCCTGCTCAAAGCAGAACCAATCCCCAAATGGCCTCTTCAAGGATTGAACTTGCAACCCTGGGTTTAGCAGGCCAATGCTCAAACCACTGAGCTATCCCTCCCCCCTTATGGCAGTAATTCAGTCATATTTATATTGGAAACAGTTGAAATATTTCCTGCTGCATTCACAGTATCTTACAGCATAACCAGTTGTAGGCTGCACTATCATGGGGGACCTAGTTGCAAGGTTCCACTGGAAGTGCACTGCCATGGAATGTAGAGAGGAGTATGGAGCCTCAGTAGAAGGTCTGTAGATGGATGACTCTCATAGAATATCAGGGTTGGAAGGGACCTCAGGAGGTATCTAGTCCAACCCCCTGCTCCAAGCAGAACCAATCCCCAGATTTTTACCCCCGTTCCCTTAATGGCCCCCTCAGGGATTGAACTCACAACCCTGGGTTTAGTAGGCCAATGCTCAAACCACTGAGCTATCCCTCCCCCCTTATGGCAGTAATTCAGTCATATTTATATTGGAAACAGTTGAAATATTTCCTGCTGCATTCACAGTATCTTACAGCATAACCAGTTGTAGGCTGCACTATCATGGGGGACCTAGTTGCAAGGTTCCACTGGAAGTGCACTGCCATGGAATGTAGAGAGGAGTATGGAGCCTCAGTAGAAGGTCTGTAGATGGATGACTCTGTTAGGTGGATCCCCTTAACTGTTCATTACTTTTGATTTCTAGACTCATGCTGTAAAAAAGGAGTGCCTACTCTGTGTTCTATGTGCTCATTCATACATTTTATAAAATGGACTATTCCTATAATCCCTCATGTCAAATAATAAACACATAACCCAGCAGCTGATAACCTATGTGCAAACTTACTGTGTCCCACCAGAGTCCCTGCAGTTCCTCACAGCCAGGGCCAGTTCTAGGGTGAGGTGAGCAGGGCTGATAGCCAGGTGGTGCCAGACTACTGTGCCACTTATCTTTTTCTTCTTCTTTGCTCTGATTGATTGGCTGACAATTTATGCTCCACTGATGATTGGTTGGCTGCCTTTCCCCCTTCCCCCTTTGCATGGCAGCTGGGAAGTGGGGTGTGTGGGCAGCGGCACCAAAAGCACTTTCTGCACAGGCCGGCAAAATGGCTAGTGCTGCTCCTTCTTGCAGCATGCTTTGAAAGTTGATAGAATAGAACTGTTTTGGGGTAGGGTACAGTGAGTTCCAAATAGACAGTGCCCTGCCAGGTGGACACTTCTTTTCTTATGAGTGGTGCTGATCTTAACTATAACATTAGGGCATGGGGAGAGAGGTGATCTTCCAGATAACTAGGTCTCGGGCCATTTAGGGTTTTTAGGTCAAATTCAACATCTTAAATTCTAGCTTGTACTTCAGATCCAAAAGCATTGGTGTCATGTACTCCTGGAAAGATTTGCCCCATAACACATGATATGCACAGTTTCCATTTACTGACAGATTTAAGATGTAGCCTCATGAAGAGGAAATTGCTGTAGTTCTTCGGGAGATAACAAAGGCATGGATGGCAGGAGGCTCCGGGTATGAGGGGGTCTTGATGCACAGGAGCTGGGCAGATGGGAGAGCAGCTCCCTGTACGGAGATCCCTCCCCCTGCAGCTAAGGAGCTATGGGTGCAGGAAGCAGAGGGAGGAGGGGGAATTTGAAGAGCTTCCTGCAGCTGGGGGAGAAATCTGGGGGTGGGTCTGACCTGGGCCCGGATGCCGTGCAGGGGAAGAGGTAGTCTCATCCTCACTAGCTCAGCTGGGACTAGCAACTGAGTCTGGCACAAGGTAGGAGACACTAATAGAAGCCTTTCCCAGTCCCACCTCCTGCCCCACAGTGATAGACCTCTCTGGGGCTCCCTGGGCACCCGAAACATACTGCTTGGGAGGGTTGCATGACTGCTCTTGTGGCTCCCTTGCTTCCCCACAGAAAATGACACTCTGGCGGGGAAGCAAAAGAAATCTGGGGGACATCAATTTTGTGCATGCACAGTGGTGCAGAGTTCCCCCAGGAGTATCAAAGGCTAGTGTGTCTCCTCTCCACTTTGAGGGAGGGCTGGACAGGGTAATGAACACTGGACAGGATTTTGACCGGGGCAAGATGGTACAGTTCTAGGGTGCAAGGCTGGGGAGCTGGGGAGAATTGGCTGGAGCCTCTTTATTGTTGGTTCATCAGTGGCTGGCAAAGCACTCAATTGGGCATGTCCCTGCATTTGGATGTCTAAGTGCAGTACCTGCTAGAGATTTGTAGCTTGCCAACAGCATCACAGGGTGAGAGGGATACCCCAGGTTGGTGGAAGAGAGGGCTCAGTGGTCCCACAGTCCAGGTTGCACTCCAGGAACCCTATCACACTCTGACAGGAGTCATTAATGTAATTTTCCTTCCTTTAGGCTCCTTCTCACAGTTATTTCTACAGCAGCAGATAATCTATCCAAAACTGACAAAGCATAGAGCATCAGTTATTTTTATGACAGGTCAACAGGGGGAAAATCATGACTTCTTATTCCAGAAAAAAAGAAAATGGGTAGAAATGGAATAAAGGACAAAGACCGACTAAATAGAAAGAGATAAAATTGTTAGGGAAATGCATGTTGTTTAGAAAAGTCTCTGGTATTAGAACCAATGGAGATTGAAACTATTAAAGATATGCAGCAGTGCCATAACCTGCCTTTTCCTAATAACTTGGCAAAGTTGATAAATTAAATAAGAATTTAAATTCAGTGCTCTCCCTCCTGGTTACCTGTTATGTGGCATCCTCTCTACTATACCATGAGAGAGAGGGTTTGAAATGTTGAGGGAAGAAGAGGGAATTGCCTGCTAAGGTGGCACGTAATATTAAAAATTACTTGTCACTTACAAGCTGTGACATTATCTAATTAAAATATGACCATATAGATCATTGTTGCAATCACTGTTATATATTTGTAACACATCTCCTAATAATAAAATAAGGAGCTATACCTAGCTCATAGAACTGGAAGAGACCTTGAAAGGTCATGGAGTCCAGTCCCCTGCTTTCGCTAGCAGGACCAAGTACTGTCCCTGACAGCTTTTTGTGTGTGTGCACACGTGCGCGTGTACCCCAGATCCCTAAATAGGCCCCTCAAGGACTGAACTCACAACCCTGGGTTTAGTAGGCCACTGTCAAACCACTGAACTATTCCTCCCCCCAGTCTTGTACAAAGGATGTCAAGTAAGGTGTCTGTGGAAAGGTTATGATTTTCTGAATACAATTATGCTGTTTATATGTACCCTTTTTGTATTTAAAGTTATGAGTATTGGCTCTATACCTGGATATCAAATGTTTGCTCCTAGGGTTAATGCCCACACGGTATTTAGCCTGCACATCTTCAAGGGAGTATTCAAGTTAAGTGGCCCATCAAAAGAACACTTGGCACACAATGGAAGACACCCATCTACACTGAATGGACTGTCCTGTGAATGTTCTGTCTGGGGTGTCAGTAATGATTTCCTACTATGTCTAAGGGTATGTCTACACTACGGGATTATTCCGATTTTAAATAAATCGGTTTTGTAAAACAGATTGTATAAAGTCAAGTGCACGTGGCCACACTAAGCACATTAATTCGGCGGTGTGCATCCATGGTCTGAGGCTAGCGTCGATTTCTGGAGTGTTGCACTGTGGGTAGCTATTCCGTAGCTATACCATAGTTCCCACAGTCTCCTCCACCCTTTGGAATTCTGGGTTGAGATCCCAGTGCCTGATGGGGCAAAAATCATTGTCGCGGGTGGTTCTGGGTAAATGCCACTCATTCCTTCCTCTGTGAAAGCAACAGCAGACAATCATTTCACGCCCTTTTTCCCTAGATTGCCCTGGCAGATGGCATAGCATAGCAACCATGGAGCCTGTTTTGTCTTTTGTTACTGTCACCGTATGTGTACTGGATGCCGCTGACAGAGGCGGTACTGCAGCGCTACACAGCAGCATTCATTTGCCTTTGCATGATAGCGGAGATGGTTATCAGTCATTTTGTACCGTCTGCTGTGCCACTGTAAATTGGCAATGAGATGACGGTTATCTGTCGTGCTGTACTGTCTGCTGCTATCATGGGTGCCCCTGGCTGAGGTCGGCTGGGGGCGCAAAGACAAAAATGGGAATGACTCCCCGGGTCAATCTCTCCTTTATGGTATCTAAAAATAGTCAATCCTGCGTAGAATATGGGGCAAGTGTACTAGAGAACAAGAGAACACAGCTGCTCTGTGTCAGATCCCTCAGAAATGATGAGCTACATGCCATTCTAGGGAGTGCCCCTGCAACAACTGCACTTGTTACTTCCCTGCTCCCCCAACCCTCCTGGGCTACTGTTGCAGGGTCCCCCCATTTGTGTGATGAAGTAATAAAGAATGCAGGAATAAGAAACACTGACTTGTTAGTGAGATAAAATGAGGGGGAGGCAGCCTCCAGCTGCTATGATAGTCCAGGCAGGACATTAAGTGGTGCGGGGGAGAGGAGCCCAGCATCCCACTGCTATGATAGTCCAGGCAGTACAGAATCTTTTCTTTAGACATGAAAGGGAGGGGGCTGATGGAGCTCAGCCCCTAGTTGCTATGATGAAGATGGTTACCAGCCATTCTGTACCACCTACTGGGAATGACCAGGAATCATTCCTATTTTTACCCAGGCACCCCCAGCCAGCCTGACCTGAGGCCAGCGAGGAGCACTCATGGGCTGATGGTGACAACAGATAGCAATCATATTGTACCATCTGCAACCGGGGAGGGGGTAGATACTGCTCTTCACTGCTGCAGCATCGTGTCTACCAGCAGCAATCAGTAGACATAGGGTGACATATAACAAAGTCAAGAAATGATTTTTTTTCCCTTTTCTTTCACGGGGGGGCGGTAAATTGATGACATATACCCTGAACCACCCCGGACAATGTGTTTGACCCTACAGGCATTGGGAGCTCAGCCAAGAATGCAAATGCTTTTCGGAGACTGCTGGGGACTGTGAGATAGCTGGAGTCCTCAGTACCCACTCCCTCCCTCCATGAGCGTCCATTTGATTCTTTGGCTTTCCGTTACGTTTGTCACGCAGCACTGTGCTGTGGACTCTGTATCGTAGCCTGGAGATTTTTTTCAAATGCTTTGGCATTTTGTCTTCTGTAACGGAGCTCTGATAGAACAGATTTGTCTCCCCATACAGCGATCAGATCCAGTATCTCCCGTATGATCCATGCTGGAGCTGTTTTTGGATTTGGGACTGCATCGCCACCAGTGCTGATCAGAGCTCCGCGCTGGGCAAACAGGAAATGAAATTCAAAATTTTGCGGGGCTTTTCCTGTCTACCTGGCAACTGCATCTGAGTTCGGATTGCTGTCCAGAGCAGTCACAATGGTGCACTGTGGGATACCGCCCGGAGGCCAATACCGTCGATTTGCGGCCACACTAACCCTAATCCAATGTGGCAATACCGATTTTAGCATTACTCTTCTCATCAGGGAGGAGTACAGAAACCGATTTAAAGAGCCCTTTATATCAATATAAAGAGCCTTGTTGTGTGGACGGGTACAGAGTTAAATTGGTTTAACACTGCTAAAATCGGTTTAAACGTGTAGTGTAGACCAGGCCTAAGTGGAGTCGTGTGTGGACATGTTACTCTCCCATGTGACTCCAAGCACTATCTTGTCACTTGTGATTTTTCCGCTAACTGTGTTGAGGGCTTTGTTTGAAACAATGGGTTTCCCTCCACATCGCAAAAGCTATAAAAGGCCCTGGAAACACCTCCATTTTGCCTCTTTCCTGCTCAAACCTCTGGACTATGGACTTATACTAATGGGAACATTCTAACCAAGAGACTGAGGTCGTTCTAATGATTTGGAAGCAATCAGAGACTTAACTTAAACCAGCAATTTATTCCATCACTGCTACAAGCCTGAACCAAAAACTTTGTAATTACTGTATGTATTTGATTCCTTTAACCAATTTTAACTCTCACCTTTCTTTTTATGAATAAACCTTTAGATTTGTTTATACTAAAGGATTAGTATAAATCATACAACTGTGTGATTTTTGGGCAAGATCTGAGTTGTATATTGACCTGGGTGTATGGCTGGCCCTTTGGGATCAGAAGAACCCTTTGTTTGATGAAACTGGCTTAAAGAACCACTCATCTTTAAGTCTGGTGTTTTTGGTGGTTGTACAAGGACTGGAATGCCTAAGAGAACTGCTTTTATGACTTGTTGTTAGCCAGTGTGGTGAAACAGAAGTTTATTTTTGTTGCTGGGTTCATCTGCCCTATTTCTCAGCAGTTTGTCCTGAAGTTGGTATTCTCAGTTGTGACCCACAAAGGCACAGTTATATAACCCTAAGAAAAGTAAGTGTATGCCTACACTGGAGCAAGGTAGGTGTAACCACTTTAGGTCTGATCATGTTAACATGATAAAAATAGCAGTGTAGCTGTGGCTGCATGAGTGGTGATACAGGTTAGTCATCCCAAATAAAATCCCATCCTAGATACATACTTGTGGTTAGCTTGTCATGCTGCCTGTACAGCCATGGGCATGCTATTTTTAGCATGCTAGCCTTATCACAGCTAGTGCAGATATATCTACCTGAGCTGGAAATTACATTTCCAGCTCTAGCAAAGATATATTCTAAGAATCAGTATGATATCCTGGCTGCCCCCTAAGGAGTTGATGGAGCTATGAGATGTACCCCTGAGACATACAATGCAGCATAGAAAGTAATGGGTAATGAATGAATAAACTGATAGATTAACACATTTTATTGTGTTCACTAAGTCAGGGGTCGGCAACCTTTCAGAAGTGGTGTGCCGAGTCTTCATTTATTCACTCTAATTTATGGTTTCACGTGCCAGTATTACATTTTAATGTTTTTAGAAGGTCTCTTTCTATAAGTCTTGTGACAGACCCAGGCCAGTGGGGTGCAGGAGTCTGGTAGAGGGCAAATATACTGGTCACTGGGTGAGTAGTTTTCTGTTCCCTGAGTGACCAGAGCAGGGTCTGCGTTAGAGTAGTCAAGAACTTGCTAAACCAATTAAGGCAGACAGGCTGATTAGAACACCTGCAGCCAGTCAAGGCAGGCTAATCAGGGCACCTGGTTTTTAAAAGGAACTCTCTCCAGTCAGATGGGGAGGAGCCAGAGAAGAGGAAATGTGTGTGAGGAGCTGGGAGCAAGAGACACAAGGAGCTGAGACCAAGAGGGTGTGCTGCTGGAGGACTAAGGAGTACAAGCGTTATCAGACACCAGGAGGAAGGTCCTGTGGTGAGGATAAAGAAGGTGTTTGGAGGAGGCCTTGGGGAAGTAGCCCAGGGAGATGTAGCTGTCACACAGCTGTTACAAGAGGCACAGATAGTTAAGGGTTAATAGAACAGGAGTACTTCATGTCTCTTTTGCCTGTAAAGAGTTAACAAGTTCAGTGAGCCTGGCTGTCACCTGACCAGAGGACCAATCAGAGGACAGGATACTTTCAAATCTTGAGGGAGGGAAGTCTTTGTGTGTGCTGTTAGTTTTTGGGTGGTGTTCACTCTGGGGGCTCAGAGGGACCAGACGTGCAACCAGGTTTCTCTCCAATCTTTGATACAATCTCTTTTATGTCCAGAATAGTGAGTACTATGTAGATAAGGCAAGTTAGGCTTATGATTGTTTTCTTTATTTGCAGATGTGTATTTGGCTGGAAGGAGTTCAAATTTGTATTTTGCTGAAAGGATTTTACTTTGTACTTGTATACTTAGGCTGGGAGGGTATTCCCAGTGTCTATAGCTGAAAGACCCTGTAACATATTCTATCTTAAATTTATAAGATAATTTTTACTGTTTTTTCTTTTTTTAATTAAAAGCTTTTCTTGTTTAAGAACCTGATTGTTTTTTTATTCTGGTGAGACCCCAGGGGACTGGGTCTGGATCCACCAGGGAATTGGTGGGGAGAAAGGAGGGAAGAGGGAGAGAGGTTAATTTTCTCTGTGTTAGGATTACTTTCTCTCTTGGGGAGAGGGAGAGAGAAGGAGGAGGGAAGGTGAATTTTCCTCTCTGTGTTAAGATTCAAGGAGTTTGAATCACAGTAATCTTCCAGGGGAAGCCTGGGAGAGGCAACGGTGAGGGAAAGGGTTTACTTTCCTTGTGTTAAGATCCAGAGGGTCTGGGTCTTGGGGGTCCCCGGGCAAGGTTTTGGGGGGACCAGAGTGTACCAGGCACTGGAATTCCTGGTTGGTGACAGCGCTACAAGTACTAAGCTGGTAATTGAGCTTAGAGGAATTCATGCTGATACCCCATCTTTTGGATGTTAAGGTTCAGAGTGGGGAATTATACCATGACAGGCACTATAGACAGCTGCAAATCCATAGGGCCCTGGGCTGGAACCCAGAGTAGAGAGCGGGCCTGGGTTCCCCCAAAACCTCCCAACTCCTGATCAGACACAGGAGGAGTTGATCCAGACTGTGGGGGAGATCACCGAGGTGAGCAAATCTGCCAATTAGCGCAGGACCCACCAAGGTAGAGGAGGAACTTTGTCACAACTGGTGTCAGGGGTGGGATCTTGGTGTGCACAGCGCAGCAGAAGAAGGAGGGTGATTTTAAAAAACAAAAGAGGGTTTATTTTTTTTCACCACAATGGAAGACTTAGTGCAGGCATTGATACAAGCTACGGTGGCCCAGCAGGAGGCTACCCATGTCCAGGCAGCTGCCCAACAGGAGGCAGTGCGGCTGCAGCAAGAGACTAATTGCCTGCTGATGGACCAGGCTTCTCAAGACTGAGCTATGTTGCGGGAACTGGTAAACCAGGTAAAGACCCTTACAGAGCTGAATCGCAGCCATGATGAGACGCAGATCATACGGGCCAGCCATTGGCTGCAGAAAATGACACGGGAGGATGATGTAGGGGCATACCTTCTGGCCTTTGAGAGGACAGCCTTACGGGAGGCCTGGCCTCGAGATCAGTGGTCTGGCATCCTTGCCCCATTCCTTGTGAAGAGGCCCAGAAGGCTTACTATGATCTGCCTGAAGAGGCTGCTACAGACTACACCCAGCTGAAAGCAGAGATCCTGGCCAGATCCGGGGTAATGACTGCAGTGCGGGCCCAGCGGTATCACGAGTGGAGGTACCAGGAAAATAAAACCTCGCTGTCCCAATTGTATGACCTCATCCATCTCGCACGAAAGTGGTTGCGAATGGAGTCCCGGAGTCCAGAAGAGATACTAGAGGTTCTGGTCATCGACCGATACATGAGGGGACTACCGCCAGACCTTCGTACCTGGGTAAGCCAGAACGAACCCTCCACCTATGATGATGAGGTTGTTGCACAGGTAGAGAGGCGAAGGACAGCGAGGGAGCTGACCCGACCAGTTAAGGAAGAAGCACCCCGGGTTAAACTAGCAGCACTAAGCCCTAGATCTCGAGTGATGGGGCCACCAGGGGAGCCCAGATGGAAAAAGAGAGGGGCTGAAGGCTCACCAGAAGCCACAAAGAGTCAGAGAACTGAGAGAAGAGGATCATGAGGTTGGACTGCCCAAACCAAGAGACCGGGGAATGCCTAGGGCTCCTTATAGATGTTATGGCTGTGCAGCTATATGTCCCCATTCCCCACAATGTCCCAATGCTGAGGAGCCGATGCAGTGTAACCTGGGGAACTGGGCAGACCTATGCTCCCTAATCCACCTTATGGGGGTCTCATTAACCCCACATATGTATTCCAAACCAGTAAAGCTAAATGGAGTTGAGACCACAGCACTGGTTGATTCGGGGAGTGCTATCACGCTTGTCCCGGGGAAGCTTGTGAAGTGTAGTCAGTTGCTGCGGGCTAAGCGTACGGGGATAACATGCGTCCATGGGACAGTTGGTTATTACCCCACCATCCCAATAAAACTCGAAATTCAGGGGAACACTACTGAGGTAGCAGCAGGTGTAGTCCCTAAACTCCCATACCCGGTGCTCATAGGAGGGACTTCCCAGTTTTTGGAAACTTACTCCCAGTAGGAGGATTGGAGGTAAAGGGGAACCCTGAAGTTAGTGAGGCCTCCATAGTAGACTGTCAACCCCCGGTTTTCTCTGAAATATCCTGAGATTTATTTTCCATTCCCAGACATGGTAGAAAGTCGAAAAGAGAGAGGAGGGCATCTAAGGCCTTGGGAACCTGCATACTGACTCAAAGCCAGAGGGTCGCTCTCGTAGGCAGGCGGACCCGAGCAGCTGAAAAGGAGGCCACCCCGGAGGGAGAAGCACCCGAGTCTGACCCCCACCCTAGCATTTCTGAACCAGTAGAGGCAACAGAGACTGGGCCCCTAGATCTTGGGCAGATTAGTCCCGGAAGAGGAAATTTTGGATGAGACCAGGCCGAAGACCCAAGGTATGACAACGTTAGGAAGGAGGTGACTGAACTAGATGGGGTCCCTGTTGAAGGGAAAACCCAGGGACCAGGACCCTACTTCATAATTAAGAAGAATCTCTTATACCGGGTTGCACCAGTACAGGGGCAGAAGATACAGCAGATCCTAGTACCTCACAAACACCAGAACGCTGTATTAAGTCTTGCTCATAGTCACCTTTTTGGAGGGCATTTGGGGGTAGAGAAGACCCTGGCACGAGTCCTACGACGGTTCTTCTGGCCCGGAGTACACGAAGAAGTACGGAGGTACTGTGCGTCCTGCCCAGAGTGTCAGCTGCACAGTCCCCGTCCCCACCTGAGGGCACCTTTAGTAACCCTTCCCTCATAGAGGTCCCCTTTGAGCGAATAGCCATGGACCTAGTGGGACCCCTGGAGAAGACGGCTCGGGGCCACCAATATATACTTGTTGTTTTGAACTATGCTACTCGCTACCCAGAAGCCGTCCCCATGTGAAACACAGCCAAAGAGCTGGTGGGGATCTTTGCCTGAGTGGGGCTACCAAAGGAGATATTAACAGACCAAGGAACCCCATTTATGTCAAAACTAATGAAGGACCTCTGTACGCTGCTCCATATACATACCCTGAGAACTTCAGTCTACCATCCGCAGACTGACGGATTGGTAGAAAGGTTTAACCGAACCTTCAAGGCTATGATAAGGAAGGTTGTAAGTCAGGACGGGAAGGATTGGGATGCCCAACTACCCTACCTTATGTTCGCTATCCGGGAGGTACCTCAGGCCTCAGCTGGGTTTTCCCCCTTCGAGTTATTATACGGGCATCACCCCCCTGGCATACTAGACATCACCAAAGAGATCTGGGAAGAGGAACCTAATGAGGGGAGAAATATAATAGAACATGTAATACAGATGCGAGACCGGATAGCCCGTTTCACCCCTCTTGTACAGGAACATTTGGAAAAGGCCCAGGAGGCCCAGAGAACCTATTACAATCACCAGGCAAAAGTCAGACAGTTCCAACCAGGGGATCAGGTGATGGTCTTGGTATCCACGGCAGAAAGCAAGCTTCTGGCCCAATGGCAGAGGCCCTATGAGGTGGTTGAACCCGTGGGGAAAGTAACCTACAAGGTGCGGCAGCCAGGATGCCGAAAACAAGAACAGATTAATCACATCAACCTTCTGAAACCCTGGCATGCACAAGAGGCGTGCATAAGTGTCCAAAAAGACCTAACCCAGGAAAACAAGCCTTCCAAACAGGTGAGAGTGTCTCCTGATTTAACACCAGACCAGAAGAATGATGTGTCTGAGATGATCTTCCGGAACCAAGATGTGTTCTCGACAAAAATGGGTCGAACAACTGAGACGTATCACCACATTGACACGAACCCTGGGGCCAGAATAGTAATGAGGCCCTATTGGGTGCCAGCGGCCAAAAGGGAGGAAATAAAAGCAGAAATAAAAAAATGCTGGAGTTGGGGATCATCGAAGAATCCCACAGTCAGTGGTCCAGCCCAGTCATGCTGGTGCCCAAACCTGATGGCACCACAAGGTTTTGCAGCGACTTCCGGCGACTAAATGAAGTATTCCAGTTTGACGCGTACCCATACCTCGCATAGATGAGCTAGTGGACCATCTGGGTAATGCCCAGTACTTGACTACTCTAGACTTGACAAAGAGGTACTGGCAGATTCCCCTTGCGGAAGACGCAAAGGAAAAGACTGTGTTCTCTACACCAGAGGGTCTTTTTCAATATACTGTCCTCCCTTTTGGACTACATGGGGCCCCAGCTACTTTCCAGCGCCTCATGGATAAGCTATTACGCCTGCATAACAGTTATGCTGCTGCCTACTTGGACAGTGTGGTCATTCATACCCCAGACAGGGAAAGTAACCTAGAGAAGGTGGAGGCAGTCCTTGATACCTTCAGGCGAGCTGGGCTTACAGGAAACCCTGCCAAGTGCGCTGTAGGGTTTACGGAGGCCAAATATCTTGGCCACATTCTGGGAAAAGGTCTGATAAAACCCCAGGTGAACAAGTTGGAGGCCATCCAAAATTGGCTGCGACCACGTCGCAAGAAACAAGTCTGGGCATTCCTAGGTGTAGTGGGGTATTACCGACGATTTATCCCCCACTTTGCCACAAGGGCAAGCCCCCTGACTGACCTAGTAAAAGCCCGTGGACCTGATCTGGTGAGGTGGTCTGACGCAGCAGAGGAAGCATTCACAGACCCAAGGACTGCCCTCTGCAGTAACCCTGTCCTAATAGCCCCTGATTTCACCAAGGAGTTTATCCTGCAGACGGATGCATCGGAAGTAGGGTTGGGGGCCATTCTATCACAGATGGTCAGGGAGGAAGAACACCCAATTCTCTACCTCAGTAGGAAACTCCTTCCAAGGGAACAAAAATATGCAGTGGTGGAGAGCGAGTGCCTTGCCATAAAATGGGCCATGGAAGCATTGTGCTACTACTTGCTCGGGTGCAGATTTGTCCTCGTGACCGACCATGCCCCTCTCCAATGGATGCAGGACCCAGGCAGTGTGAGTGCCACTGAAAAATCAGCTCGCGTGCTGCCTTTGGCACGTGTGCCATAGGTTGTCTACCCCTGATCTAAGTGATAGTGTGGTGTAACTTTTTACCTTTCCCTCATCATTTCCTTGTCTCTTACATTTTCAAAGCAAGTAAATTTTGTTTCATCTTTAATAGCAATGTCATCCTCCTCCTTTCTCCTACATAATTGTTTCTTGTTTAATTTTCCACAAATAAGTTTTGATTGGATGCTGCCAGAGTTTATGCTCTTCATTTTAATTAGATGTTATGACCTGATTGTGCAGTTTTTATTCATTCTGAAGTCCTTGGGGAATTTTGGGTGCTATGTCTTGTATAATTAACAATAAAACATTGGTAATTGCCTTTAGTCAAAGAAGATGTTACTGACATGCAGTTGTATTGTTTATATCTATACCAAATTGCATGCTTTGGAGCATGTTTGAGTTCCTTCTTTACTAATTTATGTTTAAAAAAAAAAAAAATTGAACCCCCCCCTCCCAAAACTAATAACTTTTAACCTGCCTGTAACTATTTGTCAGCACACTGAAGAAACGGGGGGGAAAAGAACCATCGTTTTTCTACAAGATATATTCTAGTTCAAACAGGAATTTATATGAGGAAGTCCTGTGGCCTGTGTTACACCAGGAGGTCAGAGAAGTTGATCACAATGGTCCCTCCTGGTCCTATAATCTCGGAAGAGTGTTCTATCATTGCCTGGCACGGCTAATTTTTTTATTTTGAAAGACTGAGCTTTCTGCTCTTGCCCAAGGAATGCTATTCCATTCTTTTATTTAAAAAACAGAAGAGGAATATATGTTAGTTTTGAGATATTTAGAGTGAGATGACACAGGTTTCATCCTGCCAAGATAGGTTCCCCATTGATTTCTTTATTAGCTAACTTTTACCTATTCAAAATAGCAATGAACTTAAGAAGAGTTGAGGCTCAGCTTGGTATGTGCTGATCAGGTGAACTGAGTATGGTTCTGAGAGATAGCAGGGACTCATGGGATTCAAATTATGATGCATTGTGAGCCTCTCTTTATCTGATTTTTCTAGTTTTTTATTTATATATACTGTGCTCATCACCATGGCATCCAAGTGTCTGAGTAAATCACTCAATCTCTGTTTCCCTATCTGTAGTATAGATAATATTTACTTACCTATCTCACAAAGGTATCATGGGGCTTATACAGTTAGGGAGAAATACTGCCCCCTCTTCCAGTGTGCAGACCCTTAATGGAGCAGTGCCAGTGTCAGTATTGTCAGTGCTTCTGATTTTTATCATGAGTCTTACTATGTTTGGTGTTTTTATTGAAGCCAAAGATCATGTATTTATTTTTTAAAAGTTAAGTTTCTAGACCTCATGGCTATGGAGAAAAGCTTGAACATATCACTAAAATAGACTCTAAAGGTTCAAAAACAGAAGGCAAATTAAAACCACCCAAAATGTCCCTTCTCCCTCTCCCCCCTTCCCTCCCTCCCAAAAAACCCAACCCTCCTGATTTGAGAGAGGGGGGAGAGAGGGTGTGACTTGTGAGGTATGGGTGTGTGTTGGTGGTTTTTTTGTTTTTGTTGTTTTTGTTTAAATACTTGGGGTTGGCAACACTGCCATGCAGTTATGTTTTTTGTCGGGGAGGAGGGCAAGGCTGCAGAGAGCCTGCACAGAGGGCCAGCATTTTCTGTATGCCACAGGGCATGACTTCATGGGGGTTCCTTCCATATTGACTGCAAGAAATTTAGGGGTGTGCTCATGGATCCACAACTACATGTATCGACTAACCATTCCACCACTGCGAAAGAGCATATGAGTAGCAGCTGCCTGGGCTAACACAATTCTGCGAGCTAAGGGAGAGGGTTCAGTCCTGACTCTTGAGGGGGCTTCCATTGCATACCACCCAGTTACTCAGAGTTTGCTGAAGAAAGGATTTGCCCCATAACATTTGTACATTCTTTTGAAGACCTAAAGCTCCATACAGATGTTAAATACTGTTGTTCACGTACAATTAGTATTTTCAAATTTGTTTTCAAGTATCCTTAACGTGCTGTACACTGAAAACCTGTAGAAGTCAGTGGGCAGACACCCACTGATTTCAGTGGGCTTTCAATCAGGCACTATATATGTTGTTCATTAGTAGAGTTCCTGATTTTTATGCAAAATTCAAATTACCTGATTACTTGACTATTTGTTGAACAGTATTTGGTGTGCAGTATGGTTTGAATAGCACAATGAAGTCCACCTAAGGAAATCTCCAATGTTTTTCTGTCAGATGTTGGCTAGACAGATTAACCTATCACATATATATTACCTGCCAAATAACTTCATTACAAAAATAAACAAATCAATTAAGGTTGCAGATTGGTCTTGTTTCTGCACAGATACAGCCCGGATTTGGCAAACAGTGACTAGCTATCCATGTAGCTGCTTTGGTGCTGATCCCTACATGTAGACAAAAACATGTGGAGGTTTGGAATAACTAACTTAATGTAGTTTTACTGCTGCTTTAAGCATTTTTTTTGAAAATCTTGGTCATTGCTTATTTTTACCTTCCGTTCCTGTTAAAAAGTCTCCTGAAACATTAATTATAGTTTGTTTTTCAAATTTATGCTGCTGAAATACCAGCTCTTCAATCTTTTACAATAGCAAAGAGATCCTAACTCACCATCCCTATACCTTTATGTACAAACAATCTCTCTCATTAACGATATATTTTCATGAGTTTGGTAACTCTGCCTCTGGAAACCCCAACAAGCTTCCAGCGGGGTGAATTTAAATTACTAGGTGGAAAACTTCAATTTAAATTGTCAAATTTAATCAATCCACCCTGATTGTTGGGATTTCTTGAGGCAGAGTTACAAATCTCATGAAGACATATCTTTTTAATGGGGCAGGCTGTTTTTATTCTGCTAACAGATAACTTCAGTTATTTTCTGAAGAGAGGTGTCTTCTCACTGATGGATATAACAACTGTTTCTATGGCAGCTAGAGTCCTCAATATTCATAATTTGAGAACTGAGCCTATCAGAGCTCAGAGAGGGTAAAATCTGTAAAATAGAATGAGACCATGTATTTGGATGATCCTGATGAGATGATTGTGCTTCCTGGAATAAGAAGCCAAGTCACTATGTGCTCAGTAGCACAGCTATTGGGTCCCCACAGGATGAAACCCTTAATACAATACTAGACCTTTTGTTCCATATTTATGAAGCTTGACCTCAAAAGTTGACTGTTTTTCCCCCTGATCCTTTCTTTTATATAACAAGCTGCCTTTTAGTTCAAAAATTTTGATAGAGCCTTGTGGTTCAGCATATTTATTTTTTATGTAATCATTTTAAGAGATCATAATCTTAGGCTTTATATTTTATATTAAATTCAGATTTCATTTTAAACCAAAAGCTTACTATAATTTAAATAATACAATTAAAACTTATGTTTTTAATTTAAAAAACAACAAACCATTGGCTTCCAGAGACAGCTGGATATACTTAAAAAGGTCTTATTTCAGAAGTCTGCAGAAATTTCCATATTGCCACATTTTAGCTTTCCTAACATCCCAGATGATTCTCAGGGTTTTTAACTGTGGTGGTTTTATTTTCAAGCTCTTCATATTCAGTGAAGTACATTTGTGGCACTGTGTAAATATTAATAAATTAGCTACAGTGCTCTCCATACTCATCAAAGACTACAAAATAAAATTAAAAATCTGGCAACTGTACATGGAATACATGCTTTCTGACCCAGAGGCATAAATGCAGACCCTGGATTTTTATTCATTAACAGCTCTCTTCTTCGTTTTGGATAGACTTTCTTGGAGGCTGTCAAAACTCTTAAGTTTGTCATTGAAATATAGACTATTTGATTTTAAGCATCTCTGACTTCCAGCATGTTCTTTATGTTAAGTGCTTAACTGGTGGAAAAAACTGAGAAATTTAGAGAGACTGGACTTGAATTTCAACATGTGTGATACACCAGCTTAGTGTGTTGATCATGTCTCCTTCTAGTGATTGGTTTCAGTGATTGTGGATGAAATCCTGGTGCCATTAAGTTAGTGGAATTTATTTTGTGTCCACACACTACTTTCTTTCTCATATGATAGAGGCTTTGGATGTTGAAAATCTCAGATTTGATGACTGCAGTAGTCTGTGTGTATGCAGATGCATTTCATCATATGTTTTCTGGACACTCAGCTGAGGTAGTGAGAAATGAAGGAGGGGCAGAAAATAAGCATAGCCGTTAACAAAAAGAGAGTGGAAGTGGAACTTTCATCGTTTTGTAAACTTTCAGCATTTATTGTGCATGTACAGACCCACCATTTTGTTGTGTATATTGACCAAGATAGTCTGTTTCAATTTCAGTTGCCATGTTGTAGTCTGCAGCGCTTCTAATTAGAATTAAACCACAAATTATTTTTTCCATTTGATTTATGCCTCTATTTTCAGAAAGTTTGTTTAAAAAAAACAAACAAACCAACCACAACAACAATAAGTTCACTTAGAGTGCATGACAGTCTGGGGGACCAAGTGCCTCTTAAGGGCTGCCAAGCAAGCCCCTCTGGCTCTGAGTGATGCTCAGAGCTGTATTAATTTGGCTCTGGAAGCAGTCACAACCTGCCTTCTCGAGGCAAAAGGAGGTTTGAGGCAATGCAGAACCTTGAAGGAGTTGGGTGTCTGGAGAACAAGGAGTAATAGGAGGGAGTTCTCCCTCAAACAAATCAAGACACACACATATGTAAACCACCTTTTGGTTATTAATTTTTTTTCTCTTACACAACATGTCAAAAACTTTTATTTAAGTATATAACAAACTCTTAATACGAGGAGAACTTTAATCCCTGCACCTCTTTCTGTATGTAAGTTTGAATATGGCAAATAGATCTATTGCACAAGACACCTTGATTTTGTATATATTTATATCACTAGTTGATGTTGGCACAAGGTTTTGTTCTTCAGCCTGAAGTTTCATGATCAAGTTTTATGCTAACACACTGTTTTTATTAGACTGTAGACCTCCTGTGGGATGGATTCTGTATGTGGTCTTTTCACTCTACTGCATGAAACTAATACCTCTAGAGAATGAAGCTATTATTCAAGGTTTTGATACAAAGAAGACTGCGTGCAGGTGCGAACTGCCATCAAAGGCTTTAGAAACATCCTGTCTCAGATTAACTGTTAGAGAGCTAAAAATGGGGAGACAGGATTTTCATTATTAGGTAAACTGATTCATTATGGGCCTGATCCAGCAAGCAGAACTCCCACTTTAACCAATAGGAATGCTATGCTCAGAGGCCTTGTAGAATTGGACCCCAAGTGTGTTATCCTGGGTCTCGCTGTGGCCAATGCCTAAGGATAAGATTTTGCCATAGTTATTTTTAGTAAGTTAGCAACAAACAGAAATTCATGGAAGCTTGTGACCTGTCTGTGACTTTTACTAAAAATAACAGGGGGGCTGACTGCTGGGGGTGGGTGGGGGATGACAGCTCCAGCCCCCGCCAGCCCTGGTGGCGGCTGATAGCGGCTGCTGACAGCTCCAGGGCCCCTCCTCTGGCTCAGAGCCCTGGGGCCCCCTCTGCCCAGGATGGCTCAGAGCCTTGGAGCTGGTAGCTCAGAGCCCCCACCACCTGTGGCAGCTCAGAGCTCTGGGGCCAACAGCTAACAGCTCCAGGGCCCCTGCTGCGGCTTGGAGCCCTGGGGTCCCTGCTGCCCAGGATGGCTCGGAGCCCTGGGGCCAGCATCTCCAAGCCCCCACTGCCTGCGCCCACTCAGAGCTCCAGGGCCCCTGCCGCTTGCAGTCAGGGCTGGTGCAACCATTTAGGCAGACTAGGCGGTTGTCTAGGGCAACGAGATTTGAGGGCGCCAAAAAGCGCCCTCAATTTTTTTTTTAAATGGTTGAGCAGCCATTGCTGCTGGGACAGAGAGGGAGTCTGAGCTGCCGCAGTCATGCCTGCACGACCGCCCGCAGGCACCACTTATCACTGTTTGGAATGTTCAGTGTCCCCCTTAGAAATGCTAACAAGCTTATTCAGTGAAGTTTTGATGTACTTGATGCATGCTATTAGATCGTCAATTAGGCATCAACGAGATAATTTAAGAGTAAATGTCTTTTTGTTTGAAGTACCACTGAACACTAATCTGTCCATTGCCCCCTCCCTCCTGTGTTACTGCTTGAAGCAGAATCCTGGGTAACAGTAATGGGGATGCTGGATAAACCTTTTAAAATATTTCCCCTTTATAATGCCACATTTTTAATAAATTTTAAAATTAGATCCCATAATTTCAAGGCATCGATTTCCCCGTTTAGACAATTAAATTGCAATTGTCGGCATGAACATCATTTTAAAGCTGGGTTTTGAAAATCTAATTTAACTTCAAAAATTAATGACCAAAAGATAGGCACGTGAAGTAAGGTAAAAGTAATTAACTGAGGGTCTAGCATTCACTCCCAACACCGCAAAAGAGCTGAGGGATTTCCAAAGAACTCCGACACCACTACAGTGTATCATTCAAACGTGAGAACATAGTTACTACAGATAATAAATAATAAGTTACCTGGGTTGGAAATAGATCTTTGTGGAAGGGAAAGCAGGAAACTTGTCTTTTTGATTACAGAATTATTTTGCTTCTGGATCCATTAAAATCATAACCGATCTTTTGGGGGAGGGGATGTGGGGAAGAAACTCTTTTCTCTACTAGGTTTGTTTATAGGCAGCTGAAAAGAAAAGTTAACTGGCTTTGCACAGAACTGAAACCTAAAGGTCTCTCCTCCCTCCTTCTCTACTCTGACCCCTCTGGGCTATTCCAAGTTAATTGTCATCTAATTGCCCAGCAAAGAAAGAGAGAGTGCAGCAATTAGGCATAGCCCCCACCAGTTCAGGAGTCATTAACACAGTACAAAGATATGCTGCATGCTTTACAGGCACCCAGGCCTAATGAGGGACTGGGGGCAAGATGAGCAGGGCTGAGCCCCTAGGGAGTGAGCCGCAGAGAGCCAGTGCCCAGGACGTTGAGAGGGAAAGGGGCTGCAGGGGCGCCCCCACTGCTATTTAAAATGCAGATTCTGCAGCGGTACCTCTCCATGGGACAGAGCCGGTTCCTCACAGAAGCTTCTGTCCAAAAGCTCTTCCTTCTGCAGCTGCTCTTTGTGCTCCAGCTCCATCCATGGCAGCTGAACCCCCTGTCCTGACTGCAGCCAACCTCTCATCCCCTGCCCTGCCCTGCCCTGCCCGCAGCCAGCCCCTGCTGCACTCCCTGCCCTGCCCGCAGCCAGCCCCTGCTGCACTCCTTGCCCTGTCCATAGCCAGCTCCACACCACCTGTCTCCATCCAGCCCCTGCTGCAGCCCCTGTCCGGCCTGCAGCCAGCCCCACACCCCCTGCCCTGCACGCAGCCAGTCCCGCACCCCCTGTCTCCAGCCAACCCCACACCCTATCTCCAACCAGCTTCGCATCCCCTGCCCTGCCCAGAGCCAGCCAGCCCCACACTCTGTCAGGTTATTCAATTATTTTCATTAAATATATAGGCTAAATAATGAAATTAATAAATTTTCAAGCCGAATATGTATTAATTCTAATGAACAATGCCACATTATGCAGTATTCATTTTTGAAAGTTTATAATCAATGCTCTGGGGGGAGGGGTGGGGGCAGAGGGCGCAAGGTGGAAGTTTCGCCTAGGGTGCAAAATATCCTTGCAGCGGCCCTGCCTGCAGTGGTTGAGTTTCCAGGCTCCCACCCCCAGCGGCAGGTAGCACCAGTCCTGCCATCTTGGGGCTGAAGCTGAAGAAAATGCCACGCTGTCTCTGAAAGTCACAGAATCTGTGACCTCCATGACTAAATCTTATCCTTACCACTGCCTGATGTTTCAGACCACGGCAACCCCTTCCCTCTCCCCATCACCCTCCCCACCTTCTGAGGATGCCCCTAACCAGTTGTGCAATACTGTACATGGGTAAAAGCTTTATATGTAAAGACGTCAAGCCTAGAAAGCAAATAGTTCAGCCATATAAAGATGTGATACGTGTAAAACCAGGCACTTTAGAAAGACTTAGCTATTTTAGTAGTTCACTCAAAGCATATATGGAGCTGTAAAAATCAATCCTATTTGCTTTTGAAGCATCTGTTTAAATGAAAGCCCACTGAAGCTGTAGATGTCCCAGTTCTGTAATGATGCTATTTCTTTGCAAGTAGTGGGTAAGTCTTTATGGATATACCTAATGCAAACTTGTAATACTGCTGCTGATTAGTATGGGGAAAACTAACTAACATGGCACACTTTACATGGATTAAAAGCTGCCTATGTGACAGATCTCAAAATGTAAATGGGGAATCATCAAGTGGGTGTATTTCTAGTGGGGTCCTGCAGGAATTGGTTCTTGGCCTGATTAGAGAGACAATCCTAACTGTTAAAGTTTGCAGATGACACACAAATTAGGGGAGTGGTAAATAATGAAAAGGACAGGTCACTGATACAGAGCGATTGGATTGATTGGAAGCAAATGTTACATGTTTTAATGCGGCAAATGGAAATGTTGCAGCTAGGAACAAACAATGTAGGCCATACTTACAAGATGGGGGACAGTATCATGGGAAGAAGTGACTCTGAAAATTTTTTGGAGTTTGTGGTTGATAATCAGCTGAATATGAGCTCCTAGTGTGACACTGTGGTTGAAAGGGTGAATGTGATCCTTGGATAACTAAACAGTGGGATCTTGAGTAGGACTAGAGAGGTTAATTTTACCTCTGCATTTATCATAGGAGATTAGAGTTGGAAGAGACCTCAGGAGGTCATCTAGTCCAACCCCCTGCTCAAAGCAGGACCAACACCAACTAAATCATCTCAGCCAGGGCTTTGTCAAGCTGGGCCTTAAAAACCTCTAAGGATCATAGGCGTGCGCAGCACATTTCCTTAGGGTGTGTACCCAGGGAATTTTATTTATCATAAATGTTGGGGTGCAGAAGGGAGTGCAGGGTCTGGGAGGGGGTGTGGTGCAGGAAGGGGCTAAGGGCAAGGGATTGGGGCAGAGAAGGGGTGTGGGGTATATGAGGGGGCTCAGGGAAAAGGGTTGGAGTGTGGAGTGCAGGAGGGGGCTCAGGGCAGGGGGTTGGGGTGCAGGAGGGGGCCCAGGGCATGGGGTGCAGGGTGCATCGGGGGCTCAGGGCAGGAAGTTGGGGTGCAGGAGGGGTGTGGGTGCAGCAGGGGGCTTGCGGCAGGGTGCAGGAGGGGGCTCAGGGCAGGGGGTTGGGGTGCAAGGTGCAGGCAGGGGGCTCAGGGCAGGGAGTTGGGGTGCAGGCAGGGGGCTCAGGGCAGGGAGTTGGGGGGTGGGGTGCAGGAGGGGTTCGGGCTCTGGCCTGGCGCTGCTTGCTTGCTTGCAGTGGTGTGCTCTGCGACGCGACGCTTACCACATCCCTATGTGGCCCCTGGGGTGGGCACAGGGCTCTGTGTGCTGCCTTTGCCACGCCTACAGGTACCTCCCCCGAAACTCCCATTGCCCGTGGTTCCCCGTTCCCAGCTAATGGGAGCCGCGGGGAGTGGTGCCAGGAGCAATGCACAGAGCCCTCTGCCCCCACCCTCTCTCAGGAAGGTGGTGCAGTGCCGGCCGCTACTGAGAGCGGCCTGGGGCCTGCAGCACCACGTTGGGGGCAAATCCTGCGGGCTGGATCCAAAGTCCTGGGGGGCTGGATCCGGCCCGTGAGCATTAGGGTGTGCCTGGGCACACCCGGCATACCCTGTGTGCACGCCTATGCTAAGGATGGAGATTTTGCCACCTCCCTAGGTAACCCATTCCAGTGCTTCACTACGCTTCTAGTGAAATAGTTTTTCCTAATATCCAACCTAGACCTCCCCCACTGCAACTTGAGACCATTGCTCCTTGTTCTGTCATCAGGTACCACTGAGAACAGCCTAGCTCCATCCTCTTTCGAACTTCCCCTTCAGGTCGTTGAAGGCTGCTGCCAAATCCCCCCTCACTCTTCTCTTCTGCAGACTAAATAACCCCAGTTCCCTCAGCCTCTCCTCATTAGTCATGTGCCCCAGCCCACTAATAATTTTCATTGCCCTCTGCTGAACTCTTTCTAATTTGTTCAGATCCTTTCTGTAGTGTGGGCCCCAAAACTGGACACAGTACTCCAGATGTGGCCTCACCAATGCTGAATGGAGGGGAATAATCACTTCCCTCGATCTGTTGGCAATGCTCCTACTAATGCAGCCCAATATGCCATTTGCCTTCTTGGCAACAAGGGCACAATGTTAACTTGTATCCAGCTTCTTGTCCATTGTAATCCCCAGGTCCTTTTCTTCAGAACTGCCACTTAGCCAGTGATTCCCTAGCCTGTAGCAGTACCTGGGATTCTTTCTTCCTAAGTGCAGGACTCTGCACTTGTCCTCATTGGACCTCATCAGATTTCTTTTGGCCCAATCCTCCAGTTTGTCTAGGCCACTCTGGACCTTATCCCTACTCCCCAGCATCTCTACATCTCCTCTTGGCTTAGTGTTATCCGTGAACTTGCTGAAGGTGCAATCCATCGCATCATCCAGATCATTAATGAAGATGTTGAACAATCCCGGCCCCAGAACCAACTCCTGGGGCACTACGCTTGATACCGGCTGCCAACTAAACATCAAGCTATTGATCACTACCCATTGAGCCCAATGATCTAGCCAGCTTTCTATCCACCTTATAGTCCATTCATCCAATCCATACTACTTTAACTTGCTGGCAAGAATACTGTGGGAGACAGTATCAAAAACTTTGCTAAAGTCAAGGTGTATCACATCCACCACTTTCTCCGTATCCACAGAGCCAATTATCTCGTCATAGAAGGCAATCGGGTTGATCAGGCACGACTTGCCCTTGGTGAATCCATGTTGACTGTTCCTGATCATCTTCCTGTCCTCGAAGTGCTTCAAAATGGATTCCTTGAGGACCACCTGCTCCATGATTTTACTGGGGACTGAAGTGAGGCTGACTGGTCTATAGTTCCCTGGGTTATTTCTTCCCTTTTTTTTAAAGATGGGCACTATATTTGCCCTTTTCCAGTCATCCTGGGTCACCCCCAATCACCACGAGCTTTCAAAGATAATGGCAAACGGCTCTTCAATCACATCAGCCAACGCCCTCAGCACCCTCAGATGCATTGCGTCTGGCCCCATGAACTTGTGCATGTCCAGCTTTTCTAAATAGTCCTTAACCTATTATTTCACCACTGAGGGCTGCTCACCTCTTCCCCTTACTTTGTTGACCAGTGCAGGAGTCTGGGAGCTGACCTTGTCTGTGAAGACCGAGGCAAAAAAGCATTGAGTATTCCAGCTTTTTTCACATCATCTGTCACTAGGCTGCCTCCCCCATTCAGTAAGTGTCCCACACTTTCCCTGACCACTTTCTTGTTGCTAACATAGCACTGGTGCGACCACAGCTGGAATAGTGTGTCCAGTTCTGGTGCCCACAATTCAAGAAAGATGCTGATAAATTGGAGAGGATTCAGAGAAGAGCTACGAGAATGATTAAAGAATTAGAAAACCTGCCTTATAGTGATTTACTCAAGGAGCTCTATCTATGTACTTTAATAAAGAGAAAGTTAAATTGTGACCTGATTACAATCTATAAGTACCTACACAGGGAACAAATATTTAACAATGGGCTCTTAAATCTAGCAGACAAAGGTATATTGCAATCAATTGCTGAAAGTTGAAGCTGGACAAGTTCAGCCTGGAAATAATGTGTAAGTTTTAACTGTGAAAGTAATTAACCATTGGGACAATTTACCAGAGGTCATGGTGGATTCTCCATCATTGACAATTTTTAAATCAAGATCAGATCTTTTTTCTAAAAGATCTACCGTAGGAATTATTTTGGGGAAGTTCTATGGCATGTGTTATACAGGAGATCATATGAGATGGTCACAGTATTCTCTTCTGGCCTTAGAATCTATGAATCAATGCCAGGAATACTTTGTCAAGACTCTCTAGAAGAATAAACATCTCTTTGTATTCTCTTACGTCTTCTATAGATATCTCCATTTGTGGGAGGGGGGGAATTTGTGTTGCTTAATCCATGTATTCCCCTTCTGGATATAAAGCATTAAGTAATATTTATCCCCATTGAAGATTTTTTTAAATCTTTCGTACCACCTTCCTTCTATAAAATCCAGTTAAACGTTAATTGCATATCGTAGTCATGTCAAGTGAGCACAGTAATTTCAGTGGTAGCATGGTGTATGCGGTAGATACAGTATCATTAAATTGATAAAACTCAGTAAAACTGCGCCTGAATGACAGCTGATTACAAGTAAGAGTCTTTCAAATCAGACAGGGTGAAACTAGAAATATTCTGAATAAATCAGAGAGGTAGGATGAGGGTGGAGGAATCATTTGTTTCCATGGCTTACAAATATTTATAGATATTGATATTTCTTAACACACAAGTGTTGCATTCTTCTTTGCTCCTGGCTCAAATGTAAAAAAATTCTGATTACATACTTAGAGGCTTATGTACTTTCTCTCAGTTAAGATGCCTGTGCATAAGCTGATTGAGTCTTCCATTTCTTTCTTGGAAGCAGTAGGCATTTTGGCAGCAAATTGATTTTTTTTTTTTTTGAAAGGTTTTGCTCATGAGACTGCTAAATAAAAAAATTATTTAAAAGTGTAATTAAGCATTACATCATGAGGCTGTCAAACAAAAATTATTTAAAAGTTGAAAAAAAGCACTTATAAAGATCAAACACATGGGATCATGGAAAACTTTCTAACTGACTCCTTTTTAAAATTCAAATACCAAAAGCAAACGTTTTTTGAAATGTAGCCAGAAAACGGATCATGAGTATGTCTCATAGTTTAGAAAAAAATTTTATTGAAAGTTCCTGGATTTTGGGCAGACCTTTACCCTGTAATTGAGGAAATTGCTAAAAAGAAAGTTCAGGTCTGAAGGTACATACACACATTTATGTTTCATTAAGCATTGTACATCTGATTCAAGTTCTACCCTCTTGTTACAGCGTAGCAAAAGATGATTTCTTGGTGATTTTGGCTGCCTTGCAGTTTGAATTGCCTCACTACAACCTGGATTTGTTGCTCCATGAAGAGATCTGTGATTTACAATTTTGTTTTTAAGCATAGGCTAGAAAACCTGCACCTGCCCTTTAACCTGGCCTTTGTATATGCTGAGTTAAACTTTATATTATGGCTTCAGAATTTTAGCAGGACAAATGACACCATATGTATGCTGCAGATTATTAATAGATTATCAGATTGTCACAGATGGCCGTTGATGGAGAAAATGTGGAAGTAAATGGTCTCCAGGGGAAAATCATCGTGGGTCAGATTAGTACCAGAGAGAAATTTGCCATATATCTGAAAGCCCACCCCACCCCGAGACCTTCAAATGAACTGTCATGTTGTTATTTCAAGTAAACAAGAACAATATTACCAGACTTTCTTTGTTTTAAGGTTACTCTATCTACTGAATCTCTACAGTGCATCCTGGGTCCTATTGCAGTGAGTCTTAGAAAATATCCTCAGGATAACATTTCTATTACTGTCCATTACAATTCTTGACTTTCAAGAGTCAACTTGTAAAGGGACCATAGTAAAATGTATCCAAAGAGTTATTTTTATTATGGTAATTTCAAGGCAGTAGTTGTCTTGTGTATGTAAGTGAAGTGAGTATATGTAAAAACACAGACATCTCAGGTTGCCATTTCAATTTTTCATGTGCTATCACCTCTAGAATGTCTCTTTGCAGCAACAGGCCCATTTGTTGGGAATGGAATCAGCAAATATCAGTGCTATAGAAACATAAACATGGTGCCTCAGTGGATCTATCCTTAATATGAAGAGAGAGGACAGTCTTGTGGTTAAGGAGTTGGACTGGAATTCAGGAGATCTGGATTCATTTCCTGGCTCTGCAAACTTCCTGTGTTACATTGGGGAAGCTTTTTTGTTTGCTTTGGTTCAGTATCTGTATAATGTAGATAATACTTCCTTTGTCTGTCTTGTCTATTTGGCTTGTATGCTCTGTGGGGCACGGACTGTCTCTCAGTATGTGTTTGTGCAGTGACATGATGTGGAAAAAGCTGAAGTACTCAATGCGTGTCTCCCCTCCCCTCCCCCCCCGGGTCTTCTCAGACAAGGTCAACTCCTAGACTTCTGCACTGGGCAACATAGTATGGGGAGGAGGCAAACCACCCTAAGTGGTGAAAAAACCGGTTAAGGACTACATCTCTACCCCAATATGATGCTGTCCTTGGGAGCCAAAAAAATCTTACTGTGTTCTAGGTGAAACTGCGTTATATTGAACTTGCTTTGATCCACCAGAGTGTGCAGCCCTGCCCCCCGCCCCTCCTCGGAGTGCTGCTTTACCGCATTATATCCAAATTCATGTTATATTGGGTTGCGTTCTATCAGAGTAGACGTGTATTTAGAAAAGCTGGACATGCACAAGTCCATGGGTCCAGATCTAATGCATCCAAGGGTGCTGAGAGAGTTGGCTGATGTGATTGCAGAGCTGTTGGCCATTATCTCTGAAAATTAATGTCGATTGGGGGAGGTCCTGAACACTTGGAAAAAGGCAAATATAGTGCCTATATTTGAAAAAGGGAAGAAAGAGAACCCAGGGAACTACAGACCGGTCAGCCTCACCTCAGTCCCCAGAAAACTCATGGAACAGGTCCTCAAGGAATCCATTCTGAAGCACTTGGAGGAAAGAAAGGTGATCAGGAACAGTCAATATGGATTCACCAAGAGCAGGTCATGCCTGACCAACCTGATTGCCTTCTATGATGAGAGAGCTGGCTCTGTGGATATAAGGAAAGCAGTGGATGTGATATATCTTGACTTTAGCAAAGCTTTTAATATGGTCTCCCACAGTATTCTTGCGAGCAAGTTAAAGAGGTATGGATTGGATGAATGGACTATTAGGTGGATAGAAAGCTGGCTAGATTGTTGGGATCAACGACTCCATGTCTAGTTGGCAGCCGGTACCAAGCGGAGTACTCCAGCAATTGGTCCTCGGGCCAGTTTTGTTCAACATCTTTATTAATGATCTGGATGATGGGATGAATTGTGCCCTCAGCAAGTTTGCAGATGACACTAAGCCGGGGGGAGAAGTAGATATGCTGGAGGGTAGGGATAGGGTCCAGAGTGACCTAGACAAATTGGAGGATTGGGCCAAAAGAAATCTGAGGTTCAACAAGGTCAAGTGCAGAGTCCTGCACTTAGGAAGAAAGAATCCCATGCATGCTACAGGCTGGGTTCTGACTAGCTAAGCAGCATTTCTGCGGAAAAGGACCTGGGGATTACAGTGGATGAGAAGCTGGATATGAGTCAGCAGTGTGCCCTTGTTGCCAAGAAGGCCAACAGCACATTGGGCTGTATTAGTAGGAGCACTGCCAGCAGATCGAAGGAAGTGATTATTCCCCTCTATTTGGCACTGGTGAGGCCACACCTGGAGTACTGTGTCCAGTTCTGGTCCCTCCCACTACCGCAGGGATGTGGACAAATTGGAGAGTGTCCAGCAGACGACAACAAAAATGATTAGGGGGCTGGAGCACATGACTTATGAGGAGAGGCTGAGGGAATTAGGATTGTTTAGTCTGCAGAAGAGAAGAATGAGAGGGGACTTGATAGCAGCCTTCAACTACCTGAAGAGGGGTTCCAAAGAGGATGGAGCTCGGCTTTCTTAGTGGTGACAGATGACAGAACAAGAAGCAATGGTCTCAAGTTGCAGTGGGGGAGGTCTAGGTTGGATACTAGGAAACACTATTTCACTAGGAGGGTGGTGAAGCACTGGAATGGGTTACCTAGGGAGGTGGTGGAATCTCCATCTTTAGAGGTTTTTAAGGCCCAACTTGACAAAGCCCTGGCTGGGATGATTTAATTGGTGTTGGTCTTGCTTTGCGCAGGGGATTGGACTAGATGACCTCCTGAGGTCTCTTCCAACCCTAATAGTTTATGATTCTATGAATGGGACACCAGTTTCAGTTGGTGCCTCGTGAGGCTACCACAAACAGTTGTTACAAAAATGACATCAAATACTCTCCCTGGTAGACAACTGAAGCAGCTAGACTGTGTATTGGAGATGTCCTTGGGACCAGTAGGGCAGGAATGCTCCCCACCAGCCCTTGAAACTGCTCTACAGATGCTACTCCAGCCTCAGGGATGGAGTTTTCTCTGTGCTGCCTTAGCCTATCCCTCTCCCACCACAGGAGGAATGGCCAGTGGATCCACAGAGCAGTGAATCCTCAGCTCCCAAAGCCTGCTGCACAGTGGTATGCAGGGAGCCTCTGTAGAGCTATGTTGCTCAATTTGAAGGACCCCTCCCTCCCATGTGCTTTTCCTCAAACATGAGTAAAATATTGATCGGCTTTAACAAGAAAAGTAAAGATGTTTGAACAATTGGAAAAGAAGAAAAATCCTGTTTTTAAAGAGTGAAAAGAGGAATACTGGGCCAATGTTAATATATACAGAAGACCTGTTCTTGACTATGAGGGCGTTAAGAGGGAAAAAAGGGATGTTGTACCAATTACTAATGGTTATTTTTAAAAACTCATAGACCATAGGAGGCAATATTGAGCTAAGTGGGGGGGAGGTGGGGATGCAGATGTACTGATTTTCAAACCAGGGAAAGAAAAGTGATCAATTACAATCTTCTAAATCTAATTATTTGCAATAGGAAAATAATAGAACAAAGAACAGGATTGTTGCCTCACCTTACAACAGGTAGGAGGTCACAGCTCATACATTGCAAGTCGCAGTGCATGGAGGATAGCCTCTGGGTATGTACTGCCCATGGTGGAGCTCAAATCTAACCCCCTTTGTGTCTACACTGCAATGGCGCTAAAACAGGTCTTGAACCCATGGTTCCAGGACCCTGCAGGGCTGGAAGGTCCAAGCATGAGTCAAGCTGGGACCCTGGCTTTGAGCCCTATTGCTTTGCAGTGTAGATGCAGCCCTTCTTGACTTGGGTCCCAGGAGTCAGCCAGAAGTATCCCACAATCTCATGAAACAACTTCCTTAGTTCTCGCTATCGCAATAATCTGCAATTCACTTTACTGATAACAGAAGCCATTGCTCTTGGCGAATGGCAGCAGCTTAGGTTAACGCTGACCTATCTCCAAGCACAATATCAGAGAGCCTCCTAACTTTACAATGGAGAGTGAACCGATCAAGCTTTTTGCAAAGCGAGCCACTTTCTGGTCACAGAAGCACAGCCGAATTTTGGTGAATCTCCAGTGAGAGGCAAGTAAAACCATGCGCTTTCAGCAAAAGCCCCAGGAATGACCACGTGTACCAAGGGAACTCAAAAAACGGAGCGCTGCAGATTTTCCAGACAGGTGATCAATGCAAGGAGCATATTAAGAGGCTGAAGAGTGAGTAGTGGAAGACCAGGGACAAGAACTTTGGCCAACTCACTAACAACATGCTCATTTTATTGATGACTTTGACTGGATTCTGGGCACTGTGCTCAGCACAAAGCCAGCCATGCTTCATGACAACCTGGTCAGCTGGGATGGTGCCCTGCTGGCCATTGAATCCAGCATGGGGGCTGATGGGAGTCAGCAGCAGGCTCTTAGTGAGGAGTATGAAGTGACTCTTAATGAAACCAGTCCCAGAGCAGGCTGTGAATGAGGAACAGCAGCAACTTCTTGGTCCCTACTCGGAAGAGTTTGTTTGATTCCCACCCTGAGGGACAGCCCACTGCCGAGCTTGCAGAAAACCTGGTGGAGACAGAAGCTGCCCCAGAGCCCAGTAAGTGTATGACTCAAACATAGTTTATTATTACAATAATGGAGGGGGGGGGGGGATTTCTGCTGTAAGAAGCATTGATAAGCCCTGGCTACCAGCGTGTGGCCACTAATGACAGATTGTACCACAGCATCTGGGTGTCCCCTCTTTCCCTTCCCCTCCCCCCAACACATTGAGTTCAAAATGGCAACTTGGAATTTCAAACATTCATAAACAGCTGTGAAGGTTATTTTAACTAGAGGAGGTATCTGAGCCTCTAGCTATTATCTTTGGGAAATCATGGGAGACGGGGGAGATTCCAGAAGACTGGAAGGGGGCAAATATAGTGCCCATCTATAAAAAGGGAAATAAAAACAACCCAGGAAACTACAGACCAGTTAGTTTAACTTCTGTGCCAGGGAAGATAATGGAGCAGGTAATTAAAGAAATCATCTGCAAACACTTGGAAGGTGGTAAGGTGATAGGGAATAGCCAGCATGGATTTGTAAAGAACAAATCGTGTCAAACTAATCTGATAACATTCTTTGATAGGATAACGAGCCTTGTGGGTAAGGGAGAAGCGGTGGATGTGATATACCTAGACTTTAGTAAGGCATTTGATACGGTCTCGCATGATATTCTTATAGATAAACTAGGAAAGTACAATTTAGATGGGGCTACTATAAGGTGGGTGCATAACTGGCTGGATAACCGTACTCAGAGAGTAGTTATTAATGGCTCCCAATCCTGCTGGAAAGGTATAACAAGTGGGGTTGCGCAGGGGTCTGTTTTGGGACCGGCTCTGTTCAATATCTTCATCAACAATTTAGATGTTGGCATAGAAAGTACGCTTATTAAGTTTGCGGACGATACCAAACTGGGAGGGATTGCAACTGCTTTGGAGGACAGGGTCAAAATGATCTGGACAAATTGGAGAAATGGTCTGAAGTAAACAGGATGAAGTTCAATAAAGATAAATGCAAAGTGCTCCACTTAGGAAGGAACAATCAGTTTCACACATACAGAATGGGAAGAGACTGTCTAGGAAGGAGTATGGCAGAAAGAGATCTAGGGGTCATAGTGGACCACAAGCTTAATATGAGTCAACAGTGTGATACTGTTGCAAAAAAAGCAAACGTGATTCTGGGATGCATTAACAGGTGTGTTGTAAACAAGACATGAGAAGTCATTCTTCCGCTTTACTCTGCGCTGGTTAGGCCTCAGCTGGAGTATTGTGTTCAGTTCTGGGCACCGCATTTCAAGAAAGATGTGGAGAAATTGGAGAGGGTCCAGAGAAGAGCAACAAGAATGATTAAAGGTCTTGAGAACATGACCTATGAAGGAAGGCTGAAGGAATTGGGTTTGTTTAGTTTGGAAAAGAGAAGACTGAGAGGGGACATGATAGCAGTTTTCAGGTATCTAAAAGGGTGTCATCAGGAGGAGGGAGAAAACTTGTTCACCTTAGCCTCCAATAATAGAACAAGAAGTAATGGGCTTAAACTGCAGCAAGGGAGATTTAGGTTGGACATTAGGAAAAAGTTCCTAACTGTCAGGGTAGTTAAACACTGGAATAGATTGCCTAGGGAGGTTGTGGAATCTCCATCTCTGGAGATATTTAAGAGTAGGTTAGATAAATGTCTATTAGGGATGGTCTAGACAGTATTTGGTCCTGCCATGAGGGCAGGGGACTGGACTCAATGACTTCTCGAGGTCCCTTCCAGTCCTAGAGTCTATGAGTCTATAAATCACAGCTGTTTATCAGGATCAGTCATCTTATCCTTTCAGTAATAAGAAACTTACCACTCTGATCACTCTTCCAGGGTCTATGGAGCCACCTGTAAACAATGAACTGAGTTGGTGTGTTTGGGAAACAGTATTCTATTCCCAAACCTAGTCCATTTCAGTTAGAAGTAATCCATGCAGTCTGCAGGTCACCAAATCATTTCTCCCAAGTACAGGTGGGGTGACAGTTTTGTCCCCACTGCTGCAGATTTTGGAGTGTGTGTGTGTGCAGCAATAACAAGGTAAGCCAGGTGTGAGCTAGCACAGCATCATGTTAATTCCCTCATGGATTCTGACTCAATCCTGGCTGCTGATAGCTGCAAACTATTCCTGACGCAGGACCTCCAGACAGTTAGGCCATGTCTACACTTACAGTTTTGCAGCGCTGGTAGTTACAGCTGTGTTCGTACAGCTGTGTAGGGCCAGCACTGTAGTGTGGCCACACTGACAGCTACCAGCGCTGCAGTGTGGCCACATTTGCAGCACTTGCAGCGCTGTTGGGAGTGGTGCATTGTGGGTAGCTATCCCAGCATTCAAGTGGCTGCAACGTGCTTTTCAAAAGAAGGGGGTGGGGTGGAATGTGACAGGGAGCGTGGAGGAGACAGACAATGGATTTTTGGAGTTGACACTGTTCTCAGCTCCCTGCCTTGCAAGTTCTAAGGACTGGAAGACACACAGTGCCTACCTTCAATCATTTTAAAAGTTCTAACTCCCTTCCCCCACTCCTCTCTCATTCACTAAATGCAAATTATGTACTTCTAAATACCTGTCGGACCAGATAAGCAATTGCTCAACACGGACTTCCCCCTCCCCCTCTGCCCTGTGAGAGTGCTGCTTCTCTCTTCAAGCAAACAGCTGTGAACATTCCAAAGTAATTCCCCTGCCTGCCTCCGCTCGCTCAGCAAACAGGAGCTGTGTTTGTTTTTTAAATAAGCAGTTTGGCTGAACTCCGAGCTCTCCCTTTCTTCCGGTTTGTTGTGGACAGGAATTCTGGGATACCTCCTTATACCCCGGAGGTCAATAAAAGCGCTGGTGGGCGTCCACACTTGCTGACCAGTGCTGGATCGCCAGCGTTTGGAATCCCTACACCCGAGGCTCAACCGGGTGTACAGCCAGCGCTGCAACCAGGGAGTTGCAGTGCTGTCCGTGCTTTGCAAGTGTGGCCACATCCTAAGTTGCAGCGCTGTAACCCCCTCACCAGCGCTGCAACTCTCTAGTGTAGCCATGGCCTTTGTCACATTGCAGGGAAGGGTGTATTTTCCAGGTCCTCCATATAGTCCACTCCACTCTGACTGGTGTGCTCTTCGGTCACTATATGTTTCAATACTTCTGCTACATACGCTGCAGGTTTCCCTCCAGCAGCTAGGAATAACATCTCCCTTTGCCATTAGTCACTATACGAACAGTTATGTCTTCCAAAATATGAAAGACCTGACAAGACAGAAAAAACCTTTTGCAATAAGGGCACTGTACAACCTGCCCCTGCTTCATATGGCAATTAAGAAATTTTTATGAAACAGAAAAAGGTTATTTTAAACTTACGATTGTTTCTGCACTTACGTAACTGCGATTAACAAGGCTGTCCAGAGACAGTCTGAGGACTGAGGCATCTCCTTTACAATATGTGTTAGTTCACTTTAGAAATGTTACATTTTATATCCTTGAGATGCCACCAAAATTAATTCAGTGCTCCTCCACTGAGCTGGTGTGGACAATAACTCTGTTTCTTGTCCTATTTCAGGACCTTCAAACTATACTGCCTACTTCTTCTTTGGGAACTTGATCTGTGGCCCAGCATATCTCCACAGACTGTTCCAAAAGAAAGCATTCTGTGATGAAGTTATGGTTGAAGTTCTTGCAAGGGCAGACCAGCAGGTCCAGTATCAGAAGAAGAGGGACAGCATGTTGACAGGCAGGAGGAAAGGTTGAGGCTTGCTGCACAGTGGAGAACAGGGTTTCAGCAAGGGAGCAGAGACTTCCAAAGCAGTTCCTGGAACAGGAACAGAGACTAAAGGGGACAGTGCTCAACAGAGAACTGTTTCAGCAATTTATCTCCATAATGGCTGCAATAGTCACATCTCTTGCTGCCTCCCCAACTCCATGGTATGATCACGTGCAATGTATCAGTAGCTTGGACAGCTCTGTGTCAGGATGGCCGGTGCATTCAGGACTCATAAGAGGCTGGGAAGGGCAACTAAACCCCATGCAGCCTTCCTTCATCAATGCCTGTCTGGTGGAAACCTCCCCTCCCTTCTTCCGCTGCTAAGTGAGGGGAAAATGTGTAAAGAAGGGAAAGAAGAATGTGGGGCCAGCGGTGATGTAGCAGTAGGGGGATTGTATCGTGTATTAACTATTTTCTGCTCTTCTTGTATGTGTGGTTTTGTAATGGCAGCTGGCCTGCCTAACGCTGTGTGTGTGTTATTATTTTAAGACATATTTACAAATAAAGGATGTTATATTTTCAAGAAAGTGTATTACTGTCTCTGCATCACATCATACAATCATGATTTGAGATGACAGAGCTAAAAATGTGCTTAGGAGCAATTAAGCACCAGTAAGAAAACCATATTCCTCTATTTAACTAGATACAGCAATTCACATTTCAGTACATTCCATCTGTACACCCATTCTACCTTCTCCCCTCGTCCCACACACACACAACCAAATTCATTATTCATCTTGTCATTCAGACTGACATTGCATGTCAGTCAAACTCACATCTCTCCCAAGCACTGCTCCCTGTCAAAAAAATTAATAAGCCACTTCCCCCTCACAAGCACATTCCTGTGGGTACTATTCCCTCTCTTCCATTGGGCCATGCAAGTCCATAGTGTGAGAACACATAGCACCCCTGACGTCTGCTGCCTGGGTGCAACCAGCTCCCTCAGTGGTAGCTGCAGTTTCTGGCTGGGGGTACCAATCCAGCAACCCCTCAAATGGCTCAACTCTGGCTTCACAGGTTGTTAAGAGCACAGTAAGCCACAGTACTGTGATCAGCACTTATGACACTGGAATCCAAATGAACCTCCAATGAGATTTTAATCTGCCAAAAGCACATCTAGCCACCACCCTACACATGCTGAGAATGTAATTAACCTTCTTTTGCCAGGGCCTCTGAAATTAGGGTATGGTTTTGTAAGTCAAAGCAAAAGGGATGCATGGGCTCCCCGACAATAACAGTGAGGACAGTAATGCTTTTAAGTAAATATCATTTGGTGGGAATAGTGTCCCAGCCTGTCTATGAATGTAGACTTCTGAGCAGCAAAAAACTCTAGTATTGTGAACTTTTCAAGTACAGCCCATGTAAACATTCATAAATCTGCCTCAGTGGTCCACAAGGGCCTGCATAACCATGGAGTAGCATCCTTTGCGGTTTGTGTACTCATCTGCTCCTTGAGGAGGGCAAACTATGGGCACATGAGTCCCATCAGTGGCCCTGGCACAGTTAGGAAACCCCATTCTTTCAAAGCCAGTAATTACCTCTGGAATATCTGTAATGCCTGCCACCTTGGGGTAACCCACACACTCCTGATTGCCTCAGTGACATACCACTTTACCCACAGTCGACTTTCCAACCCCAAACTGACTGGCAACGAACTTGTAGCAGCCAAGGGTAGCCAGCTTCCAGTACGTTATTGCAACCTACTTCTGGACTGGCAAGGATGACCTCAGATGTCTCTCTTTATGCTGGGGACAAGCTGCTCACAAAGCTTCAGAAATGTAGCTTTCTTCATGTGAAAGTTCTGGACCTACTCCTGGTAATCCCAGGTCTGCATGATGATGTGATCCCACCCGTCTGTGCCAGTTTTCTGACACAGGAGTGAAAGCGCAAGCCAGAGAAATTCATCAAAAGGCACCTCATCCAGGTTGCTGGCTCTGAGAACTGGGAGTGCACAGACCAAAATGACTGCTTGGCAGGCTGTTCAAACTTCCTATAACATGCAGGGCTGGCAGGAAAATTTCCCCACAGTGTACCACAGTCCTGGGGCTTGAGCAGCCACATTTTGGAGGAAAGGAGGCTCTTAGGATTCTGGGATGTAATAACTTTGACTTGGATCTGCGCACTGCCGTGTGGATGCCAGCACCCTAGGTTCGAGCATTTGTTAAAAAGTCTTAATGTACGGCTAAAATACAATGTAGATGCTCAAGCCCAGGGTTCCCTAACGTGGGTCAGATGACTCAAGTCCCACTAATTCTAGGCTTACATTTCAGTGTAGACATATCTACTGGGGCTGTTACTCCCTCCCTTGCAGGGGTACAGACTGGGCCTTTGCTTCACCATCTCCCTTCCCAGGGTGCCAGCCAGCATAGCCAAGCTGATCTGGAGGGGGCAGTAATCTGCTATTAATATAGACCCACTGGATCAGTTTTGATCAGCTCCTGACGCAATGCAGCTTACTCAGAGCAGAATGTAATGTCGCAATCTCGTCCACTATGAGGAAAAAAAATCAGAAAACGTAGAGAGAATGTCACAGGGATTCTTTAACATCCCACCATATGAAAGAGAATCTCATTTCAGACAGTTAATGCCAGAGTTTTATTTTCTCTGTCAACTAACAGCAAAGATAATTTTTGGGTGCAATGCAAGAATGAGTGCCCTGTAATTCCACTACGCTGTGGAGTACGTGCAGTCTTCTACGCTTCAGAAGAGCTGACTCAACTGTTTGAGTGCCCCTGGTTTTGCCTGAAAACTATCGCCAGACTTCATTCTCATTTCAGCTTTCAAACATGTCAGGTCTACAGCTTTCCTGTCATCACAAATGTTGTGTAGCCACATGAAATGTTTGAATCATTTTGAAAGATTCCATGCTTTTTCCCTCCCAAAATGTCCACTTAACTTTCTGACATCAGCAATTTGAACATCACACTTAGAAATCAGAGTATCAGTGGTCTGTGCCACAAGTGGGTTTCTTGATATTCTGGCTTCTGTGACATGCCATGTGGGACATGAATTCTTGTTTAACAGCAAAAAGTGAAAGAGAGCCAAAAAAACATGGGGTGGGGGGGCGCGGAATGTAAGACTCTCAAATGTTCAGTATCTCTTCACTGTGACAGTAACAAAAAAAAAAAAAAAAAATGAAAACCCAAGACCAAAACTCTCCTACCGATTACTTGGCTCATTCACTCACAGATTGTGTTTACTTAGAAAGCAAAAATATGAACTTTAGATAGGAGTTCAAGGCAAAAGCTCCATCTGGTCTGGAGTTCCTGTCTAAATCTTTGTCTTTGAGTTTCATCTTTTTTTCCTTCTTCTATTCTTGCTAGGGTTGCCAACTGTCTAATCTCACAAACCCAAATGCTCTTGCCTTGCCCTGAGGCCATGCCCTGCTCACTCCATCTCCCCTTCCCTATCCTTACTCACTTTCACCAAGCTGTGGGAGGGGGTGCGGGCTCTGGGCTGGGGACAAGAGCTTTGGAGAGTGAGAGGGGGCTCTAGGCTGAGCCTGGGGCAGGAGATTGCGGGGCAGGATGGGGCATGGGGTGCAAGCTCTGGGAGGGAGTTTGGGTACTAGAGGGGACTCAAGGTTGGGGTGTGGGCTCTGGGAGGGAGAGGGCTTGGAGCTGGGGCTTGGGGTGCTGGAGGGGGTATGGGGTATGGGCTCTGGGAGTTTGGGTGCAGGAGGGGGTGTGGGGTGCAGGCTCCAGCAGGGCTCAGGGCTGGGGCAGGGGATTGGGGTGCAGGGGGCAGGCTCTGGGAGGGAGTTTGGGTGCAGGAAAGGGATCAGGGCTGGAGCAGAGGTGCAGTAGGGGTGAAGGGTGTGGGCTCTGGCTGGGAGGGTCTTATCTCATGTGGGTCCTAATTAGCAGTGCAGCGGGGATATGTCAGGCTCCCTGCTTGCCCTGGTCCTGTGTTGCTCCCAGAAGGGGCTGATATGTCTCTGCGGCCCCCTGAGGGAGCAGGGGTCTCTGTATGCTGCCTGTGCCGAGTGCTGATACCGCAGCTCCCATTGGCTGGGAACTGTGGCCAATGGGAGCTACAGGGGCAGAGCCTGCCTTAGCCCCACTGCACTGTCATCCGAGGTAAACGGGACCAGGGGGCTCCATGTGCTGCCCTCTGTGTGCCATTTCTGGAAGCCAATGGGAGCTGTGGAGTCAGTGCTGGGGGCAGGGGCAGCACATGGAGACCACCCCAGTGGCCACAGAGATGTGCCAGCTGCTTCAGAGAGCAGCGTGGGGCCAGAGTAGGTAGGGAGCCTGCCTTAGCCCCACTGCACTGCTGGACTTCTAGTGGCCTAAAATCTCCTGAGTTGTCTTCAGTAGTCTCTGGGAGATAGGGCCTGATTCTAGGAGACCGATGAAACAGAGAGCTTTGGCAATCCTAGTTCTTGCCCATCTGCTGTGTCCCCCCATATCACTACAATGGTTCCTGTACCTGAGGAGAGACAGCTGCAACTTCCTTTATAGCCTGTCAGTGTTGCTGTGTCAGCTTGATGGAAGGCCCTTTCTTCCTCCTATGATTTCAGCTCTGATAGTGTTCCGTCTAGTCCAATTAGTTTTACTTCCTTTTACTTTACTGTTTTGAGACTTTCTTATTGAAATGAGACTCTGCTGGGATCATAATTTTTTTGTTTGTTTACTTGATGCAAAACAGTGTTATGAAAAAGCCATGGTTGTCTTCGTGGAGTTTTCAGTTAATCACTAATGACCAAGGGAAGCTAGACACAACCTAACTTATTATAGGACTAGTGGACTGTCACAATCCAGATAAGAATCTTTTTGGTGGGGCTCAGTCATAGGCAATTTGTCTTAATTTTAATATCAGATTTCTCCATATACTTTTGTGTGTGTGTTTGAGGGCAAGAGCTAGTTGGGCAAACTTTTTGGCCCGAGGGCCACATTGGGTTGCAAAACTCTATGGAAGGCCGAGTAAGGAAGGCTGTGCCTCTCCAAACAGCCTGGCCCCCACTCCCATCCACCCCCTCCCACTTCCCGCCCCCTGACTTCTCCCCTCAACCCCCCCCCACTTATCCACCCCCCCTGCTCTTTGTCCCCTAACCACCCCCTCCCGGGACCCCCCACCCCTAGCCACCCCCCGGGACCCTATCCCCATTCAACCCCCCCTGCTCCCAGGTCCCTGACTGCCCCAATCCCTGTCCACACACCTGCCCCCTGACAGGCCCCCCAGGACTCCATGCCCATCGAACCCCCCCGTTCCACATCTCCTGACCCCTATCCACACCCAGGCTTCTGGCGCCCTAGGCAGAATTGCGGGGGGAGCGGCATTTTGCGCGCATCCTACAGGGCGCGCGGGAGCTTCCGATTCTGCTCCCGTTGCGCCGCCGAAGAAGGACCCTTCACCGAAATGCAGCAGGCGACAGCGGCAGTCATTGCCGAAACGTCGGTGGTAGCTCAATTGCGTACTGCTGTTTTCCGCGGCACCTCGGCAGAGGCCCTTCTAAGGCGGCGTGACGGGAGCGGAACCCAAAGCTCCTGCGCCCCATGGGGAGCGCACAAAATGCCGTCCCCTGCATCCTGGCACCCTAGGTGATCGCCTAGGGTCGCCTAATGGAAGCACCGGCCCTGTCCACACCCCCGTCCCCTGACAGACCCCCTGGGATGCCCACGCTTATCCAACCCCCTGTTCCTTGTCCCCTGACTGCCCCCTGGAACTCCCCACCCCTTATCCAATCCCCTAGCCCCCTTACCATGTCGTTCAGAGCAGCATGTTGGGAGCACGCAGCCCCGCCACCCAGAGCACTTGCCGCATGGTGGCATGGCTGTGGGGGAGGGGTGACAGTAGGGGAGGGGCTAGGGGCTAGTCTCCCTGGCCGGGAGCTCAAGGGCCAGGCAGGACCATAGTTTGCCCACCTCTGAGCTATATGTTTAAAATTTCTAAAATGATAAAAGCATGCTGCATTTAGGAAAGGTATTGCTGCTAGGAGTACAACACCCTGTTGGTATGCAAACACATTTCTGAAAGACCTTTCCTGTCCTACTTTCTGTGGGAAGTGTTGTTTGAAAAGCTGACAGGATCTCCAAGGTTTTGAGCTGATGGGCCCCTCACAGAGTATGAAAAGCATCCACTGATTAGTTCCCTGTGGAGATGAAAATGGGGAGTTTTAATACTGTAGGCAACAATGCTGCCATTTTTCAGGAAAATAAAGAATTCTGATAACTCTTTTTAGGCTAACATGAAAGAATAAAGGACCTTTTTAAAAAAAATACAGAATACCATGTTGAATTCTAAAGCTAGACTTTAAAAAAAGAAAAGCTACTGATTGTCGAGGTTTATTGTTGATAATTACTGTTTGCACTGTAAGATCCCCATATTACCAGAAACTGAAGCGGAATGGTATGTTCAACTGCATTACATTTTATAGTGAACTATTGTAGGATTTTAGCCATTCACATTCTGATTTTCTATGTCAGTAACAAATTTTAGAAAACTTTTTTATATTTAAACTTAAATCTCATTTAATATATTATATTTTGTGCTTTTACTGAGAGATGCCGTACCTTCAAGAGTTTTTTCTGTATTTACAGACTATACGATGGCACGTAGACCTGCAGCCTTGGGCAAGTCCAACTCCTTCCTTGAATTATGAGGCCTTGAGGTTCCTGAAGTATATCACTACGCCTCAGGTTGGTTTTCATTTCGATATCCAGTTTGAAAATAATTTGCAAAACACAATCAATTCTTCCCCCAGAAAAGATTCTTCAACAAGAGTTACAGTGATTTCCATTTCTCATGGAGTTGAAGATTGCATCTTGTTTAGACTATATATATTGTTTCTGAAGGTGTGCAACTTAAAATGATGATCAACTTAAATATGATGATTAAAAGAGAGTCTAGAAAGAGACTCCTTTCCTTTGAACACTTATTTATAAAATCCATCATTGCTACCTGTGCCTCTTCTCAAAGTACAGTACATCTGACATTTCAGAAATAGACACACAGGTTGGGTGGTCCCAAAAGTATTGTGGTGGACACTGGAGGACCTTTAAATAATCATTTGGTAGCCAGGCACATTTTCTTGAAAAATATGCATTCTAGGCACTCAACCAGTTTAGGAGAAGTGGCAGGTCCCTATATAGTAAACAGATTTCCCCAGTAAAGTCAATAGAGATCCAGTCTCTCTGTAGCAAAATATTCTTATAGTCACTCAAGAAATTGGAGGGAGGAGATGGAGGGAGGTTAATTTTCTGAGGTGCTGAACACTTAATACTCCAGCTGCAGTCAAAGAGAGCTGCAGGTGCTGAGCACATCTGAAAATCAGGCCTGGATGTCTAGTTAAAGATGTAACTTTGTACAATGACATTTATATGTGTATTTCAACCAAGAAAGAATGGGAAGGGCTGCTCGATCAGATGCCCATAGTTTGGAACAGGATGGGTATTTTAATATCTACCAACAGGCAGTCACTGAATATCTGACTTGCAACTTGTCTATGCTGTGTCTTGCACCTAGGAATAACAAGGGACTTTAAAGATGTGTGTTTGTGTGACTCCCATAAGAAATTTTTCTTTATATAGTGTTTCTGAGGATGGCAGCAAAGAATCTGTCTTCAAACATACCTAGAAATATACCACTGTCCCTGTTTGTTGGTAATTGTGAGGCTAACACTGTCCCTGCTTATCTGCAGACCTATGGGTGCCCTAGTGTAAGTTTAGAAGTACATGAATCATTTTTACGATGACATCTGTGCCCCTAAACACTCATGAGAATGAACTATACTGAGAAAGCAGGAATGAAGATGATTCAAATGAAGACAGAAAGATCTAAATGGAACTAAATTAATTATACTTCTTGTCAAGTAGAGATGCTTAGGCTGAAGCAGGCTTAGAGCACAGAACACAGTCCTTATTCAGTGACTTTATAAATTGTGGTGGACTCTGCTAGTTGGGTCAAAACCTACAAGAGCATCAATTAGTAAAGAGTTTATAGTTTTTGACATAGCAATTGACAGGTTCAGTTCCCAGAATGATGACTGACGTCCGGGGCAGACAAAAGTGAAATCAAGAAATGAAAGAAACCCTCATTGCTGATCTAACAGATGCTACTGAATTAATAACTGACAGTGATAGCTCCATAAAAGGCCTGAATGCCACAAGAAATGAAAGATATTTACAGAATTGGGCATCAGGTCTTGTTTTTCTGGTGAACTGAGCAAGTTTCAATGAAATGAAAGACCAGTGCTGCCAAATTGAGAAAATTATCATAATTCCTTGGACTCAGCAGGGAGTGGATCTGGGAAGGCACTTTAAATACTAAGATTAGATTATCATGAGAACTTTAATATGTTCCATTCATTATTATTTGTATTAAAGTAACACCTAGGGGCCTCAACCAAGATTGGAGCCCATTGTGCTAGGCTCTGTATAAACACGTTGTAAGAGCCAGTCCCACCTGAAGAGCTTACAATCTAATTAGATAATACAGACAGGGGTGGTGGAGGAGAGGGGAAACAGGCCCAGAGAGGTGAAGTGAGTTCCTCAAGGTTATACAACAGGCCAGTGGCTGAACTGGGAATGCAACCCAGGGCTCCTGGCTCCCTGTCTAGTGTCCTCTCCTCTTGCCCACGCTGCCAAGATCTGCTAAAAGCTTTCCAAATTCTGAGCATTGTAATTGCTTGAGTATCATGAATCAATTAACTGATAGCATTCTGAAGTTTGTTTATTTTGCTGTGAATTGATTTCCTGTGCAGTACAGATTTTTTTAATATATATTTTAAAATGAGCCCCAATATATTATGTGCTAGTTATTGCAATGCCATTTATTTGCTGATTTTTATATGACTGAAGGGAAGGGGCGGGGTGGGGGTTGGGGAGAAGAGAAGCTTAAATTCTTGTTTATGACTTAGTGAACCTTGGGGACAGCATGAAGAAAAACTATTCAAGTTTTCATGACTTTACCATAGGTATTATGAGCTAAAGAGGGAAAAAATGCGGCATGCAGCCCTCTAAATGGTAATTTTCCAGATAATGATATTTTAAAGATTAAGTTTCATTAAAAGTCAGTGTTTTGTTTATTTTTAAACAGAGATATGGATAGTGACTGCTAAAGCTCAGCCTGAATTGTAACTTCCATTTGAGCTCTGTTATTTAGTTGTTCTGGCTTATCAGTTCCAGATAGGCCAGTGTCTGTGCTTTCTAGTGTTGGTTGAGATTGGGAATTGGATAAGAGTGAGCTGTCTGAGACTCTACCTGGACAAAACAGAAGACATCAACTTTGTTTGCCAGTAAATTGCCTAGCAAACATATGGCACTGCATAACTAATAACAACAGCTAAATCAAAGACCTGTAGTCTAGATCAGTAGTTCTGAGCCAGGGGTCCAGGGTCCCCTGGGGGACCCTGAGCAGGTTTCAGGGGCGCCTCCAAGCAGGGCAGTATTAGACTTGCTGGGGCCTAGGGTAGAATGCTGAAGGTCCACTGCATGGGACTGAAGCCCAGGGCTCTGAGCCCCACCACCCAGGGCTGAAGCTGAAGCCTGAGCAATGTAGCTTTGCAGGGGCCTCTGTGGCATGGGCCTCAGGCAATTGCCCGGCTTGCTACCTCCTAACGCAGACCCTGACTTTTATATTCAGAAAACCAGTTGTTGTGGCACAGGAGGGCCATAAAGTTTTTATAGCATGTGTTGGGTGGGGGGGGGGGGAGACAGAAGGGGAGGGGGAGGAGTAGGGGAAGGGCACAGAAAGAAAAAGGTTGAGAACTTCTGATCTAGATAATCAAGTGTTACGAGATTTTTTTCCAAAAAGATACAAAATGCAGAATTTAGTCCAGTGTTTGAAAGGAAAAGTAAATTGACTTTTATGCTCAATTGAATTGTTTTTAGGGAAATGGATTCAGTATATAATGCTGAAGCTCAGTTATTTGCCTTTAATATTTGTATTGGTGTTAGGAGGGATTTTTCTGATCCATGACATTCTTCACCCAACAAAAGAAACAAACAAGGAAAAAGCAATCAATATAGCTATGGATCTCATTGTAATTTAGATTATAATTAAACCATTTTAAATTTTCCTCCCCTCTCCCTTTTTCCCGACAAAGGAAACCAAGAGTAAATTAAAAAGATTAGTGTTCTGCACATTAAAACAAAACTTCTTCTGATTTCAACAGGTTTCATGTGAACATATGAATATGAACAGCCTGACAGATAACTCTAAAACCATAAAGAAGCCATGGTCAGTCTGTCTTGATGACAGGTTCAGTTTAGTTCATCGAATCAAAAGCAAGCAATGCCGTCTCTATTCACTTGGGTAAGTACTCCAATTGGAGGAACAGTAAAGCATTTTAACATGAATGCATTTTAGCATGAAAAGGCCCTTTCTTAAAGCAAAGTGTAACTGTATTTAACAAAAATTTGAGTTTTATTCAGTTGCCTTTAGTACTTGTTGACAAGTATTGGTTCCTGTTGTGGAATGTGATTTTAGAAAAAAAACTTTCTCTCTGTGAGGTCCTTCCCTTTTCTTTCTCAGAGACTTTAAGGTCAAAAGGGACCATTATGATCATTAGTCCAGGGGTCGGCAACCTTTCAGAAGTGCTGTGCCGAGTCTTCATTTATTCACTCTAATTTAAGGTTTCATGTGCCGGTGATACATTTTAACCTTGTTAGAAGGTCTCTTTCTATAAGTCTATAAATAGAGTCTATAAGTCTATAAATGTCTATAATATATAACTAAACTATTGTTGTATATAAAGTAAATAAGGTTTTTAAAATGTTTAAGAAACTTCATTTAAAATTAAATTAAAATGCAGAGTCTCCCAGACCAGTGGCCAGTACCCAGGCAGTGTGAGTGTCACTGAAAATCAGCTCACGTGCCGCCTTCGGCAGTTGTACCATAGGTTGCCTACCCCTGGTCTAGTCTGACCTCCTGCACAATGCAGGCCACAGAATCTCCACCCACTCCTGTAACAAACCCCTAACCTATATCTGAGTTATTGAATCGTGGTTTAAAGACCTCAAGGTGCTTCATATTCAACATAACAATGATGCACATGATGGAAAGTAAAGAACTAATAATTTAAGAGTGATGGTTCCATTAAAGGAAGATGGAAGTTAATGAGGTAAACTGAGAAGCAAAAGCTTCCTTCTCTAAGCAGGAATTTATTGTAAACATCTTTCACCCCTCCGCAGCCAAGAATCAGATTTTCCAGTGTGAGAAAGCAAGATATGTGATCAGGAGTGACAGAGCACTTGCACTGAAGTGATAAATAATAAACACAATTGTGGCCTTCCTGTAGAATGTTTTAGCCAGTTCAGTGTTCACAAAATGTTGAGATTGAAGTTCATGTAGTTCACCAAACAAGTGTCATTTAATTAAACTTTGTTTACACTGTCCTACTCCTAGGCCAGTTTCAAAGCAGTGACAATGAGAGAATCCATCTCCCATTGCCCTGAGCCGACACATTTTATTTATATGATTTTGGTAGTGTGGATTTAATAATGAGCAAAAAGAAATGAATCCATTTTCCTTCAAGATTGGAATAACTGAGAAATGTGTTTATGTATCAGTGATTATGACAGGGATGAGAGTAAATGGGCTAGTTGAAAGCCCATCAAAGTCAAAGGGAGTCTTTCTATTGACTTTAGTAGGCTTTGGATCTGAGGAAGTAAGAGTCTGTGACCAAAAACAGTTGGGTGAGAAAGTTTTCTTATTGGGGAAGATTACAGGTGAGTTCTGAGTTTTTACCCAGAGAGAGCTCCTCTTCCCTACAGTTTTCTTCTTCTTTTCTGAAGTATTTACACAGCATATTTCGAACAAACATTATGTAATTTTAATACCCAAACGAAGTTTGAGTATGTCTGAGTTTTTCACCTTTACCATACAGATTTTTTTCTAGGTTAGCCTCATAAGATGCGTGTATGTATAATCATACACCTAAGCAAAAAAAAACATCCCATAAAGCAGTTTAAAAAAAAAGAAAGTACTTTGGGTTATGGAGAAGCAGTCTTTAATTCCCTCAGACTCTATTTATAGTCTTTCAGACTCCTTACCACTTAATTCTTTGGTTTATGATTGGCAGAAAAGTAATTTTGTTCTGAGTAAGACACAAATCTCCTTTAAACGTGCCTCTCCTCTAATCCATTTTATAAAGAGCAAATGAAAAACAGCTGCTTCAAATGAACAGCATCTTCCATTGTGGGAGAGGATGTCACAAAAATGCAGAAGTTCAGTTTGAGTGTAAAAGGGACGATCCTGCATTAAATCTGTAATCTTTAAAAATTGAAGAAAATATTCTGCATATGTGGGGGCTGTGCCAAAAGGGGAGAAATGTTAAATGTCCGTGTGAGTGAGCCGTGCCTAAAACCTCTGGAGGCCCTGTGATATTAATTTTAACTATTTCGACTACAGTTCAATGACAATAACTTGTTTTACTTTACTGTCACTGGAGACAGAAACTGTTTTCTATCCACGGTTGGATGAAGGGGTCTCCTTTCTTTTTCCAACTCAAGCTCCTTATACAGAAGATCTGTCTTCTGAAGCATCTTTTGTTTACTTTGTTTCCCCTACTGCATTATCACTTACCCTCACCTTCAGCACAGCCACATTTGAATGTTGCAGAAGGGTAAGCAGATCTGTGTTTTGAATGTCACCTTATTTTTTTCAGTTTTTTTGTGTTTGTTGTTGATGTCCCAAATGGCCTAAGACATTTCAATTTCCTGTCTTCCACATATACTTGTTCTGTTTTCCACTCTCTTGGTCTCATCCTGAAGTCCTTATACAGGCAAAAATCCTTTTGAAGGCAGTGCAGTTATTGCCTGCATCTGATGTAGTGCATCTGGCTCTTTGAAATGTACCATTTGAAAGTACTGAAAAAGACTGTCAGAGGTAAATGTCTTCCTCAGTCAGGAGCTCATCAGCTCTAGTATTAGTCCCCAATTATGAATAATTTAAATTTTTGCTCATTGTCATCTTCACATCTATTATCTAACTTCTTATTTCTAAGTGACTGCACTGGCCTTCCTCCATCCATGATCCTGCTGAACAACACCATATGTGAACCTTAACTAGATATTTCCCATTGACTCTGCTAACCTCAGAATATTGCATTAAACATTTGAAAGGAAGCCTCTGTTTTCTCTTCCTACATAATTACTCAGAAGTGGAATCCCATAAAACTGAATCCTCCTTACAAATAAGCAGAAGTAATTTTCTAACCCTTGTTCCCTCTCTTTGATCATTGCACTTTCTGAAAGGAGAAGAGTGTTTTATAGGAATTCCATTATAACTGGTGAGCTTTCTTCCAAACCTGTTGACAGAAGACATTGTTCACATTTCAAATTATGAAATATAGTAGCATCTCTGCTGTAGTATTGGTTTAGTACTGTATTATAATGTACTGGGTAACGGCCAACATTTTTAAATTGGATAATCACTGAAGTCAAGGGAGTGATCCCAGATTTACATTATATAAATGAGTATGTATCTAAAAGTATATGTGAACATGTTGCCATGTAGTGGTTTGATTTCTACTCAGTTATTTTGATTAATTTAGTTCATGTAATCCCCCTAAAATATTTTTGATGTGTAAATAGGGTTATAACAATTTAAAGAAAAAAAATCTCTAAAAATACCTTAAAGATCACTTAGCATATTGCACTGAAGAAGATAGATATTTCTTTAAATTTCCTTTTGCTGTTAAGTTATTGGTGTTGATTCCTAATCTTTATCAGGAGATATAGTATTCCATTTGTTTATTTTTAGTGATCCAGTCAGAATCAGGTCACCATTGTGCTATACATTCATACAGCAAGTTTACAATCTAAAAAGTAGTTCCTCTGCTTTGCTTCAAAAGCCACTATATAGGAGTATCATCTCTCCTTGAGTATCCATGAAAGTCTGGGATCATTCTACAGTTGGGTACAATTTCTTTTTGCAGTAATATTATCTTGTTTGTTTTTGTAGACTGAGCAGTGATGATAACCAGTTTGAGATCAGCATGGCCAACAGTGGATGTGAGGTGCATCGATTTGATCCTAGTATCAAATCAGCTCATATTCAGGAGGGACAACACCTTTGGAACCATCGCCTGTCCATTGACTGGAGAGATCCCAATCCGGCAATTGCTGCTCATAAACTACGCAGCCATAGAAAAAAGCTTGGCACCATCTTGAATGAATTTGGACATCAGAAGGTGAGAATTAAAGTGCTGCAATTATAAGGCAAGGATAATGAGCAGAGAGAATTCCCAAAGCTTCCTCCTTGTTAGCCCGAGGGCTTGAGGCACTCTTTTTCATTTCTAAAATCCTCTTCCAATAGATATCCCCTCTTTCTAAAAAGTTGTATTACATTCTGTCGTGAAGGTGCTTTTCAATGGTGCTTTTTCAGTTCACTTGCAACAAACACCTTGATTTTAAATCGCTAACCAGGCATTTAATAGTCTCTCCCTCTCTCTCCTTTTAGACTCTCTTAATAGAGGCTAACTATTGACTTTGACTACTTGTTTTCTCAACCCTATCCATAATCTGAGTTTGAATGGTGAATCCTTAATACAGTACTGTTTATAAGATCACAAGAACATTTACAACTATAATTAGAACAGAAGAAATTGTAAAAGGATTGTATATGTTCACAACGCCATTCATTTTTATTAGAGACATCAGTAACAAAAACATCCTGGTTTGAAATTGGCAGTAATCTGTTTTCTTGAACTTGACTGATCTCCTTTTAGGGAATTGTAAAGATGCAGAGTTCTTCTGGTCTTCAGTGACTTTTGCCAAAGTACATTTCACAAAGTTCCTGACATGCAGACTCTATACTTTCAAACAAATATTGCCCTCAGAGAATGTGCTGGCATGAATTAAAATGTTAATATGCCTTGATGCCTGCAGCTAGTTCTGCTTGTTTTTGTTTTAAGAAACGGACAGACCTAGCTGCGGAGGTGGTCTCCTGCAGGACTTTCAGAGCAAGCAGTAACATAACATATAGGTTTGTCATTGTAAAGTATGAGGTACCCTTTTTCTTACCTTTTTAGTATTTTATTTTGGCTCAGCTATCCTGACAGAACCATTTTGAATTTAAAAGTAAAAAGTGGAGCATTTTTTCTATCATAGTCAGATTGTTCCTATTTTAGACTTATGCTTTAGTAAAAGAGTATCTGAACAGAGAGAGAACTTTTCTTTGATATTTGTGCTGTGAAGAATTATACATTCTATAATATATATAAAAGAAAAGCCCATGAAACTTGTTAGAATCTAAACTGATTGGAGAATAATCATCTGGTTAGTGTAGTAATTTAGAATAAGACCCTGAATGAATCTGAAGATTGGACTCTGTTACTTCTGTGTATATTGGGTAAAAGTCACCCTTGGATGGAGGGGCCATGAAAAGGCACCAGCACAGGAGAACCAGAGCAGTTCTTCTGTGCCAGTGGAGGGCAGTCAGGGAGCATAGCTCAGAATGTAGAGAAAGTATGGAAGTGTGGCTACTGAGTCTGTAGTTATATGGATCCATTGGCCACATATTCATATCACATAGGATTTGGTCGGTGTGCGTGTGTGCGTGCGCGTGCATATATGGTGAGCAAAGTACCACTTTCCATACTCTGACCTCTATATAACTCCCCATATGAAGCCAGTGTGTTTGTTGAAGGTGGGAATTGAATTTCGTCCGGTGAGAATAAAACCATTGTATGCTTTTCAGTGTTCTACCATTTACTGAGTATTTGAATGAGCCAATTCAATTTACATAACTTTTTCTGTATTATAGAGACAAGGTGTGTGAGGTAATATCTTTTATTGAACTAACTTCTATTGGTGAGAGATGAGTGAGTTGGTCCAATAAAATATATTACCTCACTCACCTTGTCTCTCTAATATCCTGGACCAACATGGCTGCAACAGCCCTGTATTAGAAAGGCAGTCTAAGAAGATTAATGCTGCCCTGCTTCTCTGGATTATATGTTGCATAAAGACTCAAACAAATGGCTGTTCCTTAAGAGTACCTCAAAGTAAATATGCTGACTTTCAGTTTTTCATTTTCCTACTGAATGTGAATGGAATGTTCTCCTTGACTACAAATAAGCTAATGTGAAACATTTTCATAACATACTTTCCAAAACATTTTTCAATTAGCCATTTAAAATATTCTCCTCCTTTCATTCTTTTAACTTTAAAAATCCCTCCTCTTTCTTTAGAAGTTATTGTTGCCCCTGCTTCTAGTGAGGAATTTCAAGCAACTCCACTTGAGCTAAAGTCAAGTTTTGTCCACGCATTAACCACACTGGTGCTGTAAAACCATCTGCAACCCTCCCATTATAATGTGAGTGCCTCCTCTGTAATGTTTGGCCTCTGCTGGACCATCAGGGTGTACCAATTTATACATGAGGAACAGATGTGACATGGCCATGGGAAAAGACTTTGGAGTAAGTATTAGACAAACTAGGAAACATAAGAGGAAATGTGTGCAACATCTGTGTCCCCTTTCATGGGCAGTTTTGGTGTCCTAGTGTACTCTTGTTTCATTTCCTCTACGTAAATGTTACCTTGCCCATATGCACGAAGTGTGTGTTTCCTATTGAATTTTTCAGCAATCAGTGACTTGTGTGGAGATCTTTCATTATCCATAAATCCTTTCTGGCTAACTAAAGCCAAGGCATCTTGGAATTAGTGTAAATTAAAAGAATAATTAATAGATGTTTTTAACTGAAGCTCAATAAAATTATATACTACACTCTTTGGGGAATTTTTTTTTGTCCTTCTAGATCAGCCATAAACTTCACAGGGATTTAAAGTTTCTATGGTGACATTTAGTCTCATCACATGCAAACATTTACTCCACTCATTGTCACCTGCCCATTTTTTATTTAAAACATGCTGCTTTTTCTCTACTAATAAGTAGGTATCAACAATTTGTGGCTACCTGGACAACTTACCCCCATTTCAAGAGGCAGGGAAGTTATTAGGCAAATCTCTGTTTAGTCCAATTCAACTTTTTGAAATATCCATACATAATCCAGTGCTGCAGTCCTCTTATACATGCTACTCTTACCTGACTCTGGCAGAGTTATCTGAGCGCAAATATTGCAGGACTAGGACTCTCAGCATGTTAGGGATAGATGAACACAGAACTTCTGTTACTGACTGTAGACTTGGTAAATTCCATTGTTTTTTTTAGACTGGGCACAGAGAAGCAGCTCATTCTGTTGCTCAAGAGTTACCTACTAATCCTAAATTCAGACTGTGTTTCAGGAGATAGCTGGTTCAGATTTCAAACCAAATAATTCACTCAGCCTTGGTCTACGCTACGGGGTTAGGTCAATTTTTTAAATGACTCTTAAAAGCAACTTCTGTACTCCTCCCTGGTAAGGGGAGTAGCGCTGAAATCAACCGTGCTGGGTCGAATTTGGGAAAGTGTGGACACAAATCGACGGTATTGGCCTCCGGGAGCTATACCAGAATGCTCCATTGTGACCTCTCTGGACAGCACTTTGAATTCTGATGCACTAGCCAGATACACAGGAACAACCTCAGGAACTTTTGAATTTCATTTCCTGTTTGGTCAACGTGGCAAACTCAGCAGCACAGGTGACCATGCAGTCCCCCCAGAATCGTAGAGCGTAGCATGTTTCTACGCTCCCCCTATCATCTCTGTCCCTGAAGTTATCGCAGATTAGAAGGCAAAAAACCGCACACTTGCGATGACATGTTTTCTGAGCTCATGCAGTCCTCCTGCACTGATAGGGCACAGCTTAATGCATGTAGACATTCAGTGGCAGAGGCCAGGAAAGAATTAAGTGAGTGCAAAGAGCGGAGGCAGGACACGCTGCTGAGGCTAATGGGGGAGCAAACGGACATGATGAAGCATCTGTTGGAGCTGCAGGAAAGCCAACAAGAGCACAGACCCCCACTGCATCCACTGTATAACTGCCTACTCTCCTCCCCATGTTCCATAGCCTCCTCACCCAGACGCCCAAGAACACGGGGGATGTGGGGGGAGGATCTGGGCACCCAGCCTCCAGAGGATGGCCCAAGCAACAGAAGGCTGTCATTCAAACAGTTTGATTTTTAGTGTGGATACAATAAACAATGTGGCCTCGTCCTTCCCTCCTCCCCCACCGGACCTGGGCTACCTTGTCTGTTATCTCTCTCTTTTTTTTTTTTTTAAGATTACTAAAGAATGCCTGATTTTAAAACAATAGTTACTTTATTTCTAAGGGGGGAGGGTGGTTGGCTTACAGGGAATTAAAATCAACAAAGGGGGCAGGTTTGCATCAAGGAGAAACACACACAACTGTCACACCAAAGCCTGGCCAGTCATGAAACTGGTTTTCAAAGCCTCTCTGATGTGCAGGACACCTTGCTGTGCTCTTCTAATTGCCCTGGTGTCTGGCTGCTCAAAATCGGATGCCAGGTGATTTGCCTCAAGCGCCCACCCTGCCATAAACGTCTCCCCCTTATTCTCACAGATATTATGAAGCACACAGCAAGCAGCAATAACAGCGGGAATGTTGGTTGCGCTGAGGTCTGACCTAGTCATCAGACAGCACCAGCAAGCTTTTAAACGTCCAAAGGCACATTCTACCACCATTCTGCAGTTGCTCAGCCTATAGTTGAACTGCTCCTTATTACTGTCCAGGTTTCATGAGCCATGGGAGTAAGGGGTAGGTGCGATCATGCGGTACTTCCAACTGGGAGAGCAGCCTGAGGCAGAAGTCTCCAACTCGCATGATATTGCATTATATGCTTGCTGTGGTATGGCATCTGCATGGGTAACCCAGGAAAAAAGGCGCAAAATGATTGTCTGTCCTTTCTTTCACGGGGCGAGCGGTGGTGGTGGCTAACGGCACGTACCCAAAACCACCCGCAACACTGTTTTTTCCTTCATCAGGCATTGGGAGCTTAACCCAGAATTCCAATGGGCAGCAGAGACTGTGGGAATTGTGGGATAGCTACCCACAGTGCACCGCTCTGTAAGTCGATGCTAGACACGGTAGTGAGGATGCACTCCAGCGACTTAATGCGCTTAATGTGGACATAGGCAATTGATTATATAAAATCAACCTAATTTCGTAGTGTAGACATACCCTCAGTCTTAGTATATATATGTGTGTGTATTAGCTTTGTATACAGCTTTTCCATCTTCTCCAAATGGTGAATTTTTTTTCTTTGTAACCCAGGAATGTGTGTAGTACAAAGAACATAGGAAATCTTAAGATAAATCCAAGCTCCCATGCCACTCTTGAAAATCCTAAATCCAACCATTACATATTTTTTGTGTTATAAAGATTGTGCTAAAAAGCAAAAATAAGACTCTTTGACAGAAGGGCTCGTAGCAGCAGAAGCAAATTAATTCATGCTGACTTTAAAGTATGTACATGAAAAATCATGCACGTTCTCACATGCAAACTGTTTATTCAGCAGTAGTTTTCCTTCCCCTGGAGCTCAGCAGTTCTGATCTATCAGGGTGTCCTATTATGCCCAGTCCAATAAGCCAGGGGTTGCATTCCTAGGAAAGATGGGTCAGCAGCCCAGAACCATGTAAACAATGACCTCTTGGAAAGTCAGATAAACAAGAAACTGAGACAGCAAAATGAATTTGCATTTAACATCAAAGGACCACTGAGTATAATTTTAGACTGCAATAAGGAGTTGCTTTTACCTGTATTACTATTAAAATAATGATTTAAAAAATACGTAAGATACAGTTGCATCAGGCCCACAGTTTACTATTAAAAGAAATTATGAAAGTTTTATTTGAATATTTTAATTTATGCTGGGTTTTGCATTAGGAATTGTTCGTGTGACAAGCTGGCTAGCAGATGTCAATTCCATTTTATAGAACCAGGGTTGGCAACCTTTCAGAAGTGGTGTGCTGAGTCTTCATTTATTCTCTAATTTAAGGTTTCGCGTGCCAGTAATACATTTTAATGTTTTTAGAAGGTCTCTTTCTATAAGTCTATAATATATAACTAAACTATTGTTGTATGTAAAGTAAATAAGGTTTTTAAAATGTTTAAGAAGCTTCATTTAAAATTAAATTAAAATGCAGGGCCCCCCAGACCAGTGGCCAGGACCTGGGCAGTGTGAGTGCCACTGAAAATCAGCTCACGCACCACCTTTGGCACCTGTGCCATAGGTTGCCTACCCCTGTTATAGAACTTGCTTAGATTTAAGGCTTATAGAAATCCAAAAATTTCCCTTTTAACTTATTTAATACCTGATACAACTTCAGAACACTATACCCTGCAGTAATGTTGATTAATAACCTCATATCCTCCTGGACAAGTAATTTATCACCTGTCTTCATCTCCTAAAGCAGTTAATGTAAAGTCTATTTCATGCTGCACTTTTGAGAAAGCTGGTAAGAAAGATCAAAGATGACAGAAAATTAATTCCTCATATTGTTTTGGTACCATTTGTGTTGGCAGCAGCACCAATAAATATAAAAGCAAATATACAAGGCAAAAATCGCACAGTGACTTAGTTGCATATGATGATCAGATTAAAAAAATTCAAAAATAATGCATAAAGGTTGGTGAAAGACTACTTTCAATTTTTAAAAGCAATAAAATGACACGTCCCTGCTTCCTGAGGGCTGTTGTTAATGTTGTGAGAGACAATGTGGTCTTATGGATTTCTAGCATAGCCTCTGACTTAGGCAAGTCATTTAATCTTGGTATCTCATTATACTCTATTAAGCTTGACTTACCTACTGCACAGAGATATTTGGAGTTAGTTGGTGTGTTCCAGATCTCCAAAGGGCCTTCGGCATTTTGATGCTGGGCGTTGCAACGCCTAACTTTTAGTCAGCTAGGAAACCACTGGAACAGCGATGAGCTCCACAAAGTCTTGAGTTAGGCACCCAAGCTTCCTGTAAGAGAGAGGGGAGAGAGAGGCACCTAGGAATGGGATCTATAAAAGCCACCACACTAGGCAGGGAGCCTAATGGGAGATGCTGAGGAGAAGAATGTGTCCTAGGTCCCATCTGTCTTACAGAGTAAGGCACTTACATCTGGGATACAAGGAGGCACCTATTTCTGCTTGTGATTACAGCTGAGAATCTCTCGCCTGGAGTCATGCAGTTTAAGTGCCTAAATCATTTCTTGTGAGAATGAATTAGGTGCATGTCTTGCTGCACACACAACAGTTAGAGTAACAGGTGGCAGCAGTGATGACCTGATAACTTTGAGTCCTGTAGCTAGAGCACTCACCTAGGATGTGGTTAATTTCCCGCCCTCTTCCTAGGAGGGTTGAAAGGGTGTGAACCGGGGCCACCCACTTCTTGGGAGAGTGCCCTAACTACTGGGCAGCGGGATGTTCTGTTATGAGCTCCCTCAGTCCATCCTGCAGAAGTTGCTCCACTGTGTATAAATACTTAGTCTTTGGAGCAGAGGAGAATGAGTCTGTAGTCTAGTGGGGTTAGGTCACTCACCTGGGAGGTGGGAGATCCAGGGTCTTGTCCTCTGGCTCCAAGGACTATTTAATTATTTAGCCCAAGTGGAATAGCATCAATAGGAGATAGTGAGGAAGCTCATATCAGAATATCCCATAGCCTAGTGGTTAGAACATTCTCCTGAGAAATGTGGGGAAAGCCCTGTTCAAATCCTTTCTCCCCTGAGGCAGAGAGGGGAATTGAACTTGGATCTCTTGGGTGAGTGCTCTAATCAATTGGCTAAAAGTTATAATGTGGGTGGTTCTACCTCCACCACCTCCTCCATCTGGATTTTCAGTGGAGCTCAGTCCAGTGATTGGGCTCCACAGGCAAGATAGGAGCTCCTCTGTTTTTCTTCCCCAGTTAGTAGATTGCACTGGGAATTAGGCACCAGTACACCTAGAATGAGGCAGCAGTGTGCATGCCAAGAGGCAGAAATGTAGGTGTCTAGGCAGGGGCGATTCCAGGCACCAGCATGTCAAGCGCGTGCCTGGGGCAGCAAGCCACAGGGGGCGCTCTGCCGGTGGCTGCGAGGGCGGCAGGAAGGCTGCCTTTGGCGGCTTGCCTGCAAAGGGTCCAAGGGTCCCGCGGCTTTGGCATACCTCCCGCAGGCATGCCGCCGAATCTGCAGGACCGGGGACCTGCCGCAGACAAGCCACCGAAGGCAGCCTGCCTGCTGTGCTTGGGGTGGCAAAATACCTAGAGCCGCCCTTGTGTATAGTATCAGAGGGGTAGCCGTCTTAGTCTGGATCTGTAAAAGCAGCAAAGAATCCTGTGGCACCTTATAGACTAACAGGACTACATGCATCTGACGAAGTGGGTATTCACCCACGAAAGCTCATGCTCCAAAACGTCTGTTAGTCTATAAGGTGCCACAGGATTCCTTGTGTCTAGGGAACTTTTACCCTGAAGATTTAGGCGCAAGTGAGTTTAGATGCCTTGAGGGTTAGGTGGCTGCCAAGCTGGGGTTTTGTGGATTGCTGTGGAGCCTAAAACCAGAGATTTAGGTGCTTAAATCTGGAGTTTAGGGGCCTAAGTATCTTTTTGGATCTGGGTCCCTGTCTGTAGTGCTTATTAAATATAATGTGAGTTTTAAGTATTAATGTTAGGAGTTAGCCACAAGCTCACAAAACTATGGATGTTTAATGGGTGAGGATAATTTGCAGTGAGACACAATGCCACTTGTGCAGAATTTAAAAAGACATTTAAATGTGGTTTTGGTAAAGTAAATTTTCTGCACACTCTTATCACTGCTGATTTTCTAGGTGTTAGTCTGTAAACACATGCTCTCATTTACCAGGAATTGCTCTGTCAGATTCTAGCCATGATGCCACCAGCTGCTGTTGGTAACATTCATAAATATTTGTATATTTATATGATAATCATCAATCAGTGAATTATGGCTTTGTGGAAAGACTCTGATGTTCAGTCTTCTACTGCTGCCAATGAGACCATCAGTTTAAACCCAAGTACTCTGCTATTCAACAATGATGGGAAAAGGAAATAGAGAAAAGATGCTCACTGTGTGATGAGAGTCATTGAATTATTTCATTCAAGCACTGGCTGCCAGTGGTGGGCGCTCAGTAAATTTTTGCCACATGCCCAGATTAGTGGAAACCAACATTTTTAAATGTAGACCACACAGACTGAAACTCTTGCCTGAACTGTATCAGAGTTGTTCTTCGCACTTGCTGGCACATTGTACAGACATAAGCCTCATACCTGTCTTTTGTGGCTCTCCTACCATTCTTCTTTGAGTGCTGGTCTAATAGATTTTTCATCAGTGGGGATTCCCATCTTGGATCCTCTTTGCAACCCAGGGAAGCAGGAAGTGCCTGGCCTATTGCTCACAAGATGCTCAAGAGTACGACTCCAGAAGGGTTGCCTTCCTAATCCAGCGGTCAGACCAGTTGAAGCACACTTTGTCCCATCACCCTACTACCTTGTATCCTTTGGAAGATCAAGCTGGACAAGGAAACGATGATCTTAATAGGATCATGGTGGCAGCAATAGTTCTGGTTCATCTTACTCTGCAGATGGCTCCTTGCCTGTGCATTCACCTACAGCCATTTCCAGATCTGTTGTCGCAGAATGGAGGCATGACCAAACATTCCAGCCTGGCATCCCTCCATCTGGCAGCCTGTTTTGTTTTTTGTTTTTTTTTTTTTTTTTGGATGGGCAATGCACTTAGAGAGATCTTGCTCACAGGAAGTTCAATCCATCCTTCACAATAGCAGAAAACCCTATACGAGAAAGTGCTATGCTGCCAAATGGAAGCAGTTCTTCCTGTGGTGCCAGAAGCATCATTTATTTGCCTTTGTAGGAGTCCAGGATTCCTCTTATCCTGGATTATCTACTGTTCTTGAAGGCACCAGGCCTATCCATCAGTTCACAATGTGGGTATTTAGCAGCTATTAATGCCTTTCTTCCTCCAGTGAAAAACTGATCAGTTTTCACTCACCCCACAGCAGTAATGTTCTTAACAGGCATTGTCAGAATGTTCCAGCCAGTATTAAGACCTGCGCCTGCTCAGGATATGAACATGGTGCTATTGGCGTTTATGAACCCACCATTAGTACTCTTGGACTCCTGCTTCCTCTTACACTTATTGATGGAGGTGGGCTTCCTCACAGCTGTCACCTCGGCCAGGAGGGTGGGTGAGTTCAGGGCCCCTATGGCAGACTTGCCTTATATGATCTTTCACAGAGACAAAGTATCCCTGAGATGGGATCCCAGATTTATCCTCAAGGTTCCTTCTGACTTTCACCTGATGCAGATGGCTTACCTGCCTGTATTTTACCTGAAAAATCTTGCATAGTACTTGTGGTAGGAGGGGGAAGGGGAGCAAGGCATAGTGGAGAGAGTCCATCCACGAGAGGAGAAGAGCATCGTCCTGAGTCCTCCCTCATGGCTCGTCTGGAGTAATAAAGTGGAAGTGTGAGGTTCTTGTGAGTGGTGGAGAGGTCCCAACGTGGGTGCTTCGCTTATGGAAGAGGCACCAGAGTATGGTGTTGTGCAGCTCCCACTTGTGGTTCAGGTAGAGTGTCTTGCTGAGTGTGTCTGCCAGGGAGTTTTGGGTGCCTGGGAGGTATGTGGCCTAGAGCGTGACTTGATGTTTGATGCACCAGTTCCAAAGGTGAATGGACTCTGAACAGAGGTAGGGAGACTTGGCACCACCCTGTTTGTTGACGTAAAGCACTGCTGCAATGTTGTTGGAGAGTAATTAGATGTGCTTGGCCCATATGAGGGGAAGTAAGGCCTGGCAGGTGAGATGGACCATCCTCAGTTCCAGGATATTTATATGCAGCCTGGCTTCCTGAGATGTCCAGATGCCCTGTGCTGTGTGGCGGTCTAAGTGAGCTCCCCAAGCTGCGAGGGAGGCATCCATTGTGAGCATGGGTTGTGGCACGGGAGGTTTGAAGGGAGTACCAATCAGGACCTAGGAAGGATCAGTCCATGATGTGAAGGATGTCAGTACATGCCAGGGGATCAGGACTTTGCTGTGCAGGCAGTCACAATGTGCTCTGTAGACAGGAGCCAGAGCTGGAGGCAATGCATATGAAGACAGACCTGTTGTGTCATTGAGGTCAGGGCCAGCTCCAGGCAACAGCGAACCAAGCAAGTGCTTGGGGTGGCCAATGGAAACATGGGCAGCACGTCCGGGTCTTCAGCAGCAATTTGGCGGCGGGTCGCTCAGTCCCTCTCCTCCTATTTGAGCTGCCAAAGTGCCGCCTCCCCCCCCCCCCGCTTCGCCACTTGGGGCAGCGAAAAAGCTGGAGCCGGCCTTGATTGAGGTACACGCTGTCATATGTCTGAGAAGAGAGAGACAGCAGCAGAATGGAGGTATGGGGTTGCGGCGCAGGCCTGTGATTTGGTTTGTGCTGGTGGTGAAGCGGTCCGCTGGAAGAAAAGCCCGTGCTGCGTCGGAGTCAAGTCATGCCCCAATTAAGTGGATTGTTGGGTAGGTATGAGCACTGACTTGTCCTCATTGATACAGTTCCCAAGAGAGGTGAGAAGAGCGTAGACAGTGAGGATGGTGGAGAGGAGGCATTGGCAGGAGATCACAATTAGGAGCCAGATAACCAGGTAGGGGAACATAATGATCCCTGGGGTTGGAGGATGTCCAGGAGCTGGTGTTGTGTGTCCTTGACCGCCTCCAACAGGATCCCCACATCTGCTGCCACCCATTGTAATAATTGATATTTGTGGTGGTCCAGTGGGGATAATGAGGCAGGAATAAGGGCCTCATCTGGGGATGAAGAGGCCTCTGTGGGAACCGGCAGTACCAGTTCCTCCTCTCCTTCTCCATCCTCAGAAACAGATGATGCTGGAGGGCAAATGGGAGATGTTGGTAAGAGGCCATCAGCGGTGCCTGTGGTCCCCAATAGGGATCCTACAGTGGCCAGTAGTAAGGATCTCTGTGCCTGGGTGGGCCTTGAGGATAACAGAATCATGATTCCACAGCAGGTGTAGGCTCAGGGATATGGTGCTCTGCAGCACAAGTCCGGACTCTGGCAAGGGGGAGGCAAGAACGAGATTTCTGGCTCTGAGAAATCCTCAGACTTGGAGGATGGTTCCAGCAACGGGGTGAGGCATGGCAAGGGGCCATGCCACTCTGGGGGTAGCAATAGTGGTTCATCCTCTGGAGATGGCAAGACGGTGGTGTGTGCAGGGCCAGAGAGCAGTGGGGAGTGTGGGTATGGGAAAAAAAGCTCCTCCGCTGAGAGTAGTGGTTCCAGGCAGCCAGGAGTATGCAGGGTTGCACAAGATAAAGTCCAGGGTGCTGGTGATGCAGGCAGCAGGAAATGCGCTGGTGAAGGAACCAGTGCAGTCACTGGAGCAGGCACTAGTGGATCCCGCTTCTTTTTCTCTTTACCCTTCACCCAGGGTAACTTGGGAGCTGGTCTGGCGGGCAGATTGATGCACAACTTCTGGCGTGGCTTGGGGAGGAAATTTTGGGAATTCCTGGATGGGGATCTGCTCTTATGCCTATGTCCATGCTTCTTTCCTTATGGTGGGGCTTGGCTGACATCTCGGTATTGTCGGATCGGTGCCTGGGGAGCTCCGAGGAGTGCCGGTGACAGGTGGTGCACCACTGGTTCCACCAGTCCTGGATCTGAATGCCTCCACTTCCTGAGGCAGGAATGACTTACAGATAGTTCAGCAGGTGGCAATGTAGGCCTCACTGAGGTGATACAGGCAGCGCTAGTGCTTGTTGCTCACTGAAAATGAGCAAGGAAAAGAGGCACAGTTCTTGAAGCCATGAACTCAGGGCATAGTCTCTGGAAGAGGCGGGTGTTTCCTTCAAATGTGGCAAAAAATGAAACTATCTACTAATAACTACAGCTATATAACACTACCAACAACTATATACAACTATAAAAAGAAAACAAGCAGGAAATCACTCGTAGCAGAGTTAAGAGCATGAAGGAACAGGGGTTCTGATTCCAGCCAAGTGGCAGTCAGAGGGAACTTGAAAAGCATTGGCCCACATGGCCTATTATACCCTAGGCTGTGAGCATGAGGGGATGCACGTGCAGGTCAACAGACACTGCTTCAAAGACCTCCTGGCGCATGGCATGCATGCACATCCACATCTGGAATCGACATAGGGACCATCACTCAAAGAAGAATGTTTATCAGTTCCTGTCTGAATGTTCTCTTGAGATACTAACTGTACTCCAGCTAAATTTTGCATTGTGAACTACTGTAGCTCTTGCAAACCTGTTTCTCACATGTCTGATTTCCATGCTGGCTGTTGCTGAAATGGAGATCATCAGCAAAAATTACATTTTGGCAAGCTACCTAGAAAATGTAAAGCTAATGGTTTTTTAAAGTGTCCACATTAAAGCAGTAATCCCCAGATAGTGGAGCGTGTGTGGTTCAACAATAAGCATTTGTCTCCAGCTCTATAATTTGATTTATGCATTCATGCAAGACTTATTGCCCATGACACACATTCAGTTCCTCTGAGGTTATACTTGTGCATGCTGGGCCAAGTTCATCCTTGCTGTAACTCCACTGGTGTCTTGTAAATTACTCCAGGATGCATTTTGAGCACTAACTGTTTCCATGCGTGAGCTTCCCATATGCTTTAGCATCAGCTAGGTGGTATTACTCCAGTTACTGCAAATTCAGTGGAAATCAAACTGGTGCAGATGTTTCCAATTGCAGTTTGGAAATATACATTCTATGGCCTTTTGCCATCAGTAAACTACAAAGTTTTGATGCATTTTTTTAAACAAATTAATGAATTTAACAGTCGTGAAATCAAGGCAGCAACTGCACTAGCTAGAGTCAGATTGATGCTGTGCAAGCCCTGCTTCCCCAATACCGTTCTGCCAAGCTATCACCATGCTGACCGGCAGCACCCCTAGAATCCTGCTCCTGAACGCCTCTTTAGCGGAGACTGCAGCTTTGTACAGTGTTTTTTCATAGATTCATAGACTCTAGGACTGGAAGGGACCTTGAGAGGTCATTGAGTCCAGTCCCCTGCCCTCATGGCAGGACCAAATACTGTCTAGACCATCCCGGATAGACATTTATCTAACCTACTCTTAAATATCTCCAGAGATGGAGAGTCCACAACCTCCCTAGGCAGTTTATTCCAATGTTTAACCACCCTGACAGGAACTTTTTCCTAATGTCCAACCTAAACCTCCCTTGCTTCAGTTTAAGCCCATTGCTTCTTGTTCTGTCCTTAGAGGCTAAGATGAACAAGTTTTCTCCCTCCTCCTGATGACACCCTTTTAGATACCTGAAAACTGCTATCATGTCCCCTCTCAGTCTTCTCTTTTCCAAACTAAATAAACCCATACATGGCATACCTGGCTCTAATGTGATACAGACACTCCCCAACTTACACAATCGTTCCGTTCTGGAAAGCTTTGCATAACCCGAATTTTACATAAGTCAAAAACATATATTGTGCAAGCATAAAAAAAACCAACCAAAAATATTGCATTTACCTTAATCCTATTGTTATCTTGGCACACTGAAGGCTGCATTTTGGTAGTGGATGACAGTGGGCTTAATTTGTAGATGAGGAAGGAGAGGAGGAGACAGGCATGATTTGAATGAAATAATAGGGTGAAATAACAGATATTCAGTATCACTGAAATAACACGAAACTGGGAAGCTGTGAGAGCACAAAGCCTTCCCCTTGTAGGAGATGCTACTGCTGTATTCCTCCTCACACTGCACTACAGTACTTTGTGTTCCCATATGCTACGCAATATTTTCCACAACTCGAAAATTGTATTTATGCCTTATGGAACTTTTTGCATTTTGCGTAAGGATGAATTTGCATTAAATCGGGTCTTGCGTAACCTGGGGAGCGCCTGTATCATCAAACCCATTTTTACTGCTGAGTGAAAGGCTCATGAACTGAGCCTCTGTTTACCTCCTCTCCCATTGTCCCTTCCAAATGTTTCTTTAAAGGAGTTTCTCTCAGCCTCTTTTGTCTTTCTCTGTTTTTTTAAACTCCATTCCATTTGCCTGGTTGGATACTTATGGTGCTATCAACAGTAGTTCACCTACCAGGAAACAACAGTAGTTCACCTACCAGGACCTGAAAGCATTGTTTAGTATGCAGCTAGCTTGCATTCAGACAGCATCTATGTTAATAGCTATAGTAATATATGTTAGAGGTTTCACAGCTGAAACCTGTGTGCTCCCCAAGGACACAAAAATGCTAAATGTCCTTACAATGGGGAAAATGTGGGCACCAGTTTTAAAGGTGACTAGGAGAAGATTTTTTTTAAAATTTGGTTTATTCCCATTTTTGCTTCTGTATGTTATATCAAGTGTATGGTTTATAAAAAAGGGCTAAAATAATGGTTATTTTGTACGGTTTTTTAGTTTTAAAAATATTGGGAATATAAAGTCTGGTCTTCCCTAGTTTTGTTGGTGAACCAGTGGGATGTATGTTGTGAGCATGTAACACCAGTTAATTGAAGGGGAAAGGGTGTTGAGTCTCTCTCTTTAGTATGTTAGTAAAATTAAAACAGATTTTCCAAATAAATAAATCTACCTCTCTACCCCAGTTGCTGTCCTTCTGGCTAGTGACTAACTGACAAATTCTTTATAAAGGTTCACTAATCCAGTGTGGGGAGGGAAAGAAGGGGAGATTCTGCAAACATGGCTATACCCCTTAGAAAAAATTCTTTATCACCAAGTTTTCCAAATTGTTGCCAAAGAGCCTCCAGCACATCCCCCTTTTATAGCTTGCAAAATCTTTCCATTTGGAGTTTGACTCTTGTTGATCTGTACACTTACATCACAGCAGTTGGAGCTCTTTCTGCGGTTACCATTTGATTCTGATGTCAACTCAAAGTATCCAAATAATTTCACTCAAAGAAAAACTGGATCTAAAAATGTACAGATCAGACTGACAAACAGCCTCTCTTTCCCCCGATGCAATATTACAGTCTTTGTGGGAGAAGAGGGAAAGATTCTTCAAGAGATTCTTTGTTGTGTGCCTCAAATGTGCATTGTATATGCTGCTGTCCTTCTGCTGCCATTGCAAATGAACATAGGACCACATAGGTAAAATGAGCAGCCTGGAAGCACATAAGCAAGTCAGATAGAAAGTGGAATGAAATTAACAGTCTCACAATAGGATTTTTTTTTAAAGTACTGTATTGATTGGCCTAGCATGTTATGTGCACCAGATCCTTCACTGGATGAAATGAGAACTGCTGAGCTACATCATAGACCTCATTCTGCTAATAACTGAAGGAGATTCCCTTTTAGAGATGATAGAATATGTTTTAGGAACAAGAGAATCGGAGTTCTCTCCCTGTAGTCACTGTAAAATTTACGCAGCCATGGTATGGTGCATAATTGAATAACAACTGATGTCCAAGAGGCTGCAGATTTTCTTTCACATATATAGCAATTGTTATATTAATGTCTACACACACCTCACATCCACTGGGTTAGTTTAATACCTTTAAGAGCGTCTCACTTTCAGTGAATCACTTTTATAGAGATGATATTTGAAGAGCTGGCTTGCAGGAAGATGGAGCCTCCCAGGCTGCTGGAGATATAAGGCTTGGGGCTATTTCAGCAACTAGCAAAGAGTTCATTTTGAAGAGGAGAGGGAATTTGACTGAATTTGATAAATATACCAAAGGATGTGTAGAGAGACCCTAGGTATGCAGTGATCTATTTTCCTCTGTATAATTTACATTGCTTTCAGCATCAGGTTCCTATCGTTTACTGTTGGCTTAGCAAACACAAGAAGAGCTTTAAATACTCTAGTGAAATGTTTATTTTTTTAAACTATTTGCTTTACTCTGAAAAAATCCTACCCTAAATGCTCTTCTCTAAGATGTTTTATTACTAAAAAAAATGCATTAAGTGTTGTAGCTGTGTTGGGTCTCAGGATATTAGAGAGGCAAGGTTGGTGAAATAATAGCGTTTTATTAAACCTCACCCACCTTGTCTCTCTAACCCAGTGTCAGCCATTAATTTCCATCTCTAACAAGAGAGAACATGACATTTATCCTCCTCAGTTCTGTTAGCCTTCAACCCACTCTTATACCCTTGCATAATACTGCAGCAGCATAAACAAGATACAAATGTTTGTTCCCCCTTAATGAAGAGAACTAGGATACAGTGAACGGCATTTATTTTCTTGAATAAACATCCGTTCCCAGAAGTATCTAGCAGAGTCTGGGAGATAACATCAAAAGAGCAAAAACAAGAGGATTTTTTTCCCTGCTCAGAGGTCAGACAATAGAATGTTCTCTCATTAGATTAAATTAGCGAGTCAAGGCCTAAATCCGAATACCCTCCCACCCAGTGGAATTCACAGGCCTGAGGTTGCAGGGTATGGGGAGAGTCAGGGGCCTAAGCAAGGAACTCACAGACCCCAGCAAGCTGAACAGGGCCTCACCTAAGCTAGCCAGGAGCAAAATGCTGTGGAAGGGGCAGGGTTGAGGGTCCAGATTTGACAGGACATAGGAAGATGCCTCTCTCTGTTCAGGATCATGATCCATGGGTATAATAGTCCAGGGAAGGCTAAGACTCCCTGACGCAGCCGCCGCCAAGCTCTGTTGGACACCTGGGCTATAGTGGCCTTGCCTCATCCCCTTCCTGCTCTGCCCCTTCCCTAAGGCTCACCACCACCTGATAAGTAAGTTGGCTTCCTCTCCTCCACTGCACCTCCCCTCCCCAAAGGTCCCTGCTGTTCACCATGTCCTGCCTCTCCCCTGGCTCTCCCGCAGGGGTGGAGGAGTGAGGCAGGACGTGACAAGCCAGCAGTTGTGGGAGGGTCTGGTGGGAAAGTGCCTCCCCCAAACAGCCAGGCATGGCCCCCCGCCCCCTATCCAACCCCTGCTGCTTCTCGTCACCTGACAGTCCACCCTGGACTCCTGTCCCCATCCAACCCCCCCATCCCCTGACTGCCCCTGGAACCTCCATCCCTGACTGCCCCCTGCCGCCCCATTCAACCCCTCCTCTCATTCCTGACTGCCTCCTGGGACTCCTGCCCCATCCAACCATCCCTTCTCCCTGTCTGCCCCCCCTGCCACCCCATCCAACCCCCCCCTCCTTCCTGACTGCCCCCATTCAACCCCCCTGTTCCCCACCCTCTGACCGCCCCACCCCATCCACATTCCTGCCCCGTGACCACCACCTCCCGAATGCTTCTGTCCTCTATCCAACCTCCCTTTCCCCTTACCGAGCTGCCTGGAGCACTGGTGGATGGCAGTGCAACAGCCGCACTGCCCAGATCACCGGAACAGGCCATGACTCTGCTGCCCCAGGAACTCGCAGCCCTGCCGCCCACAGCATTGCGCTGGCGGCGCAGTGAGCTGAGGCTGCAGGGGAGGCGCTAGGGGCTAGCCTCCCAGGCCAGGAGCAGAGCAGGCGGGTCCCATGGGCCGGATGTGGCCCGTGGGCTGTAGTTTGCCCACCTCTGATATAGTTCCATGCAGAACACTTTACAGGATTCTAATTGTGAGGTAAAAAAGTCATGGATGACAGTAGTGAGGCCTACATTTGACTGAAAGGGTGACAGCCTCCTGCCCAGCTGTGGGTGGAGAAACTCTGGTCTGGCCCGGCCCCTGCAGCAGTATGATTAGCCAACAGCAGCTGGGAGGCTAAGAAAATTATTTTGTCTTCTGGTAATTCAAAGTGATGTCTGAAAAGTCTCTTACCATTTAAAGAATACCTCTTTTTGCCTACCCTTCCCATTCAGTTAAACTTGGATGACTGAATAAGGTTTTTTTTTTCCTTTTATGAAAGCTTCAGAAATAAATTATTGTCAGATTAAGACCATGCAGGAGAAATTTTAGCCTAAGAGAAAACTTTTGGAGAAATTAGCGAAGTACTATCACAGCCTTATGCACGACCTGTCCGTTGGGCATGCATGCATGTGTGCGAGCGAGAGAGGTTTTTAACATAGTTTTCCCATGTTAATTTTCCTTAAGTGACATAAATAGATATAATATTCATAGGGATCATAAATGCTTAGTTATAATTGACATTAATGGATTCTTCCTCTCCTATTCTGTAGCCTTTTCTGTAAGGCTAGTCCCTACATGGGACATTAATGCATTGGACAAGCTGTTACTCCCATTATTGATGGTTGAGTAGCAGAGACAGTTAAGTAAGTTTTTTGACTCCACTTAGCTGCACTTTCAATGTGTGCAGTACAATATGTAAAGGCTCTGAAAATACTATTCCCTGCTGTATAATACTTTCATAATAAGATATAAATTAAAACAAAAAAAAAACCCAAAACACCCAGTCAGTACCTCAAAAAACTACCAGACTGTAAACAACAAGAAAACAATATTGGCTTGCACCACGCAGTTACCACAGAACCCTGTCTCAGAAATGTCTAGTGGATGAATCTAGACTAAAAGTGATTGGACTAGGATGATCACACTCTAGAGCGTCAAGGCCATATAAGTAGCTGGATATAGAACATTTTATCCTGTTACTTGAACCAAGAATGAATTATTTGGCAATGATGCTATCTATACAGTGCCATCAGCTGGGAGACAAAAAGGAACTTTAGTTTTGATCCACGTTGAGTAAGAAACATGGGCCAGAATAGGGGCACTTTATCTTTTCTCCCAAGCCCTGCATCCTCACCATCCTGGTCAGGGTAACCAGTAGCATGCATGAAACAGCACAGCAGATGTTCTTCCTCCTCTCATTGTTCAGAGATGACATCCATTCTCTTTGGGTTGAAGAGATATCAGGACCGTGTCCTGCAATGCTTCAACTGCACTTTGCTCCAAGGATGACCACTGTTCCATCTGCCATCAGTTACAACCCTGGGTAGTAGAGAGAGACAAGGGCACAGGGCAAGGAAATAAAAAGGAACTAAGCAATAGGCTGTTCGTGAAGAGGGCAGAAATCAAGTTGAAAGGGGATGAATAGAAGGAAGGGGAAAGAGGGAAAACATACTGAAAGACTGCAGAAAAGAGGACAGCAAGCCATAGAAGAAGAAAAAAGCACAGTGAAGAAAAAATTTAAAAAACATATGACAGCTTATTCCCAAGAAAATTACTGCCAAAATGTGGACTGCATTCATATAGCACTGTCTAAATTCTTATCTACTGAGGGCATCTTAAACTAAGGGTGGAGTAACAAAAGACAGACAACAGAGGATAGAGCTTGTCTCATCATGCAGTTGATATGAAAATTATAATTTGTTAATCATGGCTTTGGAGGGCAGGCATGAATCAGTCTTATAAATCAACTGTCTGGATGAATTCTTAATGTGAATCTGTAGGGACGTTTGAGCATGAGCACTTCCACATAGCTTTGAACTAGCAATGAAATATTTGATTCCCCTCTTCATTCCACATGGAAAAAACTGATCCCTTGGAAACGAAGGGATGGTGGTTGACTAACCTGCAATGAATTTGCTCTCTCTCTCTCTTTCGAGGCTGCTGCGCCCACAAGGTGAGTAATTGCTTCCTCCAGCAATCCACTCTCAATTGACCCTTCTCTCCAAGGAGCTCTAAGTGGTGCTCAGAGGATACCAAACATCCTAAATCCCCGTTAACCCTGCTATTTCTAAGATTATCAAGGCAAACTGAACTCTTGCTTCTGTAGTGGGAAATGACACAAGGTTGCAGCCAGTCATTACCTTTAAAACAGTAATTGAGCCATTATTTCATGTGTGAAACATTAGACACCTAAAATCCTCTCCTCGCATACTTTCTTCAGCTGGTTCATTGGGTGTGAGGAAAGGGCCCATTTCCCCCTGACTGGTAGAATACTGTGCACTGTATAGAAATTGAGTAGTATCCCTTTAAATAGTTTGAGTGCCCTCTAGTGGGCCTCCCTGTCTCCTGTTGCTGTCAGAACCTTGCCAGAGCAGCATAGCTGCAGAGTGTTAATAATCACATCTATTTGGAGCCCAACTGTCTGTGCGACTTCCACACATTCTTAAATTGTGGGAAGAAGGACGCAAGAGGGTGGTACATCTTCAGAAGGGTAAAATATTTAGAAAACATAAACCTGGCATTTATAACAACAGATTTAAAACATTTATTAAAACGATGTTTAAAAAAGTGAACAGTACAGAGTTCAAGCATAGAAGTTTCTGGTTATCAGGGAATAACACACAGATTATCAAGGAGTGTGACGTTTGGTTTAAGATCGGATGGTGTAAGGACTACGTAATCTGCAATATCCCTGATTGGGGGTAAAAGACTAACAGGGTACAGTACAGACATTGAGATATGAGGGTATGTTGTTCATATAATGGCTATGTTCAGGTGTGGAGAATAATGAGTGGATACAATGCGGAGGATGGATTGACCCTCATTTGGTGAGATTTAATGTTCAGTGAGTTTATGGTTCCAGTTCATATGGTCCTAGGGACAAAGTCTCTCAGTCCTTTTCTCGTAGTCAATGCACGATGTTGCTCCAGCTCACACCTCCTGGTGCTGTCGCTGGCCAGTGATGTGTTCAGTGTAGATATCCGTGGACCATCGGATGGTGTCTGAGCCCATGAGGCACCACAGGAGCTGTGCGTAGCGTTGACTGATGCCGCAGATCCACAGCACACGCTCATTGCAGGAGTCCCAGGCACCCAGGGCTCCGATGACCAGGGCGTTCATCTGCACCTTGTAGCCCTTCGCTCTCAGGGTGTCAGCCAGGAAAGTGTACTTTTCCAGCTTACGAGCTCGAGTTTTGCAAAAGGCTGGGGTCCTGTTCTCAATACATGTGATGAATCCAATTCATCTCTAATTTCTCAGTCTTATCTTTGGTGTTTCTTGGAACAGCTGTAGATAAAATATACCTAGACATGATGTTTAAGTTGGTGTCCCTTTAAGTTTTTTTATTATTTATGGTGCATTATAAACAACACAGTAGTTTAGAGCAGTGTTTCTCAATCTTATATGATGCCAGGGACTGGCTTCCTAAAGCATGTCAGGGAGATCTCAGGGACAGGTCTATGGACTGGACATTGAGAAAAACTGCTTTAAAGGACAGAGGAAGTGTACTCTGTGCCCCCAGAAGCTTACAGTCTAACCCTGAGACCATTTTGTTCAAGGCTATTATTTACTTCCTGTTATTTAATTTCTATGCATCAATTTTTAATACTTGAATCAACTGTGGCAGGTTTCATTTAAAAAAAGGAAGCCTCTTAGCGGTTTCAGGGCCCACACAGTATCTTGTCAGAGATCACAACCTCAGTGCAGCTAAAGCGCCCTCTCAAAAGCAACACTGTATGGAAGAAAACTCCAAAGAATGAAATGGCCAAGTCCTGACAGTGTGAAAGTCTGAATGTGCTATACTTCCACCATTAAGCAGGGCCTTCTGTGCATGAAATAGTGTGCTCACTGAAGAACAGGGGCTGCTCTTTGATGTCATTAAGAATCTGAGATGGAGTTAAAAATCTTTCCTCTGCAGGTACCCGTACTTTGTTTTCAAGTGGCTTTTTTGTAATCCAGCACTTGAATAAAGTCTCTTCGGTCTATAATTTTTTCCAGTGTCAGTGTTTTTCTTCAGCAAGTCAATGTGTGGTGGCTTTGGCATTGTCTGTATAATTCAATACTGAAAGGAAATAGCTTGAAAACAGAGATCTGGCCCCTAAGCCTCTACAGTCCATCCAGCCACAAAGTCACAGAAGCGATCTGTTATACAGATCAAAATTATCTCCCATAGCGTGGATAGCTAGATTTTACACATAGAGCTGAGGCATATGAACAGAGCTCTAACAGCAGGCATCAGGACAAATACTAACATTTGCAGAGCTTATTTTGTGGGTTAACCCCCTCAAAGGACTCAAATCTCAAAATCAGAAATTCTCTGCTAGGTGGCACCATGCTGGAATCATTGTATATAGACATCCGGCTCCTCAGGGAAGAAATTGGTCAGAAGGTGGGTTTTCCAATAGGTTTTTCAAAATATAGCTTTAATCATAGGAGATGGTCCATAGAGAATCTTATTTCCATTAGTAATCTGTGTACTTTCATTCAAACTTCTCTCTGTCTCACATGCTCACACAATTTCAAAAGAAAATTAGACCAAGGGTCTACCAAGCTCAGCCTCCCACCTGGGAATCCCTGCTCCAAATCAGGCAGAGCAGGCATTTGAATTTGTGACTCCCCGCTCCTAGTGAATGCTCGAATCCCCAGACTATTGGGTATTCTGGGGTCATGTTTGCTTGTTTTTTGGTGAGATTTCTCATCTAGATTTAGTCTGCCAGAGCACACATCTGACCGCTTAGGTGCCAAACTGCAGGATTGGGTATGTGGCCTCTTTCCTCTGCATTTCACTCCTGGCTAGATTAAGCAGCTCCCTGCTCAATTTACTGGCTTCCGAGAATCCCTTTTTTAGCTGTCTAACTCTCACCATGCATTGTATGAAAAGCCTGGATGCCAAACTTCGTGGCAGGATGCCTAAGGGTTAGGTGTTGCATTGCTGAGTGCTACTGTGCCTAAGTACCTTCATGGATTTCACCCTTGGTACATAACAGCAAGTAGGGCAATCAGAGTGGCTCATGAGCAGGTGGTAAATGAACAGATACATGCATACGTTTCTGTGTCTTTGAGCAATGAAAAGCACTGAATAGTAGAATGTTAAACTAAGAAATTCTGGTTTGGGTATATATCACATCCCTGCTAGCATCATATTTCTTTTCTGATCCTTCCAGTATGTTTTTAATAGAAGACATCATTGTGGCTTGGCAACCAACTTTTCTGCAGGATAAAATGAGTTAATAGCCACATTTCAAGTCAGTTTTATGAAAGCAGAACAGAATGTGCAGGCTGCCTGCTGTTCAGCCAGTGCAGCTACAGGGCTATTAATTTTTTAAAGAAAATAACTGTAAATATATTATGACAGAGTGACCTCAAACTATATCACTATGGGGGCAAGAATAGTGGGGAAATGAGAGAATGAAGCAATTTTTCTGAAAAGTTTTCTAAATAGATAACATCTCCATTTTTAAAAATTACAACAGTTCCATGAAGATAAAGTCAGTGGTGTCTAAGGCAGTGCAGCATAGTTCTGTAATGAGCATACTTGTTTAGACTGTAAATTAGCTACAAAAATACAGCAAGGTGCAATTTTTTATATATATATTTTGGAAAAGGAGCAGCCCATTTGAATTTATAAAGAGGAACTACTGTGTTCATCCCTTAACTACTTTTCAACTTAAATGTCATAATGAGTTAAGGAAATACAATTTATATTTATAGTGCTTGTCGAAACAATGGAGTCTAAAATGCTTCACAAGTAAACTGATATATAAACTATTATAGACAAAAAGCTACATTAAAGGTTGCAAACCCAAGCACTGAAAGTTAGGAAGTGCCAGAGTCAAGGATACCTGTGCACCCTTAATTTGGGCCCCTTGTGCTTATGCATTATGATATAGTCTTTAATTACATGATTGCATACTATTTTGTCCACAAGACTCTCTGCCTCGTTCAGAGCACAGAATGGACAATACTGACTTAATGAACAGCTATTCAATATTTTATTTTCTCCTCAGTGTTCAGTGTGTGGCTGTAAGCTTTATTTACTGTACACTGTTCCAACTCTGCTCTGGAGACATATTTATTAGTTTCTTCTTGGACTTTTCTATGGTGCTTAGCATTAAAGTATCTGAGTGCTTCACAAATATTAATTTATTTTCATAACACCGCTGTGAGGTGAAGGAGTGTTATATCCCAATTTTGCAAATTGGAAACTGAGATACAGAGATTAAGGTCAAAAGTATCCACTGATTTTGGGTGCTGAATTTGATACACCTAGGACCTGATTATTTTTATAAGTAACATTATATAGCACTTCATATATTCAAAGCACAGCTCCCACTCCCCATAGTTTCAGCTGCAAGTCAGACCCCACTGCCTCAAGTCAAGCACCTTGAAAATGAGGATTATACAATTAATGACCACCTGCGGAAAATTTGGTGTAAATATTCTACCTAAGTTCGCATAGGAAATTCTGTGGTAGAGGCAGGGGTAGAATCCAGTTCTTCAGAGTAGCATTCAACTGTCTCCAGTTTGCTTTCCCAGCAAGTTCTAGTCATGCCTTTCTGAACTCCCTGTCCTAGTCCCAGTTTCCCCCCTGCTCCTACTCCCAGGTAGGTAGAAGAAAGCAGCACTGCCTTTCAGAACAAGCCTAGCCCATTTCAGAGGGAGGGGAGTGGGGGCAGTGCTTAATTTGTAATGAAAGAGGTGCTGGGACTCAGCCCTGGCAAGCCCCAGCACACATTTAGCACTTTTAGCCAATTTTAGTTAAGTGCTGTGGTGGAGTCCTACACTTACAAAAAGGATTATGGGATCTTAATAGCCACAAGTGGTCAAGGTCCTGGTTTTAAGCCTCATCCACTGGAAGGCACACCACCAATAGCACACTGGAACTTTAGTTCAGAACGGATTGAAAGGGAATAGCACCACCAAATGAATCACAAACACTGCTTCCTACAGCACTTCAGTGTTCCTTGGAGATCTCCCCTCCAAGTGCTCGGACCAACTGGGCATGGAGTGTGAGTTCTCAGTGGATCAAAGCAAAATACATGTCAAAACAGGATTCCATCTACCACAGCCAAAGAGCTGCATACGAAGCACTCCTCAAATGCTCAGATTGTGTGCATTGCATACATGAGTCTGTACACTCTTGTTCTGTCATAACCCTTTGTATGTATGTGTGTGTATGTTTGCATAACAGAAATGTAAATAAAAGTTAAATCACAAAAGTTGAGACAATATTATCGGACATTAAGCCCACAAACAGGAAAATGCATACGCAGATGAAACATTACATTTCACTTATCTTATTTTCCCCTATAGCAAGCATTACAGTAGCACTGTCATGCCTCATGAGTTGCAATATCCAGGCAAAAACAGGAGGTGAAAGGACAAAGTCTGAAAATGATACTAGAAAATATTTTTCATAACTTAACTCCTTGTTTATAGACTCATAGACTCTAGGACTGGAAGGGACCTCGAGAGGTCATCGAGTCCAGTCCCCTGCCCTCATGGCAGGACCAAATACTGTCTAGACCATCCCTAATAGACATTTATCTAACCTACTCTTAAATATCTCCAGAGATGGAGATTCCACAACTTCCCTAGGCAATCTATTCCAGTGTTTAACTACCCTGACAGTTAGGAACTTTTTCCTAATGTCCAATCTAAATCTCCCTTGCTGCAGTTTAAGCCCATTGCTTCTTGTTCTCTCATTGGAGGCTAAGGTGAACAAGTTTTCTCCCTCCTCTTGATGACACCCTTTTAGATACCTGAAAAACTGCTATCATGTCCCCTCTCAGTCTTCTCTTTTCCAAACTAAACAAACCCAATTCCTTCAGCCTTCCTTCATAGGTCATGTTCTCAAGACCTTTAATCATTCTTGTTGCTCTTCTCTGGACCCTTTCCAATTTCTCCACATCTTTCTTGAAATGTGCCCAGAATTGGACACAATACTCCAGTTGAGGCCTAACCAGCGCAGAGTAAAGCGGAAGAATGACTTCTCGCGTCTTGTTTACAACACACCTGTTAATACATCCCAGAATCATGTTTGCTTTTTTTTGCAACAGTATCACACTGTTGACTCATATTAAGCTTGTGGTCCACTATGACCCCTAGATCTCTTTCTGCCATACTCCTTCCTAGACAGTCTCTTCCCATTCTGTATGTGTGAAACTGATTGTTCCTTCCTAAGTGGAGCACTTTGCATTTATCTTTATTGAACTTCATCCTGTTTACCTCAGACCATTTCTCCAATTTGTCCAGATCATTTTGAATTTTGACCCTGTCCTCCAAAGCAGTTGCAATCCCTCCCAGTTTGGTATCGTCCGCAAACTTAATAAGCGTACTTTCTATGCCAACATCTAAATCGTTGATGAAGATATTGAACAGAACCGGTCCCAAAACAGACCCCTGCGCAACCCCACTTGTTATACCTTTCCAGCAGGATTGGGAGCCATTAACAACTACTCTCTGAGTACGGTTATCCAGCCAGTTATGCACCCACCTTATAGTAGCCCCATCTAAATTGTACTTTCCTAGTTTATCTATAAGAATATCATGTGAGACCGTATCAAATGCCTTACTAAAAAGTCTAGGTATATCACATCCACCGCTTCTCCCTTATCCACAAGGCTCGTTATCCTATCAAAGAATGCTATCAGATTAGTTTGACACGATTTGTTCTTTACAAATCCATGCTGGCTATTCCCTATCACCTTACCACCTTCCAAGTGTTTGCAGATGATTTCTTTAATTACCTGCTCCATTATCTTCCCTGGCACAGAAGTTAAACTAACTGGTCTGTAGTTTCCTGGGTTGTTTTTATTTCCCTTTTTATAGATGGGCACTATATTTGCCCCCTTCCAGTCTTCTGGAATCTCCCCCGTCTCCCATGATTTCCCAAAGATAATAGCTAGAGGCTCAGATACCTCTTCTATTAACTCCTTGAGTATTCTAGGATGCATTTCATCAGGCCCTGGTGACTTGCAGGCATCTAACTTTTCTAAGTGATTTTTTACTTGCTCTTTCCTTATTTTCTCTTCTAAACCTACCCTCTTCCCATAAGCATTCACTATACTAGACATTCCTTCAGACTTCTCAGTGAAGACCGAAACAAAGAAGTCATTAAGCATCTCTGCCATTTCCAAGTCTCCCGTTACTGTTTCCCCCTCATTGAGCAGTGGGCCTACCCTGTCCTTAGTCTTCCTCTTGCTTCTAATGTATTGTATTGCATCTGCAATAGGGCTAGGAATCTACCCATGTGCTTGGCGTTATTTGAACATACAAAGTATGCCTGGGGTTTTATAAAAGATTTCAATGGAAGGGAGATATACTATCCAGAAATGAGCTCTCGGAAATACCTTCCTGTGCAGATTTACAAAATAAACTTAGCAGCTAAGACACAGCCTCCTCTGCTGCACATTAAAAGCCGTTATGAATTTTCTGCTGGAAGTTAATTCCCAGTTTAACTAATGCTCTAGTTTAACCGCTCTGTACACACTGTTATGTATGTTAAGAAAGTTAATACTTTAAAGAAAATCATCCAAATATCACAGCAACAGAGTTGGCAAAAGAAAAGGAAAGGAAAAAAAACGGACGTTTGTGAGGAGCATGTTTTTCTTCCTTAGCCAAGATTTTTTTTTTTTTTTGGAAAGAAAATTCCATTGCTGTTTGTTTCAGTGAAGACATTTAACTTCCAACAAAAATGATAAAAAACCCCACTCAAATTCTCCTATGCCCAAACTGAAAAAATAGCTTTAAAGTTACTCCTGAAAAGCAATTTAGATGCTTTCAGTGATGCTAGGAAGCCTACAGTAAAAATACACTAGTAATTAACATTTCAATAAGAATCTAGACAACATAATCTTCAGAGACCATATCTACTTTATCATGCACCAAAGAGATGTTTTACTGTGGTGTTGATAAATCTCTCAAGGGTTTAGTCCAGCAATGTTCAAACTGTAATCTGTAAATGTATTGCACATTCAGGCATATGGGAACAGTCTTTAGGATGAAGACAAAATTCCTGCTGTAATGGAACAAGTAACAGTAGCAACGCAACACTAGTGGATTATTGTAGTCATCAACTTCTACACTGTGATTTTACTTTCATTCCTATCATTTATAGTAATGATTCTGATTAATATTGAATTTGCAAATTGCAAGTGTATTAATTTGTTTAACTCAATTGTCCCCATTAATAGGTAGAATATATAGGAAAAGGCAGTTGAAAAATCCAGTATTTAAAGGTAGCAACACCAAGGTATTGTTCCTGAAATAATTTGGGAGCCTCTTGATACTTCCTGTTCCAGTGTCTTTTTGTCAAGTTGTATATTTTTGGCCTCATTCAGCAGAGCTCATTGTCTGACAGTCTTTGGTAAGTGAAAAGGTGAGGAGAGGCAGCAATCAAAAGTCCGGCATGTAAAGCAATATTTCCTTTCCCTCGGTTTGCACACACTCACATTCTCCTTTAGACACTGAAGGCCACTGAAGTTATTTACAACCCTGGCAACTGCTCTCCAGACTTTAGAAAGTTACTAGGAATTTATTTGCTGACTGAAAGATGGGGAAGGAGTGAGCTTCACCAAGAGGCTGCCACCCTTCTGTCTCCTAGCATGTATGAGTGAATTTAACGCTTACGAAAACTAGGGACAAACAGCACTTCCTTCAGCCAAGGCACAGCACAAGCTGTAAGAGCGCTCTCACAACCATTTTGCCAGCGTGGCTCACTCCTGACCTGCAGCACTCCCTGCTACTCTAGGCTGGGGCCTCTCTTGAGCAGACTTCAGTTATGCCAGAGAAGGAAAGCTCTTTCTGCCAGTAAGAGTATAGCTAATTGAATACTAAATACGTGAATCCCATAATCCCCGGCAAAAGCAAGCATGTGTGTTGCAATGTGGGGGTTGGGAAGGCATTCTGAACAACAGATTACTGTGCAAGCTCGACTCTCGCCAACAGCAGTTGGCCCAATAAAAACTATTACCTCCCCCACCTTGTCTTTCTAATATCCTAGGACCAACACAGCTAGAACAACACTGCATAGACTAGCCACGATCATTTTTAGGTTTGGGAAACAGTCCCATAAAACCACCATACTCCTGGGGGAATTCTGCACCACTGCACATGCGTAGAATTTGTGTCCCCTGCAAATTTCTTTGCTTCCCCCCAGAAAAATGACTTTCTGACAGGGAAGCCACAAAAGCGGTCATGTGACCATCCTCAGCAGTATGTTTTGGGTGCCCAGGGCAGCCGGCAGAGAGGTAAATCACTGTGGGGCAGAGGGCAAGACTGGGGAAGACCTAGCTGGTAGCTCCTATCCTGTGCCGGGCTCAGCTTCTTGTCTCCTCTGGGTTGGGGAGGATGGGACTTCCTCTTCCCCTGCACAGCATCCAGAGCCGGGTCAGACTCACCCCCCAGATTTCTCCCCAGGCTGCAGGAAACTCTGCAAACTCTCCTCCTCCCTGCTTCCTGACCCATTGCTCCTCAGCTGCAGGGGAAGGGATCACTGTACAGGGAGCTGCTCCGGCATCTGCCTTATCCCTGTGCATCCAGACCCCTTCATACCCAGACCTTCCTGCCAACCCTCACTCCCACTCACCCAGAACCCCACGTGCCAGGTCCTTGCACCTGGACCACCCTGACAACTTGTCTGGATCCCCACTCCACCTAGACCCAACCAGCTGCACCTGGAGTCCCACCCCACTTATCCCCACCCCACTAAGCCCCACCCCCCAGCATCTGGACCCCCCCCACTAAAACATCCAGAGCCCCCAATGAGCTCTATTCACACCCAACCTCCACACCACTGAGCTCCAACCACCTTCACCTGGATCCCCCTGCAGAGTCCCATTACCGTTGCACCCAGAACCGCCGCCAACAAACCGTTGTGCATCTAGATCCTCCCTGCACTCAGCTTGCGCCCCACAGAACCCTCTCAATGGCACACCTGGATCCTCCCACACTAAGGCCTGGTCTACACTGGGTAGGGCGGGCGGAGAATTGATCTAAGATATGCAACTTCAGCTATGAGAATAGCGTAGCTGAAGTCAACATATCTTAGATTGACTTACCTTCTGTCCTCACTGCACGGGATCGATGTCCGCAGCTCCCCCGTCAACTCCGCTTCCGCCTCTTGCCCTGGTGGAGTTCCAGAGTCGATGGCAGAGCATTCAGGAATTAATTTATCACATCTAGACGAGATGCGATAAATTGAACCCTGATAGATCAATCGCTACCCGCCAATCCAGCATGTAGTGTGGACGTACCCTAAGCTCCTCCACACTTGGAGCCTGCTGGGCTGAGCTTGCCTGCCCACTCCTGGTGCACCTGGCACAGAGGGGCAGGGCTGCAGGGTGTTTCTGGGGCAGGTCTGGTCCCTGTCTCAGGGTTTGGTGCAGCCTCACCACTGAGTCTGTGTCCTAGGGCGGAGGGGTGGGGGCGGGTGGAGCTGCAGAATGATCTCCCACCTCTGTGCAGGCAGTGGCCAGGGCTGACCTTACCATGATGCGAACTGAGGCAGCCACCTCAGGTGCCAGGCTGGGGGGGGGAACACCCCTAGGACCCAGAGTGTAGAAAATTGTGTCTGCTGCTGGTGCATATGTATTCTCTCTGCTCTAGATGCACAGAGATGGTGGAGTGCTGTGCTGGAGGAAGGTGAGCAGGAATAACAGAAAGCAGCAGGAGCTGCAGGGAGAGAGAGGAGGAGACTCTTATGTACCTCTCTAGCACCCCCCAGGAGCCTGGCCTGATTAACACTAGCTTCTCAGGGAGCTTTCTGTTTTCTGCTGCTTCCCTGAACCCACTTGAAGAGAACAGGCAGTCAGCTGAAGTAGTAGGAACCAGTTAGGCCCTTAAGACGCTGATATCTTCCCTCACTCAGGCCCTGCTATCAGCCTGATTATTTGTCCCCTTCAACTGAGTATTGAGAGTCACTATAACTGGCACAGTACAGCAGTCATGAGTGAAAGAAGAAAACGCCCCTCTGGGGCAGCATTCAGAAAAAGAAAGCAAGCAAAGGAAGCTTTTCCATCTAAGCAGGAAGAAGCTGTCCCGAGATACATAGACAAATGCTCATGGTGAGCCTTCTGGCCCCAGTGAGGATGTGGGTGTTGAGGAGATCCCTGATATTCCAGTTAGAGTGCAGGTGACCTGGCAGCTATGGCAGCATCCATATCTCCTTCTCAAATGGATGTAACCATGCACATTCCTGAAGAAAAGTGCAGATCAGAGAAGAGTGTGGTGGAGGCAGAAGCAGCTGCAGCTGAGTTTAGTTCCTTAAGTCTAGATGATACAGGACTGAGGACCCACTTGAGCAGTAGCCTGAGGGACTTCCTTGTACTGCATGGGCCACAGCAAGTGAAAAACTTCATGTTCCCCAAAGAGAATGAAAATAGAAGTTTCCATGCAACACATTAACTGGCATGAAATCCCCAATGGTGACAAAGTGGCGAGGCCATGGCTTATGTACTAAAAAACCCAGAATGCTGCATACTGTTTTTGTTGCAAACTCTTCCAGTCTAATATTCAAGCCACATTGGGTTCTACAGGAAAAAAAAGGACTCGAAAAATCTGGCTAGAAATCTGGAATGCCATGAGAAGGCAGCAAATCACCAGAGAGCATTCCATAGGTGGAAAGAGCTTGAGATGAGACTAAGGTTAAAGGCCACCATAGATGATCAGCAGCAAGAGAAGGTTGCATCAGAGTCTCTTTACTGGCAAAATGCTCTGAAATGGCTCATTGCCATTGTGAGAATGCTTGCTACCCAAAACCTAGCTGGCTCCTCAGATCAGCGGTATGTGCCAAACAATGGAAACTTCCTTAAAATTGTGGAGCTGATGGCTGAGTTTGATGCTGTACTCCAGGAGCATCTAAGAAGAGTCTCCACCCACAAAATGTACACACACCACTACCTTGGAAAAACAATTCAAAATGATATCAAAGAGTTACTGGCAACAAAAGTCAAACAGAAGATTGTGGCAGATCTGAAGTCAGCAAGATATTACTCTAAGAACGGGAGTACTTGTGGCACCTTAGAGACTAACAAATTTATTTGAGCACAAGCTTTCGTGGCCTACAGCCCACTTCATCGGATGCAAGATATTACTCTGTTATTCTGTACTGCACACCTGAAATCAGCCATATGGAACAAATGACTTTAATGATGCATTTTGTAACAACAGAACCTAGTGAAAGTGTCCTGCAATGGTGACTGTCAGAGAGCATTTTCTAGCATTTATTGACATTGATGATTTAGTTGGGAATTGGTTCTGCTTCGAGCAGGGGGTTGGACTAGATGACCTCCTGAGGTCCCTTCCAACCCTGATATTCTATGATACTACAGGAGCTGGTATGACATATGTGCTTCTTAAAAAGCTGGAAAATACAGGAATTGTGGTAACTAACATGAGAGGTCAGGGCTACAATAATGGTGCAAACATGAGAGGAAAGAACACAGGAGTGCAGACGTAGATCCGAGAGTTAAACCCTCGAGCTTTTTTTGTCCTATGCAGTTCTCATTCACTGAACTTGGTGGTCAGTGAGGCAGCATCAGCTTCTAGTGAGGCTTCTGAATTTTTTAATGTAATTCAACGCATCTATGTATTTTTCTCTGCATCAACTCATCAATGGCAAATTTTGAAACAACATCTGGGAACATCCTCTCTTACACTGAAATCATTGAGTGCCACATGATGGGAAAGTTGAGAGGTGGTGATAAAGCCTATCAAACACCAAATTGGGAAGATAGATGATACCATAGTTGCCATTATGGAGGATAATGCTATGACAGGAATTGTTTGTGGGAGAACAGTGGCAGAGGGAAATGGAATCCCCAGAAACAACTTCAAATTTCTGTGTGGCTTAGCGTTGTGGCATGACATACTGTTGAAATAAATGTTGTAAGCAGGAGACTCCAAGATATTGACCTTGATATATCTGAAGCAATGGAACAACTGGACAAAGCAAAGTTGTACCTACAGTCTTACTGGTCAGATGAGGGATTTCAAAACATTCTGAAGAGTGCACAGAAGCTAGCAGAGGAACTTCACACTGAAGCTATTTTCCCACCCATTCAAGAATACAAGAGTCACTGAAGAAGACATTTTGATTACGAGGCATGGGATAATCCCATAAGAGACCCAAACAACAATTCAAAGTTAAATTCTTTAACCAGGTGCTAGATTGTGCAATACAGTCAGTTGAAGAACATTTCATGCAGCTCAGGGAACATAGCAGTATATTTGGGATGTTGTATGATATTCCAAAATTCCTTGCCTGAAGACGACCTACACCAGCAATGCAGGGCACTAGAGACAGTGTTGACACATGATGGCGTGCGCAATATTGATGCAAGTGATTTAGGTGACAAACTGAAAGCCCTTTTAAGATACATTTCAGCAGGATCAACTTCAAAGGCTGTTCTGGAATAAATGTGCACAAATAAGATGACCACCCTCTTTCCAAATGCTTTTGTTGCTCTGCGCATATTTCTAACACTTCCTGTAACAGTTGCCAGTGGAGAATGTAGCTTCTCCAAGCTGAAGTTAATAAAAACAAATCTACACTCCACAGTGACACAGGAGAGGCTGGTCAGCCTTGCAACCATCTCAATGGAGCGTGAGCTGGCCCAGACCGTAGACCTTCAGGAAGCAGGTCAAATATTTGTAACCAGGCGGCACGGAAAGCACCACTTTGATTATTTGAGCAGATAAAAATGCCAGTGTTTACTATGCAGACAAGAAAAGTTAATTTTCAAACGACTGAACAGCAAATGTAACACAATTTTTGAACAAGGCATTTTAAGTTGTTAGTTCTCCTTTATTGGGGTAGGTAGCAGAGGAGAACAGGAAGGTGGTATAATTGAGACCTTTCAAAGTTCTGGCCCAAGCGAGGGGCATGGAGGCATCATTTGAGCTCCCTGCCTCAGGTACCAAAATGTTGTGGGCTGGCCCTGGTAGTGGCCTGTGCTCCGCAATGCCATACTGAAGCCTACACATTTATTTGACAAATAAAATTTGCAGAATTTTTAAATATTGTGTGCAGAATTGTTTGGCACAGAATGCCCTCGAGAATAAGACCAATAACAATATCTCTGTTACCCTCTGCTGCCCTTGTCTGTTGTATGCAGTTGTTTTGTCCTCATATACTTAGATTGGAAGGTCTTTGTAGTGGGAGGGGGGAAGAGAGAGAGAGAGAGAGACACTGTGTGTGTGTGTCCTAACACAATAGTATTGATTGGGGCCCCCAGTATTATTGCTGTACAAACAAACATAACTTTTACAGGGGCTCACTGGATTTTGTAATACTAAAAAAAGTAATGGACAAATAGCACTTCCTTCAGCCAAGGTTAAAGAAAAGAATGATCTGACTATCTTTGCATATCAATGGGTGTTCCTCACCCCTATAACTTTGAGGCACTCACAGGATTTGTAAAGGAATAATAAAATATAGTGGTTTAATGACCACATTAGTACCCTCATTAGAAGCCTCAGACTACAAAGCATTTAAAACAGCGGGTTGGGAGGGGAAGTTATGAACAAGCAATTATGAAACTTCAAAAACTAGTTCAATTATCCCCAGGAGGTGCTGGGATTTCTAAATAAAAACAGCCATACTCAAGAGTAATTAAGTAAAATTGAATGAAATTGAAAAGCCTGGCACTTCAGATGGTTGTCAACAGCAATTGTGAAGTCTGTCTTTTTCATAAAGTAATTAGTTTTTTGTTTCAGATTGATGTCCTCAAGGCAGATATGGAAAGTGCGGAGTGGAAAATTTTGGAAAACCTGATTCTGGAAGACATTGTTGAACAGATAGGACAATTGGTCTTTGAAGTTCACATTCATTGGCCTGGATTTGAGGTCAGTGGCAATGACAGCACGGTGGTCCGATACTGGTACAGTCTTCTCAAAGAATTAGAACTCAAGGATTTCAGGCTTTTTCACACTTACAAAGACTTATTGAAACCACAGATGTTTCTGAAGAAGGAAGCCTTCAATGCAAGTAGCTGTTACACATTAAGCTGGGTGAACACAAGATGGAAGTAGCATAAAGGAATTGATGACATGTAATCATCCCACTCAACAGCATTAGTGAAAAAGACATTGGAGCAGCTGACAAAAGTTACTGAACTTGCAAACCGAGGCCCTGCTGTCAAAATGAACTGTTTTTCTGTTTCTCAGCAGTATCGCAAAAGCTGGATGTTATCATGCTTTGCTTCTGAGTACTAGAAAGAGATCTGGTGTTGAAATTGTTTTGTACAGTGCATCTTTCATGGTTACATTGATAGACTTTATTAGAAATAGATGAGAGACTTTTTAAGTGTTTGTCTAAAGTGGTTAACTCTTCTCCACCCATGGCTGTGGATTGACCCCAGCTTCCCTAAAGGTCAGCAAAGAGAGTTTGCCTATTCTGTCCCTGAAAATTCACTGGGAGCGGCTCTAGTACAGTGTACACCAAGAGACGCTGCTGAAAAAATCAGTGATACAAATAAGTTACTTTCTCATAAATGATTATGGTTAGACTAGCACCTTTTAGTACTTTAAAAACAAACACTCCCATGATAATTATGGCAGATTGTCTTCCAATCAACAATTACTTAAAACGGGACAGTCAGTGGAAAATATAGTCAATTTACAAAAAAGGTGTTTTGTATTTTCAGATACTACACCTGCCCCTGAATGTATATCCATGCCAGCTCCTACTCCACATGCATTCTTCACTCAAATCAGTCCCCCTTCCAACGGCTAACGAGCTGAAATCACTCAACTGGCCCATCCAGGTCTCTCTCAGAAGCCCAACTGCTCAGTAGGCCCAAGCAATATATTTTAAAACTTCCCAGAAAAGTCATTTTCCCATCACTTTACCAGAAACATAAAGGAGTGCATGGTTTATGTGAACATTTTGAAAACTTTAGCCCATCCAATACCACCCATCTGAGGGCGGTTAAGAGAGAATTTAGTATTATTATGTAATGTATTCCCATTAAACTTTGTATTAAATAAAATGCACTTAGTCTCCCTTGCTTTGGTACTTCCCCTTCCTTTTCTGTTCTTTAACTTCCTTTACTTTCCCATTTGCTCTGAGTCTTGATGTTTCTCCTCTCCCACTCATTTTTCTCTCTGTCCGCAATTAATTTTACTATGTTTAATAAGACTCTCCTCAATCACTCTTTTCCTGGTTTGTTCCCTTAATTCTTTCTCTCTCCCCTTATAAGCCTAGTACGTCCCTCGTTCCTTTGGGCACGCATGTCTTCACAAACTCCCTGCTGCGCTGCTACACCATACGCACTGGCATGCTATACAGACCTGCCTTCCAAGGCTTGGCAAACAGAGGAAGTGTATGTACCATTTTCCTAACACTTGTGTACCATACTAAATGGGTTCCCTGCTACACAATTTCCCCAGATCCATTAACTAGTCCCACACAAATACATCAGTCAGTTCTTCCCCACCCCCCTTCCTGGCTCCTCTTACAAGCAGCATCTTCTCCAGTCAAGATGGTAGCAGCAGCCTGCTCAGCTCAATGTGAGGATTCTCCTCCTCTTCCCTTCCCCTGCTGCTTAATACTGCCTCCCTTGGCTCCTCCCCCAGCAACCTCCAAGCCAGCCATTCAGAACATAGTAATTACCATGGTGGAGCAGATTAGTGATCCATCTACTCTGTAGCACAAGCCAGTACTAGATGCTTCAGTGGAAGAGGCAACTTCAGTCCAAGTTGACAAGTATGGAATAACTCACATCTCCCTCCCACCAAGGAATTTTCTTCTTATTCCCCTCACTGAGAGGCTACATTATGCCCTGATGCAACTGGGTTTCTCACTTCCAAACATTTAAAACAGGTAAAAGAAGTCCTTGCTATTTATGTGGCTAAATGTCCATTTTTTTTTTATTTTTTTGACTCCAAGTAAGTTCGTGGCCTCATTGTTATCTTATGAGAGAGAGCTCCACAAGAGGCTGGGGCTTCCAGACAGATCAATGTATAGAGGATCCAGTTTATAGATAAGCATTCAGTTTCCATTTCTGTACTAACTTGGGTCCAGGCAGCAGTGCTCTGATGTCATGCTGAACAAATCCCTGAATAAACGCTGTAATTACCAATTGTCTCCGAAGAACAACAACACTGAAGAAGCCTTGCAGCTAAGCACTGCACTGACTGATTCACAACATCTACCTGTAGTTAGAGATTCCACGGAGGGAGCTTTGCATGGAGTCAATCTCCACAAATGAAGCAAATTAGTGTTCTGTTCAAGAAGCTGTGATCCTATGGAACAATCTTTGAATGAAAGTTGAGATGAAATTCCTTCTGTACTACAAGCACGTTGGATGCAAGCTCTTATGTAGTGAACAGTACTATCCTTTAGGGGACACAGAGCCATAAGAGTTTGTATAAAAAAATGCCTAAAGAAGTCAGACTTCCTCAACTGTTACATGGATCTGACCTTACATGTGATCACTAAGAATCCTAAGAATGCCTGAGGAGTCATTTTTCAGAAGTCAGATTGGGATAGTATAAATCTGGGTGTGATTAACAACTTGGTTTTAGAAATAGTGCCACATCATCTTTTCCAGTGGGACAGACAACTAAACTTGTAATCTGTAATAACTAGCTCCAGATTAGTAGTGTAAGAAAGCACAAGTTAGTGGTTCAAAACATGGATTATGTCAACTTTTCCCAAAAAATTGAATTAGGATTCTAAAGGAGACGCACAAGTTTATTATAGTTTATGTCTCCAAAACAATATAGGAGTGTAATTATGGAAATAGACTGAAGTTCCATCATGCATCTCTTGACGTTACAGCAGACTTGTAACTTTAGAATACCCGGAGCTCATCACTTTTCTTTAGAATTTACTGGCTTAGATTAGACAGGAAACTCTTTAGCATAGTGCAGGTCGTTCTACTATTTTGGGGAAAAAATGAGCAATTCTAGTTTGCCTTATACACTATCCAGGCCTTCAGCTTTAGAGTCCCTGGGTCTGGCTGTAACAGGTAGGTGTCCTCATGATGTTGGGCCTTACTTCTGGTCTCCCCATGTTTGTCAAAGTCTATTCTCATTTAAAGGGCCCAATCTCAGGCTGAAGTAGGGGATGGAATTTATAGTCTTTCCATCTTCCCCGTATGCTAATAAATGCTAACAAAGTTTAATTTAAAAATGCTTTTCCCATCACATATCAAACAGTAACGTGGGACAAGTAATGCCACATACGGTGCAGAAGGCACTTCACCTGAATCTGCCATTGGAATCTGAGAAGATGACTGTACAATGGAGCAGAACCTGTTATTTCTAGAAAACATCCATCCTGATTTCCTACTTGTTCCTTGGCTAGTGCACTTACCTTCGCTGAAAAAGAAGGGCCTGAATTATCTGTCTGCTTTATAAGTACAAAGTGGATCATACTGATAATCTTTCAAGTAGCAAAGGAACTCATTCAAAAGTGTAAATTCAAAGTTCGTTGCTTTTGGAAATGGAGAGCTAGAATGTCAGATCATTAATATCATACCACTTAACGGCACATTTGCTTTGCATTAGTAACTGTATTGATATAATTGATTAATTCCAGCCTGAGTGACTGACTATATTTTACTTTACAGTTGTTTTAAAAGCAGTCAATCCTACATACAGCTGGTGCCTTGTAGAGCTGTAGAGTGTAACCCTGGTCATCACTATGCCAAACAATCTCACTTTTCGGGAACCCTCCCTATGGGCTTGTAGGACACAGGATGGGTGGTCACTATAGCAAACAGCAGTCCTGTGCTGAGGCATGTTGAAAGGAACTGTTCCACTTTTAGAACAGAGAATTGTTTTAATTACAGGTTTTTAAACCTGATCAAGAAAGACAGTAGCAACTCTGGTGCCCTGGCCCCCTCCAAACATAATTTGTGTTTACACCTCTGAGGCCAGACTTTAATCAAGTCTGAATCATGATGTATGAGTCTATGCTAGCAGGACAGGCATCAGTACTTGAAGGATCAAAGGAAGTGCAAGAAAAACATGCTGATCCTTTGTGCGATCCCTTAAAATAATGATTCTTAGCAGATGCGAACAAGGCTGTTGTAGGAATCCCTAGGATAAAGCACCTGGAAGGAAATAGTCTTGGTGAATTATTTGACAGTTGAGCCCAGCTGTTTTTATCATCCAAATTGTTGGTTTTAGTTCTCTATTTCGTTTTGGCTACCATTATTAGATGCCTTTCTGCCCCAGAAAGAATTTCTGGAATTATTTAGTAGATCACTCCTGGTCTCTTCCCCCTTGTTTACATAACATGACAGTAATTGTAGTTTATTTAGATCTGTTTTAATACCGAAGTGTACAAGGGTAAAGTCACAAACACTGACCTAAGTCCAGACACATTTTTGCATCTTTCTCCCTCTTGGGACCTACAGTCTTGTATGGACAATATCTAAATAGACTTCCACTTGAACAATGCATTTTCTTAAATGAAAGTCCCTGTCGAGAGAGAACTGTGTTTTGTCATCTTAAAATATTTCAGCTGATTCTGGAATAAGCCTCTGCAGAGATCATCTGCTCTGCTTCACTTGATCTGATAGCTAAACCACAGAATGGTAAAATACCTGTACGTATAGTGAAGTGGGCTTGTAAGTTCTCAAGCCTGAATAAGAACTGGAATTGTTTCTTTGATTTTGACTAGATTACCCAACATAAGTAATTATATTTTCAACTCTTCCTGAAATGAGGGTGTGTGTCGGTGTGTACAAACACCCACCATTCAGGAACAGTGGGGGGGGGGGGAAATAAGTGCCTATAGTGATGATCTCTTCCTTTGTATACTTAATATAAGATTCATTTTTGAATCAAAATCACTGGATCACAATATAATCCAAAGGCTCTTAAATTAAACCTCCACTTACCACAGGCCTGAAAGCACAGGCTGCATATACAATAGTAAAGCTTTAAAAAAGTTTCAGCTCATGAGTGTCCATCTTTTGATCATAAGGTCCTTTCAGAGCCCTAAAACAAAAGGATTAAAGCCTTTTTCTATAACATATGAATGGAAAGCCCATTTAAGGGACAAAAGCCCAGTTTAAGAAATAGGGTTTGGAATAGCTATGCTTTGTACCTCTCTGGGAATGATGATAGTATCTAAAAAGCCTCAAACTGGGTGAGTTCTCTTTTGAATATTTTTCTGGAGAGGGAAGGCCTTCTTCATTCTTTTCTTTCTTTGGAAGAGTAATTTCAGTGAGGTAGAGTATACACTCTTTGAAGGGAATGATAATGAGACCAGGCTTTCATATTAAAACCCCTTTAATCCACAGTCTAATCCATATAATGTAGAAAAAAATGCATAACAGGATAAAGTGTCATGACATCCCTATAAGTCTCAACCTCTTGCTAATAAGCTAACAAATAAACCCCTCTGAGGGGCACAGGGTGAACTAACAGCAGTGGTTACTATTCCACATTCTCTGCCACTTTGCCAGAGGCTGTTTCAGAGCTAACAGGAGAGGCTGTTGTGACTTGGGTCTGCCGTGAGATCTGGAACAGCGGAACCAACAGACAATTACCTTTTGGACAACAGATGCAAAGCCATAAACCCTTCTAAAATAGAGGAGCCACCTTTGAGTGATACATGACCATACAGTCACTTCTAAAGAGCTTCAATGTGCAAAAATGCAAATATGAAATGGAAAGCATTAGGAGTCAGCTAACTCCAAACTACTTTTTTCTTAAAAAGAAGAAAAAAAAACAGATGAACTCTACTAATTGGAATTCTTCAGTTCCCACTTTTACCTGCCACCTCCAACCCATACTTTTAACTTCAATCTTATTTACCTTTTTGAAGTGGAGCCAAAGCCAAGTTCACTTTGGAGGAAAGCTGTGACTTCAGACGAACAGGTATGTATCATTCTTTATGGAGATGATGATGAGTGCTCCATGTGAACCCAGCCTGACTAGCAGAACTGTGGCCCTGAGAAAGTCTTAATCCACAATAAAAATTGAAGCCACTTGTGAATTTTATTTCTTTAGGGAAAAGGGCATGACTTGCCACTAGCACTTACAACTTCAAGGAGATAAAGGAGAGAGAAAAGGGGACCTGGCTGTGGAGAAAATGTTCTGACAAAAAGCTCACTACCATTTTGGCATCCTTGGAGAAAAGACGGTTACTCACCTTTGTAACTGTTGTTCTTCGAGATGTGTTGCTCATATCCATTCCAGTTAGGTGTGCGCGCCGCGTGTGCACGTTTGCCGGAAACTTTTTACCCTAGCAGCTCCGGTGGGCCGGCAGGTCGCCCCCTAGAGTGGCGCCGCCATGGCGCTTGATATATACCCCTGCCGGCCCACCCGCTCCTCAGTTCCTTCTTGCCGGCTACTCCGACAGTGGGGAAGGAGGGCGGGTGTGGAATGGATATGAGCAACACATCTCGAAGAACAACAGTTACAAAGGTGAGTAATCGTCTTTTCTTCTTCGAGTGATTGCTCATATCCATTCCAGTTAGGTGAATCCCAAGCCTTACCTAGGCGGTGGGGTCGGAGTGAGAAGTCACGGCATGGAGCACTGCTGAGCCGAAGGCCGCGTCATCTCTAGACTGCTGGACCAGGGCGTAATGGGAAGCGAAAGTGTGGACCGATGACCAGGTCGCTGCCCTACAGATCTCTTGGATCGGCACTCGGGCAAGGAAAGCCAGTGATGATGCCTGTGCCCTGGTAGAGTGTGCAGTCACACGGCCCGTAGGGATGTGGGCCAAGTCATAACAGGTCCTGATACAGGACGTTACCCACGAGGATATCGTCTGCGAGGAAATAGGAAGGCCCTTGACACGGTCCGCTATCGCTACGAAGAGTTGGGGGGACATGCGGAATGGTTTGGTCCTCTCCACATAAAACGCTAGTGCCCGGACATCCAGCGAGTGGAGTTGTTGCTCCCTGCGGGACGAATGGGGCTTCGGGAAAAATACGGGAAGGAAGATCTCCTGGTTAATGTGAAAGGCTGAGACCACCTTAGGGAGAAAGACAGGGTGCGGTCTCAGCTGCACTTTGTCTTTATGGAAGACCGTATATGGGGGGTCTACCTTGAGAGCCCGGAGTTCCGACACCTGTCTAGCTGAGGTGATGGCCACTAGAAAGGCTGTCTTCCAGGAGAGGTAGAGCAGGGAGCAAGTCGCTAACGGCTCAAATGGAGGACCCATGAGCCGAGCCAGAACGAGGTTGAGATCCCATGAAGGGGCAGGGGGACGGGCCTGTGGGTAGAGACGTTCCAGCCCCTTCAGGAATCTAGCCACCATAGGGTGGGAGAAGACCGAACGGCCATCTCCTCCCGGATGAAAGGTGGAGATGGCCGCTAGGTGAACCCGAAGGAAAGATATCGCCGGACCCTGGACCTTGAGGTACCAGATGTAGTTCAGAATATTGGCGATGGAAACCTCCATAGGGAGAAAACCCTTCTCCGAGCACCAGCAGGAAAAACGCTTCCACTTGGCTGAATATGTAGCTCTAGTGGAAGGCTTCTTACTGCCCAGGAGAACCTCCTGAACCGGGGTAGAGCAGCGTAACTCGGAGCTGGTCAGCCACGCAGGAGCCACGCCGTGAGATGCAGGGACCGAAGGTCCGGGTGACAAAGCCTGCTGTGGTCCTGGGTGATCAGATCCAGGTGAAGGGGCAGGGGAACTGGGTTGGTTATTGAGAGGTCCAGCAACATGGGGTACCATGGGGCCACGCCGGGGCTATCAGAATCACGCGAGCCCTGTCCCTGCACACCTTGAGGAGGACCTTGTGGACCAGCGGAAACGGAGGGAACGCATAAAACACATGAAACAGATGGGTCGCCCATGGGATAAGGAAGGCGTCCGCTAATGACCCTGGCTCCCGACCCTGAAAGGAGCAGAATGCCTGGCATTTCCTGTTCTCCCTGGACGCGAAGAGGTCCATCCAGGGACGACCCCACCTCTGAAAGAGTGAGAGGGCGACGTCCGGGCGAAGGGACCACTCGTGTGAGCGGAAGGATCTGCTCAGGCGATCCGCCAGTGTGTTTCGTACTCCAGGTAGGTAGGAGGCCGTGAGGTGAATGGCATGGGCTATACAAAATTCCCAGAGCCGCGTCGCCTCCTGACATAGGGGAGAGGATCTGGTGCCGTCCTGCTTGTTGATATAGTACATGGTCGTCGTGTTGTCGGTGAATACCGCGACACAGCGACCTTGAAGGTGACGGACGAACGCTTGACAAGCAAGACGGACCACTCTCAACTCCCGTATGTTGATGTGGAGGTCCAGTTCCTGGGGGGACCACAGGCCTGAGTCCTCAGGGTTCCGCTGTGCGCCCCCCAGCCCAGATCTGAGGCGTCCGTCATCAGGGATGCCGAGGGTTGGGGCGGATGGAACGGGAGCCCTGCACACATGACTGACTGGTCTAGCCACCACTGGAGGGAGTCCAGTACCTCCTGGGGGATGGTGACAACTGTGTCTAACGAATGTCTGGCCGGCTGGTACTGCGCGATGAGCCAAGATTGGAGAGGCCTCATGCGGAGTCGAGCATACGCCGTCACGAACGTACAGGCCGCCATATGGCCCAGGAGGGTCAGACATGTTCTTATGGAGGTCAGGGGGGCCACCTGCAAGCGCAGAATGATGGCCGATAGTGACTGGAACCTGGGCAATGGTAGCAAGGCCCTGGCCAAGGTGGAATCCAGAACGGCTCCTATGAACTCTGTCCTCTGCGTGGGGAGCAGAGTGGACTTGTCCACGTTGACAATGAGGCCTAGGGCAGTAAAGAGGTTGCTGATCCTGCGGACGTGGTCGCGGACCTGCAGCTCTGATGTACCTCGGACCAACCAGTCGTCGAGGTAGGGGAACACGTGAATGCGGCTGTGCTGAAGATGTGCGACTATGACTGCCATGCATTTCGTGAATACCCTTGGGGCCATAGAAAGGCCAAATGAGAGGACCGCAAAATGATAATGCCTGCGGTCGACAACGAAGCGAAGGAAACGCCTGTGCTATGGAAATATGGCGATATGAAAGTAAGCGTCCTGCATGTCGAGGGCAGCGTACCAGTCTCCAGGATCCAGCGATGGGATGATGGTCCCCAGGGATACCATGCGGAACTTCAACTTCACCATATGCTTATTGAGTTCTCGCAGGTCGAGGATAGGCCTGAGGCCTCCCTTGGCCTTGGGGATCAGAAAGTATCGGGAATAAAACCCCTTGCCCTTCTCGCTCTCTGGAACCTCCTCTATAGCTCCCTTGTTGAGGAGCGTCTGTACCTCCTGACGGAGGAATTGCTCGTGAGAGGGGTCCCTGAAGAGGGACGGGGGGGGGTGATGAAAACTGTAGGCGGTAACCGGCCTGTACAGTGCGTAAGACCCAGGCGTGGACCTGAATAGTAGTGCCATGGGTCTTACGCACTGTACTCCCTGGGCGTACCATCAAGCCCAGGCCGGGGAGAAGTATGCTGCGGACCCTGGGCTTGATGGTACGCCCAGGGAGTACAGTGCGTAAGACCCATGGCGCTACTATTTGGGTCCACGCCTGGAGGAAAAACGAAGGACGGTTGGAAAACTGTGAGGAAGGATCCGAAGGGGAAACTGGTACTGCGCCCTCGGGCGCACCTTCAAAATGAAGGCTTGGGTCCGGGTGGGGCCTTGGAGGAGCCTTGGTTCTGCCCCCCTTGGCCACCCGACTGTCTGCGCCTACTGTTCCTGCCCCGGCGCCTATTAAGGTCCTGCCATGGGCGGAACTGGGGATACGGCCGGCGTTGTTGCTGCTGGTTCTGCGGCCGGAAGGATCTGCGCTGCGTCACAGGCGCATGCATCCCCAAAGAGCGCATGATGACGTGATTGTCTTTAAGGCTCTCTAGCCTGGGGTCTGTCTTGTCTGAAAACAGGCCCTGGCCTTCGAAGAGGAGGTCCTGGATGGTATACTGGAGCTCCGGTGGAAGGCCAGAGACCTGAAGCCAGGATATGTGGCGCATCGTAAGCCCTGAGGCAAGGGTCCAAGTGGCCGAGTCTGCAGCGTCCAACGAGGCTTGCAGCGAGGTCCTTGCGACCTTTTTGCCCTCGTCAAGAATCGCCGCAAATTCTTGACATGCCTCCTGCGGCAACAGCTCCTTAAACTTGTCCGCTGCTACCCAGGAGTTAAACGAGTAGCGGCTAAGGAGGGCCTGCTGATTGGAGACCCTGAGCTGTAGCGCCCCCGCCGAATAGACCTTACGGCCTAGGAGGTCCATCCGCCTCGCCTCCTTAGATTTGGGCGCCGGGGCCTCTTGTCCATGGCGCTCTCTTTCGTTCACTGACTGCACCACAAGGGAGCCCGGTGTCGGGTGGATGTGCAGAAATTCATAACCCTTAGAGGGGGCCATGTACTTCCTCTCGACACCTCGCGCGGTAGGAGGAATGGAGGCCGGTGACTGCCAAATAGTGGTGGCGTTGGCCTGAATGGTCCTAATGAAAGGCAGGGCAACCCTGGTGGGGGCATCTGGGGATAGGATGCTGACCACCGGATCCTCGATCTCAGCGACCTCCTCTGCTTGTAAATTTAAGTTCTGCGCCACGCGCCTGAGGAGGTCCTGATGTGCCCTGAGGTCGAGAGGGGGAGGGCTGGAGGACGAGGTGCCTGCCGCTGCCTCGTCAGGGGAAGATGACGAGGAGACCCCTGGCAGCAGAGCGTCCACAGGGGGTTCCATTTGGACCCGGCCCTCCGGCTGCGGAGGGAGCTCTGGGTCCTGGTGGGTGGACCTGTCCTCGCCTTCCGGAGAGGGAGGGGGCCGAGACAGCGTCGACTCTGGTGGTCGTCGGACCGCAGCAGGCCGGGGAGAAGTATGCTGCGGACCCTGGGCTTGATGGTACGCCGAGGGAGTCCAAAACCCCCATTGCTGTGGCCCTTGGTCTTGAGGCAGAGGGTCCTGGAAGAGAGCCGCGTGTCTGTTCGGGCCCAGCATATAAACGCTGTCTGCTTGAGAGGAGACCGATGGCTGTCTCGAAGACCATGGAGGTGCCGAACTTGGCTGATAGGTCTCCCTCAGTCCCGACGCCGACGATCCTCTCGGTGCCGAGGATCGGTACCGGGAGCCATACCAGTGCTGGGACCGGGACCGGGACTGGGATTGGTCTGGTACTCGGTGCCGGGATCCGGACTGGGACCTGCCTCCAGCTCGGTGCCAGGATCGGGACCACGATCTTTGTCTGATGCGGTGCCGGGATGGTGCTGGGGACCGGGACCTACCACCGACGTGGTGCCGGGAGGTCGACCGGGACCTGCCACCGGCTCGGTGCCGGGAGGTCGACCGAGGAGTTGATCGCCGACGCGAACGGCTCCTAGAGACCCGGTGCCGGTATGGAGACAAGCCAGACCGGGACCGTACCGACATCAACCTGCGCCGCGAGTGCGACCGGTGCCACCTAGGAGAGCGGTGCCGGGACTGCGAGCGGCGCCGAGAGCGCGAGCGTCCACGTTGTTGGGGCCTCGAAGGCGATCGATGCCTGGATTCCAGAGACGGTGCTCTCAATGTCGGCTTGCCTCTGGAGATAACCTGCACCGGGGGTGTAATAACCTTAGTCCCAGATTTGGACCTTAGCGTCCAAAATATGGGGGTTAGCATGAAAACCTCCAAGCTTAGTTACCAGCTTGGACCTGGTACCTGCTGCCACCACCCAAAAAATTAGAGTGTTTTGGGGCACTCTGGTTCCCCTGAAAAACCTTCCCTGGGGACCCCAAGACCCAAATCCCTTGAGTCTCACAACCAAGGGAAATAATCCTTTTTCCCTTCCCCCCTCCAGGTGCTCCTGGAGAGATACACAGACACAAGCTCTGTGAACCCAAACAGAGTGAATCTCCCTCTCTGTTCCCAATCCTGGAAACAAAAAGTACTTTCCTATTCCCCCCAGAGGGAATGCAAAAATCAGGCTAGCAATCTAACACACAGATCTCCCCGATTCCTTCCTCCCACCAATTCCCTGGTGAGTACAGACTCAATTTCCCTGAAGTAAAGAAAAACTCCAACAGGTCTTAAAAGAAAGCTTTATATAAAAAGAAAGAAAAATAAGTACAAATGTTCTCTCTGTATTAAGATGATACAACACAGGGTCAATTGCTTAAAAGAATATTGAATAAACAGCCTTATTCCAAAAGAATACAAATCAAAGCACTCCAGCACTTATATTCATGCAAATACCAAAGAAAAGAAACCATATAACTTACTATCTGATCTCTTTGTCCTTACACTTGGAAACAGAAGACTAGAAAAAAGAAACTACTTCTCCAAAGCTCAGAGAAAGCAGGCAGCCAGAAAACAAAGACTCAGACACACACTTCCCTCCACCCAGAGTTGAAAAAATCCGGTTTCCTGATTGGTCCTCTGGTCAGGTGCTTCAGGTGAAAGAGACATTAACCCTTAGCTATCTGTTTATGACACGCCCCCCAAATTGCAGACAGTGGGGAAGCTCACTGGCGGCGATTTCCTTCTAGAACTTGAAAATAAACAGATTAATACAACACATAGGCCTTTACATATACTCCTAAGTATATAACTAACAGACTTCTACATTTTAAGAACACTTTTTAACTACTGAATTCTGGGAAACTCTCACGGGAGAGTGCATCAGCAACTTTATTAGAAGCTCCTGTGATGTGTTGAATTTCAAAATCAAAATCTTGGAGAGCTAAACTCCAACGAAGAAGTTTCTTGTTGTTCCCCTTGGCAGTATGAAGCCACTTTAGTGCAGCATGGTCAGTTTGTAGTTGGAACCGCCGTCCCCAAACATATGGGCGTAGCTTTTCCAGGGCGTACACAATGGCATAGCATTCCTTCTCACTGACTGACCAGTGACTTTCCCTCTCAGACAGTTTCTTGCTGAGAAACACGACAGGATGGAAGTTGTGATCTGTTGCTTCCTGCATGAGCACTGCTCCTATACCACGCTCAGATGCATCTGTGGTTACTAGGAATGGCTTGTCAAAATCCGGGGCCCTGAGCACAGGGTCCGACATGAGCGTTGCCTTACGTTGGGTAAAGGCCTTTTGACACTCATTAGTCCACTTAACTGCATTTGGCAGGGTCTTTTTGGTCAGGTCGGTCAGTGGGGCAGCGATTTGGCTGTAGTGTGGTACAAATCGCCTGTAGTATCCGGCCAAGCCTAAGAAGGATTGGACCTGCTTCTTGGACCGTGGGACAGGCCACTTTTGGATAGCATCTACCTTGGCCTGTAGGGGGTTTATGGTTCCTCGACCCACCTGGTGCCCCAGGTAAGTCACTCTGTTTTGGCCTATTTGACACTTTTTGGCCTTAACAGTTAGTCCTGCCTGCCTGATGCGCTCAAAGACCTTTTCCAGGTGTAGTAGGTGTTCGGGCCAGGAGTCTGAAAAAATGGCCACATCATCGAGGTAGGCAACTGCAAATTCTCCCAGTCCAGCTAGTAGACCATCTACCAGCCTCTGGAAGGTGGCGGGTGCATTTCGAAGGCCGAAAGGAAGGACATTGAATTCATACACCCCCGCATGGGTGACGAATGCTGACCTCTCCTTGGCAGGTTCATCTAGCGGTACTTGCCAGTACCCCTTGGTTAAGTCTATTGTAGAGATGAACTGGGCACGTCCCAACTTTTCCAATAGCTCATCAGTGCGTGGCATTGGATAGTTGTCCGGACGAGTTACCGCATTTAGCTTACGGTAGTCCACGCAAAAGCGTATTTCCCCATCTGGTTTGGGTACCAGAACCACTGGAGATGCCCATGCACTGGTAGATGGGCGGATTATACCCATCTGTAGCATGTTCTGGATCTCCCGTTCTATAGCAGCTTGGGCATGAGGAGACACTCGGTAGGGTGGGGTTCTGATTGGGTGAGCATTACCTGTATCAATGGAGTGGTATGCCCGTTCAGTCCGTCCTGGGGTGGCTGAGAACAATGGGGCGAAGCTAGTGCACAGCTCCTTGATTTGTTGCCGCTGCAGACGTTCCAGGGTGGTTGAGAGGTTCACCTCTTCCACGCCACCGTCTTTTTTCCCGTCGTAGTAGACACCGTCAGGCCACTCAGCATCATCTCCCTGGACTGTAAACTGACAAACCTGTAAATCTCTGGAATAGAAAGGCTTGAGAGAATTAACATGGTACACTTTTGGCTTTAGTGAGGAATTGGGAAATGCTATGAGGTAGTTTACAGCTCCCAGGCGCTCTTGGACCGTGAATGGCCCTTCCCATGATGCTTCCATCTTATGGGCCTGTTGCGCCTTCAAGACCATAACCTGGTCTCCTACCTTGAAGGACCGATCTCTGGCATGTCTGTCATACCAGGCCTTTTGCTCTTCTTGAGCATCCTTTAGGTTCTCTCTAGCAAGGGCTAAAGAGTGTCGGAGGGTGCTTTGTAGGTTGCTTACAAAGTCCAGAATGTTAGTTCCTGGAGAAGGCGTAAACCCCTCCCATTGCTGCTTCACCAACTGTAATGGCCCCTTAACCTCGTGACCATACACAAGTTCAAATGGTGAAAACCCTAAACTGGGATGTGGTACAGCCCTGTAGGCAAACAGCAACTGCTGCAACACTAGGTCCCAATTATTGGAGAATTCGTTGATGAATTTTCGTATCATGGCCCCCAAAGTTCCATTGAACCTTTCCACCAGGCCATTGGTTTGATGGTGGTACGGGGTGGCAACCAAGTGATTCACCCCCTGAGTTTCCCACAGTTTTTCCATGGTCCCTGCCAGGAAATTAGACCCTGAATCTGTAAGGATGTCAGAGGGCCAACCTACCCTGGCAAAGATGTTTGTTAGGGCCAGGCACACAGTGTTAGCCCTGGTGTTGCCTAGAGCTACTGCTTCTGGCCATCGGGTAGCAAAGTCCACTAAAGTCAGTACGTACTGCTTTCCTCTGGGCGTCTTTTTTGGGAAAGGGCACAGAATATCCACAGCTACTCGCTGAAATGGGACCTCAATTATGGGGAGTGGCTGGAGAGGGGCCTTGACCTGGTCTTGAGGCTTTCCCACTCTTTGGCATACCTCACAAGACCGGACATACTTGGCAACGTCCTTGCCCATCCCCTCCCAGTGGAAGGACTTCCCCAACCGGTCCTTGGTTCGGTTCACCCCAGCATGGCCACTGGGATGATCATGGGCTAAGCTTAAGAGCTTCCCCCGGTACTTAGTTGGAACCACCAACTGTTTTTGCGGCTGCCATTCTTCCCGGTGTCCACCAGAAAGAATTTCCTTGTATAAAAGTCCTTGGTCTATAACAAACCGGGATCGATTAGAAGAGCTGAGAGGCGGTGGGGTGCTCCATGCCGCCGCCCAAGCTTTCTGAAGGCTGTCATCTGCTTCCTGCTCAGCCTGGAACTGTTCCCTTGAGGCTGGGGTCACCAGTTCTTCCTCAGACTGTGGACTTGGGCTTGGTCCCTCTGGAAGCGATGTAGGTGATGGGGTTGTTTCCGTTGCTGGTGAACCGCTCTCCGCTGGTGCACCTGAGGGTATTTCAGGCTCTGGCTGAGCCTTTTGGGTATGGCTGTCTTTTGCTTTTGCCAGTTCTGGCTCGCTGGCGCCCTCTGGCGTTGAGTTTGAAGATGGGGTTGCAATGGCTGGTGCTGGTTGCTGTTCCAGTTCCGGGCCTGGGACTGGAGGTGCTGTGGCTGTTTCAGTGGTTGGCATGGAATCCGGGTCCACTACCTCTGTCTGGGTCTCTGGTAACACAGACGGGGCCTCTGTGGACGGCTCAGGAACAGGAATGGGTCTGGAAGCTTGCCTGGTTTGGCTACGTGTAACCATTCCCACTCTCTTGGCCCGCCTCACCTGGTTGGCCAAGTCTTCCCCCAGTAGCATGGGGATAGGATAATTGTCATAGACTGCAAAAGTCCACATTCCTGACCAGCCTTTGTACTGGACAGGCAGTTGAGCTGTAGGCAAGTCTACAGCTTGTGACATGAAGGGGTAAATTGTAACTTTGGCCTTTGGGTTGATGAATTTGGGGTCAACGAAGGATTGGTGGATAGCTGACACTTGTGCCCCCGTGTCTCTCCACGCAGTAACCTTCTTTCCGCCCACTCTCAAATTTTCCCTTCGCTCCAAGGGTATTTGAGAGGCATCCGGGCCTGGGGATCTTTGGTGTGATGGTGGTGTAATGAATTGCACTCGCATGGTGTTCTTGGGACACTTGGCCTTGATATGTCCCAGTTCATTACACTTAAAGCATCTTCCATCTGATGGGTCACTGGGCCGAGGTGAGTTACTGGAGACTGGTGAGGTTGAAGGGTAGGGTATCTGTGGCTTTACTTGGGTGGTATGTGGGGTCTTTGGCTGTCCTCGGTTGTAGGGTTTATGGTCTGTGTGCCCCCGGGGGTAATCGTTCCCCTTGACAGTAGCTTTCTTGCTTTCTGCCAGTTCCATCCATTTGGCTCCAATCTCCCCCGCCTCAGCGATATTCTTGGGGTTTCCATCTTGTATGTACCGTGTGATGTCTTCAGGAACACCATCCAAGAACTGCTCCATTTGTATGAGGAGGTTCAGTTCTTCCAAGGTTTGAATGTTGTTTCCTGTTAGCCAGGCCTCATAGTTTTTTGCAATGTAGTAGGCGTGTTTGGGAAATGACACCTCTGGTTTCCACTTTTGGGTTCTGAAGCGCCGACGGGCATGATCTGGGGTTATCCCCATCCTGTATCTGGCCTTGGTTTGAAAAAGTTTATAGTCATTCATTTGCTGCTTAGGCATTTCAGCTGCCACCTCTGCTAAAGGTCCACTGAGGTGTGGCCTTAATTCTACCATGTACTGGTCTTCGGGGATGCTGTACCCAAGACAGGCTCTTTCAAAGTTTTCCAAGAAGGCCTCAGTGTCATCACCTGCCTTGTAGGTGGGAAATTTCCTGTGCTGTGGAGCAATATTTGGCGCCGGGTTGTTAGGGTTGGCTGGCACATGCAGCCCAGCTTTTGCCAACTCCAGTTCATGTTTTCTCTGTTTTTCCTTCTCTTCATTCTCTTTTTGTTGTTTTTACATTTCTTTTTGGTGCTTTTCCATTTCTCGGCGGTGGGCCAACTCTTCTTCTTCTTGTTTCCTTCGGTGGGCGAACTCTTCTTCCTCTAGTTTTCTTTTGTGTGCTGCCTCTTGGGCTGCTTGTTCTCTTTGGTAGGCTGCCTGTTCTCTTTGGTAGGCTGCCTCTTTGATCTGTTCTTCTCTTTCTTTCATCTCCATCTCTTTTTGTTTTATTTCCAGTTGTCGCCTGTGTTCAGCTTCTTTGATTTGTTCTTCGGCCTCAATTTTTGCCTTAGAAGTCATGATTCCTGTTTTCTTGTGTTGGGGTGCCCTCCGGTGTTTATCTTCTGAACTGCAGGTTCTCTGTTGCCTCCTGAAGTCTGCCTAGCAACAGTGCCTTTAGCTAATTTTCCTTTTCTCTCTCTAGCTAATGTTCAATGAAGGGAAACCAGAAAAACCACTTTATTTGCATGCCTATAAGTGCTGGTACTTGCCTCCTAATGGGAGGGCTATTGCATGACAAAAGACCCTTAACATGCAAGCCACAAACTGCGAGAGAGAGCAGAAAAAAAAAAATTCTCTCTGGTTCCCTTTTAAAACCAACTGCTTCTCTCTGCTAAAAAGCCCTTAGCAGAGAAAAGAAAAATACAATATTTCTACTGGCTTCTGGATTCTGTTTAGATCCTCCCACCACTGCCACTCATGTAATAACCTTAGTCCCAGATTTGGACCTTAGCGTCCAAAATATGGGGGTTAGCATGAAAACCTCCAAGCTTAGTTACCAGCTTGGACCTGGTACCTGCTGCCACCACCCAAAAAATTAGAGTGTTTTGGGGCACTCTGGTTCCCCTGAAAAACCTTCCCTGGGGACCCCAAGACCCAAATCCCTTGAGTCTCACAACCAAGGGAAATAATCCTTTTTCCCTTCCCCCCTCCAGGTGCTCCTGGAGAGATACACAGACACAAGCTCTGTGAACCCAAACAGAGTGAATCTCCCTCTCTGTTCCCAATCCTGGAAACAAAAAGTACTTTCCTATTCCCCCCAGAGGGAATGCAAAAATCAGGCTAGCAATCCAACACACAGATCTCCCCAATTCCTTCCTCCCACCAATTCCCTGGTGAGTACAGACTCAATTTCCCTGAAGTAAAGAAAAACTCCAACAGGTCTTAAAAGAAAGCTTTATATAAAAAGAAAGAAAAATAAGTACAAATGTTCTCTCTGTATTAAGATGATACAACACAGGGTCAATTGCTTAAAAGAATATTGAATAAACAGCCTTATTCCAAAAGAATACAAATCAAAGCACTCCAGCACTTATATTCATGCAAATACCAAAGAAAAGAAACCATATAACTTACTATCTGATCTCTTTGTCCTTACACTTGGAAACAGAAGACTAGAAAAAAGAAACTACTTCTCCAAAGCTCAGAGAAAGCAGGCAGCCAGAAAACAAAGACTCAGACACACACTTCCCTCCACCCAGAGTTGAAAAAATCCGGTTTCCTGATTGGTCCTCTGGTCAGGTGCTTCAGGTGAAAGAGACATTAACCCTTAGCTATCTGTTTATGACAGGGGGTGCCGGGGGTTGAGGCTGGGATGGCTCCGTCAGAGCTATCAAGTCCCGCGCCGAGGTGAAGGTCTCCGGCGTGGACGGGACTAATGGCTCGACCCCAGATCTTAAGGGGGAGCTCGGAGGGGCCGGACTCGACGGACCTTCCGGGTCCGGAGTCGACGGCAACCCTGCAGACGGTGCCACGGCAGAGGTAGGTGCTGGGCGCTCCACTCGAGCCTGCCGAGATGGTGTGGCAGATGTCGAGGGTCTTTGGTCAGATCCCGGTGCCGGGGATGGGCAGTGCCGGGGCGTCTTTCTGGTGCCGGCGCGGTCTGGTGCCGGTGTAGAGGTGGTCGGCTGCGCTGACGGTACCGGATTCAGTGCCGCTTCCATCAAGAGAGTCCGCAGTCTTTGATCTCTCTATTTCTTTGTTCGCGGCTTAAAGGCCTTGCAAATGCGACACTTCTCGGCGATATGCGATTCCCCGAGGCACTTCAGGCACGCGTCATGGGGATCGCTAGTAGGCATTGGCCTCTTGCAGGCCGAGCACTGCTTGAAGCCCGGCAAACCAGGCATGGGCCCGGTGCCGGGCGCCGGGAAGGGCAACGGCCCAACCCGCGAACAAGTTCTATAAACTATATACACTAAATACTAATTACTATACAACTCTAACTGTATTATTAAACTATTTACAACTACAACTATTGACAGTAACTAAGGAGAGCTAGGGTCGTGGAGGACAGCAAGCCGCACTCCACAGTTCCAGCAACCGACACGGCGGTAAGAAGGAACTGAGAAGCGGGCAGGCCGGCAGGGGTATATATCAAGTGCCATGGCGGCGCCACTCTAGGGGGCGACCTGCCGGCCCACCGGAGTTGCTAGGGTAAAAAGTTTCTGGCAAACGTGCACACGCGGCGCGCACACCTAACTGGAATGGATATGAGCAATCACTCGAAGAAGAACTACAGGGAATGGTTCTTCTACCTTTTTTTTTTTTTCTTTTTTAAGGTGTTTTTCATGCAAGCCATCTTGGATTTTCACTAGCCCCTTCCAGGAGATAGACAATGTGAAGTAGGTGTCCTGAGGACAGATCAGAGACTGGGGAGTGGAGGGAGAAGTGTCACATGAGGACTCAGAGGCAAAAAACCTCATTTAATCAGCTCTCCTGCCTGAGGACAATAAGGAAAGGTGTACTGGTATATGTGAGTTTAAAATCACTATAAATTATACTGACAACTCACCATGAAGACACTTACAAATGCCCTCATGCGCCTTTGGAGGCACACAATCAGTTATATTGGTATAACTATTAAGGTACAATTCTACTGTTAGAACTTACAAAGTTTCCCATGTAGACAAACCCTATCCCAGCTCTAGCCTGAGGTAGTCCAGAAACATGTCTTAGTTACTGACCATATTTAAGCTTCATAAGTCTCCACATTATTGAAATTGCTTGCGGTACAGCCATGGAGGAAAAATCAAGCTTGATCAGTCTGGTTGCTCTTTTTATTAAAGAGATATGGAACTAGGTTTGTATCAGCACTTCACATTCTAGTTCTTATTCTGACCATTAAAGTCAAATATATCTAGCACTCTCAACGGCCTATTGTACAGCAAGTTAACAGTGCGCGTCAAACAGGAACAATATCACCAAACACTTGAATGTTACTTTAACATTATAACATGGTAATAAAAGGGTTTATGGTCAAATTTTCAAAAGCACATATGTGACTGAGGTGCCTAAGTCAAAGAAACATCTAAGTGCCCAAGGCTCCTAAGTCATGTAGGCACTGTTGACAATTTCACCCTTCAACAAATAAGTAAGGTTTTCTTGGACTGCTGCAAGAGAGTCACAGAACTTCCAACATTCAAAGAGCTTGACTAGAGAGATTCATATTCATTTTGCTACAGGGCAACAGTTCTCTAATTTACATTTTATAGATACTTTTGTTAAGTCAACTTAAAGTAGTAAGCCCTACATTATGCAAAGAAACAACTTACATATCAAAGAAATTTGCTGGTATCCTGATACTAGTCTAGTTAAAGCAGCTTTTCATAGTTCTGTCATCCGTCCCCACCCCGTCCCCCACTCCCTTGTTAGGTCTGAGGTTTTTGACCAACAAAAATGAGACTTTTGTTATGATTAATTGGGAGAGACAGGGTGAAAAGATTTTGTGCCTGGGCAGATAGATATTCAAAATGAGTTTGCAAGGCTTGAAGGCACAGTATTATAAACTAGTATTCTAAAGCAGCTGTTTGGAATTGAAAACTGGCTCACGTTATAAATTAGTTTGTCTGAGGTACAGTATTCTTGTGCAATGCAATGAGAATGTAAGGAGTAAGCAGCCGCATCTTACTGAAAACTATTACCAAGTCTGTACAAGACAGAAGCTGAGGCCAGTGGCTTCAAAAGGAGGCCGCCCCTTTACCAGCAAGTGGTATGGGGGGGTGTGGTGGTGGGAAACACCCCACACAAAAGGAGAAATCCAGAGAAAGTTGGCACAAGGCTAAAGGAACTTTCAAGTCTCCAGGGCAGAGCTCAGAAAAAATGATTTGAGTAGCTTATGTGCAAAATCCTCACTGTGATATCCTAAAAGTATCTTAGGCCATGTCTACATCTAAAATTTTGCAGCGCTGGTTGTTACAGCTGTATTAGTACAGCTGTATAGGGCCAGCGCTGCAGAGTGGCCACACTTACAGCAACCAGCGCTGCAAGTGGTGTTAGATGTGGCCACACTGCAGCGCTGTTGGGCGGCTTCAAGGGGTTTTGGGGAAGGCGAGAGCAAACCGGGGAAGGAGACCAGCTTCGCCGCGGTTTGCTCTCGCGTTCCGCGAACCACCCTGCAAACCGCAGGGAAGGAGACCTGCTTGCTCGGGGGTTCGGGGAACGCGAGAGCAAACCGGGGAAGGAGACCAGCTTCGCCGCGGTTTGCTCTCGCGTTCCCCGAACAAGCAGGTCTCCTTCCCTGCGGTTTGCAGGGTGGTTCGCGGAACGCGAGAGCAAACCGCGGCGAAGCTGGTCTCCTTCCCCGGTTTGCTCTCGCGTTCGCCGAACCCCCGAACAAGCAGGTCTCCTTCCCTGCGGTTTGCAGGGTGGTTCGCGGAACGCGAGAGCAAACCGCGGCGAAGCTGGTCTCCTTCCCCGGTTTGCTCTCGCGTTCGCCGAACCCCCGAACAAGCAGGTCTCCTTCCCTGCGGTTTGCAGGGTGGTTCGCGGAACGCGAGAGCAAACCGCGGCGAAGCTGGTCTCCTTCCCCCGGTTTGCTCTCGCGTTCGCCGAACCCCCGAACAAGCTGGTCTCCTTCCCCGGTTTGCTCTCGCGTTCCCGGAACCACCCAGCAAACCTCAGGGAAGGAGACCTGCTTGCTCGGGGTTCGGGGAACGCGAGAGCAAGCCGGGGAAGGAGACCAGCTTGATTACCAGAGGCTTCCTCAGGTATGCTGGGATACCTGCTTATTCCACGGAGGTCAAGAAAAGCGCTGGTAAGTGACTATACTTGATTACCAGCGCTGGATCACCAGCGCTGGATCCTCTACACCCGAGACAAAACGGGAGTACGGCCAGCGCTGCAAACAGGGAGTTGCAGCGCTGGTGGTGCCCTGCAGATGTGTACACCTCCTAAGTTGCAGCGCTGTAACTCCCTCACCAGCGCTGCAACTTTCTGATGTAGACAAGCCCTTAGTTGTAGTGGCAATAAGTTACTCAGATTTCCTTAAAATTACAGTAGATCAAGTGCAATGATTATGAAGCTGTCATAGGAACTCCATAGGCCGGGTTGTAAATATTAATTCGAACCAATATTGAGACTTACTTGACTCCACCCTTCACAAAAGAACTGCTTTCAGCTTGAAAATTTTGCATGCTTAGGCTTACACCAATGGAGAATTTATTGGGAAAATCTGAAGCATGCTGTTTTCTAGTTATGGGTCTCAATTCCCACCTACCCTTAATCTCCATTGAGAATTACTTCACAAGCCTAGTCTTTTCCTTTGGAGTCCACAGATCTTTATAAAAAATTGTTGGGGAGAAAAATCTTACAAATTAAAAGCTTCTGCAGGTTCCCATGCAGGCTTTAAAAATTCCATAAAGGATTAACTCAGTGAGCAACACCAGATGGAGACAAAGGATCTGATCTAGAAGGCAGGTTCTAGTTTACTTCTGTAAAAACCTGCATCAGAAGTCTTTTTGTTGCAGACATTTAATTCATCAACTCCTGTTGTGTGTAAGATCTGCACGTTACTCACAAAAGTTTATTTATCTCATCCATAAATGGAAAATGGCCTATCAGAGTTTAGTAGCTCCACTGGAGCATTTCTGCACTAGTGGTGTGCGCAAGTGGTGGGTGAATCTTCTGACTGAACAAGAGGTTCTTACATATCTATACAGCAAAATAGTTCAAGTAAATATATTCCAGAGTTGAAGTCGTTGATACACAAAATCTAAGTGCTTTCCAAACAACAAGGAAAATCCTAGACAAGAATCTAATTAGGATACATTAAAGATCTGTTACTTTTGTCAAAAATTCTTATGGAATGTTATATTGGGTCTGTCTTGGCTTTTAAAGTTAAGGTCAGCTGTGGGACCCACATTCTCTCTCTCTGAACTCCAATTGCTGTTCATTTTCTACTTAAGAACGTTTCAATTTTATGGTCTACATCAGAGCCACCTGCCTAGCCTGAGAGCTCATCTTCAGTAGGAGATAACTACATCTCATCTTGCCTCAAAACTGTAACCTGTCCTTACCCACTCCCCATATAGTCAATGGAGTCCAACACTGTCATGTTTCCACCTGCAGCACATATAACCTCCAAACATTCACCATCAAATTTCTATTACTCTTCATACAGAGTTTTAAGTTTGTACTTGCCTTATATATTTGCATGAGTCTGAGGTCCGCCCATACACGAACAGATAGCCTCTGGTACCCCCCCTTTCTCCAAAAACAGACCCATCCTCATCTGTGCCACCCATGACAAGTCACCAAAGTATATGTATTGTAAATACCTATCAGAGGTGCCAATGTCAAATGGACAGTGCACACTATAGTTGGGTATGAAGGCTGAGAAGAGTGTGTGTGTGTGTGTGGAATCTAAACTCTGAGCTTTCAGATTTTCATATTTATTTTTGAACAAATTTCACCTTCACTCAGAAATGTTTGGCTTTCAAGTGTAGTTTCCCCTTGCTCCCCACGAGCTAGATGTGTGAGTTGGAAAGGGCCTTTAGGGGCTTATCTTGTCCAACATGACTATTCTTCCTAAGACATGCCTAATAAAACTGGATGATCAAACAATGGTTTGATCTGCAATAATTTTATAATGTTAATTCAATAGTTATCCAATGTGGCTTGAAGGCTGACCAGTTTGTTGTTCTTGCCCTTATTTCAATTATTCATTCATAGTCAGATAATAGGGTGCGCAGTGTGGTATAAGAATTTAGAAAGACTTTTCTGCCCCCATTTGCTTAGCAAAATAATCAACATATTGTTTTAGTATCATCCAAGCAAGGATGTACCTTGGCACCACTGGGAGTTAGGAAATGCCAAACCCCAAACTGAAAGGATAATGAATATATTCGACTTAGATATGCTAGAAGTAAGGACTAAACTAAACCAGACTTTTGTACAAAAGATTTATTAAAAATAAGTTCTTAAAAAAAAAGAGAAACTGTGACATGTATATACAGTAGCTTAGCATGGAAACAATATGGTGCATATAATATAGGAACAGTGAATACTAAAGTGCACCCTGCACAAAGAATATGATTAAGGGGCAGGAAATGTGGTTTTCTTCGAAATATGGCCCCGAAAAGCATGATAATTAACAGTATACGGAATTTACCTCGGGGTTTTGGGGGGATATTTTTTATTATACAGAAAACTTTCAAATAAAGATGGTTACGTAGAGGAACCTCCATGACCAGTATCATGTAAATGTTTAAGTCAAGATACCAATATAAGAACGCAGATGGAGGGTCTAGGGAACACAGTCTGCAGGGTATACTCAGTTTGTTCACTAGGTATGTATGTAAAGCCTTTGATCAGCTCTGTTTCTGTTATGGATCAATAAATTTTAGTTACTGGTTATGTAAATCGAAGAAACTTGGGTGCCACAGAATACTGCCATAAAGTCTATTAATGGGTGCATCTTCAAGATCTACTGCAGTAGAAGAAAAGTCTCTTTAATCTCTGAGCTGTGCAGTTACAGAACACAACAAAACTGCTGGTTTTCTACTTCTACACCATATACTGTGTGACATCCAGAATCACAAACTAGAAAATATTGTTTTATTCTGAAAAAGTGGATCAAACAGAAAATAACTTATCAAATTAATATTTATTTCTGGCCACTTCACATGACTGTTCTCAGCTTCTCACAGACCCTGAAGTCGTACTTAGAAGAGTAGCCTTTCAGCTGAGTCTTCTGCCTGGGAGATTTCCCATTTCCAAGAGTGCACAGTGTACTTTAATAGCAAAGAACCCGAAAACAGCTGGAAGTTCAAATCAAACCACCCTCAGCAAAGTTCATGTTTAGCAATCTCAGATGTTCACAAAAAGTCTTATCAAAATTTAGTTCTTTGCAGTACCCCCTTCAGTCCCACAATTTAATAAGACCATCCCAGCCACAGGTGATGACCTTGGATGTTTCATGTGGATGCCAGACTGCGCCTATACAAACTTTGTCATGTGCTTTTAACCTACTGTAGAGTTTTGTGGTCTTCCAGTCCCAGATGTTAAGTTTTCCATCTGCATCACCTGATATCACATAGCTGTATTAAAAAATTAAAAGCTCAGTTAAAAACTCTCAGAACTACTTTTATTATTTTCCATTTTTGGAAGATTATTATAAAGCATACATTAAAATAAATGTTTTCAATTAATGCAAAAAACAGATTAAGGATAATTTTGTACTGGGGAATGGAAAAAATTTAGTAATCCACTTAGCTTTCCAATCAAGAGAGTCTGTTTCAACAGACAGTAGGAATTCCAAAGAATTAGCATGCATGATGTGTTCTAAAGAGCCCAGGCTCTTGCTATGCCGTGATTCATCACATCATCTGTGAGGTAAATGTGCTAAGCAATGTGATTATACCATGCATTATTTTGCTTGAGTAATAGAGCCTACTGAGAGGATAAGAGAAAATTCCAGGAAAAAACCCTAATTTGCAGAGATTTTTCTTTAAAAAAATCCCCTAAAAATTTGAACACTTTTGCAGTGCATTATGCTAATCATGCATATACTTGCTTTGTTATCTATAGGAAGTTAAATGGGCATAACCGTCTTAAAATGACACCAATGTGACATCGCTAGTAAAGCTGCAGATGAGAGTTAGCTGTACAACTTCATTAGGCAAAGTAGAAGAACCAGGCTTCAATCTAGATCCAGTTTTGCTTTAAGTTTGAACCCAAGGTATGTGTGTAGAGGAAGGCTTCTTGTGACTCTACTGCAGACCTGTGTGTAGGAAGCCAGTTGCTGCTCCCTGGTTCATGGCTACTTAGCTCCAGTGCTAGTTAGAACAGGAAGCATCCTGCTCAACTCTTGTTGGTGCTATCAAGTCCCTTACACCAGCAGAGGATCACGTGTAGTGGAGCTCAGGTCTGATAAGCCCCCTTATAGCCCCAGCCTGCCCTCCTCCATATGCTTCCTCCTCTCACTTTCACTTTGAGGTGGGGCAGAGTGGGGTTGTGGCTGGTATGGGAGGCAGTTTAGCTGCCTCTTACAGTAGAGATTCTACCAACCTAGGGAAGGCTTCTGGCTGGTTTAAGGTCATAGCAGCACAAAATAGCCTTTGTATAGTGGAGAATTTAGGATTAAGTATTCACTGTGAGTACTTCAACTAAATGTTCATTTCTTATACTACTGGGCTAAATGTTAGTACTGAATCCATTGAAGTTAACAAATGGCAAAAGGCAAATCCCCCTTTTAACTTCTGCAGAAAACTCTGTAGCCACACAGCAATGTTGGGTTAAATGGACAGCAGCACATCAGTATATTACAAAGGGTTTCAAAAACAAATTTAGCAGGATCTCATGACAACTTTAAGACAGAAGAGAACTTACCTCATGTCAGGTGAAAAATCAACTTGACAAGCATAACCTGCCACCATGTGACCCTTGAAGATTTTCTTTTTGTTTAATCTGAATCTGTTCTGAGCTCCAAAAATCAAGATCTGATTATCCATTGATTGACAAGCCAGCCATTTTCCTGTACATGCAACAAAGTTCAGGCAGATGTCAGACTACTGCAGTTGAAGAAACAAATCTGACAAAGATTCCTAGAACTTTCACTGTCACTTTTGGTTTCAACAATATTCTGTGTTAATAAAGCATTTAGTTAAATAATATGCATGGCTTCTACCGTGTACTGTACAACTCAGAGCTAGACCCTAGAATGGTGTATTAGGCGCATTCACTCAAAGAAGAAAGGTACAGACTTGGCTCATGTCACGTGTAGAAAAATTTCTAGTGTGGCAGACACAAATTTCATCATACAAAAACAAACCTAATTCTGTAAGCAATTATTTCTAAGCTATTTGTGACGCCAAGTACAGTTATCAGTCATACCCATGGGAAATTTTAATTGAGATGACTTCTGCCTATTACAACTAATAAAGGCAGAATTTAATACTGGAGATACTTTGGAAGCGTATCTCCATGTATGCTCAATTGCCTTCAGTAACTTTCTCAGTTATAATCACACTACACCATCCAGAGATTACCCATGGTGACTGTCACATTTTAAAATACAGAAGAGGCTTAGACAAAGAAAAGGATAGGTGAGCAGATATCCTAACTGGTCAATCAAATAACTGAAACCAGGAGACAAGTTCACAAGATGCAGATCATCTCATTACTCACTGATTTTAAGTTGTGGAACAATAGAGTTACTAGTGGTTTTCTGTTTGTTTGTTTGTTTTTATTTAAAGAGCAATTTTACTTGAGTGTAAAGCGGGTCTAAAATGTGTTGAAGGATTTTAACCATGTAAATAAATCCTAAATATCTAATTTTCAAACCAGCCTCTCTCTCTCTCAATTTTTAAGTTTCACAGTTCAAAAGGAGAAGAAGTGTCTGGAAGGCAAAAAGAAGGGCTGCTTTTTTAACCAATCATGTGTCCACCATTCTTCCTGTTTTGGTGGTGGGTATGCAAGAGAGGGCAGTGCAGATGCTGCCAGGTGGGCAAGAGGACATGCTGAAGAGAGAAGCTGCTCCTCGATCCTTTTCTGCTGGACATATTCCCTCTGCCCTGAGCAGTGACCACACAGTGACTTTGAAAGACTCTTTCAAAGGTCCCAGGAAAAGTGTAGACATGTCCTGGGGACACTATTCTCCTCTTCTGCTCCCTTATAGGCTTTTTTATTACTCTTTTAGCTTTGTTTGCTCCTTCTACCACTTGCAGAAAGAGATTTTAAAACGACAGAGTTCATAAAAAGGGAAACTAACTTGCGCCTCTCACTACAGAGAAAGTAAACTAAGACTTTTGTCTACTTGGGAACATTTTTTGGTATAACCCTACGTGTTAATTTAAACAAATATAGTTATACTGCTATAACTCACCCCGTTTGGTTACTCCTACTCTGGTATAAGAGTATCTTTTTCCAGTTTAGCTTATGTCATCTGGAAAGGAATTTAAGCTAACCTCCAAAATGATACAATGATCCATATGGGAGGGTTGATACTGGTATAACCGGTGAAACTTTCCTGTGTAGACAAGGCCTGAGTAAAGTGTTAACTTACCGTTTGGAGACAAGGTGACTGCAGGCATCGAGTGCATACTTGGCTCTGCGATATACTTGAAATCGACAGGAATGTCCCTGCAAAGGAAGAAATGTGAATGGATGAAGAAATGGAAATATTTCAAAGGGCCACCTGAAGTCAACTGATTTAATCAACCATTGTGAAACACAGAATTAGAGGTGGTGTCCAGATGAAAAATTGCTAAAACGGAGTTCAAATATATTAAAAATACCCCCCACCACTGAACTCTTACCGTAGTGCTACTGACAAAAGAAAACAAGCTTTGTTTAATACCTCCAGTTGTGAATAGGCTTTGGTGATGGATGTAGGCCAGGGGTTCTTAACCTTTTTCTTTCTGAGGTCCCCCACAATGGGCTATAAAAACTCCATGGCCCACCTGTGCCACAACAACTGATTTTCTGCATATAAAAGCCAGGGCTGGTGTTAGGGGGTAGGAATCAGGGCAGTTGCTTGAAGCCTCATGCCACAGGGGCTCCCATGAAGCTATACTGCTCAGGCTTCGGCTTCAGCTTTCTATCCTGGGACCCAGGAATCTAATGCTGGCCCTGCTTGGTAGCCACCCTGAAACCTGTTCATGGCTCCCCAGGACCTCTGGTTGAGAACCAGAGATGTAGGCAATGCAGAAAGTATAGATTCCCCCAATAGCCCTGTCTACACTAATAACAAAACTAGTTTTCAGTCACACTTGAGGTAGGCTGTGGGGTAAGGGCAGCGATGTTTGAAAGTCAGTATCAGACACTGCTCCATTCCTAGAATAGACAGGCAGCATCTGATAGCTTGCATGTCTGAACCTGTTCCCTTCCGAAAAAGGAATCTTCAGTCCAGCTAGAAAGAACTCTTATGTAACCTGTAAAGGTTAAAAAATAAAGCCACATTATGGAAAACACACTTCCTGCATTTGATTCTAGTTAAAAGGAATTGAAATACAATGTGGGTTTTGCTGTCTTCTCTCTTCACAAATTAATGCAGGCTCAGCTGCTGGAATTTATTCCAGGCAGCTCTGCTTTCTGTTAAAATGTACCAGATGTAGTCAGGACTGCTGCAGGATATGCTGCCCTAAACTATTAGGCAGAATAAAAGACATTTAAGTTGCACACTTCTTTCAAGCCAAATTGTGAAATAGGAAGTAAGACAAAATTAGTTTCTTAAAAGGTCACCAAAAAATGCTGCCATGGTTTGCTGACCTTAAAATCCAATTTAACCTCAATGGCTGTTCTGACGGGAAATTCTAAACTGAGAGACCTGGTACATTTTCCTCAAAACATTGTTTTATGAGCTGATAGTTATAAGTGGTGAGAGTTTCTAACCTTCACTGGGAAAAATTAGAGTGCTACATGGTGATTTCTTTCCTGCTGACCAAACCTGTCAGGAAAAGACGGTTACTCACCTTTGTAACTGTTGTTCTTCGAGATGTGTTGCTCATATCCATTCCAGTTAGGTGTGCGCGCGCCGCGTGCACGTTCGGAGAAACTTTTACCCTACCAACCCAGGCGGGTCGGCTGGGCGCCCCCTGGAGTGGCTACTCCGACAGTGGGGAAGGAGGGTGGGTTTGGAATGGATATGAGCAACACATCTCGAAGAACAACAGTTACAAAGGTGAGTAACCGTCTTTTCTTCTTCGAGTGATTGCTCATATCCATTCCAGTTAGGTGATTCCCAAGCCTTACCTAGGCGGTGGGGTTGGAGTGAGATATGTGGCGGTATTTAGAACTGCTACGCCAAAGGCCGCATCATCTCTTGATTGTCTGACTAGCGCATAGTGTGCAGTGAACGTGTGGACTGATGACCAGGTCGCTGCACGGCATATCTCCTGGATAGGCACATGCGCCAGGAAGGCTGCCGACGCCGCCTGAGCTCTCGTGGAATGTGCCGTGAGGTGGCTAGAGGGGACACGAGCTAGGTCGTAGCATGCGCGAATGCATGCAGTCACCCAGGAGGAAATCCTCTGAGAGGAGACTGGTTGACCCCTCATCCGTTCTGCGACCGCCACAAACAGCTGAGGGGACTTCTGGAATGGCTTTGTTCGCTCAATGTAGAAAGCGAGCGCTCTGCGTACATCTAAGGAGTGTAGCTGCTGCTCTCTCCGAGAAGAGTGTGGCTTCGGGAAGAAGACCGGGAGGAAGATGTCCTGGTTGGTATGGAAGGCAGACACAACCTTAGGGAGGAACGCCGGGTAGGGTCGCAGGTGCACTTTGTCCTTATGGAAGACGGTGTAGGGTGGGTCCACTGTGAGAACTCTCAGCTCGGAGACCCGTCTGGCTGATGTAATGGCCACCAAGAAGGCCGTCTTCCATGACAGGTACTTGAGCGAGCAAGTCGCCAGTGGCTCAAAAGGCGGGAGCGTGAGCCTGTTCAGGACCAAGTTAAGGTCCCAGGTAGGAGCAGGGCGGCATACGGGGGGGTAGAGACGCTCCAGGCCTTTAACAAATCTGGCGACTAAGGGGTGGGAGAATACGGAGCGGCCACCCTCTCCTGGTCGAAAGGCGGATATGGCCAATAAGTGTACCTTTAAGGAGGATGTCGCCAGGCCCTGCTGCTTAAGGTACCAGAGATAGTTTAGGACCGTGGGAATCCGGGCCTGCGTAGGGTTCACCCCCCGAGTAGCGCACCAGCAAGAGAAGCGCTTCCACTTGGCTCTATACGTTGAGCAAATGGAAGGCTTCCTGCTGTTAAGGAGGATATGCTGGACCGGTGCGGAGCAGCTGAGCTCCGCCGCGTTCAGCCATGCAGGAGCCACGCCGTGAGGTGCAGGGCTCGTAGGTCCGGGTAACAGAGCCTGCCGTGATCCTGTGTAATCAGCTCTGGGTGGAGAGGAAGGGGGATTGGAGGGTCCACAGATAGGTCCAGCAAGGCAGTGAACCAGTGCTGTCTGGGCCACGCAGGTGCGATCAGGATTAGATGCGCTTTGTCCCTGCGTAGTTTCAACAGGACCTTGTGCACCAGAGGGAACGGAGGGAAGGCATACAGTAGGTGGAGGGTCCATGGCAGGAGGAATGCGTCCGTGATCAACCCGGGAGAGAGACCCTGAAAGGAGCAAAACTCCTGGCACTTCCTGTTGGACTTGGTCGCGAAGAGGTCTATGCGGGGAAATCCCCACCTCTGGAAGATGGAATGGATGACATCTGGTCTGATCGACCATTCGTGGCATAGGAAGGATCGGCTGAGTCTGTCCGCCAGTGTGTTCTTGACCCCTGGGAGGAAGGATGCCACCAGATCTATCGACTGGGCTATGCAGAAGTCCCAGAGTCGAATGGCTTCCTGACATAGGGGAGATGAACGGGTTCCCCCGTTTGTTGATATAGTACATGGCCGTTGTGTTGTCCGTGAGTACGGAAACACAACGGCCGTGTAGGCGTCGTTGAAACGCCTGGCAGGCGAGGCGGACTGCCCTCAACTCCCGGACATTTATGTGGAGTGACAGCTCTTGGGACGACCAGAGGCCCTGGTACACAGGTGCCCTAGGTGGGCCCCCCACCCCAGGAATGATGCATCGGTTGTTACAGTCATCGATGGTTGCTGTGGATGGAACGGCATCCCCGCGCATACTAGGGATGGTGTCAGCCACCAGTCGAGGGAGTGGAGAGGGTCGGGGGGGACCGTCACCAATACATCTAGGTGGTCCCTGCCTGGGCGGAATACGGAATGAAGCCACGTTTGGAAGGGCCTCATTCGGAGCCTGGCATACTTCGTCACGTAAGTGCATGCGGCCATATGCCCTAGTAGTGTGAGGCAGGTGCGAGCCGATGTGATTGAGGAGGCCTGCAAGCTCCGTATGATCACGACGATCGTCTGGAAGCGGGGCTGAGGTAAGTAAGCCCTGGCTTGAGTAGAGTCCAGGGTCGCGCCTATGAAGTCCAACCTCTGTGTGGGGACCAGGGTGGATTTCCCGGCATTGAGAAGCAGGCCTAGCTGGGAGAAGAGGTCCATAACGGCCTCGACATGTCGCCGCACCTGCGACTGGGAGGACCCCTTTAAGAGCCAGTCGTCGAGGTACGGAAAGACGTGGATTTTCCGCCGACGGAGGTGGGTGGCCACAACGGCCACGCACTTGGTAAACACCCTCGGGGCCGTGGAGAGGCCGAAGGGTAGGAGTGCGAACTGGAAGTGCTGATGTCTGACCATGAAGCGAAGGTACTTCCTGTGCGGTGGAAAGATGGCGATATGGAAGTACGCGTCCTTCATGTCGAGGGTGGCATACCAGTCTCCAGGATCCAGGGATGGGATAATGGTTCCCAGGGAGATCATGCGGAACTTCAACTTGAGCATCCATTTGTTGAGGCCCCGCAGGTCTAGGATGGGTCTGAGACCTCCCTTGGACTTGGGGATCAGAAAATATCGGGAGTAGAACCCCTTGCCTCTCTCGCCTAGAGGTACCTCCTCTATAGCTCCCGCCGCGAGGAGAGAACGAACCTCCTGCAGAAGGGCTTGCTCGTGAGAGAGGTCCCTGAAGAGGGACTGGGAAGGGGGGCGGGAAGGGGGTGAGGAAGCAAATTGCAGGTGGTATCCGTGCTTCACTGTGCATAGCACCCAACGGTCTGAAGTTAACCGGGACCACGCCGGGAGGAAGTGGGAGAGGCGGTTGGAGAAGGTAGGGGAAGGATCCTGTCTTGCGTCTGGTACGCCGTCCCCGGGTGCACCTTCAAAAGCCGGACTTGGAGCCCGGTGATGCCTTGGAGGGCCCTTGGCTTTGGCCTCCCTGGGAGCCGGATTGGCGTCTGCGGCCCCCCCGGCCACGCCGTCTACTGAGGTCCTGCCTCTGACGGGGTGGGAAGTATGGGTGTCATGCTTGGGGCCTGAAGGGTCTATGCTGGGTGGAAGGTGTATGCATCCCCAGCGAGCGTATGATGACTCGATTGTCCTTCAGGTTTTGTAATTTGGAGTCCGTCTTGTCTGAGAACAACCCTTTCCCGTCAAAGGGTAAGTCCTAGACTGTATATTGGAGTTCCGGAGGTAGTGTGGAGGCCTGAAGCCATGAAATGCGCCTCATGGTTATTCCCGAGGCCAGGGTTCTGGCTGCTGAGTCAGCCGCGTCGAGGGAGGCCTGGAGGGAGGTCCTGGCCGCCTTCTTACCCTCCTCCAGGAACGCATTAAATTCCGGGCGTGAGTCCTGGGGTAGAAGTTCAGAGAACTTACCCACCTCCTCCCATATATTATAGTTATAACGGCCCAGTAGGGCCTGCTGGTTGGCCACACGGAGTTGCAAGGCCCTAGCCGAATACACCTTGCGCCCCATGAGGTCCATTCGCCTAGCTTCCTTGGCCTTAGGGGCCGGAGCCTATTGGCCGTGCCGTTCCCTGTCATTGACAGACTGGACAACTAGGGAGGAAGGAGGAGGGTGGACATATAGGTACTCGTACCCCCGAGAGGGTACCATGTACTTCCTTTCCACTCCCTTAGCTGTCGGCGGGATGGAGGCTGGTGACAGCCACAGGTTATCGGCGGTAGACTGGATAGTCTTTATGAATGGGAGGGCTACCCGGGTAGGTGCATCGGCCGAGAGGATGCTCACTACCGGGTCCTCAACCTCTGGGACCTCCTCCACAGGTAGGTTGATATTAAGGGCCACTCTACGGAGGAGGTCCTGGTGGGCCCTGAGGTCTATCGGTGGGGGTCCTGCCGCTGAAGACCCAGCCACTGCCTCATCTGGCGAGGAGGAGGAGGAGGATACTCCGGGGATGAGGGCATCCTGTGCGGTCTCCTGCTCCTGGACTGGTTCCTGCTCGAGTTGACCCAGGGAGTCTGGTGGCGGCTGTTTATCCGACTCAACCACGGGGGGGGCGGGAAACAGTGGCCTCTGGCACCCGATGTTCTGAGGTGGTAGAACGTGTCTGGGGCACGGGGGCACCCTGGGTCCGATGATATGCCCAGGGTGTCCAAAAACCCCACTGTTGGGCACCCGCGTCCTGCGGGTGGGGGTCCTGGAACACTCCCAGCGGTACTTCGGGATCCTGGTCCCGTTCGTAGTAGCTACCCACCTGGGAGGATGCCAACGTGCCTCTAGATGGCCAAGATGGAGCGGCAAAAGTCGGTGCCGAGGTACCAACAGACCTTAAACCTCTGGGTAGTGGTGACCGGTGTCGGTATTGGTGATGGTGTTGAGAGTGAGACCGGGACCTGCGACCGGCTCGGTGCCGGGAGGTCGACCGGGATCCCAAGTGCCTCTGTCTCGATCTGCTCCTGGAGGCGCGGCGCCCACCGTGGTGCCGTGAGCTGGAGCGGTACTGGGAGTACCGGGTTGACGCTCGGGACGTTGACCGGTGCCGGGAGCCTGACTGGTGCCGGGAGCGTGAGCGGTACCGAGGTGACCAGTGCCGGGAGTCTGACTGGTGCCGAGGTGAAAGGTGCCGGGAGTCTGACCGGTGCCGGGACCGAGATCGACGTCGAGAGCATGAGCGACGCCTCGATGCAGAGCGTCCGCGGGACCGCGATCTGGAGCGGTGCCGGTCTGCTACGCTGACCGAAGCTGGTCTGGTCAGGGTCGGTTTGCCCATGGAGTGTAGTACCCGCACCGGCGGTGCCGGGGGTAAGGGCAACGGTGCCTCGGTGATCGCGATCAGATCCCTCGCTGCGGCAAATGTCTCAGGGGTAGAAGGCGAAGCAGGCTCTACCACGGTGTGCACCAGGGAGCCGCCAGGTGCCGGACTCGACGGCCCTCGTGGGGTCGGAGTCAACGGTACCGGCTTAGACGGTGCTGCGGCAGGTATCGGTGCTGGGCGATCCGTCTTTGGCGCAGGCTCTGACTGCGAGGCTGCTGGTGGTGGGATGATCTGCGCCTTCGCCGCCTTCGGCCTCAGGGAGAGGGAGTGGCTCGGAGTCGGTTTCGGAGCCGGCTTCTTGGTGGCAGCGTTCGGCCCCGAGGCACTTCAAGCAGGAGTCATGGGGGTCTCCAACTGGCATGGGCTTGTGACAAGCCGAGCACTGCTTGAAGCCCGATGAGCCAGGCATGAGCTCCGGCTCCCGGTGCGGGGAAGGGGGGGGTCCCCGATCCCCTCAAACTACAACTAATAACTACACTAATAACACTAGATAACTGACTAACTAATAACTATATATATATATATATATATATATATATATATATATATATATATATATATATATATATATATATATATATATATATATATATGTACAACAATAAACTATAACTACTATATACAACGATAGCGAAATGAGCTGCTCGGGAGTGTGGAGGTCAGCGAAGCCGCGCTCCACAGTTCCAACGACCGACACGGGCGGTAAGAAGGAACTGAAGGGTGGCCAGGTCGGCTGGGATATATATTGGGCGCCATAGCGGCACCACTCCAGGGGGCGCCCAGCCGACCCGCCTGGGTTGCTAGGGTAAAAGTTTCTCCGACGAACGTGCACGCGGCGCGCGCACACCTAACTGGAATGGATATGAGCAATCACTCGAAGAAGAACTAAAAGTTAGAGTCTCTTGAAAAGTAAAGGGAAAGTGTTTGGAACTGCCAGAGATATAAAAGCTCTTAAAAGAGACTTCAATTTCCTTATGGGAGCTTGGGAACTATGGAAAGACAGACCGCTGCAGGGAGGTCATCTGAAGCCTATGGATTGCATTAGCCTCGTCATCCTAGCAGAGAATGAAACCACCATTACATACCACTATTGGGTATGGGTCACTAGTGACTTGGGAGGTGCAAAAATTTTGAGCAGAGTGTCATCAACTAACTGATGGCACAGCAGCCAAAACCATTTCACCGTTTCCCTGAGCAACACCATGAAAATATTGAGTGAGAATAAAATCCGGAATTTTCCAAAATCAAGGGGATTAGAATACAATGACCACCTCAACTTTAATATCACTGCCATATGGATGCAATAAGCAGAAAAGCAAACTTCAGAATAGCCCAGTTAAGATTCCACTGAGCAAACACACCTCTACCTAGCTATAACGCTGTCCTCGGGAGCCAAAAAATCTTACTGCGTTATAGGTGAAACCATGTTATATCGAATTTGCTTTGATCCGCTGGAGTGCGCAGCCCCGCCCCGCCCCCCCGGAGCGCTGCTTTACCGCCTTATATCTGAATTTGTGTTATATCGGGTGGCGCTATATCGAGGAAGAGGTGTATAGTTTGTTATCTGAAAAACATTTATTGTTCTATATTCTTACTGTTGCAGTTCCACAAAGGAAGGACACCGCAATCCAGAAACATGAAAGCAGAATCTGTACACAGCATAACATCCATGAAATTCAGATTCAATTATCATGGAAGAAGCTGTTCCCAGCAAAGTCTGACATGTCAAACCACTCCCAGCACTGGCCAAGTGAAAATGCTTACAAACTGAGGTTTGATTACAAAACATCCTAAACATTCCTCTACGCAATTAAGAACTCTACAAAAGCAATTAAAAACGTGTAAATAAATGTAGCTTTTAAGAGCATTTGCAGGTCATATTTACTTTTAAAGACTGTTGTTTAAAGTTCTTGTTAAAATCAAAATCTTCAGGCTTATTAACATAAAGTAAAGAAAGAGATATTTGTATATTTAAACATATCAAGAAGTGAAATAATCAATTAACCCTACCATATAAAACGCCTGTTATAAAACAGAAAAGAGGGATTTATTCACAGCAGCATTGGTGACAACTTGACACATGAAATTCTTCAAGCTCCAAAAGCTGCAGTGCTGAACATGTTCATTTAGTTTTAATGCAAATGTAATTAATTGGAGCCTGAAATCTGTGAACTTTGTCTACAGACAGATAAGCATATTTCAGGAAATGTTCTGTACCATAGTCCACAGCGATGAATGAGTGGAGTGGGAAAAGCGCTCTACATTAGCTTTACAAATCAGTCTGCTAAGCAAAATTTGAATTATGGAATATGACCTGTTCTATAGTTCATAATATCTGAATGAGACAACACTATCCCTGTGACTTCTAATATAATCTGAAGCTATCTACATTTGGGACAATCAGGCTGTGATGTTCTGCAACTAGATAGTTTGTGGTGGGAAGGAGGAAAGGGAAGGTGACATTCCACCCTATAGCTATTTATTTTATCAGGGACCACAAGAAACAAGAGCATCCAGTCCCAAGAGCAGGTTTTAAGTGTAGGGGGAAGCAAACATAAAAAAGGCGCCCTCCCTTGGCGCCTGCTCTGGCCACACCTCCCTTGGCGCCTCCCATTTTCCCCCCAGATTAACCCCGGACCGGCTCAGGACTCCTGCGGGCTTCTTGGGGGTGCGGATGCCCCCCCTGTCCCCCCCGCAGTCCTGGAAGAGTCTCTCCTGCCCAGCGCGCTCTGCAGGTATCCCCCGCAGGGCTGTGCCGCCCGGTCCCACCCGTGGGGTCCTTCCCCCCCCCCCCCCGCCCCAGACTCCAGGCTCCTGTGCTGCGCCAGGGCCCCCTCGCGTCCAGACAGCACGGCCTGCAACCCTGTCCTGCGGGTCCAGCCCCGGGGAGCCCCTTGCCCGGACCCCCCAGTGCAAGGCACCGGACTCCCGCTGCTCACTTTCCGTCCTGCGCCGCCACCTGTCCCTGGCCTGCTCCCGGCGCTTGGTGCGCTCCATGTGGGGCTCGCCAGTCAGGCGGCCTTAAAGGCACAGGGGCTCTTTCGCCTCCCCCCACATTAGCAAGGGGCGAGGAGGGAGGCCAGGGAGCGCTTGGCCACCGAGCCCTGAGCAGAGCGGCCGGCCCCCCTCGCTCCTCCGGCCGCATCTGCTGCCCCCCCGGCACGGCTCCTCCAGCCGTGCTGCTGTTAGTGCTGGCTGGGTGGTGCCACGTCAGCGCCTGCCACCCCACGGCTTCTCTGGCCGTGCTGCCACCAGCGCCGGCCCGGCAGGCGCAGCTTTTTGAAAACATGCTGAGGGGAAGTGGCTGCTTCCACTGAACCCCGCTAGCTACGCTACTGCCCAAGAGGCAGCAGTTCTGTGTAAGACAGACAGACATGGCTCCACAAACCAAACAAAAGAAATCCCTGTTAGTAGTCATCGCACCCAGGGACTTTTCCTAGTTCTTAAGGGGTTCACTGAAACTCTCCAGCACTTTGTCAGACCGACAGTCCTTCCAGATGAGGAATTTCAGACATAGCTCTTCCCAGAACCAGTCAAAACACCCACTGAGTCAGCCAGAGAATGATCTAGGCACTTCCTCTCACCTGTGTGGCCAAGCACACTGCCTCCACATAGCTCCCAAACTGCTAGCCAGGGAGCGAAATCCAGAGTACTGAACAGAGATGATCATGTAACAGTAGAGGCAGCACAAGCTTAAAATGAATCTCAATATACCCTTCATTTTTTTTTTGTTTTTTTTTGTTTTTTTAAAAACAGGCAGTAACTGCGTGGTACATTATGGACATCATCTGAGCACTGCTGTGACCTAGATTCCTCCATACGTGAAGGGCAATGTAGAACTACTGTAGATCCTACAGATAGCCAGCTGGATTCAATGAAAAGGCCAGAATGAATCATTTTCTTTAATCACCACATGCTTTTTGTACGTTTCAGTAACTGAACAGAACACCTCACTCCCAACTCACATTAGAACTGAAGAGACGTTCAAATAATATTTCTAAATGAGCCTTTTCTTGGATGGAATTTCATACACAATACTGCCATTATAATTTTTTTCAGTGTTTTTACCGTGCTTCTCAGTGCAACTCCAAAAAGACTGAAAAGCTAGAATGAAACTGTTAAACTATTTGATTTATTAGTTATCTCTACAGTACTCTAAAGTAGCATGACACAGGCAATTCTTTATACGCTTAACTTAAGTACTGATACACCTCCACTGGGAGAGCAGATGATAGAAACCATTAATGGAATGTTGTCTGCCACAAGTGGATATGGCTATGCCATTGTTCCCATGTAACAGTCCATGGCACGACTTTCACTTTATAAGTAAAGTTAAAATAATTTGACTGGTATTCATCTAGCGTGTGTTATACAGGAGTAGGAAGCAAATCATTTCACTGATTTAAAAACACATACCGTATGTCTGGCTATCCTAGAAAAAATTTCTAGCAACAACTTTTGTATTACTGCAGGTGCTATGTTAGACTGATTTTTATCTAAACCAAACAAGATACTTTATTTAATTTGGGGCTAGTACAGTATATTGAATACATGTAACTTGAATGCTCTTGTGCATTCATACCAATGAAGTCCTCTGTAAACTATGACATTCTCTGCTTTGCTTTTGGATAGAGTTAATGACATTTTACAGGTTTTAAAAAGCAGCCTCAGATAATAAGTACTGCAACATAGGAGGGTTGTAAGCCAGTAAAAAGAGTTGTGTTAGACATTTTAAAAATCTTTACTTCAAAGAGATTTTAAAAATACAATTAATTGTCTTACATCTAGTTTCTAGAAGGGATGTTTCATTTGACTGAACAAATATGTTAAGAACTGGCTCACAGACTATTCTGTGGACTGCAAAATATAGGTCTGGTGAGAAGTATTTACGATTGATCAACAGCACAGTCAAATAGACTAGAAACTAGCAGCAGGAACATCACTGATTTTTTTCTGGCACTGCTTCTTTTTAAATATTTCAATTACTGTAGAGAATAATATAAATGGATTTATGGAAGTTAAATTAATTTAACTTTTTGTTTGGTTAGCAAGAAGTTACTGCACAAAAACTTCAAAGTAATTGCATTGATCTGACTTAACAATTGTTAACTATTTTCCAGTTTGCTCTATACTAATATGAAATCAAACTTTGTGAGGTCTGAAACTTACCATTCCCAGACTCTTAAACTCTTGTCATCAGATGTACTCACAAACCGTCTATTCTCATCCACAAACACGATGGTGTTGACAGCTCCCAAATGCCTATCGTACTCCTGCACAATCTCCCCACTTCGAATGTCCCACTGCAAATGAAACAGTCAGCGTCAGAGCCACTTAAGTTCTAATACATTCCTGAACTTGAAACTATAAAGCTTCTGATATTTAGTCAGACTTTCAGGTCGGAGAGCAAGCACTCTAGCAACAGCCTTTGAGGCAGTGTTCATTCAAAAATACTGTTAAGAAAGGAATGAAAATGTTTAAGGCATTGCTGTTACACAGCAGCTAAATTTAAACTTCAGGTACAAAACCTTTACTTTATAAACCTATGAGATCAGGAAACATTTAATTAAGTTCTGAGTCTTACCTGTACAATTTTTTTATCTGACATTCCTGCCACAAAAAGACTTTGTTTATCTTCATCAGGATTGAATTTGACACAGTATGGAACCTTCCTGTTTGTGAACCTGGAAACACATTGCCCTGTAAACAGACAAGCCATTCAAATTAAATCAGTTCAAAAGTTTCACAAGCATAGTTTTATAAAGGCTCGCAGTAATAAGCTATCATCAATTATCCATCTTTGTACCTAGAGATGCTTTACTTAGTTTAGATCAGGAGAAAATAAAAACATAGGCTTTCAACTCCCTGAAAAGATCAGAGATTGGGAATTATTCTAGAGATGACTTGGATCTTGTTTATATTAGATCTCTTCCCTCCCCCCACTTTCCCACTATTGCTACCTGGTTCAACCCAGGCAGCTGGTCACACGCTGGACCTGATCTTTAGCCTAGATATCAATACTGAGGACATCACAACCCAGCCATTGTCTTGGACAGACCCATCACCTTATTAAGATAGCAGTCAGAAACCTACAACTGCCAGGCAGCAAGACAGACCAATGATCCTGATTCAACCATGAATACTCATGGATGCCACCAAATTCCAAAGCTTCCTAAAAGATATCAGCACCCCACCATGCGTCATCAGGAATCTGACGACTCATTATCACCTCCATTACTAGATCCATCAGTTGTAGAGTTCCACAAGGAACTATTCTCTCACCAGTCCTTTTCAGCATCTATATAGAACCACTAGACGAACTGGTCAGACAACATGAACTCAAGTGTCAGCGATATGCAGAGGACACACAGCTCTACCTATCCTATTCCTTCACCGCCACCACCAGCAAGATCCAACACTTGGACAAGATCAGCTGGTTGAAGCTGAACTTAAGCGAGGCAGAAACTATGGTGACAGTCAGAAAAAAACATTTTGAAGAGTTTGCAGCCAGAGTAGATTTTCCTTTGGTTGAAGGTACACCTCCACATTTGGTCAATTGAGTTCATAGTTAAGGAGCACTCCTGTATTCCTCACTGATGCTAAGTACCTGCACAGCCACATCTTTGAGTAATGTTTTCTATCATCACAAAACCCGCCACTGCACAAACCTCTCCTCTGGGGAGAGAACCACCACATGATAGGTGTTAGTCATGTTGCTTAATGCATTACTGGAAGGTATTCGGATACTACCGTGAGAAGTGAGGGATAAAAACCTATACAGAATAGAACTGACCAGGACCGATCCATTGGTGGTGGCAACAGTGGAAGCACCAGTAGCATAAACAAGATGTCAGTGGCTGCTGTTTTTTTAACCCACAGTGTCATTTAGACCTGCTCTGGGCATTTAGATGACAAGAGTGGTTAAAATTCTGTCAGCCATGTGCATCTTTTTTATATATTGCTATTTCCATTGTTGCCTCCACAAGATAATTTTAAGGAAAACAATCATAGACATGGCCTTGCAAACTAAGTGCCAGGAGATTATGAAGCCTTCTGAACAAAGATGCACTATACACACTCTTTAATGGGTGTCCAGCCTTGATACTGTATGTATTTTAGGAGGGCAGAATTTGGCCTCCAGTATGTATTGTCAATTAATATGCATGAGAATAAAAGAATCCATTTTGACTTTCAAAGACCAAGCTGAATTTGCAGGCTATCAATTAGAAAAAAATATTTTTTCCCTTGTAAACTAAGTAAGGACAGTACACACACCTTGGAGATACAAACCTGGAAGGCCCACAATATCATCGTAACAAAGTCAATTTTAAGTGAAGAGCTAAAAACGGAATTCATGCAGAACACTTAAGTTAATGGCGTCCAAGTACAGAAATGGTGATCCTCATCTACTTCTAAAGATCTGGGGGAGGCTGCTCTAGCCAATCTGTTGCCGTGGGCAAAACTTCAGTGTGCCACCCCCCCTTCCTACCCTCTAGAACAGCAGTTTTCAAACTTTTTTTCTAGTGACCCAGTTGAAGAAAATTGTTGATGACTGCAACCCAATGGAGCTGGAGATGAGGGTTTTGGGGTGTGAAAGGGGCTCAGGGCTGGGGCAGAGGGTTGAGGTCAGGGCTGCGGGGTGGGTCTGGGAATGAGGGGCTCAGGATGTGGGAGGGGGCTCTGGGCTGGGGCTTGATGTGTGGGAGGGAGCTCTGGATTGGGGTTTGGGAGGGGGCTCTGGGTTTGAGGGCGCTCAGGGCTCTGGGCTAGGGGGTGCAGATTCTGAGGTTGGGCCAGGGATGAGGGCTCTGGGGTGCAGGTGGGGGCTCTGGGTTTGGGCGGCTCAGTGTTGAGGTAAGGGACTGGGGTGGTGGTTGTGGGCTTACATGTAGCGGCTCCCGGTCAGCGGGGATGCTAAGGCAGGCTTCTTGCCTATCCTGGCACCACGGACTGTGCTGCGCCTCGGAAGCAGCCAGCAGCAGGTCCAGCTCCTAGACGGAGGCACGTATGTGGCTCCACATGGCTCTAGTCCACAGGCACACCCCCTCCACCTGCCAGCTCCCACTGGCCAGTGTGGAGCCGGTGCTTGGGACGGGGCAGCATGCGAAACCTAGGAGACAGACCTGCTGCTGGCCACAGCATGGTGTCAGAACAGGTAGGGACTAGCCTGCCTTAGTAGGGCAGCACCACCAACGGGACTTTTAATGGCCTGGTCTGAGATGCTGACCAGAGCCGCCACAATCGAATACCTTATATTCCACGACTCACAGTTTGAAAACTACTCTAGAACAGAGCTTCTCTACTGAAATAATGGATCCAGGGTTTTGGCTGAAGTGGGGGCAAGTACCTAGTCACAGCACCACGCATTGTGGGTTTTGCCCAACTACCCCTCCATCATGATAGAGAGACGTCTGGGCCAAATTTGAGTCAGTGGCCTTGTGACCTGGTGCACGGGGTCACAGTGTAACTCAGTTTTGGTCCAGCTGCCCCAGGAAGTTGCCTAGTTTGCCTGTAGCTGGAATGGCCCCATAGCTTTGATATGCGAGGTATTTAAAAAAAAAAAAAAAAAAAAAAAAAAAAAAAAAAAAAAAAAAAAAAAGAAGATGATACTGACAATTCTGTGTTCCAAAACCTCTTCTCTGGAATTGCCCTATCCAGGTTATTTTTTACTCTTTTATTAGCTGTTTTCCTACATTGAGAAAATCTAGATGAAGAGGACCTTGAACATGACTATTAATAAAGTGCAAAGTGGAAGATGACTGGCTGCAAGAAAGCTAAGATCAGTCACCACCAAGTTCAAGTAAAGCAAACTTCATCTATTCGGCAAATGCACAAAAGTAAGGAAGTCTTCAGTTAAGTAGTGAGCATCTGTTAAATACCACGGAGGCACAATGGGAGTAGTAGTGCAGCATTAAGAAAACCATATTTAGTATCTAACAGGATTTAAAATATCTTTTTTTATATGTAAATACCTTAGATTTGTATTTGGCCGAGACACTCAGCATTAGGTGAATATAATATTTGTTAACATTCTTAGCAATGAAAATACAAATGTGAAATAAATGTCGTCGCTATAATTACTGTTATTTCTTTCCCCCACCCATTTGGGAAAATTCTTTTTTTGTTTTAAATCTGGAAGAATTATTATGGAATAAATCCTTTACTAAATTATAGTAAAATATTCAATTCAAAAATTTACTTTTAGTACTTAATTTCATTCTTATAAGTGAAGGGGTGCCAAATTCCCTCTAATTTAGTAAATGTTTGGCCCCATTCTTTGACTGACTTGAAAACTTGCATAGAAAAAGTAATTTTTAAAAATAAATGTGTAAATCCTTGTTACGATGGATTTTTATCTTAAACACCAAGACTACTTTAACTGTAGTTTTACAGTGACAGCAAAAACATTCAGGAGATGAGAAAATTGCTCTCCCTGTACTTGAAAAAGCAGTGTTGCACTATAAGAGAAAGCATGGCTATTAAAACAGTAGCTGTTTACTAATAGTTACAATGATCATTAGATTTGAACGTGTATGTATTTAAGCCTACCTGTTTCAGTGTCCCAGAGTTTAAGATACCGGTCATATGCTGCACTAAGAAACTGAGTTCCAGCATTGTTAAAGCAGATGTCTCGAACTGCTTTACTGTGCCCTAAAAGATAAAAAAGAAGTGTGGTAGAGAGAAGAATTAACTCTTTACCCCCAATGCTAGGAATTAGGATTTTCTGGAGAACGTTACCACAGGTAGAATGCAGATAAATCACAATACTAATGGTGAATTACAGCTTTTAATTACACTCTCTGGCAACACAGAAAACTACTAGAACTTACCTAAGAAAATCTTGTAAATTTTATTTCAGCAGACCAATTCAACTGGAAAAGTAACAGTACCTTCTGAAGGCCGTTATGAGATTTGAAAATAAAGCCATTGGGAATTACCTCTGCAAAGAGACTTACTGCAACATTGAGGAAAATTCTAAAACTTCTCCAGATGAAACATAACAAACCTTTAAAACTAAACATCTATTTGAGGAATAAGACTGACCTCAGGAGGCCTCCTTGCACTAGGAAAATCCTCCATTGCTACACCACTATAGTTGCAGCCCCAACAGCTATCAGTTACAGGGCTCATATGGCGACTGCCATTTTTATTACTGTATTGTCTAAGCCTGTCCTTAACAAGGTTATGAGACACAGTGGCAAAACATCAACTCCCTCCAGTGGTGAGAATGCAACAGCAGGAAATTTCCCAAAGCATTCTAGTGCAGACAGCCAGATAGAAGTTACTTTGGAACTGCATTGACAGAAGGGTTTGTTTTGGAACAAGTGCATCTTAACACTTAACTAGCCTAATATCTGAACCATATGAGGATGGGATAAGTGCCAAGATGGTAAAAGAAAGTTTAGATGACTAGTTTTGTTGACGTTCATATTAAAAGTCTGTCTCCCGCAAAGCAATTTATTTTAATTAAAATATGTTTTGTCTGCATATTCTAGACATCTTAAAATGTGATGCAGCTGAACTCCCCACTGCACCGAAATGGCATGTATTGCATTACAAATATGATGTACAAGTAGCACCTCAAAATCCACTATTGCTTCAAAGATTGTCCTGGACATAGCTATAGCAACAATGCACTGCATGTGAAAAATATCACAACAAACATTAACATCTAAGACAAAAAAGTAAGGGATAATCAAGAACTGAACACTATAGAGGAATTCAATGAAGAGAATGCCAACTGCTGGGCACAGAAAAATCCTGGGATGGCAGCAATAGCAAGTGGGTAAATAATTTCGGCATCCTTAAATTAAATCCCCTGTGGAATATAGGAAATATTTAGGTCAGGAAGGCACGTTGCTCAGGTAGAATAATCTGCCCCACCTTGCAGAATAATTCGGGTTAGCCATTGTAGCAGACTTAAAGGGTCCTACGTTTTAGCTTACACATACTTTTAAAATAAATACAGCAGGTGAACTGACTCATGACAGGAAAGTTCTGAAACCACAGTTCAAAGAGATCCTTTCCTGAGGCATCAATTTAGCCAATCTGCTTGATGCCTTGGCTACTAAGAACATTGATAAAAGGGCACTTCAAATGACAGCACATCATTTTACAAGTGTTTTTCACTTCAAGAGAAAAACCATAAGCTGCAGCAAAGACTGCTAGAAAGCTCACATTTCTCTCTTTCAATCCCCTACAAAAGTTCTCAATTACAAGGAAAATATTGGACTTGTTCCATTTTTATATTTAAAAGAAGGGCTGAATAGTTTTTGTGAGAAGTCTTTCTCTGTTCCTTTTGCATTAGAAATTCAGTTCTTGTCTAGCCCAGAGGATGGGGGGAGGAATAGCTCAGTGATTTGAGCATTGGTCTGCTAAACCCAGGGTTAAGAGTTCAATCCTTGAGGGGGCCATTTATGGGACTGCTGTAAAAAAAAATCTGTCTGGAGATTGGTCCTGCTTTGAGCAGGGGGTTGGACTAGATGACCTCCTGAGGTCCCTTCTAATCCTAATATTCTAGAATTCTATGCTAAAACCTAGTTAAATGACAACATCACAATAGTTAATTTTAGCACACCCAAAAGTGTGCTAGGTACCTCACAGTACAAGTAAGGAGAGATTACTCTCTACTCTGAGCATACCATCTAATTTCAGACATGAAGTACTGAGGGGAGGAGTAGGTAACAAAAAATAGGGAACTATCTGATCCATTTCTGGTAATGACGGATAACCAATTGACGCAGTACACTAATATCTTGTTTTATGGTCTAGAAGTCTTCAGTGCCAACACTAAATCATGTAGATTAAAAACAAAAGAAGGTCATGCACAAACGCAGCCTCTTCAGCTTTCATGCCAACACCATACTGAAAAGCTGACATATTTCTCAGATGCCTACATGTCTTCTGTGGCACTGACACCCTCCCCCCCATAAATCACAAAGTAATTAAATCTACTTTGGTGGGGGGGCAGAGGAGACAAGGAAAGAAGGAAGTTGTTTTAATGTATATTAAAGAGTTCAGTAAAAAAGAGAGGTTACCAATAAATGTTCGTAAGCATCGTCGTTCACCGTATACCTCCCAAAGCTTGGGGGAAAAGAAAAGACAGAAATGTTAATTTCTGCTCCACATTCTTATTAAATGACAAGTTTAACTACGGATGTACGAGACACTCTTATGAGAATTTTGGTCACAACTAGCCAATCTTGAAATTCAGAAATAATGTGAACATTTGCCACAGAATTTCTGCAACTCTCTCAACAGTGTGCAAGAGTGAACTAAAATGAAATTTTATTCAGCAATGAGAAATTAAATGGCCCAGTTTCCTAAACTCAGAGCAGGAGATTTTCAGCAAAAAATGTTTTGCTATCAACATCTGTCCCAGCTATAAAGTTTAGCTTTACATAAAATTGTGTTTTACCAAATGATAGCAGCAGCAAAGGTAAGCTTAAGGACTTGTGACCTTCATAACCTAATTGGATTAGCATTTAAATGTTATTAAGTACCTATACTGTGCTAACACCCAGATTGTTTTAGGATTTTACATACACACATGAAGCCAGAGTGCTAGCCCCAAAAAGCTTACAATTAGGGCTGTCATACGATTAAAGTGATTTATCCTGCTGTTAAATAATAATCGAATACCATTTATTTAAATATTTTTGGATGTTTTCTACATTTTCAAATGTATTGATTTCAATTACAACACAGAATACAAAGTGTACAGTGCTCATTTGATATTTATTTTTTATTATAAATATTTACACTGTAAAAACCAAAAGAAATAGTATTTTTCAATTCACCTAATATAAGCACTGTAGTGCAACCTTTTTATTATGAAAGTTGAGCTTACAAATGTAGAAGTGTGTACAAAAAAGAAAACTGCATTCAAAAGTAGAACAATGTAAAACTTTAGAGACTACAAGTCCACTCAATCCTACTTCAGCCAATCAATCACTCAGACAAACAAATTTGCAGGAGATAATGCTGCCTGCTTCTTGTTTACAACATCATTTGAAAACGAGAACAGGAGTTCACATGGCACTGTTGTAGGCGGCACTGAAAAATATTTACGTGCCAGATGCACTAAATATTTATATGTCCTGTCATACTTCAAGATCATTCCAGAGGGCATGCATCCATGCTGATGATCATGGGTGGTGCATGAACCGCCAGCTGGGGGAGGCTGGCCCTCAGCCCCACCCCTTCCACCCGAGGCCACGCTTCTTCCCCCATCCCTGCACTGGAGCCAAGCTCCCCGCCTTCCGCCGGAGCCCAGAGCCGACCCCCCCAACACAGCCACCGGCCCAGTCCTACAGCTAGCTCCCCAGCCCCAAAGGAGCGCTGGGAGGGTGGGCAGCGCGCAGCCCGAGCTTCCCCAGCTGTGGGAGTTGGGCGGCCGGCCACAGCCTCCCCAGCTCCAGAATGAAGAAGGGTGGGCAGCGCATGGCCCCAGCCTCGGAGTGCTGGAAAAGTGGGCAGCTGCAGCCTCCCCAGCTCCAGAGTGTGGGAAGGAGGGTAGTGTGCAGCTCCAGTGGGGCTGGAGCCGGAGGACTGGAGCCACACAGGGAGCGGTCATAGCAGGGGGTGGGTTCACGCCTGGCTGTTTGGGGAGACAAAATCTCCCCCCAGCCTATGAGACCTGCCGCCCATGCTGATGACTGGTTCTGTTCAATAATGATCGAGAGCAGAGTGGACCGACAGGTTCATTTTCATCATCTAAGTCAGATGCCACCAGCAAAGGTGGATTTTCTTTTTTGATGGTTCGGGTTCTGTAGTTTCTGCATCGGGGTGTTGCTCTTTTAAGATTTCTTAAAGCATGCGCCACACCTCGTCCCCCTCAGATTTGGATGGCACTTCAGATTCTTAAACCTTGGGTAGAGTGCTGTAGCTATTTTTAGAAATCTCACATTGGTACCTTCTTTGCGTTTTGTCAAATCTGCCTTGAAAGTGTTCTTAAAATGAACATGTGCTGGGTCATCATTCGAGACTGTTATGACATTAAATATATGTGAGAATGCGGGTAAAACAGAACAGGCAACATACAATTCTCCCCCAAGGAGTTCAGCCACAAATTTAAATTAACACATTTTTTAAGGAGCATCATCAGCATGGAAGCAAGTCCTTTGGAATGGTGGCCAAAGCATGAAGGAGTATATGAATGTTTAGCACACATGGCACGCAAATACCTTACAAGCCAGCTACAAAAGTGCCATGTAAACACTTGTTCTCACTTTCAGGTGACATTGTAAATAAGCAGCAGGAAACAGTATCGCCTGTAAATGGAAACAAACTTGTTTGTCTTAGCAATTGGCTGAACAAGAAGTAGGACTGAGTGGACTTGCAGGCTCTGAAGTTTTACATTGTTTTGTTTTTGAGTGCAGTTATGTCACAAAAAAATTCTACATTTGTAAGTTACACTTTAATGATAGAGATTGCACTACAGTACTTGTATAAGGTGAACTGAAAAATACTATTTCTTTTATCATTTTACAGTGCAAATATTTGTAATCAAAAGTGTATATACAAAGTGAGCACTGTACACTGTATTGTAATATAAATCAATATATTTAAAAATGTAGAAAAACATCCAAAAATATTTAATAAATTTCAGTTGGTTTTATGTTTAACACTGCAATTAATTTTTTAAAGCCTGATTAATTTTTTTGAGTTAATCATGTGCGTTAACTACAATTAATTGACAGCCCTACTTACAATCTAAACATAAAAGAAGATGAGAAATGAGGGAGAAGAATACAAAACACAGTACATGCAGCGTAGGCAGGGTGGTGATAGGCATCTATTTAACACACACAGAGCCAAGTTGCTGAAGAAACCTTAAATTTAAGTCAGGAAGTGCAAAAATTAACTGTGATCTTTCTACTGCATTAAAATAGTTTCTGCATTATTTATTTTTACATTCAAAGCAGGTAGATATGACTGCGACTGACAACTTAACTATTTATTTCTACGCAGAACAAAGAAACTAATTCAAACCATTTGAGAGAAAAACTATAATGTAGGAAAACTATTTATTTGACAATTTTTAGCCTGATACAAATTTAAACAGAGGTCTCAAACCCTGGAAAAGTAGGTGTTCTAACAGAAATTAGACTCAGTATTTAAATGCTGTGAATGCAACATTTGTATGAAGTGAAGGTATATCAGAAACAACTCACTTTAATTTTACAGTCCATGGAGCAAGATAGCAAAATGTGGCCAGAGAGTGGAAACAACCTGACTGCACTGACACCCTGTAAATAAGAACATAAATGATTAAGAAACAGCAAATTGAGCATATGGATTTTTCCTAGCTCAATTTCTCTCTTTTCTAAAATATTCAGATCAAATCCTAAAACACAACCTTTCCAGAAATGTGAAAGATTGAAGAGGAGCCTGTACAATCTCCAGCAATGTATTTTAAACAATTGCTCCTGCTGAATCACCAGGGGGCAATCTTGAGTCACTGCAACAGTTGTATGCATGCTCCCTTCCCCTCCCACACTGACACCCACCTACACCATTACCATGGCAGCCCTTGGCAAAGAAATACAAATTGTGGGTTTGGAACGTTAGCTCTGACAAAAGAATAACAAAGAGCTCTCCCCCCTGCCAATCTGACCTCTCCATAATACACCCAGGTCTGCACAATCATAATTACAATCCTCTTTATACTACAATCCTGTGATCAGTAACTGGGGCCTCTCTAAGCAGCCTCCTGGGTCACTTCAAACTCAGGCCTTTTGCATGACAACAACTTCAACCACACAGGCCCTGACCCTGCAAACACTAAAGGCCATTTGTAACTTTACTCAGGTGAGCAATCTCACTGGGCTGCAATCAGATTTTTAAAGAGGTTACTATAAAACCAACAGATATGTATGTGGAAAAACCCTCCCAAAGACTTTCAGACAGACAATACTTTACATCATTTTACTTTACAGCATCCTGATTTCTGGATGCTAGTTTCCTACAAAAAACTTATTCTATTACACATACCTAAACAGAGCAAGGGAATTCATAAACATGCTATGTTACGTATGAAGTTTGAAACATCACGAATACAAGGAAACTAAATCTTGAACTCAGAATGGGAGAAGTAAGTGAAGGAAACACTGATTCAGACAGTTTTCAAGTGTGTTTATTTAGACAGCCTCTCAAGCCTGCTTAGTGCTCAAACAAACAAAAGAGGCACTAAGTTGATAGATACAAAACCATATTTTCATAGCAGTTAAGTTGTATTGGCAAACTTTTCCCAGTAAAATTCGCACATGTAAGCACAGGTAATTGTTCATATATGAACCATCTGCATGTGCAGTTTTCTGATGAGTAAGCAACAGCTCCACTCAGAGTACACACAATGTATGAGACAAACCTATCCTTTCTTGAGTATTAGGGTTATTCAATGTTATAAAAAGATTTGCAGGGGATTCTAAGAGGTACCACAGAAATCAGTGCATGGAACGTAGTGGGGTGAAAAAAAGATTTCCTCAAAAAAAAGATTAATTACTGAATAGGACTCTAATAGTGCAGCTCTACAGGGAGCAGTAACGGTGAAGTGCTAGTGTAGACAGAATGCCAGCATTTTTACCTTCCAACTATCTTCACTAAACAGGATTAGCAGACTTGGTGGCAAGAACTTCTGCAGTTGGTCTATATAAGCTCTCCCACTACCGCTACCATAAATAGAAAGTGCTAGTGCAGAGAAAAACCCACAAGGAATGAAAATCCTAGCCCGACTGATGTCAAAGGGAGTTTTGGTATCGACTTCCATGGGGTCACGATTTTCACCCAAGACTTCTCAAGTTCAGAATTATGCAAAAAGCCAGACATAACAGCTCCAAAAGGAGGCAGAAACTGCCCAAATCATTACAATGTTAATCTTTACCACGCCATTGAGATGTCCCCCTTTCAGCAGAAAGGCACAGCTCAGGTGCTTCTCTCTCTCTTAGGGCCAAAGCCCCAAATATCCCTAGCTGCCACGGTATCTAGCTTGCTCTTTCCCTGCCCTCCTGCAAAAGCTTAGTTATGCACGGTCAGTATAAAAAGTTTGGCATATTAAATACGGACATGGTGGGACCTATGTAGAAAAAGTATCAAAACACACAGGGGCTACTGCGCTATTTGTATCTTCATTTTCATATAGGTCATTCATTTGCACTGTTCATTTTTCAACTGTAAATGATTCTACAGCACAATTTCCAGCCTGCTGCACCAAAATGCTAGAGATTCTAAGAACACAGCCCCAGAATTCAGGCCCAGCTGATCACAAAATATACCAGGCCTTGATAATATTTTCTTCTTATTGCAGATATTCAACACAGTTAACACAATGTCATGTTTAAGCACATTTAACATGATTAGGATAGTACTAATGACCATGCATGAATGAGGAACATATACCTTGTGCTAAAGCTGGCTCATTTTACTGGATGAGATCCAAGACAGTGGATAGTAGCCAGTAGATTAAATGCCTAAGGATTAAACATTAGGAGTCTCCAGAGTCTGCCTTGAGTTGAAAGCTCTGGGTAAGGAACGTGCCTTGAATTTTATCATAAACTTAATCCAACTTGGGCTCAGATGCATTATCGGCAAAATCAAATTGCAATGGTGAGGGCCCAACTCTGAAAAATATCAGCCCCTGATTCAGCAGCTTCTGTCTAGTAACAGCTAATTCAAGGGGCTCCTTCAGAGTGCAGTTGTCCTACTACACATGGCCTGAAAATTAATGGTATGTCTACAGTACAAAATCACGTCAATGTACAGCCACCACAGTAATTAAACTGCTTTTGCATGTCCACACTACGTGCCTTGTCAATGGCGCGCGTCCTCACCAGGAGCGTGTGGACCAATTTAACTGTCAATGTGTGGCATTGTGGGATAGCTCCTGAAAGTCAGTCTAAGCAATGCAGTTTCTACACTGACACTGTGTTGACCTAAGTACTGTCTCTCGCGGAGGTGGAGTTGTTAAGTCAGCGTAGCGGGCGAGTTACATTTCAGCATAGACGCTTACAGAGTTAGGTCAACGTAAGCTGCCTTGCATCGACCTAACACTGTAGTGTAGACCAGGGTTAAGGTCCAGACATTTTAAGCTTTATTTAGACTGAAACCAACACTCTGAATTTCACTCAGAAAGGACATCAGCAACCAATTTACAGGTCAGAACAGCGTGCCGCATCCGCAGTCTATACTACCAAAAAGGCAAGCAGATCCAGTCTGCATTATCTGGACCTGCTAAATGGTCTTCAAGGCTAGCTCCAGACCAACCATTTGGTAATAAACACATTTTAACCAGAATAAAAGCTGTATCTATAAAGGATGGACAGGTGCAATATCCTGGCCAGCTAGAAGTGAAATCGTTGCTGGCCATTCTCATTTGGGTGCATGGAGAACAGTCTAGTAAGAACCTGAGATTTCAAGCCACTCTGATGATTGTAAAAAAATAAAACAGAATTCAAGGAGCAGTTAAATAGCTCTTTAAAGTGTTTCTCCTCCTCCTCCCAGCTTCATCTCAGGTTTCTCTGGATTGAGCCTAAGTGAGTTGGCTTTTATCCAGGACTTTATCTCTAAGAGCTCCTGGCAAAGCAGGGAAATCCTTCTGTTACTGATATTTAATGTCACTGACTTTGTGCACTCATACATGAAGTCTAAATAAGTAGAGGATTGCACACTTCATAGCTTCTGTAGGCTGAGTTCATGGCACACACAAGGGGCTCCCTGCATCCCTCCCACAAATTCCCTGGGTGATACCCTCCCTCTCTTTGAGGGACTCCCCACACCTTTCACATCAGTGCTTAGGTCAGTGTAATTTTTGTCACTCAGGAGGTGGCTTATTCACATCCCTGATTGACACAAGTTATACTGACATAAGTGGTAGTGTAAACATAGCGTTGGTGAAGGAGGACTTCTGCATGAGAAACTGTAGTCAACAATTACATTGTGGGAAATCTTATGATGTTACTGTTAGTACGATGAAACCGTTTTTGATTGGGAATTGTTACAAATTTTCACAGTAAGGACAAAATTTTCATGACCCTCCAGAATTAAACCTAATTTGTTTATGTACTAGTATATGGGTGAAATCCTAGTCCCACTGAAGCCAGTGGGAGTTTTGCTATTGACTTCCTAGGGATCAGGATTTCACTACATATGTGCAAAACCTGCAACTGTGCATGGAAACTGGTAAATGAAGAAATATATATTTGAGTATGCAAATACTCAATTTGTTTATGCACAATTTTGGAAACGCCAGAAAATTTGTCTTGAGCAAGCTTGGGCCCGGTATTTCATAAATAAGGATCTCAAAAGCTAAGATAAAAATTTACATTATGAAAAAAGAAAAACCTCATTTGCAAAACAAACAGTGTTCCCTACCTTTGTATGTCCAGACCATACATGGAGCTGTTTCTTTGGGAGATAGCATTTCTCAGGGGGCACTGTAGAACGGAGATTAACGCCAACATCTTGAGGAACATGAAGATAGGATCTTCCCTGGTAGTCATACATTTCTTTAACTAAAAAAAACAAAAAAACAAAACAAAACAAAAAGTACTATGAGTTGCAGGGAACCTGTAGTTTCAAAGGTTACAGACTTGGGAAGTTCCAACCATCACATACAATTAAGATTAAGAATTAAATATAAGACAGCAGTCCTGCTCTGAAAAGTAACCAAAAATTGCTCTCTGGATTTCTACATTTATTGTGCCCCAGCTATCTGATATTAAATGTGCTCAGTCTACAAATAAGAAGTCAAGTTTTTCTGATTGCTAATGCTGGAAACTGTTTGCGTTCTGAACATTAAGCTTTTTTTTTGCCATGTCTTGTTTATCGCCAACAGTGATAAAGATTCCACAGACCAAACGGGGCTCTCACTTATGGCTCAATCCAAATCTTTTGAAATCAATGGGATTGTTTCAACAGGAGTTGAAGTCAGTCCCTTACCCCTGAGCAATTCTATTGCCTTCAGTGGGGCTGCACAGAAATAACTGAGGGCAACTTATATTTCCAACTAGCCCAGTGTATGGAATATGGTGCATCAACTGAATTGTTAACAGGTCAGATAAAGATCTAATTCCCCCTCACAGAACTGTTGGTCAGCCTGGCTAACAGCAGTAAAGCTAGTCCACTCCACCCCTAAAACACCATCACCACCAACCAGATATGACTGAGAACACAGAGGGAGCAAGTCATCTAAGTAAGAAACTGTCATATTTAGGCAGTGATGTTTCAGAGAATACTCAGCACTTTGACATTAGCTTCTAAGGAGATGAACCTGTGCGATGGAAAGATAAGTATCTTTTAATTTCTAGATTGTCTCATGGGAGCATTTTTGAGGCAACATTAAGTTGTTTGAGTGACCTTAATTGTCTACTTGCATATTACTAAATATTTGAGGTAATTTAATACAATGGAAAGTTAATTTGGAATTTGCATGAAGTTTGTATTGTGAGAACAATAAAGTGTTCCTTAAGGGTATTATCTCTATTTTAGATCCATTCTACCTTAAACTCCAGGTGAAGTCTTTTTGCATGGGAATAAGTTATCAATAATTTAATAAAAGATACACAGTTAGAGAACAGAAGAACTGATGACTTTCTGGTCATAAGCTTGTTTGTTCTTTTTCCCCCGAGACCCATCATTTACAACTGAAAAGTACAGAACAAGCAGTCCTAACATTTATTCCCTACTGAAACTTCCTCTGGGAAAACAGAGGAAAAATCACTAGATATAGAACAAATAGACGTGATATTTTGTATTATTCACTCTATTGAGTGTTATGCTATTGACATACCATGGTCATGAAAAATACAGTAAGTCATAAATATAAGTGATACAGCTCTTTCCTTTTCCTGTTATATGACTATGAGAAAAGAATTTCCAATTATGTCTTTTCCTGTTAGTAGGAATTAGCATCAATGAAGGAAGATTCCCAGTTTACAAGTTACTCTCTTTAATTGTATTAATGAAGGCCCTATCTGCATCAACACTAGGAGCTTCTGTCAGCACAAATACATTGGTCAGATATCATCTCTCTTCAAAAGTCTATAGTGTAGACACAGCCTATGGGAGAATCTAACTCCTTTATAGTTCTATATTGGAGCTAATGGGATTCACATGACATATGCATGCAAAACTGTCATTGAAATGATTGGCTATTTTGCCTGCTTAGGGCTTTGCGATGAGGCCCTAAGTAATTATTTTTATGTAATAATGCAAACTTTCAATACGCAGCAACTCTACTTGGCTAAACAATTATTCACAACATGACAGCAAGAAAATTGGCATAAAATAGACTAAACACAAAATTTAAGTGACTGTCTAATGTTTAATATATAATCTGTTACAGCATGAACTGTAATCCAAAGTATTACTTGCAGTTACAAGATCAAGGCAAAAGACTGATTTTGCATCAGCTGGTTAGTGAAGTACTAGATCTGCAATGGGGCAGAACCCAAAACCCTAAAGATTTCATTTTGTAAAATAGCGAATGGCAATTTCAAGGTGATTGCCAGCGTTTTTCAAATTAATATACAAACAGGTGACATTGCCACAGTACTCTGAACAATACAAACTGGCACTACTTCAAATTTGCCCTCTTACTGAGATTTCCTCTTCTGTTAATTTAAAAACATTTCAGTTGAGCTTGGTCATGACTTTGTCTATACTAGGGATGATTTACCTGTACAGAATAGATCCTATCATGTATGCAGCTATACCAGCACAACTGTGCTTGGTACCGGTAAAACTCTCCCCTCTCCCAGCCATGAAAGAAATAGGTTATACCTGTAAAAATGCAAATTTGCTGATATATCTGCATCCACACTAGGAGCTTCTGTCAGCAAAGATACATTGGTCAGATATTACACATCTTCAAAAGTCTATAGTGTAAATACAGTCTACGGGAGAGTTTAACTCCTTTTATAGTTCTATATTGGAGCTAATGAGATTCACATGGTATAGTTACCAGAGTGAGTCAGCGGTATAGCTGACATGAAGTCACATGATATTATCCTTGATGATGAATGTAGCAGAAATTAAAGCAGACTAAAATGGCATTACCATGTAAGATAGTCTTCTCCTCTCCAGGTTTATCATCTTCGTGTTTGCCTTTCTTCTGCCTCTTTGCTGTTATTTCATCCAACTCTTTCTGCTCTTCCTAGAAAAACAAAATACAGTCTTGACTTTTAAAAAGTCACCTTGAAGCTGAAGACAAAAAGCCAAAACTGAAACATTTATTTATTAAAATGAATGTACTTGTTAAATACGAATATTAGAAATATTTTCCACATAGGAGAAAAGCCAATTACAAAAAGTAAAATTTTAACCAAAGCCAGAGCAGCTTAGAAAGTTATACGAACTCTAGAAAGAATTTAAAAACAATGCATTCTACTCATGCTTATAGGCTATAGCAAAGGCTCTCTCTACACTACAGCTTATATCAGCATAATTTATGTCACTCAGGGGCGTGAATAAACCGCTCCCGAGTGATATGTTACACTGACATAAGAGCTGGTGTAGTGCTGTGTCAGTGGGAGAGCTTCCCCAACATAGCCACCTCCTTTCATGGAGATGGTTTTATTATGCTGACGGAAGCGCTCTCTCTCATCGGCATAGAGCGTCCTCACCAGCCGCGGTGTGCCTGCGCCATTGCAGCACTGTATGTGTAGACAAGCCCTAAGTGTCAATGATTGAAGAGAGGCAAGCCTTGTCTTTTTTCCTACTAAAGAGTATTTCTTGACTATTCTTTTTAACTAGATGCTTCTGATATCATACAGCAGCTACCCGCAGGCCAACAAAATAAATACAAAATCTCTTCTAAAACCACTGTCCAAATTTTCAGACATACAGTACTTAAAGCACTATCTTCAAATGTATCATTGCCACAGTGCTTTTGGTCTCCACTGGCCTATACTGGTGAAGTCACAAGATTTCTTCCATACCTAGGTCTCTGCCATGGTATGCCACTGTGTTGCTAAATTCCTACCCAATACACTTAAAAAAATGCTCACTTCTGAGGGCTTCGCTACTTCTTTCTCATCCACATATTTTGCCCATGGTCCCAGGAAGCCATCAATATTAGATGCATCATTCTCTTTGAATTTCTTCCTTTTTTCTATTTTCTTTTGTCCTGTTTCAAATACTGTTAAACCTGCAGGAAGAAACATAACACTATACACACTGACGTTTATGCAACATTTAATGTCAAGAACACTAATCACTGTGTTTTCAGTATAGAAACGCCAAGTAATATCAGAATGGACGAGGTCTTCAGGATCACAATGCTGCTTCACTTATCTGCTTATGAATGCAGCTAATTTAATCCAAAGTAACGAGAAGATGAGTAGGCTGTAAGATTCTAGGTATGGATGGATGGTTGTTATAATGGACTTAACATGAGTCAAAATACATGTGAAGTCCACAAAAATATATTTATCATTACTCTTTTGCAGCCACATGAACACAGTGACTAGGCATTTTTAATTGTTTCACACTTCGCACTCTGTAAAGTTTGGAAAACAATTGAGTCCAGACATCTCGACTTCCCTGAAAACTAAGCTTCCCTATTCCAGCACCAGATTTTTTTTCCAAGATCACTTGCCGGAGTAATAATTAGAATCCCCAGTCATCTGCCCAGTCTCCCTTCCCCACTTCATCCCAAGCATCTTTCAAGTCTTACACTGAGCTGCACGTGTTCACTAACCTACCGGGAGTGCTAAGATCTTTACATTACAAAGTAAAGTTTGTGTTTTCAGAATTTCATCATTGCAATATAAAAGCATTAAGAAAAATAGTGAGGGAAATCAAAGTGACAGTGAGTTTTAGATATTAAAGTTTAGATAATGCATTAGTTGTACAAAACCCTTCATAGGATGATATATATTTGTGATTTTTAAAATCACGTGTACACTCAGAAATCCTAAACATTTGCTGCATATGAATCAGAAAGTGACGCTGCCCATAAACAAAAGGGAAAGAGCCAGTGTACTGTCAAAGCAAACAAACAGTACACCTTATAAATAAAAATAGAGTTTTTAAAAACTTTCAGCTAAACTACAGATGTTATTAGTAACAGGTTAAGTTTTAATTTTAAATACGACTTTTATCTTGACTGCCTCTCTCCCCAATAGAATTGCTGTGAAAGGAGCTCTAAAATCCTCAACTTCACTTTTAAAGGAGAAAGTGAAATTAAAGCATTTTAAAAACGTTCTTTGAAAATAACATCATGAACAAGGTACAGCAGTATGTATTAATTAAATATAGGAACAAATTTCATGCTATATGAGGGAAGATGTTGCTAGTGAGAAGGTGCTTACATGAGCATAAACTTCAAATGTAAATAAACCACTTTACTAGAACTAAAAACATTAAATGTGTTACATCGAAGTAGTAATTACAGGCCCTTCTGCCTCTGGATGAAAATCTTGCCACTGGGCTACCTTTTTCTTTTAGGGGGTATTGGGAGAACAGCTCCATTTTGCTAACTATTGACAACACAAAATTGCAAGCAGAAGTGTTAAGACAAACTGGTGTATACATCATTTATCACCTTACTCTCTGTCACTGAGTAGTATGATACAGTTGATTAACCTACTTTATGCAGCTATTGCAATGCAGGAAAAGTACAATTTTAGCACAAAGCATGATGGAATAAGGATGACACTACAGCTCAACTGAACTCCAAAAATACATACCTGTTAAGTTCATTTGTATATGAAAAAAATGTTCTATTCTAATGTCAAATCATAATCTGAACTCTTATGTTAGAAAACAAAAAACAGATGACTATTAAAAACATTCACATTCCAGGGGGAAAAAAAAAAAAAAAAAGAGAAACACCCCTCTCCTCGCCAAAACTATTCTTAACCTGACCATGGAAGGGAAATTACAGTTCATTATTGAGTTTAAAAAAAAAATACACAACATTTCATCCTAGACTTCTGGTCTAAGGAGCATCTCTCTTGACACATCATCAAAAACCTTTGTTAATATTTCCTAGCATCTCACGATAGCCTATTTGTTTTCTATAAAACTGAAACACAACAGAACAGAGAGCCATTAAAACCATTTTGTTTTATATCCAGTTTGACATTACTTACCTTGATTTTTTTCAGCTTCTTCTACAGAACCAATGTATTTAGTAGCAACGTCCTGAGTATCTAGAGAGGGATCTAATGCATAACCTATAATAAAAAGCAAAAATACCAGTTGTTAGCTAAAATTTTTGCTCTGCATATGTTCTCAGAGACTGATTCTCTTCTTGGTTCTCAGAGGACCTTTGCCCCAATATATCTTCCTCAAAGCCCTATATTTAAGATATCTTCCTAAGCCAAGAAGGACTGAATGAGATATGCTTTGAAGTCCATAAACTCTTCTCCCAGCCTAGCTACTGGATTTACTGCAGAGCATTGCCTGGTGCTCGCTTCCCACTAGAGTCTGAGCATGATGCTTCCAGAGTACTCAAACCTCTTACAAGTTGAAGCAGTCACTGGTCAAGTTATTGAACTCGGCCATGTGCTAAAGTACTGAGTGCTAACCTCAGGAACAGTCCTAAAACTGAACTGTTACAGCAACATATTAATTTTTAAATGTGTATCATTCTGCATGGATACACAACACACATCCAAGAAATGCAGCATGATAATACATATTGTATTAAATAACTGGGATTGTGGTGGGAAGAACACAAGTAGATGGCACAACCTTTAATGTTATAGTAAAGATAAATAATTACATCTAGTTTTTATGGAATAGGTGCACAGAATATTTACCATCACTAATGCCATTTTTTTTTTGAGAGAGAGTGTGCACCCTCGTGGACATATAATGAATTTTAATTAAATATTGGAATGGGACAGTGTCCTTTGAAGACCCAAATAAGACCTCAGAATTCAGATAATTAAATCAAGAAAGTGAAGATGACCAACCAAATCCCCAGATAAATGCTAGAGCAAACACCACCACAGCAGCACTGTCACATGACTTGACATTTTGCTGATCCACTCAGAGAGAACCATGACACTAGAAAAGTCTCTCCATGGATATCCCTGCACCAGCACAATTATTCCCCCTTTCTCTTGGGGAAAGTGCACTGGATCAGCAACACTCCCAGTCTGCTCCCTAACCCACCCTTTTTTTTTTTAAATGCTGAAAGAGTCAATTGTTCTTCAAATGTCTCCAAGAGTCAGCAGAAGAGCAGAGCAACGCAGCAGATCTGCTTTTGGAATCAAGACTTGTGCTTTGGTGCTTTAACTCTGATCTGACCCTACAGAGCACTCTATACCTCCAGGTGGTCTACATGCATAATATAGGAAAGTGAAATATAAATAAATCCCTTTGTGATAAAATATGAAGGTCCATCATGCCTGTGTAATAACTTAGTAAAAATTATTCCAAGTTGTTACACAGATTATCTAAATGTTATACTAACATGTGTTCAACACAATCAAGCGGAACAGACATTGCCAATTAGATTTTACAGGACAACGGCCTGCTGTTACTGAGCCAGTCATCTAATGGGCTCCTCTAAGCCATAAGGTTTCTGTTATTAAAGCAGAGATTCTACTTTCGATACATGTCAAAATCAATGCAGTGGTTTTTGTGTCCTTGAGCTGTATTAATACCATCTCTGGGATTCATTTGCTTAGTAGTGGGAAAGAGGGACAGCAAGCCACTGAATGGAGCAACTGAATCTGTCATGGTATAATCCCCACTCTGAACCATAGCGTCCAAAAGATGGGGTACCAGCATGAATTCCTCTAAGCTCAATTACCAGCTTAGTACTTGTAGCACTGCCACCAACCAGGAATTCCAGTGCCTGGTACACTCTGGTCCCCCCAAAACCTTGCCCGGGGACCCCCTGTCCAGTCCCCCTGGATCTTAACACAAGGAAAGTAAACCCTTTCCCTCACCGTTGCCTCTCCCAGGCTTCCCCTCCCTGGGTTACCCTGGAAGATCACTGTGATTCAAACTCCTTGAATCTTAAAACAGAAAGGAAAATCCACCTCCTCCCCTCCTTCTCTCTCCCCCTCCCAGACGCTCCCTGAGAGAGAAAGTAATCCTAACACAGAGAGAAAATTAACCTCTCTCTCCCCCAATTCCCTGGTGAATCCAGACCCAGTCCCCTGGGGTCTCACCAGAATAAAAAAAACAATCAGGTTCTTAAACAAGAAAAGCTTTTAATTAAAGAAAGAAAAAAAACAGTAAAAATTATCTTTGTAAATTTAAGATGGAACATGTTCCAGGGTCCTTCAGCTATAGACACTGGGAATACCCTCCCAGCCTAAGTATACAAGTACAAAGTAAAATACACATTTGCAAATAAAGAAAACAAACATAAGCCTAACTCGCCTTACCTACCTAGTACTCACTATTCTGGACATACAAGAGACTGTATCAAAGAGATTGGAGAGAAACCTGGTTGCACGTCTGGTCCCTCTGAGCCCCCAGAGTGAACAACCAAACACTAACTGCACACACAAAGACTTCCCTCCCTCAAGATTTGTAAGTATCCTGTCCCCTGATTGGGCCTCTGGTCAGGTGACAGCCAGGCTCACTGAACTTGTTAACTCTTTACAGTCAAAAGAGACATGAAGTACTCCTGTTCTATTAACCCTTAACTATCTGTTTATGACAGAGTCAAATTCAGGCTTCAGTGGGAGCCATGCCTACTTACAAGCAAGTCTGACATTGGTCCAGTATCTTTTCTTATAGAAAAACTTTTCTACTTTATAATGGGAACGGAAAGCGTCCTTTTCTCCTACTGCGTTAGCGTGCTAGGCATTTACATGACCTGCCCTGACTCTCATTTTTCCTTCAGTTGCAATTAAAACTAGAGACATCAAGATTATATGTTGACGTTGATTGGAAAGGACAACTCCACTCCACCTTATATCTGAAAAAAGCTGGGGGTAAAAAAGCACAAACAAGCCTAATGCACATAACAGAACAATTACAGGTAAATAAATCTCTTTAAAGATGCACTCATAGTAGATTAATTCACTCTTGCAGAATGAAACGCCAAGGATGCATATACTGAAATTTTAAACAATCCCAACAGAGTAGGCAATTGAAAGACCTGCCAAAGTGAACTGTACCTTGACAGTGACACTTGAATGCAAGGATAATATACTTCTAATAAAAAAGTGTTAGGTGCACACGCTGATAGACACATTCACTTTCTAATATTCTTGGGCCCTGTAAAAATTACTAGCCAAATCTTATTCCTGCTTGGTGCTGGATCTGAGCAACAGTGCTTAGCGAATGTATGTAAAAGTCTTGCTTGTCCTTCAGACGTTACATGCACAACACTTTCTGAAAAACAAGGCCCTTTAAGGCATCTCAAGTTGTCCAACCAAAAATATGAGGCACCCAAGATCACCAGTCACTTCTGAAAATTTAGTCATCAAACTATATTTATGAAAATAAGTGATTCAGATGTCTAATAACTAGCCACTTAGACCTGGTTCTCTGAAACAACAAGGAGCTACATTGAATAAGTCATATTCACTGTAATATCAAGCTAGTGGAGAAAGCCTTTCCAGGATGGGTATGAGGGCAAGGTGAAAATGTCGGGAAGATGATTGATGAAGTGAGCCTACACCTACATACTGGTTAGTTTGGGGAATTTACATATTGCCAGCATATAAGGCAGGGGTGGGCAAACTTTTTGGCCTGAGGGCCACATCTGGGTATGGAAATTGAATGGCAGGCCATGAATGCTCACAAAATTGAGGCTGTGGATCAGGAGAGGGTGAGGGCTCTGGCTGGAGGTGCTGGCTCAGGGGTGGGGCCAGAAATGAGGAGTTCAGAGTGTGGGAGGGGGCTCCAGGCTGGGGCAGCGGGTTGGGGTGTGAGGGCTCTGGATGAGGGGTTTGGGATGCAGGAGGATGCTCCGGGCTGGGACTGAGGGGTTCGGAGAGCGGGAGTGGGATCAGGGCTGGGGGTGCAGGCCCTGGGCGGCGCTTACCTCAAGCAGCTCCCCGGAAGCAGCAGAATGTCCCCGCTCCTGCTCCTATCCGGGAACTGCGGCCAATGGGAGCTGTGTGGGCAGCGCCTGCAGACGAGGCAGCGCGCAGAGCCCCCTGGCCGCACCTAAACGTGGGAGCTGAAGGAGGGACATTCCATTGCTTCTGGGAGCCGCAGCATGCATGCGTGGAGCAGCCCCCAACCCCGATCCCCGGCTGGAGCGTGGGAGCGGGGCAAGCCCCAGACCCTGCTCCCCAGCGGGAGTTCGATGGCTGCATTCAATCAGCTGGTGGGCCGGATGTTGCCTGCAGGCCGTAGTTTGCCCATTCCTGGTATAAGAAGTATGCCCCTGTCCCTTCCAAGAATGGGGACAGAAAGAATATTGCTTACAGGAAGATAAGTACTTCTCTTAAGAAAAGTAGAATGAAAATATTTTGAGCCACAAAAACTACTTATTTTGTTTGCCAAGCAATATAATAAACAGGGTTTTAGCTGACTGAGTATTAAATTTTAAAGAATCACACATAAAACAAGATTGTAATTCTAAGTATAGTAAATAGATTAAATGGAAGGCACAGAAATCCTTCACCAATTCCCTTTGCTGCCTTTTACAAAACTATTCACCTACAAGGCCCTCTATCTTAAAACACACTTAATTTGCATTTCTAGAGACAAGTCACTGGTTAAACAAATGCCAATTGAACAAAATGGGCCCTAACAGCTGAGGTAGGAGGCCTCTGAAACCTGCAACTTTGAAGCAGGGTTACTTTACAGATTCTTCTAGTATGCTGAAGCAGAATCAGTCAGTAACACTGCTTCCCACCTAGATTTAGAGATAGCTGCACACTTCTGCTCTGCTACTAATCCAATTTACCATGAGAAATTTTTATCTTCCTTTCCCTAAACTGAAAGGCAATATTTCAAGATAAAGTTTTCTATGAACAATAGTACAATGAGACTCTAGCAACATATTTCAAGAATTCTGGGATGTTTTCAAGTAATTCATAACAAACTTGCTGATATGCTGAGACATCACAATTCTCATTTACTGCCCCTCCTAACTGAACCATCTAATGCTTCTGTGCCGGTTCTTCTGATTTACCAAGTGTAGCACAGCTTATTTGCTGCTCCACTTCTGGAACCAACCCCAGAACAAAACAAAGATCCTGTGGACAAGGTTGCCACTAGTTTCTGTTACTCATAAAAATAGGTAGAATCTACACTGCAATACAAGACCTATAGCAAGGGCATGGCTATCCCAAGTCAGCTCATGTGGGCTTGCAGCACTTGGGCTGCGGGACTATAAAACTGCAGTATAGATGTTCGGGTGTGGACTGGAGTTTGGGCTCTGAGTCTCTGCAAGGGGGAATGTCTACACTGCAGTTTTATAGCCCCGCACCTCAAGCCCCGCGAGCCTGAGTCAGCTAACATGGGCTCAGACTCGGGCTGCAGGTATAGACATACCCAATGAGTTTTGCACTTATAAAATAGGACAAGTGGTAGCTGGTGCATATGGAAACAAGCAGCAACAAACCAAAGAGGAAATTGAAAAAGAAAATTTGAAGATACACCTCTACTTTGATATAACATGACCTGATATAACACAAAGTCGGATATAATGCGGTAAAGCAGCGCTCCCGGGAGGGCGGGGCTGCGCACCCCAGTGGATCAAAGCAAGTTTGATATAACGCGGTTTCATCTATAATGCGATAAGATTTTTTGGCTCCCGCATACAGCATTATATCGAGGTAGAAATGTATACACATTAAATAGTAATTTCTGACATTTGAAAGAATTACTTAAAATTTGATACTTTATCCTCACGATTTTCTGGGTAAACATGGCTCCCACTGACTCTAGTTTTCATAATTTAAACCTTGATGTCCCAGTCCTGCAATTGATAGCACACAAGCAGATTGCTGCATGGGGCTCAGCATGTGGGCAGACTGTTGTGCCATGCAATCAATTGCAGGATCATGGCCTTCATAACACAGTTTAATTTAGAAAGCAATCTGCATACGCAGATCTTTTAAAACAGCGGTGGACTGAGTATTCTATGTTATTAAATAATTTGTGTGGAAATTTCAGAACCTACCTGGTGGATAACTTATGCTCTTCAAACTCTCATACTTCAGCAGAAAGAGGTCATGTCTATAGTACCACTTACATTGACAATACTTATGTTGCTTGGGGTGTGAATACTCCACCCCCCTGTGCAACGTAAGTTACACCAGCATAAGCACTACCGTGCACAGCACTACGTCGGTGGAAGAGCTTCTCCTGCTGACACAGCTACCGCTGCTCACTGGGGGGTTGATTACTTATGTCGACAGGACAGCTCTCTCCCATCAGCATAAAGCAGCTACACAAGAGATCTCAGAGCAGTACAGCTGCATCACTACAGGAGCGCCACTGGAAGCTCTCTAGTGTTGACATCGCCATAAGCATACCAAATTAAACTGTATATTTTAAAAACTGATACATTATAAACAAATATTAAGTGAAAAAATAAAAGCCTTGTATGCTGAAATGTACAAGAAAACTTGTTAAAATGTCATTTAAATACACAGCATATACTTTGCACCTGAAAAAGCTCAGAAATCCACTTGCTTTTACATACTGTACATTTTCTATGGCACTGTTTCAATCTGAAGAACAAGAGCAAAACGAGCTTTATGCCTTTTCACAATGTAGCTTTTGAAAGCTAAAAAAAGGTCTTTGAGATGAATTAACTGGTTACTATGGCAATTGCCCATATGGATCTACATGCATAAGGAGATGAGTGCCTTTAGCAAGAGCTCAAAGCTTCTAGCAAGCCTCCTCGGAGTCCATACACTCTCATGCTGCTGAGACAGAAAACCTTAAAAAAGGGTGTTGGCACCAACCACCCGTCCACTTCCTTCCATTAACTCAGAAATCATGAACAAAATACTGAAGAAGTGGGGAAGGTGGGTGGGAAGTGTGGATCCATATATGCAACCATCATGAAGAACCAGTTGCTATGGTAAGTAGCTTTTTTAACTTTCAGATAGCTACACCGTGCTAGAATCATAAGCCTATTGTGGGTAGGTTCTGTCACAATTTTTTGCCAATTTGTTAAAATGTGAAATTGTAATTTCTATCTTCTACATAACCACAACTAATGAAGGGTTTAATTAAAGTGGTTCAGAAGAAGGTCTTGAATTTGATTAACATTTCAGAGGGAATAACTGAATAACATTTCCAAAATAAATGCCATGATCTATAACTGTGCAGATTCTCATTTAATATTGTTTTGTAAGTCTGTTAAAGGCCCAGCCACACATTTGAGAGTGTAAGACAGAGATCAGCCTCAAGGGTTAAATATAAGGAGTTGCACGTCTTACCATAAGTTGCAAACGTTCTTCTTTGTTGTTCAAACATGAAATCATTGATGTGTGTTGGTTCTGCATACCCAGAAAGCATATTCCTAGGTGCAGCCATCTGCTGAGTCCTAAACGGGTTTTCTGGACCAAACTGCATCAACAAAATTAAAAGTATTTAAAAGGTTGTACACTATTCTAGAAGCAAGAATTAGTTTCTTGCTAAGTATTTTGTGATCATCTATAACGTTCTATAGCGCACGAACTGTGCGACTTTCAAGAAGGGCAGTATATAGTGGCTTTAGCTTACTTTCCCTTTATGGCTACTGTAACTGAATATATGTCAGAATAATATTTGTACATTATATTATATACCAATTAGAATAGGAGTTTCTTTATGCATTAAATAATTTTCTTGGTGGAGCTTCTTGCCCACAGCACTGTTGGCAAGGACAATTCAATAATAAAAAAAATTTACTCCACACGCAAAACCTCCCATTAAATAGGTAAACAATGCAAACGTACAGAAGAAAACAGGAAAGGGGGAAGGGGAAGCTAAAACCACATAGTATTATCCTTTTTGAAAAAGTCAAGCCCTAGAGAACTCTTGTACCAATATAGAAATTACCTTGTAAAATCTTTATCACTCAAAGAAAAAATGTGATATCATCAGCAGCATCAGCTGCACAACTACAGAATATAGACAATTCATACACAAATGAACACTTGTTTTCTAAAGAAAGTGCAGTACTGTACAATTTCATATTTGTATATTGGTTAAGTGAAGTATCCACATGGTTCACAGAGAGTTGCATAGGAGAGTTTACAGAACTGGATATAGTATATAGTTACAGCAAAGTGATGAGTTGGGATGGAAGAGCTGAAATGCAAGAGCAGAAGTTTCTTTAGACCTGCATGGCAGATCTTGACTTGTATATTCTGCCCTATCTGAATGGATTTCCATGCAAGTCAACAGGCTCTCTCAAAATATGGAGAACAGAATATTAGAGTTGAGCACCACTGTGTGGAGCACAAAGGAGGAGAATTTAGCCTCTGTCAGAGTAAAAATAACTACCAGCATTGATAAGCAATGACACATGAATGTTTGCATAATAGTACATGTGTTTATCACACACTATCATCACACACTTGAGCAGGTCTGACATTCCATCCAGGAGTGTTGTGGCCAATAAACAAGCCCATTCTGGACTGGGCAAACAGAATGAAGCGCAGGTAAGGCTCATCTAGATACTTACATATGAGTGCAGATTAAGTATTCCCCATACCTGGCAAGAGCACCAGTACTGAAATAGTGCAGAGCTGTCTCCCAATACTGTAACATGTCATGCTCACAGCACATGGATGTTCTCTTCCCATGTTATTCACTCCTCCCCAATTCCCAAGGAGAAATTAGAAACTGAATATTTTATCTGTATTTACCAAAGCAATCTCTCAAGCATTTTTTAAATGTAAAATTGACGACCACAAGTAAGGTTTACTATGTTATTAGTTGATTCAACTAGAAACTCTATGGTTGTAACATTTAAGACACTAAACTATCATATCTTACAGAGGCTGCATATTCTTGCCTCAAAACAGATGATAAACCCTTTTTGATTCTGCTTCTTTTTATCTCGGAAAACTCAAACTGTACTACTTATTGGCCATACATACCAAAATTGGCTCAAGCTTTGCAAAAAAAATAACTGCCGGCTCTGAGCAGCTGTGATTTCAAGACTATGACAGCTGCATGCATTAAAGCTAAGTATATTACCTTTTACACATGTTGCTTATTCCCAAAGGTGTTTTCCTGTGCTGAATACCAATCTCAAGATAAAATTGTTTTTAAATGTAATAATTTGACACATTTTAGAGTGCACATAATAGAATTAACCAAGCCTCCTCTTTCTTGAAAAAAGTTTCCTATTCTCTCCCATCTTAAAACCTATTTTTTCTATTTTTTTCTTATGAATTTCAAAAGGAGAGAGAATCATTTAATCCATTAGATTTTTTTTGTATACTCAATTTCCAGTCATATGCCAATAAAAGCCTTTAGTGCAGAATTCAAGTACGGATCAACAGAACTATTTCTGATTCTGTACTTGCTTGCCCATACCAAATCAGGCCATGAAACCAGTTTGTATGTTATATTGTCTCCAGCAATACCTAACACCTGATGCTTCACTTAAAAGAAAAAACACTCATAACTCACCAGCCAATTCCATAATAATTACATAGGAAGATACAAAAATTTCTTTCCTAACCCTTGGCAATGAGATTTTAAACACTGAAGCATAAGATTTGATTACCCTTATCTTGAATATTACTAGTCATAAAAGTATCCTGTCCTTTGAAGAAGAAAAAAATATTATGGCTACATCCTGATCAGATTCAGAGATGTGTTTCATATATGCAGCACCAAATATACTCAACAGGATTTACGCATGCTGAATGCTGCCCAGGATCAGCTCCTTAGGCTTGATCTCCTGTGGCAGTGGATTCCCCACGTCGACAACATGCTGTGTAAAGAACTGTACTGGTTCTCAGTTTACTCCCCTATAATGCTCTTAGTCTCATCACGAGATAGAAGTTAACAATGAATGATTAAATTTTCACTGTGATATTCCATTTTACATTCCCAGTCTTTCTAAAATTTCTTGTTAGATGCCTATAGCACCATTCTGTCTATAATTACAACTTCTGGCAACTGCTCACTGATTAACATTATGAGTAGACATCAAAAGAACTGAGACGACAGGACACTTCAGGATGTTCAACCAGGTAATCTCCTGTACTGGCTTCTTAACAGCACAATGCTCCACATTATTTGATTTCCACCTTTCCTACTCTATATACTCTATAGCAGGGATTGGCAACCTTTGGCATGCAGCCCACAGGGTTAGGACCCGAGCAGGCCAGGCTGGTTTGTTTACCTGCAGCATTCGCAGGTTCAGCCAATCATGGCTCCCACTGGCTGCAATTTGCTACTCCAGGCCAATGGAGGGTGCGGGAAGCGGCACAGGCCAAGGGATGTGCTAGCTGCCGCTTCCTGCAGCCCCCATTGGCCTGGAGCAGTGAACCGTGGCCAGTGGGAGCCGCGATAGGCCAAACCTGCAGACGCGGCAGGTAAACAAACCGGCCCGGCATTGCCAGGGTGCTCACCCTGGCGGGCCGCAGGCCAAAGGTTGCTGATCCCTCCTCTATAGTTCGATAGAGAAGAGCTCTTACAATTCTTCTCTTAAAATAGCTTTAAAATAGTTTAAAAAATTATATTATAAATGTACGTGACATTCTCAGGGTACCTGTTTGTGTTATGTGGCGTCTTTCACAGTTCACCCAAGTTCTTATCTTTACTTTAAAAGTCCAGAAGCTTGAGGCATCCCTGAATTGAGGGAGAACTTGAGGAACTCTATATTTATATTTGAAGAGGACAGGCATTGCAATGTCTGAATTTCACATTAGAACAACTTTAACATGACACATTCCTTTTAAGCCATATACTTTTCTCAGTGGAATGCCAATTAATTTGGAAGACTAACATTTCTGGTTTTAATAAAAATCTTCTTACCTCTGGTGCAAACATGGTGTCGTAAGTGGGATTGTACTGAACTTCCTTGATTGCAGGATCAAGGTGGACTCCCGTCTCTACATCTTCCTGAAATACAACAAAAGTGCTACTGAAATGTAAAAAAACCTTCTCATATATAGCTAATCTAAAATACCAGATGCTAATTTGACTGTATGGGGCACAGTATGCTTTTTAAATTATACCTATATAATTTTGCTTTTAGTTATGAAGAAAAAAATTAGGAAAAGCTTGGTAAGAATTCTCATTCATCAGTTAGAAGAACAAAACTTTGACAAGTTTTTAATTAAGGCTCAAGTTTACCCATATAGTTGTAAGTGCAATTAAAAAAAAAAAACACACTCAATTTTCTAACATCTGCCCCCATATACCCATTAGCCTATTGGAGAAAAAGCAAAGTACCTTGGGAAAAACCAAAACAGCAGGATCTTGGGAAATTTTTTAGAAGGTATTTCTGTAGATACAGGGTTATTAGGAATTTCCTCCATCTATTAATTCTCTTTCACACACACAGCTTATAAACAGAACCCTATGCAAACTTTCCTCCCTCCCTGATGCAGATGTCTTTGTAAAGATGCCAGGTACCAAGAATCTCTGTTAGTCACTATGTTCCCCTATTTTTCCTTCACAGCTGCCAAGATTTTATGAAGTGACCAGTGATTTTGGTGCATAACTCTACATATACTTTAAAGTGGCCCAATTTTCATCCAGTGCTAAACATCCATCTCTGAAAATCTGACATCTCAGTTGGGCTTCCACATATTGGGGCATTAAAATCATGTATCACTTTTGAAAATCTTGGCCTCCATCCTCAACTCCACTTTGTATCATCCCTCCAAAGTCAGTCAACATTGCTTTTGAGCCAACTGGCTGGCTAAAGAGAGATTTTTTCACTCCCTCACATGGATGAAGTTATTCTATTTTATAGAGGTACTTATACCACCCTCCTCAGTGATACTACCTGAGCACCTTCCAGTAATGCATCAAGCAACACACTTAGCATATTTCACATGTGGCTCATTCATCATCCTCTCCTCAGGGGAAATACGTGTATGCGGTGTAGTGTTTTGTTAGATTTAATTTGTATGCTTACATTAAAAACATAGCAATATGCACATATATAAGAAGGGAAGATAAAAATAGTATGTGTTGAACTGGGATCAGAAGGTGGAGACGTTTATGATAGCCCTTGATCCCTGCGAGTTCGTTCCACAATCTGGGACCTGCCTCCTCCTGCCCCCAACTCTGTCTTCCTGCACAGAAAAGCTTTCCCTTATTCTCCACTATGCCTGAGAAATAAAGTCATTAACTGTGGTCCACATCCTGGAACTCTGGATGATCTTTTGTGTGTTCTGGACTCGGGACACTGAGCAAGCAGTGTTGCACTCAGACTGACTGACCGACCTCATTCCTTTAATCACATGACCTTCCCAATTCACTGGCCCTGGATGACAACAGCTACCGGTAAATTTGCAAGCCTGAGTTTTATATTCCATGCTCTTGACTAGGAACTGTATAATGGACACTAATCCATTCATTCAGCCACACACAAAGATACAAACAAAGCAACTACAATAGAACTATACCAAAACAATTCTCTGAATGGTATTACTTACTCGCACGTAAGATTGGGTTTTCCCTCTTACAGTTCCATGACCTAAAGAAGTTTCTGAAAATCTTCTCAAATCATACCAAACAAACAGTTTATGTTGAGAGACCAACAAGCATCCCATCTCATTATTGCTTAGATGAAGATTAGGATCATTTATGTTATTTCTAAGGAAAAATAAACTGATCAGACAAGATTTTGACAGTTGTCTGACATTTGCAGACTTGTATTTACTTGATATTAAGCTGCCAGTTGCTTGCTATTCTTTAAATTGTAAGAGTCAAAGAAGACTAGCTTTATAAAATGCCAAGAATTCTTCAGTTCTATTATTTTTATCTCCTTTCTTCTACCTGTTAAGTTCTTCTCTCAGCAACAGAATGGCACACAATAGATGACAGACTGTGATATGAAAGACAATCCTAGGGATGACTATAGCAATTTTGGTTCCACTTTACTGTTTGCTGAAGAATGCTGAGTCATTTGGAAGTCATACAATAAATTCATTTCCATACCATGACATGTACATTCTTTGGATGTGAAAACTGCTGGTCCTTGAAATTGAAGCACATTCATTATAGTTCCACATTCCAAGATCTCCAGCTTTATTCATCATTTCATCAAGCAAACTATACTTGTGCACCAAGTGATAATCAGCGAGTACACTATTGAAGTGTGCCTGGTTTTCTCTCCTTTAATCCATTTCACTTTTAGCTACCCATAAAGAAATTTGAAAATGTGTCCATAACTCCTCTTTATTTCCTTCTAGTGGTCTATTGCAAGTGAGATCTAGATCACATTAGCACATACATGCTTGGTACAGCAGAAGTATGCTCTTGGTAAAGTATATTCTGAAATTTATAACATGTGACTCTTGTGTTAGTTCTATGCTACACAATGCAAAGTTATATCATTTGGCATTTTGTCAACATATTGTCCTCTATATGCTTTAATCTTCACAACACCACTATGAGACTAGCAAGCAACAGGGGCATGAAGGGTTAGTCAGACTAAGACCGCCAACAATGCTTCCTCTGTCAGACTTTCTACAGGCTATTGTAGTAAGAGGAGGCCCTGAGATATAAACCTTGGTATCAGAGGCCCGGTAGGAGGCCTAAGGCCTGAACTAAAGTAATAGTCAAGACTCTGCTAACATAAAGCAAAGTTAAGCTGTGAGCCAGAGGCAGGTCCTGCTCACAGAAGCTGGCAAGGAAAGGGCTGATGCTGCAGAAAGAGACATACCTAAAAGGTACCGGACACCAGATATCAGAACATTTGCATGCTTGTACACTCCACACAGATAACAGGGAACAAGCTGATCCATCCCAATGACAGCGCCAAAAGAGTAATATGATGGATAGAGTTGTTTTGTTCGAACCAACACGTACAGGGTGAGAGGTGGCATCTTACTACGTAGAAGGGTTGCACCTCAATACATCAGGAGTGATGTGTAACTTGTTTGTACCTTTGTATAAGAATGCAGGGAATCTCTGCGGGCAGCCCAGAGCCCTATGAATCCTTGCCACAGCTGGGATTTAAAGAGCTCTGGGCTCCCCGCTGCTGCGGGCAGCTCAGAGCCTTTTGAATCCCAGCGCCGGCTGAGATTTAAAGGGCTCTGGGCTCCCTGCTGCTGTGGGCAGCCCAGAGCCCTTTGATTCCCAGTCGTGGGCCGCACAGTGAGCCTCCGCGGGCCGCATGCAGCCCGTGGGCTGTATGTTGTGCAGGCCTGCCCTATCCCATGGGTCACAAACTTAACAGCCCAGCAAGAAATATTAAGTGACATTCTTGTTCAATGAATTTAAACATTTCCTGCTGAGATTTATATGGTATTTGCAGTGAAGTCCAACACAATACGGATTTGACAATGCGAGTTCTGAAGCACTTTAAGTGTTTTGCTAGATTGGGCTAACCACATGAACAGTCCTACTGACTTCACTGGGGCTACTCATCTGCTGACCCTTAAGCACGTGCTTAAATGCTTTGGTGAATTAGGCTAGCGTGCTCTGCACCTTGCAAGATAAAGCCCTAGGTCTCCACTGTTCACAGGATATTCTACGCTCCATAAACCCAGAATAGTTTTAAATGTTGTATTTAAAAAACATTAAGTAAAGTCCTCCTCACATAAACAGTCCCTTAAAATGACTATTGAAGCTTAGCATAGCCCCACAACATATGCTTAGCAGTTTTCTAGCTCATTAAGGAGGGCTGGGATGGAACGATACTGAAAGTAAAAGCGGAACAAATATGGTCAAAACCTCAGACCTAAGAAACTAATTTTTTTCTAGATGGACAAGGATTATATTTTAAACACAGAATAGATTAAAATTATTGAAATGTGAACATTCATGTCAACTGCATAGATACATTCAAAATGGGATCAGTTTCTACAGTATTATTTTAATACACCTGGACTCCTCCTGAGGGTCGAAATGACAGTCTGGACCTCTACATTGAATGCTTCCACTGACGTGCACAGGCAGAAATTGTGGAAAAACAACATCGTTTGCCTCATAACCTAAGTCGTGCAGAACGCAATGCCATCCACAGCCTCAGAAACCACCCTGACATTATCATCAAAGAGGCTGATAAAGGAGGTGCTGTTGTCATCATGAACAGATCTGACTACCAAAAGGAGGCTGCCAGACAATTCTCCAACACCAAATTCTACAGGCCACTTCCCTCAGATCCCACTGAGGAATACACTAAGAAACTGCAACATCTTCTCAGGACACTCCCTACACTAACACCGGAACAAATCAACATACCCTTAGAGCCCCGACCAGGGTTATTCTATCTACTACCCAAGATCCACAAACCCGGAAATCCTGGACACCCCATCATCTCGGGCATTGGCACTCTCACTGAAGGACTGTCTGGATATGTGGACTCTCTACTCAGACCCTATGCCACCAGCACTCCCAGCTATCTCCGTGACACCACTGATTTCCTGAGGAAACTACAATGCATTGGTGACCTTCCAGAAAACACCATCCTAGCCACCATGGATGTAGAGGCTCTCTACACAAACATCCCACACATAGATGGAATACAAGCTGTCAGGAATAGTATCCCTGATGATGCCACAGCACAACTGGCTGCTGAGCTCTGTGTCTTTATCCTCACACACAAGTATTTCAAATTTGATGACCATATATATCTCCAGATCAGTGGCACCGCTATGGGCACCCACATGGCCCCAAAATAAGCCAATATTTTTATGGCCGACCTGGAACAACGCTTCCTCAGCTCTCGTCCACTCACGCCCCTTCTCTACCTACGCTACATTGATGACATCTTCATCATCTGGACCCATGGGAAGGAGTCTCTGGAAAAATTCCACCACGATTTCAACAGCTTCCACCCCACCATCAACCTCAGCCTGGACCAGTCTACACAGGAGGTCCACTTCCTAGACACCACGGTGCAAATAAGTGATGGTCACATTACCACCAACCTATACCGAAAACCTACGGACCGCTACGCCTACCTTCATGCCTCCAGCTTCCATCCCGGGCACATCACACGATCCATTGTCTAAAGTCAAGCACTGAGGTACAACCGCATCTGCTCTAACCCCTCAGACAGAGACCAACACCTACAAAATCTCCACCAAGCATTCTCAAAACTACAATACTCACACGAGGAAATAAGGAAACAGATCAACAGAGCCAGATGTGTACCCAGAAGCCTCCTACTGCAAGACAAACCCAAGAAAGAAACCAACAGGACTCCACTGGCCATCACATACAGTCCCCAGCTAAAACCTCTCCAACGCATCATCAGGGATCGACAACCCACACTTTCACAGGCCTTGGGTGGCAGGCCAGTCCTTGCCCACAGGCAACCTGCCAACCTGAAATATATTCTCACCAGCAACTGCACACTGCACCATAGTAACTCCAGCTCAGGAACCAATCCATGCAACAAACCTCGATGCCAACTCTGCCCACATATCTACACTAGCGACACCATCACAGGACCTAACCAGATCAGCCACACCATCACCGGTTCATTCACCTGCACCTCCACCCATGTAATATATGCCATCATATGCCAGCAATGCCCCTCTGCTATGTACATCGGCCAAACTGGACAGTCGCTACGAAAAAGGATAAATGGACACAAATCAGATATTAGAAATGGCAATATACAAAAACCTGTAGGAGAACACTTCAACCTCCCTGGCCACACTATAGCAGACGTTAAGGTGGTCATCCTGCAGCAAAAAAAACTTCAGGACCAGACTTCAAAGAGAAACTGCTGAGCTTCAGTTCATCTGCAAATTTGACACCATCAGCTCAGGATTAAACAAAGACTGTGAATGGCTTGCCAATTACAAAACCAGTTTCTCCTCCCTTGGTTTTCACACCTCAGCTGCTAGAACAGGGCCTCATCCTCCCTGATTGAACTACCTCATTATCTCTAGCTTGCCTGCATATATATATATATATATATACACACCTGCCCCTGGAAATTTCCACTACATGCATCTGATGAAGTGGGTATTCACCCATGAAAGCTCATGCTCCAAAACGTCTGTTAGTCTATAAGGTGCCACAGGATTCTTTGCTGCTTTTAATGCCTACGTGCATCCAAGTCTCATGTTCTTATTTTGAAGCAATGCTCTCTGTGCACCTGAAAAATCCCAAAAACCTTACTGATTGCACCAGAAAAAACAGACCTTAAATTTCTGAAATACACTACAAGGAATCCTTTTGTTGGGATTCAGTTCTTCCTGATACTAATGTTGCACTAACAGCATGGACTTAGGAACTACCATACTGAAGCAGATCCAACATTTATTTAGTCCAGTATCCTGCCTCTGACTGTAGTTAGCACTACAGAGAAAGATACAGGATAATATTCTCCCTACATTAAATCTTACTTTAATCTCCACTAGTTAGAAGTTGTCTTAAAACCTGAAGCATCAGGTTTACTATCCCTCCCAAAACTGAATTCTTGAATTCACCAGTTTCCTGGGGCACTGATGTCCAGTCTAATTACATGCTGTATGTAAAATATTTCCTTTTATCAATTTGAATACTCTGACGAAGCCATGTGTTAAGAATATTTGAAACTAAAAAGCATACTATTGCAGCCACTATCTACACCAGCTAGTGCAGCTGTTGTGTGTCAGCAGGACAGAACCTTCTTGACTTTCTCCAACACAGTAATGCCAGAATCATTGTACCATAAGCTCAAGACCCATTTCGTTCTATTTTGCAGATAAAACTGCTCAGATTTGGTTAGAACTGTCTGCCTCCATGGGATAAGAATGTGCGCTAAAGGAAACAATGCCAAGTCTTCTCTGCTTGAGGTTAAGCCAGGATCAATCCGTGATCATTTTGGAAGCACTTTGGCCATCAATTTGTGATTAAAACCTACATCCTTCCTGGATAGTGAACGCATGCAGAAAAGTACAAATTATCAATACCTCCTTGAAAGAGGGAGGTATCTCTTTCACTGAAAGCAGCATAAGTACATCCTGCACTTAAAAAATATTACTGCTTGTTACTGAATCTTTCCAGCTATCGTGCCATTTTAAGTCTTGCACTGTCAGTTAAGATTACTGAAAAGGTTGTGGCGAGATAACTCAAACACTGTTTAGTAGCCTCAGTTTTTTTCTACACTAGTTGCCAACCTGGGTATAGCAGAGACAGCTCTGGTGGTATCGGGAGACAATCTCCTCCTGATAATAGATGAAGAACAGGCATCTATCCTGATCTCATTACATCCGTGATCCGTCTTTGATACAGTTCACCATAATTGGATGGTGATTTTTTTGCAAACCATAGCATGGGTGAACAGGCCTATTTGAGTGGCACTTTGATGGGCACTCTCAGAAGGACACTTGCATCTTCTCCATGTGAGTACTCTCCTGGGGGGTTCTGCAATGTTCCAAGTTGTCATTCCTTTTGTTTAATGCATACATGAGGTTATCAGGAGTTTTACATGGACCAGAAGGTCTTCAGTATTCTGAAGGCACTCAGCTTTATATCTCCATCAGCACGGCTGGAACTGCTGATGGCATTCCTCGGTCTGGAAAAGGTTGAGGCACGCACAAGGGCAAGATGGCTAAGACTTAGTCCAGACAAGGCAAAAGGGATGTTGGTTGGTTGTAGGAAGCAAGCTGGAAGAAGTGACAAGGGTAATTTTGATGTATTAAATTGAGGGTGTGCATCTACCTTTTGTTACCTGGGTTCATAAACTTGGGATCTGGTGAGGACTGTATAGGATGTGTGTGTGTTAGTTTCTTATATTTGTGTTGTCACTTGAGTTTGATTTTGGGGTAACTAATGAGTCTGTTTAGTTGCTAGTATATTTTAAAGAGACTGTCAAGGGTTACCAGAGCACAGTGGAGACACTTACATAGTAGAGTAGTAAAATCTAAATAAATACAATAGCTTGCCTGCCAAATAACAGAGACCCATCTTCTTTTTTGCATTTAGCACAAAATTATACTCACTACTAAATATGATGTTTTGGGATAGGTGAGTAAAATTTCATTTTTTCCATCATTATCAACAACAAGAGGAGGACTGGGGCACAAGTCGCTGCCATGAAAACACTTTTTAAAGATAATATGAAGGGAATGCATTTCTCATAGGTCTCTAAATATTGACTCTTACAGAAAATGTCTTTTCCTGCAAGTGTTAAAAAAGCCACATCCTCTGTAATAGTGATAATGCAGTAGCCTCCAACCAGCAGAAAATGGTCCACCAGTACATCAGTGGTTCAGGCTTTTAAGATAGGCACTCTAGGCATCACCTTTAAATTTATGTAAGGCTCTGCTGGGCCTCAATGCATTGTCACTGCTACTTGTTATTTATCATTCATATTCAAAGCACTTTACAGATGTTAATTAATACTCCTGTCAAACTGCACACTAACATCACAGAGAGATTAGAAACTCTAAGACTGGAGTGTGGTGGTGCTCAAGCATCATAGGATGTACAGGAAAGTGTCAGATGGGCAGCTGTGATAGCACATCCATCTTTAATTTGAGGCAGTGAAATGAAAAAAAAAAAATCCATTCATCTATTTGGCACTATGAAGTACAATGCATTCAGTGGAGCATGTGCTTGTGACGGTGCTACTATGGCACCAACTTCTGCAGAATTTATGGTTTCATTTAAAACTGAATTGTTTCTAACCTTCTGTATTTTAAGGTTCCGAAGATAACTTTCTAAAAGCGAACTAATGCAGTCTTGTCTTTCTGAGCTTACAAAATGAAATCATGCTGCCCATAGCTTAGCCAACTAGTACTAGAGCAAAATGTATAAAGCACTGGTCAGCCTTCACTGTGGCTATTCACAGCACTGTAGGCAGCAGTTAGTGTGTCAAGAATTATGTCAATTTCATTCTACTGCTACCTGTGAAAGCTATAGTGAAAATACTAAAGATAATAGGGATACACCAAAACAAAAACACACACAAAAAGTGTAAAGATTAAACAGCAGGGGCCAGTATCAAATTAAGATTTTCAATCATAAAGTCAGTCCTCTAAATCAGGGCTTGAAGCAATTAGGGAAGAGAATAAGATGCCTACAATTTGAAGCATGAATACAAAACGTGTGTGGGGGAAGAGAGCAGAGAGGACAGCATCCCAAAAGTCTGTGCGTCATACTCTAGTGTTAATCACCCCTCCGCCCCTAAAAGCCTGGGGAGCATAGAGTGGTGAGCTGAGTAGTGGGTTGAAGATACCTGTTAGCCAAACCAAGGAAGCCCGAGTGCACCACAGAAGGACGGAGGGGGGGGTCCGGAACAGCATCATCTCATTAATCCCAAACACCCTTCCCTTGCCCAGCTGCGGAGACCTCGATAAACACTCGAATATCACACCTTGGCCTAGCGGATTCTCCTCTCCTCTCCTCACCTTTCCCCCAGTATTCCTTATGCACATTTCTTATCTTAGGCGCCTTCTCCCTTTGCTGACTAGAGATCTGATTGTTTCACGACCTAATCTAGAAGAGCAACTACAAGGTGCAAGATTTCAACCTGGTTAAATCGGTGCAGTAGCCGAAGAGAGCTGCCAGCTGAGAGAAAGAGCCAATTCTATGCACCTGCAATGCAATGGGCAGCCACCGACTCTGCATCCCCTACCAGCCCCGACTACCTTTCCAGCACCCAGGGCCCGCGGCAGGCAGCCCGAGTCCCCACCCCAACCCCAGATGAGAGCGCCCAGACAGCAGGAGGCCTCCTGTGAAACGACCAAGCGAGACACACGGAAAGGGGCAACCCTCCCCGGGCAGCTGCCCCCTGCCTGGCACAGGCCCATCAGCGCTACCCAGGGGCGGGAAGGGAACTTCCCGTCCCAGCCCAGGCCGGAGGGAAGGGGATTCCCCTGCCGTCTTGCAGCCCAACGCCCGGGGCGGCACCTACCTTCACAGCCACCTCCGGGGCCGAGTCCACCGCCAAGGCCTGCGGGACAGGGGGCGGTGAAGCGAGATGCAGCACCGCGTCCTGGCTGGCTACCAGCGCCGAGCGGCGGGAGCTTCCCTCAGTGTCCGAGCCCGAGTCGGAGCCAGAGTCGGAGACACCGTAGGACGCGAGCGCGGCGATAGCAGCCGACATCTTACCAAGGAGGAACCACGGGAGCAGTGACCCGGAACAAACCGGTCCTGTCAGTTACATAATCCGCTCCTAGATTTATTTGTTTTTGCGACTGAATGAAAATTACTCGGATTCGATTTAGAAAAAAATAAAAATTATTATTTATAATTTTCTGCGTCTCTAACGAAACTTTTTGGGAAGCAGAATTCCGCTCCCGTGAAGCTGAAGGAGGGTTTGCTCTTTCAGGACTCACAACAAGGACTACAAATCCCATCGTGCAACGCGCCAGAGCCGGGCAGGTCGGATTTGTAGTGTCTGTAGGGTCAAAACACGATTCGGTTTTGCTGAAAAGGAAACCGCTGTTTCTCCCACTTTCAGCAGAATGACTGCCTCTCTGACAAGTGACAAAGAATAAATATAGCAATAAATGCCTCAAAGAAAGCACTCCATAACAAGCAAACAAAAAACCCACAACCAAAAAGAGAATGTCACTAAAACTAATGACCCCAGTGTGACACACCCAATCATCCATGGAAAGTACTGTGGGGTAGACAGAAGCATAAAATCCTCTAACAGATACTGATTTTCCAAACGTACTATTTCCACGTTATCCATAGCTCAAATTTGTGATGAAATCATTTTAAAATGAAACTTGAATGGCGGTTTTCGATGTTTAGGGGAATATTTTACATTTATCTGTAAATTTATATATACACAATATTCCCATAATATGAACTCTACACTTCTTCCCCTTATTCCATTGCAGCCAGGGAACTGGACAACACCATTTGTCTAATTTTAACCTCCAGCCACTGGATTTCATTCAGTCTAGCAGAGAAACGTATAAAAGGATCCAAGGCTGGACACTGAAGCTAGACAAATTAAGATTCGAAATAAGGTATAGTTTTAATGGTGAGAGTCATTAACCATTGGAAACATTTACCAAGGGTTGTGGTGGGGTCTCCAACACTGACAATTTTAAAATCAAGAATAGATGTTTTTTCTAAAAGATCCGCTGTAGGAATTGTTTCGAGGAAGTTTATGGCCTGTGTTATACAGGTCAGACCAGATGATCAATTGTCCCTTCTGTTCTTGGAATCTATTAATCATCTGGGGTTGGTTGGGTTCTTCTGCAACTCTCTGCCATCTTCTGTCCAAGGCAGCACTAAAGTCCATCTGCTTGTCTTTGATACAATCTAGTCATCACTTCCTTAGTTTTAATTTGAACTATATGCAATAGACAATATGTGCACTATCAGGTCTTCTTAAACACATGGATTTCACAGTAGTTTGAATTAACCTTCCCAACCTCCATCCTCTGTGAGATAAGTAACTTTAACAGCCCTGTTTCATACATGGGGAAATTGAGGCATACATATATTCAGGGACTTACTCCATGCAGTGCCAGGTCCTCAAACAGAAACCTTACACCTGCCAGGGCCAGCTCCACGCACCAGCTAAGGAAGCAGGTGCCTGGAGTGGCCAATGAAAGGGGGCAGCAGTGGGCCCGTTGTTGGGGCAGCCCAATCAGTCCAGTCTTTGGCAGCAATTCCGTGGTCAGTTCTTCACTCCCTGTTTTCCTCTTTGGCGGCACTTTGGCAGCAGCTCAATCAGATTATTCTGTTTCTTTTTCCCCCCCCACTGCTTGGAGAGGAAAAAAAGCTGGAGCTGGCCCTGACACCCGCGTACCAACCAGTGGAACACGCTATGCAAAAGACAGTAGGAGAACGCGAAGCACCCCTTTCTCTGAAACAGCCCCGCCCACTCCCTTTGTAGCTGCCAGCAGCCCCGCCCACTCCCATTCTAGCTCCTCCTCTCCCATTCCCATTGGCTGCCAGGAGCCGGCTTTAGAATACGTCACAATACCCGCGGCCCCTCCCCCTGCCCGAGTAAGTGAGAGAGAGAACTGGACTATACCACCTGCCATATTGAGGGGGTGTGTGTAGAAATGGGGGTTCCCTGATCCTCAACGGCACGGGTGCGAGGGGGAGGCACCCACTTAGTACCTGGGGGAAGCGGCGACGGGCGGTTAGGCGTTGGGTAAACAGCCCCCGCGTGCTTGAGCGGGAGTCCGGGCCGGGGGAGAAGCCCCTCCTCCCACGCGCACACACGCGCCGCTCTGTGTCTATTGTGAAGCCTTTGGGGAGCTCCGCGCCGCCGCCCCCACCAGCTCGCTCCGGGTTCGGGTCCTCCCCCTCCACAACGATTCTCTCCAGCGGGGAGAGGAGCTTGGAAGGAGCCGTTTGAACTTCGGATTCGTACAGACCAGGGGGCAGCGCGAGCTTCTGGGGCGCTGAGAGGGCGGGGCTGGTCGGCGGCATGAAGGTGTGAGAGGAGCAGCGCACGGACCGGAGAGAGTAAGTGCCCGGCAGCCTGCACCGCCTCTGCCGTGACTCGCGCCCACCACGGGGAGGGCGCCCCCCTGTCCACCCACCCACGGGGCGAGTGATGCCCCTTCATCCGGGCGACCCCCCCCCGCAGCTCCTCCATCCCCACCCAGTGACACCTTCGCTGTCCCCCCATCTCCTGTGGGGTGGAGGGAGCAAGAGGGCTGTGCCAATGTGGTCCCCCTCTTGCTGTCTGCAGCTGGTGGGGGGTGAGCGCCGAGCCCCTGCGGCTGTTGCAGGGACAGGTGTGTAAAATCCTCTCCCCTGACCCGCGTGGGGGAGGGGGGTGCACTTTTAGTAGCGGAGTGCCCCTCTTCGCGCCCCCTCCCCCGCCTCCTGTACAGTGCCTAGTGCGGAGCCGCGCTCAAGGGGCGGCGGGACCTTTTATTGTTGGGGTCAGTAATGGGGGGAGGTGGTTCGTTGGCTGTCACAAGGTGCTAGCTACTATGTTGATCTGAAAGGGGGTGGGGTTACCGTGACCTAGCCACCTCCGCTTAATTTATGTAATGGGGACTGTAGAGGCCAGAGGTGGGGATGGATGGTGGAGCTAGATGCTATTTGTCTTTTGAAGAGAAGCAGATTCAATCATATTCAGTGGAAATAGCTACCCATTGAAAGATTGCTACCATTGTTCAGCTGTCGTGAAGATCTCAGCTGCCTGGGAGCAAAAGACCTCCAAATTGCAATCCTAAAAACATGTAGCGTCCGCCTCCTCCAAACACAAAATTATCCATCCCCCTATGCCGATTTAGCTTGTGGATACACTCATTATAAAACGTAATAGCCCAGAGTAATCTCTATTTGTATATTAAGCATGTACGAAGTCCTTCTGGATCATTACACTTCATGTATCTGTGATTTCGTTTCATTTAGTTTTGTGTTTGGAATCAAAAGTAAATACAGTAATAAGATGTTTTAGTTTGATTTGCAACATTGGATTGTCAGTCATTCACATTTTTTAGCAAATGTTTCAGTTTTAAAGGAAACAGATTGAATTTCTATGAAGATGTCAACAGAATAAAGAATACCATGTAGAAAATGCAGATAGTGAAGCTTTTATATTTATTAAACGTTGTCTTTAGATTTTTTTATTGGTCATTGCCATAAGGAAACAGTGCACTCTAGAACCAAGGTGGCAGAAATAACATTGACATGAAAATAATTTGCAAGAGTCATTTTAGGGGAAAGTTCTGTATTTCCAGCATTCTGGACCTTTTTATTTTTTTCATTTTTGACGTTTGAAGATTACAACTTTTATTTCAGATTTATAAATGGACTCTTTATCAGTGGTGCAATAGCAATACAGGTTATGTGATTTACCTTACTTACACACCTGATGTGAGTCACTCTGTATGTGATCTATTCATTTTGAGACTGCAGCTGTCATTGATTCACACACTGCCTGCCAGCAATTGTTAGATGATTCTACAGAAGTGCATTCCTTATTTTCCTGGCATGCACTTACAGGGTGTTGTCTGTAGTTGCATGGTGTGGTTGTTGAAAGGTAAAGTATTTCAAGGTCTGTTTGTGAAACCAATCTGTAGTGTAACATTGCTATTTAAATATTGTATCTCAGCTATTCTGCAAATGTTTCAGTTTACGTTAAAAACAATATTTTATTATTGTTGAATCACTAAATTTAATTTAATTAGAGTTTGATTTTTCTCATACTATAATAGAGGAAATTACAGCTTTTAGTTAAATTTTGTTGTGCTCAGAAATGATAATAAAGTGTAATCATTTAAGGATTTGGGGTGGATTCACTGTACAGCCTTTAGAATAATTTGTTAGTGTAAGTTAGCTGTTGTCCATCTGCTACCACCAGTGAGGTGTATTCTTCAACACACTCTTCAGAATTCAAACAGTGGGTAGGTCTACACTTGTGGTGACTTGTAGAGTACAGATGTTGCATGTCCAGCTAGCATCGGTATGAATAGTGGTATAAAACAGAAGTTCTCAACCAGAGGTCCAGGGCCTCCTGGGGGGCCGTGAACAGGTTTCAGGGGGTCTACCAAATTAACGAGAGAGCAGACCAGTGTTAGACTTGCTGGGGTCAGGGTAGAAAGCCAAAGCCTGAACTCTGCCGCTCGGATCTGAAGCCAAACTCCAAGCAAATTAGTTTCATGGGGCCTTGGGCAGTTACCCTGCTTGCTACCCCCTAACACCAGACCTGGCTTTTAATTTAGTGAATATGCAGAACAACAGTTATTGTGGCACAGGTGAGCTGTGGAATTTGTATAGCATTTTGGGGGGGCTCAGAAAGAAAAAGGTTGAGAACGCCTGATGTAGAAGGTGAGGCACAGCTTAGGCGAGTAGATGTATCAGAACCCTAGGGTATGTACTCTACATGTCTCTATATGCCCAAGCCATGCCTGTCACAACCTAGTCCCAGATTTGGACCTTAGCGTCCAAAATATGGGGGTTATCATGAAAACCTCCAAGCTTACTTACCAGCTTGGACCTGGTAAAGCTGCCACCACCCAAAAAATTAGAGTGTTTTGGGGCACTCTGGTCCCCCCAAACCTTCCCTGGGGACCCCAAGACCCAAATCCCTTGAGTCTCACAACAAAGGGAAATAAACCTTTTCCCTTCCCCCCCCCCCAGGTGTTCCTGGAGAGATACACAAAAGCAAGCTCCGTGAATCTAAACAGAGGGATTCCACCCTCCCCGTTTCCAGCCTTGGAAAACAGAAGTACCGAGAGCTAATCTCTCTTCCCCCCTCACCCAGAGGGAATGCAAAGTCAGGCTAGTAAATCTAACACACACAGATTTCCCCCTGACTTCTTCCTCCCACCAATTCCCTGGTGAGCACAGACTCAATTCCCTGGAGTTCCCCACTAAAGAAAAACTCCAACAGGTCTTAAAAAGAAAGCTTTATATAAAAAGAAAGAAAAAGTACATAAAATGGTCTCTCTGTATTAAGGTGACAAATACAGAGTCAATTGCTTAAAAGAAATATGAATAAACAGCCTTATTCAAAAAGAATACAATTCAAAGCACTCCAGCAACTACACCATGTAAATACAAAAGAAAAAAACAATAACCCCTATTGTATTATGATCTCTGTACTCACAACTTGGAAACAGAAGATTAGAAAGCAGGAAAGAGAAATCCTCCCATAGCCGAGAGAGAGACAGGCAGAAGACAAAAACTCAGACACAAACTTCCCTCCACCCAGATTTGAAAAAGTCTTGTTTCCTGATTGGTCCTCTGGTCAGGTGTTTCAGGTTACTTCTTTCCAGGTGAAAGAGACATTAACCCTTAGCTATCTGTTTATGACACGCCCCCCAAATTGCAGACAGTGGGGAAGCTCACTGGCGGCGATTTCCTCCTAGAACTTTAAAATAACCAGATTAATACAACACATGCACCTTTACATATACCACTAAGTATATAACTAACAGACTTCTACATTTTAAGAACACTTTTTAACTACTGGATTCTGGGAAACTCTCACGGGAGAGAGCATCAGCTACTTTGTTAGAAGCTCCTGAGATGTGCTGAATTTCAAAATAAAAATCTTGGAGAGCTAAACTCCAACGAAGAAGTTTCTTGTTGTTCCCCTTGGCAGTATGAAGCCACTTTAGTGCAGCATGGTCAGTTTGTAGCTGGAACCGCCGTCCCCAAACATATGGGCATAGCTTTTTCAGGGCGTACACAATGGCATAGCATTCCTTTTCACTGACTGACCAGTGACTTTCCCTCTCAGACAGTTTCTTGCTGAGAAACACGACAGGATGGAAGTTGTGATCCGTTGCTTCCTGCATGAGAACTGCTCCTATACCACGCTCAGATGCATCCGTGGTTACTAGGAATGGCTTGTCAAAGTCCGGGGCCCTGAGCACAGGGTCAGACATGAGTGTCGCCTTAAGCTGGGTAAAGGCCTTTTGACACTGATCAGTCCAGTTAACTGCATTTGGCTGGGTCTTTTTGGTCAGGTCGGTCAGTGGGGCAGCGATTTGGCGGTAGTGTGGTACAAATCGCCTGTAGTACCCGGCCAAGCCTAAGAAGGATTGGACCTATTTCTTTGACCTTGGGACAGGCCACTTTTGGATAGCATCCACCTTGGCCTGTAGGGGGTTTACGGTTCCTCGACCCACCTGGTGCCCCAGGTAAGTCATTCTGTTTTGGCCTATTTGACACTTTTTGGCCTTAACAGTTAGTCCGGCCTGCCTGATGCGCTCAAAGACCTTTTCCAGGTGTAGTAGGTGTTCGGGCCAGGAGTCTGAAAAAATGGCCACATCATCGAGATAGGCAACTGCATATTCTCCCAGTCCTGCTAGTAGACCATCTACCAGTCTCTGGAAGGTGGCGGGTGCATTTCGAAGGCCGAAAGGAAGGACATTGAATTCATACACCCCCGCATGGGTGACGAATGCTGACCTTTCCTTGGCAGGTTCATTTAGCGGTACTTGCCAGTACCCCTTGGTTAAGTCTATTGTAGAGATGAACTGGGCACGTCCCAAATTCTCCAATAGCTCATCGGTGCGTGGCATTGGATAGTTGTCCTGACGAGTTACCGCATTTAGCTTACGGTAGTCCACGCAAAAGCGTATTTCCCCATCTGGTTTGGGTACCAGAACCACTGGAGATGCCCATGCACTGGTAGATGAGCGGATTATACCCATCTGTAGCATGTTCTGGATCTCCCGTTCTATAGCAGCTTGGGCATGAGGAGACACCCGGTAGGGTGGGGTTCTAATGGGGTGAGCATTACCTGTGTCAATGGAGTGGTATGCCTGTTCAGTCCATCCTGGGGTGGCTGAGAACAATGGGGCGAAGCTAGTGCACAGCTCCTTGATTTGTCGCCGCTGCAGACGTTCCAGGGTGGTTGAGAGGTTCACCTCTTCCATGCCACCGTCTTTTTTCCCGTCGTAGTAGACACCGTCAGGCCACTCAGCATCATCTCCCTGGACTGTAAACTGACAAACCTGTAAGTCTCTGGAATAGAAAAGCTTGAGAGAATTAACATGGTACACTCTGGGCTTTAGTGAGGAATTGGGAAATGCTATGAAGTAGTTCACAGTTCCCAGGCGCTCTTGGACCGTGAATGGCCCTTCCCGTGATGCTTCCATCTTATGGGCCTGTTGCGCCTTCAAGACCATAACCTGGTCTCCTACTTTGAAGGAACGTTCTCTGGTATGTCTGTCATACCAGGCCTTTTGCTCTTCCTGAGCATCCTTAAGGTTTTCTTTAGCAAGGGCTAAAGAGTGTCGGGGGGGTGCTTTGTAGGTTGCTTACAAAGTCCAGAATGTTAGTTCCTGGAGAAGGCGTAAACCCCTCCCATTGCTGCTTCACCAACTGTAATGGCCCCTTAACCTCGTGACCATACACAAGTTCAAACGGTGAAAACCTTAAACTGGGATGTGGTACAGCCCTGTAGGCAAACAGCAACAGCTGCAACACTAGGTCCCAATTATTGGAGTATTCGTTGACGAATTTACGTATCATGGCCCCCAAAGTTCCATTAAACCTTTCCACCAGGCCATTGGTTTGATGGTGGTACGGGGTGGCAACCAAGTGGTTCACCCCATGAGTTTTCTACAGTTTTTGCATGGTTTCTGCCTGGAAATTAGATCCTGAATCAGTAAGGATGTCGGAGGGCCAACCTACCCTGGCAAAAATGTCTGTTAGGGCCAGGCACACAGTGTTAGCCCTGGTGTTGCCTAGAGCTACGGCTTCCGGCCATCGGGTAGCAAAGTCCACGAAAGTCAGTACGTACTGCTTTCCTCTGGGCGTTTTTTTGGGGAAAGGACCCAGAATATCCACAGCTACTCGCTGAAATGGGACCTCAATTATGGGGAGTGGCTGGAGAGGGGCCTTGACCTGGTCTTGAGGCTTTTCCACTCTTTGGCATACCTCACAAGACCGGACATACTTGGCAACGTCCTTGCCCATCCCCTCCCAGTGGAAGGACTTCCCTAACCGTTCCTTGGTTCTGTTCACCCCAGCATGGCCACTGGGGTGATCGTGGGCTAAGCTTAAGAGCTTCCCCCGGTACTTAGTTGGAACCACCAACTGTTTTTGCGGCTGCCATTCTTCCCAGTGTCCACCAGAAAGAATCTCCTTGTATAAAAGTCCTTGGTTTATAACAAACCGGGATCGACTAGAAGAGCTGAGAGGCGGTGGGGTGCTCTGTGCCGCCGCCCAAGCTTTCTGCAGGCTGTCATCTGCTTCCTGCTCAGTCTGGAACTGTTCCCTTGAGGCTGGGGTCACCAGTTCTTCCTCAGACTGGGGACTTGGGCTTGGTCCCTCTGGAAGCGATGTAGGTGATGGGGTTGTTTCCGTTGCTGGTGAACTGCTCTCCACTGGTGCACCTGAGGGTATTTTAGGCTCTGGCTGAGCCTTTTGGGTATGGCTGTCTGTTCCTTTTGCCAGTTTTGGCTCGCTGGCGCCCACTGACGTTGAGTTTGAAGATGTGGTTGCACTTGCTGGTGCTGGTTGCTGTTCCAGTTCCGGGCCTGGGACTGGAGGTGCTGTGGCGTTTCAGTGGTTGGCTTGGAATCTGGGTCCACTACCTCTGTCTGGGTCTCTGGTAACACAGACGGGGCGCCTGTGGACGGCTCAAGAACAGGAATGGGTTTGGAAGCTTGCCTGGTTTGGCTACGTGTAACCATTCCCACTCGCTTGGCCCGCTTCACCTGGTTGGCCAAGTCTTCCCCCAGTAGCATGGGGATAGGATAATTGTCATAGACTGCAAAGGTCCACATTCCTGACCAGCCTTTGTACTGGACAGGCAGTTCAGCTGTAGGCAAGTCTACAGCTTGTGACATGAAGGGGTAAATTGTCACTTGGGCCTTTGGGTTGATGAATTTGGGGTCTACGAAGGATTGGTGGATAGCTAACACTTGTGCCCCCGTGTCTCTCCACGCAGTAACCTTCTTTCTGCCCACTCTCAAATTTTCCCTTCGCTCCAATTGTATTTGAGAGGCATCTGAGCCTGGGGATCTTTGGTGTGATGGTGGTGTAATGAACTGCACTCGGATGGCGTTCTTTGGACGGTTGGCCTTGATATGTCCCAGTTCATTACACTTAAAGCATCTTCCATCTGATGGGTCACTGGGTCGAGGTGAGTTACTGGAGACTGGTGAGGTGGAAGAATAGGGCGTCTGTGGCTTTACTTGGGTTGTATGTGGGGTCTTTGGCTGTCCTCGGTTGTAGGGTTTATGGTTGGTGTGCCCCCTGGGGTATTCGTTCCCCTTGACAGTAGCTTTCTTGCTTTCTGCCACTTCCATCCATCTGGCTCCAATCTCCCCCGCCTTGGTGAGATTTTTGGGTTTTACATCTTGTATGTACCGTGTTATGTCCTCAGGAACATCATCCAAGAACTGCTCCATTTGTATGAGGAGGTGCAGTTTTTCCAAGGATTTAACATTGTGTCCTGATATCCAGGCCTCATAATTTTTCCAACGTAGTAGGCGTGTTTGGGAAATGACACATCTGGTTTCCACTTTTGGGTTCTGAAACGCCGACGGGCATGATCCGGGGTTATCCCCATTCTGTATCTGGCCTTGGTTTGAAAAAGTTTATAGTCGTTCATGTTCTCCTTAGGCATTTCAGCTGTCACCTCTGCTAAAGGTCCACTGAGCTGTGGCCTCAATTCTACCATGTACTGGTCTTCAGAGATGCGGTACCCAAGACAGTCTCTTTCAAAATTTTCCAAGAAGGCCTCAGTGTCATCACCTGCCTTGTAGGTGGGAAATTTTCTGTGCTGTGGAACAATGATTGGCGCAGGGTTGTTATGGTTGGCTCTGTTTTGCTTAGCCTTTTCTAATTGCATGGCCTGTCGGTGGGTTTCTCTCAGGAGTTCCAACTCTCTCCTGTGGGTAGCCTCTTTTTCTCTTTCCCTTAGCTACATGTCTTTTTGTGTTATTTCTAGTTCCTGTATTTTTTTTCCATATCTCGCTTGTGCTCTGCATCTTTGATTTGTACTTCGGCCTCCATTTTTGTCTTGGTAGGCATGGTTCCTGTTTTCTTGTGTTGGGGTGCCCTGCGGTGTTTATTTTCTGAACTGCAGGTTCTCTGTTGCCTCCTGGGGTCTGCCTAGCAACAGTACATTTTTCCCTTTCTTCCTCTAGCTAATCTTTTAAATGTAAAGTAAACCAGAAAAACCACTTTATTTGCATGTGTATAGTGCTGGTAATTTCCCCCTAATGGGAGTGCTATTGTCTGACAAAAGACCCGTAATAGCTCCTTAATGGTTCCTTGCTTAATATGCAAGCCACAACTGCCAGAGAGAGCAGAAAAAAAGAATTCTCTCTGATTCCCTTTAAAACCAAACTGTTTCTCTCTGCTTAAAAGCCCCTAGCAGAGAAAAGAAAAATATAATATTCCTACTGGCTTCTGGATTCTATCTTTCCCACAAACACTGCCACCATGTCAGAACCTAGTCCCAGATTTGGACCTTAGCGACCAAAATATGGGGGTTAGCATGAAAACCTGCAAGCTTAGTTACCAGCTTGGACCTGGTAAAGCTGCCACCACCCAAAAAATTAGAGTGTTTTGGGGCACTCTGGTCCCCCCAAACCTTCCCTGGGGACCGCAAGACCCAAATCCCTTGAGTCTCACAACAAAGACTCCTTTCCCCCCTCCAGGTGTTCCTGGAGAGATACACAAAAGCGAGCTCCGTGAATCTAAACAGAGGGATTCCACCCTCCCCGTTTCCAGCCTTGGAAAACAGAAGTACCGAGAGCTAATCTCTCTTCCCCCCTCACCCGGAGGGAATGCAAAGTCAGGCTAGTAAATCTAACACACACAGATTTCCCCCTGACTTCTTCCTCCCACCAATTCCCTGGTGAGCACAGACTCAATTCCCTGGAGTTCCCCACTAAAGAAAAACTCCAACAGGTCTAAAAAAGAAAGAAAAAGTACATAAAAATGGTCTCTCTGTATTAAGGTGACAAATACAGGGTCAATTGCTTAAAAGAAATATGAATAAACAGCCTTATTCAAAAAGAATACAATTCAAAGCACTCCAGCAACTACACCATGTAAATACAAAAAAAAACCAAACAATAACCTCTATTGTATTATGATCTCTGTACTCACAACTTGGAAACAGAAGATTAGAAAGCAGGAAAGAGAAATCCTCCCATAGCCGAGAGAGAGACAGGCAGAAGACAAAAACTCAGACACAAACTTCCCTCCACCCAGATTTGAAAAAGTCTTGTTTCCTGATTGGTCCTCTGGTCAGGTGTTTCAGGTTACTTCTTTCCAGGTGAAAGAGACATTAACCCTTAGCTATCTGTTTATGACAGTGCCACCCACATCTACACTGCTGTCCCACTGCCTCCCTAGTGCTGGAGACTTTTCCTACCTAATTGAAAGGCAGCAGGGAAAGACTCTGGTGGTGGGGAGTTGGTAGAGAGAGGCTCTGGCAGCCCCATGGAAGAATTGAACCTTTAGTGATGCTTCAAATGTTCTTTTTTGCCTTAGCAAGTTACAGTAACTGCATTTCTGTTACAAAAATGGTAGGAAAAAATTATATGGATGGATAAGCACACATCATCTGAGCATCTAGTTTTGATTGAATAAAAGGTTGCACATAAAAAAAACTCTACTGGGGCTTGCTGTAGAATCATGGAAATGATAGGGCTGGAAGGAATCTCAAGAGGTAACCTACTCTAGCCCCCTGCATTGAGAGAGGACTAAGCACCATCCCTGACAGGAATTTGTCCAACCCATTCTTAAAAATCTCCGATGACGGAGATTCCACAACCTCCTTTTGAAATCTATTCCAGTGCTTAACTATCCTTATAATTAGAATTTTTTCCCCAACTATGTAACCTAAATCTCCCTTGCTGCAGACTAAGCTGATTGCTTCTTGTCCTACTTTCAGTGGACATGGAAACCATTGATCATTGTCTTCTTTAGAGCAGCCCTTAGCATATTTGAAGACTTATCAGTTCATCCCTCACACACCTTTACTCAAGACTAAATGTGCCCAGCTCTTCTTTGAGTGTCCTGTGCATATGCCTACTCTTGGGATATGCTGACTGGTGGGGCTGAGACAGTGGAAACTTCTAGTAGTTGTACTTGTTAGAGTGCTCATGCACTCCTCTCCCTTCAGCATTTGAGCATGTTCCAAAACTATTATTGCGATAGGAGCCGACTCTGTAGCACGAGTGACCCGTAGCACAAGTGCCGGCTACAGAAGTACCATGAGAATGCCTATTCTCAATTTCAGGTGACACTGTAAATAAGAAGCCAGCAGCATTATCTCCCGTAAATGTAAACAAACTTGTTTATCTCAGCGATTGTCTGAATAAGAAGTAGGACTGAGTGGACTTGTAGGCTCTAAAGTTTTACATTTTTTTTATTTGAGTACAGTAATGTAACAAAAAAAATCTACATTTGTAAGTTGCACTTTCATGATAAAGTGATTGCATTATGGTACTTGTATGAGGTGAACTGAAAAATACAATATTTTTGTTATTTTTACAGTGCAAATATTTTCAATAAAAACTATATAAAGTGAGCTCTGTACACTTTGTATTCTGTGTTGTAATAGAAATCAATATATATTTTAAAATGTAGAAAAACATCCAAAATATTTAATAAATGTCAGTTGGTGTTCTATTGTTCAGCAGTGCAATTAAAACTGTGATTAGTCACGTTTTATTTTTTAAATTGTAGTTGATTTTTTTTTGTGTTAATCGTGTGAGTTAACTGTGATTAATTGACAGCCCTAGTTTATATACTCCAAAATATTAGCCTTTTCCACAACTGTTATTATTGCCTTATATTCAATTTGTGATCCACTATAACCCGCGGATTCTTTTCAGCTGTTCTGTTGCCTAACCAGTTATTCTCCATTTTGTAATTGTGCATTTGATTTTTTTTCTTTCCTAAGTGCAATAGTTTGCACTTGTCTTTTTTGAATTTCATCTTGTTGGTTTCAGACTAATTCTCCAGTTAGTCAAGGTTGTTTTGAATTCTAATCTTGTCCTCCAAGTGTTAGCAACCCCTCCTAGCTGGGTGTCATCCACAAATTTTATAAACATATCCTTATCCAAGTCATTAATGAAAATATTGAATAGTATTGGGCCCAGGACAAAAGCCTGCAGGGACCCCACTGTGTACATTCTCAAGTTTTACAGCAAACCATTGATAACTATTGTTTGAATGTGGTCTTTCAACCATTCGTGCACTCACCTGATAGTAATTTCCTCCAGAGTACATTTCTCTGTTTTGCTTATACTATAGGAATGTCATATGGGACTGTGTCAAAAGTCTTATTAAAATTAAGATGTGATGCATGTACAGCTTCCACCATTCACTAAGCTGGTAACCCTATGACAAAAAAGGAAATTAGGGTGGTTTGCCCTGATTTGTTCTTGATGAATCCATGTTGGTTATTATTTATCACCCTATTATTCTCTAGTTGCGAACAAATTGATTGTTTATAATTTGTTCCCGTATCTTTTCAGGTATCGAAGTTAGGCTAACTGTTTATAATTTCCAGGGTCCTCTTTGTTTCCCTTTTTAAAGATAGGTACTATGTTTGCCCTTCTCCAGTCCTTTGAGGCCTTACTTATCCTCCATGAGTTCTCAAAGGTAATTACTAACAATTCAGAGGTTGCTTCAGTTAGTTCATTAAGTACCCTAGAGTGAATTTAATCAGGCTCTGATGACTTGAATACATCTAACTTAGTTAAATATTCTTTAATGTGTTCTTTCCCTCATTTGGTTGTTCCTTCCCCCTTATTGTTAATATTAATTTTTTTAATTACCTGGTCAAAATTTACCTTTTTTGTAAAGACTGAAGCAAAATAGGCATTAAACACCTCAGCCTTATTGATGTTGTCTGACACTATCTTTCTTTCATCTTTCTCTTGCTCCTAATGTATTTTTTAAAAGCTTCTTATTGCTTTTATAACCCTTGTAAGTTGTAACTCATTTTGTGTCTTAGCCCTACATGCTTGTGCTATTCTTTTGTATTCCTCCTTAGCAATTTTCCATGTTTCCACTTTTTTGTAGGATTCCTTTTTGATCTTCAGATCATTGAAGAGCTCCTGATGAAGCCACACTGGCCTCTTACTATTCTTAGCTGTCCTGTCCATCAGGATAGTTTGCTGTTCTCATTCATGTGTAGAGAGCAGTTGCTGTGTCTTGAGGTTCTAACTGAATGTTTGTAAATCAAAAAAATGCTTGTGTAAGTATAGTATTTTTAAAAGTCCTTTTATTGACTCTGGAACATTTAAATAAAAGCAAAAGTTTTGCAACTATGGCTCAAAAATATACCCAACTTTTCTTCATTTGATGACTCAGCCTATTATGAGGAAGAGTGGATAGAACACTGGGTTGGGACTCAGGATACCTTGCTTCTATTCCCCACTCTTCCACTGACCTGCTGTGTGACCATAGGCAAGTTGCTTCTTAAAGAAATAAAAAATGCTTGCACATGGGAAGGCAGAGTTGTACCATATGTAATGATAACACATTGTCAAATAGTTACATTTCAAATACATTAAATAGTAACTTGCTATATCATTTACTTTTGTTGTCCCTCTTCCTTGTTTCACTCCAGTTTTTTTCTATAATAGATCTTTTCCTTTGTTTTCAGTGTACGTTTACTTCCTGTTCTTATTTTTGGTGGGGTTTTTTGTTTTTGCTTTTTGTTTTGGTCTCTCCATCAATCCTTTACAGCTCTTTGTCTCTCTCATTTCCTCCTCTCCCACCACTTGATGTGCTTTACCTCCTTCTCCTCTATTTTCTGCTGCTTCTACTTCCCCCTATGAGTCGTCATATTCTGCTTTTTTTTTTTTTTCTAACTTCCCTATGAATCTTTCACCCATCCACTCATGCAGGTTCTCACCCCCATCTACTCCCTTGCTCCATCCACCAGGGTAGATTTGATTTAAATCACTAGTCAGGAAGACTCAATTTAATCATGGATTTCTGCATAAAAGTGCGTTCTTATTGGTTGTTATAACCTTAATACATATTCTTCACAACTCAGAGATGTAGGTTTCATTTTTAGAAGGTACATACTATACATTTTTAAAGTGATTTATTTTGAAAACTTTTCAGATTAGTTTTACAGCTATATCAGAAAATGAATGATTGTTTGGTTATTTCATTTACCAAAAATAATTGTATCAGATATTTATGAAGTCATTGGGAGGTGAACTATCTCCAATTCAACAGGTTAATCATTAATATTTGGAGGATTTTCTTGTCATGCTGGAGGAGAACATCACCAGACAGACATTTAAATTGTTTTATTTAACTAAAACAACAGTGTTATGTATTCTGGATTTTTTTCTTCAACAGCAAATATATAATATTTTAACAAAACAGGCATATGAATTTTTGAATTTAGTTAAACATTCAAGTTTCTAAAAATCAGGTTTGTTTTTGTTAAAATTGTTTTAAACTAAAATAGTTAAATGAAATATTAAAAAAACCACCAAAAATTAAATCGACTATGGCAGCCAAGTCAACATGAAAAACTTAAAATATTGGCTTCTGCAGCTAACTCAGTCATCTTCACCTTCATTTTCCTGTTGATTCATAATCTGGAAAAGAAACACATGTTTTCCTGCTTTTTCAGGTCCCAAACAATTTCTCAATTTGGAATGAATTAGTCCAGAGGAAGAAAGTATTCTTTCTACATTAGCAGAAAAAGCTACTGGTGTTAAAAGTGAGATTATCACTTCAACAGTCTCTGAATCCAAGTGCTTAAGTGACTTCCACAGGTTCACTGGGTGACATTCTTTAAAACATCATCGGCAAACTTATGTTTCTTGAATGGTTCACCCTTAGCTCTGAAGTTTATTATAGTTGGCATTATGGAGGGATGATTGCTGGATGTTCATGAAATAGCCAACTCCTCTTCTTCAGCAGTTAATACTCAGTACCAGGGTCAAACCTTGAGAGTAAGTGCTTGTCCAATTTTTTTTTTTAATACTTACAGTTAAGCTCTGTCATTTCATATTTCTCTTTTTAAGATCTCACTCAGTTCCTTCCAAATTTCAACAGCGTCAGCAATAAAACAGCTATTTCCCTGTATTTTGTTCAAGGCTACAGAAATAGGCTTTAGGGTACTCAGCATGTGTTCAACATTTCTCTTAAGCCCAATGTTGAGAACTTTGGCTGTGACAGTGCCATCTATTTTTTCACAAACTGTCATTAGATTAGGCTAGTTCTTGATGCAGTGCTCAAAACAGTCCACTGCTGAGTTCCATTGCTCATCTTGTGGGAGAGTTAGCTTGGTTCCTCCCACTTTTTTCAGAGCAGCTGCTGCAAAGTGGTTGTTACGGACGTATTTTGCAATTTCAACATTAGTCTTTATTTCTGGAACACTGAAGTCTTTGGCTAGGAGGTGCATCCAGTGAGCATTGCAACCGTATGTTATTAGCCTGGGACTCTTTTCACTCTATTCTGAATTTCTTGTCATCTTGGATACATTTGCAGCATTGTCTGTGATCAAGCTGCGTATTAGACATTTGGATTTTTTTCTTCACAGTTTGTTATAGATTTCACTGCTACTTCTTGTAAGTATTCTCCTGTGTGTGCATTTCCTGATGTATCAATTGTTTCTTTAAGGAACATTCCCTTCTGTTGTCACACAGGGACATAGAACAGGATCATTTGGAAGGACATTGCTCCATCCATCAAGACTGAGGTTAAAAGGTTACCTTGTAGACCTTTTGCACACTGCTCAATTTCTCTTTCACACACTTTATCCAGCAATTTGCCTGCGACATCTGCTCTGTGGGTGGACTGTATCCTGTTATCAATGACTGAACCATGTTAATGAAGTGTGGGTTCTCAATCATATGGAAAGGAGAGTTTTCATAAACAAACCGGGCAGTTTTTTCATCAATTACCTCTTTTTGTAATCTGCTGATTCTTATCATAAACTTATCTATGGTTGTTTCTGGATGATAAATTTTTTCTCTTTTTGCTACAGGTGATAGATATACTGTGGCGATGTGACATACATGATGTGACTGAAACACTATCATTGGCAGCTAACTCTGAAACTATAGAAAATGATGGTGATCTTGAAGGTGGATAGTCTTCATAATCCTGTATGTTGAGGATGGATTCTCCTAAACAAAATAAGTCAATACAGTTATTTAATTTAATTACTGTTACCATACTGCTCATTTAGTATTACGCATTGGATTCACTGACACTCAGTACTACTTTAAAAGTGAAATTGTAAAAGGAAGATCTGCCTATTTCAGCTATTCATTTTTTATCACAACTGCATCTAAAATGATAGTACCATAGAGTAACAACTATATTTTTTGCTCAAACATGAGAATTCAAGAATAGTCCAGAAGGAAGATGGGCAGTCCTTAAGAAAGAAGAATGACATAAAAAAGTTTACCAACCTGAAAATCCTGCATATTCAGACACGTTCTTTTCATCATCTTCAACACAGCTTCCTCCTGAGAAGGAACACTTCTCATGATTTTCATTCGGGCAAGCAGGCCTTGCATTTCTTTGTTGCTCTGTTTGCATTTTGCACGCATGTGTCTTACCCACAGGTAAAGGAACTTAATTTAAATATTTCCAAAATCTTTTATGGCCTGCTGCCATTACAGGTTTTCCCTTCTAGTGAGAGAATGGTATGGTAGATCTCAAATCAATGAAGGCTACACTCAAAAAGACCTCAAGACTTCTGGAATATGCTGCTCAAACAGTTTCACTTTTGGTTCTGCTGCCTGTCCGTCCCTTCTCACATTTATCTCCTGACTTCTTCTCCTTGTCCAGTTCTATTCTGTCCCCAACAATCTTCTATTCATTGAACTTTTTGAAACTTTGTACTTTTAGAGAGAGGTAAGGGATTGACTTTGTGTACAAAAATTTGCAGTGGGACAATGAGGTTGAAGTCTGTTATTTCTTATCTCTGTTCATTATTTATTTATTTTAAAACATTTTTGCTGTTAACAAGCATATTATTTCTGGAGAGACAAATCCACAGTTTGAGAACTGCAAAACTAAGCATCTCTGATGGTATCTTTTAGACTGAGCACTGAGTCCCATTCGGTAGATGGAAAGATTAACCTAAATAATGTACAAGAAGCCTGTGGAACCCCATAAGATTGGGTCCCTAATCCATGAACTATTGGAACTCATTTACAAAACTTTCTTAAACATTACATGAATATATTATCTTATACTATAGAATTAGAATTTATAATAATCCCTATTCCATGATGAGATACATTATAGCTCAAAGATATCTTAATTAAAACTATCTTTAGATAGGTTTTTTCCTCAAAAAGCATTTAATCCAAAAAATCCTGATTTTTGTTTTTTGTTTTTAAATCATTGAATTTTATCGTCCTTGCCATCCACTTAGACCCTTCTATCCACAGCTTAAGAATATACTAGATGCTCAACAGCCTGAGAACTAAACTAAAATATGGGACACCATTGTCCATAGACAATGCCCGAGTTTGCTTAAGCAGTGACCTGAGGAAAGTAAATAAACTGACAGTTTGAGACGGTACTGCTTTCTATATAATGTCATCTCCTCCATCCAGGCTTGTGTGTGCCATCTTTAGGTGAAGATCCAGAATTTAGAAGTTTGACTCATGATCATTGTGGGGCTACAATGTCCATGGACAATAGCCTGATTGATAAGAATCGGAGCCTTGTTTTTACCCCCATTCTCATATCCCTTCGCTACTGAGAAAGTTCAGAGTGATGGAAGCCTTACCAGGCTATGCTCCTTGGATCCTGTTTGGACTTCATGTTTTGAAACCTGGTACTACTTGCCTGATAAATTTGAAGCCTTTTCTACTTGTTGTTACTGCTGGAAGGAAGAAACATTTTTGTACACCCGATCCCTGCCTGCTGCACAGATGGTGAAAGGTCTTCCTCAGCCTTTGGTTTTGGACTGAGCTCTTTGAGGCAGGGACCTGTTAATTGTCTGACACAGATCACACCATGCTTATATGCAGCACTGCTGAAGAACAGAACATTCTGGAAAATTATATAATTTGTTTAAAAACACTTCTCAAAATAGAAATCCTCATCATTAGAGACCACAATTCTTCCACTGCATTCCACTAAGACTGCTCTAAGGGATTGATTCTGTGAGTTGCTAAGCACCACATAGGATCATGATCCAAATTTCCAGATTTTGGAACATTTCCTAAAGATGGCAAACACAAGCCTGAATAGAGGAGGTGACGTTATACAGAGAGCAGTATAGTCTTAAACTCTTAGTTCATTTATTTTCTTGGAATCACTGGAGAAGCTCATTCTTAACTCTGTTTTTCAAAAGCATGTGACCTAGATTTTCTCTTTCATTGTGTGTTTTCTTAACCTTCTGAGCTGTTGTTAAAATCTACTGGAGACAATGTCATATTAGAAATCATATTTTTAAAAATTAACATCTCTATCCATTATCAATAACAGATGAATACTACTGAAATTGTCAAAAAATAATTTTTCACCACTGAATGAAGTAGCTGAGCTGCTAGCACCAATATGCTACCTTGCATTAAAAATAGCTACTATACCAGAGTATTGGATGGTAGCAAATGTAACTATTTTTAAAAAGTCTGTGTAGGGATGATCCAAAGAATTATAGACCAGTAAGCCTTACATCTTTAATGAGTAAATTGAAGGAAAAAAATTACAGAATATAATTCCTGGAAGATCATGATCTGAGAGGGTCTAATCAGTGTTTTTTCAGCAAAAGAAAATTGTCTTGCTCTAATCTATTAGAATTCTTAAATGGGTCAATGAAGTAGTGGATAAAGTAGAACCAATTGACATAATGTATGTAAACTTTCAAAAGTCTTTTGACAGGGTCCCTCACAAGTTTAAATTCTATGCTGCAACTCTTTGAGATTCTATGCTGCAGCTCTCTCAGGTTGTTCAGTCTTAAATTTATTTAGTGCTCATTGTGAATGTCACATTTGTAAAGAGCCACACTTGTTCATCTTCTTTGCTAACTTTTAAATGTAAACATATGTCAAGGTGTATCCTACTGTAGGTGCACATAAACCTCATGCATATAACTGGAGTCTTTCTGAATAGTGGTGTCCATTGGGGATGTGCATGTTCCTGTCCCTGCTTGTGTTTGAGTATAAGGACATAAAGGTCAGGGTGGCTGTGACCTTCCCTACCTTACTGTGCATGGTAGTAAGACAGAACAAGGGTCCGGCCTGCTAGTTCTTAGTGAAAACTAAATCTCTCAGAACTTGTAAATCTTCAGAACTCTTCTGTTATACTGATATACAACTGCTGGGAACGTTTTCAGTTCATCTGGACTGAAAGCTGATGGTCAGCTCTCTCTTCCCCCGGCATATATCCCTCCTTACTACCCTGCATCTCAACATGAGGGATTAAAAACCTGTGGACTTCAAGCCCCACCTATCCTGTGATGAGTTCATCATCATCATGGCAAATCCCAAAGGGACATGGCCTTCTTGAATATCAAATGCCTTCCAGATGGATCTCTGGCAAGATGGTGGTATGTTCAGTTTGTGTCCACCAAAGCTTTTGACGCCATGTGGTCTATGGTCACATAGCAGTATTTCTTGGTAACTGTGCTTTGGAATTCATTGATCTTTCCTTCTGATAATGACTATACTAAGAAAGCTGCTGAGATCAAATCAGTGATGATGGAGGCGATTGCTGGGTGTGCCTTTGTCTTCGAAGATCATCATTTCTGATCTTTCCTGTCACTTGATATTGAGTAATGATGAAGACAATGAGAATCAAAAATGTCACTCTGTTGTTTCTCAGCACCCACATTTCACTTCCATTTAGTAGATTTGGTATAACCGTGGTTCTGTAGATTCCCAGCTTTGTAGCCAGCTTGAAGTCAGAATATCCCAATAGAGCCATTGAAGGGCCTGAAACTTGGAAGCAGCAGCTGTTACGTATGTGTTCACATCTTGTGAGCATTCTCCAGCACTGTCTATGACACTGCCAAATATTTGACAGTTGGTACCTACTCAATTTGCCTTATGTACTGAATAGACGTTTGGTTGCATATCTTTCACAGGACCTAAACTCAAACATGATGATAATGATAGTGAGTTTGTGTCTGGGACTGCTAGGCCATATGTCAGTGTGCATATATGTGACAACCTTTACCGGATTTCACCTCTGACCCTCACAACTATGTCTGAGGTCAGTATATTTCCCGTCCTTGCATGACATGACCAAGTGTGTCTTTTCTCCTACCCCAGATCCTACAAGAACTTACTTGGTTGCAGGACCCGAAGAGCGTACAAAAGGATTGGTACCCTTCTTGTTCCCTCCCCAATGATGCTGCTCATCCCAGCTGCCTCGGGAACAAATTCAAGTGCCCACCTCAACCATTTGCAGTTGCAAAGGACCTGGTCCCAGGATGATTTGAAGCTGCATGTGAACATCTAGGAGCTCAGGGTCATCTGGCTAGCTTGAATGGTATTCCTGCCTGTCCTGTGGGGCTCCACAATGCAGATTGTGACTGACAAGATGTCTGCAATGCACTGCATCAGCAAGCAAGGAGGCCCTTGGTTATCCCCTCTCTGCCATGAAACCATCAGGCTACGGACTTGGTGTCATTACCATGACATGATCCTATTGACTCTACAACTTTCAGCTACCAGAAATACCTGGCAAGCTTCTTAAGCAGGCACATTGCAGCAATCACGCATGTTTGGTTACAAACATCCATCAGAGATGTGATATTTTCCCAATGAGGGGAGTCCCATGACAGATCTCTTAGCTATAAAGGACAATACCAAGTGCTCAAACTTCTGCTTCAGAGAGGGAATGAGCCCAGGTTCCTTATCAGGCACCTTCTTGTTACCTTAGACAGACCGACCAACCGTCTAATCTACATATGCCTGATCCCCAGGATGATCTCCAAAGTCAGACAGGATCAGGCCATGCTGACTGTAATGGCTCCCTACTGGCCAAGACAGTTCTGGCCATCAGACCTCTTGCAGATATCTGTTCAGCCTCTCATCCAACTCCAGCTCTACCTTGACTTGAGATCTCAGAATCACTGTCTGATATTGGATCCATACCCACAGTTGTTGCTTTTGTTAAATTGGATGTTGGCTGGTTGAGCACTTCTGATGGAGACTGTTCTTGACAATTCAAGAAATCATCGTGTAAAGCACAAAACCATTTAGTTGGAAGACCTACTCCTCTAAATGGAAATAGTTCTTCTTATGCACAATCCAATATACCCTGGACCTAGCTGAGGCTCTGATACCAAAGATCCTTGACTATGTGCTGGACTTGAAACAAACTGGTTTGACTCTTAACTGTGAGATGAAACTTGAAAGCTCTATCAGCATTTTATGCTTACATACTCTCACTATCTTTTCACATCTAGTGGGATCTTGACATCATCCTCCTGAAACTCATGGAGCCTCTGTTCAAGCTGATACCAAATTGTTCAGTACATCACTTGCTTAAGATAGTCTTCCTACTACCTATCGCTTTGGACAGGTGGTCTAGGAGTTTCACTTAGATCAATCAATTAACCTGCTAGTTTTATTGAAACCAGAACTGATACTGGGAGAGAAAAAGCTACATACTTTTGGACATTTCAAAACCCTTACTCTCTTAAATTGACAGGATTAAACCTTTCAGGCTGTCTCCCTGCCTCTTTGTGGCTGTATCTGGCTCATCAACAGGTCAGACCATTTCATTACAGAGGCACCCTAAGCAGATCATGCTCTGCATTTCTCCCTGTTATCAATTATCTGGTGAGCCTTATCAAGTCACACATTGCCAAAACATAGGCAGCATTGTCAGTCTGCTTCAGAAACACTTCTGTAGCTGAGGTCTTTGGAAGTTTTATTAAATGTTTTGCTTTTGGCATGATGGATAGGTTGATGCCAAGTTTGGCAGTGCAGTATTTCAACCTCTGATTGATACAGCTGATACTCCTCTTTCCCACTATCCAGAGCGCATGCTGCTTGCTTGTTGCCTCCAGTAGGGATTCACATTGACAAATATTCAAAGAAAGTTACTTACCCTACAGTAATTGTGTTTCTTTGAGATGATGTAGTCAGTGTGGATCCTACAACCCATTCTCCATCCCTGCTTTTCAGAATCCTCAGCTATGCAGGCTTTGTATTGGGAGGGAACTGAGTGAGGGTTGTGACCTTGTATAGGAGTATGAAGAGGCAATAGGGATGTGGGCAGCCCTCACAGACGCTCAATTAAAAGACTCAGGGTGCGCATGAGGCGTTGGTGCACCTTCAGTGGGATCCAGGCTGAGTACAGCACCTTGAAGAACCATAGTTACTGTAGGGTAAATTATCATTCTTTAATTCAAGTGATATAAAATCTATAAGTAAAAAGATGTCAGTACATAGCAATTTAAAATCTCAGTAATTAAATACACCACTAGCTTGATGTAACGCCACCCGATATAACACAAATTTGGATATAACGTGGTAAAGCAATGGTCCGGGGGGACGGGGCTGCGCACTCCGGTGAATCAAAGCAAGTTCAATATAACATGGTTTCACCTATAACGCGGTAAGAATTTTTTGGTTCCTGAGGACAGCGTTATATCGAGATAGAGGTGTATTGGTAAAATATTTAGTAAGAAAGAAGCCAAGCACCTTTTTAAAAATAAATTTACTGAGAGTTGTGCTGGTTCACTGGAAAATGTTAGACAAATCTGAGCACTGAGAACGGTAAAGGGGAACAGAGCAACAGAGTGTAATGAAAATCATTCAGAAAAGACACTTTAACACTTCTGGGTATTTCAGGTGTTGTCTAACTTTTTGAAGAGCAAATTTCACATCTGAGCATGTTGTAGTGAATGTGTTAATTATCACAGAAGTGAAGATGGGGCTTTGTAAGTGTAATTATGTGCAAACCCATTTAAAAAGTATAAATCTGTAAATCAAATGAGGCTAGCTTTAGTTGGGAAAGCAAGAACAGCCTCCTACTGTGTTTTAGAATGTAAGGAACCCGGTGGGATGGGGATTGACAGTGTGCATGTTTTGTGTTGTTCTGTGTGAGTATCTTATTATCCAACGTTGTTAAGTTTGTTTGATTAGTAAGTGTAAATATATAAATTTTGCATCATTGCATGCAAATGTACTGCTTTTTTTTATTTGTGTAGTTTAGAAGTATTCTGTTTTAGAAAGATTTCAGAGTGGCAGCCATGTTAGTCTGTATCAGCAAAAACAATGAGGAGTCCTTGTGGCACCTTAGAGACTAACAAATTTATTTGGGCATAAGCTTTCGTGGGCTAGAACCCACTTCATCAGATGCATGAAATGAAAAATACTGGAGCAGGTATAAATACATGAAAGGATGGGGGTTGCTTTACCAAGAGTGAGGTCAGTCTAATGAGATAAATCAATTAACAGCAGGTTATCAAGGGAAGAAAAATAACTTTTGAAGTGGTAAGAAAGTGGCTCATTACAGACAGTTGACAAGAAGGTTTGAGTAACAGTAGGGAGAAATCAGTATTGGGGAAATTAAGTTTAGGTTTTGTAATGACCCAGCCACTCCCAGTCTTTATTCAGGCCTAATCTGATGGTATCCAGTTTGCAAATTAATTCCAGTTCTGCAGCTTCATGTTGAAGTCTGTTTTTGAAGGTTTTTATTGAAGAATTGCCACTTAGAGGTTTGTTATTGAGTGCCCAGAGAGACTGAAGTGTTCTCCTACTGGTTTTTGAATGTTCTGATGTCAGATTTGTGTCCATTTATTCCTTTGCGTAGAGACTGTCCTGTTTGGCCAATGTACGTGGCAGAGGGGCATTGCTGGCACATGATGGCATATATCACCTGCACATCTACCAGTGCATCTGATGAAGTGGGTTCTAGCTCATTGTTTCTGTTTTAGAAAGTTTTCCATAAATGATGACTATCCTGAAGATGGAAATTCTTTACTGTTAGACACAGTACTAATGTGCTTTGTTTAAATTTGTTTTTACGTGGATTGGATAGTTCAGGGGATGGTAACTGTCTAGTTTGAATCCACTCCAGGTTAATAGTGACTGAAAGTTGAAAATAGAGCTTTTTCATTGTCGCAGTACAGTTCCCAATGGATGAGTCTCTATGTTATAAAAAGCTCCATCACAATTGGCACTAATTGTCATCATTTGTCTTAGCAGAGAGGCCAAAGACCGACTGAATACAGAGGTTGAATTAGCCTCTTAGGCTATGGTTATACTATGAGGTTTTTAGTGACATGGCTTTGCCGCTACAGTTGTACCACTAAAAGGCACGCAGTGTAACTGCTGTTTGTTTGCAGGAGAGAGCTCTCTTGTTGACAAAGTGCTGTTTACACAGGCGCTTTTTGTCGGTAAAACTTTTGTCATTTGGGAGTGTGGTTTCTTTTAACACCCCTGACCGACAAAAGTTTTGCTTATGAAGGCCTGTGTAGTCAAACCCTTGGAAGTGTTTGCTCCTGGGTGAGAATGAGGGACATAGTTGAAGGAGAATCCTGTATTGCTGTACAAGTTTTTTCTTCTTTTTCTTTTTTTCTTTCTCTCTTTTTTTTTTTTTTTTTTTTTTTTTAATACTAAGGAGTTGTATCCTGAACTAATTTGTCTGACGGTGTTCACAAGCAGAAAACTCTCAATTTTTTTTGTCATGTAAATTTTTCTTGAACTAAGAGCTCAGAAATAATTGTACATACTCATAATGTGTTGAGCTTTCTCTTAATCTTGTTTTGCATTTGTGTTTAGTTCTTTTTTAAAGAGAGGTTGATTCTCCTTGACTGGTAACAATTAAAATGTTGTTTTGTAACTAAATAGAGCCTTTACACTAAATTTGGTACTTCTTTTTGCTAACCAGGAGGATACACTATATCCATTCACATTTATTTAAGCAGTTCTACAGTTTAACAGACATTTTATTCAGATTCTGATTTTTTTATTGTTAGAAATGTCATTTGCCATTTTTTATTTAATAGGAGGTTTTTACTTGTGATTTGTATCTAGCTGCATTTGATTGAAAATTGGAGTTCAGTTAAAACCAGCATTTTGAAATTTGTTAGCTAAATCAAATGACCTCATGTGCTGTATCTATCTGGGGTGGGGAGGGGAGTAAGTTTTATTAAAACATATCTTGTATGTCAAACTAACTGATTTATTAAACAAAGGAAGACTGTTCACGATGTCCATTATGATTTTATAGCTAGTAGGTCTCTCTGATACACCTAATTTTTATTCATAGTTTGGAAGAGAAAGATAAGCTTTCTCAAAGCTTTCTCAACTTGGAATGAACTAGTCATTGAACTGATCTAATTGGTTTCAGGTATGTTGCCAGTGGATTCCACCAATTCAAAAGTTTGCTGCCAAAGTGTTAAAGAAAGTCAGACATGGCCTGCTTGACTCATGTTTTATTTAAGTGATTTGTAATAAATTATAAGACGGTTGTCATAATTTCAAATTTAATTTTAAATAATTTTTATTTTTAACAATAGTCATATTTAATTTAAAATCAAAATCAAATTAGATTTTTTTTTAAGAATCTAATTGTTAAATTAAAAATAAATTTTTATCTACCCTAGAACCCTCAAGCCATGTCGAAGGGCATTGTTTGGATTTTCTACCACAGCATTCGTCTCAGTTTCTGAAAGAGATGGCTGGACTTCTAATCAGAGCGTTGAACCTGGATCTTACTAGTGACAACTCCTGTCATTCTTTTGTATTTACTGCTCACCAGTTGGTTTAAAGTTCTCACTAGTAAATGTCTGACAGATTTTCAAGTATAGACATTTGGTATGTCCAATATCTAATATCTCTTTATCCAACTGAATTAAATTAAAATATCAATGCAAAACGTTTTTGAAAATGCTATTAAAGTACTCTGCAAACATAAAATATACTTCATTTAAATCAAAATTATTAGGGGGTTGATCGCCTACTTATATTTTGTGACTAATTTTTATTTTTGAATGTGAAATAATAAAAGAATATCAGAACCATGCATTATATGAAATGGGAAGCTTTTTTACCAATTTCTAAAACTAAAAGATAAATTTATTTGATCTAAATAATTTGCTACCGATAAGCAACATGCAAAACCCCATGGACATAGGGTTTGAAGTTAGGTCCATTTAAATTTATTAAAATACTTTGGTTCAAAGACACTGGAGTCCCTCCTGAAACTTGAAGGTATTAGATGCCGTAAAATGTGTTCTGGGATTTTTTGGCTCGGTCATTTCCCCTATACTACATCTCTACCCCTATATAACGCGACCCGATAGAACGTGGGTTCGCATACGTGTTAAGAGTGTCGGGCCGGGCCAGGCCAGGGCTGAGGGATTTGATAAGGGGAAGAGGGTCTCGGATGCGGTAAGGGGCTTCTCCCCTCCACAGGATCTGGGGGGCAGGAGCTGTGGGAGGGCATGTTTGAGGACCCTGCAGTCTCAGAGTGGCCCGGGGAATTAGCAGGGGGCTGGGAGCAGCCCGCTATGCCTCCCTTGCCCCGACCCTGGCCCCAGCCCCAGCTATGTCGCTCAGGGGAAAGGGCTTGGGGAAAGGGATCACCCCTCCCGCCCCGCACTCACCAGCAGCAGCAGAAGTGGAGCAGCCTGGCCCCAGCCCGCTCCATTCCACCAGCTCCCAGCTGCAGCACTCCACTTCCCACCACAGGTGAGTACGGGGGGCATCCTTTCCCCAACTTCCCTGCACTTACCTGCAGCGGGAAGTGGAGCGCTGCGGCTGGGAGGTGGCAGAGTGGAGTGGGCTAGGGCCGCTTCGCTCTGCTTCCTGCCGCCGGTGAATGCGGAGGGCGTCCTTTCCCCAACCTCCCCATACTCACCAGCAGAGGGAAGTGGAGCAGCCCAGCCCCAGCCAGCTCCACTCCGCCAGCTCCAAGCTGTGGCGCTCCACTTCCTGCTGCAGGTGAGTGCAGGACCTTTCCCCAGTCGCCCCCTAGCCTAACGGCTGGGGCCAGGGCAAGGAAAGCGGAGCAGGCTGGGACCGCGTCGCTCTGCTTCCCGCCACAGGTGAGTGCGGGGGGGGGCATCATTTCCCCAACCTCTCCGCCCTCACTGGTGGTAGGAAGCGGAGCGCCATGGCTGGGAGCTGGCAGGGTGGAGCGGACTGGGGCCAGGCTGCTCCACTTCCCACTGCTGCTGGTGAGTGCCTGTCAGGGGGCGGAGGGGGGTGGATAGGGGTTGGAGCAGTCAGAGGAGAGGGGTGTTGGGTAGTGGGTGGGATCCTAGGGTTGATTAGGGATGGTGGTCTCTGGAGGGGACGGTCAGGGAACAAGTAACGAAGGCGGGGGCAAAGCAAGCTTGATATAACGTGGTCTCACCTATAACACGGTGAGATTTTTTGTCTCCTGAGGACCACGTTATATTGGGTAGAGGTGTATATGTTAAAATTTTAAGCAAGGTAGTTAATGAGTTTCCTTTTAAAAAAAACAAACAAACAAAAAAAACCACTGATGGTGTGCCCTGACATTTTGCTCTTCCGGAACAAAAGTGGCAGATGCATTAAGTTTTCAAATACTTAAACTAAAATAGAATCTTTTAATCTGGAGAGTCTTAAATACAATATTCATAGAACCATTTCTGAGGCCAAGAAACTACTCCTTTTTAAATGTTTGGTACTTGCAGGCATTTGCAACAAGTAGTACAAAATAAAGTGAAAAGCAAGAATTATTTTATAAAGCTCCAAGGAGTGGTGATCTTTTATCTAAATCAAGATGCCTCTTAAAGTGGTAAGATTATGGAATTCTAGATTAATTATGTTTTAGTGTCAGTTAACATTAAGTTTATTCTCACTGTTTTAAGTTTTCCCAAACGTTTGTGTCACTTTAGGTAGTGTTTTAATGAGGATATAAAGAACTATGTTGGCCAGATAGGAGGTATGCTATGATACCACTAATGTGGAAACTGGTCACTTAATGGTCAGAATGAATTTTTTGGGCCAATGGTTCAATGCTTGATGCACATAAAGCAGACAAATTCATAGTATTTCCACTCACAAGACAGGTGTATTGTACACCTCTACCCCATTATAACACCACCCAATATGATACAAATTTGGATATAATGCGGTAAAGCAGCGCTCCGCTGGGGTACGGCTGCGAGCTCCAGCGTATTGAAGCAAGTTTGATATAATGCGGTTTCACCTATAATGTGGTAAGATTTTTTTGGCTCTCGAGGACAGCATTGTATCGAGGTAGAGGTGTATTAATTTTAGGGCTCTCAAACAATTAGAAAATTTTCTGTTAATTATGATTAATTGCAGTTTTAATTGGATTGTTAATAAATGAATACCGATTTAAATTGGTATTTGAAATATTTTTGGATGTTTTTCTACATTCTCAAATATATTGATTTCATTTACTACGTAGAATACAAAGTGTACAGTAGACACTTTATTTTTTATTACAAATATTTGCACTGTAAAAAAAGAGAGACAAAAGAAATAGTATTTTTCAGTTCACCTCATACAAGTACTGTAGTGCAATCTCTTTATTGTGAAAGTGCAACTTACAAACGTAGAATTATTTTTTACATAACTGCACTCATAGGCTCTAAAGTCTTACAGTTTTATGAGTCAAAGCATGAAGGGGCATACAAATATTTAGTACAGTGGTCCCCAACCTTTTCGTTTGGCAGGCGCCAGACGAAGGACCACTGCGGCGGTGGAGCACCCAACGAAATGCCGCGGCATTTCAGCAGCGCCACCTCTCAATGACACCACTTGCCATCGACAAGTGACGTCATCTAGAGGCATCACCGCCGAAATTTGGGGGCGACGCCTCTCAATGACATCATTTGTTGGCAACAAGCATCGTCATCGAGAGGTGTCCCCACCGAAATGCCGCTGAACACAGCTTTTAAACATAGCTTTACAGAGTAGTGGAGAATTAACAAATTTACTGCCCCTAGGCCCTCAAAAAATTGCCCTCCCCCCCGCACCAGCTCACCTCCGCTACCCCGCGGCAAGCCTGGGAGGGAGGGGGGAGAAGGGGAATTGTGGCGCGCTTGGGGGATGGCGGAGATGGAGTGATGGTGAGCTGGGGCAGGGAGCGGTTCCCTGCCCCCTCACTCAAGAGTTACTCCCTGCGCCCACCGGCCCCAGGTCACCTCTGCTATCCCCCGAGCACGCCGCTACTCGCTTCTCCCTCTCAGCATTTTCGTGCGGCAAGCCTGAGAGGGAGGGGGGAAAAGGAGAGTTGTGGCGCACTCAGGAGATGGCAGCAGTGGAGCGGAGGTGAGGTGGGGTGGGGAGCAGTTCCCAGCGCCCCCCCACCCGGGTTACTCCCCGCGCCTGCGGGCCCCATCTTATCTCTGCTCCACCTCCTCTGAGTGCTGCTACTCGCTTCTCCTTCTCTCCCAGCGCTTTCACGCAGCAAGTCTGGGAGGGAGGTGGAAGGAGGGAAGTGCGGTGCACATGGGAGAGGAGGTGAGCCAGGGATTTGGGGAAGGGGCGGAGTTGGGGAGGGGGCGCGAGCAAATTTTCTGCCCTTGGCCCAGGCCTTGTTGGCCTAGGCGATAATACGCCGCTGTTACAGGGTTTAAGATGTTGACAACCCTAAACATCAGAAGGCTATTAAAGTGCTCATCTGCCAAATATTTTTCTCATGCAATGGAAATAAATAGAAACTCTCTTATTCTGTTTCTGTGAACTTGTTGCTGCTGAAGCTAAAGATTCAGTTTAATGGAATATCTTAAACAGTGACTGTTTTAGTAAGAGGTTCAAATTTTTTGTTTGTTTGCCTCTGCACATTAGTAGGTCTTTGATATGAAGGCTGCTGAATATCAGTTTAATTACATAGTATTAGAAAACCTATAGATTTATAGAATGTAGTTTAAAATATGAATTATCATTGTCTTAAAACAGCTTACTGGATAATTTGTCAGTTTCACAGCATGATGTTAAATACCTTGAATACTTAGTAAGGGTCAGGCAATTCCAGCAATCACACTGTGTAAGTGAACCTGAATAATGGCAATCATTTCCTGGGTTGACAGGGGAATGAGGATCATTGCAGCCTGGATTCATCAATATTTCAGGCCCCTATACAGACTTCTCTCTCTCTCTCTCTCTCTCACTATCAGATCCTAAGTTAGGATGAATTTTGTTTCTCTGCCATTGTCCTCCACCCTGTCCCCAATCATGAACCCATACTATTACTTCTAAGTGAGGGAGCCCAGCCCTCAGCCAACCAGTTTTCAGCTCATACTCTCTGCTCCATGAATAGGGCCCTGATCCCAAGGATCCTGCCTTAATATGTACTTGTTGTTTAGACAGTGTTTGTTTTCAATCATTTCCTGAATTAGCTTCAATTAAGGATTCTCACTACACTTTTGATAGTGTTTTTTTTAATGTGAGCTCGTGGTAGAAGAAGGAAATGTCTAATAGGAGTCTCATCAGATATTTAAATCACTACATGCATATCAAAAGCTACTCATGTCTTCATTTTTAATGACTTTGTTGAACTTGACTGACTCTTGATATGGCTGTACTGATTGAGTGGGATAACTCACTATTTATCAGATATCTTGAAATCTTGTTCAGTGGTAGAGGGGAATTAGAGAGATGGCAACTGCAGCAAAGTGAGAGTGGAAAGTATAAGTTCTGGAGAGATTCTTCCCACATTTCTGCCTAGATCATCAAAGCTCCAGATATATCCTTATGTTGCCAGTAATTTAATAATTTAGTCTTTTTGTTTTCAAAAGTGTGCCTGTGTGCTAGGATTGAGAGCCAGGCCTGGGAAGGGAATGTAATATTGAGGCACAGGTAGGAGAAAAGAACAATTAATAAATTCCCTCAAGACAAAAAAACAAAAATTAGTACATTTTTCATATGAAGTTATCAAAGTGCTTTACAAAGATAGGTAAATTACATCTCTACTTTACAGATGGGGAAATTGAGGCATAGAGTTGACTTGCTCAAGGTCAAATACAGGTCAGTGGCAGTGTGTCTGTTCATACTACACTTATCACTGTAAATCTGAGACCACACCTACACTACAAAGTTTTTTCCGATGCAAGTTACAGTAATTGCAATAGCTGTATGCTGATGTATCACTTGTGCATGTGCACACTTGGCTCCTTGCATCAGCGCTGCACACCAGGAGTGCTTGTGTTGATGCGCTGTGTAGTGCATCATGGATAGGTAGGTATCCTAGTGTGCAACCCACCACTGTTCAGCACACTGTCTTTTGGTTAGTTTTGGCAATACATGGTGCGGCAGAACTGAGTCTTGCAGGAGTGACTGGTTAGCAAGGAGTGAACTTCCCATACTGCAGTGTTCTCCATCCCATAATATCTCTATCCCATAATTTTTGCACCTATATTCAATTTTGCACCAAGCTGCATGGGACTTGTTGCTGTCTCCCATCTCTGACAGAAGCATGGAGCCTGCACGGCTCTGCACTATTTTCATGAGTGTTGCAAGCACTCAGAATCCTCCAGTATTTACAGAGCTGCAAGAAGAACTGTAAGGAACATGATGCGTTCCAGGTAGTCGGTTTGCTGTGAGACATAGCAAGAACCAATGCACAGTGGTTGGTGGCATTCATGGAGTAGCTGCAGATGGTGGAGCACCACTTCTGGACCCGAGAAATGAACACTGACTGGTGGGATCGCATCATAATGCAGGTTTGGGATGACGAGCAGTGGCTGCAGATCTTTTGGATGCACAATGCCCCGTTCCTGTAGCTGTGTGCTACACTCGCTGCAGCCATCCAAAGCAGGGACATCAGACTGAGAGCTGGTGGTCATACTTTGGATATTTGCAACAACAGATTGCTGCTGGTCAGTGGGAAGTCATTCTGGTGTGGGGAAAATCCACTGTGGGGTCCATAGTCATGCAAGTGACCATTAATAGTCTCCTGCTATGCAGAACTGTGACTCTTGGCAATGTTCAGGACCTGGTGGATGGCTTTGCAGCTGTGAGGTTCCCAAATAGACAACGCACGCATCCTTATTTTGGCCCCAGAGTACCTTGCCACAGAGTACATCAAAAGAAAGGGCTACTTTTCCATGGTTATGGAGGTGCTGGTGGATCACTGGGAATGCTTCACTGACATCAACATTGGCTGATCAGGGGAAGTGCATGATAATCGCATATTTAAGAACGCAAGTCTGTTCAGAAACCTATAAGCAGGGACCTTCTTTCTCAACCAGTGGATTACCATTGGTGATGTTAAAATACCAAAAGTGATCCTGGTGCATCCAGCCTACTCCTTAGTCCCCTGACTCATGAAGCTGTACACTGGTCACCTCGACAGCACTAAGGAAAGATTCAGCTGCAGGCTCAGCAGGTGCAGAATGACAGTTGAATGTGCTTTTGATAGATTGACAGGGTGCTGGCAGTGTTTACTTACCGGATTGAATCTCAGTGTGAAAAATATTCCAATGGCTATAGCTGCTTGTTGTGTCCTGCATAATATTTGTGAAGCAAAGGAGGGAAAATTGCTGCAGGGGTGGAGGGCAGAGTGGAGTGCCTGTTTGCTAAGTTTGCACAACCAGACACAATAGCTATCGGATGCACTCCATGAGAAGAGCTATATGGCTTAGGGATGATTTGAAAGAGCCCCTTAACAGTGAGCCACAGTAATGTTCTATGGTGTACTGTGCTCAGTGTGGTGCTGCACTTTGGGGGCCTGTTGGGAATTGTGTTGTACTTGCTGCATATATCACTGACAGTGTTGGGATGCTTGTGTACATTTATGATGACTACACTGTTTGGCACTGATCTTGTTGGTTATGAGTGTACAAGACCCAGTACTTACACTGCCAGCAGGCATTATATACCATGTGTTGTAAACTAATAAAGATGGAAAAACTTTCAGAACAAGCGTTTTCTTCAAATACGAAAACAGCTCAAAAAACCTTAAGAACTTTTAAAGTAAATAAATTTTAACTTGTTATGAACCTTAACAAATAAAGGCAGGAACTCTGATGTCATGTAGCTACACTTATATCAACCCTGGCTCTCACAAGTCAGTGTGTATGAAGCTGCAGTTGTCAATGCTTCTCCCAGTGTGGAGTGGTAATGGTAGGCACGTGGCCTCTGAGGCGATGTGAAATGCTGAAGGAGAGTGTAGGGAGATGCTACACTGCCATTCTCTACCAAATGCAAGGGCAATTGAGCCTGCAGTTGTTGAACCTGGAGATCCACAAGAGTCTACATCATCTGTGTTTGCTGATAGAGAAGCTTCTTTATGTCCTGGTGTATCTTGTTCATCCTTTCCTCCTCCATACAGTCTGCAGTATTCACCCTTAAGGCCTTCTATCGAAGGTCTGATGCAGCACTGACTTGCAGGATCTCGCAGAAGGTGTCCTCCTGGGCCTCTTTTTCCCCCATCCTTATCTGGGTTAGTCATTCAGTTGGTGTGGAGAGGATACCCTTAAAGGTTGCAATGGCTGCATCTATAGATGAAATGCACAGAGAAACCATTGTCAGTGGAAGAGGAATGGAAAGTGAAACTTAAGATTCAGAACGCTCCCCTTCCCTTGCTCCCCTAAAGTGTTAGACAAGACATGCTTATTAGCATTTTTGCTTTGGAATATTTGTTCATGGTGCCACTTGGCCCAGCCATTGAGAGTATGACCCGCCATGGCTGAGGGAACAGAGGAGGGAATTGCTTGGTTGCATGAGACTAAGGATAGGGCACTGGTACGGAATACTGGCTACATTTTCCACAGGTGATGGTAGTTTTAGCTCCTGAGGGTACCAAAGGCCCAGAGAGCACAGCTGTTACTGGCACCCTGAAGCCGCCCGGGCCCATATGGTGCCTGCCAAAGTTATCGCCAAATGTCATGAAGAAGTGTCCTACCACAGAGGAAGAAATAAGGTTGGTATCCCTAGAAACCTTGTGGAGAGGGTTGCAGTGTACATCCATGAAAGTTTCATTGAGCTCTCAAGGATTCAAGGGACAACCCTGTGTACATAAACAGACTGCTCCTCATGACCCCTTCCACCTACCTCTGGAGGGGAGTGAAAAGCAGATGACTCTACCTCTCTTGGGCCACGTCCACACTACAGAATAAAATCGAAATTATTAAAATCGATTTTATAAAACAGGTTTTATAAAATCGATTTTACGCGTCCACACTAGGGCACATTACGTCGGTGGTGTGTGTCCATGGTCCCAGGCTACCATCGATTTCCGGAGCGTTGCACTGTGGATACCTATCCCATAGTTCCTGCAGTCTTCCCTGACCCTTGGAATTATGGGTTACTACCCCAGTGCCTGATGGGGCAAAAATCACTGTCGTGGGTGGTTGTGGGTACAGCCTCACCCCCTCCCTTTCTGAAAGCAGCAGACAGCCATTTCGCGCGTTTTTTACCGGGTGAACTGAGAGCAAATGCCATAGCACAGCAAGCATGGACCCTGCTCTGATCAGTACCGCGATCGTGGACGTTGTAAACAGCTCACACATTCTCGTGCTATCTATGGTGAACCATGAACTGCAAACGCAGGAGAGGAGGCGGCAGCTATGGCAACGCGGCGACGAGAGTGATGAGGACCTGGAGACTGATTTCACCCTAACCGCGGGCCCCCACGCTTTGGAGCTCCTGATGGTAATGGGGGAGGTTCTACCCATTGCTCGCCGATTTTGGGCCCGGGAAACAAGCACAGACTGGTGGGACCGCATAGTTTTGCAGGTGTGGGACGATTCGCAGTGGCTGTGGAACTTTCGCATGCGTAAGAGCACTTTCTTTGAACTTTGTGACTTGCTTTCCCCTGTTCTGAAACGCCATAATACCAGGATGAGAGCAGCCGTCACAGTGGAGAAGCGAGTGGCAATAGCCCTCTGGAAGCTTGCAACACCAAACAGCTACCGGTCAGTCGGGAATCAATTTGGAGTGGGAAAATCTACTGTGGGGGCTGCTGTGTTGCAAGTAGCCAAAGCAATCATTAAGCTGCTGCTACGAAAGGTTGTGACTCTGGGAAACGTGCAGGTCATAGTGGATGGCTTTGCTGCAATGGGATTCCCTAACTGTGGGGGGGCCATAGATGGAACCCATATCCCTATCTTGGCACCGGAGCACCAGGGCACTCAGTACATAAACTGCAAGGGGTACTTTTCAATGGTGCGTCAAGCACTGGTGGATCACAAGGGACGTTTCACCAACATCCACGTGGGATGGCCAGGAAGGGTTCATGACGCTCGTGTCTTCAGAAGCACTACTCTGTTTAAACGGCTGCAGCAAGGGACTTACTTGCCAGACCGGAAAATAACAGTTGGGGATGTTGAAATGCCTGTAGTTATCCTGGGGGACCCAGCCTACCCCTTGATGCCATGGCTCATGAAGCCATACACAGGCAGCCTGGACAGTGGTCAGGAGCTGTTTAACTACAGGCTGAGCAAGTGCAGAATGGTGGTAGAATGTGCATTTGGCCGTCTAAAAGGGCGCTGGAGAACTTTACTTGCTCGCTCAGACCTCAGCCAAACCAATGTCCCCTTTGTTATTGCTGCTTGCTGTGTGCTCCACAATCTCTGTGAGAGTAAGGGGGAGACCTTTATGGCGGGATGGGAGGCTGAGGCAAATCACCTGGCCGCTGATTATGCGCAGCCAGACACCAGGGCGATTAGAAGATCACACCAGGAAGCGGTGCGCATCAGAGAAGCCTTGAAAACGAGTTTCATCATGGGCCAGGGTACGGTGTGACTGCTGTGTTTGTTTCCCCTTCATGAACCTCCCCCCTGTTTTTACTCCTGCTGCAAGCAACCTACCCCCTCCCCTTCCATTACAGCTTGCTTATGGAAATAAAGTTACTATCGCTTAAAAAGCTTGTATTCTTTATTAAAAGTCATTCCCTGTAAGCAACCCACCCTCCCACTTGCTTTAAAAAGCATTTAATTATAAAAAGAGTTAGAGAAATAACAAGGTACCCCGGGAGTGGTTTGGGAGGAGGATAGGAGGGAAGAAAAAGGCCATTAAGGAAGCCTTGAAAACGAGTTTCATCATGGGCCAGGGTACGGTGTGACTGCTGTGTTTGTTTCCCCTTCATGAACCCCCCCCCCCCCGTATTGACTCCTGCTGCAAGCACCCTACCCCCCCCCCCTTCCATTACAGCTTGCTTATGGAAATAAAGTCATTCCCTGTAACCAACCCACCATCCCTCTTGCTTTGAAAAGCATGTAATTATAAGAAGAGTAAGAGAAATAACAAGGTACCCCGGGAGTGGTTTGGGAGGAGGATAGGAGGGAAGAAAAAGGCCATTAAGGACATTTCAATGTAATGACAGCCTTTTGGTTGGACTGTCCGCAGGGGTGGAGTAGGCGGGTGCAGAAAGCCTTCCCCCACGCGTTCTTACACGTCTGGGTGTGGAAGATGTGGAACATGGTGAGTACTGAGGGAGGTTAAACATGGGCTGGAGTGGCACTCTGTGACCCCGCAGCTCTTCCACCAGACTTCGGAGGATGTCAGTTTGATCGCTCAGCAGCTGCAGCATTGCATCCCGCCACCGCTGATCTTGCTGCCGCCACATCTCATCTCGAGCGTCCCTCCTGTCCTGACGTTCACTGGCATCTTTCCTGTAGTTTGCTACCACGTCCTTCCACTCCCCCAGATGAGCTCTTTCATTGCGGGTTACTGCCATGATTTCTGTGAACATTTCATCCCGTGTCCTCTTCTTACTCCTCCTTATCTGAGCTAGCCTTTGGGCTGGAGTAGGGAGGCTTGAAAAATGTGCAGCTGCATGAGTGGAGGAAGAGAGTGATAGAAGGATCATAAGAGATACATTTCTCAGAACAATGGTTATACTCTTTCACAGTGAACTACACTATTCACCATACATAGCACATGTCACTTCACTACAAGGTCGCCTTTGGATTCTTTTAGTATTTAGAGCCTGCGGCTGTGGTGTAACAGATCAACACAGATGCAGGTCCGGGGATTACAATTCAGCTTGCAGGCGGTCATGGTAAGGCCTACATCTAATGGCAGATCACCCTCTCCCTTCCCCCTGCACCACCACCCCCCCCCGCGTGGCTATTAGCAGGTAAAATTCCTGCTGGCCAGCCAACTGCTAAAAAGCACATCTTTTGCTTTTTTTCTTATGCCTTCAGAAGGAGCAGCAGCAGAGGAAATTGTGAATTGTGTTCCCCCCCACTCTACATGTCTGCTATAATGGCAGATCACTGAAACCCTATCCCCTCCCCCATTCCTCCCCCCCCCCCACCGCGTGGCTATTGGCAGGGAAAATTCCTGCTGGCCAAATGCTAAAAAGCTCAGCGCCATTAAAGACACCTCCCCGTAGGAATGGGCAGCTTTTTCCCTTCCCCTCGCATGGCTAACTGCAAGGGAAGGATTTCTTTTAAGCCGCGCGAAAGCATCACCGTAGGAATGGTCATCTCTGTCCCCTTAATAAAATACATTAATTTTTACCAGGTGACCAGGAACGATATCACTCTCCTGAGGATTACAGACAGAGATAAAGAAATTATGCTTCTTGAATGCCAGCAATCCCCGGGACCATACGCAGTTAGGCTTTGTCATGCAATGATACCCGATTACGTGCTCCAGGCATGGCGTGGTAAAGTTTCGTAGCATGGTGGACGGAATAAGGCTGCCCTGCCCAGAAACCTTCTGAAAAGGCTTTTGGGGTACATCCAGGAGTGCTTCATAGAGATGTCCGTGGAGGATTTCCGCTCCATCCCCAGACATGTTAACAGACTTTTCCAGTAACTTTAATGCCAGCTAATGCATGCAAGCCCTCATGGCAAATCAATCATTAAAAAACGCTTGCTTTTAAACTATGTTTTATATTTACAAAGGTACACTCACCAGAGGTCGCTTCCATGGCTTCACTGTCTGGGCTAGTGGCTTGGGAGGGCTGGGAGTTTAATTCTGTCTGGGTCACGAAAAGCTCTTGGCTGTTGGGGAGAATGGAGTGCTGTGTGCTTTCAGCAAGGTAGTCCTCCTCCTCCTCCTCTTCGTCATCTTCCCCCTCCGCTGAATCCTCAGCCATGGGTGAGATTATTACCCCCACCTCGGAATCCACAGACAAGGGGGGGCTTGTCATGGCGCAGCCCCCTAAAATTGTATGCAGCTCAGCGTAGAAGTGGCGTGTTTTTGGCCCAGATCCGGATCTGCCATTTGCTGCTTTGGTTTTCTGGTAGGCTTGTCTGAGCTCCTTCACTTTAACTCCGCACTGCACTGAGTCCCTGGTATGGCCTCTCTGCCTCATGGCATTAGAAATTTTTTCAAAAGTTTTTTCATTTAGTCTTTTGGAACGCAGTTCTGATAGCACAGAATCTTCTCCCCATACAGCGATCAGATCCAATAACTCCTGTGCGTTCCACGCTGGAGCTCTTTTCCTATTCTCAGGAGACTGCATTGTTACCTGTGCTGCTGAGAGCTCCACGCTGGCCAAACAGGAAATGCAATTCAAAAGTTCGCGGGGCTTTTCCTGTATACCTGGCCAGTGCAGTAGAGTTCCTTTACCTGTCCAGAGCGGCCACTGGTGCACTGTGGGATACCTCCCGGAGGCCAATAACTTCGATTTCCGTCCACACTAACCCTAAATCGATTTAGTAATATCGATTTTAGGGTTACTCCTCTCGTTGGGTAGGAGTACAGAAATCGATTTTAAAAGCCCTTAAAATTGATTTAAAGAGCCTTGTAGTGTGGACGGGTACAGCGTTAAATCGATTTAACGCTGTAGTGTGGACCAGGCCTTGGTTGTACCTCTATATCTTATAGTATGAGTAAATTAATGACAATTCAATAGCTGTGTCCTCTTAAGTTGGGGGTGACATCACCATAAAGGGAAATTTATTTACACACTCACCCAAGGTTCCTCCCTCTGCTTTGGGCTTGCTTGCACTCAACCACAGGGTTCTGACTGGACTGTGGTGGAGTCAAAAATAGGTCCTGGCTCAAAGCCCATCTGGACACCTCCCCACACACACATCTCACATCCTCTTCCTCCTTCTTATCTACCTCCTTCTCGCGTGGTAGGTACTTGTGACTCCTGTTTCCTGGTAGGGTTGAGCACTTGGTCGAAAAGGGATCCTAGTGGCTCCGGTCAGCACCGCTGACTGGGCCATTAAAAGTCCGGTTAGCAGTGCAGCGGGACTGGCAGGCTCCCTGCCCGGCTCTGCATGGCTCCTGGGAAGTGGCTGGCATGTCTGACTTCTAGACGGAGGGGTGGCCAGGGAGGCTCTATGCGCTGCCCCTGCCTGCTGGCTCCGCAGCTCCTGTTGGCCCAAGAACCATGGCCAATGGGAGCTGTGTGGGTGGGGGCAGTGCATGGAGCCCTCTAGCTGTGCCTGTGCCTAGGAGCTGGAGGGACATGTCTCTGCTTCACGGGAGCTGCCTGATGTCAGCGCCGCCCAGCGCCTGCACCTCAACCCCCTGTTCCAGCCTGGAGTGCCCTCCCACACTCCAAATCCCGTGGGCCCCATCCTGGAGCCCCCTCCTTCGCCCCAATCCCCAGCCCGCATCCACAGCTGGAGCCCTCATCTCCTCCCATACCCCAACTCTCTGCCCTATCCTGGAGCCCCCTCCTGCACCCTGAACCCCTCATTTGTGGCCCCACCCCAGAGCCCATACCTCCTCCCACTTCCCAGCCCCCTCCCACATTCCAAATCCCTCGGTCCCACTCTCCCAGCCTGGAGCCTCCTCCTGCACCAAAACCCCCTGCCCAGCCTGGTGAAAGTGAGCAAGGGTGGAGGAGAGCGAGAGAGGGAGGGATGGAGTGAGTGGGGAGCAGGGCAGGGGCAGGGCAAGGGTGTACAGTTTTCTGCATTAGAAAGTTGGCAACCCTACTGTCTGGAGGTATCCATGGTGGTGTGCAGGGTGATGGCGGCGTTTCCACCAAGCATGGCATGCAACTCTTTGTAATAGCAGCAAGTCTGTGGCTCAGCACTGGATCAGTTGTTCGCCTCCCTGGCCTTTCGGTATGCCTGCCACAATTCCTTGGCTTTCACATGGCATGGTACAGGTCCCTATTGTACCCATTTTCCTACATTCCCTGAGCAATCTGCTTGTAGATGTTGATATTTCTATGGCTGGTTTGGAGCTCTGCCTCTACAGTCTTTTTTGTATAGAGATCCTATATCTCCTGTCTACTTCAGGCTGGAGTGTGTCTGGAGCGTATAGATGACATGATCAGCTGAGCAGTTACACACAACAATGGAAAGCAGATAGAGGTGTGCTCACCACGCTGGGCAACCAGGAAAAGGCATTTCAAAAATTTGCAGAGTTTTAAAGGGTGGGGGCAGTTTCCTATGTATGTGACCCCTGGGTAGTGGAGTTGATAGTTGTAACCAGAGCAGTTTGTGCTGGGCGTTGTGAGACAGCTGCTGAAGGACTTGTTAGGGTCTGCATAGGTAACCCAGCATGTATACTTATGCTGTGTCAACCTCCGTACATCAGCTCAACACCACTGAGGGAGTTGATGTTACTATGTTAGCTTACTGAGGTACTTACATCGGTGGGAGACAAATTTAAGTGTTAACACTGCACAAGTAGGTTGAAGCAAGGTAACTTACGGCAACCTTCCTTTGTAGTGTAGACCAAGCCTGTAATGTCTAATCATAAGGGTGGTTCTCCCTCTCTCTCCTCTTCTGCCTCCTTTAGCTGTTTTTAGTTCTCTCTTACATTAGGCAAGTAGGTAAAACAAGTGAGTTTTTTCCATTTCATTCAGAAGGCAGCAAAATTTGTTGTTGGCCTTCTGATTCCCAGTCTTTGCCTGATCCATTAGACCACTTTGCAAGTTACATGAACTGCTGCACAACTTCTTCCAAAGAGGACTTTCAGCATTATGTGCAAGGTGTACATGTCAGTTGGTGATGCCTTCATGGGTTACCATAGTCTTTCTGTTCCCTTCTCCTGACCATGGGAGGAGGTCCACCTATCAGATAGTGACAAGTGATTTTGAGGGTTTGAACTCCTGATGATGATGGAGTTCCTCACTTTAGGAAGGTGCCCAGTCTGGTGCAGTACAGCCTAGTTAGACTCAGTCTCAAAAAGGGGTTGAGTTACTCTCCTGGGTGGGAGAAACTGATACTGATATTCAGAAGCCAGGGCAAGGAGCTGTGGAAATATAAGTCCTTCCCTGTTTTTAATCTGTTTTGTGTACATATTGTTTGGACGTCACACAGTAATCTACAGGTAGGGAATGTAGTCAGAGATGTCACTGGTGTGTTTTGGTTTTTGAAAAAAACACGAAAATTAGGTGGAAACTCAAGAGACAGATGAATTATGTGATTTTTGTTAGGTTTTTTGTTTTGTTTTAATCTGGGCATCCAATGAACTTCCTCTGCACATGCTGAGCTTCAATGCTAAATACTAGTTTCAGTGTAATCTGAAGCCTACTGTGATAGACACTTTTTTCCCATTTAAACTCTATTCTTTCTACTGCTTAATATGGCTTAGGAAGATGGGGTCATAACTTAGAAGAAGAAACATGTGGCCCTGCAAGTGCTCTGCATAGTAACAAAATACTGATTGTAGCTTTTCTGAATTGCTCTCTTACAATAGTTTGTGCACTTGAGCATATTTCTTCAAGTATATCAAAAACTTTAATTTAATTTTTCAGAACTTCTTGGCCAGCGGTAGAAGCTGAACAAGAACTTCCCCCATGTTCTTCTACTCACCTATGTAATTTACAAAGGCAAAGGTGATCCTTCTTTATAAGTTTGCTACTAATTTCAGATGCATACCTTTTGCAGGGGGTCAGCACTTTAGAACTAGATTTTATTTTAAAAAGAAAGTTTTTAATTATTTTTGTACAAAACCTGATATGAATAGCAATGTTCTAGTAAAATGTCTTTTAAAAACATGCTTAACATTTTATTTTTTAATCTAAACAATTCCCCTTTCTGAAACTGAAGAAAACCCGCCTAGTGCTAATGCACAGGAAACAGGCTGTGAAAGTGAGTAGAAACCAAAGTGAAACTGAGTAGTCTAGTTGTATTGTCTAAGCTAGTGAAAGGCAAAGAGCACCATTAATTAGCACCATTAATGGGACCTTTTTTCACCTTGATATTGCCCCTTGACTGTATACCCTGAGTTAGTGCTGAGACATAGAGTATGTCTACCCAGCAATTTAAACACAGAGTTGGCCCAAGCCAGCTGACATGGGCTCACAGAGTTGTAAAATTGCTGTGTAGATGTTCAGGCTCAGGCTGATGTGCGGGCTCTTTTCCCCCCAGAGTCCTCGGGCCTGGATCCAGCTCAATCCTGAACGTCTACATGGCAATTGTTAGCCCTGTGGCCCAAGCCCTGTGAGCACAAATCAGCTGACCCAGAGCGGCTACGTACTGGTCTGGGTCTTTCATTCTAGTGTAGATGTACTTGTAGTGGTGGGTGTTTTTGTTTTTAAATGGTAATAGCCTGTAGGTTGGCGTTATATTAGTATCTAAATAATTCAGACCTGTAGTAATCTTAGTACAGTAAATAACTTTACATTCTTATATCCTCTTCCTTCACTCCTGGTACAAGAGAGAGCCAGGAATACTATGTTTGTTAGTCTATAAGGTGCCACAGAACTCTTTGCCGCTTTTACAGAGCCAGACTAACACGGCTACCCCTCTGATATTTGACACTATGCAAGGCACTGCATTTACCCATATGGAGTGGAAATCCTCATGAAGAAACTTGCACAAGTACAGACAGTTTGTTAGTCTATAAGGTGCCACAGAACTCTTTGCCCCAGGAATACTTGGCACTATGGCTCCTCAACATGAAGCAAGGAAGCAGAAGACCTTAGACTTCCTCCTTACAAGATCTGGTCTGTTCCTTTTGCCTCTTGGTCCCCGCATGTTTGCCTCTTCTTCCTCTACTTTCCCATTTTTTTTAGCCTAGGCTATTTAAAGAAGATGGAGAAATACAGGACCTCATGCTCCCACCAATGCAGCCCAATGGGGGAAACCCAGCAGAGGGAGAAACTTGAAGCAGAGTTTCCAAAACTGTCTGAGCCCCCTACTGAGAGTGGGTGCTGTCATGAGGGCCAGAAACCGAGGAATCCATTTTCAGAGCCGTTCTCTTCAATTTTGATAATGAGAATCCAGACGACATTCCCCCTATATGAGGCCCATGGGATTTCTTGCCTAGTCAGACACCTTTCAACTTCCTGTCCTGCCTGTAGACTGAAGACAGCAGAGACTCTTCTCTTGGATCCTCCCTGCCTGCATTGCAGCTCAGTACAGACCAATCTGATTCCCTTCTCCATATCTTTGGGATAACTGTAAGTCTCATTTTCACAGGCCTTTCTCAACCTTTCCAGTTTGCACACTGGTACTTGGCATTCCCAGAGGTTGATTTCCCCTCCAAACCTGTATGCACTATTATGGATGCAAGCTTCATGGATTGGGAAGCCCACCTTGGTCTTCAGTGAGCCCTGGGTTTTTGGACCCCAGAGGAATGGTAATTAAACATCAGTATCATCAAGTCCTTTAATCCTCCAGCTGTGGGAATACCTAATTCTCAGATGTCATATGCTGATTAGATGTAGCAACAGGTCATTAGGTACCAAAGTGAATAGCCATGAGTGCACCTGGAACCAGCTGTTTTTCTGAAGCTTATGGTGATGTCCTACCTTTTATCCCTGTGGGCAGCCTTTCTTATTTTATTCAGCCATGAGCCGCTGGCTCTAGCGGGTCAGGAGTCCTAACCCATTTTCTTCTCAAGATGTGATAAATGTGGCAGCCCCACAATACACTGGTTTGCCATAGACAGGTGTCTCAAACTCCCTGATTTTTTCACTGTAATACTGAACCCAGATGAAGTTGAGACTTTGGAGGAAAGCAGTGGTCTACTCTTTTTCTTCCTTAATCTTCTACTTTTGTGGGCAATAAGGAAGTTTTGGTCAGGGCAATGGTGATATTGTTGGTGGCTCTACCTTGTTCTCTTCCCTGAATTCTTGATCTCCTTTCCTAGAGTCTGGTATTGCACTGCCAACCTCACCTCCACAAGTTAACAGATAGGAAATTAAGTGTAACCATTTCCTAGACTGAGAAATCTCTGTGGAAGTAGTGTGGCTGTTTGGATTTGTAAGAACAGAAAAGCTTCCATAATTTTAACTTATTTACTTATCTTTAGGGCATCTTTACTTAAATAGATTATGGTGTGAAATATCAAAGTCATTCCTGTTCCCTACAGAACATTCTGCACTTTTAGTGTTTAAGAAGGGATTTGAGGTTAGCACCCTCAGTTCATTCCTTGACTATCTCTGCAATCCTTTTTATTTCTTGCGACAGAAAGCTGCATTCATTGGACATTAAACAAGTTCTAAAATTTTATCATGTCATTGTCAATAGTTCAGAGAAGACAGAAGAAGCAGCGTGGCTTTTTGAGGGCTGCCATAAAGGAAAGGGAATGGCTAAGGCTACCAATGCCAGATGGCTTAAGGCTTTATCTGCCTAACATGATGTTAATCTGTTCATATCCCTGAGTATCAGGAGATGTTCTTTTAGAAGTAGCTCTACTTCCTGGGCAGAAAGAGTTGAGGAATATAAGGTGCATAGTCAATTAATCATATATTATAAGTTTATAAACTTATCAGCTGGATTGCTGTCTGCACTTTTGATAGAACCTACAGCAGACAGCACAGTGAGGTATGTAAATTCTCTTCTTCAGGTTCTGCTTGCTACAGTCAGCTATGTTTTGTATTAGAAGAAGGGGAACATACAGCAATTGAAAATTACTTGCTAGTAATTTCATTTGTCATCTTACTTTCACCCCACATTCTACTCTCCTCTCCCCTAAGGAAGTGTGCAATTTCTTTCCTTCTAATTTCTGAAACCTTTCCTGCTATAGAAATGTCTAACTGGAAGGTAAAGGAACAGACGGCGGCTTATGTGAAGGAAGTCTTGTTCACAGATCTTTTGCCTCCTTGCTTCTAGTAGAGAAGCTGTACTTCCAACTGTCCTGTACAGTCTTTCATGTAGGATGGGAGAATAGGAGACAAGAATAAATGAAAAATTACTTACAGATAATTCTCATGTTTTCCCATCTTTGGAAGAGTGGAATAAGTTTTTTGGGTGCTGGTAAAGTGGAGTAATGATGTAGGTTTTGTTCTGGACTGTTTATGTCAGGATATTAAACTGATTCTTATACAAACCTGCAGGGTGGATTTGATTTAAATCAAATTGATTTAAATAATGATTTAAATCACTAGTCAGGAAGACTCAATTTAATGATGGTTTTCTACATAAAAGTGCATTCTTGTTGGTTGTTATAACCTGAATACATATTCTTCACAACTCAGAGATTGATGTAGGTTTCATTTTTAGAAGATAAACACTATACATTTTTAAAGTGATTTATTTTGAAAACTTTTCAGATTAGTTTTATAGCTATATCAGAAAATGAATGATCGGTTATTTCATTTACCAAAGGTAATTCAAGCAGTTCACCTCCCAATGACTTCATAAATATCTATCTCCAATTCAACAAGTTAATCATTAATATTTGGAGGATTTTCTTGCCACGCTGTATTAGGAGAAGAACATCACTAGACAGACATTTAAATTGTTTTATTTAACTAAAACAACAACATTATGTATTCTGGATTTTTTTCTTCAACAGCAAACATATAATATTTTAACAAAACAAGCATTTGTCCCTCGCTTCTCACATTTATCTCTAGACTTTTTCTCCTTGTCCAGATCTATTCTGCCCCCAACAATCTTCTATTTATTGAACTTTTAGAAACTTTGCACTTTTAGAGAGAGGTAAGGGATTGACTCTGTGTACACAAATTTGCAGAGGGACAGTAGAGTTGAGGTCTGTTATTTATCACCTCTATATGTTGTTTGTTTGTTTAAAAACATTTTTGCTGTTAACAAGCACATTACCTCTGGAGACACAAATCCACAGTTTAAGAACTGCAAAGCTAAGCATCTCCGGTGGTATCTTCTGGACAAGGGATCGGCAACCTTTGGCATGCGGCCCACCAGGGTAAGCACCCTGGCAGGCCGGGCCAGTTTGTATACCTGCCGCATCTGCAGGGTCGGCCAATCACAGCTCCCACTGGCCATGGTTCACTGCTCCAGGTCAATGGGGGCCGCGGGAAGTGGTGGCCAGCACATCCCTTGGCCCGCGCCGCTTCCAGTGAGAGCCACGATCGGCCGAACCTGTGGATGCGGCAGGTAAACAAACCGGCCGGCCCGCCAGAGATTTTCTCTGAATAAGTGGCTGACCGGCTTTGAGAACCACTGCACTAGGGAGGAGGATGTAAAATAAGACTGCTGGAGTCAGGGTGGATTATCAACGAGAACATAGTGCATCAGTTCCAGAGGTTTTTCAGGGATACTATTTTCAAAATTGTACTACTAAACTAAAGGGAAGTTTGGAATGATTTACCTGCTTCAGATAGTCACTCTCTGGACACTACTAAATCACCCCACTACATGTGATTTATCCATAGGTCTCATAAAAACTGGTTTTCAGAAATATTTTTGCATTTGGAATGAGCTGGATTTCACAAAATAACAGATTCTTGTAATCTGATGGGTACGCCTAGGCATCCTCCCTCTCCAACCCCATTTGAAATGTGTAGCAATACTAATCTATATTTGCTATTGTTTTTAGAAATAATGTATAAATCCAACAAAGTCTATCTTATTATATGTTTGTTTGCTCTATGATGCTGCCATCCTCCTTAACTAGAGTTATTAGAATATGTTTGTCTATCTGTTAAGACTCGTATTTTCTATTTAAAGAAGAACCGATCACAGAACTAAAAATTAATGGTAACTTAGATACAAGTGATCAGGACTTGATGACATTTAAAATGTACAATCAGAATAAAGCCCAGACCAGTAATATATATACTTGGTAATTTAAAAAGGCCAATTCCAGCTTTGTGAAAACAATAAGCCAGGTCAGCTGGGAGGAAGAACTTAATCAGAAAAAATGTGAATGATAGTTGGGAATTGTATGAGAACACTTTACTTTTACTAGATTTCCCAAAAACCACAGTCGAGGAAGAAGGCTATATTGGTTTAAAAGCTGGCCTGATTTAAAGGGGAAGTGAAGGTAGCTATAAAAAAATTAAAAAGTGTATATAACAAATGGAAAAAAGGGGAAGTTGATATCAATGAATATAAATTGGAAGCTAGGAACTGTGAAAAAATTGAAAAGGGGAAGTAAAGGAACATAAGGAAAAAACTCTGCTAGACAGAGATTTCTCCTTAAGGACAATCAGAAGGAGTTTGGTAAGTACATTAGGAACAAAAAAAGTCTTAACAATAGTAATGGTCCATTACTAGATGGAAATGGTAGAATTATCAATAAAAACATGAAAAAGGCAGAAGTATTCAATAAATATTTTTGTTCTGTATTTGAGGGAAAATACAGATGACATCATAATTTGATAACATTCTTTCCATTCTACTAGTATCTCAAAAATATGTTAAACAGAAGCTACTAAAGTTGGATGTTTTTAAATCAGCGGGTCCAAATAATTTTCATCCATGAATTTTAACAGAGGTGGCTGAGGACCCTGGTGGACTGTTAATGTTGATTACCCCTCCCCCCCACCCATCTTGGAATACTGGGGAAATTCCAGAAGACTGGAAGAAAGCTCAAGTTGTGCCTCAAAAAAAGGGTAAATGGGTGACACAGGTAATTATAGGCCTGAGTGTCTGACATCAATCAGAGGAAAGATAAGGGAGGGTCTGATATGGGTCTTGACTGATTAATTCCAATCAATATGTGTTTATGGAAGACAGATCCTGTCAAACTAACCTGATATCTTTTTTTTTCTGATGAAATTACAAGTTTGGTTAATGATGGTGTTGATATAATATACTTAAACTTCTATAAGACATTTGACTTGGTACCTAACATTATTTTGATTTCTGAAACTAGAACTATATAAAATTAACATAGCACACGTTAAATGGATTAAAACATGGCTGACTGATGGGTCTCAAAGTGCAGTTGCTAATGGAGAATTGTCATCAAAAGGCTGGGTTTCTAGTGGGGTCTTGCAGGAATCAGTTCTTGGCCCTATTCTTTTTAACATTTTTATTAATGATGTGGAAGAAAACATAAAATTATTACCGATAAAGTTTGCAGATGACACACAAATTGGCAATGTGCTAAATAATGAAGAGGATGGGTCACTGATATAGTGTGATCCTGGATCGCTTGGTAAACTGGAAGTAAGCTATCAATGTGCATTTTAATACGACTAGATGTAAATGTGTACATCTAGGCTCAAAGAATATAGGCCATATTTATAGGCTGGGTAACTCTATCCAGAGAAGCGATGACTCTGAAAATGATTTGGGGATTATAGTGGATGATTAGCTGAACTCCTGGTGGCAAAAGGACTGATGCATAAACAAGGGAATATATACTGTATCCAGTTGTAGTCCCACAGTTCAAGAAGGATGTTGATGAATTGGAGAGTTCAGAGAAGAGCCATGAGAGTGATTAAAGGTTTAGAAAACCTGCCTTATAGTAATAGACTCGAGGAGCTCTTAAACTTCTCTTTGTTAAACCAAATAGATAAGGGGTGACTTGATTACAGCCTGTAAACACCTACATGGGGAACAAATATTTGATAATAGGCTCTTCAATCTAGCAGAGAAAGGTATAGCACAATCCAATGGCTAGAAGCTGAAGCTAGAAAAATTTACCAAGGGTCATGGTGGATTCCCCATCACTGGCAATTTTAAAATCAACTGGATGTTTTTCTGAAAGGTATGCTCTGGGAATTTTGAAGAATTTCAATGGTCTGTGTTAGACAGGAGTTCAGACTAGATGATCACAGTGGTCCCTTCTGGCTTTAGAATCTCTTAAACTATGGGCTGGTCTACACTATGGGGGGAAATCGATCTTAGATACGTAACTTCAGCTACGTGAATAACGTAGCTGAAGTCGAATATCTAAGATTGGATTACTCACTCATCCTCACCGCGCGGGATCGATGTCCGCGGCTCCCCCTGTCGATTCCGGAACTCCATTGGGGTTGGTGGAGTTCCGGAATCGATATAAGTGCGCTCGGGGATCAATATATCGCGTCTAGATGAGACGTGATATATCGATCCCCGAGCAATTGATTTTAACCCGCCGATACGGTGGGTAGTCTAGACGTAGCCTGAAAAAAAGACTCCCAAATCCCTCATACCTTTCTCTGAAGTCATAGACCCATCGTGCACAGGGTTTCTCACAGGATGAGAGAGACAAGTTTTGAGAGCCTCTTGTTAAAATATTGGCAGTTTATGTCTGTAGCATTGGTGGGTGAAAAAAAATAAAGGAGGCTCTGAGTTGCAATGGCTGATCTTTTTCTCACACCTGTCTCTGATAGACTACTGTGAGAATTGTGGAGAGGAGTGTGTGCATAGTAGCTAGAGAAGAGGTAAATATTAGGGGAGTGGGGGAAAGAGAGGTAGAACATTACCAGACTCTTGCTCCCATTACAAAAGTGCTCTCTATATGGGAGGCTGAAACCAGAGAGTGGCCAGTAGCTAAGTTAAACTATCTGCCTCTTTTTCACCTGCTTTTTTAAAATTTTCTCTGTGTACAGTTCTCCACCTGGTATACCTTTTTTTCTGCCCCTTTATCTCCCTGTGTGGATTTGTCTGATAGGTGGTGGGAAGAAGGAAAACTACTCGCATACCTTCCAATAGCCCAGAACTGGCTAAAAATAGAGCAGGATTTGTAAACCTATCCCAGTAAACTGCTGTCCTGGTCAGTGTCCCAGGAATGCATGGATGGAAGGTGTTCAGTGACCTACTCTCTGACTGCTGCTTTTTTGGCTGGAGGCAGCTGGTTCCTAGCTCTGACCCCTGATGGCTGGTTTCTAGCTCTGATCCCTGGTGGCTGACTCTAGAACTGTGTGAAGGTCATCTTGATGGGTGAGTGAGGATGGATGCAGTTGAGAGAGAGCTACCATTCTCAGTATAGGCAAAAAGAGGTCAGTCACTCGGAGCAGAAGGGCTAAGTAGTGGTGGAAGGAGAGCTGTGTAATTTTATTTTAAGACTATCTTCAAATTGGCTGGTGGTTTAGGGGCCATTTGGTGGTTTTTATTTGAAGTCTGGTGAGATTAGGGTGTTTCTCCTCTGGTTGTTTTTTCTCTTGTTTCAAAGAATGCTTACAGAACTGTCCATTATCCCATTACTAAGGCCATGATCCCACTGAAGTCAATAGCAACATTCTTCTTGATTTCAATGGTGTATTATCAGATCTTAAGAGGCTTGTACTTGGCAATATATGTGAAGGTTGACAACTATGTACTGGGAAGAGAGGAGGAAAAGAGAGCAAAACCATGGCAGTGAGCTAAGAAGAAAATAAGGCAGGGAACTAGAAGAGAGAGAAGGAAGGTAGGAGAGAGAGAACATAGGGTATGTCTACAAAATTAGTATCAGAGGGGTAGCCGTGTTAGTTTGGATCTGTAAAAGCAAAGAGTCCTGTGGCACCTTATAGACTAACAGATGTATTGGAGCATGAGCTTTCATGGGTGAATATCCACTTCGTTGGATGCATGAAATTAGGTCAATTTAATAGAAGTCAATTTTTTAGAAATCTGTTTGATACAGTCGATTGTGTCCCCACTAAGCTCATTAAGTCGGCGGTGTGCATCCACAGTACTGAGGCTAGCATCGACTTTCAGAGCGTTGCACTGTGATAGCTATCCCACAGTTCCAGCAGTCTCTGCTGCCCATTGGAATTCTGGGTTGAGCTTCCAATGCCTAATGAAGCAAAAACATTGTCACGGGTGGTTCTGGGTACATGTTGTCAGGCCTCCCTCTCTCCCTCCATGAAAGCCACAGCAAAAAATAGTTTCTCGCCTTTTTTCCTGGGTTACCCATGCAGACAACATACCACGGCAAGCATGGAGCCCACTCAGCTCACTGTCACCGTATGTCTCCTGGGTGCTGCTGACAGACACAGTTAGGGTGACCAGACGTCCCGATAAAATCGGGAGTGTCCTGATATTTAGGCAATTTGTCCCGATATTTTGCACTCCATTTTTTTTTTTGCTTTGCCAGTGGCTCCCCCTCTCCCATGTGTCCCGATATTTTCTTCCTCTCATCTGGTCACCCTAGACGCGGTACTGTAGTGCTGCACAGCAACATCCCCTTGCCTTGTCTTGCCTTGCCTTGCAGACAGCAGAGGGTGCAATACGACTGCTAACTGTCATCGTCGTCCCATGGGTGCTCCTGGGCAACCTTGGTTAGGTTGGTTGGGGGCACCTGGGCAGACATGAGTGCTTCTGGGCTGCCTTGGTGAGGTCGGATGGGGGAGCCTGGACAAAATTGGGAATGACTCCAGGTCATTCTCTTCTTTAAGTTTCGTCTCATGGATTTTCAGTCCTGCCTGGAATATCATGCCAGCTGGAGGCTTCTGCCTCAGGCTGCTCTCTGAGTTAGCAGCACCACGCTGTCACACCTATCCCTTGCTCCCATGGCTCATGAAGCTTGGACAATAGTAAGGAGCAATTCAACTATAGGCTGAGCAAGTGCATAATGGTGGTAGAATGTACCTTTGGACGTTTAAAAGCTTGCTGGTGCAGTTTACTGACTCGGTTAGACCTCAGTGAAACCAATATTCCCACTGTTATTACTGCTTGCTGTGTGCTCCACAATATCTGTGAGAGTAAGGGGGAGACGTTTATGGCAGGGTGGAAGGTTAAGGCAAATCGCCTGGCTGCTGATTTATGTGCAGCCAGACACCAGGGTGGTTAAAAGAGCACAGCAGGGTGCGCTGCGCATCAGGGAAGCTTTAATAACCAGTTTCATGACTGGCCAGGCTATGGTGTGAAAGTTTTGTTAGTTTCTCCTTGATGAAAACCTGCCCCCTTGGTTCACACTATTTCCCTGTAAGCCAACTGCCCTTCCCTTCCCCCTTTGATCTCCGCTTGCAGAGGCAATAAAATCATTGTTGTTTCAAATTCATGCATTCTTTATTAATTTGTCACACAAATGGGAGGATAACTTCCAAAGTAGCCCAGGATAGCTCCCGGAGGCCAATACCGTCAAATTGCGTCCACACTACCCTAAATTCGACCCAGCAGGGTCGATGTCAGCCATAATCCCCTCTTCGGGGAGGAGTACATAATTTGATTTTTAAAAGCCCTTTAAATCGACAAAAATGACTTTGTCGTGTGGATGAGAGCAGGGTTAAATTGATCTAATGCTGCTAAATTCAACCTAAACTCATAATAATATAGACCAGGGCTTAGAGTAAGGGAATGGGGAGTGGGGAAGGGCTTTAGATGAGGAAAACAGTGAGGGAACTGAGGAAGAGAACTTTCACAGAGAGCAAAGGAAGATGGCTGGGCTGTGTTTCTGGGGAGAAGTGGGAGAAAGGCAGTGATAAGAAGAAAACGTGAACATAAAGATAAAAGGTAAAGAACAAACAGCAAACGAGAGAGAATGGATTAAAAACAGGTGAGACGCAACAAAAATACCAAGGATGTGGAGGGCCTAGGTGCAGATCCATCATTATTTGGAGCTTCATAACAGGCTGTGAAGCATTGCTCTGCATACACTGATATAAGGAAAAATACATGCTGAGAACTGTTGGCATATTCAACCATTTCTTTACAGGCTTCCGTAACAAAAATAGGATGGAAAAGAGTAAACACAAGCTACAGAAGAGCACAGTACAGATCTTGAAGATGTGAATATACTAAGTTCAGACTTCAGTTAATGTTTTTCAAAAATCATATTTGTAACCGCCAGACATTCAGTCTAGATAAGTGGCTCACCATTGTGATTGTTCCATAACAATAGAGGGTTTCAGATGCCTTATGGTATAAACTTTTTGTAGCAATGCAAGATTTTGTGCAGCCAGTCATCCAAGTATGGGTGTGAGATTTCATGGCTTCAGTGCCTTACAGTACGCTTGACTGAACAGGCTAATGATCTGCACAAGATCCCAGTGACATCTAATTGTGGGACTATTAGTAATTAAGTATCAGCAATTCTAACTGCGGTTCAAGGCTGATATCATCTTCTAAAAGTTGGTATGTTGTTGACACACTGAACTTGTGACAGGGATCATGTCTTCTTCTGAGACTTACATTAAGGACCAATAATTCTATATATTATTCTTTTATTATTTCTAATCAGAGAACATTTTTAAAATGGCTTTAATTATTTTCATACTCTTGGGCATTCTTAAAAAATGTGCTGGAGAGAGAGATCTCCAGTAAGTATCCTTCCTTTCTTGATGGAATAGCCTAGAGCTACACAATAGCAGGAGTCAAAGATGAGCAAGAAAATAATGCATCAATTTATGTTTAGAATTATAAGAACAGAATTGAATGTTTTGTTTTGGGATGTTCTAGGAAAGGAGGAGGGAGTTGGGGGTTTCTCAGCACTCTATCTCTCTAAGTTGTTTGATAGGCTACCCTGGACCAATCTATATGCTTAGGTTATGCATTTAGAAATTGCCTACAGGAAACATTTACAGGAGGATGGAAATTGGGGAGATAATCAGAATTATTTCTATGCCTTAGTTGGAGCTATTGCTAAAATTGCTTATAGTGGATAGTCCAAATTGCTGTAAGAGATCAAATATTTTGATTTTTTTCCCTAGAGGTATAGTTATAATATATCCTCTTGCTCCCAAAAATCATGATCTTCTCCTGAAAAAGAATTCTTGCAAATAAGTGTTGCTCGAAACTGGGGAGAAGCTCTTTTGAGAGCTTCCTTAAATATCCTCCAAACTCCAAGTGCTACCTTCTAGATTGAGAACCTTTTACTTTTGTTTATTTATATTTATTTATATTTATATTCCAGGGTGAATCTAGAGTAAAGTAGGTTACAGGTATGAAGGTTCTTAATGAAACGAGATATCATGCTGTACCTGCTTGTAGTTGCTTGTGGTGGGTGGGAGAGATTGTTCTAAAATAAAACAGTTTGCATCCTGGCAGCCCAATAATACAGCTAAATGTCAAGCAGCAATAAACTGCCCCTATAACAAGAAAGTGAACCTGACGTCCTTTTTATTTCAATTTTCCAGAAGAATGATATGCATAATTTCATTTTTTTTTAAATTGAGTTTAAGTGAAAAAGGGACCTATTCTTGGCACTCTGTCACAAGGTATCCCTGTCTCTGTTACTATAGCATCCAGCTTTGATTGTATTCAGTGAACAGACCATTCCTTGGTGAAACCCATCTCTTCAGATGAAATGAATGTTTCTACCTCAAGACTGTGAGTCAGAACTTTCTTCTTTCTCCCCCTTAAGGGAAGAGTTCCTTTGAAGGTTCTTAACTGATTATCATGCCACTAGGAAAGTTGACGGGCTGCATTCCTTTGGAGCTGCCTCAATCTAATCCCTCCTCTGAAGCTTCAAGCAGCTGTATTGTCATTAAATTTACTCCTTTTTACTCTGATAGGCCCAAATCATTTGCCTGATCTCCAGAAAGAAATACTCTTTCCTGTATGCTTTGGCTAGTTACATTGGTTGCAGTTCTAAGGAATAACCCCCATCTCTCTTCCACTGTCTTTGGTACTCCAAACAAGCCCCAGGAAGTATAATGAAGAATCTGAGTGAAAGTTTAGCACTGAATGTCTTACTGAAGGTGCAAAACAGGATGCATAGATTCCTAACTTAGAAAAATGTCTAAATCTAAGAAAAAATATATCAGAGGAAGAAGATCCTGAGGATAATTTTTCAATAAGCTTCATTGAAAAAATTGATAGTTGCCTTTCGCCTCAGACCTTAGCACTTCAAAACAGTGGTCCATAATGGGAATAAATTATTCAGGAAGAATATGCAGTAGAACCAAATCTTTCTCAAAACACTTGTCAAATCTCCAGAAAGAAATAAGGGAAGCAATTTTTCCTATACAGAGTGTAGGAATTATTAAAAATTTCTATAAAAGAGTTGTTTTGTGGTTTATGTTCATCATTTATAGGATCTGGTGCCTGTAGGGCAGAACTAGACTTCAAACTGCTTTTGTTAAAAATACTCTTGAGTGTTTTAATCCTGTCATTCATCTTGCCCAGTGCAGCCTAAGGGGATAGAGGTTTGCCTCTGGAGCATTGCAGTAGAGAAAAGCTACTTCTGACACATCAGATTGGACACTTAAGGAATAAAAAAAGGTTAAATCTTCAGAACTGCCAATGTGAAGATGATTTCATCTTATTCTCTGGCTGAGAAACACAAGGAGTGGGAGAGGGTAGGCTGGAATGATTTTCTTGCTTCAGAGAGGAGGTAGAACTGTCTCATGGTAGAATTTTCAGAGTGAAGCTAAAGGAAATTAACAGATGTGGCAATTTTTCTTTACTATACTACCTGCAGATTTCTCCTGGTATGAATATAGGACATAATCATACCCATCACAGAGGCCTTGAATGTCTTCCAGTACTTTGACTTGTCTGTCTTTTTGATATATTTGGAAATAATTTTTTTATTTTAAGGTTAGTTATTGGCATTTCAGAAAGCATACTGAGCATGTTCTGTATTTCCTTCACTTCAGTAAAGTACACCATGATGCAGTGCTTCAGATGTTTTCAAATCCACATGTTTGATAGGCAAATCACTGCTGTACAGCCATAAGTGGTTCAGTTAGATTTTCAATTTGTTTGACCAGCTAGGCTGCAAGACATTCATTAGAAGTTGGCCTATTACAACTATAGTGTAATATCTAAGACTGATTTGTTGTACTAAGTGAAAGGATTACTTTGCAAGAAATGAGGAAAATAACTATTGATAATTTGTATAAACTTAAATTTTATAAAAGAATGCATTTCTAAACAAAATAAATCTGTTTCTGCCTTTATTTAACTGTCATAACCTGAGTTCAGAATTCTCTGTTCCTCGTACAAGGGTTGGTGATATTAGTTAACACTTCGCGTACTGTCCAAAATGCAGTTCTTTTCATTGTTTGAAAGTTTGTGCTGTCATCAAGTGATTAGGAGAAACACAGTCAAATTTTCTGCTGGCATAACTCTACTTAATGGTGACAGGTTTCAGAGGGGTTACCTGTGTTAGTCTGTATCAGCAAAAACAACAAGGAATCCTTGTGGCACCTTAAAGACTAACAGATTTATTTGGGCATAAGCTTTCGTGGGCTAAAACCCACAATGAATCTGATGAAGTGGATTTTAGCCCACAAATGCTTATGCCCAAATAAATTTGTTAGTCTCTAAAATGCCACAAGGATTTCTCATTGTTTCTATTTAATGGATTTATCCTAGCAAAGAATTTGGCCTGGAGCCTCTACAGTCTGAACTCTGGTCCGTGTAGGCCACTGATTCTCAAACTTGGGGTCACCACCCGGTTATGTGGGGGGTCACGAGCCCTGACTCCTGTGCCAGGCTGTGAGCCCCGACCGCGATGCATGGCTGTGATCCCCGACCCCTGTGTGGAGCTGCGGGACTGCGAGCCCCGACCTGAGCGTGTGGCTGTGAGTCCCGACTCCAACCCCTGTGCTGGCCTGTGAGCCCCGACGCTGATAGGGATGCATGGCTGCGAGCACTGACCCCTGCGCCGGGCTGCGAGCCCCGACCCCAGCATGCAGCTGCGAGCCCCGACCCTGAGCTGCAAGCCCTGACCCTGACAGGGACACATGGCTGTGAGCCCCGACCCTGGCGCCGGGCTGTGAGCCCAAACCCCAGCCCTGTGAGCTCCGGGCAGGCGCGGGGCAGTGAGTCCTGACTCCGACCCCCGATGGGGCTGTGAGTCCAGACCCCAACCCTGGCCAGGAGCGGGGCTGTGAGCTCCGGGCAAGCTCGGAGCTGCAGTCCCCGAGTCTGACCCCACCATGAGGCTGTGAGCCCACACCCCAGCCCTGGCCAGGTGTGGGGCTGTGATCCCCAAGTCTGACTGCCACGCAGGGTTGCGAGTCCTGACCCCAACCATGAGAGGGGCTGTGAGCCCTCAGGTGGGGCATCCAGGACACTGTAAGCCCCGACCCCTGTACTGGGGTTGTCAGATGGAGTCCAGCCACGCGGAGAGTTATTACTTGCTTCAGGTCATTAATTGCTGTCAAGTATTAAAATAAAATTCTACTTTAATATAACTTTTCCACTTATATTTAATTTGATAAAAATGTTTTAGTCTTAATTTAAAAGCAGTGAGAAAAGATAAATTCATTTTAAGTAATAGAGTTTAAATTTAGTATTTAACATAGTGTTAAATATAAAAAATGTGTTTTTAATGTCTAAGGGTGGGGGTCGCATTCAGAGTCTTGGTGTTCAAAAGGGGTCACCAATACAAAAAGTTTGACACTGATGTAGACTTCAAAAATAGATTTTTACTTTATCTATAAATTGTAATTATTTGCAATGCAGCTGTACGTGCATGTCTTCTATGATTTGAGATTTCAGGATTTGTTAATGTAGCATTTCAGTTCATCTATAATGGATCAGTGACTAAATCAAGTATTCTAATTGTTTTCTTGAGAGGTAATAACTGAAGGGTGGCAAATGTGGTTTGTCTAAATTGTGGGGAAAAATATCGGATTTGACTTTGTTGATTAGAGCAGCTTATTGCTCACTAATTACTGAATGCCTCAAATTAAATTACTATCAAGTCCCTTCTCCTATAGCATTCTCCATGTAAACCCCAATTCTGTTGTCTCAAAATCTTTCTCAAAACCTAGTCTGAATATTGCAGTTCTCTCTGCGATTTACAGCAAAGCAGTGATGGAAAAAATTCTGTGAATAAAGAGAATTAGACAGGGATCAGTTTTAAGTATGATTTTAAACTTTATTTGTAATTTTATGACATTTTAAAATCAGTATTTTTTAAAACCCATCATAATTGAAACTAATCTCTTTCATAGAAACAGAGAGAATTGGAAAAATGTTTGAATTGCAAATATCAAATATGAAAGCTTTTGTAACAGTCCCTTTACACACTGAAGGACTCCAGGGCGACACTGAGGTCCTCGACATATACATGCCTACACAAAAGGAAAAACGGGAAGTATTACTTGACACAAAGATCTAGATCCATGCTCTACGCCCAACCACAGAGGCAATATGACCCACAAAGGTGGAGGTTGAGACCTGCAAGATGGAGACCACTCCCTTCTCAGCCTTGGACATCCCAACAACCTCCCTCTAAACAACAGTTTCGAGGATTTGGTTTCAAGTATCAGAGGGGTAGCGGTGTTAGTCTGGATCTGTAAAAGCAGCAAAGAATCCTGTGGCACCTTATAGACTAACAGACATTTTGGAGCGTGAGCTTTCATGGGTGAATACCCACTTCGTCAGATTTCACCCACAAAAGCTCATGCTCCAAAATGTCTGTTAGTCTATAAGGTGCCACAGGATTCTTTGTTGCTTTTTGAGGATTTGGTTGAGGACCAGAAACACCTCTCACATCTTCTATTGCTGGAACCATCCAACACCATCCATCCATTCAGAGATCATTCCACCCAGTGTGGCGAAACATCACGTCAGACAAACGGGTACTAGAAATTATCAAAACGGGCTATTTCATCCAATTTACCTCCCTTCCCCCTACCCTCCCTCCCTTCCCATCCCTCTTCAGGGACCGTTCTCACAAACACCTACTATGACAGAAGGTAAACCACCTCATATGCCTGGGCACAGTTGAATCAGTACCAGCACAACACAGAGGGAAGGGTTTCTACTCCTATTATTTTCTAACACAGGAAGAAAAACAGAGGATGGAGGCCCATTCTTGACTTAAGAAAACTCAACAAATTCGTGAAGACTCAGTGATTCAGGATGATCCCGCTAGCCATGATAATGCCAGCATTTGAATGAGGGAGCTGGTTCTCAGCCCTTGACCTGCAGGATGCATATTTCCACATAACAATATGCAACATAGGAGGTTTCCTCAGTGTTGTTCTGGAAACAGGACGTTTCCAATACAAAGTAGTCCCTTTTGGACTATCTGCGGCTTCACAGGTATTCTCAAAAGTCCTTGGTAGTGACAGCTCACCTCCACAGACAAGGGGTCATAATATTCCCCTGTCTGGATGACTGTTTACTCAAAGCCTCAACTCGAGAAGAGGCATTAGAAACTACCCAAAGGACAATAGCTTTCCTTGCACAGATAAGTTTACAAATAAATAAAGATCAACATTCACACCTGTGCAGAGACTGGAGTTCATCAGGGCCTACTTCAGCTCTCTGGAAGCTATAGCCTCCCTGCCATGGCACATATTTACCACTCTAGTCAGTCTAATCGCTACAACACATGCCAGGCCACAGACATCAGCCAGGACCTGCCTCCAACTGTTAGGCCGCATGTCAGCAATGATATTCATTATCAAACATGCCAGACTGCACATGTGATGCTGCAAGACTGTGTGGGATATATACTGTCCTGAGCCAAACACAGTGTAAACAAACATCTTATGATGCCAACCAAAGTAAAAATTCTCTATATTGGTGGACTCAACCACATTTGCACAGGAATTCCCTTTGCACAGACTTCTCCATTGATGATACTCATTACGGATACTTCTCTCCTAGGCTGGAGAGCACACTTGCACAACCACACAATCCAAGGCCACTGGTCCCCATCAGAATCGACAGTACACATAAACCTCCTGGAACTGTGGGAAGTCTGCAATGCATGTTCATACTTACTACCCATGATCAGAGACAAGACCATAAAAGTGCTGGCAGGCAATGTTGCTTTTTGTTTTGTATGTTTTATATAAACCATCAAGGAGGGGCACAGTCACACTTCCCAGGCATAGAAGCCATCCTACTATGGAACTGGTGCATCCACCACAACATCGACATCTCAGCCTCCTATCTATCAAAATGTCAAAACACCATTGCAGATGCACTGAGCAGAAATTATTCCCAGGACCACAGTTGGGAAATGGACACCAGGATACTGCAGAACATATCCAAACAATGCGGGTTCCCAACTATAGACCTATTTGTGACGAATCAGAACTCCAAGTGCCCACACTTCTGTTCCAGTGGGGGAATGGGACCCCATTCTCTCTGTGACACTTTCCTCCTGAAATGGGATACACATCTGCTATACGCTTTTTCCCCCAACCCCTCTCCTAGCCAGGGTTATAAACAAAATAAGGACCAATGAATCCAGAGTCATCTTGATAGTCCCCACGTGGCCCAGACAAATGTGAGTTCCTTATCTCTTGAAGATGGCTGTGTGCCCACCATGCACTCTTCCACTTCTACCTCATATCCCGTCTAAAGATGTGGGCCCGGTCTACCACGTGAACATGGCAAGACTGCACCTGAAGGCATGGTTACTTCATGGTTCCAAGACAATTAAATGACTTTTTCAGAGGAGGTATGGGACATTCTTTTAAACAGCAAAAGGTCTACTATACGGTATACCTATCTGCACAAATGGAAGAGATTCCATGTATGGTCCCAAAATAGGTAAACAATGACAATGACCTCTCCTGTACCAATGGTATTGGACTGCATGCTGGAACTCAAAAAATCTGGCCTCTCAGTGAGCTCAATCAGAGTACACCTCGTGGCAATCACGGCATGCCACCACGAAGTGGACGAGTTCTCAGTCTTTGCCCACCCTACCATTAAACGCTTTCTCAAGGGTCTTTGTAATGTTTACCCTGAAATACTGGTACCCACTCCATCATGGGACCTCAATCTGGTGCTGTGATGCCTTACAGGGGCCCCTTTTGAACCATTAATGATGTGTTCACTTTTCCACCTTTTTGATGAAGGTGGCCATTCTCATTGCTATCACATCTGCCTGACATGTAAGGAACTGGGGGGCCTCAGGGCACACCTCCCATACACAATATTTTTAAAAAACAACGTTACCCTAAGACCACATCCCAAATTCTTACTTAAAATAGTTTCATCATTCCATTTGAATCAGCCCATCCATCTCCCATCGTTCTTCCCAAAACTTCATGGGAACAAACGAGAAGCAATGCTTCATATGCTGGGCATCTGAAGGACACTTTTTATGTTGAAAGGACAAAGTCTTTCATCAAGTCACCACCATTATTTCTCTCCATCACAGAACAATCTAAGGGAGATGCCATATCCAAACAGAGGCTGTCGAAATGGATCTCTAGTTGCACTGACTTTTGTTATTGCCAGCAACAATTGCAAACCCACACTGGAGCCACCTCACACTCAGCCAGAGCGTCTGCATTGATAGCCTTTCTCAACAATATACCTGTCAAGGACATTTGCAAAGCAGCAGCTTGGGCATCCATCCATATGTTCACCTTTCTCAACAATATACCTGTCAAGGACATTTGCAAAGCAGCAGCTTGGGCATCCATCCATATGTTCACACGGTACCATTCCATAGAGCAGCACTCGTCATCGGACACCCTACTGGTACTTGTGGTTTTATCATCTGTCAAAAGTGCACCTCCAAAGTACCTTCCTTCCACTGAGGGGCACTGTTCTACAGTCACATAAAGTGGAGCCCCCACAGGGACGCTCCTCGAAGAAGAGAAAATTACTCATTCTTTGCAGTATCTGAGGTTCTTCAAGGTGGTTTGCCCTGTGGGTGCTCCACTATCCTCCCTCCTCTCCTGTACTTCAGAGTTATTTTGCACCAAAGTCTGTGTGGTAGAGATGGAACTGAGGGAGGGGAGGGGGTTGGTTGCACAGCATTATGTAACCTCGTGAGGCAGCATGAGACGGGGACAGCGCACATGTGACCCAACCAATTACAAGCTCTGGGTCACAGATTCACATAAAGTGGAGGACCCACAGAGACAACTATCTTGAAGAACCTGCACAGGGTGAGTAACCACCTCTTTCTAGCAACGAATTTGTCAGTGCTCAGCTGAGTCCTACAGCCTTGGCAAGAGCTGGCACCTTGTCTGCCAGTGTCACAGCAATCACGCAAAGAAGAAAAAATGGTTACTAATCTTTTATAACTGTTGTTGTTTGAAATGCGTTGTACATGTCCTTTCCACAACCTGTCCTTCTACCCCGCTGCGTTGGAGTTTCTGGAAAGAAGAAATTGAGGGGACTTGGGATTGGCTGGGCCCTTTATATTGCAGCAGAGGGCATTTGAGCCACCCCAACGGGCACCATCAAGGGGAAAAACTTTGGGTGACTGTGTGCAGAGTGCACGCACACTGAGAGTGGAGTAGACGTGCACAACACGTCTCGAAGATCAGAAGTTACGAAAGGTAACTTGCCCTTAGGGATTAGGGAGCGTTTTTGATTGGTTTTGAAAGATGTTTGTTTACATCTAGCTCTGCACTTAGCTAGAAATATGGTGTCTACAATGTGGAGCCTTGGGAAGGAATTATAGATTTCCAGTGCACCAAACAGGGAGCCCAGAGAATTATCTGCTTTGTTGTTTTTTTTCTCCCCCTGTCTGAGTGTGGTAGTATCTGTTTATATCTTTCCATCTCATCTCTCCATCATTATTCTGCCATGAGCCAGGTAACTTAGACAGGACTGGCCTCCCTGAAGGGCTCATAAAGATCCAAAGAATTAGTAACACTGACAACAAGCTACTACAGATTGGATTTGTATGTCTCTTGGTTTGTGCTCCAGAACAAACAAAAGTGTATTTATTTACATACAATTAATACACCTGCTGAAGCCCAATTCCCTTCCTAAGCATTTTAGCTCTGAAAACACCCTTTCCACAACTCTCTTTTTCAGTCACAAGAGTAGCAGGGGGAATAATGCATTCTAATGTATCAAATCATATTTGATTTGTTGCTTAGCAGCCAAAGCAAATTATGGAAATTGAAATCTCTGAGACAGATTGAACATTGCTGTAGTGAAGAGGGTTCATTTCTGTTTGCATTCCTTTTTGTTTTATTAAATAATATAATTTCTGTTCTGAGGTAACTTCATCCCTCCAACGTGTTACATTTAGGCAAAATCATAGGAATTGTATCAGAAATAATCTGCTTAAAAATTGAAGTGTGATATTATAAAGCTGTGCCTTTGAAATCTCAACAGATAAGCACTTTAATTAGGTACATCAATGAGAGAGCCCAACAAATCCCCAGCATGGTTGTTTAGGGAATTCCCTTGATTCTGATTTAATTTACAAGTTATTTCACCGTATAATTTCAAGTGTATAAAAATTACATTAAACCAGCCTTTTTTTAAAGTTATAGGCAATTGAATTTCATATCGTGCAATTGAAAAATCAGTTCATTTTAATTTTTTATCATTTGGACTCGATCTCTAGTTACTCTGTATAGTTAGCTGGATGCAAAATATTCAGATTAGAAAAGCAAATATAAACAAAACCATTAAGCATGCACAATGCTTCTCTCTATCTTTCTCTCAGTTACGGCCATTACATACTCAGTCACAAGGGAGAGCTACAGTGGATCTATTTTATAAACAAGCTTATAATTATGGGTTTTTTGGTAATTAAATAAATACAAAAATATTTTATTACATTAAAAAGGGCTGCCATATATTATAGCTTTAGCCAACAGCTGTAATATAGGAAAATGTTAGTAGTTAGGTTTGCAAAACTGTTGTCACTATAACCTTCCGTTTTCAGATACACAGAATATTATGGGGAAAAAATTCCCTTTAGTCTCAAGATTTCCATGCTTGGCTTCAGCCCAAGTGTGATTTTTAAAAAGAGGAAAAGGTGTGGAAACTTTCAGCCAAATTTTGGTGTTTGACATGGATTGTCTATCCATTTTCAGTTAATTTAAATGCCTTTATTTCTAGTTAAAACAAAACCAGCTGATGACTAAAACTTGAAATTTTTTATGTAAATAGTTCTGAACAAGGAGTACAGTCTTCGATAAGCTTGGAGGGGAGGGCCGAAATATAAATTTGAGAGAGAAAAATCACTTCTGAACATGCTCAGTAAACATCTGCTATGACTTTTAGTAAAGCCTAATGAACTCTCTGTGACAGCACATATCTGGCAGGGAAAGTCTTTGTACTGTCCTTTTTCTTTCTGCATCAGGAGAGATGCAAGGGATGTAGCTCTCAGACTGTTCAGGGTGATACTCCTTTTACTCTTTTGCACCTGACTCCTGAGGCTTGTTGTCTACAAACCTCTCCTTGTTTAAGACATTTCTCACACCTGTTTAAAATACCTTTCCTGGATTAAATGATTAATCCTGTAATGTGTGGATAGGATCACTTTGAATATGGATTTTAATGCATATGTAAATACTACAAACTGATATTGAATATGTATGAGAGGATTGTTAAAAGAACAGAACATTTATTATCCTAACTCTTACAGTGAAAACCCAGTATAGAGAAATGAGAGATGTTGAAAATGTGCATTTCCTTGACACTAAACTTAATAAGCAATTATACAAAACAAATGAAACCAAACATTGAGGTTTCTCTGTAACTTGCTTACAGTGCCAGCTCACAAGGTTCCAAAGACTCTTCGGGCTTCCACAGAATTCTGTGTTGCTATAGCATCTTTTATCTAAAGATCTCTGAGCACCTCCCAAACATTACTAATTAAACCTAATAAAACACCTGTGAGCTAGGAGAAGTATTTACCCCCATTTTACAGATTAGGGAGCTAAGGCACAGAGATTTTTTGAGGGCTGGGATAAGAACCCAGGTCTTTTGACTTCCAGTACCCTAATCATAAAATGATTCTTCCTTCTTATTTTCTGTCTAAGAGAATTTGATCGCTGATCCCTCTTTCAGCTAGCTGCAAGGTTCTAGGTTATGGAATAGTGTTGACCTGAACATTAGTTTTGTGGAGAGGATGTTCAAATAGTGGTGAGATCCACTCAGTTAGTTGGATTCAGGAAAGGAGCATTTATCTGCTGGGATTTCTGGCAGGATCAGATTTCATGCCTATAGCTCAGATACAATCTCTATTTCTGTCGCAGGAGGAATTGTTGTAAAGGGAACACTTCCTGCCGTCCCATTAGATATAAAATCATCCTTGAAGTTATAGCTGAACAAGGAACATTGGAGGAGCATCTTATGAAAACAGAAAGGTTCATTTTACAACTGATACTGGCCTAAAGGTGTGGAGTCTACATATAAGCAACTGGATGACCTAACAGAAATAGTTAATAACATAAGAACGGCCAAACTGGGTCAGATGAGTGGTCCATCTAGCCCAGTATCCTGTTTTCTGACTGGCCAGTGCCAGATTCTTCAGAGCAAATGAAAAGAGCAGGCAATCAGCTAGTGATCCATCCCCTGTCATCCACTCCCAGCTTCTGGCAAACAGGGGCTAGTGACACTCAGAGCATGGAGTTGCATCCCTGACCATCCTGGCTAATAGCCATTGATGGACCTATTTTCCATGATCTTATCTAGTTCTTGTTTGAACTTTGTTATACTTTTGGTCTTCAGAACAACCTCTGGCAATGAGTTCCACAGATTGACTGTGTTATGTGAAGAAGTACTTCCTTCAGTTTGTTTTAAACCTGCTGCCTATTAATTTCACTGAGTGACCCCTGGTTCTTCTTTGAATGTGGGTGCTCCACTTCAGGTGATTGTGTGCCTTGCACGTCTAGTTGGAGAATTTCAACAGCCGTACCTGGCTGGGCCGCACATACACTCTCCCCAAATCACGACTGTAGTGGCAAGTAACTAGTGCCATGTGGTTTCTTCTCTCCCTGCCCGCCCCCAGTTCCGTCTCAACCACCCTTGCTCCAAGTCAGAGCTCCAGCAGTGCGCTTGTTCACTTTACCTGAGATTTAATTTGGTTAGATTAGTCAAATAGTTTAGTGTAGTTAGGTTAGTTGGTTAAGAACCTATTATTTCTTTTTCTCCTCGTTTTAAAAAACAAAAACAAAAAAACCCACCCTTTTTCCTTTTGTCCTCTTAAGGGATGTTATTTTTCTCAGAATGCCAGGATCGCCTGGCCTTAAATGCTGCTTCTCCTGTTGTGAGGCAATTCAACTTTCTGACAGACACTTGCAATGTGTCCGGTGCCTGGTGGAAACCCATGTGCCCCAGAAGTGCACCCATTGCCACAGTCTTAAGACCTGGGCAAGGAAAGCGAGGGACCTTAAACTTAAACTTACCCTAATGGAGAAGTTCCTCCATCCCGCCTTATACCTGGGCTCGCAAACTTCTCCTGCCACCCTATTACCGCAAGTGGCTTCCGACACCCCCCCGCCCCCCTCCTTAAGGACATGGAAAGAGGAGAGCTAACACTCCCCCTATCAAGACAGCATCAAAGAGGAAACATTCCCTGACTCCATCCACTACATCGGTACTGACCGCACCATGGCTTAGTACCTTTGAGTCAGCAGGGACCTCTGGTACCAGTGGTACCTTCACAGTCGGAGACGCTAAGTTGGCAGGCTCTGAGAGGGCAGGCAGAAGACCACCTCCTCCGCCTCAGCACCTGCAGCAACTCTGCAGTACAAAGGCAACAGCACCACCTGCTGGCCCTATGTTGAATAGCAGAGACACTCCACCACAGATTGTCCTTGGCATGTTCTCTGTTGGCTTCTTCCCCTGTCACAGGGGCACATAGGCACTCTTCACCATAAAAGCAGCAAAGAATCCTGTGGCACCTTATAGACTAACATGCATCTGAGGAAGTGGGTATTCACCCACGAAAGCTCATGCTCCAAAACGTCTGTTAGTCTATAAGGTGCCACAGGATTCTTTGCTGCTTTTACAGATCCAGACTAACACGGCTACCCCTCTGATACTCTTCACCATGATTCACAGTACCACCAGCTGCCTCTTCCGAACAGAGCATTGAGGAGACAGAAGTTTTAGCTCAGGAGGTAGCTCCTGCCACCTGCAATTTATTCTCACCGGATGAGACTATTATGTCCCTTACGCCTACTGCTGGAGATGATTTCAGGAATTTCCAGATAACCCTAGAGGAGGTCTCCGAGTGAAGTCACGAGCTCTTGGACATACTTCATGTGTCCACCTCCTCCAAGATTGCCTTCCGATTAACTCAGCAATCCTGGAACCCTCCACAAACATCTGGCAGACCCCAGTTACCATCCCGCCCACATGTAAGAAAGAGGAGAAAAAAATTACGTCCCTTCAAAAGGGATGGAATTTCTATTCACATATCCTCAGACAAATTCATTGGTAATTGATGCAGTTAACGAACGGGGCAAACAGCATTATTCTAGATCCACCCCTTATGGTAAAGAGTGGAAAAGACTGGACTTACTCAGCTGCAATACCTATTCATCAGCGATACGGATTGCCAATTATGAAGCCCTTATGGCGAAGTAGGACCATGTAAACGATTCCAAATTTTCTGACTTTATTGACTACATACCAGAGGACAAAAGAGAGCAGTTTACATTGCCCATTTCCAAGGGCCACCTCTTGCCTAGAACTGCCCTTAAAGCCCCTGTGGGCTCTGCTGACATGGCGGCAGGCTTCCCTAGGAAGGTCCAAACCACAGTAGAGAACCTTCCATTCAAGGGTCCAAAGCTGTTTGCCACCAAGACTGACAAGTCATTCCATTTGTTGAAAGTTTCAAGGGCCACGCACAGGTCTCTTGGCATCTATACATCTGCAACAAAATGCAAACAAGGCAGGCATTATACATCGCAATGTCCCAGACAGGTCCCGTACACACAGCAGCCGAGACAATATGGTAACCAGAGGCATAGACAGAGACTGCCCAGACACAGACCAAGCTCCTCCCAACCCACCACATCTCAACAATCAACCTCTAAACAGCAGATTTGAAGTTTTAGTCGAGGGCTTGCTAAATCTCCCTCAACTTTTGCTGCCACCACTACCTCCCACCAACCATCCCTTTACCAATCATCTAATAACATTCTATCCAAACTGGCGAGCCATCTCTTACAACAGATGGGTATTGGTAATCACCAAGACCAGCTTTGCCATCCAATTCCTCCCCATCCCTCTTCCCCGTGCTTCCTCCCCATCCCTCTTCAGGGACCCCTCTCACGAGCCCTTCCTGAGTCAGGCAGTGGAGTATCTCCTACAACTGGGCACAGTAGAGCCAGATCCAGTGCATCACAGTGGGAAGGGCTTCTAATCCCATTATTTTTTAACCCAAAGGAAGTCTGAAAGATGGAGACCCATCCTCAATCTCAGGAAGCTAAACAAATTAATCACAACACGATTCAGGATGGTTACGTCAGTTACAATCATTCCAGTTCTGGAACAAGGGGATTGGTTTGCAGCCCTCCACCTGCAAGAGACATATTTTCACAATATTATATGCCCTACTCACAGGAAATTTATTTGGTTTGTACTGGAACAGGACCATTTCCAATATACAGTACTATCCTTTGATCTCTCCACAGCCCCCTGAGTATTTTCAAAGTCCTTGTTGTGGCAGCAGCCTAGCTTTGCAAGAACAGGGTCATGATATACCCCTCCTTAGACTACTGTCTAATCAAGGCTTACACTCGGGCAGAAGCTGTTGCAGTCACACACCAGACAATGTCGCTCTTCACCAGTCTCAATCAACAAATAAATGTCCAAAAGTCCACACTAACGCCAGTCCAGAAATTGGACTTCATTGGCGTGCAACTAAATTCGCTAGAAGCAACAGTGTCATTACCTCTTCAGAGAATCACCACTCTAACGAACCTCATCAGTACCTTGGTGCACAGCCCAAGGATATTGACTAGGACCTGTCTTCAGCTACTATGTCACATAGCGGCAACCACATGTGGTGAAACGTGCCAGACAGCACATGCACTGCTTGCAGGGTTGGTTCAAGATGGTGTTCACACCGCACAAACACAATTTGAACAAACTTCTGAGTATGCCAATGAAGGTCAAGGACTCACTACAATGGTGAACTAACCTGTACAACGTCTGCCCAGGTGTCTCTTTCCTTCAGCCTCCTCCTGAGTTGATTAATCACAATGGATGTCTCTCTACTGAGGTGAGGTGCTGTAAATGTGCGGGACTCACCCAGCAGCGCCTCCTGCTGGTCATCTGTGGGAATTAGCTCATCAGCCCTCTGGAGTGTCCTCTGCAGGCCAGTGTCCCCACATACAGCATACTCACCAACTGGATCTTACTGGCCCTTCCCTTCCTTTCCAGGACAGGTTATCCTATTTCTTGCTTGCGCGGCAGGCCATCACCTCAGGCAAATGTGTGCTAAGTATGGCGAAATTGAGAAATAAATTGCAGGGTATATTCATGTGCCCTTCTCAGTCTCTCCTCAGGGACGCCTCTCATGAGCCTGTACTAAAGCAAGAAATGCAGACTCTACATTCTGTGGGTGCTATAGAAGTAGTGCCTCTGCGTCCTCAGGCGTAGGGAGGTTTATTCTTGATAGCTTTTAATACCCAAAGCCAGAGAGGGGTCTCAAACCCTTTCTAGACTTTCAGAACCTAAAAAACGCATCAAGAAGTTGAAGTTCCATATCATAGACTTTAAGGTCAGAAGGGACCATTATAATAGTCTAGTCTGACTTGCACAACGCAGGCCACAGAATCTCACCCACTCACTCCTGTAATAACCCCCTAACCTATGTCTGAGCTATTGAAGTCCTCAAATCAGGGTTTAAAGACTTCAAGGTACAGAGAATCATCCAGCAAGTGACCCGTGCCCCACGCTGCAGAGGAAGTCGAAAAAACCCCAGGGCCTCTGCCAATCTGCCCTGGAGGAAAATTCCTTCCCAGACCCAAATATGGCAGTCAGCTAAACGCTGAGCATGTGGGCAAGACTCACCAGCCAGACACCCAGGAAAGAATTCTCTGTAGTAACTCAGATCGCACCCATCTAACATCCCATCACAGGCTGTTGGGCATATTTACTGCTAATAAGCAAAGATCAATTAATTGCCAAAATTAGGCTATCCCATCATACCATCCCCTCCGTAAATTTATCAAGCTCAGCCTTGAAGCCAGATATGTCTTTTGCCCTCACTGCTCCCATTGGAAGGCTGTTCCAGAACTTCACTCCTCTGATGGTTAGAAAGCTTTGTCTAATTTCAAGTGTAAACTTCTGATGGCCAGTTTGTATTCATTTGTTCGTGTGTCCACATTGGTACTGAGCTTAAATAATTCCTCTCCCTCTCTGGTATTTATCCCTCTGATATATTTATAGAGAGTAATCATATCTCCCCTCAGCCTTCTTTTGGTTAGGCTAAACAAGTCAAACTCTTGAGTCTCCTTTCATAAGACAGGTTTTCCATTCCTCAGATCATCCTAGTAGCCTTTCTCTGTACCTGTTCCAGTTTGAATTCATCCTTCTTAAACATGGGAGACCAGAACTAAACACAGTATTCCAGATGAGGTCTCACCAGTGCCTTGTATAATGGTACTAACACCTCCTTATCTCTACTGGAAATCTCAAGACCGAATTAGTTTTTTGCACATTGGCGGCTCATAGTCATCCTGTGATCAACCAATACTCCGAGGTCCTTCTCCTCCTCTGTTACTTCCAACTGCCATGTGTCCCCAATTTATAACCAAAATTCTTACTAATCCCTAAATGCATGACCTTGCACTTTTCACTATTAAATTTCATCCTATTACTATTACTCTAGTTTACAAGGTCATCCAGATCTTCCTGTATGATATCCTGGTCCTTCTCTGTATTGGCAATACCTCCTAGCTTTGTGTCATCCACAAACTTTTTATTAGCACACACCCACTTTTTGCGCCAAGGTCAGTAATAAAAAGATTGGTCCCAAAACCGATCCCTGAGGAACTCCACTAGTAACCTCTCTCCAGCCTGACAGTTCACCTTTCAATATGACCCATTATAGTCTCCAATTTAACCAGTTCCTTATCCACCTTTCAGTCTTCATATTGATCCTCATCTTTTCCAGTTTAACTAATAATTCCCCATGTGGAACCATATCAAATGCCTTACTGAAATCGAGATAAATTAGATCCACTGCATTTCCTTTGTCTAAAAAATGTGTTACCGTCTCAAAGATGATCAGGTTGGTTTGGCACGATCTAACTTTTGTAAAACTATGTTGTATTTTGTCCCAATTACCATTGACCTTAATATCCTTAACTACTTTCTGCTTCATATGGTATCCCTTGCTACTATTATCTCTTCCCTATATCTAGGAGACGGTATGCTGCCCTTAACTTCCAAGATGCCTGCTTCTGTGTGATGATCCATTTTGGTCAGAGGAGGTTCCTGAGGTTTGCCCTTCAGTCTGCCATCGGCATTGACAGTTTTCACCAAGTACATAGCAATGGTAGCAGCTTTCCTCCACCAGAGAGATGCCCACACATATCCTTACCTGTACAGTTGGTTGATTCAAGGTCGCATCATATGTCAGGTAGAGGCCATTATCCCTCATAGTCTGTTCAGCATCCTAGGATTGAAAATAAGCAAAGAAATCCATGTTATCACTTCTACAAAAAATAGTTTATTGAAACAGTCCTATACTCAACAAGGCCTTTGTGCCTTCTCCCAGATTCCAGACTATATGGAACCTCTGTGCATCTCTCAAGGATTAGTCACAAACCACAGTGAGGAATTTTCTCAGGCTCTTAGGTCACATGACTGCATGTACATATGTGACCCCTCATGCCAGGTGCCACCTCAATGTAAGGTAGGCAAGGCTCAAGTCAATCTATTGCTTTCAGATTCACCATGTAGACAAGCTGGTATGCACCTCAGACAGGGTGTTGTCATCTCTGAGCAGGTGGATGAGCCAAGATGATGTTTGTGAGGGAGTCCCCTTCTCTCTACCTCTCCATTATGTGACTTTGTTAATGGATGCTTCAGTCATGAAGTGGGGAGTGTATTTGGGTGATCTTCTGACTCATGGTTTGTGGCCTGCCCATGAAGCCAGGTTACACATAAATGTTTTTGGGTTGCATGCAGTATTCTGTGCATGTCAGTAGTTCCTGCCTCATGTGCAGGGCAAAACTATGTAGATGCTCACAGATGTGAACAAACAAGGAGGTGCCTAGTCAGACTATCTGTGCACAGAGGCAGTCAAACTGTGGAATTTCTGCATACAGAGCTCAGTCACTCTCACGGTCTCATTTGCCAAGTACTTAAAATGGCCTGAAGATCACTTGAGTAGATTCTTCATCTTTGACCATGAATGGTCTCTCAATGTGGCCATTCTAGCTTTGGTGTTTTGTGTAGAGGGTTTTCAGATGGTGGATCTGTTTGAGATTTGGCAAAACAGGGTCATGGTCCTGGGATGGGTAGCAGTTGTGGGTCAGTTTCAGATGTGTCCTGTTCCATGGAATGATCCTTATAGCTCCACCCTGGCAAAGCCAGCTGCGATGGTCTGACCTGCAAAAGCTCTCTACTTAGGAAGCTTTTCTCTTGCCACTAACCAGAGACCTCATAACTTGGAATCATGAGCCCGTGCAGCGCTGACCCCTCAGGTGCTACACCTCACAGGATGGTCATCAGTGGTTAAATGCAGAGAAGACACACAGTGAGGTGGCAGTCCAAAATGTCCTCAATAGTATAAAACCTTCCACTGGAGAGGCTTACCTTAGTACATGGAAGCACTTCTCCATCAGGGTGACTTCCCTTAATGTGTCACATGCTCAAACTAAAATTCAATCAATTCTGGACTCTCTCTCTCACATCTTAAGGAGTCAGGTCTAGCCCTCAGCTTCATTAGGGTGCATCTGGCTGCTACCTCAACTTTTCATCCTTGAATTGATGATGGAACTATTTTTACTAATCCAATCACAACCAGGGTCCTGAAAAGTCTAGATAGATTATTCCCACCCATTCTGGATCTAGCACCACCTTGGGACTTGAACTTAATTTTTTCTGCCCTTATAGACACCCCATTCAAGCCTTTCGCTTCCTGTTTGCTTCTACACTTCTTAGAAAAGGTGGCCTTGTTAGAGGCCATCACCTTGGCTAGGAGAGTGGGAGAGCTAAATGCACTTGTCACAGATCCACCATATATACCATTTTCTACAAAGATAAACTCAGTTATAGACATAGATATAAGTTTTTGTCAAAGATGGTATCTGATTTTCATCTGAACCAGTCTATATACTTACCTGTTTTCTTCCCAAAGCTGAATGCTGACAAGGATGAATGAAGGCTGCATGCGCTGGATGTGTGGAGAGCTTTGGCTATTTGCCTGGACAGGACAAAAGCCTTTTGGGTTTCTTGGACTATAACACGGTTCAAAGAAAAACTAGATAAATTCATGGCGCATAGGTCCGTCAAGGCTATTAGCCAGGATGGGCAGGGATGGTGTCCCTGGCGTCTGTTTGACAGAAGCTGAGAATGGGCGACGGGATGGGTCACTTGATGATTACTTGCTCTGGTCATTCCCTCTAAAGCACCTGGCATTGGCCACTGTCAGCAGACAGGATACTGGGATAGATGGACCTTTGGTCTGACCCAGTATGGCTGTTCTTATATTCCAAGTTCTACCTCCTCCATAACAACATGGAAGTATCTACAATATAATGGACAAATGCAAACACAAAGAAGGGGAAAAATTACTCCTCTTAACTGGTGGTCTTCAAGATGTGTTACACATGTCCATTACACAACCTGCCCTTTTTTTCCCCAGTGCATCAGAGTCTACTGTCAGCATTCTGGTGTGAGGGAACCAAAGGTGGGGTGGGGTGGCTTCCACCCTTTATACCCTCTGTTCGGAGCATGAGGAGCCAGGGTGTGAGCCCCATTACTGTTACCACTGGGGAGAAAACTCTAGCATGGGCACATTAGCTGCACACACACCTACAATGTAATGGACATACGCAACATGTCTCAAGGAACAAGTTATGAGAAGGCGAGTAACTTTTTTCCCCTAATTTATTATTTTTTATTTTTAATTTATTATTTATTCCCCTAATTTATCAGTTCATAAAAACTACAAAAGCTGTAAGACTAGCCCCTCCAGCTATAAAGGACACTAGCTTTTCCCAAAACCTACTTTTAAGATAGTACACTATGAACAGAGAGTCATATTTGAATTATCAGGGGAAGGAGTCCCTCATTCAGGAATTGGTCATTTTGTTCTAAATGGGCAAAAAAATCAATCTGCTATTCATATCTGTTCTTCATGTGTTTGGGACTAGCAGCCAAACAACAAAGTTGATGAGTGGGAAATCATTCAGCAAGGATAATGGTGTCTGAAGTTTTCTAAAAAAGTGAGCATGGCCTACAGGATTGGAATTCATGAGATGTGGGTATTGTTCCTGGCCCCTGCTGATCTTAATACTTAAGCTTACTGGGCTTAAAACTGTGTGGTGTTGAGCTCTCTCGACTTGTGTTGAAATTGAGTTGAAAGCATTCATCATCTTGCCGGATTGGGCTGTTAATCTCTGTATTTCAGTTTCCCAATATATAAATTTGAATGTTTACCTCCCTCTTAGAGCTGTAGTGAAGCTTACTGCCTATAAGCATTGATGTCCTTAGATGAAAGGTAGAAGTGCAGTGTATGAGGTCCTAAGCCAGCAGTGGGACAGCTAGGTGGTGGGTATCATGTAGAATTGCAAAGCTGTGGTTTGTAGCAAATATATAGAGCTATGGGCTTTTGCTTAAGATATTTTGCCACCTGACATCCTATTCAATACAGAAAGTGTGTGGTTATTGCATGGGAATATACAATTTTGGTTTTAACAGCATGTTTTGATGTGGTATTACTTAATTGTGCCCATATGTCTTATGGATCCAAATAACTAATTTTTCTAGTGTGTACACTTGAGTTGTTGTCTTGAAGCTGTTTTTAAAATAAATCCCTTTCGTGCCATTCTTCTGTGTATGTTCACCACTGTGCTTCTCAAAAGCAAAATGAATGTAATGATGCCGCTGAATGTAATTGTAAGACGTACACTGGACAACCATATGGATGCTGTTTTGATGCAGTTATGTTCTATGTTTGTTTGGCACACGCTAGATTAATAGTAGTCAATGAGCGTTGTGTTAGCCATTATGATGTCATTAGAAGTCTATTAGTATTGTAGTAAATGAAGCAGTTCTTTATATTCCAGTGTCAGTCGAAGTCTGTGGAAATGAGGTTTATGCAAGCATATCATATTGAGATACAATGTGCTGTATATTTTGTTAGATTTGTTTCATCTTCTTTGTCATTTAGATGACTGTGCTCTGAAGATCCTGCTACAAATAAGTGATCAAGTACAGATGTCTTCAGCCATGAACAGTTTTTTGGATGGTATTCTCTCAGTGCTGCTGTGTTGCTAAATATTTCTTTGAGATCACAATTTGTATAGGAAATATATAAATTATTCTTTAATCCAGTCTGTCTGACTATCCTGTACTGTCAGCAAAATCTACATTTACTGTTCAATTTCTCCTAATTTTCATTCCAAATTGTATGTAAACTGGAGCGAACCTAATGAGTTTTTATGTTTTGCAAAATGGGTCTTTTGAAATGGCATCTTCTGTAATAACAAATGCAAGCATGTTCTGCAGGATTCAAATAGCAAGTTTGAGTAGCAATTTTAACTTTGTAAATACCTTTCTAACTTGTCATACTAATAAAGATTTTTAATTTGAATCCCCCTCACATATTTACCTAGACTAGAGGCTAAAGGAATCCTGTCTTAAATCAAACACATGTGGCTACACTTGGAGGTGTGCAGCGCTGGGAGTTACAGCTGTCTTCGTACAGCTGTGTAGAGACAGCGCTGCAGTGTGGCCACACTGACAGCTACCAGCGCTGCAGTGTGGCCACAAATTTTAGCATTGCAGCGCTGTTGGGAGTGGTGCATTGTGGGCAGCTATCCCAGCGTTCAAGTGACTGCAAGGTGCTTTTCAAAAGAGAGGGGTGAGGGGGAGCGAGGGGGAGAGAGAGAGAGTGGATTTTTGGAGCTGTCAGCTCCCTGCCTTGCAAGTTCTAAGGACTGGAACATACACATCACCAACCTGCGATCATTTTAAAAGTTTCGAGCCCTTCCCCCACCCCTCTCTTATTCACTAAATGCAAATTATGCACTCTGAGCTCCAACACAGACTCCCCCCTCCCTCTCCGCCCTGTGGCTTCTCTCCTCAAGCAAACAGCTGTGAACATTCCAAAGCAATTCCCCTGCCTCTTCTCAAGCAAACAGGAGCTGTGTTTGTTTTTTAGATAAGCAGCTCCGGGGAGCCCAATCTTCCGGTTTATTGTGAACAGGCATTCTGGGATACCTCCTAATATCCTGGAGGCCAATTACAGCACTTTTGGTGGCCACACCTGTGGAGCAGCGCTGCATCACCAGCGCTGCAATTGTTATACCCCAAGCAGACCAGGTGTACAGCCAGCGCTGCAGCCAGGGAGTTGCAGTGCTGGATGTGCCTTGCAGGTGTGGACAGTTACTAAGTTGCAGCGCTGTAAACCCACCAGCAGCGCTGCAACTCTCCAGTGTAGCCATGGCCACAGTTTTTAAAAAAAAAGGTGTAGGTGGAGAAGCCCCAGTCGCTGCAAGATCAGTAATTGTTTAACTTTTTCACATCTAGTCTGTTAAAATTTGTCAATGTACAACATGTAAATAAAATTTTCAAGTTGGCAATAATAATAGACTTTCCCATTCTATGATGCAAACGTAGTGTTTTTTGTTGTTTAATTTTTCTAGTGTGTACAGTTCAGTTGTTGTCTTGAAACTGTTTAAAATAAATCCCTTTCATGCCATTCTTCTGTATATGTTCACCACTTTTTTTTTATTCCAGGGATATTTATTGCAAATTCTGGCCTGATACTATTTTGTGATAAAGGTGATGGTTTAAAAAAAGTCTGATTAATGTGTAATTCAAAGGTGAAGAGCTAAGAATTTTTTTCCCAAAGAAAATGGCAATCCCTCCTCCCTACCACCTCTTTTTAGATTTTTTTTCTTAAAATAAGGTTCTAACATATAAAGCACAAGATGGAGTACTAGCTGTATTTGCTAGAAGCTACCAAATCACACTGGGAAAAAAATTACTGTCTCATGAAGCACCTATCTATAATGTGTCGTTGGGGGGAAAAAGCTGCATTTTCATGGGGACTTCAATCTGAGTGACATATGCTAGTGGTCTCCTGCTGGCAGCACTAAAACATCCTCTGAATTTCTAAAAATTATGGATGACAATTTCTTAATTCAGTGTTGTATCCAACATAGGGAAATTCTAGATTAGACCTCATAATGACAGATATAGAGGAATTGATTACAGAACTAAAAACTAGTGGTAGCTTAGGTACAAGTGATCATGACTTGATTACATTTGTTATGTGCAAACAGAATAAAATCCAAACAAGGGTTGTGTGTGTGCGTGCGTGCGTGTGTGTGTGTGTGTATATATATGAGGGTTTTAAAACAGCTCTCGGGACTGTTAATGTTGATTTCTTCCAATGCATCTTGTAACACTAGGGAAGTTTCAGCGCACTGGAAGAAAGCTAATGTGCTAATAATTAAAAAGGGATACATAGGTTAACGAAAAATAGATCTTGTGAAACTAACAGTATCTTTTTTTTATGAGACTACAGATTTGGCTGATAAAGATAATAGGGTTGATGTAATATACTTAGAATTCTGTAAGGCATTTGATTTGGTCCAGCACAACACTTTTGATTAAGAAACTAAAATAGTACAAAATTAATACAGCACACACTAAATGGATTAAAGACTGGATAACAGAAAGTTTCAAAATGCAATTGTAAACAGGGAATCATCACTGAGCAAATGTGTTTTTAGTGGGGTCCTGCAGGGATTGGTTCTTGGCCCTATGCTTTTTAACATTTTTATCAGTGACCTGGAAGAAAATATAAAATAATTGCAGATAAAGTTTGCAGATGACCACAAAGATAAGGAGAAGGTTAATAATGAAGAGAACAGGTCACTAGTGCAGAGCAATCTGGATCACTCCAGTAGGTTCCTTATGTGAACCTTATGCATTTTAATATGACCAAATGTAAGGTCATACATCTAAGAACAAAGCATGCAGGCCATACTTACAGGATGGGGGACTCTATCATGGGAGGCAGTGACTCTGAAAAGAAGTTGGGCATCATGGTGGATAATCGGCAGAACCTGAGCTCCCAGCAGGATTCTTTGGGTAGAAGGGCTAATGTGATTCTTGGATGTATAAATGGGAATATCAAGTAGGAATAGAAAGATAGTATAATTTCTGTATTTGGCACTAATGTGACAGCTACTGGAATAGAATATCCAGTTCTTGCGTCCACAATTCAAGAAGGATATTGATCAATTGTTTGCAGTGTTATTGTAGCTGTGTAGGTCCCAGGCTATTAGAGACACAAGCGGGAGAGGTCATATCTTTTATTGGAACAGCTTCTGTTGGTGAAAGAGACAAGCTTTCAAGATACACAGAGCTCTTCTTAGGTCTTGGAAAGTACTTGGCTACACTTGAGAGTTACAGCGCTGGTGGTGGCTTTAGAGCGCTGTAACTCACTCCTCGTCCACACTGGCAAGGCACATAGAGCACTGTATCTCCTTGGCTACAGCGCTGCATGTACTCCACCTCGACGAGAGGAATAAAGAGAACGGAGTGCCAGTGTAAACAGTGATTAATCTTACTGCGCTGTAACTGACCTCCGGAAGCTTCCCATAATGCTTTTAAGTAAAGATAACACTCTTTGTTTTGTTGTGATGCCTCTCTTTGTTTTGTTGTGAACTCGGGGCTCCCAGAGCTGCTTGTCTAAATAACAAACACAGCTACTGTTTGCTCGAGCTGAGGCAGGCAAGGGGATCCCTTTGGAACATCCACAGCTAGTGTTTGCTTGAGGAGAAAAGCAGCACGGCGGGGGGGGGGTGTCCATTTCGGAGCAGCTGCTTATCTGGTCTGTGAGCGGAAAAAAACAAAGAAGGCTATTTGCATTTAGTGAATGAGAGAGGGGTGGGGGAAGGGGTCGAACTTGCAAGGCAGGGACCTGACACAGTGTCAGCTCCAAAAATCCACTCTCTCTCCCCCCACGCTCCCTGTCACACTCCACCCCACCTCCCTCTTTTGAAAAGCATGTTGCAGCCACTTGAACGCTGGGATAGCTGTCCATAATGCATCACTCCCAACACCGCTGCAAATGTGGCCACGACAGTGCACTGGTAGCTGTCAGTGTAGCCACACAGCAGCGCTTTTCCTACACAGCTGTACGAAGACAGATTTAACTCCCAGCGCTGTACAGCTGCAAGTGTAGCCATACCCAGAGTGTCAGGCTAAATAGAAGGTGGAACTGATTGTTTAGCATAAGTAGTTAACACATATTTTAAGAGACCATTCAAGGTGAAGTGGCCAGTTAGCACCTCTGCAGTCATAGGACAAAAAAAGGGGGATTAGTGGGTTACAGATTGGATTTATGGTTTATTACCACAATGTCTTTATTAAGAACATGATTTCTAGTGTTTAGTTGCAAAATTATTAATTTCAGCTCCCAGGCTCCTCTTTAGAAGTTGTTGTGCAGGTTTCCTTTAAGGATGAGGACTGAGAGGTTGGATATGGAGTGATCGTTTTTATTTTTAAATGTTCACCCACAGGTGATGCAGTGTTTTTATCTTTTATCATTTTTTTGTGAGAGTTCAGTTGAGAGAGTAGTGATTGTGCCAAACCCCCTCTTCTGGCCTTCAAACAACTCTGCAACCTCTCCAAGCTCATCAGAAGCAAGCTCCTGATAGACCAGGAAACACCAACTCAAAGTGGCACCAGACCCTGCAGTAACAACAGATGCAAAACCTGCAGATATATCCCCACTGTTATGATGATCGATACTCCCCACAGCACACCTTTCAAACTCATATACATGCCTGTCACAACATCAGAGGGGTAGCCGTGTTAGCCTGGATCTGTAAAAACGGCAAAGAATCCTGTGGCACATTATAGACTAACAGACGTTTTGGAGCATGAGCTTTCGTGGATGAATACCCACTTCGTTGGATGCATGTAGTGGAAATTTCCAGGGGCAGGTGTATATATGCAAGCAAGAAGCAAGCTAGAGATAACGAGGTTTAGTTTAATCAGGGAGGATGAGGCCCTGTTCTAGCAGTTGAGGTGTGAAAAGCAAGGGAGGAGAAACTGGTTTTGTAGTTGGCAAGCCATTCACAGTTTGTTTAATCCTAAACTGATGGTGTCAAATTTGCAGATGAACTGAAGCTCAGCAGTTTCTCTTTGGAGTCTGGTCCTGAAGTTTTTTTGCTGCAGTATGGCCACCTTAAGATCTGCTATTGTGTGGCCAGGGAGGTTGAAGTGTTCTCCTACAGGTTTTTGTATATTGCCATTCCTAATATCTGATTTGTGTCCATTTATCCTTTTCCGTAGAGACTGTCCAGTTTGGCTGATGTACATAGCAGAGGGGCATTGCTGGCATATGATGGCACATATTACATTGGTGGATGTGCAGGTGAATGAACCGGTGATGGTGTGGCTGATCTGGTTAGGTCCTGTGATGGTGTCGCTGGTGTAGATATGTGTGCAGAGTGGCATTGAGGTTTGTTGCTTGGATTGGTTCCTGAGCTAGAGTTACTATGGTGCGGTGTGCAGTTACTGGTGAGAATATGTTTCAGGTTGGCAGGTTGTCTGTGGGCGAGGACTGGCCTGCCACCCAAGGCTTGTGAAAGTGTAGGATCACTGTCCAGGATGGGTTGTAGATCCCTGATGATGCATTGGAGGGATTTTAGCTGGGGACTGTATGTGATGGCCAGTGGAGTCCTGTTGGTTTCTTTCTTGGGTTTGTCTTGCAGTAGGAGGCTTCTGGGTACACGTCTGGCTCTGTTGATCTGTTTCCTTATTTCCTCGTGTGGGTATTGTAATTTGAGAATGCTTGGTGGAGATTTTGTAGGTGTTGGTCTCTGTCTGAGGGGCTAGAGCAGATGCAGTTGTACCTGAGTGCTTGGCTGTAGACAATGGATCATGTGGTGTGCCCAGGATGGAAGCTGGAGGCATGAAGGTAGGCATAGCGGTCGGTAGGTTTTCGGTATAGGGTGGTGGTAATGTGACCATCACTTATTTGCACCGTAGTGTCTAGGAAGTGGACCTCCCGTGTAGATTGGTCCAGGCTGAGGTTGATGGTGGGGCGGAAACTGTTGAAATCGTGGTGGAATTTTTCCAGAGTCTCCTTCCCATGGGTTCAGATGATGAAGATGTCATCAATGTAGCGTAGGTAGAGAAGGGGCGTGAGTGGACGAGAGCTGAGGAAGCGTTGTTCCAGGTTGGCCATAAAAATATTGGCATATTGTGGGGCCATGCGGGTGCCCATAGCGGTGCCACTGATCTGGAGATATATATTGTCATCAAATTTGAAATAGTTGTGTGTGAGGATAAAGGCACAGAGCTCAGCAACCAATTGTGCTGTGGCATCAGCAGGGATACTGTTCCTGACAGCTTGTATTCCATCTGTGTGTGGGATATTTGTGTAGAGAGTCTCTACATCCATGGTGGCTAGGATGGTGTTTTCTGGAAGGTCACCAATGCAATGTAGTCTCCTCAGGAAATCAATGGTGTCACGGAGATAGCTGGGAGTGCTGGTGGCATAGAGTCTGAGTAGAGAGTCCACATATCCAGACAGTCCTTCAGTGAGAGTGCCAATGCCCAACATGATGGGGCATCCAGGATTTCCGGGTTTGTGGATCTTGGGTAGTAGATAGAATAACCCTGGTCAAGGCTCTAAGGGTATGTTGATTTGTTCCGGTGTTGGTGTAGGGAATCTCCTGAGTAGATGGTGCAGTTTCTTAGTGTATTCCTCAGTGGGATCTGAGGGAAGTGGTCTGTAGAATTTGGTATTGAAGAGTTGTCTGGCGGCCTCCTTTTGGTAGTCAGACCTGTTCATGATGACAACAGCACCTCCTTTATCAGCCTCTTTGATTATAATGTCAGGGTGGTTTCTGAGGCTGTGGATGGCATTGCGTTCTGCACGACTTAGTTTATGAGGCAAGCGATGTTGTTTTTCCACAATTTCTGCCTGTGCACATCATGTTGCATACTTCATCCAATGAAGTAAGTGCTCGAATAACTATGTGGGTAAAACCAGACAATCACTGTGCTCTTTTCCAGATATGAAGAGCTCTGTGTAGCTCAAAAGCTTGTCTCTTTCACCAACAGAAGTTGGTCAAATAAAAGATATTACCACACCCACTTCAGTTGGAGAGGGTGCACAGAAGAGCCATGAGAATGGTTTTTAACGTGGGAAAACCTGTAGTGATAGACTCAAAGAGTATAATCTATTTATTTTTGTGCCTGGCTACACTTGCAGTTGTAGAGCGCTGGGAGTTTCGGAGACCGCAGCAGGGAAAACGCTGTCTAGTGTGTACACTCTCAGCTGGAAGCGCACTGGCATAGCTACATTAGCAGCTCTTGCAACGCTACAAAGAGCAATGCATTGTGGTAGCTATCCCAGCGTTCAGCTGGCTCCAACATGCTTTTCAAATGCGGGGGTTGGGTGGAGTGTGACAGAGAGTATGTTGTGTGTATGTGGGGAGAGAGAGAGTGGGTTTTTGGGGTGCTGAGAGTGTGGCAGCATACTGTCTTGTAAGTTCAGACACTCTTCCCCCCTGCACGCCTCTCATGCTCACAGCAAGCAACATTGCACACTAATGGCTTGCTTTGTCCCGAAGCAGATAAGCATGCCAGCTGTCAGAAACCGAGCTTTGAAAGGGCATATCAGCATTTATACAGCCGATTCCAAAACAATGACAAGGATGGCCACTTGACTTAAGGGGATTATGGGACGTTTCCGGAGGCCGATCAAAGCACAGTAATGCAACACCTCTGCAGCTGCAGAGTCCAGGTGCTCTAAGTGCCTTGCCAGTGTGGAGCGGTTGGGAGTTAGGGTGTCTGGGGCTGCTTTAATGCACTCTAACTTGCAAGTGTAGCCAAGCCCTTAACAAACAGAAGATTAAGGGGTGTTTTAATCACAGAATATAAGAATCTCTATTCTATGGGGATTCTGTGGGGAACAGAAATTTCATAATAAAGGGCTCTTCAACCTAGCAAGCAGAGGTGTTACAAGATCCAGTGTCAGAACGTTAAAGCTAGACTAATTCAGACTAGAAATAAAGCATAGATTTTTAACAGATTATTTTTAACAGTCATTTGGTGGACTCTCCATCCATAGAAATTTTAAAATCAAGGTTGGATATTTTTCTAAAATATATGCTCTAGTTCAAACAGGGAAGACCTATGGCCTGTATAATACAGGTGGTCAGCTGATCACAGTGGTTCCTTTTGCCCTTATAATCTATAAATATGGTTTCGGGAAGTGCAGCTTGAACCAGAGGGAAAGAGTAGGATCTGCAACCCACTTTTTGCCTTAGTTCTGGGAGAGACCTATACAAGGCCCCTGTGCTTATGGCCAGCCATTTAGGAGCAGCAACAGATGCCTAGGGTGAGAGGTGAGCTGTCACGGCCTCAGTTGTCTCCCAACATAATTTGAAGCAAGTAGCTCTGAACTGTTTTTATCTTAGAGTTTTACTAAGATGACTATTAGACAGGCATTTATATTATGTTTCCCATATCCTGCCATCTGACTTTTCTGTACCCTGTATCCAAGCCATCATGTTTCACACCCTGACAGCCCTGTCGTCCTCCTCTTTCTTCTTATACCATATCGTTTCTTTACCTGTAATACCTCTCACTCCTCCAGCCTCAAGAAATATCACTTACAACTTTATACATACTACATATAAAAGCACACCCTTAAATAGAACTATTGTGAACACTTTCAGAACTAACTAGGGTTACCATATGTCCTGTTTTGGATGGGACAGTTCCATTTTTTAAGCCCTGTCCTGAACGTCCTGAGTTTTTTGTCAAAACTGGGCATTTGTCCTGCTTGCTCTTGCCAACTGATGATTAGTTGGCAAGAGCAAATGGGGCAAATGCCCAGTTCTGCCAAAAAAGTGGAGTGCAGCCCCCTAACAGGGCACGGAGGAATATTCAGGGTGGCGAGAGGCAACACCATCTCTGTGTGGTGGGACTCAGGTGAGTGGCATGGGCCAGCCCCGCATGGCGAGGCAGCTCGGGTGAGGGGTTCAGGCCAATCCCGCATATGGGGGGAGGAGAGGACTTGGGGTAGTGGAAGGCTCAGGCAAGCAGCTTGGGCCAGCCCCACATAGTGTCTTGTTTTCTCTTTGAGAAATATGGTCACCTTACAGCTAACTGAATCTACCACCTGATCTTTTGTTGTAATATTTATTTCATTCTTCTTCCTTTCCATCTCTGTTGTCTTTAATTGTCGCATTGTGTTTATATTTTATATTATAAGCTGTGTGGGACAAGCATCAGGCATCTTTGTCTATAACACACCTAAACATGACAGGTGCAAGATGAAAAACAAAGAGAAAAATTGTGGTAGTGCTTATTCGTGCTATAGGAAAAAGTTAGAAGGGGAATGCACTGTTTCTTGATTGAAGGAAAAACAAAAGCCTTACTTTGGATCCCATGTACAAAGTAAAGGTTTTTTGCATTAAAATATGAAAGTAGATAGTCTTTTGCTCAGTCACTGTTTCTGAAATGTATTATAATATGGTGGTTGAACTACAGTTGCAATGCAGCTGTGAGGATAATGGTGTGAATAAAACATGTTCCTGCAAGCTGCTGGTGTATAAATGTATAATTTTTTCTTTTTTTAAGAATGGAATGTTTTTTCATAGCAGATAAAAGCAATTGATATTTTAGTATGTAGAATATAGGGTGACCAGATGTCCCGATTTTATAGAAACAGTCCCAATATTGGGGGCTTTTTTTGGTAGGGGCTTCTATTACTCCCCACTCCCTATCCCAATTTTCACACTTGCTATCTGGTCACCCTAGCAGAACACATTAGCTAAAGCTGACATAGCATGAGTTGTGCAATTGATAAGTGTAAGAAAATGCTGTCTTTTAAACTGCTACCGAGACTCTCATATGTCTGAGTAATCTGGATCAATATTCAAAAAGCCTCCTGGATCCCTCACAGTTAATTAATCAATCCTTTATAGGGGGTGGTGGGGATGCAAGCATGGGTGACCAGATAGGCCTTGCAGCATGACATGAGCTGAACTCTAAAAACAGGGACACCTTGCTGAAAACACCCTGTTTCTAGCCCCCTCCTAACTAAGGAGCTTCTAATTTAAGAACCTCATCTGATTACAACTGCCCAAATCTCTGAGGTATACAGAACCCAAACTATATAGCGTTCTAGGTTAAAGCAAACACCTGAAATTGGATCGGGGAACAAACTAAAAGCCAGTGTAGGAACAGAAAGGAAACTAGAAGATGTACTGCAATTGGATCATAAGGATATCAGTAAGCATCCTAAGATAGGTCCCCATCAGAAGCTCGCTGTTGTTTTATTTATTTATTTATTTTTGTTGTATAGGGACACAGCACTTCTAATCTTGTCTTTTGGCCTAGTGTCTACTATACATGCAAACTGATTAGCCACCAGAGTATACTTATTCTGTTTGTTCAACTGATGAAGAACTATTATTTGGAAGAAGTCAAGAGAGATCAATGTATTGGACTTAGTCGAATATGTAAAACCATTTCAGATCTCATCCTGCACTTGAGTGTATGGCAAGTGTATTCACACCTTTGAATTCTAATGAAAGTCAAAGTTTTCCTCCTTTACATACGAGGCAAAGAAATTGTGTCCAGAATGTTTCAGACAAGCTGTTAATGCTATCCCAAAGGCCTCAACATTATCCCTTACATTTTAGGCCTGTTTCTTTGCTACATCTAATAATTCATACTGTGTCTGCCTTACAGCACTTCAGCAAAGATCCTTGTCAGGATCTCTTGCAGCAAGTGTTTAATGATCTTGGTTGGCTAAAGTACTGATATCCTTTTCTGCTGAAAGGAGCTATTACTGTCTCAAACTCATAGTTTTTCATAGCTTCTAGAAACATCGTCTCCTTTATAAAGTTTGTCGTTCTCATAGACTTGCTGTGGAAGGTGGTAGAGAGACAATGATAATCTGTAGCTGTCTAAAGAAATATAGGTTAGCAGGAGTTTGCCTAATTCTCCCCCCTACATCCATGTCACCATAGAATTTTGCCGAGTGACTAGTGCCAAGTCCTTCTCTACCTTGTTTCCTTTTAAAAATAGTTCCTATATATTTCAAAATACTTCTTGTGGGTAACAAAGGCATTGAATTTTACTCTATCATCAATCTTCCTCATCTCTCTCATGTTAAATTTTGTTGTTTTTTTCCTCCCATAAACAGGATTTTAAATGCTTTGTTAATCTACCTGTTCAAAATAAAACGTGAAACCTCATGCTGTTTTTTTCATTCAACATACTACGATATCGTGTTTGTTAAAACTGTTATAACACTTGTGTTCTTTTACATTTGACTTTATTATCTTATAATTGAATATAGTTTGTGGAAAATGCTAGAAATGATAACACTGAAGCTGAAGTTCATGCAACATGCAACAACAGTTCATATTTTATCTACTTTGCTCTGTCTTTGCACCTCAACCGTAACTTGCAGGGATTTCCATTAGGAGAAAGAGTAACTTGTCTCTGTGCCAATTCAATTCTTAGCTTCTCTGCTAATTAGTATACTAGTTTGACATCACCAATGTCCATCACATAAAGCCTCTGACTAGACATTTAAAATAATGGTAAGTTTTGGTGACTTACCAACCTGTGTTCCATTTTTAATTACTCGTTTATTTTTGAGTTGGTGATCACATGTAAACTTATCTCCAGCTTTCTTAGCCTCCACTCCCATTTTTTTAATGGGATAGCTTCTTGAAGATCATCGAGTTAATTAAAGCTTGTTAATTAACTATCCTGTGGAATGGTAGGTAATTTCAAGTTATATCTGTCCCATAAGAGATATAGTTTAGTTTCAAGTTAACAGTACCACATGTTGTAATCTTCAGAACTTTACCAATCAGTATGGCTTAGACATCTAGTTGAAACAGGAGTCTAGATTTACGTGTCCTGTCTGAATGAATAAGGATCTGATATTGGTGTGTGTAATCATGAAATAGAAAAAAATGAAAAGAACTACATTTTAAAAAGTCATCTTTATGGACAACTTGTTTATCTAGTTTCAGGACAATAACTGTGAAAATGACCGACTTCTAAACTTCAGAAAAATTGGGTTCATGTATGAAACATCAGCTAACCATTAACTAGCTGTGCTAACTCATCTAAAAATAGTACATAGCTCTACCTGGCCATTATCTGGGTTTTATGCATTGACAAGCAGGTTGGTAGAGGCTGACAGGATACATTTTAAACTGTCAGGAGTTCAATAGAGTACTGTCAGGTTGTTTAATCATAAAAATTACATTTTTCCTACCACTTCAAGGAGTTTACTAGTCAGAATAAATTCTTTTATTGACACTTTTGATCTTAGTATTTGAAATAATAAAATTAAGGATGAATACTTTATAAATGAAAAGTATTTAAACTATTTAATGTAATAATATGGACATTTGCACTGTGCAGAATGTTTTGCAACCTGTGGGTTGCTAGACTAGTTCAAGGAGCTAAGGGGCATAGAAGAATAAATTTAGGTGCAGAAAGTTGCAGATCCACCCAAACATGGTGTGCTGTTCACAGGGAAAGCAGCAGGTGCCTTCTCAAAAGCCAGCCACTTTCCCTGCCAACTTCTGTTGTCACTGTTAACATAGCTGTCTGCAGGAGCTGCTCAGAAGACAGACCACGCATCCAAGCTTCTAGTCTTCGTTCCCACGACAATGAGCTCTGCTCATTCTGTACACCTAGCAACTGGTAACGTTGTGAATGGAAGAAGGGATTGAGAATATGAGCTGCTAGAGCTGAGTTGAGATGCAGGGAAGAAGTGAGTAGTCAGCAAAAGCATGTGAAAACAAAAATTACACTAGGAAAATAGAAAAGAGGAGAAATGAGAAAATTGACCAAAAAAAAAAGTGCTGGTTCATGACAGAGTGCCAAGAGACGTTCTTTGAATAGTGTCCCTATGGCTACTCCGTTTCAGATGCACATGCTCCTCTAGAGCCCTGGTTAGGAGATTTCTAGCTAGCAGCATCTGTTTGGCCCATACATGCCCCGTCATGACAGACACTACAGCTATATAGGGGTGTGCAGGCAAACGACCCTTAGTTCCTTCTCTGCTGCCCTGCCTAGAGTGTATTCGGCGTTTTCTTTTTCTTCAAAATTAGTTTATAGTTGTAAGTTACTGTTTAATGTTTAGTATAGTTAGTTTTAGGTGAGAGGATTATTTTTCTCTCTCTTTTCCCCCAGGAGACTTGTCTGTACAATTGATATCCTCAGTACTGAGCGTGCATCAGCACCTGGCATCTGCAATGCATGCAGTATGCACATCATCACCAGTACTGTTGGGTCCAGCTATGGCAACCTTGGCTGTGGTCTTGGTACCAGGGTCCTTTGTGGTACTTCAGGAGTTCTGATATTCAAGGGACCTTGTCAGGTACTGAGCATCTCTTAGTATTGAGACCTCAGTCTCTGAGTGGCCATTCCATGGAACAGGAGTCTCCTCCGTTCTCATTGACTGTCCCACCCCCCAAGAGCTGGATGTGGAGGATGACATTTCCCAACTGGTCGTCTAGGTTTCCATGAAGGGTTCTCCTACATGCCTTTTTGGGAATCCGCCTTCCTTCAGGGAGGGCCTTGCGGGTCACCAAGGGTGGTGGAGCCAACCTTGTATACAATCCCTGCTTCCTTATGGACTCTTGCAATGGCCATATTGGGACCCATGGGATTCCTACGATTGGCTGATATAGAAGGGTTATGGGCAGCTCAGCATAATCTATTTTACCAAAACAAAAAACATTCTTATTAAAAAAAAATTGCATTCTTAGGTGGTCAGTGATCACCTTGACCATTTTATTGATGTATTTCATTACTATCCTCTGCTTCTTTCATCAGTTTCTGCCTGTTTGACTTTTTGACCTTAATCCTGCAAGCTGTTTTGTACAAGTGGATTCCTGAACCCATGTGAAGCCCATTGAAAGGGTCAGCCTGTGAAGACTAGCTTGCAAGATCAGGGCCTGTAAATTCTTGGGGCAGGGATTCTGCCTTCCCCTACTGCTACCCTAGGGTTCTCACTCAGACATCACAGTAAGGGACAAATTTTGTTTTCTGTTGTGGGGTTGGGGTCTCTTGGGGGCCTCTAACCCAAACTGCCTCCCCCATTAATTTGTTGTTTTTTTCTCTTTTTTTAAATGATGTCCATATTGGGCAACTACAGACTTTTTGATAATCCTTTGCTATGAGAAGGTCAGGGGAAAGAACTAAGGATAACAGCAAAGGTCTCCTAACACTATGTATGTTGTAAAGATCTCTTATTTCATACAATAGATTTTAAAATTTTAAGGTGCCATGTAAATTTTATTTCAGACACTTTAGTGTTTTGTCTGGTCAAATCTATTAAGATATATAGACTACTAACGTGTGAAAGACTGATGCTTTGGTTGATTTTTACTGTAGCAATGAATGTCTGAATGAATTGTTACCTTTAAAATGTGTATGTCTAGTGTGAAGGTGAGTGTCTTCATACTTATCTTACTGAAAGTCTGTTATTGTAACTTATATGTTTACAGTAGTGATTGTTAGGATAGTTTTATATCTTCATATTTGAGTTCATCTGAAATTATTTTTTATATTCCTTCATAGTTTTTCCTACCTTTCTTTGGGCTTTTAAAGATTATAATTGAGCTACTTTGCATCATTTCAGTCTGCCTGCCTAATATGATTAAAATGAACTGTTATGAAAAATACATCTGATTACACTAAGAGCTCTGTACAGATCTGTGGTTTACAAAGTTGTCATTATATTTTGCAATTCCTTGTACATACCAATTCTGCTATGTGGCTGCAATACAATACCCAAACCTAGCCTCCAAAACATGCTACAACATCTACCAGTGTTTTCAAAAGATCTGAGCTAAAACATGCATGTTGATGACAAAGGAGAACAAGTAGTATGTGACACTGACTGAGAAACTGGTGCTTTCTTTCCCTTATTTAGGGGAAGAAATTACTACGGCAAGGAAATGTGAATAACTCTTACTATTCCTTCCAGGCATTTCTAGTTTATGATGGTTAGCAGGACAGCAAGGGCATATTAGTTTTACCATTGATTTGCAGACATCACTGCTTGCTTTTAAACTTGCTAATCAGCATATCTGTTCTTCGGGGTGGTTTGGCTGTATTATGTTTAATAATAATTTAGCTGTGTAACGTCACTCAGGGAAAGGATAATAATAATGAGGCATTCTTTTCTATACTGTGACCCATTTTGCAACAGTTTACAGGAATGGTTGCGGAACTACCCTCTTATGTATCCATAGAGAAAGTTAGGGTGATTGTGATCCTCCGGGACAGTTTGCAATCCCTTAGGCTGAGAAACCCGCATTCTAGAATAAGCTCCGTCAGGTGGAGGCTGGGTAGAAGAGCAAGTTGCAGAAACTGAAGAGACCTATTAATATCAGTAGTTCATTGCTTATTTATTTTTCTGTTTTTTTATTTGATAAATATGAACTGATCTTAAACTACTTACCTTAGGTCAATGAATCTGTGCTGCCTGCTGCAAGTGTCCATCTCACATAGGACTGTGGGAAGGGTTTGGTTAGAACTCTGATCTCCCGTGAAGCCAGGATACATTCAGAATCTGTGTTAACTATGCTTTTTACAGATCTAGACTAACACGGCTACACCTCTGATCATTCTCCTTTTGCTCTTTCCTCTTAAAATACAAACATGCTTTAGTCTCTACCATATTAAAAAAAACCCACACTTGACCCCACTTGCCTCTCCAACTACTGCCTCTTCTCCCTTTCATCTCTAAGCTCATTGAACATACTACTTACAATTGCTGTCTAAAGTTCCTTTTCTCAAGTTCCATCCTAGACCTTTTTCCACTCCATCTTCCATCCCTTGCAGTCAAATAAAATTGCTCTCACCAAAGTCTGTAATGACTTTGCCCCGCCAGATCTCAGAACAAGTAATCCATCCATATCTTCCTGGACCTGTCAGCTGCCTTTAATACTACTGACCATGCTCTTCTTGAAATGTTATCCTCTGCTGGTTTTTGTGACTCTGTCCTCTCCTGGTTTTCCTCTGATCTCTCTAATTGCTCCTTAAGTGTGTCCTTTGGAGAATCCTCCTCATCCAACCTCTAGGCCTGTGTCCTTGGTCCTCTCCTCTTAACCCTCTATATCAGGGATCGGCAACCTTTGGCAAACGGTTCGCCAGGGTAAGCACCCTGGTGGGCCAGGCCGGTTTATTTACCTGCCGCATTCGCAGGTTTGGCCAATCGTGGCTCCCACTGGCCATGGTTCACCGCTCCAGGCCAATGGGGGTGGTGGGAAGCGGCAGCCAGCAGATCCCTCACCCCGTGCCACTTCCCACCGCCCCCATTGGCCTAGGATGGTGAACCGTAGGAAGTGGGAGCTGCGATCAGCTGAACCTGCAGATGTGGCAGGTAAACAAACCGGCCTGGCCCACTAGAGTGCTTACTCTAGCGAGCCACATGCCAAAGGTTGCCGATCCCTGCTCTATCTCTTATCTCTGTGTATCCTTGGTCCTCTCCTCTTAACCCTCTGTCTTATCTCAAAGACAAATTCAGCTACCATCTGTATGTTGATGACTCACAGATCTACCTCTCTGCTCCAGACCTGTCTGCTTCTGACCAAACCAAAATCTCAGAGTGTGTCTCTGACATCTTCTTGTTAATGTCTAGCCATCAGCTCAAGCTCAACATGGATAAAACAGAGCTCTTAACACCCCTCCACCGCAAAGAAAATTTCCAACCAAAAAACACCAGCTCTCTGCTACCTCATTTCACAATCACTGTAGAAAACACCATCAGCTTGCTTGCCCCTCAGGTTCATAACCTGGGCATCATCTTGACACAGAACCCTCTAGGTCATCACATCTAGGCTATGTCCATAGGTTACAGATTCTTTCTACATAACATGTCTAGGATATGGCCTTTACTACCTATCCACACAGCTAAAACTTTTGTCCAGGCTCTCATCATCTTGTGTTTTAGTTATTGAAAAGTCCTTTTCTCTGGCCTTGACAAATGCAATCTTGTCTTGATTATATCCATTCAGAATCTTGCTACAAAGATTTTCCTAACCAATTGCTTTGACCCTTTCAGCTCTTTCTTTGCATCCTTCTGCTTGGGTTCCCCTTCTCTGTCTCGTCAAACATAAGCTACTTGTCTTAACTCTCAAGGACCTTTCCAGCCTATTCCAACCCTACCTATTGTCTGATTTGTTATTGTGATAACAAATCCAGCCTCTGATTGGCCCATGATGCCATCCTCCATTGCCCACTTGTTAAACTTTCAAACATGCAACTTTGCTGTTCCTCAAGCTTGGGGGATGTGTTCCTTGTAAATATATTAAAGATACACCCCTACCTCGCTATAACGCCACCCGATATAACACGAATTTGGATATAACGAGGTAAAGCGGTGCTCCGGGGGGGTGAGGCTGCACACTCCGGTGGATCAAAGCAAGTTCAGTATAACACGGTTTCACCTATAATGTGGTAAGATTTTTTGGTTCCCAAGGACAGCGTTATATTGCGGTAGAGGTATACTTAATTATTCTCTTTAGAAAATTCTTTTTCTGTGTTACTTACAAAATTTTTGACAAAGGTTAAGCCAATGGTGTGGTGAGACCACTGCCTATCATACTGACCAATATTATTTTATTGTTTCCTTGTACTCTCCTGTCAGTCTGTCAGTTTCCATCTCTTGTCTCTGCCCTAAAAAAACTTAGACTGTAAGTTTTTTTAGGGCAGAGGACTGTCTTTTTATTCTCTGTTTGTACAGCATCTAACACTTTGTGTTCCTAGTCCATGACTAGGACTCCTATGCAGTACACTCCTATGCAGTGCAATAGTAAGTAGTGAAGAGCACCTTTATCCCAACTTGTGAACTCTTACGTCAAAATTCAAGCACTAATCAAATAATTCCTTAGTAACCCCAGACATCAGCATGTCAAAGTCTTCAGTTGTTCTTCATGATAGCTGGATTGCCAAGAATATCTTTTGACCCTGGAACAGCCAAGATATTTTGCAATCTGAGGACCATCACTGAACAAGTAGCCCTTGGTTTTTCAGACTGAAGTATGTTACAGGTAGTATCCATGGTGGACATTATACCTCCTAATATCTTATTCACTGGTCCCCTTAAGCTACCTACACCTACCACATCTGAGGTTCACTGCATGGTATCTAAGTAGTCATAATTCCTAAAACCTAGTTCTCCCAACAGTTGGATGACTTTCTTCTCAAATTCAGAAAACCTTCCACCAGCCAAGCTTATATTGGTATATCGAAGATTTAGTATTGATGGTGCATGAGAAGGAAGATGAATGCTCTGGACTCATCACAGAAGAACTTCTGGACCTTCATAAGGGTCTGAACTTGCAAGTCTCAGTCCTGATAATCATGAGTCTTATCCTTTTACTTCTAGTCATCTGCTTCATCCACGTAACTCCCATTTTCTAAAAGTAGTATTGCCTCAAATGTCCCCAATCCAATGCCCAGTGGAAAGGTGGAGTTTCAATCTTGTATTACAAGCACTTACTAAATCACCTTTAGAACCAATGGGGAAAGATATCATTGCTCATTCCATCAGGGGAATGACTACTTAGTGGGCAGAGAAATACAGAGCCTCTTTTCAAGATTTGTCAGACAATTATTTAGAACATAAGAACAGCTATACCGAGTCAGACCAAAGGTTCATCTAGCCCAGTATCCTGTCTTCTGACAGTGACCAATGTCAGGGGCCCCAGAGAGAATGAACAGAACAGATAATCATCAAGTGAGCCATCCTCTATCACCCATTCCCAGGTTCTGGCAAACAGAGGCTAGGGACACCATCCCTGCCCATCCTGGCTGATAGCGATTGATGGACTTATCTAGTTCTTTTTTGAACCTTGCTATAGTCTTTGCCTTCACAACATCCTCTAGCAAGGAGTTCCACAGGTTAATTTTGTGTTGTGTGAAAAAATACATCCTTTTTTTTTAAAACCTGCATCTATTAACTTCATTTGGTGACCCCTAGTTCTTGTATTATGAGAAGGAGTAAATACTTCTTCATTTACTTTCTCTACAGCAGTCATGATTTTATAGATCTCTCATATCCTCCCTTAGTCATCTCTTTTCCAATCTGAAAAGTCCCAGTCTTTTTCATCTCTCCTCATATGGAAGCCGTTTCATAATCCTAATCATTTTTGTTGCCTTTTTCTGAACCTTTTCCAATTCCAATATATCTTTTATGAGATGAGGCAACCACATCTGCACACAGTATTCAAGATGTGGGTGTACCATTGATTTATATAGAGGCAATATGATATTTTCTGTCTTATTATTTATCCATTTCTTAATGATTCCCAACATTCTGTTAGCTTTTTTGACTGCCGCTGCACATTGAGTGGATGTTTTCAGAGAACTATCCACTGGGATGCGAAGATCTTTCTTAAGTTATAACAGCTAATTTAGACCCCATCATTTCATAGGTATGGTTGGGGTTATGGTTTCCAATGTGCATTACTTTGCATTTATCAACATTTAATTTCATCTGCCATTTTGTTGCCCAGTCACCCAGTTTTGTGAGATCCTTTTGTAGCTCTTCGCAGTCTGCTTGGGACTTAACTATCTTGAGTAGTTTTGTATTGTCTGCAAATTTTGACACCTCACAGTTTACCCCTTTTTCCAGATCATTTATGAATATGTTGAATAGGACTGGTCCCAGTACAGACTTCTGGGGGACCACCACTATTTACCTCTCTCCATTCTGAAAACTGACCATTTATTCCTACCCTTTGTTTCCTATCTTTTAACAAGTTACCTTGTTACAAGAGGACCTTTCCTCTTATCCCATGACAGCATACTTTGCTTAAAAGCCTTTGGGCATCCATACGCTCATTCATGAAACACTACAACATGGATGCTTTTGTCAGATGCTGCTTTCAAAAGTAATCTCCTTCAGTCTTCCCTTGTACAAATGTTAGTCTGTCTGTCTTGAAACTATGTTTACATCTGGGATGTTTTCATGTCTCCTTCCTAATTGATCGAGGATGTTCTTTACTGCTTGCTGTTGTTCAGTTCCAAGACTGATGGAGCAGTGGTTTGCTGTGCTAGAGAATGAGAAAATAGATACAGTAATATCCTAACTGTAATTTCATCTTCTTTGTCCTCTCCATCATCATCCTCCTTTATCTATTGTCGTAGGTATTCTGTGTTTGGTAAATGATTGGCTGCGCAGAGATGGCAGTTGATCCTTCTTTTGCAGATTTTCTGGTCAGAGAGAGGAGATGATGCATCTGCATTTTATTTTCATTCTTTTTTCCTGGAGGTGGGAAATGTTCATCCTGATGTCTCTTCAAATTTTTGTTGTTCTTTATAGTTTTGGTGGTATGGCCTGTGGAGCAATTCAGATGGTTCTGGGGATAGAAGACAAGAGGAATCTCTTGCCTTCCCCCAGGATTTGGAAAAAGTGCCAAACCCAGACATTCTAAGCCTGCTGGAGTAGCAGATTCCTGTTAGGAGAAAACAAAATTATAGGTTAAAAATAGATGTTTTGTTAATGCACACAACTTTCTTTGAGTTGGGACATATATTGCTTTTAAAATAAGTTAAGAATGTTTGAAAATGCAGGACTGAGCAGGGACAATAGAAACTTCTTTCAGCTATTATTAGCTGCATACTTAAAGATGGATGTGGCACATGGGTAATTAAATGACCAGTTATTTGACTGCAATAATTTACAAATTGAACTATTGAAACAAGAGGTGATTAAATTGTGATGTGTAATAGTTCTGGAGCAAAGGGAGTGGTGCCAGTATATGCAGTAAGCAGCTCAGTTTCCAACTAAGGAGATGACAAACTCCAGAGGCATTGCCAGTGGAACTTGTTAGCTATATAGGCCGAATAGTGTAGTTCAAGAGACTTGTATACTCCATGGGTAAAGCCTGGGAAATTTGTAAGCTGATTAACTCTAGTTATTTCTTCTTCTCTTGCCTTAAAAGCACAGGAAGATTAAACTAAAATAACTAACAGTAATGCCTCTTTACAGTTACAAAATTAAATGTTCCAAAGTCAGGAAATGTCAAATGATAAGATTTTTCTTGGAATATTAGCTTGGCTACATTTCACATATTTTGGTATTGTCAATTCCTCTTTTCATTGCTAAATATAGACTTTCATGTATTATGAATGATTAATGCATTTCATAAGCTATGTGCAACATGGACAGCTGATAAGAAATAATTGTATTTGTTTGGTAAAATTTAAGTTAAAAAAATAAGTACATTTTAAACTAAATGAACATTGCAATCCTGGTACATAAAATAAAAATTAGAAGAGAGCAAATAGCACTGTGAAAGGAACAGAATTAAGGAGTATTAAATGTGCTGTTGCACTGCAAGTGCAAGTTGTAGTAGGACATGCTGTTAATGGCAATGTAACAATATGCAAATGTGTACTTTTCCAGCTGTTTTATTGCAATGCACAAAACAATAAAACAGCACAAAATACTGAACAGATCAGTATCAATGTTAACATAAAGAAATTGGTCTGTAGAGCATTTTATTTATTTGTATAAAAAGCATCTTTTCTCCTTTTATGATGAAATAACTAATTTCTTTAAAGGAAATAGCTTTTCCATGCCTCCACAATTCCTACCACCGGGTCTCATCTCCCAAGTGTGAGATAGGTCAAAACTCCCTCTGCTCTTAAATTTTTGGCCCCTATAGCACTGACAGGTGAGCATGAGTCCCTCTCCTGTATTCCATTCTAACTGCCCCTGCCTCTTCTTTCTGGAACCTATTCAGTCAGTTTCTTAATGACCAAGGGACTCTCATTTAGCAACTGCATGCCAGAACTTTGGCTTCTACTGTACTCTTTTAGGACACTCTCTTTACTTTAGAGAGATTCTGCCAGTGAACAATATTCATTTCAGGGGACGTACCTGGAAAATGGAAGGGTCCAAAGTTCCTAGAGGTAAAAGCAGCATGTTTAGTCCTCATCTCTCTCTTTTTGCAGATGTATCCCAGAAAACATTGCTAGGGTTGCATATATTAACAAATATGGAATAATTCACTGGCAGGCAATGACGGTAACATCTAATATGGCAGTCAAATTGATCTATTAATAAATTTGTTGCAGTTAATTTGATTATTTCCCTGTCTTGATGGAAATGCTTCCTAAAAGAGAAGGATTGGCCAGGCATTGGTGGACATGCTTGCTAAAAGAGTGTGTAAAATTTTCAGAAAAAATAAATCAACCAGAATGAAGAGAGAGTCTGGATTCTCCCTGGAAATGTAAAAAATGAGAAAGATCTGGTTCCAAACACACACATTATTTTCTGTTAGTAAATTTGTTTAATTAGCATGCTGTATATGTTAGTCTTACAGCTTTGGATAATTTTTATGGAGAAAAATTCTGTAAGTGGGTTGTTAGTGCTAGGTAGCCCCAGATGGACAGATTTGAAACTGTTCCAGTATTCTGCAAAGAAGAACAGCACCCTATTGAGACAAAATCATACTTACAAGAAAAGGAGCATTCAGGTTAAGAAAATTTGCTTCCTTTCCCTGTTTGCGTCTCCCCTTTTTTCTAACACTTATTCTGCCTCACACTGAAATATCTCTACTGTAGTCTGTTCACAGGGCAATTTCAGAGTTATGAACACCAGAGCTACGAACTGACAGGTCAAACACACTCCTCATTTGGAACCAGAAGTGCACAATCAGGCAGCAGCAGAGACCAAAAAAAAGGGGGAGGGGGCGGGAGGGAGAAGGCAGTACAGTACTATGTTAAAAGTAAACTACTAAAATAAAGGGAAAGTTTAAAAAAAATTGACAAGGTAAGGAAACTGTTTCTGTGCTTGTTTAATTTAAATTAAGATGGCTAAAAGCAGCCTTTTTCCTTCTGGATACTAAGGGTTCAAAGCTGTATTAAGTCATTGTTCAGTTGTAAACTTTTGAAAGAACAACCATAGCAAACAACCTCTGTTCCCGAGTGTTTGTAACTCTGAGGTTCTATTGTATGTGCCAACGACTCTGAAGACAGATGCAGTATTAGTTGGCTCTAGCAGCACCACCTAGTATTAAGGTTGCTGAAACTTCCTGTTATAAGGTCTCGTTTTCAGTTGCTTATGAATTTGCCATACTTGAAACATTTGGGCTGAAATTTCTCATGCTGGTGATCTGCATCAAGCTGAACATATTTAGAAATTTTCAGCCAAAACAGATTAGCCATTTATGAGAACAAGACGGGAACAATACCTTGTTTTCCCCACATTAAAAGAAACTGGCGATTTTTTTTCTTTGATCATCTCTCATGCCCCCATACTTTGGATTTTGGACTTGAAATTTGGCAGGGGATTGGCTTTTATCAGGGATGTGCCTTTTGCTGTCCTCATAAAAATCTTCCTAAATGGTCCAGTTATAAATCTTTGAAAAATCACAACTTGCACATGCTCAGGGGGACAATTGCTAAACCATAACAGATAAATTCCCTGAAGATTCTGGCCCCAATGAGCACGCTCCAGCCTGTGGTTGAGCAGGACTTTCCCTGCAGTTGTAACTCTGGACTTTGCCTGGCCATGCTGAGTCCTGGTCCAGGCACCGAAAGCAAGAGCAGGTAGACTGTCTCTCTTTGTGGACTTTGGCCTTGATCCTCCTCTCTCTCGCTGAAGTAAATATTTAAACTTCCATTAACTTCACAGGTGCAGGATCAGGTGTATAGCTAGAATTTAGCTAGCTAATAACAGCAGAGGACAAGGTAACCATGTGAATTTACTAAAGTTACCATTTGTCTTCCTCTCTCTTCCCTCCAATTTTTTGTCACGCTTGTTGAATGTTGTCTTAAATTAGATGAGTTACTATGAGTAAATGTCTATGGGATCTAACAGCCTAAGTGATTTAGTAAAAGCAGCAAAGAGTCCTGTGGCACCTTATAGACTAACAGACATTTTGGAGCATGAGCTTTCGTGGGTGAATACCCACTTCGTCGGATGGGTATTCACTCATGAAACCTCATGCTCCAAAACGTCTGTTAGTTTATAAGGTGCCACAGGACTCTTTGCTGCTTTTACAGATCCAGATTAACACGGCTACCCCTCTGATAAGTGATTTAAGTAATTTTTTATTTTTTTCCCAGTAATCTTCAGGGCAGGAAATGTCTTATTGTGCATTTGTACATTGCCTTACACAATGGGAGTCTGGTCCTAAATGTGGTGCTGCCGTACAAATAAATAAGTAATGAAGTAGTACCTCACAATTTTCGTTCCTTCTCTCTATTTCTTGATTTCATACCGCTCCTATTCATGAGCCACCTGAGAAAGTTAGGGTGGAAATTTCTCCCAGCTTTTTTCTGTGCAATTCTGTCTAATCTTAAAGATCAGTAATATGAGAAAGGAAGTGGACTGGCAGAATTCATAATGAAATAACATGGCTGAATCCTCCTATGCTAATTATAGATTAGGACACAATGACTTGCAGCAGGTTTTTTTCTACTGTGACTGGGAATTTTCCTGGAACAGATAGGAAACTTTTGACCCACGCAATGGGCAATATATTTTCTTTCAGACAGGATTTATGGAAACCTTAGTTTATAATGAAGTGCTAACAGTTATAGAACAGCCATTCTGATTTCAGTGGGCAAACTCTAAGAAATTTACAATCTGAATTATGTAGGCATCATAGCTGAGCATAGCCTACATATCTGTGCAAAGGAGAACTTTCAGATTTTTGAACACGTCTGCATTGTTTGGGCGTAGCAAAATAAAATGATGAATGTTGTAAATAAACTCCTAAAATACATAACATTCTTTTGTACAGAAGCTTTTCTCTACTTTCTAATTATCTCGTTGTGTCACATTCCATATTCCATTAATGTGTTGGGGAGTCTCATACGGCACCTGGGAGTAGACAGTTCCCTCATGCTCATTCTTTGCAGCCTCTTGAAACAATCTGTTTTAATACAAAATGGACATCAAATATTTTCAGTAACAGAAGAACAAGGTAATTGCTCCATGTGATAGTTTACCACTGCCTAGCCAAAGATCATTTTAAATGTCATTGTCTATCCAAATAGAATAGATGAATTGTTTATCTGCCATTTATTCCAGCAGCAATTTCAACTTATGTACCTCAGAAAGTGGCTGGAGTTTTTATGCATTTGTTTGTTTGTTTTGTTCTTGTTGTTCTACCTACCCTTGCCCATTCTCCACCCTTTTCATCCCGCCACCATGTAGCTGGACAAGAGTTACAAATCTCACACACACAAATCAGTAATCCTGAAGTTTTCCTCATACAGATTATGTATACACTTATGTCATGAATATTAGTACTGTCACTAGTTTTATATATGCTAACTTTATTGATTTTCTTTTTATAATATCACACTCTGATTTGAAGTATATTAATTTGTCTTAACACCCTCCCCCCTATGCGCACACACTAATATTACTCCCACTACTGCTTAATGTTTTGAACTGGCACCACCTGAAACAATGTGGACAAGTAGGGCCTTCTCTAGCAAAATTAATTTAGAGAGGCATTGGCAGACACACATGCCCTCTTATCCCCAATCCCTTTCAGCATTTGGACGGTATTAGAGAATCTCTTTTCTCTACCTGTATCTGAGGATTGTAAAGAGCCTCATGCTACAGAACAGAACCACCACTTTTATTAAAATGCTTGAGATGCTGTTATAGTATTCACAGAATAGCAATTGAATGATAAGAGTTGTTCATTAGAATGTCAGAGTGAGAACTATGGGACTTATTGCCATGACAATAGTGCCAGACTATGTTAGTGTTCTGAATCCAAAACAAGTGAGTTTCAACCTAACGGGATACCGTACAATGTATAATCATGTTCGACAATAGTATCTCCACCTTTTAGATTACCAAAATGGATAAACTGCATTATGGATGTGAAGACTAAGACAAGACAAATTTCTTTATATAGATACTTTAAAAAACATTTACTTAAAAGTACTAAAGGGCATCTAACTACAGTTGGAAAATTAATAATTGAATGTAGCATGCCATTAAAATACTGTGTACAAATAGCAGAATCTTGAAAGTGGAGAGTCTTTTTACTATGAGTCAAGAAACACTAATCATAAGAGGAGATTCCAGAGTCATGATGATGTTCTTCTTACCAAACAGTTTGGGATTTCAGACTGTGAGAAAGTTTGCACTCTCTCTCCTATGGGCATGTAGTAGATGATGTAATGAAGCATGCATCTCAAATGGTCTACAGTTTTTTCAAAAAGGTATATTGATTTTTTAAAAAGTTTATGTAATGCTTGTAAAAGGTGCAAGATAGGTACCGCAAGAAAAATGAATTCTTATGATTTAAGGAACACGAACAGCAATGGGAACTATAAGCTTCCCACCTTGTCTTGTCCAAATGTCTCACCCTGACCTTGGAGGAATGAAATGGTATTCAGTCTCGGAGCCAGATCCTCACCTGCTGTAAATCAGTGTAGCTCCATGAAGTTATGTTGAGTTACATATCTGGGGATCAGGTCCTTCATACCCATTCAGTACTTGACCTTTCTGCTGTGGCGGGTTTTTATCAGGTAGAGACCAGTCCACTAGAAACTAGATTGAGAGCAGAAACTCAATTCATACTGGTCACCAAACCATTTTCAGATACTAATTATTTTTAGTCACTTCCTCCCTGGATTTTACCTGATAATTTAGGTGAAAGATCATATGTTTATTTATCAATCCTTTTAACCATCTAGCAACCTGGTTTCAGACGTTAGTTCAGTTTGGGTAAAAGCCCAGACATCCAGATGCTATCAGAATTAACTAAGTTACTTGGACTCAGATGCATTTGAGAATTTTTAAAAAACCCAGGCTTAAAAAAATACAAAACCAAAAACCTGAAAATTAATATTTTTACATAAACCATCTGCCCTATGTAAGTGAGGAATGGCAGACTCAATTAATTATCAGCTTGGCAGTTTCTTGGAATCAGTACAAATCCCAGAATTACTGATGTTTATGCAGTGAAGATAGATGAGTGAGTCTGAGATAGGCTGACCAGAGTTTTTAACAGAAAATTAAGACATATTTCTTAGAGCTGGAATATTCCCCTAGGCAGGCTACTTCCACAAGCAGGCAACAAAGCTTCAAGTTTCCCTGGAACTTTTTAATCAGGTGAGCAGGGTTTGACCTGACTTCTGCAGATCTAGTCAGGGATTTGAGTTCATAAACCTGCAGACATCCTATGGCTCTGCAGTGCCTACAGCCTCCCTCTACTCTTTCAGGATCCCTTTCAACATAGCTCTTATGAGAGCGAGATCTTGCGAGCCACTTATGATGGATTCCGGCAGTGCACATGGTCCCCTGCCTGCATCACTATTTCAGCTGAGAGCTGAAAGTGGCTTATTTTAAAAATTACAGTTCCCATCTACTGTTCTGTTTGGAGAGACGGGGGAGGGCTTGGAAGCATATTTGAGCTAGTGGGTAGGGAATGGGGGTGGTAGGTGGTGTAACCTGATTTGGGGTGGGTGAGTAATGTTAATTTAATTTATCAACTTACTTTTATTTTATTTTAATTAATTTAAATTAATAATAATATTAATTGGTATGAGTTTAGGCTTGCCAGTCTGTTTGATCAGAAGATAAAATTTCTTGTCCTGAATCAGGCTCCACAGAATTTGTAAGGGACCCTTGGGGGTATGACAGGAAGCTCACATTCAGACAAATATAGTCATAAAGACTTTTTATTAAAATCAGTGAAATAGTAAGCAAATGGTAAAATAGAGTTACAAAATTACAATTGTATTATTGTTATTTAAGAGATACATATGGTAATACAATATTATGTGCTGCAAAATTTTGGTTAATACTCACACCCTCTTTTGATAACCTGGTGTTGAAAGACACAGGACCTTGCCTCTGGCGGTTCCGGTTTCACACCTCTTGTAGAGGTGTTTAGAGGTAACTAATGCACAGAGCTGTCAAAGCTGCTTTAGAAATTACTCTCTAACTTACCCAAAATAAAACCTAGTACACCAACTGAGAATAAAGTTTAGGGAAACCAAGCTTGGCCTAGTCCTTTTGGAACTTAAAGTTTGAAAAGAAAATAAGGCCTATTAATAGTGAGTAGCCGTCGTAGATGGATAGCATCAATACGTAGTTGAAGATGAAGATAATCAAGATAATCGAGCGAGGTGAGTCACCTCTTTATAGGCCATAAGTACCAGAAATCCTTCCTCTTATGCCCAAATTTCATTCCTCCCCCTCAGAAATGTTAGGGTACACTTACCTCATAGTATGTATATGTGTATAGACGACAGGTACGTGCACAGTTGTGGTGTACTTGTTAAGTCTGTGGGTACAACTTTGAAAAATTCCCTATGCCATACTTCATTGTCTATTGGTCTAGGGATCGGCAACCTTTGGCACGCGGCTCGCCAGGGTAAGCACCCTGGCGGGCTGGGCCAGTTTGTTTACTGTCCGTGCCCGCAGGTTCATCTCTCCAGGACAATGGGAGCTGCGAGAAGTGGCAGTCAGCGCATCCCTCGGCCTGCGCCGCTTCCCGCAGCCCCCATTGGCCTGGAACGGTGAACTGCGGCCAGTGGGAGCTGTGATTGGCCGAACCTGCGGACGCGGCAGGTAAACAAACCGACCCAGTCCGGCAGGGTGCTTACCCTGGCAAGCCGCATGCCAAAGGTTGCTGATCCCTGGTCTAAGTAAAGACATAGCCATGGGTACTTTATCTATTTAGGGAACAAAATGAAGATCAACTTTACTTTCTGGGCAAAAGGGCCCACTATAAATATGATAGCTTTGCTTTAGCTTAACGTATAGGTTTTTGGCCTGTAGGTCTCTTGCATTACAGCCAAACTTATTTTTAATATAAATCTATAAACCTATTACAATACATCAAATAATTAAACTTATAAAAATATATATATCTATGCAAGCAAGCAGATTAATCCTGAGGGCTACAGTGGCATATTGCACAAACACCCTCATGGCCCTCAGGCCTGTAGTTTTATTGGAAGAGTAGGTTCTGGAAACTGACTGTAAAATGTTGGCTAGTAGAAACCTCATACTATCTAATTAAGATAGTGGGTGAAAAAATGAATATGAATGAACACAAAGTCCTTGAGTGGTTTTCTAATATTGCTACTATTATCTTCAGTGAAGAAGTCATAATGCAATCCAAACATTAGCCAGATATTGCATCTTCTTTCAAATCTTCTCAGAGTGTTCCTTTTGTGTGAAATGGTCTACTTCAAAAACAGCCATTACCTGCTATTGATGCTGCTGCAGTTCCAGCATAGTAGCTGGGGCTGATATGCTGATAGCAGTCTCAGAAACTATGCTAGAAGTAAGAACTTCCTTACCCTGCCTTCAGGCTCAAAGCTAACAAACAGTCTGCTATTAGACAGTGTTATACAATCATTTTGTTGTTTATCCACATTCGAATACTAAAATATACAACTTTTCTCTTTGGCTGCCTGGCAGTATGCCTTCCTTTGATCAATAAGAAATAATCATTTTGAGGCACAGCAATATTGGAGAAGAATTTTCTTGCTAATAGGAATAGCATGGCTCAATAAGCTGTAATAGCCTTTTGGAAGCCAATATCCTGTATGCTAACCTGTGGCTGCAAATCCAGGACAATAGCTTCTGCTGCTTTTCAGTTAATAGATTGGGTTGCTTAATAATGATATAGGTAATAACACCTGCCTTATTAGAAAACCTTGTATAAGGAAAGTTGTCTTATAGAGTTCTTGCCTGGTGACTTTCAGTAGTACTGATAAAATAGTAACAGTGCTGGTGCTTGGTACCATCAGGATGATATAGCTATATGCTTTGAACTTGTACAATTCCACAGCAAAGCAGGAGGAATTCTTCCCTGCTTGCTGTTTTTTCCTTTTAAGTTCCAGCTCTGCTATGCTGTACTCTGAAGAAACATAGGTCAATATTTGATTAGGATGGTGGTCCTGAAGATACCTCATTTCATCATTGCTGTCGTATCAGATTACCTATCTTTTTGCTTCCCTGACTTATTTACATGACATTTCAACACAGAAAAAAGTGACCCAAACATCAGGGAGAGTCATAGGCCACGTCCACACTACAGCTTAAAATCAATATTAGTAAAATCAATTTTATAAAACAGGGTTTATAAAATCGATTTTACGCGTCCACACTAGGGCACATTATGTCGGTGGTGTGCGTCCATGGTCCCAGGCGTCCATCGATTTCCGGAGCGTTGCACTGTGCGTACCTATCCCATAGTTCCTGCAGTGTTCCCTGACCCTTGGAATTATGGGTTACTACCCCAGTGCCTGATGGGGCAAAAATCACTGTCGTGGGTGGTTCTGGGTACAGCCTCACCCCCTCCCTTCCTGAAAGCAGCAGACAGCCATTTCGCGCGTTTTTTACTGGGTGAAGTGAGCAAACGCCATTTTACAGCAAGCATGGACCCTGGTCTGATCAGTACCTTGATCGTGGACGTTATAAACAGTTCACGCATTCTCGTGCTGTCTATGCTGAACCATGAACAGCAAACGCAGGAGAGGAGGCTGCAGCTATGGCAGCGCGGCGACGAGAGTGATGAGGACCTGGAGACTGATTTCCCCAAAACCGCGGGCCCCCGCGCTTTGGAGCTCCTGATGGTAATGTGGGAGGTTCTACCCATTGCTCGCCGATTTTGGGCCCGGGAAACAAGCACAGACTGGTGGGACCGCATAGTTTTGCAGGTGTGGGACGATTCGCAGTGGCTGCGGAACTTTTGCATGCGTAAGAGCACTTTCTTTGAACTTTGTGACTTGCTTTCCCCTGTCCTGAAACGCCATAATACCAGGATGAGAGCAGCCGTCACAGTGGAGAAGCGAGTGGCAATAGCCCTCTGGAAGCTTGCAACGCCAGTCAGCTACCGGTCAGTCGGGAATCAATTTGGAGTGGGAAAATCTACTGTGGGGGCTGCTGTGCTGCAAGTAGCCAAAGCAATCATTAAGCTGCTGCTACGAAAGGTTGTGACTCTGGGAAACGTGCAGGTCATAGTGGATGGCTTTGCTGCAATGGGATTCCCTAACTGTGGGGGGGGCCATAGATGGAACCCATATCCCTATCTTGGCACCGGAGCACCAGGGAACCCAGTACATAAACCGCAAGGGGTACTTTTCAATGGTGCGTCAAGCACTGGTGGATCACAAGGGACGTTTCATCAACATCCATGTGGGATGGCCAGGAAGGGTTCATGACGCTCGTGTCTTCAGAAGCACTACTCTGTTTAAACGGCTGCAGCAAGGGACTTACTTCCCAGACCGGAAAATAACAGTTGGGGATGTTGAAATGCCTGTAGTTATCCTGGGGGACCGAGCCTACCCCTTGATGCCATGGCTCATGAAGCCATACACAGGCAGCCTGGACAGTGGTCAGGAGTTGTTTAAGTACAGGCTGAGCAAGTGCAGAATGGTGGTAGAATGTGCATTTGGGCGTCTAAAAGGTCGCTGGAGAAGTTTACTTACTCGCTCAGACCTCAGCCAAACCAATGTCCCCTTTGTTATTGCTGCTTGCTGTGTGCTCCACAATCTCTGTGAGAGTAAGGGGGAGACCTTTATGGTGGGGTGGGAGGCTGAGGCAAATCACCTGGCCGCTGATTATGCACAGCCAGACACCAGGGCAATTAGAAGATCACACCAGGAAGCGGTGCGCATCAGAGAAGCCTTGAAAACGAGTTTCATCATGGGCCAGGGTACAGTGTGACTGCTGTGTTTCTTTCCCCTTCCTGAACCTCCCCCCCCCCATATTGACTCCTGCTGCAAGCAAGCTACCCTCCACCCTTCCCTAACAGCTTGCTTATGGAAATAAAGTCATTCCCTGTAACCAAGCCACCCTCCCACTTGCTTTGAATAGCATGTCATTATAAGAAGAGTAAGAGAAATAAAAAGGTACCCAGGGAGTGGTTTGGGAGGAGTATAGGAGGGAAGAAAAAGGCCATTAAGGACATTTCAATGTAATGACAGCCTTTTGGTTGGACTGTCCACGGGGGTGGAGTGGGCGGGTGCAGAAAGCCTTCCCCCACGCGTTCTTACACGTCTGGGTGTGGAAGATATGGGACATGGTGAGTACTGAGGGAGGTTAAACATGGGCTGGAGTGGCACTCTGTGACCCCGCAGCTCTTCCACCAGACTTCGGAGGATGTCAGTTTGATCGCGCAGCAGCTCCAGCGTTCCATTCCGCCACCGCTGATCTTCCTGCCGCCACATCTCATCTCAAGCGTCCCTCCTGTCCTCACGTTGGTCCCTCCTGTCCTCACATTCACTGGCAGCTTCCCTGTACTTTGCTACCACATCTTTCCACTCCCCCAGATGAGCTCTTTCGCTGCGGGTTACTGCCATTATTTCTGTGAACATCTCCTCCCATATCCTCTTCTTCCTGATCCTCCTTATCTGACCTATCCGTCGGACTGGGGTAGGGAGGCTTGAAAAATGTGCAGCTGCATGAGTGGGGGAAAAGAGTGATAGAAGAATCATAAGAGATACATTTCACAGAAGAATGGTTATACTCTTTCACAGTGAACTACACTATTCACCGTACGTAGCACATGTCACTTCACTACAAGGTCGCCTTTGGATTCTTTTAGTATTTAGTGCTTGCGGCTGTGGTGTCAGAGATCAACACAGACGCAGGTCCGGGGATTACAAATCAGCTTGCAGGCGGACATGGTAAGGCATACATCTAATGGCAGTTAACCGTACAACCTCCTCCTTTCCCCCCTACCCGTGGCTATTAGCAGGTAAAATTCATGCTGGGCAGCCAAACTGCTAAAAAGCACATTTTTTGCTTCTTTTCTTATGCCATCAGAAAGGTTAAGCATTAGAGGAAAATTGAGAATGGTTTTCCCCCCCACTCTGCATGTCTGCTGTAATGGCAGGTCACTGAAACCTTACCACCTCCCCCTTCCCACCATCCCTTGGCAATTAGCAGCGAAAATTCCTGCTGCCCAAATGCTAAAAAGGTCAGTGCCATTAGAGACACCTCCCCGTAGGAATGGGCTGCTTTTTCCCTTCCCCTCGCATGGCTAACTGCAAGGGAAGGATTTTTTTTAAGGCGCAGGAAAGCATCACCGTAGGAATGGTCATCTCTGTCCCCTTAATAAACTACATTACTTTTTACCAGGTGACCATGAATGATATCACTCTCCTGAGGATTACAGACAGATAAAAAGAAATTATGCTTCTTGAATGCCAGCAATCCCCGGGACCATACGCAGCTAGGCTTTGTCATGCAATGATACCCGATTACGTGCTCCAGGCATGGCGTGGTAAAGTTTCGTACCATGGTGGACGGAATAAGGCTGCCCTGCCCAGAAACCTTCTGAAAAGGCTTTTGGGGTACCTACAGGAGTGCTTCATAGAGATGTACCTGGAGGATTTCCGCTCCATCCCCAGACATGTTAACAGACTTCTCCAGTAACTTTAATGCCAGCTAATGCATGCAAGCCCTCATGGCAAATCAATCATTAAAAAACGCTTGCTTTTAAACTATGTTTTATATTTAAAAAAGTACACTCACCAGAGGTCGCTTCCATGGCTTCATTGTCTGGGCTAGTGGCTTGGGAGGGCTGGGAGGGTAATTCTGCCTGGGTGAGAAAAAGCTCCTGGCTGTTGGGGAGAATGGAGTGCTGTGTGTCTCTGCCATCTCGTCCTCCTCTTCCTCCTCCTCATCTTCACCCTCCGCAGAATCATCAGCAATGGCTGAGATTACTACCCCCACCTCTGAATCCACAGACAAGGGGGGGCTTGTCGTGGCACAGCCCCCTAAAATTGCATGCAGCTCCGCGTAGAAGCGGCTTGTTTTTGGCTCAGATCCGGATCTGCCATTTGCTGCTTTGGCTTTGGTACGCTTGTCTGAGCTCCTTCACTTTAACTCTGCACTGCACCGAGTCCCTGCTATGGCCTCTCTGCCTCATGGCATTAGAAATTTTTTCAAAAGTTTTTTCATTTCGTCTACTGGAACGCAGTTCTGATAGCACAGAATCTTCTCCCCATACAGCGATCAGATCCAATAACTCCTGTGTGTTCCACGCTGGAGCTCTTTTCCTATTCTCAGGAGACTGCATTGTTACCTGTGCTGCTGAGAGCTCCACGCTGGCCAAACAGGAAATGCAATTCAAAAGTTCTCGGGGCTTTTCCTGTGTTCCTGGCCAGTGCAGTAGAGTTCCTTTACCTGTCCAGAGCGGCCACTGGTGCACTGTGGGATACCTCCCGGAGGCCATTAACTTCGATTTCCGTCCACACTAGCCCTAAATCGATTTTGTAAAATCGATTTTAGGGTTACTCCTTTCGTTTAGCTGGAGTACAGAAATCGATTTTAAGACCCCTTAAAATCGATTTTAAGTGCCTTGTAGTGTGGACGGGTACAGCGTTAAATCGATTTAAGGCTGTTTAAATCGATTTAACGCTGTAGTGTGGACCTGGCCATAGGAATTGCCATGCAGATCTTTGGTCCATCTAGTATGGTGTCCTGTCTCTGGCAGTAGCCAGTACCACCTGCTTAAGAGAGAGGTCCAAGAAACATGGCACTAGCTTGTTACAGAACATGACCACAAGGAGAGTTTCTTCTTACCCTATTAGTTAATGGTTGGCCTATTCTCCTGGAGCATGAAAGCTGATTCCTTGTGGGACTCTGGATTTGCTTTGTTTTTGTTTAATTTTTGCTGTAATAACTAAACAGAAGTTGTGGGCTTGATACAAGAAATACTAGGGGAATTTCTATGGACTGTGTTATGCAGGAGATCAGACTAGATGATCTAATAGTTCCTTCTGGCCTTAAAATCTATGAATCTATTAATTCTGGATGTACTTGTCAATGTAAATGTCCAGTTCCTTTTTTGAATCCTCCTGAACTCTAAGGTCATGGATTGTGAGAACATAGAAGAGTGGTAGCTTTGTGTGTGTGTGTGTGTGTGTGTGTGTGTGTGTGTGTGTGTGTGTGTGTGTGTGTGTGTGTGAAATGGAGAAAAGCAGTACTAAACTTGTTCTGGCACTGTACAAGTTTTAGTTCTGGGAATTAATATTCTGGGCTCTTTTGGGGTCCTTTTCCTGGATGGTATTGGTAAGGACAAACAGAAAAATACTTGCTTCTTTGAGGAGTATCACAGCAGCAACAGCACAGCATTCTCCATCACTACTTCTACTGTGTGTCTCTTGACTGCTGTCGAGAGCCTTTATTCACCACATCATTGTGGTTATGCATCTTGCTGTCTGTTTTATTTTCCAATACTGATAGACTTCTGGAAACTTGCAAAAGGTTTTTTACTACTCTTACAGTCCTCAGTGGCTGCTAGAGATTTCATTCGTTGCAGTATAAGCCACTCCTCACAGGCAAAGGGGTTTGGACCTGCTGCCTCTGGCTACCCGTTGCTACCCCTCTGTAGCCCCAGTACCTGTCTGGCCTTACACTAGGCCACAGCCTGGGGGTTTTACCAGGCGGAGCCCTACAGCTCCCTTGCCCTATTCCCCAGCCCTGCTTCCCTCAGGTACTCTCTCAGCTTCCAGCAGCCAGGCCCTTCTCTCTCTGAATGCAGAGAGAGACTGAGACTGCTTCAGCCCAGCAGTCTCTTTATAGGGCCAGCTGAGTCCGTTTGGCTGCGGCTGTTTCCCCACTCAGCCTGGGCTGTTCTCCCAGCTTGCCAGCCCTCTCTGAGGACTGGTTCCAACCCTGTCAGGGCTGGAGCGGGTCACCATCCCGCTACATTTAGTCACAGAAATACAATTTAGAAGATCACTTTGTCTTTACTGAATAAATGTGCCTACTGAGCTGTGTGAGATCTTGATGGATATGCTTGCCACTATTGTATCCCCTCACACCTTCATGAGACATTGGAATACAGCTTCTGTGTGCACTGAGAAAATAAAAACTTCCCATATTGGCTTTGCTTGTCTCCCTGCCATGAAGTTATTGAATTTCCCCACCTCTATGAGACAGTGGGTGGTATCATGTTAATTCATGTTGACATTGAAACTTCTTTTTTTAAACTGAGCATGTTAGTAAGCTAAAGGTTGTCCTGTTTGTTGGTTTTAATTACCTTAAATTGTGTAAAAATAACCATTAAAAAACTAGATATTTCTTTCCCCACCCCCACCAAAATACTAGAGGCAGAATAAACCAGCCTTTTTGAAGAGATATTAATGATAGGCTTCCCTCCCCCTCCATGCCCCCGTCTGGTGCTGGTCCTTTAAGCAACTGCTCTGACAGACTGAAATCTCTCTCTTGCTCTCTCTCTCTCTCTTAAATTTTAAATGATTATTTCTATTATTTACATTGTTGTAGTACCCAGAGGTCAAAATCAGGATTGGGGCTCTATTTTGTTGCCATGCTGTGTGCACTCCCATTCTAAAGTCCCCCATTATCCTCTCATGGCTGGGGCTCTGGATGTGTCCCCATGCTCTACTATTTCCCACTCCCCTATACCAGGGTTCCCCATTCTTTCACCATGCCAGAGGCTCTGTGTGTTCCCTCCTCCCCTATACCAGGGTCACTCAATCTACCCCTGTACCTGGGGTTGTGTGTAGACCCCCATGTTAATGGGAGTCGTCAGCCAGCCTATAGACAACTGCAGAGGTTATTGTTGCTGTGGCTGTGCTAACAGAATGGCAGGGGTTCAATGTGTGCCTCATTTTTCCCCTTTCAGTTTTCTGATTTTCCACAAAATCAATATAATTTTGGCCATTGATGCCTAGAACTTTCCCTGAACTTTTGGAATTGATCGGATGTCGTTCAAAAAGTTATTACATTACATACAGACAGACAAACAGAGAAATGCTGTCATGTTGAGTATAATACCCTTACAAACTTGGCCAATTATCTAGGTCAATTATCTAGTCGGACCTGCATAATACCATTATAAATGTTCACTCAGTACTTCCTGCATCAAAACCATAGTTCGGGTGAGGTATACTGCTAAGGGACAGACTGAGTGAGGCTAGGCTTCTGAAGGGTTGCAGTGGTAGGAGAAAGGCAAGATGAAGGAGAACTCGACAATTTCATAGCAAAACAATAAGGGCGGGGGGTGGGGGAAGGAATTCAGATTCCAAGTGTCAGAGTTGAGTGAATGATGATGTTGGAAAGCTTTAAATTAACAGCTTCTCTCACCTGCTGCTGTTGCTGCTGCTCTCAATGTTGAGGAGACAAGCCTTGGAGGTCCTTTTAGGTCTAGTGGATTGACTGGATTTGATCCGGGTAATTATAGGCCTGTTAGCTTGACGTCTGTAGTATGTAAGGTCTTGGAAAAAATTTTAAGGGAGAAAGTAGTTAAGGACATAGAGGTCAATGGTAATTGGGACGAATTGCAACACGGATTTACTAAAGGTAGATCGTGCCAAACCAATCTGATCTCCTTCTTTGAGAAGGTGACGGATTACTTAGATAAAGGAAATGCGGTAGATATAATTTACCTAGATTTCAGTAAGGCGTTCGACACGGTTCCGCACGGGGAGCTGTTAGTTAAATTGGAAAAGCTGGGAGTGAATATGAAAGTTGTAAGGTGGATAAGGAACTGGTTAAAGGGGAGACTCCAGAGGGTCGTATTGAAAGGTGAACTGTCGGACTGGAAGGAGGTCACCAGTGGAGTCCCTCAAGGATCGGTTTTGGGACCGATCTTATTTAACCTTTTTATTACTGACCTTGGCACAAAGAGCGGGAATGTGCTAATAAAGTTCGCGGATGACACGAAGCTGGGGGGTATTGCTAACACGGAGAAGGACAGGGATACTATTCAAGAAGATCTGAACCACCTTGTAAACTGGAGTAATAGAAATAGGATGAAATACAATAGTGAAAAGTGCAAAGTCATGCATTTAGGAATTAATAATAAGAATTTTGGATATACGTTGGGGGCGCATCAGTTGGAAGCGACGGAGGAAGAGAAGGACCTTGGGGTACTGGTTGATAGCAGGATGACTATGAGTCGCCAATGTGATACGGCTGTTAAAAAAGCAAATGCGATTTTGGGATGCATCAGGCGGGGTATTTCCTGCAAGGATAAGGAGGTGTTAGTACCGTTGTATACGGCGTTGGTGAGACCCCATCTGGAATACTGTGTGCAGTTCTGGTGTCCCATGTTCAAGAAGGATGAATTCAAACTGGAACAGGTTCAGAGAAGGGCTACGAGGATGATCCGAGGAATGGAAAAACTGCCTTATGAAAGGAGACTCAAAGAGCTTGGCTTGTTTAGCCTGGCCAAAAGAAGGCTGAGGGGGGATATGCTCGCCCTATATAAATATATCAAGGGGGTTAACGTTAGGGAGGGAGAGGAATTATTTAAGTTTAGTACTAATGTAGCCACGAGGACGAATGGGTATAAACTGGATATTAGGAAGTTTAGACTTGAAATTAGACGAAGGTTTCTGACCATTAGGGGAGTGAAGTTCTGGAATAGCCTTCCGAGGGAAGTAGTAGGGGCAAAAGACTTTCCTGGCTTTAAGACAAAGCTTGATAAGTATATGGAGGGGATGTTATGATAGGATTGTTAATTTGGGCAATTGATCTTGAATTACCACCAGACAGGTCTGCTCAATGGTCTGCGGGGTGATGTTGCATGCGATGGGTACTGAGTTGCTGCGGAGAACTCCTTCTTGGGTGCTGGCTGGTGACTCTTGCCCACATGCTCAGGGTTTAGCTGATCGCCATATTTGGGGTCGGGAAGGAATTTTCCTCCAGGGCGGATTGGCAGGTGCCCTGGAGGTTTTTCGCCTTCCCCTGCAGCGTGGGGCACGGGTCGCTTGCTGGTGGTGTCTCTGCAGCTTGAGGTCTTCAAACCATTTTTGAGGATTTCAATAACTCGGTCCTGGGATAGGGGTTGTACAAAATTGGATGGGTGGGGTTCTGTGGCCTGCCTTGTGCAGGAGGTCAGACTAGATGATCAGATTGGTCCCTTCTGACCTATGAGTCTATGAGACTGACTTAACTCCAGAACCCTCAGCTGTGGTGCTGGCTGCCTGAGTGAGAGTACTCTTAGTTGTAAGCACAATGAGCTTGATCCAGTGCCCACTGAAGTCACTTGAAAAAGCTTCCATGGAAATTGAACTAGGGCACTTAACGCTTGTTAATTTTTTGCAGGATTGGACCTTTAGTTGTCAGGGCCTGTAACTCTGCCCCATTTAGGCAAATGTTTACTCAGTAGCACAAACCCATTATATTTTAAAGTGCTTTTGTTTTCAGCACACCTCTTGTAGCAACCTTCCCTCTCTCTTTTTTATCCAGAGGAATTTCAGAGAAGTGTACAGTTGAAAATTTGCCTAAGATCCCATGGAGACAAGCTTTCTCATAAAATTTTAAGCACTCCATGATTTTGTCTCCATTTGAAATACTATCAGAATGGTGATTTTTGTGGTATTTTGGTAGCTTCTGGTTGAAATCAGTAAGTACAAGAATGTAAAAACGTTGGGCATGATTCTGACATTCCTGTTGAACAGCCATTTTAGGCTTTGCTTATTTGAGACTGCTCAAATAAGTAAGAGCTACTCACTGGTTGTGACAGAATCAGGCTCTTACAAAAATTCATTAGTTAAGATTTTGAACCTAAAGAAAAGTACAGGTTTACTTCAAGAAATATGTGAGGTTGATTATTTTATCTGCAACATTTTGCTCATCCCTAATATGGATATTTCTCAAATGTATTTTTAGACACTGAGACTAAATGATGGTTAGAAGTAATTTTAGTATTTAAACCCAAGAAAAATTAGGAGAATTATATCTTGTAGATACTTAAGTTTGTATAATGCACATCTCTTAATAATTTCGTATCTGGAAGATGAACTATTTTTACAATGTGTTTTTACTTAGACCTGGTAAACTGAAGGCTCCAGAGGTTTGTAAAAAGCTGGAAATTATGTACCATTAATCTTAAGAGGTAAAAAAAGCTTTTACCTGAAAAACACTGCAACCTACATAAATTAACAGAGAATGGCATCTCTTTGTTAGAGATCAAAAAAGAACATTTTATTTATCTTTATCAGACTGTGGTAATAGAGATGCAAATATTGTTGCCACATTGCTCATTTTAATTGGTTTATGGTGTAAATAGTTTCTTCAGCTTCTTGTAAAGAAATATCCATTCTAATGAACCTGAGTAACATAAAACCACAGTGTAAATCACCCGCTAAAAAGTATGGGCATAGTCCCACAAACTCACTCCTGTAAGGAGTCCTATTAACTTCAAGGTGACTACTCACAGGAACAAAGATTTGTGTTTGTGTGGCCCTAAGAGCCTGATTCTGGAGGGTTATACACAAATTAGAAACATAGGCAAAAAATAGCAAAATGAGATATGACTTGCAAAACTGCAAAATAATATGACTGGGAGGGGGAAAAAAATCTGGAAGGGACAGGAGAAACCTTTGTTCAGCCATGATTCAGCTAAGTATTTAAGTACATGTCTAATATTAAGCATAAGTAGTCCCCTTCAAGCCAATGGGACTACTCTCATGCTTAAAGTTAGGCATATGTTTAAAAACCTTGCTGAATCAACACCTAAGTGCTGCAGTGCACCTACAATACGGAGTCAACAGCAAGTTAGACATAAGTTTGGAATCTGTAATAGATTTAGGGCTTCAAATGCACAGGCATCATGTCACAAAGCAAGGAACTAATAGTCTCTCCGAATTCCCCTGATATAGCAGTTCATCCCTATTCAGAAAAGCACTTCAGTACACATGTAGATGCTTTGCAGAATTGGTCCCTATATGCTCCAGGTACAATTGCACCTGGAGTCTGGACTTAATTTCTGGCTACCATCTGACTAAAAAAATATTGATCAGTTAGGGGGAGTTCAGAGAAGAGCAACAAAAATGATCAGAAATGGTAGAAGTGATTTATGAGGAAAACATTACAAGAAACTAAATCTCTAACTTGGTTAGGTGGCTGATAGCAGTTGGGGGGGGGGATTACAACAAGCCTAGAAATATGTGAAGGTAGTAAACAATAAGAAAGAAGAAGAATTGTGTGTGAAATATGGAAGTACAGAGGAACGAAGCCAAGAAAGAGCAGAAACCAAGAGAGAGAGAGAGTTTAGGCTGAATAACAGGAACACTTTCCTATTACCGAGATGTACTAGGCTTGTAATAAACTTCCTAGGGAAGTGCTGGAAGCTCTATCACTTAGGACATTGAAAAATAGACTGGACAAAACACTAGAAAATAAACTGTCAAGAATAATCCTATACTTCCAGGGAAATGGATTGGATAACCTTCAGGTCTATTCCCTCTCTAACTTCTATGAGATATTCAGTCTTTACTCAGGCCATGGCTACACTTACAGTTTTGCAGCGCTGGTAGTTACAGCTGTGTTTGTACAGCTGTGTAGGGCCAGCACTGCAGTGTGGCCACACTGACAGCTACCAGCGCTGCAATGTGGCCACATTTGCAGCACTTGCAGCGCTGTTGGGAGTGGTGCATTGTGGGCAGCTATCCCACAGAGCACCTCGTCCCATTTTGGCGCTGTGGCTTGTGGGAAGGGGAAGGAAGTGTGTGGGTCTTTCCGCTTCCTGTTCCAACGCCCCGTGGTGCTTTGCTACACATTCCGAGCAGTTTGGCGGCATTGTGAGTCTGCAGCGCGATTTCTGAGATTTCTGTTACAAATGGAGCCTGAGCTGCTGAGGACCTTGTTGATGAATGTTGCCAGCACATCACGCATGGCAGTGGAGCTATTCCTTCAGCTGCAAAGTGACAGTGAGGAGTCAGACGATGATATTGAAACGCCTGACGCTCAAGACACTCAATTGCTTGTGGCAGTAACAAACGTGCTTAGCACTGTGGAACGGCGCCTTTGGGCTCGGGAAACCAGCACTCGGTGGGATCACATCGTCCTGCAAGCCTGGGATGACGAGCAGTGGCTGCAGAACTTTAGGATGAGAAAAGCCACTTTCATGGGACTGTGTGCTGAGCTCGCCCCTACCCTGCGGCGCAGGGACACGAGATTGAGAGCTGCCCTGCCAGTGGAGAAGCGAGTGGCTATTGCAGTCTGGAAGCTGGCAACTCCAGACAGCTACCAATCGGTGGCGAACCAGTTTGGAGTGGGAAAGTCCACCGTTGGAATGGTGCTGATGCAAGTTTGCACAGCCATTAATCGCACCCTGCTAAGAAGAACTGTGACTCTGGGGAACGTGCAGGACATTGTGGATGGCTTTGCACAAATGGGTTTCCCTAACTGTGGAGGGGCAATAGATGGGATGCATATTCCTATTCTGTCCCCACCCCACCTGGCATCAGAGTACGTTAATCGCAAGGGGTATTTCTCCGTGGTTCTGCAAGCGCTTGTGGATCACCGTGGGCGTTTCACTGACATTTACTCAGGATGGCCTGGAAAGGTGCATGATGCACGCATCTTTCTGAACAGTGCCCTGTTCAGGAAGCTGAGGGCCGGGACTTTTTTCCCAGACCGCAAGATCACAGTAGGGGACGTTGAAATGCCCACTGTGATCCTTGGAGACCCCGCTTACCCCTTAATGCCTTGGCTCATGAAACCGTATACAGGGAAGCTTGACAGGAGCAAGGACCGGTTCAACTACAGGCTGAGCCAGTGCAGAATGACTGTGGAGTGTGCTTTTGGCCGTTTGAAAGGCTGCTGGAGGTGTCTTTATGGGAAGCTAGATTTGGGGGAAAGCAGCATCTCCGCTATTATATCCGCGTGCTGTACCCTCCATAATATTTGTGAAGGGAAGGGTGAAAGATTCAGTGAGGAATGGACCTCCGAGGTTCGACGCCTAGAGGATGAATTTGCACAGCCAGAGAGCAGGGCTACTAGAGAGGCCCAGGAAAGGGCTTCAAGGATTAGGGATGCCTTAAGGGAGCAATTTGATGCTGAGAGCCAACAGTAATGTTTGGTGCCTTTGCTGTGCTCCTTTCTACCTTGGGGTACAATATTTACCACTTCCTGCAATAATAAAACGTATTGTAAAAGCCATAAAATCCTTTATTCAAAGTACAGTACATAAAAGGCCAGGGGGGTTAGGGTGGTGGACTGTACATTCAGAGGTTTGAATATGTCCTGTTTGGATTACTGTTCAATGTCTGCTGCACTTCAGGATTACTATGCTGCAGAGTAATGGGGGTGGAGTGCACAGGGTAAGAATTGTAGTTATCAGGGCTGGTAGGTGATCGTACAGGTGTTGGGGGCAGCTGGGGGTAATAAGAAACTGGCTGCTGGAGAAAGGTGTTTTGTGCAAATACTGGGGAACAAGAAAGAGAGCTTTGGGAGGGGTGTGGGTTACCACGGTACAGATCTGCCTGCATGGTTACGAGAGACTCGAAAGAGTCAGTTTGGCAAGCAGGAGGCTTATCATGTGCTTTGAGGTTTTTTTGGTAGCCAATTCCTTTCTCCTGCTTTCTGTTTGCCTCCACTCATACATTTTCTCTCTCCATTCCTGCGTCTTCCTACTTTCTCTATTGTAGTGATTCATAACTGCTTTAATCAACTCCTCTTTTGATTTTCGTGGATTTTTTCTCAAGTTCTGCAAACGACGTGAGGCCGGTGATCCGGCTGCATTAGTCAAGGTCACTAAAAAAAACATAGATAGAAACATGTAATACACAGAGGCTACATTGTTTATTATCACACAGTGAAGGAGTTTGTAGACTTTTTGTAGCATCATTCCCACATGCCTAACATAACACAGAGAGGCCAGGGAAGCGAAGGCATGGCGAGCAATGGGGTAAGTGTTTCTGCCCCAACTTTACCTGGGAGGGGGAATTGACTGATGGGTCACTGGGGTTAATCTGCACTGAGTACAGGAGGTAGCTGGTGGCCTGCACAGGGGACAGTAGGGAACATGAAGGTGGCGAGCTGCTGGCGGGGGGGGCGGTCCGCGGAACTGCCGGCCTGCTGGAAAGGGGGGTGGGGAGACAGGAGCGCACCGCGGGGCTGGCTGCCTGCTGGGAAGAAGGGGGGGGAGGAGACTGGAACGCACCGTGGGGCTGGTTGCCTGCTGGAAAGGGGCGGGGGAGGAGACCGGAACGCACCGCGGGGCTGGCTGCCTGCTGGAAAGGGTGGGGGGAGAAGACCGGAGCGCACCGCGGGGCTGGCTGCCTGCTGGAAAGGGTGGAGGGAGAAGACCGGAGCGCACCGCGGGGCTGGCTGCCTGCTGGAAAGGGTGGAGGGAGAAGACCGGAGCGCACCGCGGGGCTGGCTGCCTGCTGGAAAGGGTGGAGGGAGAAGACCGGAGCGCACCGCGGGGCTGGCTGCCTGCTGGAAAGGGTGGAGGGAGAAGACCGGAGCGCACCGCGGGGCTGGCTGCCTGCTGGAAATGGGGGGGGGGAGACCGGAACGCACCGTGGTGCTGGCTACCTGCTGGAAGAGGGTGGGGAGACCGGAGCGCACTGCGGGACTGGCTGCCTGCTGGAAGGGGGTGGGGAGAGCGGAACGCACCACGGTGCTGGGGGGGGACCGCGAACCTGGCGCCCTGCACTCAAGTATCCCTAAATTCTCAACAGGGTTTCCTACTGCCAAATATATCACTGCTGCGTGTTACCTGGGAAGAGAGGGAGGGTCTTCTACAGCAATGTGGATTCCGCCCTGGCCCCTATGCAGCTTGCCTGTGTGCAGCCATGGTCCCCCCACCCCTCGCTGCACAGTGGATCGGACGAGTTAGCCTGACCGGGACAAGGACCACGGTGGCTCTCCCTATAAACTTGCGAAAGCACATTGCCCACGCTCTGGCTGCAACTTTTCAAGAGATTACTGAGGCCGATTACAGAGACGTGATAGAGCAAATCAATGGGCTATTCCACGTTTAGGCACGCATGCAGGCAGCCATAACCCAAACCCTCCTCTCCCAAAACATAAAAATCTGCTTACCCCGAGCACGCTCCGCAGCTTCTTCCTCACCAGCAACTTCCAGCTGCTGCGACTGGCTAGCCTCCTCCTGGCTTGAGAAGAGCTCCTGGCTGCATGCCTCCTGGGACTCCGGGGTGTCTCCCTCCATGCCAGTAGCCTCACTGTCGGCTTCCTCTACACCCTCCCCCACTTCTCCCTGATCTGAACTCTCCATCGTGCTCCTAGAATTGGCAGTGGGGTCACACCCAAGTATGGCATCCAGCTCCTTGTAAAAACGGCAGGTTGTGGGAGCAGCTCCTGAGCGGCGATTTCCCTCACAGGCTTTGCAATAGGCACTGTGCAGCTCCTTAATTTTTACCCTGCACTGCAACGCATCCCGTTCATGGCCCCTTCTCAGCAAGGACTGTGATATCTGCCCATAGATATCATAATTTCTCTGGCTGGAGCGCAGCTGTGCTTGCACAGCTTCCTCACCCCAAACACTGATGAGGTCCTGCAGCTCAGAACTGTTCCATGCTGGGGCTCGTCTGGGGCGTGGAGGCATGGTCACTGATTGATTGATTGATTGATTGCACTCCACACCTGGCTGAGCAAACAGGAAGGGGATTTTTAAAATTCCCGGGGCATTTAAAGGTGGGGTCAGCTGAGCCCAGGGCAGTGGAGTGTGCATGATTACCAGAGAGGCTTCTAAGGTATGCTGGGATACCTCCTTATACCCCAGAGGTCAATAAAAGCGCTGGTGGGCGTCCACACTTGCTGATCAGCACTGGATCACCAGCGCTGGAATCCCTACACCCGAGGCTCGACCGGGTGTACAGCCAGCGCTGCAACCAGGGAGTTGCAGCGCTGGCCGTGCTTTGCAAGTGTGGCCACATCCTAAGTTGCAGCGCTGTAACCCCCTCACCAGCGCTGCAACTCTCTAGTGTAGCCATGGCCTCAGTCAAATTCCTCATTGACTTCACCGTGGTGTTTTGCCTTAGCAAGGACTGAAGGATCAGTGATCAATCCCTATTTTTAAATAATATAAATCACCTGTTTCTTTCTCGAGTGGTTGCTCATGTCCATTCCATTGTAGGTGTGTGTGTTCATCACATGCACCGGTGCCTGAAGTTTTTCCCTCAGTGGTGTTCATAGGAGACCGGCTCTGGCGCCCTCTGGAGTGGCACGTGTATCCATCGGTATAAGGGGTGCTGCTGGCTCCCCGCTCCCTCAGTTCCTTCTTACTGCCAGTGACGGTGTTGGAACGTCTCCTTGCTTCAGCAAGCTTTCCTGTCTCTATTGTGTCTAGTAGTGAATTTGTTTAAAGTTGTATAGTTAGTAGTTTCTTTAGTGTTAAGTTAGAAATAGTTAGTTAGACCCATACAGGACTCAGCCTAGGGATGAGGCATGCCTTGTGACTGTTGCAAAAAATCCATGCCAGTCAGTGATCCCCACACAAGCTGCCTGAAGTGTTTAAGGGAAACCCACGTGAGTGAAAAGTGTTGCATTTGCAAGAGCTTCAGGCCGTGGACCAGACAGGAGCGGGGCATTCATCTCCAAGCGCTCCTTATGGAGTCAGCCCTAGCACCGACCTTGGAGCTGACGAGATCGGACTCTGCTCCAAGCACTGCGGCCTCAATGCAGAGCGTGCCACCAGCACTGACCTCTGACTGGCACCTGTTCCCATCCCCAGTTCCACCTAAAAAGCAAAGAGAGTCTGGGAGGGGGTGTTCTCCTACATCCTGTAAAGGGAAGGAGAGAGCCAGAGGAGACCAAAGACCCGTGTGGGGCAGCTCTTCCCCTCTGGATGGTGGCCAGGCTCTGACTCCAACTGAGCTGTTGAGCCCACTTTAAGACCCGCTCACCACCCCGAGAAGTGGCAGAGGCACTCGGCACCTGGTGGTGCCGTCCACACCAGAGGCCTTTCAGGCTGCTAAGGGCATACTGTCCCTTCTGGTACCGCCCACGCCAGCTGCTGAGGTGCCCCATTTGAGGGGTAAACCTACCTTGAATGCCTTTTAGCAGCCTCCATCAGTGCAGCACTACTCCTCGCCGCATGGGGTGCCCGATCAGTGCTCATCTGAACAGCACCACCAGCCCTTGGGCGTGGGTCGGCTTACTTGCCAGAGTTCCCGGCATTGGTCCCTGGACTCTAGGCAGTGTTCCTCAGGCTCTAGGTGTCGAGTTGCCCAAGCCGCTCTCCCAGCTCATGGCACCATTCCAGAAGGTCGAGACGCCAGTCCCCAGAGCCCCGTCACTGGTATCCCGATTGCTGGTACAGTTCTCCATGGGCACATTGACAGTCTCTCTCACGTTGGTCTGCTCGCTCCCGTTCCCGCTCCTAATTTATGGAGTGGCACAGCACTGTAAGCGTGAGGCATTGATCGCTGGGGTACTGTTACTGATCTGCCAAATGCCACCGTCTGTCACTGGGGTTGCGGCACTGAGAGCCATCATCCCGGTATAGGTCTTCAGTGGAGGTCTGCGGCCCAAGCCGATGGGATTGGCATAGAGAGGCGGCCTTGGTACCGTCCTGGTCCCTCAGACAAGTCTCTCTCTCCTCAGGATTGGACAGCGAGGAGGAGACCCTGCCAGCAGGCCAAGGTCGCCCACCAGGGGCATCGTCATTCCCCCCTGTCCACCAGTGGCAGCATGGGCCTAGGGCCAGTGTCCATCCCTCTGACAACTATGGAACCCCTGGAGATTCCCCACCCATCTCAGGGGCATCTGAAAGATGGTCAGTGACAGTCTCCCATCCACCCCCTGACTTGGACACGGAGTCAGAGCAGGCTCCCCAGGGCCAGCCAACCTTGGCTGAGGCTTCCCTAGCAGAAGTGGCAGTGTTGGCAGACCCACCTGTACCTGCCTCCTCCTCATCTTCGCCCGATGAGGCGATAGCGGGGCCCTCTCACTCGGTTCCCCAGGATAATGCAAGGGCCCACCAAGAGCTTTTAAAGAGGTTTGCCTCAAACCCAAGGCTGGAAGCTGAGGAACTGGTGGGAACCCTTAGAGACTCTGTTCGATGTGCTAAGTGCAGCAGCCCTCTCCCAAGTGGCATTGCCAATGCACAAGGGAATGGTGAAAATTACTAAGGCTCTGTGGCAGACACTCATCTCCTTGCCCCCATCTCCAAGCAGGCAGAAAGAAAATACTATGTCCCTGCTAAGGGGTATGAGTATCTTTATACCCACCCTGCCCCAAGCTCACAGGTTGTGTTGGCAATAGACAGGGCTAACTGGAATCAACGCCTAAGAACAAGGAGGCAAAGAGCCTCAATCATTTTGGTAGAAAAATTTATTCTACGTCCAGTCTCCAGATCAGAGTGGCCAACCATCAGGCCTCGCTTGGCCATTATATTTTAATATTTGGCAGTCGATGGTCAAGTTTATGGATTCACTGCCAGAGGAGCCCGGGAACGAAGTCCTGGCTATCCTCACTGCCCACCAAGCGGCCTCAGATGCGTCAGACTCTGCTTTGGCTATTTCTGTGAGGTGGGCATCCTGGTTGCAGTCATCAGGCCTATTGATGGAGGTTCAACAATCCATCCAGGACCTCCCATTCAATGACCTGGCACTGTTTTCAGAACAAACAATAAATTACGTGGCCTGAAAGACTCTAGGGCTACCTTATGCTCCCTGGGCCTTTACACACCAGGGCCAGCAAATAAGGAGTTTAAGCTGCAACAGCCCCACAGGTTTGGGACCCAACCTCAGTCAGAGTGCTTCCGCAAGATGTGCAAGGGCTATAAGCACCAGCAAGGCCAGCAGCCATCACCCTCAACTCTCTCGAGCTCCACCCATAACCAACTGGGTAACAAGCAGGCATTTTGAGGGTGCTCTTGAGGGCGATCTTCCAGCTGATGTCCTGGATCCTGCTCCTCTGCTGTTTTCCAACTGTTTGTCCCCCTTCCTCTCTGCCTGGGTCCCTATAACATTGGACCAGTGGGTCCTCAGCACAGTAGCAGGGAGTATACCTTCCAGTTTATTTCTATCCCCCCTTCACACCCTCTCTCCCAAGGCCTCTTCGGGACCCTTCTCATGATCATCTGCTCGCTTAGGAGGTGCATGACCTTCGGTGGGTGTGAGCTGTGGAGGAAGTCTCTCTGCACTTGAGGGGGAAAGGGTTTTACTTTTGCTATTTTTGATCCCAAAAGCCAAGAGGGGGGTGTCTACGTCCCATCCTCAACCTGCAGAGCCTCAACAAGTAAGAAGCAGAAGTTCCGCATGGTCTCCTTAGCCTCCATTATTCCTTCCCTGGATCTGGGAGACTGGTTATGCCACCCTCAGTCTGAAAGACGCTTATTTGCATATATCAATATTTCATAGACACAGACAGTTCCTACGTTTCGTAGTTGGGACTGCCTACTACCAATTTGCTCTACTCCCTTTTGGCCTAGCAACAATGCCAGGGGTGTTTACGAAATGCATGTTGGTGGGGTGGCGGCCTACCTCAGATGTTGTGATATCCAGATTTACCTGTACCTCGACGACTGGCTCATCAAGGGCTCCTCCAGGGTTCAGGTCCAGCGCAGTGTTGAGATGTTACAAGCCACTTGTCAAGCTCTGGGCCTGTTGATAAACGAACAAAAATCAATGTTGATCCCGGTCCAATGGATAGAGTTTATCGGAGTGGTGCTCGACTCTATCCAAGCCAGAGCATTCCTGCCAGAGGCTAGGTTCAGGGCAATGTCAGATCTGATTGCCAGCATCACTGCCCATCTGCTAACCATGGCCTGGGTCTATCTCAGGCTATTGGGGCACATGGCAGCGCATGCACGTACGTTTTCCGACATACGAGACTCAGGCTGCATCCTCTCCAGATGTGGCTGGCGTCGGTCTACTCTCCGGCCAGACATCACCTAGACAAGCTTATCACGATCCCACCACAGGTGCTTATCTCTCTGCAGTGGTGGTCTGACCCCATCCTGGTGTTGGAAGGTGTGCCATTCGTGAGCCCGCAACCCACGGTCTCTCTGATTTCGGATGCATCCAACCTCTGTTGGGAGTGCATCTTGGTACACTGTGAACTCAAAAGTTATGGTTTCAAAAGGAGTTCGCGTTGCATATAAACATCAGGGAGCTCCGGGCCATCCGTGTGGCTTCTGGTGTCTTCCTTCCCCAACTCTCCGGCCAGATGGTGCAGCTGTTGGCAGACAACATGGCCTCCATGTTCTATGTCAACAGGCAGGGGGGAGCTCGATTGTCGGCTCTGTGCCAGGAGGCCCTCCATCTGTGGGACGTTTGCATCCAGTATGCAATCCACCTGAAAGCCTTGCACCTCTCCAGCGTCTGGAACACGCTAGCCAATTGCCTCAGTGGGTTGTTCTTCTCTCACCGTGAGTGGTCTCTTCACTTGAAGGTTGTCAGAATGCTTTTCCAGAAGTGGGAAGCTCCCTGAGTGGACTTGATCGGCACCAGACAGAACGGAAACTGTCATCCGTTTTGTTCTCTTCAAGGCCTCGGCCGAGGCTCACTATCCAATGCCTTTCTCCTGTCTTGGTCAGGGGACCTGATGTATGCCTTCCCACCAATTCTGCTCATCAGCAAAGTCTCTCAGAAATCAAGAAGGATAAGGCACGGATCATTATGATCGCCCAAGCATGGCCTCATCAGCATTGGTTCGGCATGCTCATGGACCTGGCTGTTGCAGCCCTATAGCCACTTCTGAGCTGCCCAGACCTACTCTTGCAACATCATGGTCGACTCCTGCATCTGAATCTTGCCTCTCTCCACCTCACAACTTGGATGCTACATGGCTGAATCCAGAGGAACACGCCTGCTCTAGGTACAGCAGGATCTCTTGGAGAGCAGAAAGCCCTCCACCAGAGCAACTTACCTGGCAAAATGGAAGTGTTTCTCCTGCTGGGCGTCAGAGCGGAATTTCTCCCCTAACCAGTCGTCTCTGCAGTCCATCCTGGATTACCTGCTTTCACTTAAAGTACCAACTTCTCACCTTCTCTTCGGTACAAACATTCACGATGCATTAAGCCATCATCCAGCAAGCCAGAGATGATGCTGGATTTGGCAGAGCTGTGTTGCAATCGACACGTCCATGAACTCCTACCTGCCTCCGATGGTACTGCTTGGGAGTCACCTACAATGAAATGGATGTGAGCAAGCATACGAAGAAGAAAAGATGCTAACCTTTCGTAACTGCTGTTCTTTGAGATGTGTTGCTCATGTCCATTCCATGACCTGTCATCCTGCCCCTCTGTCGGAGTTCTGGCAACCAAACTGAGAAAGAGGGAAGCCGGGGGCACCCCTTATACTGGCGCATACGCGTGCCACTCCAGAGGGTGCCAGAGCTAGTCCCCTATGGATACCACTGAGGGAAAAACTTCTGACACCAGTGCATGTGGCTAGCACACACACCTACAATGGAATGGACATGAGCAACGCATCTCGAAGAACAGTTACGAAAAGTAAGTCTTTTCAAAGCTTTTAATAATATCTTTGCTTGAAAGTAAACAACCTTTTCTGTCAATGTAGATAACTTTTTTTTTCAACAGAACACTGTTCAAACAGGCACTTTAAATAACGCTAAAATGTGAGTCACCATTATAGAGAAAAAAAGGTTTCAGTAGACAAGGCAGCATGTTATTTATGGATATTGGCGGGCTTGTGCAACAAGCCTGCCTTCTGAGGAATTTTGTTGTTTGCAAGGGAAGAAATCCATATAGAATCAGGAGCTCAGCTAGTGATAATGAGCTGATCATTACTGCCCATCTGACTCAATATGTGACATATCTTAACTCTTCTTTAAAGCTGAAAAAAAGTTAGCAGTAATCATCAAATTAAAATCCTGTAAATATTTAGAAAATTCAAAGTGTCTATTTTGGGACCTTAATATAAAACTTACTTTGGAAAGCTAAAAGGCTGCTATTTAGAATTATGATTTATTTTAATATTGCAAAGAATGATTGATCCCCTTTTTCAAATGTCTGGTTAAGCTATGACTTTTGTGTTTTGCATAAGAAACTTAAAACTATCCAGCCGCAAAAAGCTTTAATAAAGTAATTTTATGACACTGTTTACTGTTTAGTCAAATGTGTCTGAAGCTATGGTTGTAATAATTAAAACAATTGTATGTCACTTGTGGATTAATATATAGCAACTGCCTAATTAGCTCCCATGTTGTGTCAGGTTTCCTAGTCACAGACCTTTGTACGCTGGACTTCAGTTCTGTTGTAGGTGTCTGACATTATTTATTATTTCATTAGCATCCAATTTCCTTCTTGGATTCAACAGTAAGGTCAGTGCAATGAGCTACATAGACTGTGTGTCTTATTCCCCCCCTCCCTCCTCTTCTCTCCACCTCAAGCATAGCTACTCATTTCCCTCATTTCTGTTATGTCATAATTTAATATTTAGCAATTATGGCTTGGAAACAAAGGAATAATTATTTCTTAATCATTCTGCCTTTAGGGGGTTCCCTTCACGTTTCTGAGGAAAAAAGGAAGTCTTTGGTCACTGGGGGTGAGTTCTTCTGTGTTTTCTTTGTAAAGATAGCTCTGTTGTTAAGGCAAGACACTGTGTGTTGAATTCTAATTCCTTTGTGCAAGAGCCAGCCCATTTCAAAGCAATCCAATGACTGGAGGTGTTCAGTATGATTAATAGTGCTACAGTTCTGTGATTGACTAGGTAGACTGTGCTTTCTGTGTGTGTAGAATTCTAAAAGTTGATACACCGTTGAGTAACAGTGAAGTTTAATTCTGTAGCAGAGGTGGGAACTGAATATCTTCTCTAAGCCAACCAGGTTTTGTCTGGGGTTACATTACATTTCTTAGCTGCTGTGAAGTTCAGGTACTTTTTCTTTAAATATTTATTGTTACTGCAGCACGCTGCCCATTTTAGGGCAGGCTTATGTCTCTGTGATAAATTTTTTAGAATCAAGTTGTAAAATTGGTGTGTGCATTTGAAAGATAGCTATGTTCAAGTGGTAGATGAATATCTATGTTATTTAACTGTTGTGTGTTTTAATTCATAGAATTTAATTCTTTGATAAGGTTATCATGTAATTTCATCAATGATAATATATTGTGATCAATTTGATTAAAACCTCAGAAGTTATGCTTTATTTCTGGCTTTAGAGATGTTGAATTGAAATTAACACTGGATTAGTTATCTATCTCTGTCAAGATTACAAAGAGCTTTTGTTGTGATCCATCATAGGGCTTTTGTGTGATATACTGTATGCAGAAGCTGTTAACAGAATAGATTAATGCTGTGAGGAAAAAATATCATCAGATGAACACTAGGTCTTAAAAAGCTATTTTAAATGGCATAGTAAGTTATATATCGTTAGTACATTTTTAACCTTTTGGGGGTGGAGAAGAACTTGTAATTAAAAATTAATTTATTAATTCTTGGCTGTGCTTAAATTAGAACCCAGGGTACTTCCAAAATATTTTGAAATCAGATTTTTTGAATGAGCTCTCCAGAAGAAAAATAATGAGCCCTGGATAATCTGAAGTAGTGTTACCAGAAAACTCTGCAACTGTCTTTTGAGGTCTGTTTATATATGTTATGTGTAGTAATTTTAGATGATATATCTAATACATATACCATAGTTATATAGATATATAATACAGATAAAATTGTGCATGTATTCTCTTTTTAAAATTATGCTACATATTCAGAAGCTTCAGTAGAAGAATGACTACAAGAAGCCATCAGATTCTTCTCGGTTAAGACCATAACAATAAAACTGGGCATATATGTGCAATATGTCTCTAGGTATGTGACTTATATATTTGTGTTAATGTATGCATGGCATATTATGAATTTAATTATTCTTTCATTCTTGCCACAGTAATATATAATTAAATCTTGTGCCCATTTTTGGAAGCCATCCCTTTTGTTTGTAGTAAACTATTAGGGGGAAGGTCTTTTATGTGTTTCTACTATAGTTTAGTGTGATATCTTTGGTATCTGAAAAAAATGTTGTTTTACCATTTTCTGCCTTTAATATTTTTGTTTGGCCATGAAGCTTTATAATGATATTAGCTAATCGAGTCTCTAACCTTTTCATCATCTTGTACACTTAATATATCTTGGGCCAGCAAAGAAATTCCTTCAGCAAATATGAAATGGAGAGAAGTTCATATTAAAAATATCCAGAAGCATTATTATAACAAAATATGAAATATCAGTTAAATAGTGCAATGTAACATTTGCTATTCTTTAATTCTATTTTGAATATCTTGTTATTTGAATGTATTTTAGTTACTTTGGTTTAAATCAAGAATTCTGTTTGTTGTAACTTCGGTGTGTTTTACCTTTAGGGAAATATTTTTACATACTATTTTACTGAAAAATAGATAAATCCATATTTTTAATTTCAAAATTTGCTTAAAATATTTAATTGAAAGGAAATGAATTTTAAAAATTGAAGTGTTACTTTCTATTTACGTCTGGTATTTAACACAACATGTAACTTAGCTTATTGGAAAAAAAAAGGGGTGGTCATGTGTGATGCGGGAGATAGGGGAGCTATCAAAGGGCCAGATATGCCACAGGCTTAGGCCTGGTCTACACTGGAGGAGGAGGGATCGATCTAAGTTGTGCAACTTCAGCTACATGAATAACATAGCTGAAGTCAACGTACTTAGATCTACTTATCACGGGGTCTTCACTACGGTGAGTCAACCGCTGCTGCTCCCCCGTCAACTCTGAATGTTACTGGATGTTACTTCAGCCTCGTTCCGAGCTGGAGTACACGAGTCGACGGGAGAGTGCTCGGGGATCAATTTATTGCCTCTAAACTAGATGCGATAAATAGATCCCCATTGGATCGATTGCTGCCCACTGAGCCGGCTGGTAGTGAAGACATACCCTTAGTGCCTTACTGTCTTAAGTAGTTCTGCTACTGACAGTAATAAGCGCTTCAGCCTGTGACAGGTCTTTGTAGGAACAGGCTCATAAAATAGTTTATTTTCTTAGACAAAAACAAATTACAGCTAATAACAAGATAGACACCAAGTAAATCTATACATCTTTGTTAATTAAATATGGGTAAGTTTGTTGGGAGCTGATAGTTGGTTATTTTTGTTTCTGCATTAAAAAAAGTATTAATTTTTAAAGTCACAAATAACAGTTTTACATTGTAGATAACATAAAAGAAGGTGCAGACCAGAACTTGAATACGATGATATGATTAAAAATAATTATTGCATAACAAATTGAAATTCATTTGCTGCTGGTTTAAGATACAGAAATCCAGAAATGAAAAGAGAAAAACCTCTTAAATTATGGATTTTTAAAAAATCTTAACCTTATTTAGACTTGCAAGTCAGAAAATAATCTAAGAAAACAGCAACAAATAACATTCCCACTTAACAAAAGTGTGGATGCTGGCGAAGTGTGGATGCTGTTTATCTCACCTGAAGCATTTGCAGGTGTTGTTAACAAAAAATTGGAAGGCTTTTTGCTGAATGCTCCATCCTTATAGCAAGGATAAGAAGGACATTCAGCACATATCTCAGCATTTACTGTTTACAGAGGGCCAGTGCAAAGTCTTTCATCTTGCAGAATTCTTCACACTGTAGAAGCCCATCCTACTCGTAGTCCTGAAATGGGGTGTATAGGTGAAGTCGATGCAAAGTTGACCTTCCACATGTCCTTCCCACTGGAAGTTTGTGCTCAATATGAGTTCCTAATAGGTCTGCACAGAAGGGAAAAGTTTAACTTATACTTAAGGAGTAGCCCTCTCTTCCTGTCTGTGTAAGCATAAATCCAGTGGTTTGGAAATCCCCAAGTCCCCATAGGCAGCATGGTGGGAAGCAGTTTCTATTCAAACTTACACACTTGCATGCAGAGGAATTTAAAGTGTAAATCTCCTAGTAACACTAGTTGAAGTAATATGCAGTTATAGGACATGAGCCCAGTACTGGTTTGTTAGATACATAATTTTAACTTTTAAATGTAGTTAACACACTACTAAATTACACACACCCAATTTGAGTAGACTAGTATAATGCAGGTTTCTCCAAAGTGTAAATATTATAAAACTTCAGTGATAGCTTGATACTAAGCACCATAATTAGGCATTTACATGTTTGCATTCTTCTCTGAAATCTTGTTGCTACCGCTGTGGAGCTGTTCTGGCAAGATATCAGAATTTGTCCCTAAATCTGAGGCTATGATATCAACATTACACAATAAATCCATGGCAGCTAAGTTTCCTGTAATGTCATGGGTGTTACTTCAGTACTTGTATAGTAGAATATTTTGAAAGTTAATCACTAAAACTTGCATTTTTTTGTGAAACTTTATTATCCATGGTTCAGTAAAAGAAATATAGTCTTTTGGGGGGTCTTTTTTGGGGGGAGGGGAGTAGATTCCTAAAACTTCCACCACCACCCCACCCCCAATCCCTCGTTTTCATAAAAGAGACTTTGGGTTTCATATGCTAACAACTTTCAGAGTATCCCAAAATGCATTATAAAACAATGAGTTGGGTACTGGTAGTGCGTGACTGTGTAGGCAGGCACAATGGCTGTTATGTACTCTCTTGCTGGGTTTTTTTTAATCTATATAATAAATTTGACTGTCACAAACTTTGAAATGTAACATTCTGCTAGCAGTCAGAGAATGGTTGATTGAAAATTGGGGATGTACAAGACATTACTGGACTGTGTATTTTAAAACATAGGTAGCAAGAATAATGTCACAAAATTTTAAGTCACAAAAATATATTAAAGAAAATATGTCTTATTTAAATCTGTTAAAGCAAGAACATTCAGTGCTACTTTTTCAGCAAACTACGTAGGGATATAGATACATGACTTTTGTTAACATTAAGGAAATACTATCAAGGTTGATAGTCCCCAAATGGAACTTAATCAGAAATAACTTTTTATAAGTCCTCTTGATCTGGAAGATTCTATGAACTTTCCAAGAGTAAGACTGAAATGTAGATTAAATACCAGTTAGTTTTGGGCAGCAAGTCAGCAGCAAAGGTGGAGCATTTGGGTTTTTTCTCAGTTATATGTACATTTGCCATCCTTCCACTCTTCCTGTCTGACTATCCCTGATTGGAAATGTGACCTATTTCCTGACAATTGGGGTTTACAGGTTTGCAGTAGTTTAACATTTTCCCATACTCCTTACACTTATGAAATAATTTTGTAGATCAGTTCTGCAAGGAAAAATAATGCCTGTGCCCGTGCTCATGATAGGCAAGCCATTTGTCCGTTTTTAAGCTGGACAGCCCTCCTTTTTTAAAGTTTTTCCTGGGTCCGATATAAGACGAAATAAGATGTGGTTTTGTCCAGTTTCAGATGGTGAATGCCATTTTGAAGAGTGCGCCACTCTGCCCCCACCTGTGTGACATCACACATGTGATGTGTGCAAGGTCACATGCGGGGCAGGGCAGGGCGCTCTTCAGAATGGTGGCCCCCATCTGTATTAATATTTTGAAAGTTACATTAACTTGCAATTTTTGGTAAAAAGTTGTATTTCTTTTGCTAAACAGCGGGTGTTGTGGGAGGGGGAGATTCCTAAAAATTCCATACACACCCTATTTTCATAGAAGAGACTTTAGGTTTTATATGTTGGCAACTCTCAGACTATCCAAAAAAGCTTTATAAAGCAATGAGCTGGGGTGCTCCCCAAAGTGTTCCTTCAGCATTAGGAGCAGAATGAAACTGACATAATCCTTGTCATTTTAACAGATGTAGTGGAGATGTAGTGCATGTACAGGGCAGAAGTGCCACAGGCAGGTTCCTCTGCAGCTGCCAGAGGCATTTGAAAAAGGTAAGAATGAGGAAGAAAAATTAGCTGCTGAAGGCTTTTAGAGGACAGAGGATGCATCTGTGCCTGCATGTAACATAGTGGATTAAGTAACTATCTCACTTTTCAAAGGTAGTTCATTCAAATGTCATTAAATTGGTTTTAAAAATGTGTACACTTTTTTCATCAGTGCTATTATACTTTGGGGTAGGAATTAAACAAGGAAAAATCAGATCCAAAGCATTTTCACTGCTTAAAAAAATCTGGTGACATCTGTCAGGATTTAATGGCTATTGTAATGAAAGCATAGCACCAAGACTATTAACTCAATACTTAAGTATCACATTGTGACTAGCCTTTATGCAATATGAAGGTGGCAGAGGAGTTTTTCAAGGAGCCTCCTTTCTCCAGGCATCCCATATAAGGGTCAGTCACAATTCCAGTCTCTGTATTTGAGGAAGCTCAGGGATTGCTCCCTTTTAGGGTAAACACTACTCCAAATGGGGTGGGGAGGAGGCAGAACCTGGTCCCACTCCCTTTGCATACTGGCATTGGTGAGAGACTTGTCCACCAGGTCTCTATAAAGATCATGGGATTAGGTCAGTTCCACATAATCCTCAGTGTAGACCTGTACCACCCCCTGCCTCATCCATAGCCTCAGAGGTGAGAGGCTTTGTGTGAGCTGACATAGAAAGGAAAACCCTTTGCCCCTTTAAGGATTGTACACACACCCTTCCCTTCCTCATGGCCTTCTACCTCCTCATGGGCTTAATGAAGGGAGGGGAGCCTGTTGACTATAAGCCCCAAGGGGAGGGCCTTATAAAGTCTTCCGCCTCCCAGGAAGTAAAACACACTTGGGGATCAGAGAAGGACTGGGTTTTGAGGCTTTGTTGCAGGCATTATGTCTAGTCATCTTTTTGCGGCTGCAAAGGAATTTTTCCTTCGCTGCCAGATTGTCCTGGGCAGGACAGGTGAGTTATTGCTGGCTAATTCCCAGATGTTACTTAATAAAGTTGTGGCCTTGTTAAACTTCGTTCCTGGTAGCTTGGCTTGTCTTTCTTCGGTGTCTGGGAACAACACCTGCAAGGTAAAATTTGACCCCAAACAGATACCTTCCACTAAGGCCTGGTGCGTAGACTACACAGTTTTGGTTAACCATACAGCATTGCCAACTCTTGAGAGTCTCAGGATCTTTGGTATTTTCCTTAAAGCTTTATAGGTTCGTGTGATTGTGTGAGGATCTCAACTGTCATTTAAAAATAAAAAAACAGCCCTCATGGTTGTAGAGAAAAGCTTGAAAGTATGAAATTAGTTCATCCCAAGTTCTCAAAAAACAGAAGGTAAAGTAAAAGAACTCCAAATTTATTTATTTGTTTAAAAATCATGATTTTTTTTAAAGAAATCCCATTAATTTTGGGGGTCTAGCCCATTATTGTTGAACTCTTGGGTTCCTGTGTATATGGATTTGCTTTGGGCACAGGAGGACTGTCATATGTCTCTATACATAAGATTTAAGTATGAAGAAAAAGAAATAAAAATTGAATAAAGTACTAACACAGTGCCTTAGTTCTTAGAAAGAGTTATATGCATAAAAATGTATGAAAACCAGGCCTAATTTATTATTGTTGAAGCAAAGTATTAAGCAACAATAAAGAGGAAAAGTTTCCCTACAATTTAGTTATGAATAGGAAACCTATCAAACCAAGTTATTTTATTTTATTTTTATTTTATTTTATTTTGGTGTGGAGGAGAAGGGGATCCAGTGTTAGAGTGAATTATTCTGTTGGGTTTTTTAATGTAAAGTAGTTATTGTCCAAAACTAACACATTCAGAGTAATTCTCCCAGATTTGACAATGAAGGATCTAAACCTGCAAGTACTTTACTTGCAGAGCTTCATTGGGAGTGTTAAACATGGAGGGCTTGCAGGACTGGGTCCCACATTTGGTCCTTAGGTATTTGTAAATATAATACAAGTATTTCACATTATATGTTAAAAGTATAAGTTAGAAAATGGTGCGTGTGTTTTTGCAGGAGATAGTTCAAAGATCATTGAAGTCAATGGAAAGACTCCCATGGACTTCAGTGGGCTTTGGATCAGGCCCAGAGAAGGGGGAGCTCCTCTTTCATTGTGCAATCACAGAGCTTGATCCTGCATTCCTTGTGAATGCAAAACTTCAGCGGGCATTCTGGGTGTCCAATGAATAAAAGATCAATCCTCAATGTTTTTTTAATTAAAAATTTTTTTTTTAATTTCTCTTGGACAGAGCCAATGTCTGACAAGTTTATGCAAATATCAGTCCTCCTTTGTAAAATGAGTTTTATCATGTAAACCCTTTAGACAATCCAGTTCCATTAAATATACTGACAGGTTCCGTTATTATTTAAAAATGTTTAGCTAACTGCTAAAGGTGTCATAACATAGACTTTAATTGCATTTTATTATTCTTGTTGTTACATATTTATAAGTATCAGAGCGGTAGCTGTGTTAGTCTGGATCTGTAAAAAGTGACAGAGTTCTGTGGCACCTTATAGTCTGTTAGTCTATACGGTGCCACAGGACTCTTTGTCCCTTTTTAGACATTTATAAGAAACCCATCAACCCACCATCTGAGGGCCGAAGTTTGCTATATATAGATATAGATATATCGATACAGATATATTTAATTTAATCACATTGTTTCATCACTGGTGTAAAATCAGTGGGAAAAATTATATAACATTCAGTCATACCTTGATTGGACAATTAAATATTAATAAATAAAAAAGACAGAGAAAATAATCCACTTGATATCAATGATTAACAGATTTGCAGATTTTTTTTTTGCCTCCTTTATATCCATGAACAGTGAGAGCTGTCAACTTTCTTTTATATATCAATTTTTACTAGTTATGCTTTCGGAAGTTTGAAAATGAAGTTTCTTTCCATACTGAATTTTACCTCTACAGACAACCCCCGGATTACGCAAACCCAATTTACACAAATCTGCACTTACGGAAAAAGTTCTGTAAGCTAGAAATACGAGGTTTTTTATTTTATTTTATTTTAATTTTTGTTGTTGTTGTTTGCGTAATGGTTGGGTATACACTTTTCCAACTTACACAAAATTCAAGTTATGCAAGGCATTCCGGAACAGAACGCTTACATAAGTCAGAGTGTTGTCAGGTGCTACCGGTGTGATGCTCTGCTCTGTTCAATGTTGATATCACTCGGCTGCGTGCGTGTGTTCCCTCTGTGTGCTGTCCCATCTCTTCGAAGATAGTTGACACAGCAGACCCGAAGAGAACCCCCAGTGACTACAGAGTCTAGTAAGGTACGAAGGCACGTCGGCCAGGTTTATTGCCGTATTGGACACAATGATAGTTCCCTGTAGATTTCTTAGTCTGATTCAGGGCATGCTACGAGAAAGTGCCCTTTGGCAATGGACTCGGCTCAGTCAGTGGCAGGACTTTCCACTGCCCCCTCGGCCGGACAAAGATACCGCCCCAGGGATGCATTCTTATACACAGGTACAAACAAGTTACACATCACTCCTGACGTATTGAGGTACAACCCCTCTACGTAGTAAGGTGCCGCCTCTCACCTTGTACATGTTGGTTTGAACAAAACAACTCTATCCATCATATTACCCTTTTGCCCCTGTCATTGGGATGGGTTAGTCTGTTCCTTGTTATCTGTGTGGAGTGTACAAGCATGCGAATGTTCTGATATCTGGTGTCCAGTATCTTTTAGGTATGTCTCTTTCTGCAGCATCAGCCCTTTCCTTGCCAGCTTCTGTGAGCAGGACCTGCCTCTGGCTCACAGCTTAACTTTGCTTTATGTTAGCAAAGTCTTGACCATTACTTTAGTTTAGGCCTCAGGCCTCATACCAGGCCTCTGATACCAAGGTTTATATCTTAGGGCCTCCTCTTACTACATGGGGAGCATCTGTATTTAATAATAGTCACTGATTTCCCTCCCTCCCCGCTCCCGCCCCTGTGTTTTTAATAGAACAGTAGAATCTGCTGTCATTTGTGCACACAATAACATCGTTAATGAAGTAATCAGGAAGGTAATTAATATTTAATTGCTTCTGAAGAACATTACTCATACATTGGATGTTTCGTTTATATGTACAATCGACTGATACATTTATTTTCTATTATGGAACCATAAGAGTGAATCCATAGTTCATTTCAAATGTGTTGTATTTGCTAGATCTCAATCAGGACTCTTGCATCGGTTTTATTGAATTATGCTGGGTTAATAGAAATGATATTTGCTATAGAAAAAATAAACTTCTGGAAACTATGCAAAATCTCCACAAATTTATCTTTATGAGTAGTTCTGTAAAAATAACACATGCTATAGGCATAACTTGCTGGTTTGGAAACTCCTCCCACCTGAGTGCTCCAGAAAGTTACAAATGTTTCGGTCCCAGCCTGCAGGTGCTCCTGGAGCATTTGTAAGATTTATAGGGACTCCTGAATAATTTACAAACTTCAGGGAACTAGCAAGAACATTTGGGCAGGATTCCTGCAGATTGACAAGTACTATAGGAAGAGTGAGCAAACTAGGCGACGGCCAAATCTCCTCCTTATAAGCTCCAGAGATGTCCCAGGTCCACCTGCTTTTTTTCTCCAAATTGTAGTGACTCTTTCAACATCAAGTTTTTATTCATTAAAGAAGAGGGGGGGAGAGACCCTCAAGAAATTCCCAACCAAAAATGGAATTACAATTGTAAATAGTTTTAATTTAAAACAGCATAATGAGACAGTTGTAGACATAATGCAAAACGCATGTAAAAATTACAAAGTTCTGATTTAGGGTTTAAAATACAATGCTTAATTTTTTTAACTTAACTCCAAATTTCCCAACAGATTCAGCAATTTAGAAGTGTGTAATTCGAATTCAAAACACTTAAATATCAGAAAATCTAGAAATACTCATTTAAAGTTCCAGTATAAGCTTTAATGCAGTCCTCCTACCCTCTACCGCCAGTACACCATCTAGCTTTCATCTATAAGCCAGAAACTTCCACTCTGCCAGAGAAAGCTCTATAGACCAGTCTGTAAACTGACCATGGAAAAAGTCTCCTCTGCTGCAAAAGGCAGTTAATTTACTATTTTATGCCTCCATCGGTTGGAACAGCCTGAGGATGCTCTACCACAAATGGAGTGGAAAATCTCTGCTTTTACCAGACACATTTTAAGCCAAGCTAACTGTCTCACTCATAACCTTGCATGATGGCTAGGAGATCCATCAGTCTCCTGTTGTTTCCCCTGAGTTAGGTGTGATGCAGAAATTGCAATTAGACTTCAAGAGGAGGGAGATACATGCTAGCAACACCAAGTTTTCCTACCAACTGATCTTTGGAATATGCTTCTCACACCTGCCTTCCAGACTGAATGATATGAGCGCTGTGCCTGTCTCAATAGGAGGGAGTTTGATTTGAAAAAAACAACTGGAGTCCTTGTGGCACCTTAGAGACTAACGAATTTATTTGGGCATAAGCTTTCGTGGGCTAAAACCCACTTCATCAGATGCATGGAGTGAAAAATACAGTAAGCAGTATAAATATTACAGCACGTGAAAAGATGGGAGTTGCCTTACCAAGTGGCAGGGGTCAATGCTAATTCACTGACTCCCCACTTGGTAAGGCAACTCCCATCTTTTCATGTGCTGTAATATTTATACTGCTCACTGTATTTTTCATTCCATGCATCTGATGAAGTGGGTTTTAGCCCACGAAAGCTTATGCCCAAATAAATTTGCTAGTCTCTAAGGTGCCACTAAGACTCCTTGTTGTTTTTGCTGATACAGACTAACACAGCTACCACTCTGATTTGAAAAAGAGAGTATGCCTTCCTCCCATAAATCAAGAGGATTTGCCCATTGGATTTTGCCTGAGTAAGGAACTAGTGTGTCGAGAAAGATACAATTACAGTACAAAAGAGGGTTTTCCATCTTTTTCAGAAAAACATGAATAGTAACAAAATGTTCATAATTTCATTGACACAGTAGTCAGATAAAAGTTGACAAGGTTGAAAATCAGACTCAAACATACAGGTTCATGTAACTAACCTTTCAAGCCAAAGAAATCCCTTCTTCACCTAAATGTGAAGGTATTTTAATCTTGCCAGTATTAATGACTTGATTGGATGTAATGATCTGTACCAAAATAGTTAAGGAAAGCTATAATAATGCTTCTGTTTAATTTCTTCACAGGTGTGCTAGCCCACTGATATCTCAAAATGCCATTAGTGAAAAGAAATATAGACCCCAGGCACCTGTGTCACACAGCACTGCCCAGAGGCATCAAGAATGAACTGGAATGTGTCACCAATATCTCGTTGGCAAATATAATTAGACAACTGAGTAGTCTAAGTAAGTACATTGTGCTATTAACTTTACAATTCATTTCAAACTAAAATGTCATTTGCTTACACTTTTTATAGATGAAACAGAGCCACATTTTCAAATTTAAAATGAAACAAAAAAGCTTTATTTGTCTATCAACCTTGTATTACACAAACTGCTCTGAACCTTATGTTTTCTTTTGTTATCTTGTAAATTAATTTAGTGCTCATGAAAGGTGCTGACTGACAGTTCTGGAGACATAAGCCTCCACAAAACAGGTAGATAACAGGCAAAGAGAACTCTTGGCTTTTCCAGTTTTACGTCAGTGTCTCTGTCTTAACATTGCTGACTGAGTGAACAGTAAAGTTAGCATCCAAAGTGAACAACACAGTTAGCATGCTTGAAAATATAGCTGTCATGTGTTGGGGAGCTGTTTCTTCTGCCTCTATCATCCCAACCACCTTTCATCATTTCTTCCCCCTTACTGATTTCCACTTTATACTTGTTCTCCTCCTCATACTGGGAATTGTGTCCCTTCAAGGGGCAAAACATTCTGGAAACTTGATATCAAGAATAAGGAAGGCATAGGAGTTATTATGGACTCTCGTACCTGCTCCTATTGTAGTCAGTGATTATTTTATCATTGACTTCAGTGAGAGCAAGATTGGGCTAAAAAAGGATCTTTCCCAGTAACAACCCTCAAAGTTATTCAGCTATATGGCACTACAGTTAGTCAAAGGTAACAGTAAGACATGGCCTTCTAGCTATATAAGTCAGTATTGGCTAACCAAATGCAATTTTTGAGTAAGTAATAGGACATAATTGGACTTATGTTAAAGTGTAATTATGATATGGCCTTAATGTATGGTTTGTTAGGCTTGAAACTGACAGTAAGTGCTATCAGTCACCTAATTATAACAGTATTTCACAATAACATACACTCTGGATTATGTTGTGATCATTAAGAAAATCTATGGTAAAAAGGAGTTCAGGAGAGCTGGCAGATTCTGAAAGAGATAATATTAAAGGCACAACAACAAACTAATCTGATGTGAAGGAAAGAGAGAAAGAATACCAATATTCTAATACTAATATGACTCCATTAGAAGCTCTTTAATAACCTGCAAGTAAAAAAGGAATCCTACAAAAAATGGAAACATGAACAAATGGCTACAGTGGAGTACAAAAGATTAATACAAGCATGTAGGGACAGAATGAGAAAAGCTAAGACACAAAGCAAAGGACATAATGTAACCTACACACCTTTTGGGTGTGGTGTTCTGTCCCATCTAGTGGCACTGAGACCACTTAGAGAGAGAGTTAAATGAGTCTGCTCTACAGCCTTAGCTAACAGCCTTTTGGCTCCAGAGGTTCCCCGGTTCGATCCTGCCTGTCGCCATAAGAAGAGGTTCAATAAATAAATGAAGAGCAAGAGAAAAACAAAGGGAAGTGTTGGCCCTCTACTTAGAGGGGAAGGAGAGCTAATAATGGATGATATTAAGAAGGCTGAGGTGTTCAGTGCTACTTTGCTTCAGAATTCATTTAAGGGTACTTAAGGAACTAGACAAAGCGATCTTGGAACTGTTAGTGATTATCTTTGAGAACTCTCAGAGGATAGGCGGGGTCCCAGAGAACTGGAGAAGGGCAAACATACCACCTGTCTTTAAAAAGGGCAACAAAAAGGACCTGGGGAATGATAGACCAGTCAGCCTACCTTCAATACCTGGAAAGATACTGGAACAAATCATTAAACAATCAATTTATAAGTAAGTAGAGGATAATAGGGTAATAGGTAATAGCCAACATGGATTTGTCAAAAACAAATCCTGCCAAACCAACCTAATTTTCTTCTTTGACGAGTTTACTGGCCTAATGGCTGGGGGAAAGCAGCTTTAATAAGGATTTTGACACAGTCCACATGATATTCTCATAAACAAACTAGGGAGATTTGATCTAGATGAAATTATTATAATATGGGTGCATAACTGGTTGAAAAACCATACTCAGAGTAGTTATCAATGATTTTCTGTCAAACTGAGAGAATCTAGTGGGATCCCACAGGGGTCCGTCTTGGGTGCAGGGCAGTTCACTATTTTCATTAGTGCCTTGGATAATGAAGTAGAGAGTACACTTATAAAAATTACAGGTGACACCATGCCGGAAGGGGTTGCAAGCACTTTGGAGAACCGGATTAGAATTTCCCAAAATGACTTGACAAATTGGAGAATTGGTCTGAAACCTGCAAAATAAAATTCAAGAAAGAGAAGTGCAAAGTATTGCACTTAGGAAGAAAAAATTAAAAAAAAACTACAAAATGGGGAATAACTGACTAGGCAGTAGCATTGATGGAAAGGATCTTGAGGTTATAATAGATCACAAATTGAATATGAGCCAACAGTGTGATGCAGTTATGAAAAAGGCTAATGTCATTCTGGGTTGTATTAACAGGAGTGTCATATGTAAGACATGGGAGGTGATTGTCCCACTCTGCTTGGTGCTGGTGAGGCCTCAGCTGGAGTACTGTGTCGAGGTCTGGGCACCAAACTTTAAGACAGATATGGATAAATTGGAGAGAAACTAGAGGAGAGCAACAAAAATGATAAATGGTTTAGAAAACTTGACCATGAGGAGAGGTTAGAAAAATGGGCACATTTAGTCTTGAAAAAAGATGACTGAGGGGGAGACCTGATAACAATCTTCATATATCTTAAGGGCTGTTATAAGAAGAGTGGTGATTGACTGTTTTCTATGTCCACAGAAGATCGGACAAGAATTAATTGGCTTAATCTGTAGCACAGGCGATTTAGGTAAGGTATTAAGGAAATCTTTCCAAATATACTGACAGTTAAGTTTTGGAATAAGCTTCCAAAGGAGGTTATGGAATCACCATCAGATTAGACAGACACTTGTCAGGGCTTCATGGCTCAGTGCAAGAGGATGGAATACATTATTTGTTGCAGTCACTGTGACAGTTTCCCCTCATAAGGCTTTATGGCAGGGGTTGGCAGCCTTTCGGAAGTGGTGTGCTGAGTCTTCATTTATTCACTCTAATTTAAGGTTTCGTGTGCCAGTAATACATTTTAACTTTTTTGAGGATCTCTTTCTATAAGTCTATAATATATAACTAAACTACTGTTGTATGTACAATAAATAAGGGTTTTAAAATGTTTAAGAAGCTTCATTTAAAATGAAATTAAAATGCAGAGCCCCCCGGACTGGTGGCTAGGACCTAGGCAGTGTGAGTGCCACTGAAAATCAGCTCGCGTGCCGCCTTCGGTACGCGTGCCATAGGTTGCCTACCCCTGCTGTATAGAATATGCTTATGAATGTATATATGACATAACTAGAATATGTTTTGTGCTACATATGCCATGTAACACATCTCTGTAAAGGTTATGATCTACTGAATCTATTAATCCTATTTGTATATATGTATCATTTTTGTACTTGAAGTTAGGAATATTATTGGCTGTATACTTGCTTGATTTTAACTAGCCTAGTAGAGCACTTGGTCAGCTTCTTGAGAAAAGTGCACATTAAGTGCCCAATCAAAAACTGCTTAAGCCAACGATGAATTTGAAGACACCAATCCACATCTGAACCTTCCCAGGAATGTGGCTTGGCTGGAAAAACTGAGCCATGCATGGACATGTGGTTTGCCCATGTGACTCCAAAACTCCATCTTGGAGCTGGACTTTGCATAGGAGTGAGGAAGGGGGTATCCACCTACAAGAGAGAGTCTATTTAAATCCCTGGGGGACCCCTCCATTTTGTCTTCAGCTGGCTAGAGAGATAGCCTCTCCACCCCCAAGGATACCTGAAAGAAACTGGAACAAAGGACAGTAACTACAGGGGGTGTGAGTGATTGCTGGACCCAGACTAGCAGAAGACTAGTCTGTAAAAAGAAGCTTACTGGAACTGGTGAGGTTTTATTTGTATTCAGTTTCTTAGACATAGACTTGCGTGTTCTATTTTATTTTACTTGGTAATTCACTTTGTTCTGTTACTACTTGGAACCACTTAAATCCTACTTTCAGTATTTAATAAAATCACTTTTTACTTATTAATTAACCCAGAGCATGTATTAATACCTTGGGGGGAGGGGCAGACAAACAGCTGCGCATATCTCTCCATCAGTGTTATAGAGGGCGAACAATTTATGAGTTTACCCTGTATAAGCTTTATACAGGGTAAAACGGATTTATTTGGGGTTTGGACCCCACTGGGAGTTGGACATCTGAGTGTTAAAGACAGGAACACTTCTGTAAGTTGCCTTCAGACAAGCTTACAGCTGTTAGGGGACGTGGTTCAGATCCTAGGTCTGGGTTTGCAGCAGGCTAGCTGGTCTGGCTCAAACCAGGCAGAGTACGGAGGTCCTAAGCTGCCAGGGCAGGAAAGCAGGGGCAGCAGGATTGGTAACTGTACACGCCCCTTGATCACCAGGCTATTTATATAACCTGATAGAAAAATTCCCAAAGATCCGGGAGGCTCCCGTTAAATTTCAGGAACAACTAGGCATGATAGTACGATGCTACAACCCTTCATGGGCAGATATGGACCAACTTCTAACAGCTATAGTGCCCAGGGAAACTCTTATGCACCTCTACCAGGAGGCCGACTGGCCTGCCGATACCAGTCAACGTTCACACGACGAATTAGTAGTAAAAAGGGATGCCCTAGTCAGGGAGGTACTCACTGTTTGCCCCAAGAAAACGGATTGGGCTAAAATAAACGCCTGTAAGCAAAATAAGGGAGAAAATCCAGCTGATTATATGGAGCGCATTAAGGAAGTGTTTGAAAGGTATTCGGGGATTGAAGATGCATAGCAAACGGCTAGGCAAGCAGTGGTGGCTGCCTTCATGTAAGGACTCTTGCCTAAGGTGGGAGAACAGTTAAGGATTAATGTAGTGGATTGGGAGGGTAAGAATTTAGAAGAAATCTTGGCTACGGCCCAGCATTTTTATCGACAATTAGAAAGGAAAAAGGACGAGACAGAATCTAAGCTTATGGCCCTGCAAAAACAAACTATGCAGGACACTAGTGCAAAAGGACCCAGGCGAAAGCAGCAAAAGGACCCAGGCGAAAGCAACCGCCACCGGTAGCTGGGGTCCAGCCCCTGACGGGCAGTAACCCTTCAACCGTTCCCAGTCCAACAGCCTGCTTCCTATGTGGACAGAGGGGCATTGGAGAGCAAATTGCCCGCAATTGGGCAATGTCTATTGCAGATATTGCAAGAAGGAAGGACACCTCATCAAGGATTGTCCCACGCGCCCCCCTAGACCCAACCCGAGAATGGGGGGAACCGCGGGACAAACTTTTGCCGCTCAATCTTTCCCCGCTCCACCCCCTCCACCCCCTAACTATTAGGGATGCCAGGGATGATAACGTCGTCGTTGCCCCGCTTATTTCAGTAGACCAAACTGGTCCAACAGTTTCTTGTTTAATCAATGGTGTTCCTACTCCCTGCTTGATTGATACGGGAGCCTCCCGATCTACTCTTAGGGCACAGGAGTTCCCCACTGTGCCCCTCTCTTCTGATGTAGTCACCGCTATAGGCGTGGGGAACACCCCTATTCCCCACCCTGTTTCTTCCCCTTTATCGATATCCATTGGTCCCCTCTCCGCCAACCATGCTTTTCTTCTTAGCCCTTGTTCCCCCGTTAATCTCCTAGGCAAAGATCTGTTATGCAAATTAAATTGTACTATCTTTTGCTCCCCTGATGGGGTATTCCTGGAAGTGCCCAATCCGGCCCACAACGAAGTGTTAGCTCTCTTACAAACAGATCTAGCCCCAGACAGGGAGACCGACCCTAGCCCTTCCTCGTTGCAACAGGAACTGCTGGCTAAGGTTTCCCCCACGCTGTGGGCCGAACATGCCAATCAAGTAGGGCACATTAGCTCTGCTCAACCTGTTAAAAGTCGGCTGAATCCAGAAAAACCTCTTCCCAAAATTCGACAATATCCCCTCTCCCAGCAGGCGGAAGAGGGAATTTGTCCAGTAATTTCTGCCTTACTCGACCAAGGAGTTATTGTACCGACAGTAAGTGAATGTAATTCTCCTATTTTATCTGTGCGAAAACCCGGGAAAAATACCTGGCGATTCATACAGGATTTGCGCGCCATTAATGCTGCTGTTCTTCCAGCCTTCCTGGTGGTCCCCAACCCCGCCACAATTCTCTCTTGCATACCCCCGACTGCACAGTATTTCTCTGTGGTGGACTTATGCTCAGTTTTCTTCTCCATCCCGATTCACATAGCCAGTTTCTCTTTGCTTTTACTTATCAGGGTGCCCAGTATACCTGGACCAGATTGCCTCAGGGATATACTGAGTCTCCCACCATTTTCTCTTGTCTGATCAATTGACAAGGTGGTGGTCTTTTCCCCAACAGTACCCTCTCCTGCATCCCAGCCTCAGCCCTGACCCCCCTCCGAGAGCCAGCACCTCATACCCCCTCCTGCCCCAGGCTTAGCCCAGAGCCACCTCCCACACTGAGAACCCCTCGACCCCAACCTAGAGCCTGCACCCCCTCCCGACCTCCAACCCCCTGCTTCAGTCCAGTGAAAGTGAGTGAGGGTGGGGGAGAGCAAGTGAAGGAGAGGGGGGATGGAGTGAGCAGGGCGGGGCCTCAGGGAAGGGGAGTGGTAGATCCTGGGTTTCCCTTACATTCAAAAAGTGATTTTGGGCATAAAAAGGTTGGAGACCAATGCTCTAGCTCTTCCTCAAGGAGATTAGAAGAGAAGAGCTAGGACGACTTCAAGAAAAGTCATTACAGCTTAACTCTGGTGTCCCTTTCAGCTTCTTCTGCTCTCTCTTGTTTGTCAGTGCCAATTGTAATACTCCTGCTTGGAGCCCTTTTTCTCCCCTCTCTTCATCCTTGACTTGGTAGTTGGATGCAGGGCTGTGTTGTCCCACAACACAATAGCTCAACACTTATCTAGGATTTCCGTTTTTGCTGTCTATTGGATAGTTGATGTGTGGACTGCCAGCCAATGTACCTTTTTTTTCTTTCCTAGTGAGAACTTCCCAAGGCAACCGCCTTCTACTCAGGGTGAAAAATAGGACTGCCCTTAAGGAATCAAAAGAAAAGCATATCATGAACCCTTCATATGCCAAGGACCCAGTGAACTGGGAGCAATGGTTGTCTCCCACATTTCCTGTCCTCTAAAATTCCTCTGTCTTGACCCTAACTGGCAGGTCTGTACTGAAGATGGCTCTCTGTAGCAGTAAGTGCTGATGCTAGCCTGCAGCACAACATGCAGACTGTGAGATCCTATCTGCCTTCAGTTGTGTCTCTGCAACAATGAATACAGTGCTCTGGTGTGGTCTTTCCTTGGGGATTAAAACATGAGTGTATGATGCAGTCCAGCAATCATTTTGCAAAGCCGGACATGTTAGCTGCCTCTAGCTCCTCATGTATCAGAGGGGTATCCGTGTTAGTCTGGATCTGTAAAAGCAGCAAAGAGTCCTGTGGCACCTTGTAGACTAACAGACGTATTGGAGCATGAGCTTTCATGGGTGAATACCCACTTCGTCGGATAGATGTATAGCTCCTCAGATGCTCATACTCTGTTTCTCCCTTCCCTGTAACTGACTTTAAGTGTCTTCCCTCACCAGCTGTGGATGTAGGAGCCACAATTCCAGAACTTTTTGATGAACAGAAATTTCTATTTGTTTCTCAGTCACTGGATGCCCACTCCCTTAATCAGTGTTGGGCTGTCCCTCTGATTTTCTGCTCTGACCTAGGTTCACTCTGTCTGTTGGTTCAATTAGAGCTTCTCTTTGTCTCTTCATCTTCTCTCCTTTGACCCTTATTGGCAGCCAGCAGCTCGGATTTTCTGCCTTGGACAGGAGTTCAGGCCTTTGTTGGTTAATTAAGAGCTTTTGTATTCCTTTCAAGCCACTGGATGAGGTTAATCACGTCCCATCCCCATCCTCACTGGCAGGTTTCCCACAAATTTTCTTTTGTGCCTTTCTTTTCTACACTCCCTACCCTTTGTGCAGAAGGCTCTATGGAGTGCTCTTATAGTTGTTCTTCCACAGCACTCCCCTTTAGCTACCAAGATTGTAAGTCTCCCTGATGGTGCCACCATGAAGTTTTCTCAAGATTCCTTAACACCCACTCTGGTACCCTTTCAAAGTCTCTCTGCTACCCTCAGTGGAGGGAACTCCCTTGGTGTATTAGTCTGCCTGCAGATCCTATGCCAAGGTTCCTTGATTATGATTTTGGACCATGGATCCCTTGGTTTGGTGCCTTCAGCTGACATTGGAGGAAGGGATTTGGTTATATGTTGCCCCTGCTTCCTTTGATTCCATGGATACTATGTAAATTCCAAGTGGACAGGGCAGTTTCCATCCTTTTTACTCTCAGATGTGCTCAGATGCCCTGAACTTCAAGCTCCTTGGCCCTCCTATGGAACATATATGGGCCTCTCAGTCTGTCCTGATATTCTTCTCCAGAGGCCAGTCCTCTTCCCCAGTCCGATCCCATTAAGCCCCCTGGCCTGGAAGATGAACAAAGCAGTTACAGAAACAGGCTTCTCCCCTGAGGCTGTAAATGCATTGTCTAAGTAGCCACAATCCCTCAACCAAAAAGCTTAATGAAGATTATGTATGACCTTTTCTGTTGAGGGTGCATGAAAGGGGTATCACACTCACCAGCTGTTCGTTACAAGTCTTTGAGATAGGTTTAGCCATATTCAGTTCCTGCCTTTAAATTCAGGTTTCATCCGTCACTGCATTCTGAGGTTTGATGACTCCAAGTTTTTCAAGTCCTTAGGACACCAGTTTTCAGAACATCATCCTTCAATAGTACTTGCCTTCTATTACTCAATCTGTGAGTATATGCATGAAAACTCTCCCTGCATCTGTTTATGGTGAAGGTTGCTCTTTTAGTGGTCATAACCTCAGTTCAGCATGTTGAAGAATTAAGCTCTCTAGTTATCAAAACCCTGTTTTTTACTGTGTTTCTCTAACAAACTGGTTTTGCAGTTGCCTTTGGAGTTCCTTCCTCTATGGCTTATTCCTGGGAGACTTCTGCACCAAAAAATTAAAACCTCAGCACACAATGTTTTAAAATTCTGCATATTTTATTTGTCAAAATAACACAATATAATCACACCAATTTCAATTATTTTGGTAATTTATTTTAAAATACCTGTCAGCAAGTATATCTGTAACAGTACAGACAAAAAAAAATCACCTAATTTTTTTTTAAAAATAGATTCCTTACTAGGAATATTAATGCAGAACTTTTAAGTAATTCATTTAATCTACAATACAGAAAATTATTTTCTGCACCCCTCAGAAGCAGTGCAAAGGCTTGGGGGAGTTGGGGTAACAGAGGAGCTGAGGGAGAGAGGAGGAGCTTGGGCGTGAACCTGGACGGTTGTTGCATGTGGGTGACAGATGTACGGAACGGATTTGGGAGCAGGGGGAGAGGAGGGATTGTTAGGGAATTGGGAAGTCTCCTCCATGCAGACCATGGCTGACCACAAGCCTCTCCCATTCAGTCAGGCACATCTGCCCTATCCTCATGTGTCCCTGCACCCCCCCATTCCCTTGTGGCTCTGCAGCACCCTTCCCATTCAGCCCCTGGCTCAATGCTGTTACCCCAGTAGCTCCTGAGCCTGTGCCCCAGTCTGTTCCCCCCACTAGCCCTTCTGAATCCTATCTGTGACGCCTCCAGCAGCCCTGTGTGCCGCACTCTGTCTGTCCTAACCTGGCTCCGGCAGACATGGTGCTGTGATGATCGCAGCCGGCTGCTGGCTGTTGTGGTGCCACAGCGGCCCCAAATGAGTGAAGGACAGAACTGCAGCACTTCTCGGGCAGAATGTATTTTCTGTGGGGGAAAAAAAATTCTGCAACGAATATGAATTCTGCATGTGTGCAGTGGCACAGAATTCCCCCAGGAGTAATGGCTTTATATTTCCATGTAAAGGAGCCCATGGTCCTGTTGACTGTCTATCCGTATCTTTCCTCTGTTCTTGAGAACAGACTACATGTTCTGGATGCTGAGAGAGCCACTGCAGAGACAAGAAACTCTATTATGAAATTCAAGGTTCTTCTTCAAGTTCTTGCTCATATCAATTCCAATTAGGTGTGCACATGCCGCGTGCATGATCGTCAGAAGATTTTTACCCTAGCAACACTTGGTGGGTCAGCTGAGGTGCCCCCTGGAGAGATGCCTTTATGGTGCCGGATATATACCCCAGCCGGCCCAGTGCCCCCTCAGTTCCTTCTTACCACCCATGATGGTCGTTGGAACTGTGGAGTGTGGCTTAGCTGAACTCCACTTCCCTAGCTTCTAGTGTAGCACTTGTTTATAGTTGTAAATAGTTTTAAAAGTAGTTATTAGTTCTTTAGTAGTAGTTAATAGTTATTGTTCTTAGTGTAAATAGTAGTTGGGGGTAAGGGGCTTCTCCCCTTCCCTCCCAGTACCCGGGCTGATGCCTAGGTCTCTGGGTTTCAAACCGTTCTCGGCCTGCCTTAAACCGATGCCTACGGGAGACCCCCCATGACTCTTGTTTGAGGTACCTGGGGGAATCCCATCAATCCAATAAGTGCCGCTGTTCCCTCAAAAGGAAAGTCCTCCATGCTGCATCCTCTGTCAGAGAGTGAGATAGGACAGCACCGATCCCGGTCCCAATCCAGATGCTGGCCTCGTTCACGGCACCGCTCGCAGTCCCGGCACACTTGCGGTGCCGCTCCACCTCGCGAAGATCATCTTCCTGGTATGGTTGGTACTGGTCCAGCTTCTGGCACCAATCCCGACACCGGTCCGAACGCCGATCTACTCAGACTCGATCCCAGCACCGTTCTGCCCATAGATCTTTGTTGAGGTCCAGATTTGCCTCCCGGCACCGATATGACCGCCAGTCCCGATCAGGATCGCAGTACTGCTCAAGACCACGGCGCCGATCTCCATCTCCACGGCGTGGCATGGTACTACACGACAAGGTGACCCAGCACACAGGCTCAGTTCCACCTTGGTCATCCTGTCGCACCTTGAGGTCATCTCAGGCAGAAAGTGGCTACCATGTCCAAGACCAAGATGTGGACGGTGCTTGCCAATGGCACGATAAGGGACAGAATCCTGGTCAGGGACCTCCAAAAGGACCATTGTGGACCCCTTGGGCACACCATCAGGCCCAAAGTGTCCCCTTGGGGGCTTCTCGCTCTGCCCACTTGGAGCGCCTGATACCGGAGGCCACTGTGAGTCGCCCTCCTCAGGGTGGTTCAGAGGCGACGGCCCTGCCCTCAGTTCAGGCCCATGCCCCTAGCATGGTAGACCTAGGGCAGATGGACCCTCCCCAGCAAGACCTTCCCCAGGACCCGTTAGTCCCAGGATTATCCTCCTCATCCTCATCCAACGAGGCGGTGGCGAGTATGTCCTCCTCTGGCCCCTACCTATAGACCTCCTTGCACACCAGGAGTTGCTCCACAGGGTGGCACAAAACATGAGCCTCCAGGTGGAGGTCAAGGATCTTGTAGTGGACATTCTATCTGCCGATACCCAAACCAGAATAGCCTTGCCCTTTATCCAGACTATCCAGGCTAATGCCACTAATATCTGGCAATCTCTGGCCTCTATTCCTCCTACTGCCAAAGGGGTGGAGAGGAAGTCTTTGGTCCCCTCCAAGGACTATGAATACTTGCATATTCACCCCCAGCCATGCTTTCTCATTGTACAGTCTTTTAACGAGAGGGAAAGACACGGCCAACAAGCTCCTGCTCCTAAATCCAAGGAGGCTAGGTGCATGGATTTATTTGGGCACAAAATTTACTCTACTGGCGGCTTGCAGCTCAGAGTGACTAACCAGCAGGCCCTCTTGAGCCGCTACAGTTTATAATATCTGGAACTCAATGCAAAAGTTCATAGAGCTTATTCCTCAGGAGTCCAGGGAGAAGTTCGGGGCCCTGCTAGAGGAGGGCAAGAAGGTAGCCAGAACATCGTTGCAAGCCTCAATAGATGCGACAGACTTGGTGGCTAGGACTCTAGGCTCGGGCATAGCTATGTGCCACATCTTGTGGCTACAGGTCTCCAGTCTCCCACTGGAATTCCAGCAGACTATTCAGGACCTACCCTTTGATGGCCATGGTCCGTTTTTGGACAAGAGGGACTCCGGACTTCAGAGTCTGAAGGACAACCGGGCCATCATGTGTTCACTGGGCATGCATACCCCGGTGACGCAATGCAAGCTCTTCCGACCCCAACCACAGCGCACCTACCCTAATCCCCGGCCAAGACAGGACTTCTCTAGAAGATGTGGCTGGAGTGGTAGACGGAGACATTCTGGTCCTCAGATGGGCCAGAACCAGCCCCCTTGCCCCAAACCATCTGCAGGGTCCAAACAAAATTTTTGAAGGTATGCCCGAGGGTGGAGCACCAGTCTCCTTCCAGGATCCTTCCCCGCCTTTCAACAACCGCCTCTCCTATTTCCTCCCAGCGTGGTCCCATATAACGTCAGATTGATGGGTCCCATGTACAATGGAAAGTGAATACCGCCTCCAATTTGTTTTTTTCCCCACCCTCACTCCCCATCCCTCTTCAGGGACCCCTCTCATGAGCAACTCCTCCTACAGGAGGTACAAATGCTCCTAGCTATCGGAGCTATAGAGGAGGTTCCAAGGGAACTGAGGAGCAGGGGTTTTTACTCACGTTATTTCCTAGTTCCCAAGGCAAAAGGCGGTCTACGGCCCATCCTGGACCTGCGTGGACTCAACGAATTCATGGTAAGGTTGAAGTTCCGCATGGTTTCCCTGGGGACCATTATTCCTTCTCTGGATCCTGGAGACTGGTACACCACCCTCGAAATGAGGGACACATACTTCCACATAATGATTTAACCACTGCACAGGTATTTCCTTCGTTTGTGGTCAGCCAGCAGCACTTCCAATTTACTGTTCTTCCCTTCGGCCTATCCACGGCACCAAGGGTCTTTTCAAAGTGTATGGCTGTCATAGCTGCCTCACTCCGTTGACATCGGATCCAAGTGTTTCCGTATCTCGACGACTGGCTCATTCGGGGTCGCTCCAAGGACCAGGTGCAATCTCATGTTCAGTTCACCCTGAGCTTGTTCAGACAGCTGGGCCTGCTGCTCAATGTCGAAAAGTCCACTCTGGAGCAGACCCAAAGAATAGACTTCATCAGAGCAGTCCTAGATTCAAGACTCGCCAATGCGTGCCTACTGCCCGCCTGCTTTCAGTCCATGGCGAGCATTATCCACGGCCTCCAAAGCTTCCTGACCTCGACATCACAGACGTGCCTTGGTCTCCTGGGACACATGGCATCTTGTACCTCCGTGACCAGATATGCCAGACTGCACCTGTGTCCACTTCAGGCCTGGCTCATGGGCACAGTGGTCATGGTACTGCCGGAAGTCTTAACCTCTCTGGTCTGGTGGCTGAACCCCAACTCAGTATGTGAAGGGGACCATTCCATGCCCTGCAACCTTCCCTGGTCCTAACCACGGACGCATCATCTTTGGGTTGGGGCACTCACTTGGTCCACACTAGAGGGATCCCTGCGCATCAAGATATGGGAGCTGAGGGCAGTGTGCCTGGCATGTCAAGTGTTCCGCAAGCACCTTCAGGCCGTTGTGTTGCAGTTCTCACAGACAACACAACGGCCATGTTTTATATCAACAAACAAGGGGGGAGCACGATCTTCCCCCCTCTGTCAGGAAGCCATTCACCTGTGGGAATTCTACATAGCTCACTCGATTGACCTGGTGGCGTCATTTCTCCCAGGAGTCCAGAACACCTTGGCGGACTACCTCAGCAGATCCTTCCAGGCTCATGAGTGGCTCATGAGTAGTCGATTCACCCAGATGTCATCCACTCTGTTTTTCAGAAGTGGGGGTTTCCCCAGATAGACCTATTTGCCTCTCGCAAGAATCGGAAGTGCCAAGTGTTCTGCTCTCTCCAGGGACACTCCCCAGGTTCCCTGTCGGACACCTTCCTGATACCGTGGAAAGACCGCCTGTATTACGCCTTTCCTCCATTCCCGTTAGTCCACAGGATCCTTCTCAAGTTGCGCAGAGACAAGGCCTGCTTAATTTTGATCGCCCCGGTGTGGCCCAGCTAGCATTGGTATACCATTTTCCTCGATCTGTGGGTGACCACTCCAATTCCACTTCCGTTGTGGCCGGACCTGATCACTCAGGAACACGGACAACTCTTGTCATCCCAACCTGCAATCCCTCCACCTCACAGCATGGATACTGCATAGCTAATTTAATCTGAGCTATGTTGCTCCCGCTCAGTGCAGCAAGTACTTTTGGATAGCAGAAAGCCCTCTACCAGGTCCACGCACTTGGCCAAGTGGAAGCATTTTTCCTGCTGGTGTGCTCTGAGCAATACTGCCCCACTGAAGGTGCCAGTACTTATCATCTTAGACTATATCTTGTCCTTGAAACAGCAGGGCCTAGCAGTTTCATCCATCAGAGTACACCTAGTGGCGATTTTGGCCTTCTACCCGGGCGAAAGTGGGTGCTCGGTCTTCTCCAATCCCATGGTTCCTCAAGGGATTAGAATGTCTGTACCTGCAAATTTGGCATCCGGCTCCCATGTGGGACCTCAACCTGGTCCTACCCAGACTCATTCATGGGTGCCCCATTCGAGTCAATGGCCACCTGCTTGCTCCTGTACCTTTCCTAGAAAACAGCCTTCTTCGTAGCTATCACTTCGGCGAGACGTGTGTCGGAGCTTAGAGCCCTCACCTTGGATTCACCGTATACGGTGTTCCATAAGGACAAGGTACAGCTGCAACCATGCCCTTCCTTCCTTCCTAAGGTGGTGTCTGCCTTCCATGTCAACCAAGACATCATCTTCCCGGTCTTCTATCCAAAGCCACATGCTTCTTGACGAGAACAACAGCTGCACTCCCTAGACATTCGCAGGGCTCTCGCCTTTTACATCGAACGAACGAAACCTTTTGGGAGGATGATGCAGCTGTTCGTTGCTGTTGCAGACCAGATGAAGGGCCTTCCAGTCTCCACCCAGTGCATCTCGTCCTGGATCACATCTTGCATCCAGGCGTGCTATGATTTAGCTGATGTCCCAACTACGCACCTTACTGCTCTCTCCACTCGGGCTCAAGCTTCATCCTCTGCCTTACTGGCTCATGTACCCATACAGGAGATATGAAGGGCAGCAACTTGGTCATCGGTGCTTACCTTTGCTTCCCACTATGCAATCATCCAGCAGTCAGGGGGTGACACGGCATTTGGTTCAGCGATTGTGCACTCTGCGACATCTCACTCTGACCCCACCACCTTGGTAAGGCTTGGGAGTCACCTAACTGGAATTGATATGAACAAGCACTCGAAGAAGAAAAGACGGTTACTCACCTTTGTAACTGTAGTTCTTCGATATGTGTTGCTCATATCCATTCCAAACCCACCCTCCTTCCCCTCTGTCGGAGTAGCTGGCAAGAAGGAACTGAGGGGGCGCTGAGCCGGCTGGGGTATATATCTGGCACCATAACGGCGCTACTCCAGGGGCGCCTCAGCCAACCCACCAAGTGTTGTTAGGGTAAAAATCTTCCAACGGACATGCCCACAGTGTGTGCACACCTAATTGGAATGGACATGAGCAACACATCTCTAAGAACAACAGTTACAAAGGTGAGTAACCATCTTTTTCAGTACTTTAAATGAAACTGATGTGTTTTGTGGTTTTGGTTAGATAATTTATGTATAGTTTGGTTCTGAGTTCATATAGATATTAGAAAGGAAGCAAAGGGACATAAAGCTAAATAAAGATAAGATACAAGATGTATTTGATGACATTATAACATGAGAGCAAATCTATTGTCATGTTGGTTTTAATAAAGCATTTTTATTGAAAAAATTAAAAGTAAGAAGAGAGAAAAAGAGCAATAATTGAGAAATTAGGATAATGTGTTTGTAAATCTCTGCTTGGGACAATTCTCAAAAGAAACTGAAACAGGGCTAGAGCCCTGTTTGCTCTAGCACATCAGTCACTGCAGTGGTTTTAGTAATGGTAATGGCAAAAAGCAACAAAACAAAAAGCCCAGAATAAATTTGTGCAGCACATTATGTCAAATTTTCAGTACACACAATCCTGCCATGAACCAGATCACATGTCAGTTTATGTCTCCAGCAGGCAGTTCTCCTGTCACATAATAATCCAGAAATTGTCATAATGATATTTTCAAAAATAATTTGGCTGATGTCCCAGCAATTGTAGGAGCAATGGGTAGCAGACTATAGATCTTTCTTTATCTTTTTCACATATTGTCATCAGAAAGGTAATGTCCATGATACATGCTGTGGTTTAACAGTAAGCTACTTAACAGGCTAGTGGAGGCTTTTTGGTGATCCACTTCTGCTTTTTGTGTATATGCATAGAGATCACAATTGCCCACTGAAACTCTGTGGACAAATGTGTGATAACACCTATTTCGTGTGTTTTTATATCTTCTATTTAAAGGAAGACTTTGTAACCCAGTTAGTTTTTGAAATATTTTCCTTAAAGAAAAGTAAATGCCATCCTGCATCCGTGTAAAATAAAATTAGAAAAAACAATTATTATTTTGCTTTGGATCCTTAACAGCTTATGCAACGTGCAGCTAAGTTGGTTACATTAGCCTGACCGGCTTCATTGGCTAGTGAGCCTTAAGTAAATGACTGGGAACCAGGAACTCTTGAGTTCAAATCCCAGCTCTTCCACTAACTCACTCTGTGGCTGTGGGCAAGCTAGTCTTGTGGCATCTATTTCCTCATCTGTAAATAATTTTCTATCTCACAGTGTGTTGTGGAGATCCATTTTAATGTTTTTCCTAAAATTATTATATGTTAGTAGTCTGAATATACTTGTTCATGGGCACATTTTCATTGCATGACCACAGGGAAGGCTTTGACTACATTACCCAGTCTGGGTTCCATAAGACTAGAGGTGGCTCCATCAGTGGAGTGTGCTAGTGTAGTTCCCATTCAAAGAGTACCTCATGCTGATGTGGTGTTATATACTGAAAGATCCTTCTGCTGTTTGGGATATGTTGAAAGAGTCGCAGCTTCATGCCTTCCCTCATAACACTGCTTACACTTAGAATTTGCTTCCCATTTCTAAGCACAAAGCTGACTCCTTTCACTTCATCATGATGTTTTCATGAAGTCTTTCTCTGTTGATCTTCATAGACTGTGCACCTATTTCTTTTTACTTTTATATCATGTGTGTTTGAATACAGCTGTAAGCTGGTGTAAGCTCCTTGAGGCAGGACCTTATTTAAGTATTCTTGTAAAATATCGAAGGAAGGCGGTGTTTAAATATTAATATTAGTCCTGGTGATATCGCTTACTGGATTTTTGAAAGTATTTTGGCTGTCCATTTTGGGGAATTATGAAGATATGAACTGACCCAGAAGACAGACCAGCTTAGGAGGTACTCCCCTGAGCCCTTGTTACAGTGCTGTTCAAGTCAGAGATCTTTACATTTTCTCTTAATTATGAGCAGACAACCTTTTAGTTAGCATAGTATGATCTATGATATTTACTCTGCTCCTTGTGTCTCAGTACAGGTATTGTATCCTACAGTTGCGCAGGTGATCCCTGGAAGAATGATATTTAGTAGTAATCTGGGAACTGTAGGGTGAGTTTCCACTTGATTGTGGGCCTCTTTTTTTAGGGAAGTTGATTTTGTTAATCTGGAATTAGTTCCTAGATACAAGAGGCTCACCTGAATTGGCTCTCACACTTTAAGAACTTGTCTTTAGATTTTGGAGTGCTTGTTTTATTTATCATTTGGAACCACATGATTTCTTTGGGTTGTTTTCTTGTGAGTCAACCTAGTTCAGGGATTACAGAAATGGTTTCCTCATGGGTTTATACAATAATGTATAGGATGAGAGGAAAGGCATTATAAAGTGAAGTTATTTACCAGCGTTCTATTTGCCATAGTTGTCATCTTCCCACATAAAAATTCCCAGTCCCCTGTGTAGTTCATTTGGGTGGTTGGTTTTAATTGATTAGCTTAGAAAATTTCTTGGCAAATGGAAGTTGAGGGGCAAAAATATCTACAGGTATATGTCTACTTTGAGTGACAATTCTTTTTCCCTGGTTTATGGAGCTGTATCACTGTGTGTGTGTGTATGTATAATGGGGGAAGATGTAACTGCAACATACAGAATTGCCAGTAAGTAATGTTTCTTTTTCTACCTATTTCTTGCGTGCGCTCTATCTCTCCTTTTCTCAGCTTCTGTAACTTGATAAAAGAATCTGTCATTTGGCAGCTCTTCTTATTACCTTAGCAACAGTAGCTCTCTGAACACCAGTAGCTGTTGTTTCAGCTTCCTAAGCACTCTTCTCTGTATTACTTGCTTTCTGATTGCATCTATACAAGAAAATTGCATATCCATTTTCCAGCAATGGTGCCGCTGAATCAACATTAACAGTGATGCAAAGTTACCGGAGACCAGGCTCAGGCATGAAACACAGCTGCTATCACTTGTGTAGCTGCACCATTGTTAGAAAGTGTGTATCCAGTTTTCTTGTGTAAATGCAACCTCTGTGTTTCTTTCACAACTGCCAGTCAGGCTTACTTTTCTTTTAACTAAGCTGCCCCTAGTATACAGTGACCATATGCCACATGAGAAATTCAGCTCTCTACTTCCATCAGGGTGGATAAAAATCAATGAATTTTTTTAAAAAAAATCAAAAAATCAGATTTTTTTAATTTAAATCAGATTTTTTGATAAAATGCTTTTTGAAGAAAAAACCTATCTAAAGATAGTTTTAATTAAGATACATTATAGCTCAAAGATATCTCATCATGGAATAGAGATTATAATTTCTAATTCTATAGTATGAGACAATATATTCATGTAATGTTTAAGAAAACTTTTGTAAATGAGTTCCAATCGTTCATGGATTAGGTACCTAATCGTATGGGGTTCCACAGGCTTCTGTATAGATTATTTAGGTTAATCTTTCTATCTACCCAACTGGACTCAGTGCTCAGTCTAGAAGATACCATCAGAGATGCTGTCATAAACAGATAGTTAAGGGTTAATGTCTCTTTTACCTGTAAAGGGTTAAGAAGCTCAGTAAACCTGGCTGACACCTGACCAGAGGACCAATAGGGGGACAAGATACTTTCAAATCTTGGTGGAGGGAAGTCTTTTGTTTGTGCTCTTTGTGTTGTTGTTGTTCGCTCTCGGGACTGAGAGGGACGGGACATCAATCCAGGCTCTCCAAATCTTTCTGAATCAGTCTCTCATATTTCAAACTTGTAAGTAATTAGCCAGGCAAGGCGGATTAGTCTTATGTTTGTTTTCTCAACTTGTAAATGTTTCTTTTTGCTGGAAGGATTTTACCTCTGTTTGCTGTAACTTTGAACTTAAGGCTGGGGGGGCCTATAGGAATCTGATTACCCTGTAAAGCTTTTCCATCCTGATTTTACAGAGATAATTTTTACCTTTTCTTTCTTTAATTAAAAGTTTTCTTTTTAAGAACCTGATTTATTTTTCCTTGTTTTAAGATCCATGGGGATTGGATCTGGACTCACCAGGGATTGGTGGGGGAAAGGAGGGGGGATAGTTAATTTCCCCTTGTGTTAAGATCCAAGGGGATTGGATCTGGAGCCACCAGGGATTGGTAGGGGGAAAGGAGGGGGATGGTAAATTTCTCCTTGTTTTAAGATCCAAGGGGTTTGGATCTATGTTCACCAGGGAATTGGTGAAGTCCCTCAAGGCAACCCAGCGAGGAGACGAAGTTTTGGGGGAATAGAGAGTGCCCCAGACACTGGAATTCTGGGTGGTGGCAGTATACCAAAGCTAAACTAGTAATTAGGCTTAGAAGTTTCCATGCAGGTCCCCACATCTGTACCCTAAAGTTCAGAGTGGGGAAAGAAACCTTGACGGATGCTTAGTTTTGCAGTTCTCACGCTGTGGATTTGTGTCTCTAGAGGTAATGTGCTTGTTAACAGAAAAAATGTTTGTAAATAAATAAGTAATATATAGAGGTGAGAAATAAGACCTAAACTCTATTGTCCCTCTGCAAATTTGTGTACACAGAGTCAATCCCTTACTTGTCTCTCAAAGTGCAAAGTTTCAGAAAGTTCAATGAATAGAAGATTGTTGGGGGCAGAATAGATCTGGACAAGGAGAAGAAGTCTGGAGATAAATATGAGAAGCGAGGGACATATTCTTGTTAAAATACTATATATTTGCTGTTGAAGAAAAAATCCAGAATACTTAACATTGTTGTTAAATAAAACAATTTAAATGTCTGTCTGGTGATGATGTTCTCCTAATACAGCATGGCAAGAAAATTCTCTAAATACTAATGACTAAACTTGTTGAACTGGAGATAGTTCACCTCCTAATGACTTCATAAATATCTGATTCAATTATCTTTGGTAAATGAAATAACCAAACAATCATTCATTTTCTGATATAGCTGTAAAACTAATCAGAAAAGTTTTCAAAATAAATCACTTAAAAATGTATAATGCCTATCTTCTAAAAATGAAACCTACATCTATCTCTGAGTTTGAAGAATATGTATTAAGGTTATAACAACCAACAAGAATGCACTTTTATGTAGAAAACCATGATTAAATCAAGTCTTCCTGACTAGTGATTTAAATCATGATTTCAATCAATTTGATTTAAATCAAATCCACCCTGACTTCCATTCTTCTCTCATCTCACCATCTGAGGGAGATCCCTTTGCCACTTCAATAGAAATTTAAAAAGTCCAAAAGGCAGCACTTTAGGTAAGATCAGTTAGACAGATGCTCCACTATAGTAGCTAAAGTAACACCATCGGGTCAAAACTCAAATTTTTTAAGTGTGTTTTTAATTTGACATTTTTACTGTTAACACTTCAGGTAACTGAAACTGAACTCTGCTTTAAAATAAAATTTATCTATTAATTTTTAAACTTTTCATATGCTGACTAATGCTAATATTTATGCAAATAACTGTTTAAACATCCTGGTACTTGTTGAACATGTGCTGTAGCAAAATTATGTCATTGTACACACTGATCTACACTGGGCACCTACATGTCCTGTGTTTTCAGAGATGTGAGTGCAAGTGTTTAGATGTATTACGGGGGTGGGAGGGAGGTTTGTACTGAATGCTGTAATTAAAGATGCAAAAAGTTTCCATTGTAACTTCCTGTTTTCATACATTTATAGCTTTGAAATATTCACTTCTGAGGTAGAAGCCTTCAGTGTTTCTGCCCAATGGTCAGTTTTGTCAGAAATTTGAGCAAAATCCTTTAAGGTGAAAAAATTATTTTTGTATTTAAGAAATTTGTTTTCACTATGATCAGTAAAGGTTTATTGTACCATATTGATACAATATGGTACAATAATGGTACATATGGTATTCTGAGCTATATTATTAAGGTTTTTAAGTGGTGTCTACTTAGCCCTGATTATATGCCCACAATTAATGGGAAAATTTAAACACCTGTCTGTTTTGATTACAGAGCATAACATCTAAATTTTGTTACTTTTGCATGCAGTTAATTGTAACCGCAAAATTGTAGGTTCAAAATTGGAGTCTGATCCATAATATCTAACACACCTTGTTAAATCTTCCAAGGTTAATGGTGACCAGAGACTCAACTAATATTAACAAAAAGGGAGAAGGAATGCAAGCCAAAATAGGGAAAGAACAGGTTAAAGAATGTTCAGGTATGTTAGATGTATTCAAGGTGGCAAAGCCTGATGAAGTTCATCCTAAATTACTTAAAGGTGCTAGCTGAGGCAATCTTGGAACCATTAGCAATTATTTCAGGAACTCATGGAGTACTGGTGAGGACTTAGAGGGCTGGAGAAGGGCAAACATAGTACCTATCTTTAAAAAGGGAAGCAAAGAGGACCTGGGGAATTATAGATCAGTCAGCCTAACTTGGATACCTAGAAAAATACTAGAACGAATTATTAAGCATTTGTAAGCATCTAGAGCATAATAGGGTAATAAGTAATAGCAGCGTGAATTTGTCAAGAACAAATCATGCCAAACCAACCTAGTTTCCTTCTTTGACAGGGTTATTGGCCTAGTGGATGGGGAGAAGCTATAGACACTTGAGGCTTCTGTCACAGTCTAATTTGACATTATCATAAGCAAAACTAGAGAAATGTGGTCTAGATGAAAGTACTATAAGGAGGAGCCATAACTGGTTGAAAGACCATACTCAGAGTAGTTATCAATGGTTTGCTGTCAAACTCAGAAGATGTATCTAGTGGGGTCCCACTAGGTTGACCAGGTGTCCCGATTTTATAGGGACGGTCTTGATATTTGGGGCTTTCTCTTATATAGGTGCCTGTTATCCCCCACCTCATCTCGATTTTTCACAAGTGCTATCTGGTCACCCAAAGTCCTGCAGGATTCTGTCTGGGTCTGGTACCATTCAATATTTTTATTAATGACTTGGATAATGGAGTGTTGAGTATGCTTATGAAATTTGAAGAGGATGCCAAGCTGAGAGGGACAGCTGTAAACATTTGAAGGGCAGAATTAGAATTCAAAATGACCTTGACAAATTAGAGAATTTGTCTGAAATCAACAAGATGAAATCCACGGAAGACAAGAGCAAAGTTCTGCACTTAGGAAGGAAAAATCAAATGCACAAGTACAAAATGGAGATTAACAAGCTAGGCAATAGTACTAATGAAAAACATTCTGGGGTTTATAGTGGATCACAAATTAATCCAACAATGTGATGTAGTTGTGAAAAAGGTTACTATCATTCTGAGGTATATTAACAGGGAAGTCATATGCAAGACACTGGAAATAACTGGCGCATTCTGCTGAGCACTGGTGATGCTATTCGGCTACTGTGTCCAGTTTTGGGCATCACACTTTAGAAAGGATGTGGGCAATTTGGAGAGAATCTAGAGGAGTGTAACAAAAATGATAAATGGTTTAGAAAACCTGAGCTATGAGAAAAGGTTAAAAAATAATTAGGCATGTTTAGTCTTGAAAAAAGAAGATTAGGGCAGGGGGCAGGGGGAAACCTGATAGGTCTTCAAATAACTTAAAGGCTTTTAAAAAAAGGATGGCGATCAGTTGTTCCCTATGCCCATGGAAAGTAGGACAAGAATTAATTTGCTTAATCTGCAGCAAGGGAGATTTAGGTTAGACATTAGGAAGGAGTTTCTAACTATATGGGTAGTTAAATCCTGGAATAGGATTCCAAGGGAGGTTGTGGAATCCTGTCATTAGAGATTTTTAAGAACAGGTTGGGCAAACACCTGTCAAGGATGGTCTAGGTTTAGGTCCTACCTCAGTGCAGGGGCTTGACTTGATGACCTTTTGTGGTCCCTTCCAGCCCTACATTTTTACGATTCTGTGTTGCCACAGAGATTATATTGTACAACCTATAAGACATCTGCACTAATTTACTCTTGTTTGGTCATCACTTTAGATTACTGTATATTTTAAGATTTATTATAATTTCTTCCAGGTTTTAATATAATCATTGTTTCCTTCCTTCCATCCACTGTATTACCATTTTTGAAAGTAAGAAATGTAATTAATAATCCTGTGACAGACTGCTTCTAATTCAGTAAATTAGACATTAACACACAAAGCTTCAGGGATTAAGGTGAAACACCTATATACTTCCCTTTTATCTTAGGCATTAAATAAAAAAAAAAAGTTGAATGAAATCAGGACGCAGAGCTGCATAAGCCCGTTACCAGTCTTAGTTCCTAATAAGTTTGTCAGGAGATGCTCTTTATAGATTTCAGATTTTAAAAAATGTCAAAGAAACTGAAAATATGTACTATTTTAAAAGATCCACCTGTGGGGATGAAGCTGTACTGCAGCTTGAGAGAGAATCTATTTAGCAGAAACCTCACTTGAGACCTATTTTTTAAAACTGTAACATTTCTGTAGCCAGTTTTCTTGGACTTGTATAATATAAGGATACAGGAAGTGCCGCACTGAATCACACCAGCAGTCCATCTAATACAGTATCATATTTCTGATGCTATTCAATATCAGCTATTTCAGAGGAAGATGCAAGAAACCCCGTATTGGACAATTATAGAACAAACTGTCAAAGTTTCTCAACCTCTTTTTAAGGCTGACCTGATTATATTCCTGAACTTTAACCTTGGACCGGCAGGGTCAGCCTCCTCCTTACCCTAGTTTAGGGAGATTTGGATAGAAGAGCAAACCAGTCCTGATATGGTTAAATCAGGTAATAGTTTTATTAAACACTGACAATTACACATAAACACTTACAAGCATGCTATAATCTTAAGGCACGGTAATTCTATTGCTAGAAAAATCCCCCTTTATTTTTTGAGCTTAGTTTCAAGCAGCACAGCAGCCCACTCCCTGAATACGCCCCCGACTTTTACCTGGTGAGTTTGGGGAGTTCTGGCCGGTCACTCCTTCACCTGTTCAAGCCTGACTTCTCCAAGGCCCCACTTGAAAGCTCTAAAACCTGATCAGGCCCTTTTTTGGTAAGTCCTCTTAATCCCTCTGATTCCCGCTGCCCTACGGCTAGTCGTTCAGAGGGTTCAGATTTCCCACCCCCTTTTCTCCCGTCGGCCCGAGATGAGGCCCGAGATCACAGCCCTGTTGATCCACCTATTTCTGATCTCCCATGGTGGGGATGTGTCAGGTAAGGATTTTCAAGCAGAGTACTGCAACTCAGAATCTCATCCCCCCTCAGGGACAGTCCAATTGCTCAGACTGGGCAAACAGTGGCTCCAGCTAGTCTTAGGATTCCAGTGCCAGCAGATCTCCCATGGTGGGGATGTGTCCACTAGTACCTTCGTCCCTTGACAGCCAGTTCACCGACTGAGTGCCTCGATGGATCTGTCCGGCCATCCTTTATACCCTTTTCCACTGACTTCCAACACGCATGAATCAGGCAGTATAGACCATTTCCAAATTTGGGCTTGCCACAGGGTCAGTTTCTCGGAACGTCCCCACCCCCTTCCAGATGGTCAGCAAGACGTGACCCCAAGAGTGTCAGCAACCTGTTTCTTGTAAAACCCCCTCCCCTATTAGCCAAGCTATTTCTTAACCTATTGCAAAAATTCACCTCCCCCCTTAAGCCATTAGATGCTTTAAAACTTGTGCATAACAAACTTCCCCTTTTACTCTGCCTTCTATTAACCCTTGAATATATTCCCTTTAGGCCTTCTATACAATAGGCCTTGTCCAGTTTCTTTCTAACCTTTTGTTATTTTATGCTCTCAAGCATGAGAGTTTATATCCTTTATATGCAAAACTCAACTCAACCTTAATTGTGGAATTCCAACCGGCAGATTCATAATTTAACCCTATCCAGTGTGATTATGCATATTCTTGATATCCATATAATGTCTAGTTCTTGTTAGCAGCTAAGCCATTTCTTTCTTAAGTTTCTTCAGAATTTTTGGATGAATACCATCCAGTCCTGGTGAATTCTTTTTCTTTAATTCTTCTGTCTGTTCTAGCAACACCTCTTTTGACAAACTGGACTCTTGACACTGCCACATCTTTATTACTTGAAAAGAATAGGTACCTCCTCACCATCCTTTATGGTGCTGTCTGATGCAAAGAAATCATTTAGCTTCTAAGCAATTTCCTTACCTCCTTAATTGTTCCCAGGTAGTCCAGCAGACCCACTAATTCTGCCATAGGGTGGCTTCCTGCTTCTGATATCATTTAAAAAAATTGTATTTCTTTGTCTTTGGTTAATTGCTCTTTTAAAATATCTTTTAGCACTCCTAATTTCTGTCTTAGATTTCATGTGCCATAATTTGTTTCTTTCTGTAGGATTTTCTTGTGTTAGATTTGTGTTTTGCTCAAGCAACCTTTTGTATCTTGCTATGTAACTCTATTATTTTTTCCTTCCCTTCCTGGTTCCCTTTGTATTTATGGGTCTGTATTCCTTCTGAGACTACTGTTTAAGTAGCCTTCATGCTGAATCTAGGATTTTAAGATAAGAACTAAGGAACTAATCCAAACCTCCATGGGAATCTTTTAAGTGACTTCAAAGGACTTTGGATCAAGCCCTTAGACCCTTTTGGGAACTGAGATAGAGCAAAAAAAAAAAAAAGCCCCAAAATAAGCAGATCCCAATAACTAGCAGTCTGGAGCAGCTTTCTACGAAGCTGAATGCATATTTTCTCTCAAGGATTTCAAGTGATCTTGGTGTACAGATGTTGTCTAAAATCATCACTTCTAATAATGGATCTGTTAATGAACCTATTCATTACAGAACTTTTAGTGCATGGCAGAAAGGTCCACATAACTACTTAATGCACAGCAGGCTAGTGCAGGGTAGATTCACTCTCCAGCTTGTCACTCACTAAGTCTCTGTACAGGCAAGCCATGACTCTCAGTGCTAGAATTAGTTTGGTGGAAAGCATCTTTTTTGTTTCCAAAATTGTCCCTGGAAGGGATAGGGATCCTAAAGTAAGGCTATTTTTAATTTAAAAAAAAATTACAAATAAGGAGAACTGACAGCCTATAGGTGTTCAGCACCAAAAATGTTGAATTTTTGCCAAATGCTAGCTTGAATCATTTGGTTTAGTGAGTCCTCCAGTACAAATAAGATGGAAAATTATGAGTTTATTACTTCTTAAGAAATTAAGAGGAGAGCCACTGATGGAAATTGTGTTAATAATGTGCCCCTTATTGACTTAACAACTTGTGACTCGTTTTGAGAAAGATGATTTTGAAATCCTGAAAGTGACGTTGCCAGGTGGAAATCTAGTCAGTTTAAAAAAATTACTTAAGAGCAGTGTCCATACTACGCTGGCCGCTGAGTTGTCCTGCAAAATTTTTACAGTTACACATTCCTATTTTAAAAAAATAACTCCCTTATAGCCATGTAAAACACCCATATGAAAAGGAGAAACTCACTGACTGATTATGCAGGGGAAACAGTGATATTGACTAAACCCAAAGTCCAGTCAAATTACACAAAGAAAATAACATGAGAATATTTTGTATAATCTTTGTTTTAGGAATGTAACACCTACATTAAAAACATCTGTTCTCAATTTAGGGAATTATGTCTAACAAAGATAATTACCTTTCTGGAGCTACAACAGAAGTTAATACATTTTTGGACCAGGACCAGTATACAATTGTGGCTGTGGAGCAAAAAGGCTGGATGGAGAACTTTGACATAAGACTTTGTTAAGGAAAGCATATAATAGCTTTAGAGCCTCAGTAACCCCTTGTGGCTTATTCTCTGCAAGAATAAGTGTTTGAACAATTTTTCTTCTGTACCTTTTTCTGAGAGTTGGAAACTTTATTGTTGTTAAGTACATAAATGCATATGAGGTGGCAAGTTATATTTAGCAGTTGTTTCTGGTCTGTGTAGTGAGGAGTTCCTTCCCAAACTGGTTTGCTAAGCTGCCAGCCTCCACTTCTTCAGACCGATTTCTAGTGATTTGGCCGCAAAAAGACATTTTTTATTTTGACATATTTAAGAAAGCAACTGACAAAAAATTTTCAACTGTATAAGGCATATGTCTTTGTTGAGTACATTTGTAATTGCTATGGCCTTTCCTTTGTCCTTACAGCTACATTTCACTGCTTTGTTGTCTCTGTCATTTGTGAAAATAGATTTGTAAGACATTTGAAGCAGGGACAATTTATGCATACTATTAAGTGTGTAAAATAGTTTTGGGCACTGTAAGATAGTAAGTTGAAAATGAATACATATAGCCAGTATTTCATCTGTCCACACTAAAGGTTGAGACAGCTTGCCAGTGGTTTGTCGCTTTGGAGCAGGGACAACAGTGCTACACTCAGTCCTAAGTCTCTTGGGTTTAAAACCATGCTGCAACTCAAAAATGTCCTATCTATGATAATGTCTACAGTAGAATTTCATCAAGAAGATATGCCAAAACTTCTAACTTTATTGGACCTGTGGATCCATTTTGCTGATTTGCACCTGGTATGGTACAATTCTGAAGAGTAGTTTTGTCTTGAGAAGTTAATATATTTGTTTACTAAGCATGAGCTGAATATTTTGGCTGTTTATTATTTTTATTATGAAGCCTTCATATATCAGGAACTTCCTGGATGTCCCTCTTCAGTTTTTTCCCATCTGTATCAGATAGAAGCAACCTTCTTGCTGGTCTGGAAAATCTCCTGGCCAACTTTGAGGACTGAGTTCTGGAAATATTTTATTCATTTTAGAATTTTTTTTTTTTTTACCCTTTTTCAGTCAGTACAGCTCTTCAAAGGGGACAGTGACTCAGCAGCCTTTTAGGCAGTTCCCATTAACCAATCTACAGAGGGCTCAAAGCAGTAAAGAATCTGGCTTTCTAATGGCTGCAAATCATTTGTCCCTGTTATTGTGCCTTACATATTTGGTCAGCTAGTAGGAGGTCCTGATCTGCTAATGTGGCTGTACGACTGACTACAAATCTCCATTATTATGCTCAGCAGTACACTTGATCTGCAGCTTTCAGCCCCATGTATTTTGCTATCCCAAAGGAACCCCTAGTTGATGGAGAATGAAGTGAGTGAGTTAGGTTGCTGTACTGGTCCAGTGAATTCTGTCATCTGAAGCAAAGCACATAAGGAGGTCAGATGCTTTTCAGGAGTTGGTTCAGGATCTTCTGTTTTCTCATAAGCCAAAACGGCTTCTGAGTCCATGGGAGTGAGATCTGCTGTAACACTATATTGGTCTATTGTAGGCCACAGTGGCAGGGTCACTTTGTTCTTCTTGTATAGAGGAGCATTTTATAGCTAGTCAAGTGAAGCTCAAGGTTTCTCATATTCCATCCTGATTGACCGTCTATTCTGGCAAAGGTGGCAATATCAAGCAGCACAGCTGACTTCCTTATCGTTTCTTGTTCTGTGTTCTTCCTCGATCATTTCTCTCATAGCTAGAGCATCGAAGAAAATGTTCAAGGAGTGAACATGAATGATTGTGGTTGCACTACACTGATCTTTCTCATTGACACCTGAAACACATGTCAAAGTCACTAGTCCTCACTCCTTTAAGATGACCTTCTGTTTCAAGGATTGGTACCCTGTTACCTATAATCCAGCAAGGTTTTTCAAATGGTGTGTGAAAGAAGACCAGTGATCTCCATCTAGTGGCACTGTAAAAGAGTTCAGTGTGTGCTCCCAGCTGGTGTGGAAGAAGGCAGGACCTTGTCTACACTCAGCCATACCCCCATTGGGGCACTGTCAGTATTGGTAGTGCCATGGCTTCCCAACATCTTGTACTCAAGTACTGGGATTTTGGCTGCATCAATAAAAGAGCATCTGTAACCTCACTTGAAGAGTTCAACATCTATCTAGCATGAAAGATATACATAAACAAAAAAAAAAAACCTGCATGCTCAAGACATAAGAAAGCACTTGGCACCCATAGGTATTGCATTCTGATTATTATTCACATAAAATTCAACTATACTTTGTCAACTTTTATATGTAGGGCCCTACCAAATTCACGGTCCATTTTGTTCAATTTCACAGTTAAAGGATTTTTAAAATTGTAAATTTCATGATTGCAGCCATTTAAGTCTGAAATTTCACGGTCTTGTAATTGTACCCAACTGACCCAAAAAGGAGTTGTGGGGGGGGTTGCTAGGTTATTGGGGGGGGCTCACAAAGTTGTTGTTGCAGTATTGCTACCCTTACTTCTGTGCTGCTGCTGCTGGTGGCGCTGCCTTCAGAGCTGGGCAGCTGCTGGCTGGGATCCCAGCTCTGAAGGCAGAGCCTTGCCAGCAGCAGCGCCGAAGTAAGGATGGCATGATATGGTACGATATTGCCCCCCTCATTTCTGTGCTGAGCTAGGCCCTCAGTCAGCAGCTGCCACTCTCCGGCTGCCCAGCTCTGAAGGCAGTGCAAAAGTAAGAGTGGCCTTATCATGATCTCCCCTCCCCCCAGATAACCTTGGGATCCCTCCCTGCAATTCCATTTGGGGTCAGGACCCCCAATTTGAGAAATGCTGGTCTCTCCCATGAAATCTGTAGAGTATAGTGTAAAAGCACACAAAAGACCAGATTTCACGGTCCGTGACGCGTTTTCATGGTCATGAATTTGGTGGGCCCTATTCTTCTTCAAGTGATTGCTCATGTCCATTCCAATAGGTGTGTTTGAGCGTGCTGCATGCATGATCATTGGAAGTTTTTACCTTAGCGGTACCCATCGAGTCGGCTGTGGAGCCTCCTGGAGTGGTGCCTTTGTGGCGGTATATATAGGTCCCTGCCGACCCACTGCCTGCTCAGTTCCTTCTTACCGCCATTCACAGTTGTTGGAGCAACTGGTCTCTTGCTTTAGCAAGTGCTTCCTTGTGGTTTTCCCTGTATATAGTTGTTATCTTTCACTATCTTAGTCAGTTTGTTAGTACGTTTAAGTTGGCGGGTTCCTCCCGATATTTTTCCCCATTGCCAGGGCATGCTGTAGCCCCAGGGATTCGAGCCATGCGATATTAATCCCGCCCACCTCCCCTCTGTCGGAGTATTCCAGCAAGAAGGACATGAGCAGGCAGTGGTTCGGCAGGGACCTATATACACCACCACAAATGCGCCACTGCAGGGTGCTCCGCAGCCGACCCAATGGCTACCGCTAGGGTAAAAATTTCTGATGATCATGCATGCGGCACAACTATTGGAATGGACATGAGCAACATATCTCGAAGAACAACATTTAAAAACGGCAGGTAACCATCTTTTTATATGAATGAAATAAATAGCAGAATTCAGAATTGATCATTCAGAATAACGACAAACCCAAACTGTATTGATGCTCTTTTTCCATTATTTACTTATTGTGACATTTTAAAATATCATAAACTAGACCAAAAATGAGACCTGTGATTAGAATTTGTGTAATACAGCATTGTGTGGAGGAGTCACACAGAAGACAGAGCTGCAACACAAATTAAGTTTTGAATTTACACTATGTAGCTTATTTCTCTCAGATCTGTGTGACCAAGATTAACTTTTAGTTCAGACCTGGTTCAGAATTTGATTGGTGGGCATAATAAAATTATTGGTGACACTCCCATGCCTAAGTTCAGAATGGGTTTTCTTCTTTCCTGGTTTACTGAAGTGAAAGCTATATTGACCCCACCTTTGAAGGTTTACAAACCTATGAAAAAATCATGGAAAGTTTCTTAAGAACGTGATTTAAGAAACTCATAAAAAGTATCCTGCTTCTTTTTGCAGAAGAAAGCACACTAGAATTTTTTAAAAGGCTTCATCAACTGCAAAAAACATGGATTTTTTTCATATGTAATATGTGATGAAAGCAATTACCAAGTACTGTAAGTTGAAGATCAGAGTATATTGCCATTTTCAGAGGTACTCAAATTACTGCTAAAACACTCATTATCTATCATCAAGATGCACTTGAAAATCACAAATGTTTTTTTTCCTAATCTCTGCCTCATGTCTCCTTTACATTTTTTGTGAGTAAATGACAGCCAATCACAAGAGCAGAGTTCATCCTTTTGGCTTGCATATTTGTTAAAATCCAGGAAATAACTATTATTATTTTAGCATAGCCATGGAGACATAGTCTCCAAATTCTGTTCATCTCCCAAACAATTTCCTGTAGAAATGAAGTAAAATACTACCCAGATGCTAACAAAAGACAATGGTTTATGTGACTTATACACAAATAAAGTTATGTATGTGAGGTGATATCACTGGAACAAAACACTGCATGAGATAATTGTCTGACACTGCTACATAAGTGAAATTAAGAAAAAATGCTACTGACTGAAAATAGACATTAGGCAAAAACTTTTCAAAGTGGGAGACATTTTCCTGCAATAATGCTCTGTTCCAAGTGAAGTAGGATTAACATAACCCAACAGGCCTCTGCCCTTTCTTAATAAATAATGCTAATACTAATCGTGCTGCATGCTTTGCAGTAAAATCCAGTACTTCGCTATATTAACAGTCACTTTGGGGAGCTGTGATGGCCTGTGTTATACAGAAGTTCAGGTTAGATGATCACAGTGGTTCCTTCTGGCCTTATTATCTGAATGGATAACCCCTGGAAGTACTGGTTTTGGTACTTACATAAAGGATGATAGAATTGAATAGTCCAGTGGTTTAGAAGTAAGGTAGTTAAAATAAACCCCTAGGCCCTCTAAATAGCCTTGTACATTGAGATATACAAACCTGTCCAAATCAGTTCAACTTAAATGATTTTTTATATTAGTGGTTGGCAGTAGCTATAGGAAAGGTAAACAGTGTTTCTTTTATGAATTTCTATGCTGTCTTGCAATATATGTAACGACTATAAATTGAGTTTTAAAAGATTGCTGTTGCAGTCTATTTAAAGCATTCCTGGATTTGTAACTGGTGCTTTTAAATATGAAGAGCTGCAGAGTTTGCTGAATGATTTGTACATTTTGTAGTGTGAGAGTGGTTTCTTGTTCCCCGATCTGCCTTTTCAAAACAAAAAGATTACCCTAGTATGGAGTCACAATAAAAAAGATTTGGTGCTAATTCTCAGTTACTCTGATTAAGTGCCTAGGATTCCATGTATCTCATAGGTTTACTTTCTGAGCCACAGATAGAGTTTGAGATATCTACAAACAAATGCCAGTCAGCTTTTCATATCTTCCTTAACTCCTCTGATATGAGACAGTATAAACAGCAATGGTCTGGAAGTTTTTCACGTGCTCTATTCTTGTGAAAGTGTCTGTTACATATAAAACCACCTCTGAATTGAAGATTGGCTCCTATATTTCACATCCATGGGAGCTGGTCTCATTACTCTCCAATGAGGTGTTACTACCCTGGGGTGCCTTGGGATCCTCCAGCTGGAATAGGATCAGGCATGTGGCTGGGTAGTCACAGGGGCTCAGTTCTGGTCCAGTAGTGGCCCTTTTGGAACCTGGGGGGACTCCCCCTGGTTTCTAGGTCATACACCAGGTGTTCCTGCTCTGTATCCTGGAAGAGGTGTGGGAAATCTACTCACCAGGTGCCACCTGTTCCTTAGCCTCGCACCAGGCCCAGAGCTAAGCAGCAAGAGGCAGTTCAGGAGGGTCCTGCCGGACAGCTAGTGGAGGAGGCGCAGCCTCAGCTTGTGCTGGCTTCTTCATTCTCCTCTTCTGATGAGGCAAGTTCCTTGGGAGGTATCTTACCTCATCCTGATGATTATAAAACTCACAACAGCTATTGAAGAGGGTAAGTTTTTGGGGATCCAGGTAGAGGAGGTTAAGAAGTCCTCAGACCACTTTATTGATATGTTAGCCACCACAGGGCCTTCGCAGGTGTCCTTATCTACTAAAGAGGCAATTATGAAGCCAATTAATCTTTCTGGAAGATCCCTTCATCCCTTCAAAAAGGGCTGAATGTAAATATTACATTCCCTCCCCAGGGGTTGAATATCTATACTTTCATCCCCACCAGGTTCTCTGGTGGTGCCAGCAGCCAATGAATGGGAACGACAGGGACAACAGGCACCAACTCCCAAATCAAACGATGCAAAAGAACCTATATGCATTTGGTAGAAAAGTTTATTCTACTGAGGGATTGCAAATCGGAATTGCCAAACAACTAACTCTTTGGGACATTATGATTGTAATGTTTGAGACTCCATGGTAAAGTTTAGGGACATATTGCTGGAGGATGTTAGACAGGAGTCTCTTTAGTTGATGAGGGGAAATCTGTAGCAAGAACTTCACTACAGCCTGCACTGGATGCGGCAGACTCAGCTGCTAGGACTATTGCTTCTGTGGTTTCCATCTCCCCATGTTTGTAAACTACCTTTCCCCCAATGTTTGGTCCTAGATTACACATTTCAGAGAACAATAATTACGGAAGATTAGTAACCATTTGTTCACCATTAGGAACCCAGTTCTCTGTGTGCAGGATATGAATAAATCCTAGTTGCTACAATGGAATTACTCATCACCTACAGTTTAAGAATAAAGATTTAGCAATTATTAGAGTTCTATGGGAATCAAATAAATTAGCAAATTCTGTTTTTGTTGAGTAGGTTCTTTTGTTGAATAATATCTTATACCTTAGGTAAGCTGGATCTCCCAGGATCACAATTAGAATTTCAACATCACCAATGGTTATTTTGCATTCTGGAAAGAAAGTCCTTTCTTACAGCTTTTTTAAAAGACTTGTGTTCCTAAAGATGCCTGCGTCATGCACCTTTCCTGACCATCCCATGTTGGTGTTGCTAAAACAGCCCCTGTGATCCACCAGCGCTTGCAACACCATTGAGAAGTACCCCTTTTGGTTTATGTACTCTTTGGCAAGGTGGTCTGGTGCCAAGATAGGCATATGTGTTCCGTCTGTCTCCCCACAGCAGTTAGGGAACCTCATAATGGCAAATATGTCCTGCAAGTTGCCCAGAGTCACTACACTTCTTAGCAGAAGTCTTTTGATGGCCCTGCAAATCTGAATCACAACAAATCCCACGGTAGATTTACCCACTCCAAATTGGTGCTCCACTGACCAGTAGCAGTCTGGCGTTGCAAGCATCCACAGAGCTATCACCACTTCCTTCCCCACTGAACTTCTTGCTTCTCCGGATGAACCACACTATACTAGAAAATGAGTGCACAACTGGTTGGAAAAGTGTACTCCAAGAATAGTTATCAATGGTTCACAATCAAGCTGGGAAGGGTATATTGAGTGTGGTCCCACAGGGATCTGTTTGGAGTCGGGTCCTATTCAATATCTTCATAAATGATTTTGATAATAGCATATAGAGAACACTTTTTTATAAACTTTGCAGATGATACCAAACTGAGAGGGGTTGCAAGCACTTTGGAGCACAGCCTTAGAATTAAAAATGATCTTAACTAACTGGAGAAATGGTCTGAAGTAAATAGGATGAAATTCACTAAGGACAAATGTGAAGTACTACACTTAGGAAGGAACAATCAATTGCACAAATAACCAAATGGGGAGTGACTACCTAGGAAGGAGTACTGAAGACAATGATCTGGGGGTTATAGTGGATCACAAATTAAATATGAGTCAACAATTTAATACTGTTGTAAAAAAGCGAACATCATTCTGGGATGTATTAGCAGGAATGTTGTAAGCAAGATAAGAGAAGTAATTCTCCCACTGTAGTCAGCACTGATAAGGCCTCAGCTGGAGTACTGTGTCCAGTTCTGGGTGCAATGTTTTGAGGAACATGGACAAATTAAAGGAAGTCCAAGGGAGAGCAACAAAAATGATTATGGGTCTAGAAAACATGATCTATGAGGAAAGATTAAAAAAACATGTTTTGTTTAGTCTGGAGAAGAGCAGATTGAGGGGGACATAAGTCTTCAAATACATAAAAGGTTGTTATAAAGAGTAGGGTGATAAATTGTTCTCCTTAACCACAGTGGATAGGACAAGAAGTAAGGGGCTTAAATTGCTGCAAGGGAGATCTAGGTTAGATATTATGAAAAACTTTCTAATTGTCAGAGTAATTAAGCACTGGAACAAGTTACCTGGGGAGGTTGTGGAAGCTCTGTCATTAAAGATTTATAAGAACAGAGTAGATTAAACACCTCACAAATGGTCTAGGTAATACTTAGTTGTGCATCAGTGTAGGGGACTGGATTAGATGACCTATCAAGGTTCCTTTCAGTCCTACATTTTGCTGATTCTACAAAGATCGGGTAATTAGAAGTCTATATGACATGCTTGTGAAGGCATCTTAAAAGAACACACTTTTCACATGAAATACATGCACACAAGTCCAGGTTGCGGTCTTCGGAAAATGTGGCCCCACGTGTGATGTATTTTTAGTAGCACTGGCAGACCCTGCTCAGGACAAGCTTAAGATGTAAAAGGTGTTGCGGGTTAGGATGGAGGAGGAGTAACAGAACTACATGGAGAATTTTGTACTGGATCTTTCTACATGATACCTGGCTATAGGTTGCGTTATTAGGGAAAGGTCCATTGACTATTGAAAATTCATGGAAGGACTCAGTGCATGTTAGTCAGTTTCTATAATATTGAGCACTCAAAGGAGGAAAATAATTATTTTTAATTGTATCTATGAATAATCTGATTCAAATTATACTGAAACTAAATACCTGGGTTTCTGTTTACGAAAACCTGTCAGATTATATAACTGACAAATTTACCTTAGTATTTTTAATTACACTTGAAAAGATTACTTAATCCATTTAAAGGGATCCTCAGATCGTATACATGGTCCTAGCTGAGCATAGGTGTCACTGTAGCCACCTCAGTTTACCCCAGCTGAGGAGCTGTTAGTGTATTGGATATATTAATTTTATTTTTAGTAAATACATTGTCAGATGAATAAAATCCCTTTTACTTCTCTATTTCTTTCTCTATGTCATTCTTAATGAACTCAGTAATTATAAGTTTTTGTTAAGATTGGCACCTTTAACACCTGTCAGCCATAGGCACCAACTTTCCCTGGCGCCAGGGCGGCTTGTGCACCCCTGGCCTTGTCCCGACTCCACACTTTCCCTGCCCCGCCCCCATTCCAACCCCTTCCCCAAAGTTCCCGCCCCAACTTCACCCTCTCCCTGCCCCATTGGACCCCTTCCCCAAATCCCTGCACCAACCCCACCTCTTCCCCACGTGTGCTGAGTTCCCCTTCCTCCCTCCCCACACTAGCCACGCAAATCAGCTGTTTCATGGTGCAAGTGCTGGGAGCCAGGGGGGAAAAGTAGGTGCACTGTGTTCCCAGGAGAGGGAGGCAGAGCGGAGGCGGAGGTGAGCTGGGATGGGGGAGCGGCATGGGGAGCTCCTCCCACCAATTTTCCCCGTGAGTGCTCCAGCCCCGGAGCACCCCCAGGGTCAGCACCTATGCTGTCAGCTGTTAAAAATAATCTTTTTAACATAGCAGTAATTCAAAAGACAGTCTTTTAAAAAAGCATTCATTTTGGATCGTTTGTGCCATTCTTGAATTCTGATTTTCCAACTTTTTCTGTTGCAGGTAAATATGCGGAAGATATATTTGGTGAGCTTTTCAATGAAGCACACAGTTTCTCTTTCAGGGTTAACTCCTTACAAGAACGTGTGGACCGTTTATCTGTCAGTGTTACACAACTTGACCCAAAGGAAGAAGAACGTAAGTTTACTTCCACACATGACTGTGATTCTTACATTGGAGAGTATTTCCTTTGTGCTGTAAATAAATGGATATGCAAAATGGAAAGGAGGATGATTTGGGGGTTAAGGCACAGGACTGAGGATGGGAGGCACAGGTTCTCCTCTTAGTTCTGCAACAGACTTCCTATGTGATCTTGAGCAAGTCATTCAGCCCCAAATTTTCATACCAGGGTGCTGAACACCTGCCACTTCCATTGAATTAGAGGAGTGTAACACGGCATTACTATTTATTATATTTTTGTTTTTATTAATTGTCAAATTCTGGCAGTAAATCTCTACTCAGTGTTTACCTTCATGAGTGAGATTTATAAGCACTTGTGTGAGTAAAGTCTTCAGTAATTGACACACTATCAGTCTTTATTAAAATGTGTACAAGTTTGGGCTCATGGTGAAGTTTGAACAGTAGCCTGTTTGTCAAAGATTGTTTCACACATCTGTCCCAGGACAGGCATAATGCTGTTCAGCTCTCCGCTCTCATCCTTCCCTCATCCATACTGTCCATCATCTACTGATCTTCAGTGAACAACTCATCTTTTAGCTGTGGAACTCTGGCATCAGAAAATCAAGAATTAGCCTTTGCCACCTCTACCCCCATCTTTTTGGTCCTTTGTGTCTTTTTTGAGATTGTGAAAAATTGACCAAATCAGCACTCTCCCTGTCTTCCCATTTCACCCTTTTCTCCCCTTCCTTTTTTCATGCATATTTATTAAAGTACCTTATAATTGTTAAATCTTTGTTATATTTTGCTAAAAAAAAATAAATCTTTGATCCATATTTATTTAGGATTTATTTATTTTTGCCTAAGTGAATTTATTATTCAGGAAAGGTTCTGGATGACTATCCTGAGATTGAAATCCTCTGCTTTTCCATACTGTTTGGTTTCAAGACTTAGTCATGAGATTTGGAATCTGTCTAACAAGCCAAAATAATGGAACCTTTTGAAGAGGGCAGATCATGTAACCTGTGAAGGTACATAGAATGCTATATTTGCCAATTCCAGTTTCTTTTTGACCACACAAAAAAATCTAACAGCTAAGGCCATAACTCTGTTGTAGAGAAAGATGGGTGAATATAAATCTGTCTTAATCGCTTCTTTCTAAGAACAAGAATGACAAGTAATTTCCTTTTCTCCATAGCTTTGTCTACTGTAGCGGGCTTCATAGTTATAATTCTCTAGGTGTGACAGCAGCAGTGGAAGCTGCAGTGTAGACAAGGCTGTTTCACCACTAAGTCATTAACCCTACATGGAATAAAAGGATGCGGGTTTTGTGACTGTTACTCTCATGGATCTCCTGTACAGTTAAGCAACATGGTTAAAACACCTGTTTCCTGTCTATACTTAGACAGAATCCACCATTAGTGAAGATATGAAGTTTGGTGGTATAGATGCAATGCAGAAGTAAATGAGTTATAAGAAAGCTGAAGACTTGAAAAAAATGGAGAAGCAATGTTTTAGACATGTTTCTCTGGAACACAGTTTGACCTAAGGTACAACTGTCAAAAATAAGGCATAAATGACTTGCTTAAAGAATTGTTACCAGAACGAGTATAAGAACATCTAAAATATTATTTGGATGATTGACTGATTCAATGTACAGTTTCAGAGCTAACTATGGAAGGAGTTTAGGAGGAGCCCACAGCATTACTTTATTAATATGAAAACTAGTGAAAATTGGATCCGTTAGAATGACAGTTAGAATGACAGTGCCCAGATCCTCAGCTGGTGTAAATCACTGGATCTCAGTTAACTTCAGTGAAGTATACTGATTTACATCAGCTGAGATTCTTTCCTTTAGAAATAATGTTGAGCCCTGAGAAAACAAGTAGTTCAAAAAACATCACTAGGATGACTTAGATAGAGGACTAGCAGGTAGCATTTATGTACAACTTAAGTGGTATATAGGCATTGTGTCGGCCCTCAGCATGAGGTCAGTTGCACCCCAGCTGAGCAAGATCACACAAACCTTGCACCATACAGACTTAACGTAATTTCCACATTTCCTGAAAACCTAAATAGGGAAGCTATTGTTTGTAGACAGAAACAGACATAAAATATCTAAGAATCCCAAATCAGACCACTCCACTTTTTGGAATGTAATCTCTGACAAAGATTGAGATTTCAGTTTTCAATAAAAAAGATGTTCCAGTTCTGGATGATTAGTTGCTGTTAAAGCTCCACTCATGGGGATAGAAAATGTCGACTACACTAGAGTGAGGATTCATGTTGCATCCTATAGGGACTGTGGAGTTTATATAACTTCACTTTCCAAGACTAGAATGAGTAGAAGGAAGTTTTGCATTCTTATTGTGATGCTTTTTTCAATTCTGGTGGATAATGTTATAGCTATTCTGTTTAGAAATGAAAAACACGTTTCTTTTGAGATAGCTGCATCACCAATGGATCATACCATTACGCTGAGACAGCTTGTGATCAAAATTCTCTTTGTGGGACAAGCAGTTGCTAAAATTCATAGACTGGACAGTTTGCTTTTGGCTCATTGTAAAACAACAGAGTCTAAGGCCTGTTCTGCACTGCGTGGGGGGGATCGATCTAAGTTACACAACTTCAGCTACATGAATAATGTAACTGAAGTCAGCGTACTTAGATTGACTTACTGTGGTGTCTTTACCGCGGTGAGTCGACTGCTGCCACTCCCGCGTCGACTCTGCCTGCACCTCTCACGGCGGTGGAGTACAGGAGTCGATGGGAGAGTGCTCGGGGATTGATTTATCGCATCTAGACTAGACGCGATAAATCGACCCCCGCTGGATCGATCGCTGCCTGCTGATTCAGCAAGTAGTGTAAACATACCCTGAACGTTTGGTTGGTCTTTTTTATAAAATTACATAAAAATGCACCAGATTTCCAAAACCTAACAGGCATACCAGGCTCATACTGTGGAACCTAGTCTTGGAAATATCAAGTTCTTCGGCTTTATAAGATTGTTTGCTTGAAATAGCCTACCCTATTAGCAGGTGTTTATTCTTCTGTGGAATGTTAAGTGTGCTCTCTTGATTCTAGACAGGTGACTTGTAACTGACCTGGATATAGGGAAGGTGGGAGTAATCTTAGAGGGAGGATATAGGTCAGGGGTTCTCAAACTGGGGGTCAGGACCCTTCAGGGTGTCACAAGGTTATTACATGGGGGAGTCACAAGCTGTCAGCCTCCACTCCAAACTCCGCTTTGCCTCCAGCATTTATAATGGTGTTAAATTTATAAAAAAGTGTTTTTAATTTATATGGAGGGGGGTGTTGCACACAGAGGCTTGCTATGTGAAAGGGGACACCAGTACAAAAGTTTGAGAACCACTGATCTAGGGGGAAGGCTGAGCAGTCCTAAGGTAGGAATTCTAGGAGCAGCCAAACCCAGTGTGAAGGTCTGAACTGAATTTTATATTTTTAATTTCAGTGTTAATAAAAACTAAACCCAGGAAGGGTGAGTTGTTGACTCAGATATGTTTGGTATTTGTTTTAGAACAGATTTTTAAATGCAACTGCTCACAGAATTACTGCTGATTTTCCACAAACTCATGATTTGCCTCACATGCTCCAAGTCTCTTGACAACTGAGAGTAAAACCAAACACACTTCTCCTTTTGCAAGTAAAGGACTATGCTTACAATGATTGGATAATGAAAGATTTCTTAGTGAGCAACTGTAATCTTATGTGATGGTAGGGGTGTCATTTTCATGTTTACCGTTGGCAATTTAGTTATTTGTTTAAAATTTAAGTATTTGGGGAAATTACGTCTGTGCAGATGTGGTAAACATTCAAATTTCAGAAAAATACATAGGGCCCATTTTGCTTGATGGAGTTAACATTCTGAGGATATTACAGAGTAGTGGGATGAGTATTCATACTTTCTTACATGAATGACCTTTGACAAGTTCAGTTATAGGCTTACTTACATACTAGGCACTAATGGATGTTTGCTGCCAGAGACTCAGGAGAGAGATTGTTAAAATAATATTTAGCCCCAAATGCACTACAAATGCTTTTGACAGTACTGCATATATTCTTGCTATATATTCTTTACTAAACCACACTGATAAGGAAGTAGAAGAATGTTGCAGTTAAACAAAACAGGGGTAAGAGGGGGTGCCAGTCCACCAATTTCGCGGTTATGCAGCATGAGCCAAGTGGCAACTCAGTATTGGTTCCTCATTCCCCGGGGTAGCAGTGCCTGGCAGTACTTTACAGGAAAAGTTGGGGTACGTTCTGTCTTCCTAAGTAAGCCCGTCTTACTGATCCAGGATTGTCATTTAACAAGTTCCTTGAAGGAGCTATATCCAACACTCCTTGCTTAGAAGAACAGGTTTGCCCAATGTGAATCCTTTGACAGAGGAATGAAGTGTGGAAATGGGGGACCCTACAGTACATCTCTCCCCAAAATGAGAGATGGGAGAAACCATTCATTTTTACCAGGCTTCTCTGGCTTTGAATTTTAAGGCTTCACTTCCAAACAGTTCTTGCTCTCATCTGGACTAAAATAACTTTGAGGTTTTTAATGAAGAAAAATGGCTTATGATTTAAGTAATAAAATCTAAAAAAGTTTGGCAAATTAGTTTGGTAAGTTACAGGAGTGTAAGGGTAGAGCCTCCTGCCTTAAACCGCTATGCAAGATTCAAGCAAATCTCAGCCCTTATGCTCAATTGAATGCATTTATTTAGAAGTGCTAGCCACTCCAAAACGGTTAGGAAGGAAGCGTTACTGTGGTCCCATTCTCTGACCAGCTATGTAGCAGAGCACATGCTGCACCTTCTGAAAGTGCGTTGTTGTGACAGCACTGCCCTACGCACCATGGACCTAGGAGAGGCTTTATATCATTTTTTTTTCTTCCATTAGAAATGTTTACCATACAAAACTGAGTGATTTACAGAAGCTCTGTAAAAACCTCACTTCCCTTCTGATAGCCTTAACTTGTATGGCAAGGGGGTCATCTATACCAGGATACACATCAGGTGATTCTCTTTTGATATGTCACCGGAGTATTCTCTTTCAGCAGACAATAGCAGAGAGATCTTTTAAAATGTACTCTTCTGTGTCCATACAGCAAAAGAGAAAAGAAGAAAAAATTCACTTTTAGGGGCTCACAGCATAAATGAACAGCGAGAATGAAGTACATTTGGGCAAAGATACAAATACTTGACATGAACTTTGATTTAGAGTTGACAGAAGAAACTGAAGTTGTGAAAGGACTTTGAATTTATGAATAAAATCTAATGCAAAAGAAGAAAAATCAGATCAGGAGAGTGACTGGATTGTGTTTGCTACGCACTACCCTGAAGGATAGAAATATATAGTTCCACCAGGAGCTCCAGGAAGCATTTTACCTCAAAAGTGAAACCAGGAACACAGAGAATTATTGACTTTTTCTGCAAGAAAAAATGAGGAGAGGAAAGAATAAAAATTACATGGTGTTGTGACAGGCATTCATACATAGATTTTATAAAGCAAATCAGAATATTGCATCAATTACTTTAAAAACTTGATTTTGTTTGAATCAAATTTGCTCAGTTTGTTAGAAGTTATTAATTTCACAAAATCAGTGATCAGACATTGCAATCAAACAACCAGAAATGGGTTTTAATGTTATCAGAGCTATCATTTGAATTATTTCTGCCGTATGTATTTGATTAATATACTGTAAAAAAGAAATCAAAATGGTTTCCAACACTGAAATGCTCTGTTTAAATTAATGAATTCATAACATCTGAAAAATGTTAGCTTGGAGAGGGAGTGTCTGTATGTTTTGAATATAAGGTATCTTCCCGTCATTTTCTTCTCATCACAAAGACTTCTATATTAATTTGTTCTCCCCATACCAGTGATGCTATTTTTGTACATAGAGGAAGAATAATTGCTTGTTTTCAATTAAGTGGAATGAATATGTAGAATTAGTATGTTTCTTTATACATGGTAATAGGCATGTGTTAATAAAATTAATTCTTCAGTGAAAAATAATAGAAGTATTCAGCCTGTTTTGGCTGTGACTAGCATGGTATTACACACTAGATATGAAATTATTTAATGAGAAATCAGTGCTGTAAGTATTATCATAAGTTAACTGAAGAAGTACCTAATGAATTCTCTGAAATCTTTTCTTTTAATAATTTATTATTAGAACATAAATGTAGTATGATAAGGTATAAAATTTCTTCTTGTAGTAAAAAAAAAAATTAAATCCATTGCACTGAAGATGTGGTTTCTCTGCCATCATGTTGTATTTGATTTCCTTATTTAACATAGATTGATTTCTGAGGAGGTTGAGGGTGTGTGTTTCACATACATCCTATAATAATTGACATACTAGTGAGTTAGCTGTTAGTGGTTATTTGTGAAAGTATGATGGAGGCTAATTTAGCTACAACGAATCAGGAAAAAGATCTTGGAGTCATCGTGGATAGTTCTCTGAAGACGTCCATGCAGTGTGCAGAGGCAGTCAAAAAAGCAAACAGGATGTTAGGAATCATTAAAAAGGGCAGAGAGAATAAGACGGAGAATATATTATTGCCCTTATATAAATCAATGGTATGCCCACATCTTGAATACTGCATACAGATGTGGTCTCCTCATCTCAAAAAAGATATACTGGCACTAGCGAAAGGCAACTAAAATGATTATAGGTTTGGAATGGGTCCCATCTGAGGAGAGATTAAAGAAGCTAGGACTTTTCAGCTTGGAAAAGAGGAGACTAAGGGGGGATATGATAGAGGTATATAAAATCATGAGTTGTGTGGCGAAATTAGATAAGGAAAAGTTTTTTACTTATTCCCATAATACAAGAACTAGGGGACACCAAATGAAATTAATGGGCAGCAGGTTTAAAACAAATAAAAGGAAGTTCTTCACACAGCGCACAGTCAACTTGTGGAACTCCTTGCCTGAGGAGGTTGTGAAGGCTAGGACTATAACAGGGTTTAAAAGAGAACTGGTTAATTCATGGAGGTTAAGTCCATTAATGGCTGTTAGCCAGGATGGGTAAGGAATGGTGTCCCTAGGCTCTGTTTGTCAGAGGGTGGAGATGGATGGCAGGAGAGAGATCGCTTGATCATTACCTGTTAGATTCACTCCCTCTGGGGCACCTGGCATTGGCCACTGTTGGTAGACAGGATACTGGGCTGGATGAACCTTTGGTCTGACCCAGTACGGCTGTTCTTATGTTCTTATATGTTAAAGTAATTGTGTCCAAATTGTAAAGTAAAGAATACGTGATCATTCATATTGTTGCTCTTGTGAAGAAAACTTGTCAGTTTTACCCGCAGTTCTATGAATTTCTTAGTGCCATTAATCTTGAAGTGCTAGTACAGGTAAATAATTTAAAATCTATGTAGGTGGAAATTTTACTGTGCTTTTGTTAAAAATCATCATCTTAGCTTTCATGCCTCTCTCTTGAGATACTGATATACAGTGTAGTACTGATACCAACTGTAACAAGTCATTAACAAATAACAGTTGTGTATCACTCCCTTAAAAAAAAAATCGGTGTCCTAGAAGAGGGAAAATGTATAAGCTAAGAGCTGATCTGTCTATTTTGCTATTTTAATAGAACAGAATGCCTTATAATGGTGTTTTTAATTTTAACAAATTGGAAGCCAAACATAGTACATAAGGTCTTTGACTTTTGCAGCACACCTGTGCTAAATTCTGTGATAAATGGAAAATTCCATGACAGTAGAGAAATAAGTGGAAAAATTAAAAAACTTATGCTATTGAATTAAAATGAATAAAAGTCATTAGTTTAATTTTTAATTCAATACAAATGTCTCTTTTTAATGTTTAAGTGTACCTGTAGGTTTTTAGTGTTCTAGAAACGTCAGTTTGCCACATAATTTAGTTACCACCTGGGAAAGATTAATAGCTGAGAAATGTTATCTGCAGTGGTGGGCAACCTGCAGCCTGCGGGCTGCACACAGCCCATCAGGGTAATCTGCTGGCGGGCTGCAAGACAGTTTGTTTACACTGACTATTTGCAGGCACGCCTGCCTGCAGCTCCCAGTGGTCACGGTTTGCCATTCCTGGCCAGTGGAAGCGGCAGGAAGCAGCACGGGACACAGGGATGTGCTGGTCGCTGCTTACCACAGCTCTCATTGGCCGGCAACGGTGAGCCACTGGGATCTGCGGGTAGCCATGGCTGCGGATGGTCAATATAAACAAACTGTCTTGCGGCCTGCCTGTAGATGACCCAGACGGGCCACGTGCGGCAGGTTGCCCACCACTGTTATATAGCCTTAATACCACAAGAGGTAGGAGTAGAAGCTTTTGCTGTAGGAGACAACGGTGACATTGGCAGGGGAAACCTAGAATGGTTGGTAGCTATGAGGCGAGGCAATTGTGGTGATAACTTGAGAGAGCAGCAGCTGGGATGAAAAACTGGCCTTGAGAAAGGAAACAGAAACTGGAAGCTAGAGTTTTGTTTATTGTAAGGCAAAGAGCAGCACCTGGAAAAGAGGTTGGGACATTTGAAAGAGCAGGTTCTTCAAGAGAGATGTTCTTGTGGGTACTCCACTCCAGGTGAAGGTGTGTCCCTGCACCTTTGCTCGGAGAGTTTTGCAGCAGTGCCTGTATGGGTTGCACATGCACGGTGCCTGCCTTGCACACCGTTGGCACTTCAACTAGCGTGCACACGACCTGGATTCCTCAGTTCCTTCTCAACCATTGTTCTCATTGATGCCAGCCTCACTGTGGCTAGCACCTATGGCACTCCAGGCACCTCTAGTACTGTCTATGTGTGGCAGCCACTGGCACCCACCACTCCGGTGCCGAGGCTAATGGCTTTAAGCTGTCTGTCTCCACCACAGCACCATTGGTACCTCCAAAGGAGATGGCACCAGCAACCGTTCCTATTTCCATGCCACAGACTAATGCTGCTAGCACCACGGCGCTGACACAAGCGACATCAGCACCGACTCAGCACACCACACCACTGGTGCAGTCGGCACCCAACCCTGCGGCACTGGTGCTTTTGGCACCATGCCATTTTCCACACCATAAGGATTTGTTGGTCTCCTCAATCCCGGAGTCTCGTCTCTTAGGCACCGATATTTCACCGGGGCCAGCAGTACCACACCAACAGCTATCTCCCATGCCATCAAAGTTTTTGAGTGATGAAGATGAGGAGGTTGAAGGGGTAGTCTCCCCTCACCATTCTTCCCCAGTCAGGACACCTATTGCTGCCAGACCACTACAATCATGGTCCATATACATTCACGACATGCCACCTTGGTATGACCACCCATGGATGGAACCACCCATGCCCTTCTCTGGTCACTGGCCATATTGGAGTCCCTGGGGGTCTTACAGAAGACACCATAACAGGTGCCCTAGCGCACATAGGGAAGACACCAGATTCCCATCTCCGCCTTTGGAGACTGTGTAGCGGTGGACATACAGGAGGAACTCATGGCAAATCAGGAAGAGGACATTGCTCCCGACACCTCGCCAACCAATAATAATTCTTCCAGATGAGGCTATTATGCCTCCACCACCAACCATGGCAGATGACTTTACTCACTTCCAAAACTTGTTCAAAAGAGTGGCTAATGAGGTTAAGATTGCTCTGGAGGAAGTGCCAGAAATTCAACATGAGTTAACTGATATCCTACAGACATCTTCCTCCTCTAAGATAGCATTGCCAATCAATGGGGCTATCATGGAACCCGCCAAGACAGTGTGGCAAACTTCAGCCACAGTACCCACAATGTGCAAAAGGGCGGACCTAAAATATTACATTTCCTGCAAGGGATCCACTGCCAGCATCCAACTTGCTGTTAGTGGAAGCAGCCAACCAAAGGGACAAACAACATCAATTTTGATCCATCCTTTTCAATAAGGAGAGTAAGAGTTGGACCTGTTCAGCCACAAAGTATACTCATATCCACACTTCAATTTAGAGTGGTGAATTACGCAGCATTACTTGCCACATACGACCACAGGAACTATGGCAAATATATGGACTTCATTAACAACATTCCTGAGGAAAAGAGGCAACAATTCAAATCTCTGGTTTCTGAAGGACATATGATTTCACTCATGGCTCTACCTCACTGAACGCTGCTGACATGGCCGTTGTTATGCAACGAGCCTCATGGTTTAATTTTTTGGCATTCCTACGGGAGATACAAAATACAGTCGAAGATCTCCCTTTCGACAGACAAAAATTGTTCGCAGCCAAAATCAATGAAGTGCCGCACACCATGAAGGATTCACGGGCTAGCCTCTGGTCCCTCGGCATTCATACATCTGCCACAGGGAGGAGACAATACAGGTATCAACTATATCAGTTACCTAGATACCCGACATACATACAGCAACACCAGAGGCCTTATGAACAACACCTGCAACGACAGAGACAGAGACCACAATGATGACGCTCTCCACCACCAGCAGCCTCTCAACCTACTTCCTCTAATGAGCAAATCTGAAGGCTTGGTCGAGGTTCTGTAAGACCTCTCCCACATTCCAGCACATATACCATCCACCCAGCTATTTGGAGATCATTTGCTCCCACTCTACCTCAAGTGGGCAGCTATCACCATGGACAAATGGGCCTTACAAGTCATCCAAATTTGCTATACCATTCCTTTCCTGTCTATACCACTCATCCTCCCCGTTCCTCTTCACGGACCCCTCTAACCAATATTTACTGCGCCAAGAGGTAGATCATCTCCTCCAATTAGGAGCAATAGAGACTGTTCCTGCTCAACACAGGGGGAAGGGATTTTACTCCTACTTTTTACTCCCACTAGACTGAAGCTAATACTAATGGAGCATTCCCTAGCTCCTGAGGGGTCCACTCCCCCCTCACACACCAGTATATTGGCATCTATTTTGCAGACAGCCTTAGTCACTGTTGCTGCTTCTTCTGCAGCCCTGGACAAGAAGGCCTCAAAAAAGAGGAAGCATTCTTTTTCCAGCAGGGAAATGAAGAGGAGGGGAAGATCATCGCATATGACCCACTCCTGGGAGACCTCTCATCTTTCTAAGGGTACATTAGCGTCTCGGATTGGGTCTGGTATTGAGGTATCGGTTCTGAGGAAGAAGACCACTCAGGTGTGTCTACCTCAGGAGCAAATACCACAGCACCACCATCTACTCCCTTTAGACATAGTGAGACCCATAGGGCTATCATTCACGCCCTGCTACCAGTATCTCGCAATATCTCTGAAAGAGGGCAGGACACTACAACCATTTTGGTACTGCAACAACCTCCATCTCACCACCTAGTACCGACTTGAGCTTCAGGTGAGGGATATCCAAGCCCTCCACCTCCTTCCAGGTTCCTTTCTTCAGAAGATCTTCTTATCTCTGAACCTGAATCACAAATTATAGGAGAATCTACCACCATTGCCTCCATGGTACCACTACAAAAGCAGGATGTTGGGACTGGTTTACACCTCCAGCTTTCAGTACAGATTAAAACATCAGAGGGCTCCCCTTGCCTTAGTTCAGAGGAAGACGCCTCCGACTCAGATTTCAGTACATGGATCCATCTCAGTTCTGTACTATCCTACCTCACCCTTCTGAGCCCCTTGCATGAACACAAGCCTGGGGAACCAACCAGATATCATAAGCTCAGAGACTATGATTATCATTGGGTCCCTCCCAAGTGGGGTCCCTGAGACCACTGGGCCACTACAGTGACCAACTTTATTGGATGCCTAGGACAAAGCACCAGTACCATACCAATCATGAGCTTATACAAAATGTCCTCACACCTCTGCACTTCTCCAGGACTGGAAGATGTACAAAAGGCAGAGGAGACTCAGGCAGAGAAGATCTTGTGTCCATCTGGGAAGTCTTCATCTCAAGATGAGGTAGTAATGCCACCATCAGCCTCTTACAAAGATGATTTCAAAACATTCCAGGAACTCCTGAAAAGGCTAGTGGACTCCCTTCAAATACCACTAGAGGAGGTGCAAGAGCCCCAACATTCCCTGGTGGACATCCTGACATCCCTAGATAAACATTGTCCTACCTATATCTCCCACATATGCCCTGTGGCAAACACATGCCACAATTCCACTGATCTGTAAGTGGGCAGATAAAAAAAAATACTGCATCCCACACAAAGGAATGGAGTGCATCTTCTCCTACCTTAACCCCAATTCCTTTATGGTGGAGGCTACCAATGAGAAACAGTCAAACATGATTTATGGTCTCTCCATCGGATAAGGAATCTAAATGGCTGGACTTGATAGGAAGGAAGAACTTTTCATCAGTCACTCTCCAATTTCACATTGCCAAATGCTAGGCCTTGATGGCAAAATATGATTTCAGTACATACTTCAAGTTCACACATTTTATTGAGCATTTGCCACAAGACCAGAAAAATCAATTCCTGTCTATCATCGCTGAAGGACCATTGATAGCAAAAACCTCTCTGCAAGCTGTCTTAGATGCCACTCATACACCTTCCAGGTCTATGGCCATGGTGATGGTCATGAGAAGAGCATCCTGGATCCAATCCTTAGGACTTCCAAGAGAAGTTCAAAACATGGCAGAAGACCTTCTGTTTGAAGGACCTAAGCTCTTTCTCAAGCATACAGACTCCTTTCTCTATACACTCAAGGACTCCAGGACAGTGTTGCGATCACTGGGGATTTATGTGCCTGCAATGAGAAGCCAGTTTAGTTAATCTCAAACTGTTCATAAATTGAGACCTTTCCACTACCATCAGCACACTTTCCCTAAGCCTCAAGATCCTTCAGGGGAAAGGCTAGACCTCAGGAATGAGGGACTCCCACTCCTACTTCTACCCAATCAACCCTTCTCTCTTAAGAGACACTTCTGATGCCTTCACTGGTAGCATCAAGTATTCCACTCCACTGGATCGCCAGTTGTGTGACTACCCTTCCTTTGGAGACCCACTCTCTTACTACCTACCTGCCTGGGAGTACCTTACTTCAGACAAGTGGATACTGGAAATCATAAAAGAGGGCCATTCTATCTGCTTCCATTCTATTCCTCCATCTGACCCCTGCTCTCTGTCCCTCTTCTGGGATCCACCTCACGAGAAACACTTAAAACATGAGGTCCACTGTCTCTTTCTGGGAGCTATAGAACCGGTCCCATTTATTGTCTTTGGGGTCATAAAATGGGAGTAGGTGAATTGTGAATGATGATTTAGTGAGTTTCAAAACAAAGAATACAAAGTAGTTGAGGCCTGACATCCACATACAGTATACTAAAATGCATAATTACAATCAATGCTTACTTTGTAATGAAAGAGGTGCCAGGGTGAAGCAGTTAGGCTCTGGAGCTCAAGCAATTTTTTTTACTTTCATAATTGACACAGCAAGCCCAGAGGTGCCAGGGCCATGAACTGCCAAGACTAGAGGTGCCTGGCCTCAGCCCTGGCAAGTCCTGGCACAAATTAAGCACTGGTTGCAATATGATCAGAGCATAATTAATGCAGACAGAATTTTGGGACCAAACCTAAGTAAAGAACAATACATTAGAGCTAGAATTGTAGAATGCAATCATTTCTCCATCAAAGATTGCATTTATGGATCCCCACTTGTTTTGAGCACACATTCCTATGTGCTGCAAATCCTAAAACTACTTAAAAAAGTAAAACATGTTTAGGTTGGACATTAGGAAAAAGTTCCTAACTGTCAGAGTGGTTAAACACTGGAATAAATTGCCTAGGGAGGTTGTGGAATCTCCATCTCTGGAGATATTTAAGAGTAGGTTAGATAAATGTCTATCAGGGATGGTCTAGACAGTATTTAGTCCTGCCATGAGGGCAGGGGACTGGACTCGATGACCTCTCAAGGTCCCTTCCAGTCCTAGAGTCTGAATCTATGTCCATCAAACAGAGCCAGACACTAGGGGTGAGGGCCATGTCTCAACCATCCTTAGTGCATTTCATCCAGTCATCCTGCCCTTTGATACAATTTATTAATGGTTTAGTAGCTAATCAGTTTTAAATCAGGAAAACCCACCCACCATTTGATAAAGATAGTTAATTTACTGAGAGATCTGTGCTTCTTTACAGTCGGTTTTCTATCTATAAAAAGAGGGATCTGGACAAAACGTCAGGTTTTGAGTGGTGCATTTTCTTGTCAAAATATTTGTGATGACCCAGCCAACACATTTGCTGCTTGAAATGCCTGGTTGAGAAGGGCATTCCCTAAAGTGCTATTCAGTGTTTCACAGGACATAGTTCTACACCTACATCCTGAATTTAAGGTGGTTTCTTAACTCTGTCTCAATCAGTACATTAACCTCCCAAATCTTCTCAAAGCCTCTTCAATTTCTGTAGCCTAATTTCCACATGTAAGTTAATGTCCAAAGAGCATATGAGCTATTATTTTCATTAAAACAAAGCGTTTTAGAAAATTTGAGGTTGCTCATTGTCTTCAGGGACAAGTCTAGGGGAAAGTAATTTCTGGTCCAAGGGAAAAGTAATCCCTGTTTAGCAACTATCAGGACTACTATGGTCAGACAGGAAATCTGGTGGCAGAGGGGTCACTCTACTAAATGTAAGGTGGCTTCTAAGCATGCTTACAGAATATCACCTTTTCTGAAATCTATAAAACTCCTACATGGAGCTCAGATCGCAATGATTACTCTCTCATGGGAGCTGAGGCAGATGCTTGTTTCTGGAGAGAAATTTTTTAATAAAGAAAAGGTGATTACTTACTGGTAACTAGAGTTTTCTAAATATCCACAGTCATTCCCTGCTTCTCCCAAGTCTTTGGACAGGATTTTAAATAGAGGAAGAGAACTGAGGGCATTTGGGTCCGTGGACTGTTTATATAAAATTCTCACAAAACATTTGGATCCACAAGGGATCATGCTTGTGACGCTCAAGAACTCATGGTTTTAAATGGTGCCAGGAGTGCAATACTGAGGTAAGAGTTCACAGAACTGTAGCTCTGCACAGACATAGTTGCCAGTTCCAAGTGAATAGCCTCTTTTCTGGAATGTTTTTGGTGTAGAATCTTTTCATTAGCTGTACATTGGAAATACTGTAAAAACTCTAGTGCCTAACAGATTTCTGTTAAAGTGAGCTATAAAATACAAGATTTAATATTTCTTTGAAATGTAAATTATTTCTATCAGAATAGCTAGTTTCTGTCAGCATGCTGATATGCTGCATAGCTCATCCATTGCTCTAAACTGCAGGTCATACTTTAAGGATACTAAGAAGAGTGAGATCTAAGCAGCAGCTTACCAGGTGGTAAAATATTGTTACCAATTTATAGTACTGATGGGTTTTTATTTCATTCATGAGGCAGCTTCAAACAAAAGATTGAGAGAGCTGCAGCAGCACAGGAGCCAGCAAACAGAGCTGTAAACAGGGGAGTTTCAGTGGGAGTTTCCAGGGGGAGGTTGCAGGGGAGACTAAAACAGAGGAACCGACAAGCAAGTCAAGGGATAGGGTGGTGGTCTGGTGCCTGCTGGGGGCTTGTGTTGTGTTGACTACCAGGCGTCAGGTGGGAAGGCCATGACTGATACAGAGGCAGCAGTGAAAGACACAATGAGGATGACTGGATGTGGAAGGTGCGGCATGTACATGATCCTGGAGGGGGCGCCTGAAAAGAGCTTTGTCTGCATGAAGTGCCGCCTGATAGAGCTGATGGAAGAGAAGATCCAAGGACTGGAGATGCAGGTGCAAACTCTGGTTGAGTTCAAAAGGGGATTTGAGCAGACGATGGAGCACAGATACGAGGGGGCTGAAGGGATAAGCTCAGATGTGCAGATGGAAGCAGGACCAAAGAATTCAGAGGAGAGACTGCTGGGGGAGGAAAGTGGATGGTGGAAGCATGTGACTAAGAGAACCAGGCAAAGGAAAAGACGGGCCAGTGAAGGAGAAATAGGACTCAGGAACAGGTTTGCAGAGTTGGAAAATGCATAAGGGGCGCAGCAGGTGGTCGCTGAAGGAGAGAGGGCAAGGAAAAAGAGAAGAGCTGATAGTCCTGCAAGAGGAGGGGAGGAATCAATGGAGGCAACACCAAATATGAGCCCCAGGAGGATTGCAAGGGGGAATAGGAATCGAGGACTTGCAGCCAGTGGGTGCGGGAGATAGACTGGAGAAGCGCACTGTCACCAGGAAAAGGCAGGTCTACGTGATTGGAGACTCCTTACTGAGAAGAATAGACAGGCCTGTAACTAGAGCTGATCGGGAGAACAGAAGGGTGTGCTGTATGCCGGGTGCTAAGATACAGGATGTGGACCTGAGGCTGAAAAGGATACTAGCGGGAGCGGGGAAGAATCCGTTGATTGTCCTTCATGTGGGAACGAATGATATGGGTAGATACTCTCTAGAATGTATCAAGGGAGACTATGCCGGACTGGGGAAGACACTTAAGGAAATCGAGGCTCAGGTGATCTTCAGTGGGATTCTGCCAGTTCCTAGAGAAAGGTGACAAAGGTGTGACAAGATTATGGCGATCAACAGATGGCTCAGGCAGTGGTGCTATAAGGAGGGCTTTGGGATGTACGGCCATTGGGAAGCATTTACAGACAGAAGACTGTTCTCTCGGGATGGACTTCACCTGAGCAAGGAGGGAAATAGACTTCTAGGATGGAGGCTCGCCGACCTGATTAAGAGAGCTTTAAACTAGAAATTTGGGGGAGATCTCCACGCCGGAATTTAACCTTGAGAGGGAATTAAACAAAGTAAGAGGGGATACAGCCATGGACAGAAGAATTGGCATAAGGAGGAAGGGTAGTGTAGATAACAGACTAACAGGTGATGGTGGTGGTAGAATGTCTGTGCCTAACAGGGTACAGAATGTGAGTGAAGCCAAACGGCAAAAATTAAGATGTCTGTACACTAATGCGAGGAGCCTAGGGAACAAAATGGAGGAACTGGAGCTACTGGTGCAGGAAGTGAAACTGGATATTATAGAGATAACAGAAACGTGGTGGAATAGTAATCATGACTGGAGTACAGGTATTGAAGGCTATGTGCTGTTTAGGAAAGATAGAAATAAAGGCAAAGGTGATGGAGTAGCATTGTACATCAATGAGGAGGTTAACTGTAAAGAAATAAGAAGTGATGGAATGGACAAGACAGAGTCTGTCTGGGCAAAAATCACACTGGGAAAGAAAGCTACTAGAGCCTCCCCTGAGATAGTGCTTGGGGTATGCTACAGACCGCCGGGATCTGATTTGGATATGGATAGAGACCTCTTTAATGTTTTTAAGGAAGTAAACACTAATGGGAAATGTGTGATCATGGGAGACTTTAACTTCCCAGATATAGACTGGAGTACAAGTGCTAGCAAGAATAGTAGGGCTCAGATTTTTCTGGATGTGATAGCTGATGGATTCCTTCACCAACTAGTTGAAGAACCGACAAGAGGGGATGCCATTTTAGATTTGGTTTTGGTGAGCAGTGAGGACCTCATAGAAGAAATGGTTGCAGGGGACAACCTTGGTTTGAGTGATCATGAGCTAATTCAGTTCAAACTAGATGGAAGGATAAACAAAAATAGATCTGGGACTAGGGTTTTTGATTTCAAAAGGGCTAACTTTAAAGAATTAAGGAAATTAGTTAGGGAAGTGGATTGGACTGAAGAACTTGTGGATCTAAATGCGGAGGAGGCCTGGAATTACTTTAAGTCACAGCTGCAGAAACTATCAGAAGCCTGCATCCCAAGAAAGGGGAAAAAAACCACAGGCAGGAGTTGTAGACCAAGCTGGATGAGCAAGCATCTCAGAGAGGTGATTAAGAAAAAGCAGAAAGCCTACAAGGAGTGGAAGAAGGGTGGGATTAGCAAGGAAAGCTATCTTAGTGAGGTCAGAACATGTAGGGATAAAGTGTGAAAGGCTAAAAGCCAAGTAGAGTTGAACCTTGCAAAGGGAATTAAAACCAATAGTAAAAGGTTCTATAGCCATATAAATAAGAAGAAAACAAAGAAAGAAGAAGTGGGACCGCTACACACTGAGGATGGAAAGGAGGTTAAGGATAACCTAGGCATGGCCCAATATCTAAATAAGTACTTTGCCTCAGTCTTTAATAAGGCTGATGGGGAGCTTAGGGGTAAGGGAAGGATGACAAACGGGAATGAGGATATGGAGGTGGATATTACCACATCTGAGGTAGAAGCCATACTTGAACAGCTTAATGGGACAAAATCAGAGGGCGCGGACAATCTTCATCCGAGAATATTAAAGGAACTGGCGCATGAAATTGCAGGCCCGTTAGCGAGAATTTTTAATGAATCGGTAAACTCAGGGGTTGTACAGTACGACTGGAGAACTGCTAACGTAGTTCCTATCTTTAAGAAAGGGAGAAAGAGTGATCCAAGTAACTATAGGCCTGTTAATTTGACATCTGTACTATGTAAGGTCTTGGAAAAAATTTTGAAGGAGAAAGTAGTTAAGGACATTGAGGTCAATGGTAATTGGGACAAAGTACAACATGGTTTTACTAAAGGTAGATCGTGCCAAACCAACCTGATCTCCTTCTTTGAGAAGGTGACAGACTATTTAGACAAAGGAATTGTGGTAGACCTAATTTACCTCGATTTCAGTAAGGCATTTGACACGGTTCCACATGCGGAATTATTAGCTAAATTGGAAAAGATGGGGATCAATATGAGAATTGAAAGGTGGATAAGGAACTGGTTAAAGGGGAGACTACAACGGGTCGTACTGAAGGGTGAACTGTCAGGCTGGAAGGAGGTTACTAGTGGAGTTCCTCAAGGATCGGTTCTGGGACCAATCTTATTTAACCTTTTTATTACTGACCTTGGCACAAAAAGCGGGAATGTGCTAATAAAGTTCACGGATGACACAAAGCTGGGGGGTATTGCTAACACGGAGAAGGACCGGGATATCATACAGGAAGATCTGGACGACCTTGTAAACTGGAGTAATAGTAATAGGATGAAATTTAATAGTGAAAAGTGCAAGGTCATGCACTTAGGGATTAATAATAAGAACTTTAGATATAGATTGGGGATGCATCAGTTGGAAGCAACAGAGGAGGAGAAGGACCTTGGGGTATTGGTAGATCACAGGATGACTATGAGCCGCCAATGTGATATGGCCGTTAAAAAAGCTAATGCGGTTTTAGGATGCATCAGGTGAGGTATTTCCAGCAAAGATAAGGAGGTGTTAGTACCGTTATATAAGGCGCTGGTGAGACCCCACCTGGAATACTGTGTGCAGTTCTGGTCTCCCATGTTTAAGAAGGATGAATTCAAACTGGAACAGGTTCAGAGACGGGCTACTAGGATGATCCGAGGAATGGAAAACCTGTCATATGAAAGGAGACTCAAAGAGCTTGGCTTGTTTAGTCTAGCCAAAAGAAGGCTGAGGGGAGATATGCTTGCTCTTTATAAATATATCAGAGGGATTAATATTAGGGAGGGAGAGGAATTATTTAAGCTTAGTACCAATGTAGATACAAGAACGAATGGGTATAAACTGGACACTAGGAAGTTTAGACTTGAAATTAGACGAAGGTTTCTAACCATTAGAGCAGTGAAGTTCTGGAACAGCCTTCCAAGGAGAGTAGTGGGGGCAAAAGACATATCTGGCTTTACGACTAAGCTTGATAAGTTTTATGGAAGGGATGGTATGATGGGAGAGACAAATTTTGTCAATTGATCTTTGATTACCAGCAGATAAGTATGCCCAGTGGTTGGTGATGCGATGTTGGATGGGATGGGATCTGAGATCCTGCAGAGAATTCTTTTCTGAGTGCTGGCTGGTGAGTCTTGCCCACATGCTCAGGGTTTAGCTGATCGCCATATTTGGGGTCGGGAAGGAATTTTCCTCCGGGGCAGATTGGCAGAGGCCCTGGAGGTTTTTCGCCTTCCCCGGCAGCGTGGGGCATGGGTCACTTGCTAGTGGATTCTCTGCAGCTTGAGGTCTTCAAACCACAATTTGAAGACTTCAATAACTCAGGCATAGGTTAGGGGTTTGTTATAGAAGTGGATGGGTAGGGTTCTGTGGCCTGCTTTGTGTAGGGGGTCGGACTAGATGATCACATTGGTCCCTTCTGACCCTAGAATCTATGAATCTAAAAACCCAATTACTATATGTTGCAGTACCACTATTTAAATACTTGCTTTTTCTATTTTTTTCCTTGAGTTGAAAAGATAAATGGACAAGGATCTCTCTTTCAGAACCTCGCATACAATATGTTGGCAATGCCTGTCAAAAAGATGAGCTATTTTAAATTACTTGGAAACTCTGTATTGGCAGGGAGCAAGATTAGCTGATGGAGTGGGTCTTTTCACAGAATCCTAGGAATAGAGTTGGACAGGACAAGCTTGCACTTATTGTGTTAATACAGATCCTCAAATGAGCAAGTACATTTAATGTAAAATGAGAGACATTTAAATGTTGAATAAACAGCATATATAGGGTCTCATTGTTTGTGTACTACAGCTGGGATTTCCACATATACAGTGAGTTTGTGCTTCCTGAGAAATGTATCCATGAAACATTTTGGATATTGGATTATTTGTACTTGCAGTGTAGCAAGGCTTGTTATGACTTTCAAAGGCTAATTATTTCACAGTATGCTATTTCTACATATTCTTTGCTTTGTGACCTTCCATTTCCTTTAATGATGTCATCATGTGGTCAAATGTTTTAAACCAAAAGGCTGCTTTTTCATGACAGGATCAAAGAATGTTAAAGAAGGAAATGTGAGTAGCAGTTTTGAATTTCACAATATATAAATAGCCCTCAGATCAGATAACTTCTTAAGTTTAGAGGAAAGATAATCTGTTGAGCTTTGTGAACTAATTGCCCTGGGGAGTGATCTTCCCCTTTTGTGAGGCTTGTGTAGTTGCTGTACTAATGGGGAGGGGAGGTCTGTATCTAGAAGAGGGAGACTGATGATTTGGACATTTTAGGCCTGGAAAGGTGGAAGACAAGGTCATTCATTCTAAAGACTTAACAAGACAATTGATAATAGAAAAGAGAGGATATAGAACAGTGCATGTCTCAATAACTTGGCAATGTTTTAGGAGATGTGCTTACATATTTTTATGAAGGTCAGATATCAAAAGCAAAGAAACATTTTGTATGCATTTTATTTGACCAAAAATGTTCCAAATTAACCCCTTCATTACAGTCTGAGGATACGTGTTTAAACAGATTTTTACTGATTTTTTTATTAGAATATGTTTCAAACTAAACTCCTGCAGGGCATTTAAGACTTTAAGGGAGTGCTGTGCAGCACTGAACACAGACAGTTATACATATCTTCAACAGAACTTTGAAAGCAGAACAGTTAATTTTATGAAATAATTCAAGGCCTGATTTTAGATCAAGTTAGCCCCAACCTCTGTTAAAGTAAAGTTTTTAGCAAGCGAATTACTTGCAGTGCATGGCAGGTAAATATATACATGGTTGAATGCAAAATTGTGTCTGCAAACATGGGAATCCTCTCTAAAACTCAGGTCTCCATTGTTCATGGAATTCAAGATTACTGTTGATGCCATTGTAAATTGCTTCACCTCCATCTAGCTGGGATTGCTTCTGAGCACCTAACTAGACAAGGTTTTCACAGGGATAAAATATCCCATAACCAAATAGATCCTGTCATGGAGTTCCCAAGCAATGTTCTGGAACTGCTCCCCACAAAGCCAGTCAGGACTTTGGGGAGCCTCCTCTCCCTTGGAGCAGACTGTCTTCAGGGCAAGAAGCTTACACGGCTTCACCTTCCTGGGTCTGACCTTGACGCATTCAGCATATGCCCCTCTGTGCACTTTTCACAGTGAGTTCGCCCAGGCGGGGTCCCGGGGAAGCTAGAGGGTCCTGCATGCACCCCCACTTCGCAGTCAGACATGACTCTCAGCCAGCCAGTAAAACAGAGGTTTATTAGATGACAAGAACATGGTTTAAAACAGAGCTTGTAGGTACAGAGAATGGGACCCCTCAGCCGGGTCCATTCTGGGGCCCAGCGAGCCAGACAACCCTGTCTGCCTTCACTTCCCATCCCCAGTCAGCTCCAAACTGAAACCCCCTCCAGCCTCTCCTTTCTGGCCTTTGTCTCTTTCCCAGGCCAGGAGGTCACCTGATCTCTTTGTTCACCTTTAGCCATCCCCTTGCAGGGGGGAAGGGCCCCACCCATTTGTTGCCATGAGACAGAGTGTCAGCCATTTATTCATGCTGGAGACTTAAGAAATGCATAGGGGAAACTGAGGCACCCATACAGTATTCAGAGGAAACATTAAGAACAGTCCCACTTCATCACAGATTGTAAGACAGGAGTGAGGATGGAGGGGAGAACCCCCCCCCTCAAACAAACCCCACCAAAAATAAAACCTCAAAAGACAAAGTGAACAAAAGCATCTTTAGCCTCACAAAGAATGTCATTGATTTGGTAAGCAAGGAGAGCATTCCAACTTTGCAGGCCCTTTGTGGAGAAAGTCCTGCCTTCTGCCCTCTTGTGATTATACAGTGGAACTACCAGCTGTTCCAGTAATACTGTTTTCAGTTGCTGCGATGGGAAGGAAGTAAGGTGGCAGACAGTGCCTCAAGTAGATTGGCTTTTATATGCTAATTCTAGGGCTGTTGATTAATAGCCATTAATTCAAGTGATTAATTAAAAAAATTAATCACGATTAATCACAGTTGTAATTGCACTGTTAAAAAATAGAATACCAATTGAAATGTATTAAATATTTTGGACGTTTTCTAAAATTTCATATATATTGTATTGTGTTGTATTGTAAACTGTAGTGCAATCTCTTTGTCGTGAAAGTGCAGCTTACAAATGTAGATTTCTTTTTGTTACATGACTGCACTCAAAAACAAAACCGTGTAAAACTTCAGAGCCTACAAGTCCACTCAGTCCTACTTCTTGTTCAGTCAATCGTTAGACAAACAAGTTTGTTTACATTTAAGGGAGATAATGCTGCCCGCTTCTTATTTACACTGTCACCTGAAAGTGAGAACAGGCATTTGCGTGGCACTTTCATAGATGGTGTTGCAAGGTATTTACATGCCACATACGCTAAACATTAATATACCCCTTCATGCTTCGGCCACCATTCCAGAGGACGTGCTTCCATGCTGATGATGCTCATTAAAAAAATAAGCGTTAATTAAATTTCTGACTAAACTCCTTGGGCAGAATTATATGTCCCCTGCTCTGTTTCACCCACATTCTGCCATATAATTTCTGTTATAGCAGTTTCGGATGATGACCCAGCACATGTTGTTCATTTTAAGAACACTTTCACTGCAAATTTGACAAAACGCAAAGAAGGTACCAATGTGAGATTTCTAAAGATAGCTACAGCAGGCGACCCAAATGTTTAAGAATCTGAAGTGCCTTCCAAAATCTGAGAGGAACGAGGTGTGGAGCTTGCTTTCAGAAGTCTTAAAAGAGCAACACTCCAATGCGGAAACTACAGAACCTGAACCACAAAAAAAAAAAAAAAAAATTCTGCTGGTTGGATCTGATTCAGATAATAAAAATTAACATGTCAATCCACAGTGCTTTGGATTGTTATCGAGCAGAACCTGTCATCAGCATGGATGCATGTCTTCTGGAATGGCGATTGAAGCATGAAGGGACATATGAATCTTTAGCGCATCTGTCACATAAATATCTTGCGACGCCAGCTACAACAGTGCCACAAGAACTCCTGTTCTCACTTTCAGGTTACATTGTAAACAAGAAGTGGGCAGCATTATTTTTTGCAAATGTAAACAAACTTGTCTGTCTGAGTGATTGGCTGAACAAGTAGGACTGTGTGGACTTGCAGGGTATAAAATTTTACGTTGTTTTATTTTTGAATGGAAGCTTTTTGTAGGTAATTCTACATTTGTAGGTTCAACTCTCATGATAAAGAGATTGCATTACAGTACTTGTATTAGGGGAATTGAAAAATACTATTTCTGTTGGTTTTTACAGTGCAAATACTTGTAATCAAAAATAAATAAAGTGAGCACTCTACAATTTGTATTCTGTGTTGTAATTGAAATCAATATATTTGAAAATGTAGAAAACATCCAAAAATATTTAAAGAAATGGTATTCTATTATTAACAGTGCGATTAATTGCTCAATTAATCGTGATTAATTGCGCAATTAATCACGATTAATTTTTAATCACTTGACAGCCCTAGCTAATACGCTACAAAAATCAGACTGAAGAAAACCCTTAAAATGTAATCATATGCACTCTTTGTAATCATTATTTTAAAAGACTGTAGTGACATTTCTGAATGTGTGAGCAGGGATCCTGGAACCAAACTGTTCCAGCACCTGTGTGCGTGAGACTGCGGGACCACCAGAAAAAAAAATAATTCTAGTGGGGATGAGGGGAGAAACACAAATCTGTTTCTTTAAATATTAACAGGACTGAAAGTTCTGTTCAAAAATCAACTTTTTATTACTTAGATTAAATTTGCCTTGTTGCAGTATAGAATGATTTTGAAGAGGAAAAAACACCACAGCTTGCTGGTAATAGGTTGTACTCCTTTTATTTGTCAAATCTGAAAAACTGACATTAGCTGGCGGGTGGGTGGGGGAGGCCAAGTAGGCAACTGGATTCCATGGGAGGAGTATTTGGAAATGAGGGAAGGAGAAAGATGTGATGTTGAACTGTTCCATGAATCTGCAGTGCATATGTCATCTGTGGCCATCATTTTTTTCAATTAACCTTCTAAGGCTCCTAATAAGAATTCTTGTAGCACAGCCTGCCTGATGTTCTTTAAACCATAAAGGTTGTATAATAATATAAAATGTCACATTGACCTTAATCTTGATTATTGGCTAAGGATTTATTAAACATATATGCTAGTTATGAATCAGTGTTTCAGCTTATCACTGTTACACGGGGCTCTTGCCCATTCTCTTTATTTGCATCTTGCATACTAAACATTACTGGACTTTTAAAAGTATGTTGGTAGTTACAAGAAATTAAGTTACCTTGAAAAGTCAAATCCTTATTCAGAAATCTGTTTAGAAAGATATTTTACTGGTTTCATGGAATGGAATGGAAGAGAGCAAACTATTTACCAATAAGTTCCATTGACTTCAATGGAACATGCTTAAGTGCTTTGCTAAATTACATCTTCGGTGGGACTTCAGCAGCAGTGCTGCAGATGCTAGGAGTGCAAATCTGTCTCTATTCCTGTTAAGGAGAGCTAAAGGCAAGAGCCGCCACATTAAGATGAGCCAGCTTTTTGTACCGTAGGATCATGAAATGGAATGGGTTAACTTTAGCAGGTACCTCTGAAATCTAGAACCACATTTTTTGTGGCTGTAGTGGTCCAGCTGGGATAAAGTCAATTTGTGAGGGAAAACAGAATTTTGTTACCAACCTGAGTCCAAGTGAGCAAAAGTTTCTTGTGATAAGTCACTGATAATACAACAGAACATACAATACATATTTTCATGTTATCTGACTATATCACTAAAAGCTATATGACATTATTCCACTGTAAAACTGGGGTGCTAATATGACAAATAATTAATAGTAATGCTTACCACTTATAAAATGCTTTACAAGTTCACAGTGATTTTCTAGCATTAGTATAATGAATCAGATAGATACAACCAAATCAAGTGTTGTTAGCAACTCTTTTTTTATTTTGATGTCCCCTTTCAGTGTCATTGCAGGATATTACAATGAGAAAAGCTTTCCGGAGTTCCACAATTCAAGATCAGCAGCTGTTTGACCGCAAGACTCTACCTATTCCTTTGCAGGAGACTTATGACACTTGTGAACAACCTCCCCCACTCAACATACTCACCCCTTACAGGTAAGTGTGAAAAAATCAGGAAAAAAAAACCTTTTTTCCCCCCCAGTAACTTATAGCAGTATTCTGACAACCTTACTCATGTTGAGTAGTACCGTAGTCTTGGAGTAGTGCCATCCACAACAACTAAACTACTTGAGCAGTAAGGATGGCAAAATCTGGCCATCAACATTAATACTACTGTGAATGTTATGCCCAGCTAACATTGGTAGGAAAAGCCATTTCAAAGCTCCATATTTGTTAAACACTGTTTCTACTGAAAAAGAGAAGGAAAGTTAAAGCTAAATTCCTTTTAAGATGCATTCTGTTTCTGCCAAGGAGTACTGTAACTTGAATCTTATATGCTGTGACCAATTTCACAATAGCATCTATGAGAAAAGGGAAAAAATAATTCCAAAAGGATTGCGCATTGTTGCCATGTTCAGTGGTTTCTGGCAGAGCACAGTCAAAACCACATTTCATTCTAAGACCTGATACAGAAAAATTAATTGGAAAGAAATTATTCTCTTCCTGTGACATTGATATTCAAGGCAAATTTGATGCTGAAGAGCACATAATAAAATGGAAAAAACATTGCTTTTTAGTCCATTACAGGTTTCTATTTATTGGATAATAATAATATAACATGACAGTAAGAAGCTAATTTAAAAAAAAAACAGGTCATTACACTGTTGTGGTTAGTACAAAAAATGAGTTGAGGGTTTGTTGCTTCCCTAAAATTATGCTGACTGCCTATTTACATGAAAAACTGGTCCCTCAACTTGTACTTACTGTTTTGGGAAATAAATTAGTCACATTTTAAAACAATTTAGGGCGAGTGGTTTCATTTATTCGGGACACTTATTATCCCACAACTAGCATTAAAGCTTATTTCTAAAATAAGGATCTGACTAGAAGGAATGATGGGGGAGGAAGGTTTTAGAGGCACCAACATGAGAGTATTAGTACTGGAAATAACTAACTGAAATAATAAAAGCTGAGCATACAGAGGAAGAGAGAGATCAGAAAATATTGCTTCCACAGTGTTATCCTCAGAGGCAAGGTGTCTAGATTTTCCAGCATAAAGGTTTAATAGAAAAAGCAGGAGAATTAGTCTATCATAGATTCCTAGCCTCAATAGAGCTGTTTGCAGATCTTATAGTCAAAAAGGACCCCTAAAATGCTCTAGCAAACTACAACGGGAGACAAAGTGACTTCACTGAGGTAGACTTTACCCTGTAAAATACACATCATCTTTTATTCTTTCAGTTCTGTTTTTTGAGAGTCTCCAAATCAATCTGGCTATCTGTGTTAGAGAGGCTTATTTATTTATCTTTAACATGTGTAATGATCTTTAATATAATTTTAAATCTAATTATTATGCTTCAGGTAAACCTATGTGTTGCAATAATGTTTTTATAATGTACTTGAGGCAAAAACCCTGAATAATAGTGTGTTTAAAAATGATGGCTGCAGCTACCTGAATAAGCTGTCTTTACATTGCCTCAGCATTTAGTCCCATGTGCTACCAAATAAACTGTATGTTTTATCTTGATAAATTTACCTCAGAGATGACGGAAAAGAAGGTTTGAAGTTTTACACCAATCCTTCATATTTCTTTGATCTATGGAAAGAAAAGATGTTGCAGGACACCGAGGACAAGAGAAAGGAAAAGAGAAAGCAGAAGGTAGTATGTTCCAAGCTATATAGCTGTGGGTTATGTTTGTTTGCACATATGATACTTCAGTGGTTCTGCAATTTAAAAAATTCAGTTCTTTACATAGACAAATAGAGTTTTTTCAAGCATATCGAAACTGGCTCAACATCATTCAATTCAATCAATTTTTCCTTGTCTTTTAAATAAGACACCATTAAACAAGCCCAGGGTTTTAATGCTGTCTCACCATAGTTAACAGCAGGTTTACCAAATGTTATGAATTCCTCACAACAGTAAAAAAGCTCTTACAAGAAATACAACAAGGATGGCTCTGGAGTCTTCTTTTAAAATATGAATTCCCAACAGTTTTATAGAGGGTGTTGCTTGGAACCTTTTTGAGAAATGTTTACTATAAATTAGCGTTAATATGGTAGAAAGGAACATTTTAATTGTAAAGAAAGGATAAAAAACCGAAGGGAAGCACTGCTACATGCTTATTTTTGCCATTCATATTCTACATATTTCATAGCATAAGTATGGTATCGTGTAGAATGCAAATGTGAGAGGCAGATTCAGAATCTCATTTAAGACATATTTCAAGCCAGATTAGATTTAGATTTTGAATGAACTTAGTACCATCATTTGGTGATTCTTTAGCTAAGTATCATATAAAACTGAAGTGTCGCCCTCTATTACGCCTTCATTTTCTGTTCTGGTTTGAATAATTTTTTTTCTTGCACTGGAATCAAGTTTTCTCTCTCTCTGTTTTGTAACTGATTTTAAAAGCATTCCTCTTTAAAAAGACTGTCAGTTTTGTTTGCATAACTCTTACAGCAGAAGAATCTAGATCGCCCACATGAACCGGAAAAAGTGCCCAGGGCGCCTCATGACAGACGGCGAGAGTGGCAGAAGTTAGCCCAAGGTCCAGAGCTTGCTGAGGATGACGCTAATCTCTTACATAAGCACATTGAAGTTGCTAATGGCCCAGCCTTGCATTTCGACTCAAGGTTTCTTTTGTTTCTTTCCTTCCTTTATTTTGAGACATTCATCTTACCCTTGGCTAAATATATTTATGATGTAAATGACTGTATATGTGGTGCAGTACTCAGAATGCAGTGGTGATAACAGAATTGCCTCTACCAAAAGAGAATTTTGAAGTTCTTTCACCAAGGTGTTTTAAAGGGTTTATTACCTTGTCATTTTAAATAATAATTTATATCTCTGGAATTCATTGTTATGGGGGATAGGTGTGTGTTTTTGTTACCCATTTATCAGTCTAATATTATTGGTGTAGGCTTGCACACAGATTTGTCACTGTATTTCAGTCCTGACCTACAACAACCCCTGTTATTCTAGTCTTCTGATTTACTTGAGCAGAAACTGCCAGTATTATGTGGTGGTTTTGTGATGTGAACAAATTATCCACTTGGATGAGATCACTGAACTTATTTACTCTTGCTTGAATCTAGAATTTGATTTAAGTTTCTGCAAACCTTAACATGCTAAATTCTCTTTTCATAATATACTTCTGCAGGTGGCTGACAATAGCATTTCAGGTGAAATACCTGTAGTGTTTGTGCAAAACCAAAAGCATGTAACCAACTGAGGAACTGTACTAGGAAAGAGAGCTGACACTCAAATAACATTTATCTTGAAAATTAAAAAGAAATAGGGGTTTTTTTGGGGGGGTGCTTGTTTTTTTGTTCAGCCTTTTAAATAAGACAATTTTTAAGATTATCTGGTAGCCCTATTAATAGTTGTTGCCTGTGGCAGACTGTAGGATCCAGGATGTTGTGCCTGAAATAAAGAACCTGCCTATTGAGAACTCTGACCTAGTGAAAACTCTACTTACAATGATGTAGAATGAAAAGTCTAAAATGGTTTCAAGTGCATTTCAATTTGTAATTTACAACTCAGGTTATGATGAAACCCTCCTTAAAAGTGCAGCTCTTCTGTGAAAAAAACCACATAGGTGTATTCCACTGTGTTAGCTCCCCATAAGGAGTATATCACCTTCCCTTCCACACCCTTCATGCAAGTGTGTGCCCGATTCCACAGCAGAGTGATTGCAGAACCACTTGAAACCCCAGAGCCCCAAGGATCAACAGTGACCATCTAATACTGTGCTTAGACATTACAGTCATGAGCGCTATCCAGAAACCTACAGTGGAACCACCAGCAATTAGAAAGTGTACTGCAAACAATTTTCCTCTGACTTCAGAGAAATTGTGATCTTTATCAACATTTTAATTAAACAGTTACATCTGTAAACATTTCTTAATTGGTGTTGGACCAGATCTTTAAGACAAAAGCCAGCGTTGATTTTAACAGTAGATTGAAGTATTTTAAGCTGTTGTAGCAGTAAAATGAAGATAACTCATCCAACATTATAGTACACTTTAAGTTACCTTGTTAAAGTATATTAGCTTGCAACATTGCATTTGGGAGGAGATCAGGTCAACTCTACGTTAAGTTGTGTGGCCACAAGACAGTCAAACACAGTAATGCCTTGATAAAATGTTTTATAAAACTGTTAGAAGTACTACAATATGTGATGTATTGCTATATAATTTAGGAAAGTAGTAAAACAATGTTTGCATATGAAAAGATTTTGAATCACAAACCACTACAGGCACATGACTGTTTCATACTGTAAACCTGTTCCTAATAACACTGTTATATTTGTTTAATTCAGTAAAGTCTGAATAATAAACACTAACATCACAGACACATACTATAGGAATTGTATGGTTTACCAATGGAAAACTGTTTAACATTTGAACTGCAGTAGGGCAGAAAGGGAAAAGAAACAAGATTAAAAACCACAGTTCGATTGGCATCTCTTGTGCAGAGAGGGAATTTAATTCAGAGATCAAACTGAAGTATAATGCAGTAGCTAAGCTAAGTAATGAATGATTTCTACTAATGCATGTATCTGTGATCATCAGCAAGACAATTTTTAAGTGGAAAATGTCCTTTGTTTTTTCTCAGACCTCAGCCATATGTGGATCATATGGATGGATCCTACTCCCTTTCTGCATTACCTTATAGTCAGATGACTGAACTTCTGAGCAGAGCTGAGGAGCGAGTGTTAGTCAGACCACATGAGCCACCACCCCCTCCACCAATGCATGGTGCAGGGGATGTGAAACCCATACCTCCTTGTATTAGGTAAGGAGTCCGGTTTGGAACAACTTTCCAACAATAAACTGACATACATCTCTGAAAAAGGTACAGATATGCAAGACTTTCCTTTGAAGAAGCAAGCAGTATCATCATTGCACTTGATTTCAGCCCAGAGAGCAACATAGACCAGAGGTTCTCAGACTGGGTGGAGGGCTGACCTGGGCGGGGTGTGTGCAATGTATTCTAGGGGTCATGAGAAGCTTTAAGGGGGGGAAACGGACTGTGCGTCTTTTACCCACAGCAATGAATAACTAGCAAATCTGATTCCTCCAGACATATCAGGTTCTCAGATGGCACCGTTCATTTTGACAGATTTCAGTTCAGCTTGCATAGCATTGTACAAAGTCGTTTGTTACTATCTGTATGTTATTCCATTTGCTACAATGCAGTTTGCACATTTAATTGTAAGTTTCGACCACAGTCACAGTTTTCCTTTTGCTCTTATTACAATGGATCGTTGGCTCTGTTTAAATCAATGGCTTACTGGTTTTAGTATTTAGTCAGAGTTGCACATTAATTTTTTTTTAATCGGTATATGTATATTGTGTGGTGAGGGGGGTGTAAACTACAGACAGAGAGCAGGAGTGTGATCAAATAACTTTGAAAACCATTGACAGACAATAGTCTACAAAATAGATTAAATTATAGACATTTCTCTCTTAGTTTATTTTTCTGCTTCTTTATGTCTTTGTATCCCAATATTCCAGAATCTAAACCAATCATCCTGACAGTATTTTTCCACGTAACTTCATATCCAAGCAAAATCATACTTTATGGATTAGATTTTTGTAGGGTTCCCCTTATCTTTATGTGGAGTATACAAGAGTAAATCTAGATTATGTTGTTACGTCAGCAAAATATTTTCATCTCTGTCCAAATGAAAGTATTTCATTATCCAAGGATCATACACAGAAATATACCTCTTTTATTGGGTTAACATTTGTTATGAGTGTTACATTTTCCTACCTGAGTATTCTGATTGAGAAATTCCTCTAGCAGCTTGTACTTTAAAAAATAACATTTACAGTCATCTCTTGTCTCTTTGAGGACTGAAAAGACAGGAGTGTCTTATGTGTAGATATACTCCTCTGTAGCTATGCATGACTGATCTTGTACGGTACCACTAGACCTGTCAATGAACTTAAAACGACTTTGAAACTGAGATATGGTTTATCTAGTTAATCATTCCATAAAAATAGTCCCTTTAGAATAGGGTTTTCAAACAATTAAAAAAATAATGATGATTAATTGTGAGATTTAAAAAATAACTGCAATAAATCAGTTTTAGTTGTACAGTTAATACATTTATATAAATATTTTTGGATTTTTCTACATTTTCAAATATAACAGAATACAAAGTGTACAGTGCTTATTTTATATTATTTTAATTACAAATATTTGCACTGTAAAAATGATAAACATGCTGATGACATGTTCATTTTCATCATCTCAATCAGAGGCCACCAGCACAAGGTCGTTCCAGTTCTGTAGTTTCTGCATGTTCCACACCTTGTCTCACTCAGATTTTGGAAGGCATTTCTGGTTCTTAAATCTTGGGTCGAGTGCTGTAGCTATCTTTAGAAATCTCACATTGATACCTTCTTTGCATTTTTTCAAATCTGCAGTGAAATCAAGACTGCCACATTCTACTAGCTTTTCCTCATACTTTGAATAAATCTCTGGCTTTACTACTATGTGTAGGGAAAATTTTACTTACTGTAGGAAATCTTAGATAAGAGAAATAAACTCGGGTATTTGCCTGAGTACATTTATAGGCTAGCAAGAAAAAGGCTGATGTATGTTCTACCCAAACAATAAAAAACTATACTATGCCTTTAGACTGGGTAAATTTAGCTTTTTTATAACCTTAATTACTGATCTTAAATATTAACAAGCAAAAAAAATGAATATAATTATATTAGCCAGTTTTTCCACTTTGTGGTTTTAATAACTTGCCCTACTATTGTGTATTTCAGCTCCACCACAGGTTTGATAGAAAATCGTCCTCAGTCACCAGCAACAGGCAGGACACCAGTGTTTGTGAGCCCCACACCCCCCCCTCCTCCTCCTCCTCCTCTTCCATCTGCTTTGTCCACTTCTTCATTGAGAGCTGCAATGACTTCCACCCCTCCTCCACCCATACCTCCACCACCACCACCTCCAGCAGCTGTTTTGCAAGCACCAGCAGTGCCACCTCCACCAGCTCCTCTCCAGATTGCTCCTGGAGTTCTTCATCCAGCTCCTCCTCCAATCGCACCACCTCTAGCACAGCCCTCTCCTCCAGTCACTAGAGCTGCCCAAGTATGTGAAACTGTACCAGTTCAGCCAGTTCCACAAGCTGAAGTGCAAGGACTTCCTCCTCCTCCCCCACCTCCTCCACTGCCTCCCCCTGGCATTCGACCCTCATCTCCTGTCTCAGTTGCCACCCTCTCTCATCCTCCCACAACCATTGTTCCTGGCCCTCATGCTCCACTAATGCCTCCATCTCCACCATCCCAAGTGATTCCTGCTCCTGAACCCAAACGCCACCCATCAACTCTACCTGTAATCAGCGATGCCAGAAGTGTTCTACTGGAAGCAATACGAAAAGGTAACGTTTGGCCACTAAAAGAACAACAGAAGTTGGTCTCAGCAGTTTAATAAAGCCAATGTACTTTTAATGGATGGAATAATTTACACCTCTGGAAAAAAGATTTGACAAGAGTATCTTAAATCTGGTGCTGCTTTGTATTCTGTACAATATGCAGCTTGCCAAGTAGATGAATTTTTTTTCAGCTCATAATTGCACCTATCAGGAGTGTAGTAAAAGTTTTGTTTTGTAACCCTGAGCTGCCTAGTGGAACAGTGGGTCCCAGAATCCTCTTGCCAATATAAGGCAGGAGAGCAAAAGCGATGGAGGAACCTTCTGGGGCAGCACCTTACTGATGCTCTCCTATCTTGCACATGCTTCACATCACAACATGTGAACTAGTGGTCTAACCATGAACCCTTAGGACTGTGGGGTGCTGATGCATGGTTATAGGATCTCTTTTAGTACTGCCCTGAACACCAGTTGGAATCCTTCTCCAGTGTTTTTAGGTACAGTGGGAGAGGCTTTCCTGCATCCTCTTAAACATGCAGAGCAGAATTTGTACTTAGAGATCTAACATGGTTCACAATAAGCAAGTGTTTTCTAGTGATTAGAGCAGAGAAGTGAGAGAGGAGAGATTCCTGGGTTATATTCCCTGCTGCAAATCACATTAACCTCTTTATATCTCAGTTTACTCAACCAACAGGACTCTGAACAGTATAAATCAAAGGGTTCTGAAAGAACTTCAGAATGAAGTAATTGAGGTGCTTTAAAACAAATGCAATCTTTCTGTGAAGTAAGCCACTATACCAGAGAACTGGATGGTAACTAATGATAAATATATCTGTACAAAAACTGGTAGGGATGATCCTGGGAATCAGACTAGTTAGCGTTGCTCTAGTACCAGTAAATGGATTGAAGTGACAACTAAAAACACAGCAAAGAATCCTGTGGCACCTTATAGACTAACAGACGTTTTGGAGCATGAGCTTTCATGGGTGAATACCCACTTCGTCGGATCCGACGAAGTGGGTATTCACCTACGAAAGCTCATGCTCCAAAACGTCTGTTAGTCTATAAGGTGCCACAGGATTCTTTGCTGCTTTTACAGATCCAGACTAACACAGCTACTCATCTGATACTTAACTAAAAACACAGGTATAGAACACCTACATCTAATAACTAGCATGAATTCTCTAAAAGGAAATCATTCCTCTCTATTCTGTTAGAATTATTTGAGCAGGTCAGCAAAAAAGCATACAAGGAGAGCCCACTGGCATAATTCGAGTATCTAAAAGCTTTTGACAAAATCCTACAGAAGACACTATTAAGGAAACTAAGTAACCCTGGGGGTGAAAAGTAGAGCTGAGTCACAGATTAAAACCTGGCTAGGAAACAGGAAATGGAGTAAAAATATATTTTTAAACTTTTGTCCTGTTGAAGACTGAGTGCTCAAAGGCTCCCTACTAGAATCTTTATCGTTTAATATTGTGGAGGAACCCGTCAGCACTCCATAGTTAAGGATGAGTTCCATTTTTTGCTTAAAGCAGGGATTCAGCCTCCCCAAACTAACATTTACTCTTTGAGTATAGAATGAATTTTCTGAAATCAATCAGTTCATGAGTTTGCATTAAAATCAAATTTAAAATGAGCTGTGTAAGACATATAACATTTGTCAGTCTTTTTTGTCCCAAATGATTTTAACAATAGACTTGCAAACCCTTTAAATTTCTTCAGTTAAATTCACTGAAATATATTGTGCATATACTATATACTTGGAAACAATTAGGTTGCAGTTAAGTGACGTTATTAAGATTGTTATGATTATATAAGTTACGGTCCGCATCTGCTCACCGGTTCAGGTAACTTAAATGAGGCTTTTGTAACATTAGAAGTAACTCTACCAATCACCACCCTTTCTCTAGCTATTTTGCATGAGAAACTGGACATGTGTGCCAGGACTTCTAACTGGTAGGAAGTTACTTTTAAAGGGTCCATGGCCACATGCTACCTTGGACATCAGGATTTGAAAGGCCTCCCACGGCACTGCTGCCTCCACTGCACTGCACAACAGACAGAGGCAATGCTTCAAGGAGGGCACGCAGGGTCAAGTGCCCCCCCCACAGCAGCCAACCAGGTGGGAAGCAAAAGGGGTGGGGCCAGAGCTACTTCTGGCTGTGCTGGGACATTGCCCAGTGCAACACAGCAACAGTCTGGGAGGGCGCCTGGCTGTAGCAATGGCAGGCTGCCCCTTGCCCAGGCTGGGCTTCCCAGGACCGTGGCTGAGTGAGCCGGAGCACCCCCTGCTCCCTGGCATGCTCGGAGTTGGCCCCTGTCCCTGGAAGCCGCGGCTTCCCCTCCCCAGCCAGCTCTCTCCCAGGGAAGGAGCAATGACCCAGAGTGGCTCGGGCCTGCTCCCCGCCCGTCCCTGGCTGCCAGGGAGGGCAGCCAAAGGTGCCAGAGGTGGGAGCCAGCACAGCAGGAGGACAGAGCACCCCCTGTCAGGTAACATGGGGCAGGGGGGAGCGCAGAGGCACAGTGTCAGGTCACGTGTCCTCCACTTTAGCTGGTGCCCCCCCCCAGTATGGGGAGGTACTAGTCATGTATGATTCACCAGGGCAGCCCTGCTGGGGGAACTGAGGTTCTTCTTCGAGTGCTTGCTCATATCGATTCCAATTAGGTGTGCACGCACCGCGTGCACATTCGCCGGAAGATTTTTACCCTAGCAACACTCAGTGGGTCGGCTGGGCGCCCCCTGGAGTGGCGCCGCTATGGCGTCGGATATATACCCCTGCCAACCCAACCGCCCCTCAGTTCCTTCTTACCACCCGTGTCTGTCGTTGGAACAGTGGAGTGCGGTTTTACTGACCTCCACCTCCCTAGCTACTCTTAGTTCTCTAGTTATTTTTGTGTATATAGTTCAAAGTTATATAGTTATAGTTAATTTTTATCATTCATAGTTAGTGTTATAGTTAAGAGGAGTTCGGGGATTAGCCCCTTCCCCGCACCGTGCTTGGCCTGTCACAAGCCGATGCCAACAGGAGATCCACACGACTCCTGCCTTAAGTGCCTCGGGGAATCTCACCTGGCAGATAAGTGTCCCATTTGCAAGGCTTTTAAGCCGAGAACAAAAAAGGAGCGTGACTTTTGGCTAAAACAGCTCCTCATGGAAGCAGCTCTTACCCCTCTGTCTTCGGCACCGAGTGCTGGTCAATCGGCAGGCAGAAGCGCCTCCTTTGCACCGGACCGCGCCGGTACTGCCAAGGCCTCTCGGCACCGGCCGGCACCGGCACCAAAGTCGACTCGGCACCACTCCCTCTCCCCAAGGTCGAGAAAGCCTAAGACTCCTGCTGCTTCTGTGCCACCTGCATTACAGCCAGAGAGCTCGTCTAAGTCGGATTGCTCGTCACCGACACCTGCCGCGGCACCGACGACAACACCGTCGATTCCAGTCCCACAAGGGCCGTCGAGTCCAGTGCCTGTCAGCTCCCCGGCGCGAGCTGTGGTTGAGCTTACTATTCCATCCATGCCGGAGATATTCTCAATGGCGAGGGATCTGATTGCCATGACAGAGTCGACGCTGCCTCAACCCCCGGCACCGCCGATGCAGGTAATACAGTCTATCAGCAAGCCTGCCTTGATAAGACCATCCTCTGTTGGCAGAGCAGAGCGGCACCATTCACGATCACTGTCCCACAGACGTTCTAGGTCCCGTCGGCACTCCTGCTCCCGATGCTGCTCGCAGTCCCGGCACCGTTCTCCTCCTCAATACCAGTCGCACTCGCGGCACCATTCAGTATTCCGTTGGCCGGCCCGCTACTCTCAGCACCGCTCCAGCTCCTGGCACGGCTCCAGGCACCATGACTCCTGTAGCTGCTCCCGACGTCGAGCCTCGAGATCTCGGTCGACCTCCCAGCACCGCTCCGGTCGCAGGTCCCGATCTCTTTCCCGGTACCGGTATGCCTCCCGGTACCGGTCCCTAGTGCGGAGTAGAGCAAGGTCCACTAGAGACAGAGACTCTGCACAGGGCTTTTCAGCCCCTCCATGGTCATCCAGACACGCATCAGTGTCGTCCCACGTGGACAGCTCTTATGCACAGGACCGCGATTCCGATGTGCCCACCAGAGTCTTCCAAGAGACCCAGGCCCAGGAGCAAGGCCCCCATCAGTGGTCTTTCTGGACACCCTGGGCGTACCACCAGGCCCAAGGCATACCATCCCGTCCCGCTCTGTCCCATCAGAGCACCGAGTGCCAGAGGCGACAGTTAGCCGTCCTCCTCTGACTGCTACGGAGGAAGCCCCAGTTCCCCTACCGGACTCCCAGGTTCCACTGGAGCAGGAGGTCGCCCAAGAGCAAGAGGCCACACAGGACCCGCTCATCCCCAGCATCTCCTCTTCCTCTTCTCCAGATGAGGCGGTGGCAGGAACATCCTCCTCCGGCCCTCCTCCAATCGACCTGAGAGCCCATCAGGACCTCCTGAGGAGGATAGCACTCAGTATGAACCTCCAGGTGGAGGAGGTCCCGGAGGTAGAGGACCTGGTAGTGGACATTCTGTCGGCGGATGCCCCCACCAGAGTGGCCCTACCGTTTATTCGGACCATCTAGGCCAATGCTGATATTATATGGCAGTCTCCAGCCTCTATCCCTCCTGCGGCCAGGGGAGTCGAGCGTAAATACATGGTGCCCTCTAAAGGGTATGAGTACTTGTATGTCCATCTTCCTCCTTGCTCACTAGTCGTCCAGTCTGTTAATGAGAGAGAACGCCATGGCCAGCAGGCACCAGCCCCGAAATCGAAGGAGGCTAGGCGAATGGACTTACTCGGCCGCAAAGTGTACTCGGCAGGCGCCTTACAGCTCTGGGTGGCAAATCAACAAGCCCTGCTCAGCCGCTATAATTACAAACACCTGGGCGGAAGTGGGTAGGTTTACGGAGCTACTCCCTAAAGACTCCCACCAAGAGTTCGCTGCCCTCTTGGAGGAAAGGAAAAAGGTGGCCAGAACTTCCCTCCAGGCCTCGTTGGATGCAGCCGAATCAGCAGCCAGGACTCTGGCCTCGGGTGTTCCCATGAGGCACTTCTCATGGCTTCAGGTTTCAAGCCTCCCACCGGAGCTGCAGTATACCATTCAGGACTTGCCATTTGATGGTAAAGGTCTCTTCTCAGAAAAGACTGACCCCAGGCTGCAAAGCCTGAAGGACAACAGGGTCATAATGCGCTCTCTCGGCATGCATACACCGGTGACCCAACGTAGGCCTTTCCGTCTCCAGCCTCACCGCCCATACTCTGCGCCTAGACAAAGACAGGACTTTGGCAGGCGGCACGGCCGAGGTGGTCGTAAACGACAATCAGGACTCCAAGGGGGCCAAAATCAAGGTCCCTCGAAACCACCAGCCGGACCTTAGACAAACTTTTGAAGGTGCGCCCAAGAGTGGAGTACCACTTACAGGCCAGGATCCTTCTCCTCCCGTCTCCAACCATCTCTCCTACTTCCTCCCGGCATGGTCCCAGTTAACTTCAGATCGCTGGGTACTATGCACGGTGGAGTATGGGTACCACCTCCAATTTATTTCAACCCTGCCCTCCCACCCTCTAATCCCGTCCCTCTTCAAGGACCCCTCTCACGAGCAATTCTTCTTGCAAGAGGTGCAGACGCTCCTCGCCATGGGAGCTATAGAGGAGGTACCAAAGGACGAAAGGGGCAAGGGGTTTTACTCCCATTATTTCCTAATCCCCAAGTCGAAGGGAGGTCTCAGACCTATCCTAGACCTGCGAGGACTCGACCAGTTTATGATAAAGTTGAAGTTCCGCATGGTATCCCTGGGGACCATTATCCCATCCTTGGATCCTGGAGACTGGTATGCTGCCCTCGATATGAAGGACGCGTACTTTCATATCACCATTTTTCCTCCACACGGGAGGTACCTCCGCTTCGTAGCCAACCATTAGCACTTCCAGTTTACGGTCCTGCCCTTTGGCCTTTCTACAGCCCCAAGGGTATTTACAAAGTGTATGGCCGTAGTCGCCGCCTATCTCCACCAATGTCGAATACACATTTTTCTATATCTGGACGACTGGCTCAGCCGAGGGGCCTCCGAGACACAAGTCACCCAGCATGTGGGCATCGTCAAGGACCTATTCACACGTCTAGGCCTGATGATCAGTATAGAAAAATCCACTCTGGTTCCCACGCATAGGTTAGACTTCATAGGAGCTATCCTGGACTCCAATCTAGCCAGGGCCTGCTTACCGCAGCCACGGTTTCAGGCGATGGCAACAATCATCCGAGGTCTACAGAATTTCCTGACGACCTCGGCTCGCACTTATCTCAGTCTCCTGGGTCACATGGCTGCCTGCACATTCATAACCAAATACACCAGACTCCGCCTCCGTCCTCTCCAAGTTTGGCTCAACTCGGTATACCACCCGGGCAGGGACCCATTAGACACGATGGTCACCATTCCCCCAAGCACCCTAGGCTCCCTAGACTGGTGGATAACTCCCTCCCTGGTGTGTACAGGGCTGCCGTTCCATCCGCCCCAGCCCTCAATGTCCCTGACGACGGACGCGTCATCTCTTGGCTGGGGTGCTCACCTCGGACCCCTTCGTACTCAAGGCCTCTGGTCATCTCAGGAGCTGACATTACACATAAATGTCCAAGAACTGAGAGCAGTCCGCCTGGCGTGCCAGGTGTTCCAGCAACATTTACAAGGCTGTTGTGTCTCAGTGTTTACAGACAACACAATGGCCATGTACTACATAAACAAGCAGGGAGGGAACCGATCTTCCCCCCCTTTGTCAGGAGGCCATCCAACTCTGGGACTTTTGCATAGCCCACTCGATAGACCTGGTAGCATCCTCTCTCTCAGGGGTTCGGAACACTCTGGCGGATCGACTCAGCAGGTCCTTCCTGTCTCACGAGTGGTCGACCCGTCAGGATGTTATGCATTCTGTTTTCCAGAAGTGGGGATTTCCCCACATAGACCTCTTCACTTCCCGCGCGAACAGGAAATGCCAGATGTTCTGCTCCTTCCAAGGTCTCTCCATGGGATCGATCTCGGACGCTTTCCCGATGCCGTGGAACAGCCGGCTGTTTTATGCCTTCCCACCATTCCCGCTGGTTCACAAGGTCCTGCTAAAACTCCGCAGCGACAGAGCGCGCCTAATCACAATCGCTCCAGCGTGGCCCAGGCAGCACTGGTACACCACGTTGCTCGACCTGTCGATAGCCAACCCAATTACCCTGCCACTCCACCCAGACCTCATAACTCAGGACCACAGCACGCTTCGCCACCCAGACCTGCAGGCCCTTCACCTCACAGTGTGGCTGCTGCGTGGCTAAACCAGTCAGAGTTACGTTGCTGTGCATCAGTATGACAAGTTCTCCTTGGTAGCAGGAAACCTTCTACCTGGTCAATATATCTGGCCAAGTGGAAGCGTTTCTCCTGCTGGTGCGAAATGCATAATCTTACTCCCACTGAGGTCTTGATTCCCTCTATTTTGGACTACCTCTGGTCTCTCAAACAGTAGGGCCTAGCAGTATCATCACTGATGCTACACTTGGCAGCCATCTCTACCTTCCACCCAGGGGAAGATGACCGTTCCATGTTCTCTCGCTCTATTGTTTCGAGGTTCCTCAAGGGCTTGGAGCGCTTATACCCCCAAGTACTCCATGTTAACCAGGACATCTTTCTCCCGGTCTTCTTCCCAAAGCCACACTCAACGCGATGGGAGCAACAGTTGCACTCCCTGAACGTCCGTAGAGCGCTCGCATTTTATATTGAGCGGACAAAACCCTTTCATAAAATGCCCCAACTCTTCGTCGCGGTAGCAGACCAAATGAAAGGCCTACCTGTTTCCTCTCAGAGGATCTCATCTTGGGTGACAGCGTGCATCTGCACTTGGTATGATTTGGCTCATCACCGTGCATTCTACCAGGGCTCAGGCTTCATCTGCCGCCTTCCTGGCTTGTGTACCTATCCAAGAGATATGTCGCGCAGCTACCTGGACTTCGGTCCACACCTTTGCTTCACATCATGCTCTGGTTCAACAGTCCAGAGATGATGCAGCCTTTGGCTCAGCAGTTTTGCATTCTGCAACATCTCACTTCGACCCCACCACCTAGGTAAGGCTTGGGAATCACCTAATTGGAATTGATATGAGCAAGCACTCAAAGAAGAAAAGACGGTTACTCACCTTTGTAACTGTTGTTCTTCGAGATGTGTTGCTCATATCCATTCCAAACCCGCCATCCTTCCCCACTGTCGGAGTAGCCGGCAAGAAGGAACTGAGGGGCAGTTGGGTCGGCAGGGGTATATTTCCGACGCCATAGCAGCGCCACTCCAGGGGGCACCCAGCTGACCCACCGAGTGTTGCTAAGGTAAAAGTCTTCCGGCGAACGTGCACGCGGCACGCACACACCTAATTGAAATGCATATGAGCAACACAACTCTAAGAACAACAGTTACAAAGGTGAGTAACCATCTTTTTCTTAAAGTGCAGGCATGTTGGAACTCAGACTCAGATTTCCTCATCCCTCCTTTCACATAGAGAGGGGTCTCTGTAACACACTCTTCTAAACAAAAAATCAATTGTAATTGCCAGATTCACCAGTAGACTTCAGCTGTTTTGCCCTGGCCTCAAAAGTATATATATATTTTTAAAGATTCATACTATACACCTTCAAATTACGAGAAACATCACAGTATTTTCTTTGGGAATGGACATTTTTAGTGTTTTATTTTTTAAACAAGGACATTCCCAAACAAAACTCTGTTAAGAGGGAGTTGAGGTTGAGAGTGTGAAACTTAAGGTAAAAAATACAGCAGCAATGTTTTAATTATTTGAAAGCCTAGCATTCCAAATCAGGAAATTCAGATTTAAGATTACACATAAAGGCAAGCCAAGTGTGTTAAGGTACCCAAGCAACCTTAAGTGAAACCACGAAGAGAAAAAATATACGAAAAAACTGTATTTAAAAATCGGTTTAATCTGGGAACAAAGCTACTGAAATGTTTTGATCATAATCATATAGTTATTGTAGTGTCACTGCAGAGTTAAGGTTTTTAGGGTTTATTTCTCAGAAACATCTGCTATGAGCTACTTTCAGAGGCAGGATAGTGGATTAGATGGACTTCTGATCTAGTACAGCAATTTCTTCTTAAAATGGATATATTAGTTACGTCTCTGACAGGCAGTGTTCTCGATCAATTTGAGAGCTGTGGGTAAGAGTATTATGCATAAGAACAAAGAATGATTATTATGTTTGTGATTTAGGTATTCAGCTACGCAAAGTCGAAGAGCAGCGTGAACAAGAAGCTAAACATGAGCGCATTGAGAATGATGTTGCCACTATATTGTCTCGCCGCATTGCTGTGGAATACAGTGATTCAGAAGATGATTCAGAGTTTGATGAAGTGGATTGGTTGGAGTGAAATAGATACATTGATATACACTGAATGCTAATGTCCATTGTGGTGATTGTTCTTTGAAAACATTTGATGGTCATTTCTAGTGGGTTTTGTATTTTTTTTCTTTACACTACACATCATTAATCCATGTTTTTCTACTTTTCCGTTTTCTTGTAGACTACTAGCACATCTTTGAAACTAAATGTTTTACAGTGGCTTTTCTTTTCTTTTTTTGAAAGAACATATTTTGTTCCAGTAGACCACTAAGTATTAAGCATGGGCAGCTGTTGGTAGAGTAGCAGTTTCAATATTTTGGCATATCTTAACTGTGCACTTTGTGAATTTTAAGTTAATGAAGGTAACTGAGATTGAAATTCCGAGGGCAGCTGTATGTACTAATGAGCCTTATTCCATTTTTGATAAATGTTTTTAAAAACCTAGCTATCAAAATATACATCTGTACACTAAGAAGGTACATATAGTTAGCAGCACTGAACACAATGAAAGGAAAAAAGGATCTTTGGGGGCTTTTATTGTTGTTTTTTAAATAATTATGGCCTTATTTGAATGTTTAGAGGTTTCCCCCTCCCTCCCAGGTACATATCGTGTGGTACTATTTTGCCTGCATACAAAAGTTTAAATTTTTTTCTGTGTGAAATCTTCTGACTTAAACATGCTGTGTAACTTATGTAACTGTTAAAAATAACAGTTTGGTTTAATAAATGGTAAATGTTCTTAGCTGTTGCTTTTTTAATAAAGTCGCCCTTTTTCTGGCATTACTTAGGAGCTGAAGGGCAAGATTTTCAAAAGTGCCTAAATCACTTATAAAAAAAGACTACTTATGCTTCTAAGTAACTTGGATTACATTTTCAAAAGTACCTGTGGTACATGGGGGGAGGCAATAATCAGAACAATATGTTCGTTGAGGGAGAAACCTGTGAAACACAAAGAGAACTAGATGCTATTGCAAAATCATGTCTCATGCTGTCTAATTTATACTGCATGTCAGCCACATCCATATACACAAAAAGCCAATGCAATTTTGGACTCAATTCAGAGTTCTTCAAGTAGATGCAACCATGTATTCCACCTAGGTGTGTGTCCGCCCAATGCACCAGAGCCAGAGACTTTTGTCTCATAATACCCATAGAGGGGCTGCTTTCGTCTGTCATTGCCACATCCCCTGGCTATATGGGGCAGTGCTGCCCTGACCCCCCCTCACTTCCATCTTACCACTAGTGGCTGGAGTCAGAGCTCTGTATGGTTTGTGTTCTTGCAACCTCTCTTTCTTAGTGACTTTTTCTAGTTATATATAGTTAATTAGTACCCTTGGTGGAGTGTGTGTTAGATTTTGTTTATTTCCCTAGTGATGCCCTCACCGTTGTGTGGGGGAATATTCCCCACACCCAATGCTTGCTGTGCTTAAGCAAAGCCCACTTCAAGGAGCAGTGTTCAATTTGCAAATCATTCATGAAATGGTCTCAGGTTGCAAGAGATCTTCGTCTAAAGCAGCACCTGCTTGAACAGGCCATGCAGCCTGCTTCAGCACCAATGCCTATGCTGGAGTGGAAGTCACCCTCAGGTTCTGAGAGTGCTGCCACTTTGCATCCTCCAACTGGTACCTCTCTGAAGAGACTGAGAAGTTGCTGCCCATCAAGTGTGGCAAGGAAAAGGTCACGCAAGACTGATCATGGCCACTCCAGGTCACATGGGGACTTGTCTGCCTCCTCCAGAAAGATCATAGACTGCTACGGTGTGAATACCAGTGCACAGGTCCCCTCAAACACTACCATGGTGGGAAGTCTGACTCCATACCATTGACTTTTGTTCTGGGCCTGGGTCATCCATTGAGTCTAGTACTGATGAGAGCAATACTGGCGGCATATCAGGCAGCAATGGACCTTCTCTGCCTTTCTATCCCAATCTCCCTTGGTCCAGGGCTGCATTTTTCATAGCTCCATTGACTGGGCAAGCCCCTGACCCTGTGGGGCCATCAGCACCAAATCCTGATGTTTCCCTGCCACACTCAATGGAAGCAGGGCTGAGCTGGGCCAAAGTCCTTCCTCAGCACCAGGAACCGCTTCAGCACCTCTACTGTTGATGCTGCCAATGTTAGTGTGGTGGCACACTCTGCCCCCCACTTAGGTACCATTAGTCACCTTGATACTGCTGCCCACTTTGGGAGTTCAACTCTACTTCTACAACTGGAAACAGCAGAGGCATACTCAGTTCGCGGTACCATTTCCACCATTGGTGCCAGTTCTTTCTTCATTTTGAGGTCCAGCTGAATCAGACCAGTTGCTTGCACCCTCAGGGCTGGCTCCATCTTTATCCCCTGAAACCCAGGACTCCGACATCCAGGTAGGGATCTTCCTCCTGTTCTCCATTGCCTGACCCACATCAGGGGTTGCTCCTAGAGCACAAGGGGTACCAGAATTGACACCTGTCATGGGATTCCCCTCTGTTGCAAAGGTCCCACTCCTCAAGTCATTCTAAGCCCACTGAGCAGGCCTGTGGCAGTGACTTGATTCAGTGCAGGCCCAGGCATTGTGAACCTTCCCCTCATGGAGCCTTCACAGTCATCCCATCGAAGTCCATCAGTCCTGGAAAAGGACCCAGTTCTGGAACAGGTAACTTCTTCGTCTCTGTCCCTGGAGAATTCTGCAGTGCCTGGCTCTTCCTCTTCTTCAGTACCAGAGGATTTCAAGGCATACCAGGACCTTTGTGGCACGTGACTGCTTCCCTGGATATTCAACTGGAGTTCCTGCAAAAGAATATCCATAAGTTTTTGGACATCATGCAGCCATTTGCCCTGGGAGTGGCCCTCTCTATTAATCATGCTCTCCTTGAGCCTGCTAAGGTTCTCTGAAGCATGCTGGCTTCAGTACCACCTACTATGTGTTGGTGCAGGGGTTTCAGGGTTATTACTCGCATCCATCCCCAAACTCTCTGGTCATAACTGTAGTCAGTGATACAGCCCGGTAGGGCACAGTTAAGTCTGCTCCCAAGGATAAGGACTCTAAATGGATGGACTTGAAGGGTAGGAAGATTTACACCTCTTCTTCCCTTCCTAACAGATGGGCATTGCTAACCAGTAGGCGTTGCTGTCCAAATATAACTTCATGAACTAGACAACTCTGTCTAAGTTTGTGGACCAGCTGCATAAAGCCTCAAGGGAGGAATTTTGGGCATTTGTTATCGAAGGCTGCTTGGTAGCTAAGAATTTGTTGCAGTGTGTGCTGGACATTGTGGATTCCTCGGCCAGTCTTGGCCTTGGCGATGACCACAAGAAGGGCTTCCTGGCTGCAGAATTCAGGCATTGCTCCCAATGTACAACAGGCCATACAGGATTTGCCTTTTGACAGCCGATTCCTTTTCTCAGACAAAGATGAATGAGACTTTGCACTCCTTCAAGGACTGTAGGGCTATCCTACAGTCCTTGGGGGTGCATATGTTGGCAGTGCAGCGGTGCCACTACAGTGGTCAACAGCAGCAGCAGTATCATCCGCAGTGCACATTTTGGGTAGCTTCTCTCTCCCACAAGACAGTGTGACTACCACAGAAAGGGGCATAGGTCCCAGAGGAGGAGGCATTTGGATCCAGGGTCTGGGCAGTTGACACTCCTTCCCTGGCACTCCTCAAGTACCTAGTTTGACTTCTTGGTCCAAACTAGTGTTCCAGTCATCACTCCATTCTCCCCATCCCTTCCATTTGGGGACAGGCTGACTCACTTTTACAATGCTTGGGTTCAGTCACTGCTGACAGTTGGGTCCTAAGCATTGTCAAATAGGGCTATGCCATCCAGTTGCCGTCCATTCCTCTCCACTTCCTCCCTGTGCCTCTTCAGGGACCTCTGTCACAAAATACGGCTCCTCGAGCAGGTCCACTCTCTACTGGCTTTGGGAATGCTGGAGGTGGTTCCGCTGGTACAGTGGGGTTAGGGCTTCTATTCTCAGTACTTTCTGGTGCCCAAATCCAAGGAAAGAGTAAGACCCATTCTCAATCTCCATGGCCTAAACAAATATATCAGATATATGAATTTCTGCATGGTCATTCTATTGCCTGTCTTCCCCATGTTGTCTCAGAATGACTGGTTTGCTGCTCAGGACCTTCAGGATGCCCACTTTCACATGGCAATTTTGTCAAGCCACAGAAAATTCTCTGTTTGTCATAGAGGAGCGCCACTTTCAGTATATGGTGCTTCCCTTCAGTCTCTCTTCTGCCCCTGGGTTTTTACCAAATTCATGGTCATGGTGACAGCATACCTCAGAAGGGAAGGAATCCACATCTTCTCATACCTGGATGACTGGCTACTGAGGGGAAGGGGAAGTTCTCTCATATTGACATTATGCTGAACTTGCTTGACCAGTTGGATCTGATCTTAAACACCAGAAAATCAACTTTGGTTCCCACTCAAAATAATCGAGTTCATTGGGGTGCCAATAGACTCTACGAGTTCAAGAGCATTTTTGCTGACTGTTTTCAGGCGATTTGTCACCTTTGCCTCAGCCTTCCACAATAGCTCGGATGTACCTGAGGCTCTTTAGCCACATCCACTTGCACCCAGGTGGTCCAGTTTGCAAGGTTGTCTCTTTACCCCTTCAAATGTGGCTCAGGACAGTTTATTGTCTGACTTAACTCCTTGGACAGGTTGGTCTGTCTCCCTCCACTGGTCCTAGAAACCTTGCAGTGGTGGATGCTTCCAGAGAATGTTTGTCCGGTGTTCCCTTTGTCTGGCCCTTACCAGCCAATACCTCTCTCCCTGGGGAACACATCTGGAGTCACTGAAAGTTCAAGCTCTGTGGCCGGAGCAGGAGAACTCACTGAATATCAGTGTGCTGGAGTTTCAGGCCATCTATAATTCATGTCATGCTTTTCTGGACTATATGAGGGGCTCATTGGTTCACATACTTATCTACATTAGCACCTCAGTGTATTATGTGACCATGCAAGGGGGAGCACACTCCAGAGAGCTCTGCCAAGAGGCAGTCAAGTTGTGGCAATTCTGCACTGAGGAGAGTATCGCTCCGATAGCTGACCACTTGCCCGGGATCCAGAATCATCTCATGGACCATCTCAGCAGGAATTTTTCCCTGAACCTCAAGTGTCCTCTGGGTCATCTTTGTGGCTTGGGGCATTCCAATGATTGACCTGTTTGCCATGAGGAACAACAGGAAATGGCATCTGTTCCACTCAAGGGGGCCTCAGTCCAGGGTCCCTGTCGACTGCCCAATGAAATGGAAAGCATCAAACTCTCCTGTATGCTTTCCCCGATCTCAGTCATCCCACAGGTCATCCTCAAGCTGAAGACAGATCAGGTCAAGCTCATTATCATTGTCCCAATGTGGCCGAGGCAGTGCTAGTTACCTGACCTCCTCACACGGTCAGTTCAGCCTTCCATATCCCTTGCTCTCCATCCCAATGTACTCTCAAAGAATCACAGTCGCACCTTGCATGCCTCACTCAGCACCCTGCATCTCACGGGACGGCTGCTTCGTGACTAGATGAGGAGGAAGAGTCGTGTTCAGTGGCAGTTCAATAGGTCCTACTCAACTGTAGAAAGCCCTCTACCAGAACGGCCTATTTGGCAAAATGGAAGTGGTTTTCGATGTTTTCATTGACCTGCAGAATTCAACTGATGCTGGCTTCCAAGCTGCCCTGAATAGAGTACCTGCTGCACCTTCAGTTGTCAGGACTTGCGCTTAGTTCATTGAGAGTCATCTGGCAGCGACATCAATATTTTATCCCCCCGTCAGGGAAGATCAGCTTTTTCCAGGACCGTGGTAATAAGATTCTTAAAAGGGCTATACTTTGTCTCTCCATCCTCCTGTCCAAGAGTGGTTCCTCTGTGGGACCTTAACATGATCCTAGTAGTTTTAATGGGACCTCCATCGGAGCCCCTGACATTTGTCCCTTTCCATTTTTGTTGCAAAAAAAACTGTGTTCCTGGTAGTAACATCCCCACTAGGGGATTCTGAGTTGCAGAGCATCTTTGTACACCATTCTCTAAGGACGAAGTGACTTTATGAAACTACTGTGGACACAAATTTTAGGTGTGGTTCTAGTTTCATTTGACTCAGGCAGTATATTTACCTGTGTTCTTTCCTAAGTTACATTAATCTCTGGAGGAGCAGCATCTCCATACATTAGATATCAGGCGATTTCTGGCCTTCTATCTGGACAGGACTAAAGTGTTTCATGCTTCACCTCGCCTATTTGTGTCATACGCAGATTGTAAGAAGGAGCGGTCTCTTCACAGACTATATCTCTAGATGGATAATGTCCTGTATCAAAACTACCTATGAAATAACTTTGTCTATGCCCCCTCAGCAGATGCAAGCTCATTCTATGAAAGCACAAGCAACATCAATAGTGTTCCTCAGTGACATCTCAATAATGGACATTTGCAGGGCTGCTACATGGTTGTCCATACATACATTTACAAACCAATATGCCATTACCGCATCTTTCAGTGTGGATGCAAGTTCTGATAGTGTCATCCAATGCAAGGCTGCATCTACTCAAAGAAGAAGAAATGGTTACTTACTGGAACTGTAGTTCTTTGAGATGTGATGCAGACATGCATTGGATGACCCACCCTCCATTCCCTCTGCATCAGAGTTTAATCTCTGGGCATTCAGTGTGAAGGAATTGAGCGGAGTTGGGGCAGCGCTGCCTCAGATGGCCAGGGGAGGGACTATGGCCCCAACGTGCACTCAGCCCCCCTTTATGGGTACTGCAAGATAAAATTATCCAGTCCTGGTGTGCTGGGCATGCACACCTCTAAGTGGAATACATGTCTGCATCACATCTTGAAGAACGACAGTAAGTAACTGTTTCTTAGTTACAGAACAAGGAGGTATAGTTCCTCTTTAGGTGGGAGTGAATTCATATCTGGAATATGGTATTCTTTTCTAACTATATATCCTTACAGTATAGCTTAATCACTGTCAGAGAAAAGGGATGGAAAAGGTATTGGTAAGCTCCATGGTATAAATATTGGATATAATTTTAACCTCTTAATATATCTTGTTGACATGCCATGACATGTGAAGAAGGCTCAGTGATCACAGAGCACACTGTGTCACCCCACAGCTAGATGGCAGGGATAGTTTACAATGCTGAAAGGACTTCTGAATTCCTCAGGACCAGACTGTAGTACAGATTGTTGCATCCACCTCACAGTTAAGAGCCAGGGCTCCGCACTTAATTTCTCCAGGAATCTAAACTTCATGCAAATATCCTGGAAAGGAGGGCAGACCTGTATGCACATCCTGTACTGTGGAATCCCATAACGTGGGTCTGATTCAAATGGACAAGCAGACATCCTGTATTCCACATGAAGAAGGAACTCCCTGTTGTCTGTGACAGAACTGGGTTGCCATTTATATGGCATGGAAGGAGAGCATACGTGTAGACAGACAACAAAAAGGATAATACATTTTGACAAGTGCCTGCTGAATCAAGTGGTGGTAGATTGAGTATTGAATAGGACACATTTCTTTTCCACTCCTCTGAATACCAAAATTCTCTATAGACTAGCCAACTAACTACAGAAAAATCATGTAAAAAAAAATTAGGGAGCCAGTGTCAGTAAATTTGGGATACTCAGTGCTGAAAAGGTTTTGTATTGCCAACTGGTCCTGTGTGATTACACCATGAGACTTGAATCCACTCATTATTATTTTGTAAAATAAACTACATACACTTGTCTTGCAAAGCTCACATACAGGAATAATTCAGAGGCTGCTTTCAAATACTAGCATGAAGCTGACAGCATGTGCCTTGAATGGCAGGCTCCCTGAGGAATAAGAAATGCAATCAGACATGATCCTCATGGACATATCTTAATTTGTCTCCCTGTTTCCATTTGGCTTCAGTTACCTTTCCTGGGAGAAGTACAAAAGAAAATTTCCTGGGCTGAGTTTCACAGATCACATTTATTAGTACACACTGAAGAAAAATATTTTGTAAAATGCTGCTACAGACAAACCCTAAAGGGAGGGAAATGGGAGCAGTGTTATGAAAAGCAGTAGCACCAGCTACCATGTGAGTATGGGCCATGTTTAGGCCTGAAATAAGGAGGCCCAACTCCTCCTGAAGTCAATATTTCAGATCTGAATTTGGACCCGACCATCTCAGTAAAAGAACCCCCCAAAATTAGGGCTAACGCTGAAGAAATCAGTAGGGGAAATTAAAGCCGGTTCGGTACAACAACTGCTCTGTCTGTAATTTATACGTTAAGTAAGATAGCTGAGCCTTAACAGTTTGCTTAGTGAGTCTCTGAAACTACTCTATTAGAGGAAAGAATAATATGTATCAGCTGTCCCAGATACATGGGAGGAAACTGAGCTTTAAAAGATGTGGAGAAGCCCAAATCCTGATTTCCCTGATGTGGGTATCTCAATAGTAAGGCTGGACCCTGCCAAGACCTTAACAGAGCAACGATGATAGATGAGGTAGATATGACTTGAGAAAGTAGACAGTCTTTACTTATCTGTGTCCATTAGCTACCTGTCCTGACAATTAATAATATTACACACTTCCAAACTGGTGGCCAAGGCAGTTTAACTTGACATAATCACACCAAGTAATGATCCTTGACTGAGTGAAGCCAAGAGTAAAATTCAGCTAAAGATTTCAGAGACAATGCACCTGGCTTTCTGCCACAGATATAGCTCTTTGCCATAGCAACAAGCCTGCAGCTAGCTACAATCCTAATTTCTCAATAATTATTAGAGGTGATTATTGAATTTAAAGCTTTGATTCATATATCCACTCAGATATAAGTACTTGTCTGACCGATTTGTCCTTGGGGCCCTCTCGTTCCTTGAAGGGCTGATCAGCTGTTTATGTTACTGATGAGATGTATAATAGATTAATTTGCATTGTAATATATTAAGCTGTTCCTGGATTCTGTTTACTTCAGTACATTTACAGTAGTTTGTTAAACTCAAAGACCCAGGAATTCTGCCATGGAAAATAACATGGCAATATATTGTTTTGATACTGCATGAAAGCTGCCTTTGTTAAACTTCAGGGACCCCACCACCTTGTTCAATTGTAAACAGATTGTTAAAATGAATCTTTCTCCCCATCAGAGAGGCAAAGAAAAGGAGGAACACACACAATGAAATAGACAGAAAAAGTCAATGGTAACAGGACAGAAACACACTGAGGAAAGAGAGAGAAAAGAAAAGTGGAAAGGGCTTTGTTTAATTAACAAGTCAGAGTGAAATCATGATGGACAGAGCATCAAACAACAGGCAGATGTAAAGAGGCCAGCAAAAGAATCAAAAAGGATGGGAGGAAGGAGAAAAAAGAAAGGCGGAGGATGGAAGACATCAGTGATGGCTTTAATGGTAGTGTTACATTGGGAATTACACAGGTACCTAATGTTTAAAGGTGGGCTACCATGGAATTAATCCCAACTAACTGGAAATTGGTGAGAAATAGGAGAGAAAGCTACATAATTAAAAATAATGTTAGCCAGGAGCAAAATGCAGCGCAAAGTAGTGAGGCTTAGGGCGCAGCTCCACAACTGGCCAAAGGATCCCACCAGGTCTTAGGTGTGCACAAGGGCACCAAGCAGTTCAGAGGTGTCAGGGCAGCAATGCTCATGCCCATAGGCAGAAATGTAGGTACCTACAGAATTAGGTGGCAGCTGAGTGGAGTTTTTGAGAATGTCATTGACATCTAACTGCCCCTGTAGGTTCCTAAATCCCTTTGTGAATTGAGCCCTCAGTGCCTGATCTACAATCCATTAAACAGCTTTGAAAAAAGACTTCCACTGACTTTAATGGGAGTTGATCTTTATAGCTGTACTGTGCACAGATTTGTTTACTCTATGTTCTCACTGATTTGGCTGAAGAATAATTGTGTTCCTATACCACTAGGAGTGCTTTGAAAGGAAAATGATTACTAGCCTTCAATGAAAAATTGGAGCTACTCTATTCCTTCAAGATAATCTATTAATTGTTTTTTCCTTCATTAATCTCTGTCCAGCTACTCCAACTAGCTTCCTGTTGGCAAAACTATTTAAAACAACCGGGCATGGATCTGTGCAGATATTGTACATCCCCTGAAGATTTTATACATTTGCATAATCTCTATTTTTTTCTATAAAATTCTATAAAGATACCTAAAACACTGAAAGTTTCAATACATTAGTCGCTACGTGACTTCTACCTCATTGATCTAGCAAGTATTCTAAGCATTAGAAACTTGAATAAGGTTTAGACTATACTATAAAAGGTATATCTACTGTGGCAGAGCTCCGACCTTGTCCCTGTGAGTCCCGCACTTCTAGGCGGTTTATGCTAGCCTCAGTGGCTCACTGTGACCCTCCACATAGCCCTTCTCTCTTCAGGGCCAGGATTACAGTCTACTGAGCCCTTTTCATCATAGGCCAGCAAGGAGGTTGGTGAGAGAACTCCCAGAGTCTCTGTTGTCCCTAGGGCTTATTTCAGAACAATTTAGCCTCCTGTCCTGACAGGGGCCTGTATTCCCTTCCCAGGAGGTGTTTCTGCAGTGGCAGGTTGGGGGGGAACCTGGGCCCACCCTCTACTCCGGGTTCTGGCCCAGGGACCCTAATGGTAGCAGCTGTTGGCAGCCAACCTTTCATTACCAGAGTTGCTACATTTCCCTGGGCCACTTCCCCACAGCTCTCCTGCTTCTCCCTTCTTCACCCTTACCTTAGGGCTCCCTTACCAATGGTTTGAGGGTGTCTTCATTAACCAGCCCTTCAGCCACGCTTCTTCTCCTCTGGCTCCCTGGCTCTTCCCAGCCTGACTGGAGTGAGCCCTTATATAGTATCAAAAGGGCCTTAATTAGAGTCAGGTGGTCACATGACCTTAGTGGACTCACCTGACTCTTTGCAGGTTACTTGGAGTCAGGTGTTCTCATTAGTCTGGAGCAGCCCCTGCTCTGGTCAGTCAGGGAAGAGAAAACTGCTAATCCAGTGGCTAGTATATCTGCCTTCTACTACTCTGTTGTACCCAGCTGGCCTGGGTCTATCACACTACACTGCATGCTTCTTTCAGCAGCGTATAGAGTATATATTCACATAGCCCCCTTAGCATGGGTATAAACAGCAGTGGAGCCTGTGAGAGACAGCTTCGGTGAGTAGAGACGCATACGCTCGTATGTATGCAAGTACATACGCTACACAGATCTTGATTTACCCAAACTGTGTCTCCCTGTCTACAGTGCTGTGCTTAGCAGTGTAGTGTTCCACTGCCTCCCTTCTACTGGAACCTTTCCTATCTGCAAGAAAAGACTCCGCCCGCTCCTCACCCCTGGAGCTCTTCTGCACCGCAGGGAAAAACTCCACCAGCTCCCTGCTACCAGAGCCTTCCCTCACCACAGGAAAAGACTCCAGCAGAGGAGAAAGGCCCTGGCAGTGGGGAGGAAGCAGGTAAAAACCTAGGAGAGAGGTTGGGGACAGGTATCTGTACCTGGTGGTGTGGGCTCCTTGTGTGAGCCAGAAGCACTAATTGCTGCACCACCACCACCACCACCACCACCTCCTCCTCTTTTCGGGGGTGGGGGGAGGAATAGCTCAGTGGTTTGAGCATTGGCCTGCTAAACCCAGGGTTGTGAGTTCAATCCCTGAGGAGATCATTTAGGGATTTGGGGATTGGTCCTGCCTTGAGCAAGGGGTTAGACTAGATGATCTCTTGAGGTCCCTTCCAACCCTAATAATCTCTGAGACAGCAAGGAAAGACTTTCCCCCACTCTCTCTCCACCTTGTCACAGCCTTTCACTGACACATGTAGCTACACACCACAGTGCAGATGTAGATACAGCTTGTTTTTCACTGCAGCATGCAGCTATGCCTACCCTACATGCGTCTGCCAGTGGTGTGTAGTGTAGATAGAGCCAACGTTTTGGCAACATAGCTACGTCAGCTAGAAGTGGGGGAGAGAAAGAAACAAAAACCTACATCCATAGCCATCACAGCTATGCTGGCAAAACCCTGTATGGATACAACTATGCCAACAGAAGAGTGCTCTGGCAGCTTAACTAATGTCATTTGGGGAGATGGTTAAGCTATATTGGCAGAAACTCCCTTATCCTGCATAAGGCAGCAAGTACAAGGTGAGTTTACAGAGTGGCTCTCCGATTTCAGCTATGAACTGGGAATTCTGAAAATGCACAAGCTTTTATAATAGGAAGTGAAACAAAACATAGGCACAGATAAATATTGTTAAATAGCCATTGACAAGCTGTCCCTCTTTTAACAATGAAGGGGTGGCTGTTAAAAGTCCCATTTCAACCTTGAGCTTACATTTCAACTATGAAACAGGGCAGCTCTTGTGGCTTTCACAGAAGAGACTTCAACTTGTCTATTGCAAGGCAACTTGGTCTAGTGGATAGAGTTCTGGATTGGTAATCAGGAGACCAGAATTCTTTCCTGATTCCATCACTGACCTGTGTGCCCTTAGACTCAGCGTTTAAGGCCTGAAGGGACCCTCATGAGTCTGACCTCCTGAACATGGCAGGCCACAGAATCTCCACTACTCACTCCTGTAAGAGACCCATAACCTCTGGCTGAGTTACTGAAATCTTCAAATCTTGATTTAAAGACTTCAATTGCAGAGAATCCACCATTTACTCTAGTTCAAACCAGCATGTGAACCATACCTCACAGTTCAGAGGAAGGCAAACATTCCTCAGGATCTCTGCCAATCTGAGGTGGAGGAAAATTCCTTCCCAATCCCAAATATGACAACCAGTTAGACTCTGAGCATGTGGGCAAGACCAACCGGCCACATGACTGGGAAAGAATTCACTGTGGTAACTCAGAGCCCTCCCCTTCTAGTGTCCCATCTCTGGTTGTTGGAGGTATTTTTCTCATAGCAGTCAAAGAAACGCCATATATCATTGTAGGCAACCTGATCATATCACCCCCTCCATACATTTATCAAGCTCAGTCTAGAAACAAACTAGGTGTTTTGCCCCCACTGCTCCCCTCGGGAGGCTGAACTTCACTCCTCCGATGGTTAGAAACCTTCATCTCATTTCAAGTCTAAGCTTGTTGATGGCCAGTTTATATCCATTTGTTCTTGTGCCAGCATTGACCATTAACTTAATTAAGTCCTTTCCGTCCCTGGTGTTTATCCCTCTGATGTATTTATAGAGAGCAATCTTATCTCCCCTCAGCCTTTGTTTGATTAGTGTATCTAACAAAATATTAATATACAATCAAAACAAAAAGAATTAAGGTCATTAACCACACATCAAATGAGATTGGTAGCTAATAGAAAAACAAAAACAACTGTTCATTTAGCTAAGGAAAGGCATATAAAAATTGAGCACATCTGAGCTACTGCACCAAGTATACAAGAAAAATGCAACTGACAGTGAGGGTGCTGGTATCTGCTATCTTTCCCACAAGTCCACAATCATTCCCATGTAGGAGGATTTTTTTTTATTAAATAGGCTCTTGAGCATTATACTCTGTCTCTCAAAATAAATTTTATCTTCAGAAAAGAACATCTGTATGCAGCACAGCACTGCCGAAAGCAAATACAAAAATAACTCACAAACCCTATTGCACACAAAGACTCGTGGTTGGTATCCTAATAGTAATCACTGGATTCAGGAGAACAGAAATTACAAGTCAGAAATATTTTGGATTGGGATGAGCTGCCCAACATTTGTTTGTGGAGTGTTTTCTCCCTCTAACCTTGGAGATTTTTGTAGGTGCATTGGTCAATAACAATATTTTGCTGACACGCTTTCTGCTCAGTGAACAGTAGAGTGGGCTGGCTCTGGCACTGGCTTTCTCGGTGACTTTTGGCAAGGCACTTCTTAATCTCTATGGAGGATGTTTTCAAAAGGCACGTTAGGGACTTTGGTGCTCAACACTCACTGACTTTCAACAGGAATTGGATGCCCAGGGCACCTTGACAATATTCCTCTATTTGCCTAAATTTCCCCATTTCTAAAATGTCCTCTGGTGTCTGCGCCTGTGGTGGTGGGACAGCTGGCATGCTCTAATGATCCCCAGAGTCTGTGTCGGCGGGATCCTGGTAGGTTCAACCATGCTGGATTGGTCTGTGAGGGCATACTTGGGCAGCACCATCAGCCAGGATGATGGCACAAGCCCGGACATTCGGAACAAAAAATAAATAAAGCCAGGAACACCTTTAGGAGCTTAAATACAGTTTGGAAATCATCAAAATACAACACCAAAACCAAACTCAATCTGCATACTTTCAACACTATAGTGCAGAATGCTGGGGAATGAGAAAGTAGGACATGTCCAAACTGTCTTCATTCCATACAACCTGCCTCAGAAAAATCATCTGTATCTTTTGGCCCAGAACAATCTCAAACCAACATCTATTGATAAAGTGCAGCCAAGAGGATCTGAGCACCATCATTGCCAGCAGGTGTTAGAGATGGATTGGCCATATGCTTCGGATGGAAACTGATTCCATCACCAGAGTAGCAATAAGATGGACACCTGAAGGCAAATGAAAATGAGGCTGCCGGAAAACAAAATGGTGAAGAGCTGTGAAAGCTGAGCTGAAAAACCTGGGGCACAGCTGGGGAACCATTGAAAGACTTGCCAGAGACAGACAGGAGTGGAGGAGCTCTGTCAGTGCCCTAAACACCAGAGGCATAATGGGAACATGACAATGAATACCCACTGTTATACTATGCTTTGAGATCCTCTGAAAGCTGCTATATACAATAAGTGCACATTACTACAGTATGTAGATTTCGATTTCTGATGCCAACAACAAAATTGAATTCATTTTCTCTCCCTCAAAGCAAATATTTACTACTACAGAATGTTTAAAAGAGTGCAGAATTTACACAAAGTCAGCCCAAGTCCAGCTAGTTCCACTCTGAGAGCGGGCATATTGGGTCAGACCAATGATCTCTAGATCAGTATCTTATCTTCCGACAGTAGCTGGTGCCAGATGCTTCAGAGGGGGTGAATAGAACAGGGCAATTTATTGAATGATCCATCCTCTGTTGTCCAGTCCCAGCTTCTAGCAGTCAGAGGTTTGGGAACACCAGAGCATGGGGTTTCATCCCTGACCATCTTGGCTAATAGCCATTGATGGACCTATGCTCCATGAACATAAGTAATTATTTTTCAAACCCAGTTATAATTTTGGCCTTCACAACATCCCCTGCCAAAGAGTTTCACAGGTTGACTGTGCATTGTATGAAGTAGTATTTCCTTATGTTTGTTTTAAACCTGCTACCTATTAATTTCATTGGGTGACCCCCCGTTTGTGTGTTATGCGAAGGGGTAAATAAGACTTCCTTATTCACTTTCTCTACACCATTCATGATTTTATAGACCTCTATCATAGTTCCCCTCAGTCATCTCTTTTCCAAGATGAACAGACTCAGCCTTTTTAATCTCTTCTTTTATGAAAGCTGTTCCATACCCATAATCATTTTTGTTGTCCCTTCCTGAACTTTTTCAAATTCTAATATATCTTTTTTGAGATGAGGGGACCAGAAATTCACACAGTACTCAAAGTGTGGGTATACGATGGATTTATAGAGTAGCATTATATTTTCTGTCTTACTATTTATCCCTTTCCTAACGGTTCCAAATATTGGTTAGTTGTTTTTTTTTTCACTCCTGCTGCATATTGAGCAGATGTTTTCATACAACTATCCATGATGACTCCAAGATTTATTTCTTCAGCTGTAATAGTTAATTTAGACTCCATTATTTGGTATGTATAGTTAGGATTATGTTTTTCAATGTGCATTACTTTGCATTTATCAGCATTGAATTTCATCTGCCATTTTGTTGCCCAGTCACCAGTTTTGTAAGATCCCTTTGTAACTCTTATGAATATGTTAAAGAACACTGACTTCAGACAGATCCTTGGGGACCCCTTTATCTACTGACAGTTTATTTCTACCCTTCGTTTCCTATCTTTTAACAGGTTATTGATCCACAAGTGGACATTCTCTTTTATCCCATGAACCTTTAATTTGCTGAAGAGCGAAATATTAGAATTCAAAAAAGTTCAGAGAGGGGCAACAATTGCAGTCACCATTCTGGTCAGGTGGTCAGTAGTATATTCCTGCTGCTATATTCTTATTATTCAAGCATGGAATTCCTATCCATAGAGATTCTATGGTACAGTTTGATTCATTTAAGTTTTACTATATTTGACTCAATTCTTTCTTTCATCTATAGTGCTACTCCCCCACCAGGGTGACCTACTAGCAGAATGTGTAAACCAATATTTTTCAAATGTAGTGATTATAACAGATAAAGCCAAATGAGTTAAAGCAGGGATATCAGAACTTCCCAAAAGTTAATTACAAACCCTGGGCAGACCTACTTTGTGCTTGGCCATGGTTAGATAAGAGGTTGACATGGATCAAAAAGTGACTAGATCACAAATTGATTGTGCTTTATGAGGTAATGAATTGATCAAATCTGGTGCACTGGGCTAGGTGAACTGACATATATACAAACATTGTTTTTGTCTGAACAAGTTACAGGATAATAAGGAGATAACGGTCTAACATTTTTAAACTTGGGTTCCTATATTTAGGATAATCAATCCATATTTAGACACTTAAATAAAAGTGTCTTGATTTTTGTAGGTGCCCGGTACCTGCAAATCCGATAGAAGTCAATGGGAGCTCCCTGGGCTCAGCACCTTTGAAGATCAGGCCACTGATGTCGAAGTATGGATTGAGGAGCCCTTTTAGACTCACAGGTTTGGAAACATTGGCCATAGTCACCTTTTCCATATACAGCAGGTACAATTAATATAAGTTTAACAGTTGCTAGTTACAGCCTGTTTTAGTATAAGGTACAGTATAGAGATGCTTTGTACTGTCAATGTAGACAAAAATTCAGCTACACAAGGCACAAGTGCCGTCAACTAAGGTCAAATGATAGGTTTTTCCTCTAAAATCTAGGCCAAAGTGACTAATTATCATCACTGATTATTTGTAATATAGTAACACCTAGAGGCCTCAACCAAGAATAGGGCCTCTGTTGTGCCAGGCACTGCCCAAACACAGAAAAAGCAATGGTCTCTGCTCTGAAGAGCTTACAATCTAAACAGACAAGACAGACCAAGGGTAGGGAGGAAGTGGAATTTCCATTTTCTTTTGGGAAGCTAAATGAGATGGCTTTAAATGAGCGAGCCAGGAATGCCTCTCTTGCTTCTCTCTACCATCATGCTAAATATTTTCACATCGTTCTTGGCAGAACCACCTCCAAAAATTGATTTCAGTCAACAAATCAGTGTTCCCGTGCTAGGTGTGATGTCATGCTTGGGATATTGTTGGGGACAAAAGTGGATTTAGGTGATCCTGCTGCTGTGTCTCACTACTTGTCCTTTGTGCTACACCTTTGGCTAGACATACGCTTCTAGAACGCCTTCTCTTTGAGAAGCCTGAAGCCTTTTATAAAACAACAACAACTTAGATCTCTCATCTGTGAGGTAGCTCAGAACTGCTCTTCCCAATTTACCACTGGGAAAACAGATATGGAGAGGTGAAGTGTCTTGCCCAAGGTCACATATGAAGTCTGTGGCAGAGCCAGAAATAGAACCCAGGCTTCCTGACTTCCCTGTCTCTGCTTTAACCACAAGATGATTTTACTTGTCATGGTTCACTTGTGACTATATTCACATATGTATGTGACCTCCAACTTTAGATGGAATAAAAAGCTCTGTGGGGTATTTGTATGTTTCCTCTCTCATTGTGGAAGACAACTCTGATTCTCCTTTTACAATTAAGTGATGCATTTACCTGCAAGCCTAGCTGTAAAAAGGAGTAAAATATATCAACAGTTATACACACACACAAACCCCTAACATATTCTTCTAGCCCTTACTCTTTATTTTAAGTATCTCCTATACTCTACATAAATTTTGTTGGATGGATTTATGGGGTCACTAACTTGCTTGATGCAGTATTGTATTCATAGCAGGAAATGATTTGCCACTGCAATAAAAATGAGCATTCTCTAGCATTCTTTATTGTCACCATAAAGAATTATATTATCAGTGAAATAATAATAAGCTGTTCTAAAAGAATTTTTGATTCACTGTTATTACTGATTGTCTGCAGATTACATTATGGCTTTAATTCTTTGGCCTCACACTGTTCACTTAACTTCTAAAAAAAATCAAGTGAATATATAAACATTTTATTTATACAATAAGTTATAGAACAAAAGACCAATTCTGTGTGGGCTGAATTTGTTGATTACATTAAAGAAAATAGAGATCTTCATATACTGGATGGTTTGGAAGGAAGAAATGTGGGAGCAGTTTATGTATTTTAGTCTAGCTGGTTTGTACTGTTTTATATTTCTACTGTGTATTGTATTTATATTTTGTATTCTAATGATATTTTGAAAAAACTTTACTGCCTATACCTATACATAAGGCTACATTTTAGTCATGAGTATTTTTATTAAAAGTTGTGGACAGGTCATGACCTGTCTATGATTTTAGTAAAAATACCAGTGAATAAAACTTGGGAGGAGGGGGCACTTTCTGGGGCCCCTGCAGGTGCTGGGGGACAGTGCACTGGCTGCTGGGGTGGGCAGCGGCACGTGGCCAACAGCACGTGGCCAGGGACCGCCGCTGGTGCTGTGGGGGAAGGTTGGCGGGGCCGGCAGGCTCCCTGCCTGGCTCTGCACCTCCCCCCGCCAGCAGCAGCAGAGTTTGGGTGTGAGAGGGGGCAGGGAGTTGGGACATGGGAAAGCGTGAGGCAGGCTCTGGGTGGTACTTACCTGGGGGGCTCCCTGGAAGTGGCCAGATCCCCCTCACTCAGCTGCTAGGCAGAGGCATGGCCAGGCAGCTCTGCATGCTGCCTCCACAGCTCCCATTGGCGGTGGTTCCTGGCCAATGGGAGCTGTGAAGCCAGCACTCTGGGCAGAGGCAGCCCGGAGAGTTGCCTGGCCATGCCTCCACCTAGCAACCGAGCTGGGGAGATGTCGCTGCTTCTGGGGAGCCCCCCCCAGGTAAGCGCTGCCCAGAGCCCGCCCACCCTGTCCCATGCCCCAACACCCTGCCCCCTCCCACACCCAAACTCTTCTGCTGCTGGGGAGGGGGAAGGAATGGGTTGCAGAGACCCGAGACTGCCCCAGCAGCAGCCTGTGCACCTGGCACAGGGGCTGTCTGAGCTGCCCCTGAGCCAAGCGCACTGGCCACTGCAGAAGTCACATGACTTTCCATGACAAACTTGCAGCCTTACCAATATATACACCCTTGCAGGACTAGTGACAATCTAGCCTACTGTATTTTGGCCTACATTCACTCTAGCTTAAGTATTCCTTGTGCAGAGACCCTATAAAATGCTTATGTACATCACAATTCCCAACCTTATCAAGATTTAAGTGGCATATAGGCCTTGGCCAGGGCTTTGGCACAGGAGTGAATTTCTCTTAAATTTATCTGCAAAGGAGACTCCCATTATTGCTTCCTTAGAGTATATAAAAAAGAGCTGACTTTTCTCACGTTTGCTACATTAGACATTTAGTTTTTGTCTGCCCTGTTTTCTGGAAGACTCTATGGCAGGCTGGAGAAGGATGGTACTATGACATCAGACACAATAGGTAAGTAAAAACTGATTAAGTGAAATGGGAAAGGATTTTTAATGGAACTGTTTAAAAGTCTGTTGGTTTTTGTTTGCTTGTTTTTTGCCAGCACCTATTTTTAATGCAAGTAAATCAGGAAATCTGGAAGTTGTTGTTTTACACCTTAAGAAATGTCAGGAATCTCAAATAGAAAAACACCTCTATCCTGCTCCTATACTTTTCAGGCTCTGTATATATTATAAAGAAGGGGGAAAAGTCTCAGGTAAATTCCCCCTCTCTTTAGTAGGATTTTACTTTCATCTCTGTTGGACATGTCCATTCATTTTTATGCAAAATTACATGGAAATCACAGCACTCTATTAAATAGGGTAAGAAACTCTTGCAAAATTTTAATTTCAAGGATTTTGATTAGTAATTTTTGTTGTAGTTTTGGGGGTATTTTATGTATTAAAAATTGGTAGCAAAATATAAGTGCCTTTGATGGAAAACTTGGCTAATTAGGGCTCTACCAAATTCTGGATCTATTTTGGTCAATTCCACAGCCAGAGGGTTTTTTAACTGGCAATTCACATTTTCAGATGTTTACATCTGAAATTTCACTGTGTTGTAACCGTGGGGGTCTTGACCCTAGGAAGGGTTTTGGGAGGTTGCAAGATTGCCACGCTCACTCCTGCGCTGCCTTCAGAGCTTCCTGCAGACAGGGGAGGTTCCTGGAGGTGGGTCTGATCTTCCCAATGTTGCTGGGAGCACCCCAGTCGGGGGCTCCTAGCTGCTAGTTTCCGCTGGGCTGGAGAGGGACAAGGCTTCCTCTTCCCCTGCATTAGCACTCTGGGTATCTCTCCCGGCTGCAGGAAACTCTGCAGCTGCACTGCCATCAGAGCTAAATTCTATTACAGAGCTAGACTCGGAAGGCAACGCAGCCACGGATCTTCCTGCAGCTGGGGAAGTACCTGGAGGTGGATCTGATCTCCCTCTAAAAGCGGGTGTGCAGGGGAGAAGGAAGTCTTGTACCTCCCCAGCCCAGTGAACTAGCAGCTGGTGAATAGTAGGAGCCCCCAGCTGGGACGCTCCCAGTCCTTACCCTCCTCCTCCCGTCCAGTAGCTAGAGTTCACAGGGTAGGTCTGATTTCATGGTCCCTGATGTGTTTCTCCCGGCCGTGAATTTGGTAGGACTCTACTCATAATCCAAAGGTAGAACAAAGATTTTCTGCACATTTCTCACCCAGTCCAGGATATCCAAATGGCTTTTCTCTTCTTCTATTTTCTCCAGCAAAGCTTCAGCAGCCTCACAATCCCCAGAGAAGAGCTAGGCCTTTTGATAATGCATGTTATTCTTAGTATTGCCAGGAATGAAATCCTAGCCTCTGTTCTCTCTCTAATAGAGGATTTTTAAAGGGCATTAAAGTCTTTGCTCCACCTGGGTCACTGGGTGCTGGTGGGGGAGGGAGTTAAAAGGTGAATTTATTCCTCTTACTGAATTTAACCCTCTCAGCATGGGGTTTTTAATATGTGATGTCTCCCTGACAGTGTCATTTATTTACTTCATAGAATATCAGGGTTGGAAGGGACCTCAGGAGGTCATCTAGTCCAACCCCTTGCTCAAAGCAGGACCAATCCCCAACTAAATCATCCCAGCCTGACCTTAAAAACCTCTAAGGAAGGAGATTCCACCACCTCCCTAGGTAACCCATTCCAGTGCTTCACCACCCTCCTAGTGAAAAAGTTTTTCCTAATATCCAACTTAAACCTCCCACACTGAAACTTGAGACCATTGCTCCTTGTTCTGTCATCTGGTACCACTGAGAACAGTCTAGATCCATCCTCTTTCGAACCCCCTTTCAGGTAACTGAAAGCAGCTATAAAATCCCCCCTCATTTTTCTCTTCTGCAGACTAAACAATCCCAGTTCCCTCTGTCATAAACAGATAGTTAAGGGTTAATGTCTCTTTTACCTGTAAAGGGTTAACAAACAGTGAACCGGACACCTGACCAGAGGACCAATCAGGAAACAAGATCCTTTCAAATCTCGGTGGAGGGAAGCCTTTGTTTGTGTTTTTTGGGTTTTGCTTTGTTCTCTCTGGGTCCTGGAAGGGACTAGACGGGCAACCAGTTTTCTTGCCAATCGCCCTGCTATAGTCTCTTATATATTCAGAATAGTGAGTAGTTTAGTAAGAAAGGCGGTTATAGTCTTTTGATTGTTTCTGTATTTGCAAATGTGTAGTATGCTGGAAGTATTTTAAATTGTATTTTGCTGGGGGGAGGCTTCTTTCTAGTGTCTATAAGCTGACAGACGCTGTAACTTTTACCATCTAAAGTACAGAGACAACTTTTACTTTTTTTCTTTCTTTTTATTAAAAGTTTTGCTTTTAAGACCTGTTTGATTTTTTCTCCTAGTTAAGGCTCAAAGGAACTGAGTCTGTACTCACCAGGGAATTGGTGGGGAGAAGGGAGAGAGAGCAGTGGGAGAAGGGAAAGGTGAATTTCCTCTTTGTTTTAGATTCACGGAGTTTGAATCTGTATTGCCTCTGGGTGAGGGGAAAAGAGGAGTGGGGGGGAAGGTAACATTCCTCTCTGTGTGGTGATTCAAGGAGTTTGAATCACGGTGATCTCCTAGTGTACCCAGGGCGGGAAAGAGCTGGGAGGAAGAAAGGAGGGGGAAGGGAAATGGTTTATTCCCCTTTGTTGTGAGACTCAAGGAATTTGGGTCTTGGGGTCCCCAGGGAAGGTTTTGGGGGCACCAGAGTGTATCAGGCACTGGAATTCCTGATTGGTGGCAGCTTATCAGATCTAAGCAGGTAATTAAGCTTAGAGGAATTCATGCTGGTACCCCAACTTTTGGACTCTAAGGTTCAGATTGGGGAAAGATACTATGACACCCTCAGCCTCTCCTCATAAATCATGTGCTCCAGCCCCCTAATCATTTTTGTTGCCCTCCACTGGACTCCTTCCAATTTTTCCACATCCATCTTGTGTGTGGGGCCCCTTCTGAACATTACCCTGCCAGCAGCTTGTTTTCTCTTTAATAACAGGTATCCGGCTCGAGTGCCTCCATTGGCCACATTATATTATGGGGAAAGAAGCTGTCTGTCCGGGATGAAGGGCCCAGGCCTTTTACGCAGGTATCCACTGTGGAAGCATAACTATACAAAGCTCAGCTGTATCCTAAAGCAGTTGCCAGCACAGTTCTGGCAGAACCACACGTAACAATCATTTCCCAGCACAGTTTTAGCTAGCACGCTTCCAGCACAGTTTTAGCATCCACGGTAGACAGAGCTCTGGTCACTTACTGAAAGCTAGGCTAGCAGGAACCAAACAACAGATGACTAAATACTGCCCTCATTTTCCTCTCTGCTTTTTCCTACTCTGTGCCTATCTGTGCAACCAGCCATACTCTCCCATACTTGCTATGTCCCAATCCCTCTTCCCTTTGCCTTGTAATCCTTGTCTCAGGCTCCATTTATCCTCCCTGTACTCTGATTCTTTAGTTCCCTGTCTCACTCTCTCTCCATTTGTATCCCCCTTTTTCCTGTCCTCCACACCAGTTCCCATCCCATCCCAACTCTCTCAAGCCTTTCCTCTACCATATTTCCCCAACCCCATCTGGTATAACAACTCTAGTCAGAATTATGATCAGCACTGCTGAAAATTAAGTCCTGTGTATCTCAAATTGGATACCCAAAATTAGTGGCCACTTTTAAAAACATGGGACTAGAACATTCAGCAGAAACGTACTGCACAACAGGGAATGTTATTGTGTGTTGGAAAGTAGTGATGAGCTCAAACCAACACCCAAACCCAAACATACACAAACTTTTGGAAAGTTCAATATGAACTTCCCATCTCGGGGCACTCTCTCTAGTCTAAAAGCATTAATTATTTCTTAAGTGCTTTGTAGAACAGTGAGGCATTCAGATACTACAAGGATAAGGGCCACACAAGTTAGATATATAAAGCTGCAGAAGTAGTTCCACAGCTAGCATAATGGGAAGTTACTTTCACTATACAGTCACTGGAGGTCTTCAAGATGTGTTGTCCATACGTGCATTCCACTGATGGTGCAAAACTAACTTGTGCCAGAAACTGGAGCCTCTTGGCTAGTGGTATACTTATGGTACCCATGTGTTCTCATGTGCCACATCAAGGGTATATAAAGGTAGAGTGCACCAGCCTGCCATTTGGTTTCCTCTTCACTGCTGAACTCCAGGCGTGTAGACTCTGAGTTAGAAGGGATGGGAGGGCACACAGGTCATGGAACGTGCATATGGACAACCTATTTTGAAGAACTCCAGTGATTGTACCTGGTAAGTAATTTTCATTCCCCTTCAAGCGTTTGTCCATGTGCACATTCCACTGATGGTTGACTCCCAAGCAGCAATCTCATCAAGAAGGTAGAAGCCTGGAGTGCTTGTCTGCCTGTGCACATAACAGTCTAGTTTCCTGTGCGCTATAATACTTTGGTCTAATTTCAGTTGTTGGGTTTAGTGTGTGGATGCTGGGTGGTGTTAGTGGCCTGTAATATTCGGGAGATGAGACTAGATCTGGTGGTCCCATCTGGCCCAAAATGCTGTGGATATGTCTACACTGTGTTTTAAAACCTGCAGCAGTGAGTCTGAAAGCCTGAATCTACAGACTCAGGCTTGCATAAGGGTGCTAAAAACAGCTGTGTTAACATTTGTGCTTGGGCTGGAGCGTGGGCTCTGAAGCCTGGTGATTGGGGTGGACTTCAGAGCTGAAGTTCCAGCCTAAGCCACCATGTCTCCAATACTGTTTTTAGCGCTATAGTCTGTAGACCTGGGCTCTCTGATTTGCTGCCATGGGTTATAAAACACAGCGTAGACATGACCCTACAGTCACACATGGGGCAATTTGCCAAATGTGGCACTGGATATGGAGGCTTCTGCTAAAGCGTAATGCTTTGTGAAAGTATGGAATGATCCCCAGGTGGCTATTCTGCAAACATCCAATACTAGTACATTTCTTAGGAATACTGCTGATAAAGCCAATTTCACCAGGGCCCACGCTGTGAGTACAGATGGTGGATCTACTTTAGCCACTTCATAACAGGTTTTGATACTGTCAGAAATCGAGTTTGATCATCTTTGTGATGATATGGCAGAACTCTTTCAGATCTGGGGACAACTTATACCTTCAAGTCAGAGGCACTGCTATGGGTACCTGCAAGGCCCCACAGTATGTCAACATTTTTATGGCTGACTTAGAACAATGCTTCCTCAGCTCTAGTCCCCTAGTGCCCCTCCTCTACTTATGCTACATTGATGACATCTTCGTCATATGGACCCACAGGAAGGAGGCCCTTGAAGAATTCCACCTGGATTTCAACAATTTCCAACCCACCATCAGCCTGGACCAGTCCACACAAGAGATCCACTACCTGGACATTACAGTGCAAATAAGTGATGGTCACATAAACACCATCCTATACTAGAACCACTATACTTACCTACAGCCTCCAGCTTCCATCCAGGACATATCACACAATCCATTGTCTACAGCCAAGCCCTAAGATAAAACTGCATTTGCTCCAATCCCTCAGACAGAGAAACACCTACAAGATCTTTATCAAGCATTCTTAAAACTACAACCCCCACCTGGGGAAGTGAGGAAACAGATTAACAGAGCAAGACAGGTACCCAGAAGTCACCTATTACAGAACAGGCCCAACAAGAAAAACAACAGAACACCCATTGGCCATCACATACAGCCCCCAGCTAAAACCTCTCCAGCGCATCAACAACAATCTACAACCTATCCTGGAAAACGATCCCTCACTCTCACAGGCCTTGGGAGGCAGGCCAGTCCTCACTCACAGACAGACCCTCAACCTGAAGCAAATGCTCACCAGCAACTACACACCACACCACAGAAACACTAACCCAGGAACCAATCCCTGTAACAAACCCCTCTATCTCTATCCCGTTATCTCTATCCCCATATCTACTCTAGCGACACCTTCACAGGACCCAACCACACCAGCCACACCATCAGGAGCTCATTCAACTGCACATCTACTAATGTGATATATGCCATCATGTGCCAGCAATGCCCCTCTGCCATGTACATTGGCCAAACTGGACAGTCTCTATGTAAAAGGATAAATAGACACAAATTAGACATCAGGAATGGTAACAACAAAAGCCAGTAGGAGAACACTTCAATCTCCCTGGACACTTAATAATAGATTTAAAAGAAGCCATTCTTCAACAACAACAACAAAACTTCAGAAACAGACTTCAAAAATCAGAGGGGTAGCCATGTTAGTCTGGATCTGTAAAAGCAGCAAAGAATCCTGTGGCACCTTATAGACTAACAGACGTTTTGGAGAATGAGCTTTCGTGGGTGAATACCCACTTCGTCGGATGCATGTAGTGGAAATTTCCAGGGGCAGGTATATATATGCAAGCAAGCTAGAGATAACTTGGTTAGTTCAATCAGGGAGGATGAGGCCCTGTTCTAGCAGTTGAGGTGTGAAAACCAAGGGAGGAGAAACTGGTTTTGTAGTTGGCAAGCCATTCACAGTCTTTGTTTCATCCTGAGCTGATGGTGTCAAATTTGCAGATGAACTGAAGCTCAGCAGTTTCTCTTTGAAGTTTGGTTCTGAAGTTTTTTTGCTGCAGGATGGCCACCTTAAGGTCTGCTATAGTGTGGCCAGGAAGGTTGAAGTGTTCTCCTACAGGTTTTTGTATATTGCCATTCCTAATATCTGATTTGTGTCCATTTATCCTTTTCCGTAGAGACTGTCCAGTTTGGCCGATGTACATAGCAGAGGGGCATATGTACATAGCAGAGGGGCATCCTCCCTGATTGAACTAACCTCGTTATCTCTAGCTTGCTTGCATATATATACCTGCCCCTGGAAACTTCCACTACATGCATCCGACGAAGTGGGTATTCACCCACGAAAGCTCATGCTCCAAAACGTCTGTTAGTCTATAAGGTGCCACAGGATTCTTTGCTGCTTTTACAGACTTCAAAAAGAAACTGCAGAGCTACAATTCATTTGCAAACTTACCACCATCAATATAGGTTTGAATAGGGACTGGGAGTGGCTGGCTCACTACAAAAGCAGTTTTCCCCTCTCTTGGTATTGACACTCCTCATCAGTTATTGGGAGTGGACCACATCCACCCTGATTGAATTGGTCTTCAACATTGGTTTTCACTTGTAAGGTAACTCCCTTCTCTTCACATGCCAGTATATTTATGCCTGTATCTATAATTTTCACTCCGTGCATCTGAAGAAGGGGGTTTTTTACCCACAAAAGCTTATGCCCAAATAAATCTGTTAGTCTGTAAGGTGCCACCAGACTCCTCATTGTTTTTGTGGATACAGACTAACAGGGCTACCCCTCTGCTACTTGCCTTGGGGATAGGTGAACGCTCCCCACAAGAGAAGGCCACATATGAGGCCTTATAGCCTTAGACAGTATCTACTGAACGAATAAAGTATAAATAATACTTCCCTCCTCCCCCATCTCACTCCTTTCCTCAATTTACATGCCAGATCCTGGCCTCTTATTCTGCCCCTTTTGCACTGCTGTGAGGTCTCCCGATGCCTGGTCTTATGGCTCTGACCTGCCTCTATGCCATCTGCACCCTATACAGAAATATTCCTATTCCTCAGTGGGTTGAGGTGAAGCCAGAGTGCCCTATGCTCAGGCTGTCCCTGGCTGGTGGAGTAGTTTTTACATTGCTCTAAATCATGCTGGCCTGGTTTAGCCTGAGCATGGGGCACTCTGGCTCCACCTCAACCCACTGTGGAATACCTCTATATCTGCAGAAGGGGCAAATGGCTCAGGTGCAGAAAGGTGACCTCCAAACCATGTTTCTCCTGCCCCAGGTACTGCTCTGAACGCAGCTCAACCAAGCCTGCGGATCCAACCCTCTGTATTTACCCCTCCTACATGTCTCTACTTTTTTCAGTTGACTTTCCCCCACTTTCCCCCTTTTGTTCCCCTTTTCATGAATATTACAATTAGGGTCAAACTTCCAGACCCACAATACATAAGCAAGTCATACTGAGGCTGAGTGAGTTTGCCCATCCCTAGTAATGCTATCAAAATATTCAGGCTCTCTTCTCCCACCTTGCAAGTAAGTAAACACCGCATATGTTTAGTGGGTAGGGTGCCCAGATAGCAAGTGTGAAAAATCAAGACAGAGGATGGGGTGGGGGGGGAATAGGAGCCTATGTAAGAAAAAGCCCCAAATATCAGACTGTCTCTATAAAATCGGGACATCTGGTCATCCTATTAGACGACCTGATTTCTATGTTAGCAGCATGCTAATAGTGCACTGAATTTATTCCACAGAAGGCCCATATTCTTTAAAATATGCACATGCGTCCAGTTAAGTGAAGACTATACTGCTGACAGCCTTTGCATTTCATCCCCAAGTCCAAAAGTATGCTCACTCTGCATGTGACCCACATACAACACTGGTGTTAGGCAGATGGGAGGCCCCCTTCTGTTTGGCTTGCTCACTAAATCAGTTTTATTTTAGAATCAAGTCAAATGCATGATCCTTCTTCTAGGAAATGAATACATCTATCCCCTTCCTTGCATAAAAGCTTCCCAGCGCCCTAGGAAACCAAACACAGGGATCTTGTATTCATTTGTATTCAGATATTGAAAAAACACACTTAGAGGCTGTAAAGAGCCTGCAGGAAGATTTCCCATCAGAAACACTGCGAATAGGTCATTTGCTTGAGAGTGATAAGATGCAACCAGTGGAATCAGCTCTGATACACACTTGCTGCCATATCCTGATTGGAAGCATTTTATGTACATAAGAGACACACACACTGTGGAAACATGATAACTTTCAATAGCCATTACACCTCCTGGTACCAGCCAAGCTGTCTTTGCCCCTCTGGGGATTCAGCACAAAGGAAGGCGAGGAATGTTGCTGCTGCTGTTGCTTGCCCTCTCTTGGGGATTTCTGCCTGCAGGCAGGGAGCCACTTTTAGTTACAGTCAGAGGCTGCTGGCAGGAGGCAGTAAGTCAGTACATCCTCCCAGCCACTCTGGCTATGCTGCTCTCTTCTCAGCCTCAGTTATGCACTTTTCTTGCTGTGCTGGCCTTTTAGTCACCTTGCCTCACTGAAGCCTCACCTGATCCAACAGTTTCCATCAGAAGAGGCTTCTCTGCCAAGCGTAGGCCCTGGGCTGAGTCTGTGCCATAATGCTCTATGAATTGCAATGAAGAGCAGTGGCCAGGCAGTTATGGTGAGAACACTAACTTCTGCTTTGTGACGATCACAAAAGTGATCACTTTCAGTTATAGAGGAGCCCGGACTGGAATCCATAATCCAAGCAAGCTCCTTCTCCTCCCAACCGCACCCCCAATCACCTACTTTTGGAGAAGATTTCAGGATCTGAGTCTCCAAAACAGGCCTGGACTGGAATCGAGAATGCATTCCTGCCAGCGCCTCGCCTCCCAAGCCACACAAGCAAACATTAGTGAAGTTCTAATCCATATCCTGAGTCCATAGCTCAGATCCATCTCCGCTTATATAGTCACCTGATTTGCTGGAAACATTGATCTGAAGTTAATAGAGGAACTTGTCTCTCAAACTAAGTTACACAAGTGAGCAGCAAGTGTTACCGTTACATGGATTTCTATGTTAGCAGTATGCAAATAGTGCACTGAATTTATTCCACAGAAGGCCCATATTCTTTAAAATATGCATGTGCATCCAGTTAAGTGAAGACTATACTGCTGACAGCCTTTGCATTTCATCCCCGAGTCCAAAAGTATGCTCCCTCTGCAGGTGACCCACATAAAACACTGTGCTAGGCAGATGGGAGGCCCCCTGCAGTTTGGCTTGGGCACAAAATCAGTTCTAAGAAAAAAAGTCTCTGTCCCATTAAAGTCAATGACATCAACAGGACCAGGATTTGGCCCTTCATGCACTATGTGGACAATGTGTCAATTTATATTTTGCCTCTCCATCTTCAACAAACGATAGCTAGGCAAGTAAAATATTACCACCACCCGCTAGCTCGTAGACAGCATTTTTCATGAATAGATCTCAAAGCGCTTTGCAAAGAAGGTAAATTTCATTATTCCCATTTTACAGATGGGAAACTGAGGCACAGAGCAATGAAGCCATTTCCTCAAGATCACCACCCAGCAGGCTACTGGAACAAAACTCAGGTTTCCTGAGTCATAATCCAATGCTCTAGCTATTAGGCCTCACAGCCTCCCTAATCAGTAAATTGGTAATAATAAATAATTACAGCAATACTTTTGTTTGAAAGTGTATCATTTGCTATAGCTGAGTAATGTGGAAGGACTATAGCCCTCATGTTGCAAACTCTTAGTTGAGTAATCTTTAATTATCAAGGCGTCTGCTATCTAGCTAGGTATATATGACCTCCCTCTCCATAGGGCCTCATAAATGTTAATGGATATTTCCTCCCCACACCTTTGTGAGATGGAGATATTTTAACATTCTCTTTTTGCAGAGGAGGAACTGATGTACAGACAAAGCGACTCCCCCAGGCTCAAAGAGGTAGTCTATGGAAGAACCAGGAATGGAATCCAGATCTCTTAAGCCACTGCCCTGCACCTCAGTAACAATGCCATCCTTCCTCATTGCTACTCATGTGCGTAAAAGTTTACCGTATGCTATTATTCTGAAATCCAAAGTAGTAATAGTCAATAATGGAAAATTCATCCCTGGTTTAACTCCATTGCCTTCAGTGAAGTTGTAATAAAGGATTAATTTACTGTTGCATTTAGGGATGGAAAATACTTATTGGATTCACTGAGTCTATCTTTAAACATGTGCAGGACATAAAACCCCAGCAGAGAGCAACTGGTATCTAATATTAGTGATGAGAGTAAAAGTTCCAGTTGTTGGACCTCCTCCATTAAGAAAGAAAAGAAAAATAATTGATGATTACTTTACACCTTGCTATGTGAAGGCTATTTCTTGATATATCCATCTCGTATTCTTTTTTACCTGCACATGAATATTTTATCTGATAATTTAGGCTTTATTAAGGGACAGTGGAGTAACAGGTTTCTGATGTCTATATAATTTCAATGCTGTTGGTTCATTGAGGCATTAAGCTGGATTTTGGTTTACCTCCCTGCTGATTGTCCATTGGTGCTAAATACAACGTATTTTATGTCATGTCTGAGTCAGAATGAAGCTGTTTTACATGCATTTTTTAAATGATCAAAAAAGTCAAACAAAAAGGAAGGTTTTTTTAGTAGGACTGAGCACAATTTGCTACAATGAAAATATACATCAACAGGTGGCAGCATTTCTCTGCTTCTTGAAAGCCTGTCAGGATGCATTACTGAAGCTTGGAAACATTTCTGTAACTCTTCAGGGAGTAAGTTACAAGCTGCAGAAGGCTTCCCAGCATGCTTCATCCCAAAACCTGCTATTTTCCCTTATAAAAAGAGCTGCCTCTGTCACATCTTTGTTGTTGCCAAGGCCTGAGTTTGGCTTCAGGTGTCTTCCCCTTGTTAACTGTTCTTTGTTTTGACTTTCCAATTTGTGCTAAAGAAACAAATGTGAGCAGGATGGAACAGGTAGCAAATACTAGGAAGGATGCAAAAGAAAAAACAGCCCAAAGTGATAGGACATCATCAAACTGTTCAAGTTAAATGTCCAGACTTTTAATTGAAGAGAGACATTTCTGAACTTTTCAACTGAGGCCTGTGGTGTTATGGCTGGCAATCACATGGGTTCACTTCTACGGGAATCCCCACGTTAGCTTTGAAAACAGATCTCCTTAGATGAGGGAAAGGGAAGCTGAGGGAGACAGTATCAGCATCACCATTTCTTCCGATTGTTTCCTGAACCCAACTACTACAATTTTAATCTATCCTGGGATATGGGGTAGTCAGCTCATTCCTCATCCATGTTGCAGTCCTGCCAAGACACTGAGTAAGCAGATCAGCTGCAGCAGCCAGTTCAGAAGAAATACAGATATAGTACTGAATCTCCCAGGGCCACCCAGAGGATTCAGGGGGCCTGGGGTCTTCGGCAGCGGGTCCCGCTTCGGTGGTATTTGGTGTGGGGGTGGTCTTTCCGCCTCAGAGCAGAAGGACCCCCCACCACCGAAGACTCGGAGCGGAAGAAGCTCCGGGGGCCCAGGCCCCACGAGAGTTTTCCGGGGCCCCTGGAGCGAGTGAAGGACCCTGTTCCAGAGCCCCCAGAAAACTCTCATGGGGGCCCCTGCAGGGCCCGGGGCAAATTGCGCCCCCCCTTGGCAGCCCTGGAATCTCCACCATACTGTGATACACTACAGCCTATTCTGCTTCACTATTTTTCCTCATAGTCTTGCATTCATACTAACAAGGAGAGGAACAGGAGTTAAAAAGAACCCAGTAGGGCTATGACAAGAAAGAATACTTGGAACAGGTGAGTAATCACCCAAAACCTCCCCTGGGGTCATCTCAGAAAGAAAAGAAACAGAGCAACTCAAAAACAAATCCATCAGCAACTCTTCCCAGTCAAGAGTATAAAAGGCATCTGACAGCCTTCAAAGAATTGGCATGGACACTTGGTTCATTGTCGGTTGAAGACCATTTACCAATGAAAACAGAGCAGAGCTTGTACCCCACACTGTTCTAAAACAGGACTGACCAGGACTGACTCCAGATACAGCTACAGTTTCTCAGTACCACCATCCCTGTGATCTTTTCCATAAAGGAAGGCTTCAGACCATGAAATAATTAGTGAGTATCAATGTCCAGAGATTGTTTCTTTAGCAAGAACCTAGCAATTCCTTCCATAAGAGAAGCCAATACTCTGCCCTCCTGAAGGGAGGCATTGATGGTCTCCTATCAATGGGGGTTAGACTAGATGACCCCTGCGGTCCCTTCTAACCCTGTGATTCTATGATTCCTCAAATAATGGACCAACATCAAAATGGAGGTGGTGAGAGTTGGTCTGTGACAGACATAACATGCAGCCGCTCCCTCCTCCAGTCCCATGCCAAAACACAAGATTTAGTGTATGGTGTTTCAGTAACCACCTGGGATAGTCCCATGGTTTTCATGGAGGTCATGAATTCCTGAGCCAACCTGAAAGAATATTCATCCACATGGCCACTTAAGTCTCACAGCCTATTTGGTATCAACAACCTCTTGGCCAAACCATTGATGAACTTGATTGGAATCCCTAGCAGAACCAAGGTGCAATGGCACAGCCTTTCCCTATCCCAATCCATTCTAACTTAATCTTGGGACTTGCATGTTCAGAGGACACACTCTGTCAGATGTAGTTTTGCATTGGAGAACTCCTGAATTTAAAGTCAGATGCAACCAGCACAAGGACATCATCTCCTCAGCCATCTTACAACTGATGTTGAACCAAATATTCAGCTGGTGACAACTGAGCTAATAATGGCCTGGCAGCAGCATCCAGATAGATCTGTTATACGTCAGAAATCCAAGTCTCATCCATGATTAAATCAAGGATGGCAGTAACTTTGTTAGTTGTTGATCTTGTAGGTCTCTGCCTGACAGCATCAAACAGAATTTACACAGTACTTTTGGCTATCTGGTACTTCTCATATGTATCCAATCCCTGAATTTTCCTATTTGCATCTAGCTATAGAAGAGTTTATTGTATTCCACTCGTACTATCCCAGCCCACAGTTGCCTTCCCAGATTCAGTACTGGTTGGATCTCAGTTGCACATCATCTCCTGGAGGAATTCTGTGCCAAAAATTTAAAAATTCTGTACACAATATTTTAAATTCTGCACAACTCTGCAAATTATATTTGTTAAAATAAAAATACATACTCATACCAGTTTATATTATTTTGGTAATGTATTTCAAAATACCTGTCAGCAAGTATGTCTGTACAATACAGACAGAGACACCAAAAATTCCCCCAGGAGTAGAAAGAAATCCCTATGACAACCCAGTATTCTGTTTCTCTGCTCCCTTTCCCCACCCAGAGTCCAGCCATGCCCCCTCCCTTGCTCAGACACCTTCCGCTTCTCCCCCTCCCCCAGAGCCCAGGGATCCAGAGGGAGAAACAGCCTAATGCTTGGTCCCAGGCTTGCACAGAGTTTCCTGCACGCCACCCTTTCCTTCCCTCAGGGCATTCTGGGAACTGCAGCTGCCAGGAACTCTCTAGCTTAGGGGTTCTCAAACTGGGGGTCGAGACCCCTCAGGGGGTTGTGAGGTTATTACATGGGGAGTTGGGAACTGTCAGGCTCTACCCTAAACCCTGCTTTGCCTCCAGCATTTATAATGGTGTCAAATATATAAAAAAGTGTTTTTAATGTATGGGGGGGTCGCACTCAGAGGCTTGCTATGTGAAAAGGGTCCTCAGTACAAAAGTCTGAGAACCCCTGCTCTACCTCTCTCCCGCTACCCCCTACTCAGCGGCATCTTTTGTGTGTGAGCTGGGCTCTGCTGGGTCCAGCAGCCCCTAGTGGTGGCTAGCAGCACTGCAGCTCATTTCTGTGGGAGAAAGGAAATTTTGTGCGCACGTTAATTTCTGCAAAGTTCTGCATTGCGCAGTGGTGCAGAATTCCCTCAGGAGTAATGTTATGATGCGTATGTAAGCTGTGCTTTACTGAGTGCACCACTGTTCTCTTATTCAATATCCTAACAGCTTTTACAAAATGATCTACTGAAAATTACATTTTCTCAAGGGACATAGGATTTTTTAAAAAGTCATAATTTATATACAATGTAAAGTGGTAAATGTCCTTTGATACTTATTAAAGATGAGCACTTACAATGGCAACCCAGTGCGTTTTAAAACTCTGCATACATGCACAGACACTACATGTGCCAGATCCAATTACCTACTACTAAACTAACATTCCTTATCGTCTGCTCAGGGTGCAAAGCTCGTAACAGTCTATCCAATAACATGCAGATACTTTTACCATGGAAGGACTTAGAAAATTCTTTACTAATAATTTTAGTGCTCATGGAAGTGGAACCTTTATTTCACTGGATGGTGCTGGACATGGTGTGGAAAGGCCCTGTGCAAAATGTCAGTGCTCATCTCAGCAAATAGGAGCTCAGCTAATGCTATAGTTTGTCAATAGTTGTAGTTCTCCCACTCACATGAACAGTGTCCTGTGGAAAAAAAGTTTTGCAGGATCAAATCAAGACTCACCCAGCCACCGTGGCACCTGCAATTACCCACAAAGTTTTGCACATCAACAGCTGACCTTACTCATCATGGGATTTGCTGATGCAAGCCAAGATGAAAAGTTAGTAAAAAGCCTCAAGATTTTGACTTGTAAAACCTGTACTAACACTTCTTAGTGATGTAATCATTTTGAAATAATGTTTTCTGCTGGCACCAGGGCTGCGCAGAGGGGGGGGACAAGGAGCAGGATGGGTCGGGGATTCTGAGGGGGGCGGGCAGTTGGGGGGCAGGAAGTGGGTGGGGATTGGATAGGAGGCAGGGCCAGGCTGTTTGGGAGGCACAGCGTTCGCTACCCTAAAGCTCATTCAGCAGTTTGAGGCTTGCAGAAGAGTCAAGCTGTTAGCTTTTCCATTGGGCTACCATCCCTTTCACTTCTCAAATGCCAAATTATAGTCTATATTTCATTTCAGTGCCATAAGGAGATTCATGTCAGGGGAGGGTAGCTCCATTTAAAATTAGCCACAACCTCCTTCCCAACCCTACCAAGGGAGACCCCACTTCCCTGCATTCCCTGAGGCTTCAGAGGGGTTAGTTCAGTGGTTCTCAAACTTTTGTACTGTGACCCCTTTCACATAGCAAACCTCTGAGTGCAACCCCCCCCCTTATAAATTAAAAACACTTTATATATTTAACACTATTATAAATGCTGGCGGCAAAGCGGGGTTGGAGGTGGAGGCTGACAGCTCGCAACCCCCAGTAATAAGCTCGTGACCCCTTGAGGAGTCCCAACCCCCAGTTTGAGAACCCCTGGGTTAATTTAATTTTAGCACCCTGTGTCCGTTCACATGCATGTGCTATTTTGAGCATTTCAGTTTTCATAACATAGGCTCATCCCAGATTCTGGAACAAGCTCAAATGCTCAGTTCGTGGAGTATGTACATAAGCTGTACTAAAGACAAACCCACAGTAACCATCTCCAGTTTGCGAGGGTCCCTGTGGAGCCAGTCTCTAGGAAACAGATAAATGCATGGAGGTTAAGTCCATTAATGGCTATTAGCCAGGATTGGTAAGGAATGGTGTCCCTAGCCTCTGTTTGTCAAAGGGTGGAGATGGATGGAAGAAGAGAGATCACTTGATCATTACCTGTTAGGTTCACTCCCTCTGGGGCACTTGGCATTGGCCATTGTCGGTAGATAGGACACTGGGCTGGATGGACCTTTGGTTTGACCCAGTATGGCTATTCTTATGTTCTAACCTAAATGAACCCAAAGTTATGGAGACAGATTTGAGTCAAGGAAGCCAGCAGAGTATCAGAAACCTGGAAAAAACTCTGACTGGATGGGCTCAGGCATTTGGTCACAAGCTGGGGTGGTTCAAAAGTTTTGGATTTTTTTTAAGCAGAATTTTTTTTATTGTTTCTTTAAACAATAACACACAGCAAGCAGCAAATATTTGGCCACACACTTCTGAAACCCTAAACCATGTTCAGGTTTTGGCAGACTAATTTCAGCTTTTCAATTAAAAAAAACACAACAAATTTTGAAGGAAAGCAGACATTATCTGATTTTTTTCTGGTTTTTAAAAAGCCCTAGTTTTCGATCCAAAAAAAGTTTTGATGGAAAATATTTGTCCAATCCTTTTAATGAGCTTTAGTGCCTTTTAGCACTAGCTGATGCTGAGACGAGTGATACCTTGTAAAGAAGTTTTCTCAAAACTGGGTTTGTGCTGAGATGTGGAAGGTTTATTTTTCCCAGAGCCGCCCGTGGTGGGGAGCAAGTGGGGCAATTTGCCCTGGGCCCCGCAGGGGCCCACACGAGAATATGGTATTCTATAGTATTGCAATTTTTTTTATGGAAGGGGCCTCCGAAATTACTTTGTCCCAGGCCCCCTGAATCTTCTGGGCAGCCCTGGCTGGCACAGAGATTTTGAGGGGAAGAGGGTAGAAAAGATGTGAGCATTAAAATACTTAATCATACGTAATTAAATATTAAATCAGAAAACAAAAAAGCCTATCAAGCATCTGTGAATTTACTCCAAGACTATTGCTATGCTATTAGTAAGACTGCGAGTTTGTCATGGACGTTATGGAAGTCAGATTCCATGATGTTCTGGGATCTCTGTGACTTCTGCAGCAGCCAGTGCTGATGGCTTGGGGGCTGCCTGAGCAGCCACTGCCCCTCTCCCCCCAAGAAGCAGCAGTTTGGGTGTGGGAGGGGGCACAGAGCAGGAGGGTGGGGTGCAGGAAGCGGTGAGGGCTCTGGGTGGCACTTACCTTGGGGGGCTCCCCAGAAGCGGCAACATGTCCCTCCCTCAGCTCTTAGCTCCTAGCTCAGGCACCACCCCTGCAGCTCCCATTACCTGCAGTTCCCAGCCAGTGGGACTTGCAGAGCCAGCACTTGGGGTGGGGTCAGCACGCAGAGCTAGGAACTGAGGGAGGGACATGTTGCCACTTCTGGGGAGCCAGGAGGAGCTGGGGAGGGAGCCTGCCAGCCCCAATAGCCCCTCTTTCCCCCATGGCACCCATGGGCCACATACACCCCACACAAGATTTAGTCAAGGGTATATAGTACAAGTTATGGACAGGTCACAGGCCATGAATTTTTGTTTACTCCCCATGACCTGTCCATCCCTTTTACTAAAAATACCCATGACTAAAACATAGCCTTAATTATTATCTCCATTTTTACAGATGAGGAAATTCACCCTCATGCAAAGGGCTAGCACAAGGCATATATACAACGTGAGTCTTGTTTTGAGGAAAAAGTGGTTCAGAAGCTTTGCAATGTCCCTCGGCACAGGGGTGAATTTCACTCAGAGATTAAGTGACTTGCCCAAGGTCACACAACAAGTCTGTGGTAGAAGCAGGAATTGAATGCAAAACTCCTGAATGCCTTAACAGCAAGACCATCGTCCTCTCTGGAAAGGATGACTCATCAATTATTCCTTAATACCCAACTTTCAGCAAAATGTATGGTCTCTCTTTTATTCCCATTAACATACTACAAAGCAGGTATTAGCTAACAGGGTGAATGAGATTTTTGAATAATAAAATGAGAATTTTAAAAAAATATATATAAATTGAATTTTTTAAATTTTGTTTAAAGATGATGTTTCTCTTTTCAAAATAAATGCATTGAAAATGAAAACTGAATTTAATATAAAGTGTGTTAAATCCTACAGTTATGCTCTCTTAAAACATTTAAATAAGAAATAGATACGCTGAGTCCATCAGCCTCAGCCAAAAACTTTGAGTTAAAGGCTGCTTTACTATACAGTAGAACCTCAAGAGTTACGAACACCAGAGTTATGAACTGACCAGTCAACCACAAGCTTCCTTTGGAATCAGGCAGCAGCAGACACTTAAAAAAAAAAAAAAAAAGGCAAATACAGTCCAGTACTGTGTTAAATGTAAACTACTAAAAAAATAAAGGGAAAGCAGCATTTTTCTTCTCCATAGTACAATTTAAAAGCTGTATTAAGTCAAAGTTCAGGTGCAAACTTTTGAAAGAACCACCATAACATTTTGCTCAGAGTTACAAACAACCTCCATCTCCCACGTGTTCATACCTCTAAGATCCTACTATATAAAAGAAAGAATCAGGGTAAAAACCATTTAACTTGGTGAAACTTCATAAATATGGCACAACAGCTCATGTGCTATATTAAGGGACCCAGGGGCTGTGCTACTAGGTGCAAGAGGCTGGCAAAGTCATCACAGCGGAGGGGACCCGATCTCTGGCTCCAGGCGACACCATCATGTATCTCATCAGGATCATTCACTGAGGCCACCTGAGGGGTCTCATACACTTTTTCATAGCTTCTCCCCACCTGAGTTCTTATTGGCTCAGTTCTCAAATTAATATTTATGATTTCATCCACCATGGAAACTTACTCTCCAGCTCATGGAAGAATACTGATCTGCCCAGTAACTTCCAGCCCTTGTTTCTGGGCACTTCAGGTCAATGGCCCTGCTCTATCTCCTTGCACGTGTACACAAAGAGCAACATACACAAACAGAAATCCATTAATTTCTCAACTGCCTCCCTCTCTGTCTCTAAACAAATCAAATACTCCAGTGCAAAAGGAATGTGGGTTACATGAGCAGACATCTGGGATGACTGGTAGTTCTTTTGGGGGTAGGAGAGTTGCATTATAAGTGAAAAGGAGAAAGTCTGCAACCAGAAAGGAGCAACACTGGTGTCAAAGCAGGATACTGTGGGAAGAAGGAACAGTGTTCTTCAGAGTACAGCCTTTAGTGTTGATTTCAACACTTGGGAACAGGAGGGGGGTGGGAATCCCTGCCATGGCTGCTGCTCAGAAAGAAAGAAAGAAAGAATGAGTGTGACTTTTTTTTTTTAATTTTGTTTCAGGGTCCAGGGTTTCTCATGCACTGTGCAAAAACATTGACAGAAAATTCCCAAAGCCGAGTCTTGACGAGTGGAGCAATGTACACAGTGACCCAGTACTACATGCTTGTGAGATAACAGAACATGAGCTTGTCTATCTTACCGAAACAATTGATACGTCAGGAAATGCCCTGAGGTAGCAGGATTAAGCAGAATATTAAAAGTAGTAACAGTAAAAGCTACAAGAAAATAAACAAAAATTCAAGAGCATCTCTTTGTCACAGACAATGCTGCAAACATAGCAAAGATGAGATGAAATCTAGAAGATAATGAAGGGAATGTGAAACTTATAACGTAACTGGTACAGTGCTCATTTGATGCATCTTTTAGCCAAAAACTTAAATAGAACTCCAGACGCTAATGAACAGGAGCAGCAAATAGGATTTTTGTGAAGGAGTTCTCCAGCTGAAGGATGAGTGACATAGGGTGACCAGACTGCAAATGTGAAAAATCGGGACAGGAGGTGGGGGAGTAATAGGAGCCTATATAAGAAAAAGACCCAAAAATCAGGACTGTCCCTATAAAAATCAGGATATCTGGTCACCATAGAGTGATAACATAACACCTGGGGTAAGTTTGTTGTCTGTTTGCTTGCTTGCAGCCTGCTTGCTTGCTTTCAGTTTATATTGTTGTTGTTTGGGGAGTTGTGTGCTGAACTTAGGGGGCTGCTAGGCAAGGGTGAGTGCTTCCTAATGAGTCTCTCGCCATCCTTTGATCCTCTACACTGCAGTGTAAGCCCAGGCTTAGTGGGACTCAAATCAGCCTGATCCTGGGTTGGAGAACCCAGGGCATGAGCATATACTGCTTGTTAACCTGATGGTAAGATTTTTCTAACCAATGCTCAAACCTAGAGATCCAGTGTCCATACTACAGCACAAAGATGAGAGTCAAACCAGCCGTATGCCAGACTCCCTAGAACTCTCCCAAAATGTGGCTACTCTAGCCCTTTGACCATGGTGCACTGTGGGAAAGTTTGACTTTTCACTCTGCACATCACATGAAGTTTGAACAGTCTGACAACACATCCTGCCAAGCTGTTATTTTGTTCTGTGCACTCCCAGCTACTGGAGCCAGCAACACATAAGAGCCACCTTTTCAAGAACTTCCGTTACTTTTGCTTTCACTCCTGTGTCAGGAAACAGGCGGAGATTCCCTGAGATGCTGGTGGACATTTTGGCAGTGTTTTCTGTCCCATCTAATGCACCTGATAGATGCTTTATGATGGAGCAGGAGTACCACCCACACATGGCAGACTCAAACTGGCTGATGCTGCTTGTTACATTCAGTGTAGCTGCTGATGATCCCTGTACAGACCAGTACTTCTAGCACAGGGCCACAAGCACAGACTAGTAGGATCACATTGTCATGCAGACCTGGGATGATCAGCAGTGGCTCCAAAACTTTCACATAAAGAAAGCTACATTTCTGGAGCTTTGTGGGTGGTTTTCCCCACCCCTCCAGCATAAAGATACACACCTGGGCCATTTATGCTGGTCCAGAAGCAGGTTAATATAACCATTTGGAGCTGGATACCCCAGACTGCTACTGGTCCATTGCAAACCAGTCTGGTGCTGGAAAGTCAACTGTGGGTAAAGTGGTGGCAGAAATTTCTACAGCCATCAGGTGTGAGATTAATCCTAAGGTGACAGACATAAAAAATATTCCTGAGGTAACTGCTGGCTTTGAGAGAAAGGGGTTTCCAAACCGCTCTGGAGTCACTGATGGGACTCATGTGCCCATAGTTTGCCCTCCTCAAGGAGCACGAGTACATAAACCACAAAGGGTGCTACTCCACGGTTACACAAGCCCTCATGGACAACAAAGGATGATTTATGAATATCAACATGGATCGCACGGTGAAAGTTCATGATTCCAGAGTTTTTCACTGATCAGGAGTCTTCATTCATGGACAGGCTGGGGCACTATTCCCACCAAATAATATTTTCGCAAATAGAATTTCTGTTCCCACCGTTATTCTGTGGGACCTTGCATACCTGCTTTTGCTTTGGCTTATGAAACTGCACACTGATTTCAGAGGTCCTGTCAAAAGAAGGTTTAATTACACTCTCAGTAGGCGTAGAATGGTTGCTGAATGTGCTTTTGGCAGATTGAAATCCCATTGGAGAGGTCTACTGGCCCATTTGGATTCCAGTGTCATCAGTGCAGTCCACATTCCTGTGGTTTGCTGCGCTCTTCACAATCTTTGTGAAGCTAGTGGTGAGGCATTTCCCCCTGAATATACTTATGACAGCGAGAGGCTGGTAAATCGATACTCTCAGCCGGAAAATGCACCTACCACAGTAGGCGCTGGATGCATCTGGGGAACAGAAGTCAGGGATGCTTTGTGCTTCCACATTATGGATTTGTATGGCCCCATGGAAGAGGGGAAATAGAATCTTTATGAATGTGTTTGCGGTGGTGGTGGCTTACTGACTGTGGTTGGTTTCAGTGCAATGTACTTATGAGTAACATGACTACTTATGAAATGGGAGGTGGAGGTTACTCACAGTATGAACTGATGTAAGGAAGTAGAAGTACGAATTGCTCTAGAGAGATAGTCATTGCATATCAGTTCCTAATTGTCCTTGATCATATGTTTACCTTCATTATTTTGAATGCACATCATATGACGTGAAGTATTGATAGCAATAAACTTACTTGATGAAATAAAAAGATTTATAAATGTGTATTAGAAAAGTACAATATTCACTCATTCCCAGGAAGGCCAGATGCCACACCATAAAACAAATAAACAAACAAACAAACAAACCTTTACAGAATTTTTTTTTAAGTGCATGAAGAACAAGTGCAAACAGTGAAACCATGTACAAGATGGAACCCCCCTACAATGACAAGTCACCTGGCCACACGTTCTCTTCTTTCTCTGTTTGCTATGTACTTGGTGCTGGAGGGGGGGGGTGGTCAGAGGTACCCACAGGGAAGAGGATCCATATGGATGGTTGCATGGAGCATGGTTGCCCTCTCCAGCCATTCATGAGGCCTATGGAGTCTTTGCAAGCTGCTTCTGGATTGCTGCACAGGGTAGTGCACAGGGGACCCAGGCTGTGGTGGGGGTGATGCAAAAGGATCTGCTACCCTTGCACTCATTAGTGATATGAGCCACTTACACAGTTCTTTCTGCTGAGCTCTGTCATCGTCCTCCCTTAGCTGCCATTCCTATTCCAGGAACTGTGAAGTGCCTGATCTTGCATTGAAACCTTGTCCTCAAGCGGCAAAGGCTGCGCCTTTCCTCTTGCCATACCTTCCCTCTAGCCTCAAGTCCCTCTATCTTTGGTATTGAACCTGTTTGTTGGCCCTGTCCAGAACCTCAACCATAAAGTTCATCATGGAAATGCTTCTTCTTGGAATGGTCCATGAAGGTACATTGCACCACGCTTCTGGTGCCATTTGGGTGAGCTGCAGAAGTACTGCAGCCACTGCAGTTTGAGGGGCCTGGAATAGGACAAGACACAGAAGGCTCACAGCAGGAACACAGAAAAATATTCTTGTGGAATTTCAAGTATATAAAATGATATTTTTATAAACTAAGCTTCAGTACAGCGTGAGAAGGATGCTTGAGACCACAGAAGCTCCCTGGATACAGCCTGGTTAATCACAGCAAAAGAAGTGCAGACACAATGATAAGCTAAAATTTTCAAAAAATCAAAAAAGCAGCTTTGCATTTTTAAAAACTACTTGGGTTTGGAGAGTGAGAGAATCAACAGGATGCTGCTTTAGCTTCCACATGGCTTACCCTGTTATCACTGCACGCAGTTACACAGTCCTCCCCTCTCACTTCCTCGGCACATTTTGACAAAATTTCCAAGCTCAGTCATATTTGGGACAAATTATTTTGTCACTGCATAAACTACTGCTAGCTGAAATGGACTAGATTAGTAAATGGAACACGTTTCCCTCTCCCCGCCCGTCCCCAAAGTTCACCATTTCCAGGCAGCTCAATATACCGTTGAGTGGTTAGAGCAGAGTACTCTCAGGTATGGTAATGCAAGGTTATTATTTTTAAGAAGCAGGAATGGCCCTGGCTCAACTCTGTGCCTGTCCAGTAAAAATAAACTTTAAAAGGTGCTCTTTACTGTTTGCATTTCCCAGGCACCATTTTGAACTCCATGTGGAGGGGGAAGGCCAAGACACTAGGGTACAATCCACCATTAGTGGATACATGCCACTAGACAGGCCTTCTCATAACTTTTGCATTGGTTCATAGAGTGGAAATCCCTCCCATTACTGCATTAATAAACATGAAATGGAGTCAGAAACTTACCAGGCTTAGGGGCAGCTTCCATCCCTTCCATGTCTGCTGCAGGCTCCACACCAGGCTGTTCCTGGCGCGAGGGGGTTAGGGGAAGAATTAAACAGCTTCTTAGAGTATGGGCCCAGAAAGTGCGGCTGCTGCTCCTGTTCCAAAGCCTGCTCTGAGACCGATTTCAGCAACAGAGTGACTTCATGGTCCTCACGTGACACCTGCTGCTGGCTCCCATGCTGACCAGATCATCATGCACCACGGTTGGCTCCGTGCTGGGTGCAGTGCCCAGCACCCAGTCAAACTTCTCATAAAACGGGAATGATGGGAACGAGTTACCAGAGGTGCAGTTCTGTCCTTCGTTTTCCAGCATTCACTCTTGAGATACTTAATTCACTCCTTGCACTGGTTACAAGTCCGGCAAATTTGCAAAGCTGCCAGCTCCTTTGTTATTTGCTAGTCTGCATGGTTGTTCTTGGTACTCTTACAAAAGTCCACAGTTTTGTTGGCCTGGCACCAGAGATTCACCAAAAATCAGGCTGTGCTCCTGTGACCATGAGGCAGCACACTTTGCAAAAGGCTTGTTCTGATCAGATTCCAGAGGGATAGCTCAGTGGTTTGAGCACTGGCCTGCTAAACCCGGGGTTGTGAGTTCAATCCTTGAGGGGGCCATTTAGGGATCTGGGGTAAAAATCTGTCTGAGGAGTGGTCCTGCTTTGAGCAGGGGGGTGGACTAGATGACCTCTTGAGGTCCCTTCCAACCCTGATATTCTATGAATGGCAGGACAGAAAAGAGAACCACACATTTGTAAAGGACACTACTGAGCAGATGATTAAAGTAATGGAGGAGCAAATGCAGAAGCTGAAGGACTGAGCAGATTAGTGCTCAACCTCCAGTGAAGCACATTCAGAACTCTTCCAGGCTCCACCCACACATTCCTTTCCACCTTCCCGGACTTCTTGGTTTCCCCTTTACTCCATCCCCTCAGACAACTTTCACAATGATCGCTGGATCTACACACAGCTGTGAAAGTCTGCCCTCCCCTGGTTCCTCCTTTCCCACCAACGGTGTGTGTGTGTGCTGTTTCTTGTGTAATAAAAGCAAACTTTATTTTTTTTCCCTACAAGGTGAGATTGCAAACACTGCCAGTACATGCACAGGCATTTTAATCACTTTATTACAGGAATATAAGGCCCCAAATGTCACCATCATCCCCTAGGAAAAGTACATGTAATGTAACATTGAAGCAACTCAGACAGAGATCTATGTTACTGGTAGTCATTGTCAAAGTGCTGCCTCAAAGCCTCCCTAATACAAATACCTTCCCCTCTGGGCTCCTCTAACAGCCCTGGTATCTGGCTGCTCAAAATCAGCAGCCAAGTGGTCTGCCTCAGAACTCCGTCCCTGAACAAACCTTTCACCCTTAGCTTCACAGAGGTTATGCAACGTACAGCATGCAGCTATGACCATAGGAATAGTATCCTCAGTGAGAGCCAACCTACCATAAAGGCATCGCCAGCGCACCTTTAATCTGTCAAAGGCACATTCAACTGTCATCCAGCACCTACTGAGCCTGTTGAACCACTCCTTATGGCTGTCCTGTGTAAGGTTTCATGAACCACGGTTGTAAGGAGTATACAAGGTCTCCAGGGATCACTATGGGCATTTCAACATTCCCCCACTGTAATCTTCTGGTTAGGAAAGAAAGTCCCTGCTTGCAACTTTCTGGGCTGGTTTTCCTGAAGATGCATACATCATGCACACAGTTCCAAGAAGGTGGCTTTCTGCATGCAAAAGTTCTGTAGCCACTGCTCATCATCCTACATCTGCATGACGAGAGAATCCCACCGTTCAGTGTTTGTGTCATGAGCCCAAAAGCGATGGTCTACCCTATGCACCTGCTCTGTGAATGTTGGGTGCCTGCTAGTCGTCTTCAGTAAGGAACTTCACAATTAACTGCATCTGCGACGTCCTCATGACAGTTAACAGAGCATAGGAGAGCACTGCAGGATCCATTCCTTCTGACCAAGATGCTGTAGTGCACAGCAAAGAAGGGCCATTGAAAAAATGCCATGAGAGAAAGCTGGAAGCCTATGGAGTGCTGGCACAGAAAGCAATGCATCACGGGATATTTAGCACTGTCCCAAGATGCGCCACAATCCGCTTGGTTGTCCCACAACACCTAGCGACAGGTACCCACAGTACATTGCTCACACTGTCTATGATGGTTCCCCCACTGTGGATGTGATCTGCTGACAGAGGGAGCAAGTGTGAAAACAAAATTACAATTTTTATTATATTGACTTTTGGGTGTCACCACTTTTGCTGACACAGACATATTAAAGATGTACAATTAATAATCTGAAAATATTATGCTATATAATTAAATAATGTATAGTGTGTTCTCCCAGATAGCAAAAAGATGTACTTAATCTAGTGGAAAGGCTCTATTTAGTTGTATAACCATTAAGGCATGTTGCTACATCAACCAACCAACGACAATGCACCTTTCTTTAGCAAATAACTGAAGTATAAAAGGAAAAGTTGATTGAAATAGATAATTTAAACCAAGGCTCACCAGTTGGTGGTTTAACTTACCTTTGATTTACCTCAGTCCACCCTGCTAGTTAATATGAAAGTGTGTCACTGCCCACCCTCCAAGATGGAATGACAGAACTCTAAGTGCTATATTTCTTACCAGTAACTGACCCACACTGGACATCAACCCTAACAATGACGCAGCTTGTAACCGGGCGCGACTCAACACCGCGGCGCCTCCTACTGGTTGTCCTGGGAATTAGCTCAAATTCCAGCTCAGAGCGCCCTGTGCAGGCTGGTGATCCGCCTTTTGGCTACTGGCCCCATGTCCCTCCCTGGACCCCGGTGTCCCTTTTAAGTGGGGTTCTGCCCCCTGGCAGTAACCCCTTCCTCTTTCTTAGGGGTTTCCCCTCCCTGGGAACCCCCCAGCCTCTATCCCCACTTTGCCTCAGTTTCTTGGCAACTGCCCAGTCATTAGCTAGCCCCACGCCCTGGGGCAGACTGCAGTATTAGCCTCTCATCATCGGCAAAGGGGGTTGGACCTGCTGCCTTGGCCTACCCCTGGGTTGCACCCTGCAACGCCCAGTACCTCTTAGCCTTCTGCTAGGCTGCAGCCTGGGGCTTTCCAGGCAGGAGCTCCCCAGCTCCTCTGCCTTTCCCCAGCCCTGCTTCACCCTAGGTATCTTATTTGGTTCCCTGAAGCCAGGCCCTTCTCTCTCTGAACGCAGAGAGAGACTGTTTTTGCTTCTGGCTCCCCTGGCCTTCTTATACCACCTTGTGGCTCAGTTTGGGGCGTGGCCGCCAGCTGCAGCCACTCCCACCATCAGCCCAGGCTTCTGGCTCCAGCTACGGCCCCTTGCCAGGGCTGTTTTAACCCCTGCAGGGTAGGAGCAGGGATCCACCCTGCTACACAGCTAAAGAAGATTCCTCAAGTTCAAGAGATAGGACATGCTGGTAGAGGACATTTAGTTCCAGGATCTTAAACTATCCCTCTTTCCACCATGAAGTCCTCATTCAGTGTGTAGAAGAGCTGATGGCCGTTAAGTCTTGGCATAATGGAATTTACAGCATGAAAGAACTTGTGTATTATTCATTAATATTTATATATTTATAAAGGCGTTTGCTCATACAGCAAAATGTTATTTACATTTATCTCTTTCCAACCATGTACTAGTTGCTTTATGATATACTAGAGCCAAGATTTTCAATATTTATTATATGATTCGTATTAACCCCTAGAAGCCATGTCCCCATTGTGGTGGGCACGATACAGTCATAGATTCATAGACTCTAGGACTGGGAGGAACCTCGAGAGGTCATCAAGTCCAGTCTCCTGCCCTCATGGCAGGACCAAATACTGTCTAGACCATCCCTGATAGACATTTATCTAACCTACTCTTAAATATCTCCAGAGATGGAGATTCTACAACCTCCCTAGGCAATTTATTCCAGTGTTTAACCACCCTGATAGTTAGGAACTTTTTCCTAATGTCCAACCTAAATCTCCCTTGCTGCAGTTTAAGCCCATTGCTTCTTGTTCTATCATTGGAGGCTAAGGTGAACAAGTTTTCTCCCTCCTCCTGATGACACCCTTTTAGATATCTGAAAACTGCTATCATGTCCCCTCTCAGTCTTCTCTTTTCCAAACTAAACAAACCCAATTTTTCAGCCTTCCTTCGAAGGTCATGTTCTCAAGACCTTTAATCATTCTTGTTGCTCTTCTCTGGACCCCCTCCAATTTCTCCACATCTTTCTTGAAATGCGGTGCCCAGAACTGGACACAATACTCCAGTTGAGGCCTAACCAGCGCAGACTAGAGCAGAAGAATGACTTCTCGTGTCTTGCTCACAACACACCTGTTAATACATCCCAGAATCACGTTTGCTTTTTGTAACATGTAACAGCGATAGTTCTGACCAGAAGAGAGGGGTGCCTAGAGTTACGATCCTAAGTCCATATTTCCCACCTAAATAAGTGGCCTGATTTTCAGACTTGCTGAGCTCCAGCAGCTCCCATAGCCTTCAGTGGAACTTGGGCTCCTAAGTCACTTAAGTGCTTTTGAAAATTCCACCCTGGCATGTCTAAAGTTAAGCTCCTGTTTTTGAAAATTTTGGCCTTGAGTTATTTTATATGTCACTTTCACTTGTGTTAATCATTGAGACAGCAAAGCATAAATGTTTTCAACTAAATTAAATCACTCAAGAAAAATCTAGCTGAAATCCGCTAAAGGATTTTTGAATAGCAATATCCTTCATAGACATTAATCATTGGAGGACTTCTTTATTAACTCCTTGAGAATGATGGATCATTACACCAATGTCTCCTAAGAACATTATTCAAGTTAAAATAATGGCCATCATTTCAACTAATATGCACACAGGTACACAAAAGGAAGCACTAGGGCTTTATCTATTAGTCAGCCTGCTATAATAGTCCTCCAACTGCCATTTAGAGCACCTAGTTCATGTCAAGGCAATATAGATAAAGTCATTCACATCTTTATTGGGAAGGAAAGTTGGGAGAGGCAGGGAAAGATGCCCACAGAATGACTACTTCTACATCAGATATTTTAGGATTGTAAAAGCTCAGCTGTGCACCAATTATACTGGAAGAATTACAGGGTCTCTTCAGGTACCTAATCAAATTCAAGTTTTAGTGTTATTTCCAGTCCTTATCCACTCACTAATCCCTATAATGTAATCAGGGGCCAAGAGAAAAGGCACAAGCAATTAATGTTGTAGGGCAACAAATGTCATTGCCTAAATTCTTGCCAAGAACCTGTGGTTCAACCAGGAAACATTCTCAGTAGCATCATTGCCTTCAAACAGACTGTCAATAGGTCTTGGTTTCTATCACAGGAATAAGGACAAGTTGATGATTACTTTAAAATATCTCTGGAATGAATGGCTCATGAGGCAGACCTCAAATAATCATGAGATTTTAAAAAAAAGACTATATTGGGGTGTTTGTTTTGTCTGGTCGGTCTTGATTTTTGACCTCACGCACCCATCTGCAGTGTGTGAGACACACACATTACTGTTGCCCACTCTCCAAACTGTACTGGGTAAGGAACTCGTACCCTCACATCTGCCCATTTACTGCCCAGCAATTAATTCCATCCCCCATCTCCCCTCAGCTCAGTCATCTCTCACCCCCCATCAGTATAGCACCCCCTAGTCTCACCTCCGCTCCTCCTGGTGTTCTTCAGCCTCTTCTCTCAGGACTGGGGGGGGGGCTGCTTTGGTATCCCCTCTCCCCATTCCAAACTGGGGGGGCAGCTTCAGAAGCTCTTCACCCACCTCTGCCCCTTCCCAGGCCAGGTGCTGCAGGGAGGGGTGGGTAGCAGTGGCACCATCCCATCCTCTTTGTTCACAGAATGGGAGGAGGGGGCAGATCCACCCTGGGCTGCTGGACTCTTTAGCTCCCTCCTTGAGATTGACTTCAGGTCATCTTGGGCAGGGGGAGGGGCGAGAGCTCTGCCTGTAGCTGGTCTAGATTTGTTATTGTGCCCCAGGAGGCAGCCAGCCAATCGGAGGGCTCAAATTCACTCAGAAGCTAGAGCTTCTCCAGTCATCCCAAGACTGGCTCCAGCACCAGCCAAAACCATGTCACTCTTGGGGTGTTGTACCAATTATATTAGACCAATAAAAACCAGCAGGATCTTATTAAAGGGGACAAGGCAAAGATGCCACATTTATTATGATAACAATTTATGACTAATAACTAATATCTTAATTCTTATACACACACACATATACCTATTACCTATACACACACACACACATTCACATTATAATACCTAATACCTATACACACACACATACACACATTCACACACACACACACACATTCATCAGGTGTTCTGCAGCTGCTGCATAGTTACCAGTCCTGAAGATAGCTTAAGTTCATGGCTTGATTTTGCAGCTTGGGTTCGTAGCTTGTGGCAGCTAACTGGCCAGGAAAGCTGGGCACAAGGCTGAGCTGGATCTCTGTTGGGCAGGCACCGATGTTCTTCCATGTTGGCAGCAGAATGTTACCCAGAGTTTCTCATCTCACCCTTCTTTTTTATAGGCTTTTAGTTTGGATTCAAAGTCTACAGGTCTTGCTGTGTCACGCTGCCTCTGGGTTTAGGTTGATCACTCATCAATTGTAGGCGTGACTTTCAGCCTTGAACCTGGCTTTGATCTTCCATCTGTTGTTCTGTTGTCTTTTTCTTTTTAGGGTGGATGCTTCTTACTTTGTTTAGGGCTGTTGTCTAGGTCTTCAGCCGTTGGTATTTGAACTTTATCTCATCAGGACCGGCTGGGGCTGGAGGTTGATTCCATTATTCATACATACCTCATTCACACATCTAAACTAAACTAATAAGAATACAGCAGAGTTTGCAAAAATGAAGGTTGGAGGAAGCTTTTACAAAAGGGAGTGAGTGTTTTAAAATGGGGTTTGAATTACAATATGGAACAGAAGTTACAGTATAGGCAAGTGAATGGTAAACAGAAGTTACATTAATAAAGTGAACAATCGAAAACAATTTCATTTATCAGTTCAACAGGGGGAGGGGAGAGATTGGAGGGAAATCACAAGGGTTGACAATATTTATGTCTATTCATCACTTATCTAACTATCTCAAGGTCAAGAAAAAAAATTCCCCAAAATTAAAATGTTCATTCAGATAAATTCACACAAAAGCTATTTTTGTGAGGTTGCTAATGCTAATAATGGACTTTAATAGAAAAAAGCAAATTATAACAAGGTCATCATGAAAGAATGGCAATATATCTTGTTATGTTACATGAATTGATATTTTTATAAAAGTCATTGATAAAGCTGGATTACTATAAAATTTTATATTTCACTTCCTCCACCACAAGCATCTTTGAGGGTAAAACACATCTTTGGTTTAATTCTGCATGACCCAACAGTATAGGACAGAACAATATTGTATTCATCTGAAGCTGCAGAGGTTCATTACGGTCAGATCAAAATTCACTTCTATCCAGAAAGTCACCGCAAGGACATTTAAGTCCCACGTTAGCCCTATTTTGAGGGGCACAGTCTTTGAGTGCTGACAGATGTCACATTTTGAGGTGATACCCAGACCAATGAGAGGTTGTGTCATTGGTTGTCCTGTAACCCTGAGTGCCTTAAAATGCTCTGCTGCTGTAGGTTCCTCTCTGGATGCACCCAGCCAGCAAACAAGCATGCATGGAGTGTGTCTGTGTGTTAAGCAGCCCTGGTTCAGCAACTCCAACTCCAGCAGCCTGCTTGTTACACCTCAGCCACACTCTGGTCTCCATCAGCCTCAGTGATGACTAGCCAAGTGACCCCAACACCCCTTCAGTCCTAAATCTCCCCAAAGCCATCTGCCCCAAAATACCCAGCCTTTTCCTGGAACACTTGGAGAAGCAATAAGGTCTGTTGCTCCCTTACAGAGACAAAACCACGGCAGCTTATAGGTTTACTTGGAGTTAACAATCACTTCAATTCAAGCACAGCACAGGGATTTGTTTAAAGTAACAAGTTTATTAACAAAGAGATGGGATTTTAAGTGAGTTCAAGTACAAAGGATAAAGTCAGAAATGGTTATAAATCAAAATGAAAAATGCTTTATAGTGGCTAAAAACTTAACAAAACTACAGTCTTGGTTCAAGGTAAGAGTCTTATCACACCTCCTTCCTGCAAGACGTCTGATCAGCCCCTTGGTCAGGATCTCCCAAAAAGCCCAAAGTGCTCAGTTGCTTTGTCTTCTTTATGGTCCAGTGAAGTTTGAAAGGTATTGTTCTGTAGGGTACCCCCAGATTCAGTTAATGCTGAGTAAATGAGTCACGAGGTCTGGAAGATAAGGCTGGTTCCTCTCCTGCTTGTGTTGCTACTATGCAAAAAATTTCTTCCTGCTGCAACTTCTGATACAAATGAAAAGCCCATTGAATTCGGGCCACACTTGATTTGAGGGCTTGGTCTCTTTCCTTGGTCTGGAGAAAACCTGTTTATCAACTCGACCTGACAGGCCTTGTTTAAACACCTTTTAGTCACAGACTTTAAAGCCCGATATTAGAGAGTATCCATGATTTCACATGGAGGACTATTACATATCACTGACTGGTGTGTTAAGTTTTCAAGTGATACCTCACAAGGCATATTTTGTACAAAAATCAATGCAATAGTGTGCAGGCTGCGAATACAGGGGTGCCTAAGGTCACAACAGGATTACGGTACAGACACTCCCAATTTACGCAAGCAGTAGTCAGGACTGGTAACCTTAGTGCAAGGCACTCGGCTAAGTGTACTGTTGCCCCTTTGCTAAGCAGTAGCTAAATTTGAGGTCTGACAGGTCAGTTTCTGGTTTGGAGCAGAAATCTATGACACAGAAACTGGATATTCTTTGTGTCATTTGTATATTTGCAGAATGTATGCAAGTCCTGTTTACTCAAGTAGAGGTAGCAACAAATAATACACGGGGAAAAACTTCACCTTCTTGTAGAAAACTCAGGTCAGGTAACAATGTCCTGTCCACAGAAGCAGTTACCTTGTGCCTCTCCCTTCCCCCTGCTCAAGCAACTCTTTCTCTCCTTCATCCCCTGCAGTTTTTGCCTTGGAAACTTCTAGTCCAAGGCTGTTCCTGGAGACCACATGAAAGGAGGGGAGCCTGAGCATCTCCTTTCTTTTTGTGCAGCTCCTCTGCAATACAAAGGAACCTCCGAGCTTCAGATACCAGAGAAAGGTGAGTGCTTTAACCGACACCTTGAATGACTGAGTGTAGGAACTACGTGGCATTGTTAGCTCTATGAAAAACATCATCTTGAGCATTTACCCATCAGTGACCAACAATGGGCATTCAATTCAGCACCTTTTGTGAGAACAGTAAAATACCACACAGGAGGTAGAATACGACCTAATCCTAGCTGGCCTTTATCTGGGCTGCTCCAGAAATGCAGAATCTTCAGGCCTGCCCTGTGTTATAGTAAAAAAAACATTGTTTCAGCTTCATTCTGATACTTCCCTGTACACAAAGTGTTTGCTTTTCAACAAGCAAAGTTTGAAGAATTCAAACTTGGAGCATAATGATCAACAAGTCTGCCTCCCTCTGGGTTTTCTACCAAGTTCTATATTGAAAGTCTTACTAAAAATCTAGATAAGTGACTGCTTTCTTCATCTAGCACTTTGGAGAAGGCTATTGATTGTGCCTGATGTGACCTGTCCCTTATGAATTCATGCTGCTTCTCACTCAGTCAGCTTGTTTTCTGCTGCATTATTACATATTGATTCCCCCTCCCCCGCCCACACCATATTTACCTGTTATAGAAGTCAGCTGAACAGGTCAGTAATTTGAATCACTCTCTATGAAGATTCTTTGCTTTTCTGTATTTTTTGGGGGAAGGGCACAGCTCTTTCAAGATTTGTCAGAGGCTTGGCAATTATTTTTGCTGCATTTTTAGGTCCCTTGGATATAAAACAATGCGTTTTGTCTATATTTTATACCACTAGGTAAATACAATACACACATGCAGGGCTTAATTCTGCTCTCACATTTTGGTGCAAACCAAGTGAAGTTAATGGGGTTTGGATCTGCGGAACAGTAGAATTTGATCCATTTTATTCATCCAAATACTCTTTGAGAGAGTTATGCTACTTTTTGTTTCAACTTGGCCAACTCAAACTGAGCATTTTCCAGTCTTAAGTCCCTCCTTTTTTCTCATTCTTACTAAAATCCCAAGAAAGTTTTTAATAGGGGAATTTTTTTCCAAACTCATGTTTGATTTTGTCATCTTTACAGGTGCCACTTAAAGTAATACAGGTCACACACCTTCATCAGATATGGATGTTTTCAAAAGCTTTTCCTTTTTTACCAGCCATTTCTGCAAATCATCAGTCTTTGATTACTAAGGTCTTTACTATAAGCTGTTTACTCATATTGGTGAGCAATTACTCCAAGTTTCATTGGCTTCAGTAGAATCTGAGTCAGGGGCTTGCAATCTGGTCCTAAAGGCAATACTTCTGGACCCTAGTGGTTTGTAAATTTACTTGGGGGATAGGCACAGGAGTGGAGGGGAAAGAGCAACTCTAGATTGGAATATATTTTCAGGAACCATTATTTTATTACCAGAGCTTTCAAAACTGTAATTTAGTTAAAATGATGGCTTTCTCCTTAACCTCAGTTGCCTGGAGGCTCAGACACAAATTAGAGCTCATGAGTCTAAGCCTATAGCAAAGGTGCTACCTGTTCAGCAGTCCTTAAATGACTTCATGTAACTGCTCTAACAATTTTCAGCTTAGCTGGATACAATCACTACAGGAACTGTAACAGAGTACCTCCTAGCCCGTTGGATGATAGTTGGTATTCAGTATTGCTGCAGAGTATACACAGAAGGCAATCCAAGAAGAGAAAACTGTGACAGAATGCACCCCCGTATTCACACCCACACTCTATCGTAATCATCTTTGTACAAAACATGCCTCGTGAGGTATCATTTGAAAAACTAATAACTCATGGTCAATATGCGTGAAGCAACATTACATGTAAAGTTATTCACAGAAGCTTAAATCGTGACTGAAGTGTATTTACCAGACAAGCCGGGGGAGAGGGTAAATCAGTTTCTCAAAAGACAAAGGACAAGTCAATGCTCTAACCAGGTGTCAAAGTTGATGGGCCATCCTCTACCAAGTGGCCATTCTTTGGCAAGGAAGAGGGCAGGAACAAGCAGATCTGCATCATAGCAAACAGCAGCATGGGAACCTCTTTCACTACAAGATTCCATGACTCCAATATCACAGCAGGAATGAAATTTATCAGGGACTAACCCTAAGGAAAATGCATTTCAGGAGGGAGACTGGACTATAAAGTGAGGGGGGAAAACATCCCAAGGTTTCTTTCCCTATTAATCTCTCTCTCTCTCTCTTTTTAAAAACAAAAACCCTGACAACAAAAGAAATAGCTTTTTGGTTTTTGGGAGCAGATCCTGGCTTGAGAATTTGGTCAGCAATGTTACTAGGTACATATTGCAAGGGACTTCACCTTGAACTAAGTCTAGTTTGAGTTTAGTACTTATCTTTATTTTTCTTGTAACCATTTTTGACTTCAATCTCTTACACTTGTACTCACTTAAAACCTTTCTCCTTGTAGTTAAGCAAACTTAAAGAATAAAACCAATCAAAACTAACCTTGTGTTGTGAACTATGTAGGTAATTTGATTTAGGGTGGCAAACTGTTGTGTACTGATCCTCTTAGAGATGTAGCCAATCTAGTATACCTGAACTGTCCAGGAGAGGCAGGACAGTGCAGAACAGATTTTTGGGGGAGGCAAATTTGGGACTGGACATGTGTTGGGTGGGGGTGGGAGGTCATGCTGCAAACCGTAACCAAGGCTGCTGGAAGCAAGAGTGTGGCTGTTGGGGTCATTGTTGCTGGGCCAGGGCTGTATCTACACACAAGGTGCGACCTGCATGCTGGCAGGGTGTTTGTGAGTGGCCCAAGTATTATGAGGGACCCCAGGTTGCAGGGCATGGGTGACAGCCCCTCAGTGGTCTGGATTGCACCATGGAATGTCAAAAAAACCCACATACATATGGCAGTGAAGGACGTAGGGCTTGATGAAAGTTGCTGTCACCTGATGGAAAACTTTGAGAGACATGCTTAGCTGTAAGCTGGTTTTGCAGATGCAATTCTGGGGTCTAGACAGCATATCAATTAGCAAAAGAGTTGTCAACCTTAAAAGTCAACATTTGACAACAGACAAACTTTCCACTGTTATTTCTTAGTCTAAGCATACGATGGAAAGCAGTAGGTCTCAGACAACACTGCATGATAAAAAAAAATCGACATGGGCCAACATTTAACTGGCAAATGTGATCAGCTTTTGAAGAAAATCTACATAATTAAAATACAAGGTTCTAAGGAACATTTACATGAATATGCTGAGTCTGCTGCGAATCCACTATCTGAAGTAATCATTTTCTGCACCATTATTTATATTATAGTATCAGTAACACTGTTCTCAGCTGCAGATTAGGGCCCTATTGTGCTAGGCACTGTGTAAACACAAAACAATGGAGGGCCTTTGCCTCAAAAATCTAACCATCTAAATTGAGTGTGCAGCTATCATTTAAAAAAGAAACCATCAACATTGGGAGAGATGAACTAATCTACAATAAAGGGTCAGACATTCAGCTGATATCACTTCAATGGAATGATTTGTACTCACTGAGGCAAAGATTCTATTTTCAAGCAAGTGAATGAAAACCCAAGCTAGTAATGAAAATCCACCAGAAGACACACATAATACATATCGTATATCAGCAGAACAGTCTCCACATCAAAACATTTTCAAATGTTTTTATGAGGAATTAGAGGATCATTATAGGGTCACAGCATAAATGAGTTTCCAGGAAGACAGACAAAAAGGTATTTGATGAATGAAGTGTACAACAACTCTTGAGAAATGCTGTGTGACAGAAAATTACATTGAGTAATAATTCTCCTGTCTCCTCCTGTAGCGGTGAGCTGGGGAAACAGAACACTTTCACCACAATGCAATGAGCATTTTGTGGCAGGTCAATATAACAAAGGACTGGAACAGTCAAGAAAATGTTGCTATGTAGTTATGCAAGATCGGAAGTTTTAAAGAATAGCCATTTGAGAATAAGTTAAAAAAAAACAGAAAAGGCAACTGGCTGTATGGAAATAAACAAGGGTGATATCAGGACAACACAAGTTGTGAGTTCCATACTAAAGCATTTAGCAGCTGAGATGGAGAGGACCATGAAAAGTCTGGCTAGAATTGTTTAAAAGGTGATTTCTGTTGGCTGAGAGTGATATGTTTAAAGAGAAATGTGCATTTTTCAGCCTGGATGGCTTTTTTTTTTTTTTAAACAGACTAAGAAAGCCTGCAAACAAGAAAAATAAATATCAAACAATGCCTCCATAAGAGACCATGACTCACTCTTCAATATTCAACATCTCAACTGAAATACAAGAAGGTGGCTGCCTCATAACAGCTCTTGCAGTAGGCAGAGACTTCTCTACACTTAAAGGAGTAGCATTTCAGTTGTCTAACCATACAAGCCACATTGAGTGTGCATAATTTGCTTGGAAGAGACAAGAGATCCCTCTCAATGAAGATGATATGGATGTGTTTGTTACAAAGTTGTTAAACCTTGCCAATGAAAGGAGAACTTTAAAGGTCATTCTAATTTAAGAATTCCCACTTCCCCCCCTTTTCCTTACCTTGCTCCTCTATAGAATGGGGAAAATGTACAGCTAAGAGGGTTTTTTAAGGGAAGTATTAATAAAGTGGTGTCACAAAAGCAATGTCCTTTTCTGCAGCAATCAATGGAGTCCGAAATACCCTTTCACTGCAGGGGCCCCTCTAGGCTATAGGCTTTCATCAGCTCTGTAAACATGTCAGATAGGGTGACCAGATGACAAACATGAAATATCGGAGGGGGGAGAAGCAAAAAAAAAAAAAGCTGGAGCGCCCCCTGCCACCAGTGGCACAGCCCCATCTCCACCCAACTCTCGGCTCCGACCCTTGATACACCCCCAGCTCCCCCATCCCCTCGCTCCCGGGCCCAGCCTCGGCTCCGAGCTGTGCAGCCAAGCTGCACTCCGGGCCCCTCCTGCAGCTCCGGGGCTTCGTCGCATCGGCCCTACAGCAGAGGCTGCTCCACTCTGCCCCGCCCAGGACACTTGCCCCAGGCAGCCCCGCTCCAGCCATGGGGAGCTCGGGGACCCTCCCCCAGGCAGGGGGTGAACCAGGCAGCCGGGCCCGGCCTTTCCCACCCCAAGCATCTCCGCCCGGGCCCTGCCCGCTCCGCGCTACCCTCAGCCCCACCACTCTGCCCCACGGGCTGCAGCAGCCTCCGTGCTGCGCTCCCAGTCCTGACCCTGGCCCATGTGCAAACCTGGGAAGGAGGAAGAATGCCACGTGCATGGGGAAGAGGCAGGGCCAGGGCAGGGAGTTGGGGAGTGATCCAATGGGGGAAGGAGGGGGCGGGAGTGGGGGAAGAGGGAGCGAGAGCCCCTCTGGGCTCTGCCTGTGCGCCGGAGCAAAGGGCAAAATTGCTTGTTTGTCCAGTGTCCCGACCGAACGTCAGGACTCGGGACAAACAGGCAAATATCGGGAGAGTCCCGATAAAATTGGGATGTCTGGTCACCCTAATGTCAGAGCACCCTCCTAGCAAGGTTCACATCCACACATGGCTATAGCACAGTTATAAAGTAGGGTGCTTTGGCATGTTTAGTGTGCTCAACAACTAGGAACACCGACTGCGAGAATGGATCCCAGAATGCATTGCACCATGTGTCACTCTAATCACCCTTTTTTGCCTTTCCAGAGAGCGATTCTGGCCCTAAACCAACCAGGGAATAGTAGGCTGGTTTACGTTTTCTAGCACTTGCTAAAGCTATCCATAGAAAACATTTCAGTGTCCATCCCAACTGGGTAACTGAACCTTTGTGCTAGTTATTTGCTTGAACTGAAGAACATGAGACCAATCTGAAGCCCAGGCTCTTGGGCGCTCACCTCTGCAACCCAGCCAGGATCCCGTGTCACCAGCATATCTACCAAACTTAGCAGAAGGGATCTTTTGTCATTGGTCCGAGCTGTGTGAAAGCAGCAGAATGGGACCACTATTGTGGGGAACTTTCCTGGCTCCTATACTATTCCAGTGGGATCACATGGCATTAAGATCTGAGTCCCCACCCCAACACCCTTTATTATACAGATGCCTCCCTGACCTTGAGGACTCCTCTTCCACTCACTCATGTGGCAGAGTCCTCATAACTATGATACAGTCCAATGGCTAGGATGGTCCCAGTCCAGGGTATTCTCTCCTTACTGGCCACTTCCCTGACCCAGTGACCACTACACTGAGTTTAAATGATATACAATTGATTAAACAGGAACTATAAACAAATAAGGGAAAAACTGAAAGTTAGAAAATCCAGGAACCCTACATGATGAGCATGGGGACAACAAACAATGGGCTTTGGGACTCAAGAAAATTCAGTCTGCATATCCCAGGCTTTCTTCCCAGGACCTGGGTGCGCTGCAGTGATACCACAGCTAAAACACCTGCTCTTGTGGTGGCTATGCAGTCTCAGGCTCTAGGTGGTGGGAACCTTCTCCCCAGCATCAGCCCTCCCATCAGGTTTGCATCTCCCTGCCCTCCAATCTGGCCTTCAATGCCCTTTTGTCTGGTGACATCTTCTGTTGGGCCCCTCTCTGCCTACCTCATTCTCCCCGAATGCTCACTACACTCAGCTCTGGTTTTACTCATTGTATAGCTGGCTTCTGCTATCCCAGCTGTGGCCCTACTGCTTCCTACTGTAGCTCAGTTCTGGCCTGCCAGTGGCATGGCTGGTCTCCTAGCTCTGGGCTACTGTTCTACCTCCAGCTCTGGTCTCTCTCATTCTGGCGAGTTGCTTTCTATCCCACACTCAGCTCTGGCCTGCTGCATGCTCTTTAGCTCTGTTCTACTCTGTCCTAGCAGCCCCTGCTTATATGGAGGATGGGTCCACTGGGATCTTGACTCCCTTACTGGCCTGCCTGGTCAGTCCCAGGCTCCTGACTCCTCTTCAGACCTTTCCCTTTCTTCTGCCATTGGGAGAAGGCCAACAAAAAAAATCTCATTAAGCCCCCTTAAATGGGAGTATAAACAGATTCAAAGCAGACGGATCTAATTTGGAGTGACAAGCTGTAAATACAGTCTAATATTCATCAGGGAGATAGCTGCAGTAGACCCGCTTATAACACTCAGTTACTCTGATTCACCTGCAATATAATTCTTTGTTTTTGTCAGAGCCCCTATTTAACATGAAGAACACTGGAAGTGAAAAGCATGTGCCAGGTTAACATGCAAAATATAATTCCCATATGGTGTGGTCTCCACTGAATGTAGAATAAAAATACCTTGAAAGTATGAAGGACATGAACAAAGATTTTCTAGGGAAAAGTATCAGACCAAGTTGCAGCATAGCAGAGCTATCCATTTTTGCTTGCATCTCTGCACATTTGCCCAAGTGTCAGTTTCCTTATCTACTGTCCACAGATCAAGAGATAATGACTTGCAGGATGAACGAAAACCTGGAACAGCTTTCCTCCCACCATCTAAAGAGTAGACATCCATTTAGTGTCACAAACATGAAAACCCTGTAGAAAGCATCATTGATGACTCTCTGGAAAGTGAAATAATGGGAGGAAGTGTTGCATGACAAACTGCACCAGCTGCTGAGCAAGGAAAATAAAAGGATAATTGCTTTCATGGTGCACAGGGTGTATGCAGAAGGAGAGACACACAGAATAACGTGCAGGAGAATCTGAGGAGGGAAGGAGGGGCAAGCTAAGGAAGGAAAGAAAATGAAACAGACATGTCTACTGCCAAAAAAGAAACTATTAAATGAACCATCTCTGACTTATAGCCAGAGACCCTGAGCACTACAACTTTCAGAACATCAGACTGAAGTCTTCACCAGTTTCTCCACAGCATCCAAACAAACAATTACAGACTGACTCCTTTTCTGACCTCCGCATCAGGCTCCTAGAGCACACATTTTCAGGGTGGATGATGGCAGGTAGCACAGTGTTATCCAGGGACAACAGACTCCCAGTATAAACAAGCCTTGAAATGTACAGTCATATGCTGTGTTCATTGGATTAGTTGCTTAGGTAGTTGATTGCTAACAAATTTTGTCCCTTTAAGTTGTGCTGTGGGGGGGGGGGAGGGGAGAGGGGAAATAGGGGACTAATGTCTCCTCCTGAAACTAAGAAAATCAACAGGGGAGGGGAGGCATGGTAAGCCAACTCAAGCTACACTGAGCAAATTTAAAATTTTGTTCATAATCTTCCAAAATGATTGCTGCATGCTGTGTTAATTAACATCCTTATGGTTGCATTTGAGAAGATACCTCTTGTTCTAATCCCGCCTTTAAAAACCTCAGAAACATTCAGCATGGAAATCACATAATGCAGTATGACTTAGAGGTGTTAGGCATGTTTCCCGTACAACAGCACCCACCACAGATATGCTGTCAGGGTTCCTTCCCCACTCTGAACTCTAGGGTGGAGATGCGGGAACCCACATGAAAGCCCCCTAAGTTTATTTCTACCAGCTTAGGTTAAAACCTGGTACGCTGTTACCACCAAGTGATTTAACAAGAAACAGGGAAAGGACCACTTGGAGTTCCTCTTCCCCCAAAATATCCCCCCAAGCCATTACACCCTCTTTCCTGGGGATGCTTGAGAATAATATCCTAACCAATTGGCTATAAAGCAATCAAAGACCCATACCCCTGGGTCTTTGGACAATGGAAAAATCAGTCAGGTTCTTAAAAGGATTTTATTTAAAAGAAAATGTAAAAATCATCTCTGTAAAATCAGGATGGAAAATAACTTTACAGGGTAATCAGATTCAATGAGCCCAGAGGAATCCCCTCTAGCCTTAGGGTACTTCTACACTACAGGATTATTCTGATTTTACATAAACCGGTTTTATAAAACAGATTGTATAAAGTCGAGTGCACGCGGCCACGCTAAGCACATTAATTAGGCGGTGTGCGTCCATGGTCCGAGGCTAGCGTCGATTTCCGGAGCGTTGCACTGTGGGTAGCTATTCCGTAGCTATCCCATAGTTCCCGCAGTCTCCCCCGCCCCTTGGAATTCTGGGTTGAGAGCCCAGTGGCTGATGGGGCAAAAATCATTGTCGTGGGTGGTTCTGGGTAAATGTCATCAGCCATTCCTTCCTCCAGGAAAGCAACAGCAGACAATCATTTCGCGCCCTTTTTCCTTTGATTGCCCTGGCAGATGCTGTAGCATGGCAACCATGGAGCCCGTTCAGCTTTCCCCCCCCCTACAGTCACCGTATGTGTACTGGATGCCATGGACAGAGGCGATACTCCAGCGCTACACAGCAGCATTCATTTGCTTTTGCATGATAGCAGAGACGGTTATCAGTCATTCTGTACTGTCTGCTGCCGGTGTAAATTAGCAATGAGATGACCTTTATCTGTCCTTCTGTATTGTCTGCTGCTATCATGGGTGCCCCTGGCTGAGATTGGCCGGGGGCGCAAAGGCAAAACTGGGAATGACTCCCTGAGTCAATCCCTCCTTTATGGTTTCTAAAAATTGAGTCAGTCCTGCCTAGAATATGGGGCAAGTGTACTAGAGAACCAGTGTATCAGAGAGCACAGCTGCTCCGTGTCAGATCCCACAGAAATGATGAGCTACATGCCATTCACAGGGGGTGCCCCTGCAACAAACCCACCCATTGCTTCCCTCCTCCCCCAACCTTCCTGGGCTACCGTGGCAGTGTCCCCCCACATTTGTGTCATGAAGTTATAAAGAATGCAGGAATAAGAAACAGTGACTTGTTAGTGAGATAAAATGAGGGGGAGGCAGCCTCCCGGTGCTATGACAGTCCAGGCAGGACATTAAGCGGTGCAGGGGAGAGAAGCCCAGCATGCCGCTGCTATGACAGTCCAGGCAGGATAGAATTTTTCTTTATACAGGAAAGGGAGGGGGCTGATGGAGCTCAGCCCCCAGTTGCTATGATGAGGACAGTTACCAGCTGTTCTGTACCATCTACTGGGAATGACCGAGAATCATTCCTATTTTCACCCAGGCGCCCCCAGCCAGCCTCACCTGAAGCCAGCCAGGAGCACTCACGGGTTGATAACAAGGACGGCTACGAGTCCTACTGCACCGTCTGCCACCGGGCAGGGGAGAGGAGTGGATACTGCTTTTCACTGCTGCAGCATTCAGTAGACATAGGGTGACACTGAAAGAAATCAAGAAACAATTTCTTTCCCTTTTCTTTCATGTGGTGGTGGGGGAATTGACGAGCTATTCTCTGAACCACGCCGGACAATGTGTTTGAACCTACAGGCATTGGGAGCTCAGCCAGGAATGCAAATACTTTTTGGAGACTACTGGGGACTGTGGGATAGCTGGAGTCCTCAGTACCCCCTCCCTCCATGAGCGTCCATTTGAGTCTCTGGCTTCCCATTACGCCTGTCACGCAGAACTGTGTAACCTGTAGATTTTTTTTTCAAACGCTTTGGCATTTCGTCTTCTGTAACGGAGCTTTGATAGAACAGATTTGTTTCCCTATACAGCGATCAGATCCAGTATCTCCCGTATGGTCCATGCTGGAGCTCTTTTTGGATTTGGGACTGCATTGCCACCCGTGCTGATCAGAGCTCCACGCTGAGCAAACAGGAAATGAAAATCAAAATTTTGCGGGGCTTTTCCTGTTTACCTGGCCACTGCATCCGAGTTCAGATTGCTGTCCAGAGCGGTCACAGTGGTGCACTGTGGGATACCGCCCGGAGGCCAATACCGTCGATTTGCGGCCACACTAACCCTAATCCGATATGGTAATACCGATTTTAGCGCTACTCCTCTTGTCGGGGAGGAGTACAGAAACTGATTTAAAGAGCCCTTTATATCGATATAAAGGGCTTCATAGTGTGGACGGGTACAGCGTTAAATTGGTTTAACGCTGCTAAAATCGGTTTAAACACATAGTGTAGACCAGGCCTTAGTTTCAAAGTTACAACAAAACAGGAATAAACCTCCCTCTAGCAAAGGGAACATTCACAAGTTGAGAAAACAAAGATAAACTAATACACCTTGCCTGGCTGTTACTTACAAGTTTGAAATATGAGAGACTTGTGCTGAAAGATTTGGAGAACATGGATTGATGTCTGGTCCCTCTTAGTTCCAAGAGTGAACACCACCAAAACAAAGAGCACAAACAAAAGCCTCCCCTCCAAGATTTGAAAGTATCTTGTCCCCTTATTGGTCCTTTGGGTCAGGTGTCAGCCACATTACCTGAGCTTCTTAACCCTTTACAGGTAAAGGATTTTGGTGCCTCTGGTCAGGAAGGATTTTATAGTATTGTATACAAGAGGGTTTTTACCCTTCCCTTTATAGTTATGACACATGCCCATAATGAAGGGGTGAGCCAGTGGCAGCAGTCCATATTAGTCAGTATCTACAAACTTATAGCAATTCCCTTGTCCACAGAATCTGATGCTTTCATATAGGCAGACAGGTGCTGTATTGGTGAAGTAATCTCCATACACAAAGAAAGCAGAACGGTATATTGGTCATTTGAAGGTTATTTACCTTCTGGGTGATTATCATAACCTAGTCTCAGATTTGGACCTTAGCGTCCAAAATATGGGGGTTAGCATGAAAACCTCCAAGCTTAATTACCAGCTTGGACCTGGTAAAGCTGCCACCACCCAAAAAATTAGAGTGTTTTGGGGCACTCTGGTCCCCCCAAACCTTCCCTGGGGACCCGAAGACCCAAATCCCTTGAGTCTCACAACAAAGGGAAATAAACCTTTTCCCTTCCCCCCTCCAGGTATTCCTGGAGAGACACACAGAAGCAAGCTCCGTGAATCTAAACAGAGGGATTCCACCCTCCCCGTTTCCAGCCTTGGAAAACAGAAGTACCGAGAGCTAATCTCTCTTTCCCCCTCACCCAGAGGGAATGCAAAGTCAGGCTAGTAAATCTAACACACACAGATTTCCCCCTGACTTCTTCCTCCCACCAATTCCCTGGTGAGCACAGACTCAATTCCCTGGAGTTCCCCACTAAAGAAAAACTCCAACAGGTCTTAAAAAGAAAGCTTTATGTAAAAAGAAAGAAAAATACATAAAAATGGTCTCTCTGTATTAAGATGACAAATACAGGGTCAATTGCTTAAAAGGAATATGAATAAACAGCCTTATTCAAAAAGAATACAATTCAAACACTCCAGCAACTATACACATGTAACTACAAAAAACCAAACCTATCTTTTTGTACTTACAACTGGGAAACAGAAGATTAGAAAGCAGGAAATAGAGAAATCCTTCCCATAGCCGAGAGGGAGATAGGCACAAGACAAAGAACTCAGACACAAACTTCCCTCCACCCAGACCTGAAAAAGTCTGGTTTCCTGATTGGTCCTCTGGTCAGGTGCTTCAGGTTACCTCTTTCCAGGTGTAAGAGACATTAACCCTTAGCTATCTGTTTATGACACGCCCCCAAATTGCAGACAGTGGGGAAGCTCACTGGCGGCGATTTCCTCCTAGAACTTTAAAATAACCAGATTAATACAACACATGCACCTTTACATATACCACTAAGTATATAACTAACAGACTTCTACATTTTAAGAACACTTTTTAACTACTGGATTCTGGGAAACTCTCACGGGAGAGTGCATCAGCTACTTTGTTAGAAGCTCCTGAGATGTGCTGAATTTCAAAATCAAAATCTTGGAGAGCTAAACTCCAACGAAGAAGTTTCTTGTTGTTTCCCTTGGCAGTATGAAGCCACTTTAGTGCAGCATGGTCAGTTTGCAGCTGGAACCGACGTCCCCAAACATATGGGCGTAGCTTTTCCAGAGCGTACACAATGGCATAGCATTCCTTTTCACTGACTGACCAGTGACTTTCCCTCTCAGACAGTTTCTTGCTGAGAAACACGACAGGATGGAAGTTGTGATCCGTTGCTTCCTGCATGAGAACTGCTCCTATACCACGCTCAGATGCATCCGTGGTTACTAGGAATGGCTTGTCAAAGTCCGGGGCCCTGAGCACAGGGTCAGACATGAGCGTTGCCTTAAGTTGGGTAAAGGCCTTTTGACACTCATCAGTCCAGTTAACTGCATTTGGCTGGGTCTTTTTGGTCAGGTCGGTCAGTGGGGCAGCGATTTGGCTGTAGTGTGGTACAAATCGCCTGTAGTACCCGGCCAAGCCTAAGAAGGATTGGACCTGTTTCTTTGACCTTGGGACAGGCCACTTTGGGATAGCATCCACCTTGGCCTGTAGGGGGTTTATGGTTCCTCGACCCACCTGGTGCCCCAGGTAAGTCACTCTGTTTTGGCCTTTTGACACTTTTTGGCCTTAACAAAAGTCCGGCCTGCCTGATGCGCTCAGAGACCTTTTCCAGGTGTAGTAGGTGTTCGGGCCAGGAGTCAGAATAAATGGCCACATCATAGAGGTAGGCAACTGCATAATCTCCCAGTCCTGCTAGTAGACCATCTACCAGCCTCTGGAAGGTGGCGGGTGCATTTCGAAGGCCGAAAGGAAGGACATTAAATTCATACACCCCCGCATGGGTGACGAATGCTGACCTCTCCTTGGCAGGTTCATCTAGCGGTACTTGCCAGTACCCCTTGGTTAAGTTTATTGTAGAGATGAACTGGGCACATCCCAACTTCTCCAATAGCTCATCGGTGCGTGGCATTGGATAGTTGTCCGGACGAGTTACCGCATTTAGCTTATGGTAGTCCACGCAAAAGCGTATTTCCCCATCTGGTTTGGGTACCAGAACCACTGGAGATGCTCATGCACTGGTAGATGAGCGGATTATACCCATCTGCAGCATGTTCTGGATCTCCCGTTCTATAGCAGCTTGGGCATGAGGAGACACCCGGTAGGGTGGGGTTCTAATGGGGTGAGCATTACCTGTGTCAATGGAGTGGTATGCCTGTTCAGTCCGTCCTGGAGTGGCTGAGAACAATGGGGCGAAGCTAGTGCACAGCTCCTTGATTTATCGCCGCTGCAGATGTTTCAGGGTGGTTGAGCGGTTTACCTCTTCCACGCCACCGTCTTTTTTCCCGTCATTGTAGACACCGTCAGGCCACTCAGCATCATCTCCCTGGACTGTAAACTGACAAACCTGTAAGTTTCTGGAATAGAAAGGCTTGAGAGAATTAACATGGTACACTCTGGGCTTTAGTGAGGAATTGGGAAATGCTGTGAGGTAGTTCACAGTTCCCAGGCGCTCTTGGACCTTGAATGGCCCTTCCCATGATGCTTCCATCTTATGGGCCTGTTGCGCCTTTAAGACCATAACCTGGTCTCCTACCTTGAAGGAACATTCTCTGGTATGTCTGTCATAGCAGGCCTTTTGCTCTTCCTGAGCATCCTTTAGGTTCTCTTTAGCAAGGGCTAAGGAGTGTCGGAGGGTGCTTTGTAGGTTGCTTACAAAGTCCAGAATGTTAGTTCCTGGAGAAGGCGTAAACTCCTCCCATTGCTGCTTCACTAACTGTAATGGCCCCTTAACCTCATGACCATACACAAGTTCAAACGGTGAAAACCCTAAACTGGGATGTGGTACAGCCCTGTAGGCAAACAGCAACTGCTGCAACACTAGGTCCCAATTATTGGAGTATTCGTTGACGAATTTACGTATCATGGTCCCCAAAGTTCCATTAAACCTTTCCCCCAGGCCATTGGTTTGATGGTGATACGGGGTGGCCACCAAGTGGTTCACCCCATGAGTTTCCCACAGTTTTTGCATAGTCCCTGCCAGGAAATTAGACCCTGAATCAGTAAGGATGTCGGAGGGCCAACCTACCCTGGCAAAAATGTCTGTTAGGGCCAGGCACACAGTGTTAGCCCTGGTGTTGCCTAGAGCTACTGCTTCTGGCCATCGGGTAGCAAAGTCCACGAAAGTCAGTACGTACTGCTTTCCTCTGGGCGTCTTTTTTGGGAAAGGACCCAGAATATCCACAGCTACTCGCTGAAATGGGACCTCAATTATGGGGAGTGGCTGGAGAGGGGCCTTGACCTGGTCTTGGGGCTTTCCCACTCTTTGGCATACCTCACAAGACCGGACATACTTGGCAACGTCCTTGCCCATCCCCTCCCAGTGGAAGGACTTCCCCAACCGGTCCTTGGTTCTGTTCACTCCAGCATGGCCACTGGGACGATCATGGGCTAAGCTTAAGAGCTTCCCTCGGTACTTAGTTGGAACCACCAACTGTTTTTGTGGCTGCCATTCTTCCCGGTGTCCACCAGAAAGAATCTTCTTGTATAAAAATCCTTGGTCTATAACAAACCGGGATCGATTAGAAGAGCTGAGAGGCGGTGGGGTGCTTCGTGCCGCCGCCCAAGCTTTCTGCAGGCTGTCATCTGCTTCCTGCTCAGTCTGGAACTGTTCCCTTGAGGTTGGGGTCACCAGTTCTTCCTCAGACTGGGGACTTGGGCTTGGTCCCTCTGGAAGCGATGTAGGTGATGGGGTTGTTTCCGTTGCTGGTGAACCGCTCTCCGCTGGTGCACCTGAGGGTATTTCAGGCTCTGGCTGAGCCTTTTGGGTATGGCTGTCTGTTGCTTCTGCCAGTTTTGGCTCGCTGGTGCCCTCTGGCGTTGAGTTTGAAGATGTGGTTGCACTTGCTGGTGCTGGTTGCTGTTCCAGTTCCGGGCCTGGGACTGGAGGCGCTGTGGCTGTTTCAGTGGTTGGCATGGAATCTGGGTCCACTACCTCTGTCTGGGTCTCTGGTAACACAGACGGGGCCCCTGTGGACGGCTCAGGAACAGGAATGGGTCTGGAAGCTTGCCTGGTTTGGCTACGCGTAACCATTCCCACTCGCTTGGCCCGCTTCACCTGGTTGGCCAAGTCTTCCCCCAGTAGCATGGGGATAGGATAATTGTCATAGACTGCAAAAGTCCACATTCCTGACCAGCCTTTGTACTAGACAGGCAGTTCAGCTGTAGGCAAGTCTACAGCTTGTGACATGAAGGGGTAAATTCTCACTTGGGCCTTTGGGTTGATGAATTTGGGGTCCACCAAGGATTGGTGGATAGCTGACACTTGTGCCCCTCTGTCTCTCCATGCAGTATCCTTCTTTCCGCCCACTCTCAAATTTTCCCTTCGCTCCAAGGGTATTTGAGAGGCATCTGGGCCTGGGGATCTTTTGGGTGATGGTGGTGTAATGAACTGCACTCGGATGGCGTTCTTTGGACGGTTGGCCTTGATATGGCCCAGTTCATTACACTTAAAGCATCTTCCATCTGATGGGTCACTGGGTCGAGGTGAGTTACTGGAGACTGGTGAGGTGGAAGAATAGTGTGTCTGTGGCTTTACTTGGGTTGTAGGTGGGGTTTTTGGCTGCCCTCGGTTGTAGGGTTTATGGTCGGTGTGCCCTCTGGGGTATTCGTTCCCCTTGACAGTAGCTTTCTTGCTTTCTGCCACTTCCATCCATCTGGCTCCAATCTCCCCCGCCTCAGTGAGATTTTTGGGTTTTCCATCTTGTATGTACCGTGTTATGTCCTCAGGAACACCCTCCAAGAACTGCTCCATTTGTATGAGGAGGTGCAGTTCTTCCAAGGATTTAACATTGTGTCCTGATATCCAGGCCTCATAATTTTTCCCAACGTAGTAGGCGTGTTTGGGAAATGACACATCTGGTTTCCACTTTTGGGTTCTGAAACGCCGACGGGCATGATCCGGGGTTATCCCCATTCTGTATCTGGCCTTGGTTTGAAAAAGTTTATAGTCATTCATGTTTTCCTTAGGCATTTCAGCTGCTACCTCTGCTAAAGGTCCACTGAGCTGTGGCCTCAATTCTACCATGTACTGGTCTTCAGAGATGCGGTACCCAAGACAAGCTCTTTCAAAATTTTCCAAGAAGGCCTTGGTGTCATCACCTGCCTTGTAGGTGGGAAATTTCCTGTGCTGTGGAACAATAATTGGCGCAGGGTTGTTATGGTTGGCTGTGTTTTGCTTAGCCTTTTCTAATTCCATGGCCTGTCGGTGGGCTTCCCTCTGGAGTTCCCACTCTTTCTCTTTTATTTCCAGCTGTTTTTGGTGGTCTGCATCTTTGGCTTCTTGCTCTCTTTTGTAGGCCGCCTCTCTGGCTGCTTGTTCTCTTTTGTAGGCTGCCTCTCTGTCTTCTTGTTCTCTTCTGTGGGCCGCCTCTTTTTCTCTTTCTCTTAGTTCCATCTCTTTTTGTTTTATTTCCAGTTGTCGCCTGTGTTCAGCTTCTTTGAATTGTTCTTCTGCCTCCCTTTTTTCCTTGGAAGTCATGGTTCCTGTTTTCTTGTGTTGGGGTGCCCTCTGGTGTTTATTGTCTGAACTGCAGGTTCTCTGTTGCCTCCTTGGGTCTGCCTAGCAACAGTGCCTTTTTCCCTTTCTTCCTCTAGCAAATCTTTTCAATGTAAAGTAAACCAGAAAAACCACTTTATTTGCATGTGTATAGTGCTGGTAATTGCCCCCTAATGGGAGTGCTATTGTCTGACAAAAGACCCGTAATAGTCCCTTAATGGTTCCTTGCTTAATATGCAAGCCAAAAACTGCCAGAGAGAGCAGAAAAAAAATTCTCTCTGGTTCCTTTTTAAAACCAAACTGTTTCTCTCTGCTTAAAAGCCCCTAGCAGAGAAAAGAAAAATATAATATTCCTACTGGCTTCTGGATTCTATCTTTCCCACAAACGCTGCCACTCATATCATAACCTAGTCCCAGATTTGGACCTTAGCGTCCAAAATATGGGGGTTAGCATGAAAACCTCCAAGCTTAGTTACCAGCTTGGACCTGGTAAAGCTGCCATCACCCAAAAAATTAGAGTGTTTTGGGGCACTCTGGTCCCCCCAAACCTTCCCTGGGGACCCGAAGACCCAAATCCCTCGAGTCTCACAACAAAGGGAAATCAACCTTTTCCCTTCCCCCCTCCAGGTGTTCCTGGAGAGACACACAGAAGCAAGCTCCGTGAATCTAAACAGAGGGATTCCACCCTCCCCGTTTCCAGCCTTGGAAAACAGAAGTACCGAGAGCTAATCTCTCTTTCCCCCTCACCCAGAGGGAATGCAAAGTCAGGCCAGTAAATCTAACACACACAGATATCCCCCTGACTTCTTCCTCCCACCAATTCCCTGGTGAGCACAGACTCAATTCCCTGGAGTTCCCCACTAAAGAAAAACTCCAACAGGTCTTAAAAAGAAAGCTTTATGTAAAAAGAAAGAAAAATACATAAAAATAGTCTCTCTGTATTAAGATGACAAATACAGGGTCAATTGCTTAAAAGGAATATGAATAAACAGCCTTATTCAAAAAGAATACAATTCAAACACTCCAGCAACGATACACATGTAACTACAAAAAACCAAACCTATCTTTTTGTACTTACAACTGGGAAACAGAAGATTAGAAAGCAGGAAATAGAGAAATCCTTCCCATAGCTGAGAGGGAGATAGGCACAAGACAAAGAACTCAGACACAAACTTCCCTCCACCCAAACCTGAAAAAGTCTGGTTTCCTGATTGGTCCTCTGGTCAGGTGCTTCAGGTTACCTCTTTCCAGGTGTAAGAGACATTAACCTTTAGCTATCTGTTTATGACAGTGATTCAGCATGAAACTAGTGCAGCTAGAGAACAATATTCTTCAGCACCAAGCAGTCCCTATCTTGAAAAATGGGCACTTTGCCCTGTGGGACTGATGGATTCCTTGATTCATCATAAAATTCCAATTTCATATTTGGAAGGAAGAGGAGAGTCTTGGAAAACACAATCCTCTGTTCCTGTTATCGCCAGCTGAGGCAGTATGAGAGACCTGAAAAGATATACACACAGTTGTTCAGCTTGGTAGGCCAACATGGCAGCTAAAGGGTTGGGCAGGAAAAGGTTGGCACATGTACATGAGCTGTACTAGTTGTGAATTGCTGGGAAACTTGTACTGCTGCTGCCCGTTTTAGGACTAGACCAGTAGTTCCCAAACTGCGGTTGGTGAAATCTTATAAGGGGTTCTTGGGAAAAAATTCCCGAATGGCAGCAAGAGCTGTCCCTAGGGACCCCAGGCAGCATGGAGCCAGCAGCCCAGAGCCCCTGGATTTCCAAGAGCTAAGCTGATCAAAGCAAGCATATCTATTACACTGAGGAGATTTAAACTTCAATATTCCTTATAAGAAATGGAAAGGGAGGTGGATTTTTTTTTGCTGTTTTTAAAATTAAATAGGCAGCTAGTATTGTTCTTAAAATTATGAAGAAGAACAAGTTTAATCTTTGTTGTAACGTGCGTTGTTTGCCTGGACTGCTCCAGACCTGAATGCTTGTGTAGGAGGAATTCTTTGAGTTGGCTTCTTAAATACCTTCATGCTGTTTCACATCTGATACTCCTTGATGAAACATAGGAGCCTTGATACAAGCTATGAAAGTGAGATCTTGGAAGACTGTTGCCATTTTCATAATGTAATAAAAATACTGTAATGATAAATAATAAATAGTGTGTAATAAGCATGTCATAAAAACAATTTTATATTTCCACAATCACCGCTTTTATAATTTATACTCAGGTAAAGGATAAAATCCCTGGAAATATTCATTTTTCGGAGGGGGTTTGTGAGACTTGACGTTTTAGTGAAAGGAGTTCACAGGTTGTTAAAGTTTGGGAACCACTGGACTAGACGGATCTCAGTGTTAAGAACTGCAAATTCAGTACCTCTCCTGACTCATCTTAAAAAAGAAAAGAAAGAAAGAGATAGAAACTGTTGATTGTACAGTAATTCTCACCTACTGTTAATGCAGTGATGGGTTTCACAGTATGTGGTGTCAGACAAGGCATTCGCATAATTAAGGTTGACAGAAGTGTGATGCTTTGTAGGCAGCACATTTGTTCAAGAACTAATCCTTCATGTAAGCCAGCACATGGAATTTACAGTATTTTGACAAAAGAGCAACATGAAGATAGCTAATTTTTTAAAGTTATTTTCCAATGAAAATGATGCAATTAGCAGTTGTCATTAGGAACAGTCAGATACTGTGTGTTTATTGTGTTTCCCATTAAAGTAGTATTATGAGATTAATTATCTGAATTGCACTTCCCCCCACACAATGATCTTGAAGTCCAACAGAGCAGGTTGGGGCATGGGGAAAAAGGGCTCATCTTTTCATTCTTCCCATCCCAGGGTCACAGTGTCCATGGCTGTTCCTATGGTATCATTCCTGCTGCTCAGAACTCCAGAGGCCTGACACCACAACTAGGGACCAGCTGAGTGTAGTGACGTCCTGACCACCTTCTTTCCTCTGTCTAAACCCCTCTCCCATCATCGGCAGGGAGGGTGGTACAGGAACCTCTGTGCTAGCCCTACCAAACCAGAGGAGCCCTTTTGCACTCAGGTGAGTCACCTGGGGCTGGCAAGGCCAGTTTTACAGTCAGAATCTTCCAGCAGTGGGATGCAAAGCAGCCACACTGCACCCAAGTATCCACCCCCAAATGTGAAAACAATATTTTCATGTTGCATAGTTAAATTGTATAATCACATGAAGTACATTTATCTGCTCAAGTACAAGAGGCCACAGGTGAAATCCTAGCTCCACTGAAGTAAACGGCAAGACTTCCATTAACTTGAATGGAGCTAGGATGTCATCCCATATTTCTTGGCCCTGGAAACCAAGGGGTTACCAAAACATATTATATCAGTCATGCCACCCAGCCCCTCTGTCCCAAGGAAGTGAGAATCTTTCAGATTACATCAATAGGCTTTAGATAAGGATCTTAGTTCAGTCTCTAAGAATGGTAACAGTCCAGCAGTCAGACTCACCAAGGCACTTAGCTTACAAATCTCTTACTATCTGGCAAGAAAGAGTACCCAAAATAGATCAATTGTCAGGAAAGCAATGTAATGTAGCCTGGATAATGTGATCAATAATTGCTCACATCTTGGCTGCTTGCTACATTTTTAATTCTGACTATTTTAAGACTAACAGTTTTCCTCTTGGGAAATCTGGACATTGAACTTTCCTGTATTCCTTGCCACCCAAAACTCTTACTGGCTTTAATGGGAGTTTCAGGCACACAAGGAATGTAGATTTGAGCACAGTGCAGGGCTGCTACTTGGCATAGGAGCACATCCTTCCCTCCCAGGGACACCACTGTTTACATTTTCCCCATATTTGGAAGGGCACCAAGTTACAGATCTGCTCAATTCTCACAGTTCAGCCTAGAGCTACAAGTGAAATCTCACCCTCACACATATCTGAGGACCAGCTCCTCATGCAGGAGCCTTCCTTTGAGTTATCCTATCAGTACAAGTCAGACTTCATATCTATGAACAATTTATAAAACATTTCAGCAAGTGCACGGAATGTTTACTGGCTCATGGTATTGCTCTCCTATTTGTCTGCTCACCCCTACACAACTTAGTAAGAGTTTCCATGAAGACTACCTCAGGCTTCCCATTAATTCATAAATATTCACTACAGCAGCAGGGTTCAAAATTCAAAGGTTTTTTGGGTGCCAATGAGCTCAGGCTACTAGTTTTCTTACAGTTCACTTCCTCTGAAGGAAACTATTTTTTCTACACCCTAATAGTTACTGGATGCAATTTTTTACTTAATAAAACAGGGTTAACGGGAAGTGATAAATTATGTCTGCCTGCAGGTACATGTTCACATTATCTCCCTGTGATACAAAGAATAACATGCCACTGCTGTGATTATTAAAAAATGTTTAATCATGTAAGATCTATCATTAATTTAATCACATTTTTATATCAGAGTTATCCTCTCTTCAAATAGTAACCTACATAATGGAGAATGTTTCTGCAGTCTCTTCTTTTTCATATGTTTTCAGTACAACATTATGAATCTGGAGACCAACACACGATCAGTGAGCAAATGATAATTCATACATACAAAATATTCTTCTTTTCAAGATAGGAAAACGCTTGATTAGCTTGTTTTTAAAATCTGTAACACAAGACTTCTATTGTGTTTTCTCTAAATGAGGCTGTAAGTTGGTGAAAAAAACCAGCACAAAAGCCCATAACTCACAGCCAAACTCCCTCGCTCAGAGAAAACTTTACCACGATCACAGAAAAACATACAAACCTAAAAGTGTAATAAAACATTCCTGTGCACAGGATTTCTTACCCGGACTCATAGCTTTAGGTTCACCTTCTCCTGGGCAGCATCTCTTCCAGGAACCCCTGGGTAAGCCTGAATTGCTGCAACTCCAAATTTGCCAAGTAATAGGATATTTCCTAAATAATTGAAAGAATAGATGTTCTAATTGGAAAATATGGTAGAGAAGGGATGATTTCTAAGGTTCAAACAGATTTGATAAATAATGAAAGATGCCTACTACATACTAAGTTTTTTTTTAAATAATTGGAGCAGCAAGGAACATGGAATAATGAAAAAACAAACTTCTCATTCAACTCATTTGACAAAATCCCAAACAACACTTAGCTCAGTTTCATCATCTTTCCTCTCTGTCACATTCTCTGTTTTTCAACGGCTCAATCCTTGATCTTAGCTCTACCTACTGTGTACAGCAGGCAGAAAAACCTGCCTAGAGGCACTACTGCCGGGGAATTTGGGGGTTTTGCAAAGCCAGCATAGCCAATTCTATACCCCTCACTCTACATAGGAGTCTTGTTAAGATAGAGGGTTCCATAGGTACTAGAACTGGAGGTGCTGCCCTGCCTTGTGGCACGAGGTAGTAATAACAACCGAAATAAACGGTTTCTGCCTTCATCACCCCCACTATGAAAATTGTTCCAGAACTGCTGGAGGGCTCTGGAAGATAGGATTGCCATCGCTGAGGTACACAAAAACCAGGTGTCATAAACAGATAGTTAAGGGTTAATGTGTCTTTTACCTGTAAGGGGTTAACAAACAGGGAACCAAACACATGACCAGGGGACCAATGAGGAGACAAGATACTTTCAAATCTTGGTGGAGGGAAGCCTTTGTTTGTGTTTTGGGGTTTTGCTTTGTTCTCTCTGGGTCCTGGAAGGGACTGGACGTGCAACCAGGTTTCTTGCCAATCTCCCTGCTACAGTCTCTTATATATTCAGAATAGTGAGTAATTTAGTAAGAAAGGCAGTTATAGTCTTTTGATTGCTTCTGTATTTGCAAATGTGTAGTTTGCTGGAAGTATTTTAAATTGTATCTTGCTGGGGCGGGGGGAGGCTTCTTTCTAGTTTCTATAAGCTGACAGACCCTGTAACTTTTTACCATCTAAATTGCAGAGATAAACTTTTACCTTTTTTCTTTCTTTTTATTAAAAGTTTTGCTTTTAAGACCTGTCTGATTTTTCCCCCTTCTTGAGGCTCAAGGGAATTGAGTCTGTACTTAACAGGGATGGAGGGGAGAAGGGGGAATCCCTTTGTTTTAGATTCACGGAGCTTGAATCTGTTTTGCCTCTGAGTGAAGGAGAAAGGGGAGGGAGGGGAAGGGACATTCCTCCCTGTTTTAAGATTCAAGGAGTTTGAATCACGGTAATCTTCCAGGGTAACCCAGGGAGGATAATCCTAGGAAAGGCAACAGTGAGGAAAGGGGTTTACTTTCCTTGTGTTAAGATCCAGGGGGTCTGGGTCTTGGGGGGACCAGAGTGTATCAGGCACTGGAATTCCTAATTGGTTTGCAATTCTAAGGAAGGGTAGAAGGGAGTACAGCAGAATAGAGACAATGGATTTCAGGAAGGCGGATTTTGGTAAGCTCAGAGAGCTGATAGGTAAGGTCCCATGGGAATCAAGACTGAGGGGAAAAACAACTGAGGAGAGTTGGCAGTTTTTCAAAGGGACACTATTAAGGGCCCCAAAGCAAGCTATTCCGATGGTTAGGAAAGATAGAAAATGTGGCAAAAGATCACCTTGGCTTAACCATGAGATCTTGTGTGACCTACAAAATAAAAAGGCATCATATAAAAAATGGAAACTAGGTCAGATTACAAAGGATGAGTATAGGCAAATAACACAGGAATGCAGAGGCAAGATTAGAAACGCAAAGGCACAAAATGAACTCAAACTAGCTATGGGAATAAAGGGAAACAAGAAGACTTTTTATCAATACATTACAAGCAAGAGGAAGACCAAGGACAGGGTAGGCCCACTGCTCAGTAAGGAGGGGGAAACAGTAATGGGAGACTTGAAAATGGCAGAGATGCTTAATGACTTCTTTGTTTTGGTCTTCACTGAGAAGTCTGAAGGAATGTCTAATATAGTGAATGCTTATGGGAAGAGGGTAGGTTTAGAAGATAAAATAAAAAAAGAGCAAGTAAAAAATCACTTAGAAAAGTTAGATGCCTGCAAGTCACCATGGCCTGATGAAATGCATCCTAGAATACTCAAGGAGTTAATAGAAGAGGTATCTGAGCCTCTAGCTATTATCTTTGGGAAATCAAGGGAGACGGGGGAGATTCCGGAAGACTGGAAGGGGGCAAATATAGTGCCCATCTATAAAAAGGGAAATAAAAACAACCCAGGAAACTACACACCAGTTAGTTTAACTTCTGTGCCAGGGAAGATAATGGAGCAGGTAATTAAAGAAATCATCTGCAAACACTTGGAAAGTGGTAAGGTGATAGGGAATAGCCAGCATGGATTTGTAAAGAACAAATCGTGTCAAACTAATCTGATAGCGTTCTTTGATAGGATAACAAGCCTTGTGGATAAGGGAGAAGCGGTGGATGTGATATACCTAGACTTTAGTAAGGCATTTGATACGGTCTCGCATGATATTCTTATAGATAAGCTAGGAAAGTACAATTTAGATGGGGCTACTATAAGGTGGGTGCATAACTGGCTGGATAACTGTACTCAGAGAGTAGTTATTAATGGCTCCCAATCCTGCTGGAAAGGTATAACAAGTGGGGTTGCGCAGGGGTCTGTTTTGGGACCGGTTCTGTTCAATATCTTCATCAACGATTTAGATGTTGGCATAGAAAGTACGCTTATTAAGTTTGCGGACGATACCAAACTGGGAGGGATTGCAACTGATTTGGAGGACAGGGTAAAAATTCAAAACAATCTGGACAAATTGGAGAAATGGTCTGAGGTAAACAGGATGAAGTTCAATAAAGATAAATGCAAAGTGCTCCACTTAGGAAGGAACAATCAGTTTCACACATACAGAATGGGAACAGACTGTCTAGGAAGGAGTATGGCAGAAAGAGATCTAGGGGTCATAGTGGACCACAAGCTTAATATGAGTCAACAGTGTGATACTGTTGCAAAAAAAGCAAACATGATTCTGGGATGCATTAACAGGTGTGTTGTAAACAAGACACGAGAAGTCATTCTTCCGCTTTACTCTGTGCTAGTCAGGCCTCAGCTGGAGTATTGTGTCCAGTTCTGGGCACCGCATTTCAAGAAAGATGGGGAGAAATTGGAGAGGGTCCAGAGAAGAGCAACAAGAATGATTAAAGGTCTTGAGAACGTGACCTATGAAGGAAGGCTGAAGGAATTGGGTTTGTTTAGTTTGGAAAAGAGAAGACTGAGAGGGGACATGATAGCAGTTTTCAGATATCTAAAAGGGTGTCATCAGGAGGAGGGAGAAAACTTGTTCACCTTAGCCTCCAATGAGAGAACAAGAAGCAATGGGCTTAAACTGCAGCAAGGGAGATTTAGGTTGGACATTAGGAAAAAGTTCCTAACTGTCAGGGTAGTTAAACACTGGAATAGATTCCACAACTTCCCTAGGCAATCTCCATCTCTGGAGATATTTAAGAGTAGGTTAGATAAATGTCTATTAGGGATGGTCTAGACAATATTTGGTCCTGCCATGAGGGCAGGGGACTGGACTCGATGACCTCTTGAGGTTCCTTCCAGTTCTAGAGTCTATGAATCTATGAATCTATGGTGGCAGCTTATCAGATCTAAGCTGGTAATTAAGCTTAGGGGAATTCATGCTAGTACCCATATTTTGGATGCTAAGGTTCAGAACTGGGAATTATATTATGACATGGTGTGCAGCGTTGGGATAAGAATCCAAAAGCCAGTGAGTTAAAAGCAAAAGCCAGTAAGATTATTATTTTTCTTTTTTCTCTGCTAGCTGCTTATAAGCAGAGAAAAGGGTTTTTAAAAGCAAGTCTGCAGGGTTTTTTTTCTTTCTTTCTTCCTTCTGAGTATACTGAAGGCAGAGAGATTAAGGTTTAACAAGGGTCTTTTCTTAAACAAAGCAGGCTTAAGTGAGCAGCAACAGACTCCAGCAGAACATATTTGCAAATGAAAAGTTTTATATTCCTTTTTACCTTACTGTGAGTAGCTAGGAGAAAAAGGAAAAAAGACACTGTTGCTTAGCAACAGAGAAAGCAGCAGAGGAACAGCAGTTCAGGCAGTAAAACACCAGAGGGCGTCCCAACACAAAAAAGCAGGAAACATGACTTCCAGGACAAAACTGGATGCAGAGAAACAAATCAAAGACGCAGACCACAGGTGAGACATGGAAAAAAAAACTACAAGAGATGGAGCTGAGAGAAAGAGAAAGAGAGGCTGCCCACAGGAGAAGAGTTGGAACTCCTGAGGGAGGCCCACCGGCAGGCCCTGGAATTAGAACAGGCTAAGCAACAGAACACAGCCAATCCTAACAACACTTCACCAGTTGTTGTTCCACATCCCAAAAAATTTCCCACCTACAAGGCAGGTGATGACACTGAAGCCTTCTTAGAAAATTTTGAAAGGACCTGCCATGGATACAGCATCTCTGAAAACCAGTACATGATAGAGCTGAGGCCACTGCTCAGTGGACCCTTAGCAGAGGTGGTAGCTGAAATGCCTAAGGAGAACATGAACGATTATAAACTTTTTCAAACCAAGGCCAGATACAGAATGGGGATAACACCTGAACATGCCCGTCGGCGGTTCAGAACCCTAAAATGGAACCCAGATGTGTCATTCCCCCGACACGCCTACCACATTGCAAAGAATTATGAGGCCTGGATATCAGGAACAAAGGTTAACAATATGGACAAGATGCACCCCCTGATAAAAATGGAGCAGTTCTTAGATGGTGTTCCTGAGGAAATAGAGAGGTACATCTGAGATGGGAAACCCAAAACGATAACTGAGGTGGGGGAGATTGGAGCCAAATGGATGGAAGTGGCAGAAAAGAAGGGGAGCGACTACCCCACTTGACTACTGTCAAGGGGAGCGACTACCCCAGGGGGCACACCGACAATAAACCCTATAACCGAGGGCAGCACAAGATCCCACCTACTACCCAAGGAAAGCCACAGATGCCCTATTACCTCACCTCACCAGTTTCCAGTAACCCACCTCGGCCCAGTGACCAGTCAGCTGGGCGATGCTTTAAATGTAATGAACTGGGACATATAAAGTCCAACTGCCCAAAGAACCCCAACCGAGTGCAGTTCATTACACCACCCTCACACCAAAGATCCCCAGGCCCAGATGCCTCTCAAATACCCTCGGAGCGAAGGGAAATTTTGAGAGTGGGCGGAAAGAAGGTTACCGCGTGGAGAGACACGGGGGCACAAGTGTCAGCTATCCACCAATCCTTGGTGGACCCCAAATTCATCAACCCAAAGGCCCAAGTGACAATTTACCCCTTCATGTCACAAGCCGTAGACTTGCCTACAGCTAAACTACCTGTCCAGTACAAAGGCTGGTCAGGAATGTGGACTTTTGCAGTTTATGACAATTATTCCATCCCCATGCTACTGGGGGAAGACTTGGCCAACCAGGTGAAGCAGGCCAAGAGAGTGAGAATTGTTACACGTAGCCAAACCAGGCAAGCTTCCCGACCAATTCCTGTTCCTGAGCCATCCACAGAGGCCCCGTCTGTGTTACCAGAGACCCAGACCAAGGTAGTGGACCCGAATGCCCTACTAACGACTGAAACAGCCAAAGTGCCTCCAGTCCCAGACCAGGAACTGGAAAAGCAACCAGCACCAGAACCATTGCCAGCACCGACACCAGCGCTTGCAAACCCATCTTCAACCCCAACGCCAGAGGGCGCCAGCAAGCCTAAACCGGCTGAAGCAGCAGACAACCACACCCAAGAGGCTCAGCCAGAGACTGAAATATCACCTGGTGCACCAGCAGAGAGCGGTTCACCCGCAACGAAAACAAATTGGAGGCTAAGTTGGCTCTCTGACAACCTTACAGATTCAGGATCTAATTTCCTGGCAGGAACCATGAAAGAACTATGGGAAACTCATGGGGTGAATCACTTGGTTGCCACCCCTTACCACCATCAAACCAATGGCCTGGTTGAAAGGTTTAATGGAACTTTGGGGGCCATGATACGTAAATTCATCAATGAACACTCCAATGACTGGGACCTAGTGTTGCAGCAGTTGCTTTTTGCCTACAGGGCTGTACCACATCCCAGTTTAGGGTTTTCACCGTTTGAGCTTGTGTATGGCCACGAGGTTAAGGGGCCATTACAGTTGGTGAAGCAGCAATGGGAGGGGTTTTACCCCTCCTCCAGGAACTAACATTCTGGACTTTGTAAGCAACTTACAAAACACCCTCAGACACTCTTTAGCCCTTGCTAAAGAAAACTTAAAGGATGCTCAAAAAGAACAAAAGGCCTGGTATGATAAACATACCAGAGAGAATTCCTTCAAGGTAGGAGACCAGGTTATGGTCTTGAAGGCGCAACAGGCCCATAAGATGGAAGCATCATGGGAAGGGCCATTCACAGTCCAAGAGCGCCTGGGAGCTGTTAGCTAACTCATAGCATTTCCCAATTCCTCCCTAAAGCCCATAGTGTACCATGTTAATTCTCTCAAGCCCTTTTATTCCAGAGACTTACAGGTTTGTCAGTTTACAGTCCAGGGAGGAGATGACGCTGAGTGACCTGAAGGTGTCTATTATGAAGGAAAAACTGATGGTGGCGTGGAAGAGGTGAAACATCTGCAGCGGCAACAAATCAAGGAGCTGTGCACTAGCTTCGCCCCATTGTTCTCAACCACCCCACGACGGACTGAACGGGCATACCACTCTATTGACACAGGTAATGCTCACCCAGTTAGAACCCCACCCTACCGAGTGTCTCCTCACGCCCAAGCTGCTATAGAACGGGAGATCCAGAACATGCTACAGATGGGTATAATACGCTCATCTACCAGTGCATGGGCATCTCCAGTGGTTCTGGTACCCAAACCAGATGGGGAAATACGCTTTTGCGTGGACTACCATAAGCTAAATGCGGTAACTCGTCCAGACAACTATCCAATGCCACGTACCGATGAGCTACTGGAGAAGTTGGGATGTGCCCAGTTCATATCTACAATAGACTTAATCAAGGGATACTGGCAAGTTCCGCTAGACGAACTTGCCAAGGAAAGGTCAGCATTCATCACCCATGCGGGGGTATATGAATTTAATGTGCTTCCTTTCGGGCTGCGAAATGTACCCGCCACCTTCCAAAGGCTGGTAGATGGTCTACTAGCAGGATTGGGAGAATATGCAGTTGCCTACCTCTATGATGTGGCCATTTATTCTGACTCCTGGCCCGAACACCTAGAACACCTGGAAAAAGTCTTTGAGCGCATCAGGCAGGCAGGACTAACTGTTAAGGCCAAAAAGTGTCAAATAGGCCAAAACAGAGTGACTTACCTGGGACACCAGGTGGGTCGAGGAACCATAAACCCCCTACAGGCCAAGGTGGAGGCTATCCAAAAGTGGCCTGTCCCAAAGTCCAAGAAACAGGTCCAATCCTTCTTAGGCTTGGCCAGGTATTATAGGCGATTTGTACCACACTACAGCCAAATCGCTGCCCCACTGACTGACCTAACTAAAAAGTTCCAGCCAAATGCAGTTAAGTGGACTGATGAGTGTCAAAAAGCCTTTACCCAACTTAAGGCAACGCTCAAGTCTGACCCTGTGCTAAGGGCCCTGGACTTTGACAAGCCATTCCTAGTAACCACAGATGCATCTGAGCGTGGTATAGGAGCAGTTCTCATGCAGGAAGGACCGGATCACAACTTCCATCCTGTCGTGTTTCTCAGCAAGAAACTGTCTGAGAGGGAAAGTCACTGGTCAGTCAGTGAAAAGCAATGCTACACCATTGTGTACGCCCTGGAAAAGCTACGCCCATACGTTTGGGGACGGCGGTTCCAGCTACAAACTGACCATGCTGCGCTAAAGTGGCTTCATACTGCCAAGGGGAACAACAAAAAACTGCTTTGATGGAGTTTAGCTCTCCAAGATTTTGATTTTGAAATTCAAAACATTTCAGGAGCTTCTAACAAAGAAGTTGATGCACTCTCTCATGAAAGTTTCCCAGAATCCACTGGTTAAAATAGGTCCTTCAAATGTAAAAAGTCTTGTAGTTTACATACTTAGTAGTATATGTAAAGGTGCATGTGTTGTATTAATCTGTTTATTAGAAAGTTCTAGGAAGAAATCACCACCAGTGAGGTTCCCCACTGTCTGCAATTTGGGGGGCATATCAAAAACAGATAGTTAAGGGTTAATGTCTCTTTTACCTGTAAGGGGTTAACAAACAGGGAACCAAACACATGACCAGGGGACCAATGAGGAGACAAGATACTTTCAAATCTTGGTGGAGGGAAGCCTTTGTTTGTGTTTTGGGGGTTTTGCTTTGTTCTCTCTGGGTCCTGGAAGGGACTGGACGTGCAACCAGGTTTCTTGCCGATCTCCCTGCTACAGTCTCTTATATATTCAGAATAGTGAGTAATTTAGTAAGAAAGGCAGTTATAGTCTTTTGATTGCTTCTGTATTTGCAAATGTGTAGTTTGCTGGAAGTATTTTAAATTGTATCTTGCTGGGGCGGGGGGAGGCTTCTTTCTAGTTTCTATAAGCTGACAGACCCTGTAACTTTTTACCATCTAAATTGCAGAGATAAACTTTTACCTTTTTTCTTTCTTTTTATTAAAAGTTTTGCTTTTAAGACCTGTCTGATTTTTCCCCCTTCTTGAGGCTCAAGGGAATTGAGTCTGTACTTAACAGGGAAGGAGGGGAGAAGGGGGAATCCCTTTGTTTTAGATTCACGGAGCTTGAATCTGTTTTGCCTCTGAGTGAAGGAGAAAGGGGAGGGGGGGAAGGGACATTCCTCCCTGTTTTAAGATTCAAGGAGTTTGAATCACGGTAATCTTCCAGGGTAACCCAGGGAGGATAATCCTAGGAAAGGCAACAGTGAGGAAAGGGGTTTACTTTCCTTGTGTTAAGATCCAGGGGGTCTGGGTCTTGGGGGCCCTCAGGGAAGGTTTTGGGGGGACCAGAGTGTTTCAGGCACTGGAATTCTTGATTGGTGGCAGCTTATCAGATCTAAGCTGGTAATTAAGTTTAGGGGAATTCATGCTAGTACCCATATTTTGGATGCTAAGGTTCAGAATTGGGAATTATATTATGACACCAGGACGTCTGGGAGGATTTTGAGACCACAAAACTGGACAGCTGTCCCCATGTACTGAGCACCCTTGCAGATTTCTCAGGACAGCTCTCATATAAAAAAGGGTTTGTTAGACAACATGGAAATGACACAAGTCAGCGCTACTTCAGGGCACAGTGAGACTTTCCACACTAATCCATTTCCTGCCTAGCAGCACAATTGCCCTCTCTCTTATGGAGGCCACTTCAGGGAGCTCAGGCTGGAACTTTCATTTGGCCTTTGGCTGCTGTTATCTTTTGGACCCTTTCCACAGGGCCGGCTCTGGCTTTTCGGCTGCCCCAACCCCCCACAAAAAGGGGGGGGTGCACCGGAGCGACAAAACGGGAAAAAAAACACGGTGCTGCCGGAGCGGCAAAGCGGGGCGGGGCGCTGTGTGTGAACAAAACAAAAAACAGCGCGTCTGGCGTGGCAAAGGGGGGGTCGGGGGAGGGAACAAAACAAAAACGGCGCGGCTGGCGCGGCAAAGGGCGGGGGCAGACAACGGCACGGCCGGCAAAGCAGAGGAAAAAACAAAACAAAAAAACCCTACAGGACGGCTGGAGCCAGGGTGCAGGTGGACTCCGTGTGCTGCAGAGTGCGCGCCCGGTCTGATGGGGGAGGGAGAGAGAGAGAAGGGGGGCGGCGGCCAGGGCTTCCGGGCCAGGACTGCTGCGCCGCCTGCCCGGAGGGCTCCGCACCGCTCCGGTCGGCGGGGAGAGAAGGACGCGGGCTGCCCTGCCGCGTTTGCTGCAGGTCGCTCCCCTCCTCCGCCCCTACAGGGTAGCGGGAGCAGCGAACAAAAGAAATGCAAAGGGCCGTGCAGCCCCAAGGTTTGGTCAGAATGCCCCCCAAGCTCCAGCTTGCGCAGTTGGTGCCTGAAGCTGCCCTGCCTTTCCAGTAGGGGGTTTGCTGTCTGATTCATTTGTTAGCTGCAAAAATATAAACATTATTTACAGCTATCTAATTGGCTCTAAATTTAGTTGATGCATCCAAAGCATCCTTTCTTATTATGCTCTCCTAGGATTATGCAGGCACTAGTTTGTGTGTCTGGAGATTAAAAAAAAACACAAAAAACGCACCACCAACAAACAGAAAAATAGAGATTGGGCACCCTTAGAAAAAAGCAACCACAGATATTCTTACAGTACTACATGGGTCTAGCACAACGAGATTGTCCCTTATGCTTCAGTCCCCAATATTTTCTCCTTTTGCTGGCATTGCATTGGAGGTAGTTAGACTAGCAGACAGAAAACCTGTTTTGTCTGAACCAGTTACTATAGCTAGCATTGCTGCTGAATCAATTCTTATAGTTACCCATGGGCTCTATGAGCAGTTTGATGACACTGGTGCTAATGTACTTACTACAACTAATACTGTTACCAAGGTTGATAAAATACAGTGGAAACACTAAAGAACTTTGCGTATGTACCTCAGACTCAACACTCTGAAGCACCTTCTCATGGCAAGGCCCAACATTGTAGTCCCTTTCCCTCACCCTCCTCCTCCAGATTTCAGTGGTTTGTGCAACAAACTTGGCCCTTCAGGCAGGTCATGCTAAGAGTTCCACCCCTTCCAGAGTAACAGTGCTCACATTCAGAAAGTAAGAGGAACTAAAACTCTCTCACCCCTCTCCCAGACTCTGTAGAATTCTTCCTCACTGTTACAGAGCCCTGACCCCACCCCAGGGCTTTCTCCCTAGAGGCCCAGCTCCTTCCAAAGCACTGACCCTCAGAGTTTCTTCCCTGGAATATCTCTTTTCCTAGGCTGCTTTAGCAGTCTCCTTCTCCCTGCCAAGGGCAGTTCCAGCAAACAAGCAGCTTTCTACAGACCCTTCTGGGATTACTTTCCTGGAGGGAGAAAGCTCAACTATCTGCCTGTTCTACTGTTACCTTATGGTCCTTCAGCTATAGGAACCATCCAGTCTGGTTTCCCCCAGCCAGCTCTAATCCTTTAATTATGTCTCCCCTCCAGGTGCTACACAATGGGCTAACTGGGCTCTCCAGCTCCGCTTAACCCTGTAACTGCCAGTGTGGGCTTATATACCCCATCACAATATGGAAAAAAGAAACTCTAGAAACAGAAAGAAAATACGATATGAAAATATTAATAAGTCCCTATTTAGGGATAATTTCTTGTTGCACTGCAAAGTAATGATATAATAGTGCAATTTAGAAATCTTTACTAAAGCATCCAATATCCACATATGGGATTATATTTGCCATTGTACAGAGGCCAACACAAGGCCTATGCAATACTTAAGTCCCACTTTACCCTCCAATGGGATTTAAGTATTGCATTGATGCCTGGTGCTGACCCTCTGCACAGGTATGAAATTCTCCCATTGGGCCATTAGCATCTGGGAGGGTTGATCTAGCCAACTCTGTTCTGTTATTTTTCATTTCTGTGACAAGGACTTGATCAGTTAATTCAGATACCAATTTTGAAAATATACCTAATATTTAAGTCTCTAGAAAAATATCTCTGTTCTACTTGTACCATAAATGTAATCTTTAATCCTCTTATAATAGAAAATGGGTGGTATAGTTTGTGTGAGGCAAAAAGGTGGAACAATTAGACATATTTCCAGTTATATCTAAAATTACCCCTCCATTGTACAGAGGCCAGCACAAGGCCTATGCAATATTTAAGTCCCACTTTACCCTCCAATGGGATTTAAGTATTGCATTGATGCCTGATGCTGACCCTCTGCACAGGTATGAAATTCTCCCATTGGGCCATTAGCATCTGGGAGGGTTGATCTAGCCAACTCTGTTCTGTTATTTTTCATTTCTGTGACAAGGATTTGATCAGTCAATTCAGATACCAATTTTGAAAATATACCTAATATTTAAGTCTCTAGAAAAATATCTCTGTTCTACTTGTACCATAAATGTAATCTTTAATCCTCTTATAATAGAAAATGGGTGGTATAGTTTGTGTGAGGCAAAAAGGTGGAACAATTAGACATATTTCCAGTTATATCTAAAATTACTCCTCCATAAAAAAAAAATACTCTGGTGTAAGGCAGAATTTGCTGTTTGCGGTGTTTCTGCTTGTCCTGTTTCCTGCCAAGCTTAGCTTAATTAAAAACCAAAACCTTTATGGTTTTTTGGACTTATAATGCAAAAAGATTTTTCACTTCTTAAATGAAAAAGGAAGATAGCTCTGTCAGTCCGGCTCACAACTCTGTTACTGATCCAACAGATTCTATATTAGATTTTTCCAACAGCTGACTGTAATTTTAATATATATTTAATGATCATTCTTATTCCTATCTGAACAATGCTAGTTACAGGAGCTAGACTGTGACTTGGACTACATATTTGCACAGAGGAGTAAGAACCTCCCTTACTACTGTCGCAGGGGCTGAGTATGCTGGAGTAAGCAGTTGTTGAAAGCTGAACAAGTGTAAGTGGAGCAGATGAGTGGAGAGTGAGCAGAACCTTGACTCAGTTCCCCAGTGTGTTGGCTAGTGTGGGCGTTGTAATTTGCTTCTTCTGTAGGGCCAGCAGTGGTGAGTTGTATGGGCCTGTGGTGCCTGTGCTCCACCAAAATGAGAGCTTGGGGGCCTGGCTCCACCAAAGTTCAGGGCCAGGTCTCTCCCCCGACTGCCGCCCCTGACTGCCTCCCCCAGAGCATCTCCTCCAGCCCCACCTGCTGCCCCCTGGCAATTTAAAAGGGCCCAGGGCCCCCACCGCCAGCACAAAGGGGCTAAGGAGGCTTCCTGCCCACCTGCTCCACTTCTGGAAGCCGCTGGAACATCCCTGCAGCCCCTGGGGTGATGGGCATCTCCACACGCTGCCCCAGCCCCGAGTGCCAACTCTGAAAACTGCAGCCAATGGGAGATGCGGGGACGGTGCCTGCAGACAGCAGCACACAGAGACCCACTTCAGCCCCCCTGCCTGTGAGCTGTTGCTTTTGGGGGCTGCCCAAGGTAAGCACTGCAGCCCTCTCCCTCTCCCCCACCCAACCCCCTGCCCGAGCCCAGACCCTGCACCCAAACTCCCTCCCAGAGGGCGTCTCCCGCACCCCAACCGCTTGCCCCAGCCCACAGCCTGCACTCGAACTCCCTCACAGAGCTTGCCCCCTGCATGCCATCCTGAATCCCAACCTTCCTGCCCCAGCCCAGAGCCCACACCCAAACTCCCTCACAGAGACCATCCCCTGCACCCGCTCCTGCACCCCAACCCCCTGCCCCAGTCCAGATACCACATCCAAACTCCCTCAGAGCCTGCCCCCTGCATCCTGGTATTATTTTATTAGTGTAACACTCCTGTGCCCCACACCCTGTCCCAGCCCAGACCCCTCACCCAAATGCCATCCCAGAGCCAGACCCCTCCCTCCTTCAACACCCAAACACCCTCCCAGAGCCTGAGGCAGGTGGGGAGGTTGACTTGAACCCATTCTGGGCTCCACAAAAAATTATACAAACCTGTTGCCCCTGCCAGCAGCAAGTTACTTTAGCAAGGTAGAAGTTGGAAGGGAATTGTGCCTTAGAGGGATGAGTCTGAGGCACAATGCCACCCAAGGCTACTGCTGGGTGGTGCATCTTACTACATCTGCGGGAATTCTGTACCAAAAAATTAAAAATTATGCACACAATATTTTCAAATTCTGCAAAATTCTGCATATTTTATTTGTTAAAATAACAATATAATCACACCAGTTTCAATTATTTTTGGTCATTTATTTCAAAATACTTGTCAGCAAGTATGTCTAACAATACAGACAACAAAAAAAGATTCAGAAAGTGTTTTTTGACAAAGAGATTCCTTACTGAGCATATTAATACAGAACTCTGAATAACAATTCACTTAAACTAAATACGGAATCAAATTTCCTGGACCCCCCAGAAGCAGTGCAAAGGCTAGGGGGAGTCAGAAGTAACGGAGGAGCTGAGAAATAATTGCTGGGAAGATGCTTGGTTATGAACTTAGAGGGTTGTTGGGTATGGGTGGGAAAAGTATGGAACAGTGTTTTGGGGTGAGCGGGGAGGGACTATTAGCTTCTCCCATGAAGACCCTGGCAGACCCCTAGCCTCTCCCATTCAGTCAAGCACATGTGTCCCTCCCTGTCCACTCAGACACCCACTCCCCACATCCCATGTGGCCCTGAACCCCCTCCATTCTCTTTATGGCCCTGCAACCTCTCCCCATCCCCATGTGCCTCTATGCCCCCACCAAGCCACTCCCCTGTCCCTATGTAGCTCTCCAACCCCTTCCCCCCATCACCATGTGGCCCTGCACCTCCTTCCCCTCTGTGTCTCTGTGCCTCCACTCCCATTCAGCCTCTGACCCAGTCTGTCCTCCCCCACTAGGCCTTATGAGCCATTGTCTGACCCCCACAGCACTACACACTGTCTGTCTCCCCATGGTCCCTCTTGCCTGACCTGGCCTGACATTGCCTGGATTGGGAAGAAGAAAGGCTCTTTCTCAGAATTCCCACAGGAGTAAAGAATCTTACACATTACCCCTTGATTAAGGTTGTGCATCAAGGCAGACTCTAGCCTTGTATGCAATTAATACGGTTTGTGTAAACTCCTTTCTTTCCTTAAGATGTTTGTGAGGATTTCTGTCTCCATACAAAAAAACCATTGTTATCACCTTTTACTTTCAGCATTTTTTTAAGACTCAATGTCATGATTTATTACTTACTAAGAAATAAAAAAGTAAATAAACAATGCTATATTATTTAATGGGACAAATCCTGGAATCCTTATTCTCATGGTTTACTCAGGCAGAAGGTCAATCCTGCATACAGCACCTACTCTAGTGGTTCTCAAACTTTTATGTTGGTTATCACTTTCACACAGCAAGCCTGAGTGCAACCCCCCTTATAAATCAATAACACTTTTTTATATTTATCACTTTATAAATGCTGGAGGCGAAGAAGGGTTTGGGGATGGAGGCTGACAGCTTGCAACCCCCATGTAATAACCTTGCAACCCCCTGAGGGGTCACGACCCCCAGTTTGAGAAACCCTGGCCTACTTTGAGGGCTTAAGGATCAGATTTTCAAAGGTATGTAAGTGCCTAAAGACCCAGATAGGTACCTAGCGGGATTTTCAAAAGCATCTAGGTGCCAACCTCCCATTGAAATCCTACTGGGCACTTTACTTGCATCTTTAGGCCCCTAAATACTTTTAAAAATCTTTCCCTAAGTGGTTCTAGGTTTGAGGTTGACACTATGTAAAGGCAGGCACAGGGTTTTTCTGCCCAGGGCAAAAAACATTTTTGGTCTCCTCCAACCACCAAGTGGACTGCCAGAGGAAAAAAAGGTGGTGGGGGGGGGGGAAAGCAGACTGGACCAGACCAGCCAAGAGAGCAATGCTGATTTGGCACCCTCAAAGGTTGGTGCCCAGGGTAACCATCTTGATTGTCTGCATTTAGGGGAAGCCCGCTGTACAGGGGTGAATTTACCTCTCAGTCCTTACTCAGGCAAAACGTCCCATGAGTAAGGACTGAGTAAACAGTGGATAAGGACTTGAGGATTTGGCCCCGTGATTGTGGCTTAGCTTTTATGTGCTGTCAATATATTCATTTATTTACCTATTTGAATGGTTTCTGACACAAATTAATGCAGAGCAGATGCATACATTTACTAAGTCCAACCTTTTAAAGTCACATAGTCATATTTTATCATCTGTGTGTTTTGAAGGGTTTTACAATTAATATGCTCCTTCCTTTGGGTGCACATCATATTAACAGTTGCATTTTTTCATTCAAGATTTCTGCTAATGGGTTTGTGTAATTACAATCTAGTTTGGGGTCAGAATCAAGATGCAATGAGGGTTACTTTCTAGTTCTGGCAGCATTAATCTCTAGCCAATTTCTGATGAGTGGGTAGGATTCTGAAATTGTTCATTAGAAATTGCTCCCCACAGGACCATGGATATGAACAGGTAGACAATTTCTGAATTAACTTGCTTCTTCACACCAGCAATATATATATTTAACAGATTCCTTGAAGTTGCATTGTTGATGGGGAGTATAGAGGACTGTACGGATTAGCTACTAAAATCATATTCTGACAGGAAAACCTTACCATGGTTATATTGATGACTGCGAGGTAAGGAGGGAGCTTGCTACACAGCACATTCTGTTTCCTCAAGCCCTACCTTAACTTATTCCTGGCTTTGTTCTCCTTTGGGCCACACAGTGGAAGGAAATAGAAGGGCCTTTAGAAAGTTAACAGATTAGGTATTTTAATCATATTGGGTCCAACTTCCTCTCAATGTTTTATGATATTCAGTTTTTCCTTTTTCTCAGCAAAGAGTCATAGATTTTATGGTTAGAAGGCCATCTACTCTGACCTCCTGCATAACACAGGCCATGGAATTTCAAATAGTACGCAGTTTAGTACAATTATAGTTCTTAATTTACTGAATATGGACATTTCTAGGATTAGCTTACTCTAATGCAAGTGCACTGAAAACCCAGGTTGAATTTGGACCATAGAATTTTTTATAACTGATATCGGTATACTACTAATACCGCAAAAGACTCCCATGAAAATTCCCCTTTGGCCTGTGATAATAAAGCAGGAGTGCATGGTGCTCGCAGAGCGGAGAGGACAGGAAGGAAATCTGTCATGGTTTCTATTTAAACAAAATTTATAATCAAGTGAGGAGGCAACATAACTTACCATTTAGTTAAAATGTTTGCACATTGTTTTTGAAAAACATATCAAGTAAGAGTATAGCACAATATGCAACCTCTCTACTTTGATATGAAGAATGGGAGTGAATACCGTCTAGGGGACTCTGGCTGTATCCTGCACTGGGATTTTTTTTTTTAAATCTCTATTTGGTGTAATCCATTCTTAAAGCAAGACGCATGCTCCTTTAGAAATATTAAAATGAGTCCCAGACAGAAGCAATCCCTGACAGAGATGATGTATTCTTCCAGAGAAGGGGTAAATGCAGTCAGAGGCAAGAAAATTATCCAAACTTCAATTTCTCTTCGTTTCAGTTCTGGGTCTTATACTACAACCAACCATCAGTGTGGCATCTAAGCACTTTCCAGTGAGACATTAAGCAACGTGACCAACATCTGTTATGTCTGAACCCTTCTCCAAGCAGGAGGAGAATTTTAACAAGGGGCACCCGATAGCCCCTGATAACCATTTTCAGGTGAGAGACACCAGAAAAATTATTTTCTATCTTTCGCTTTTTATTTCTGTTGTCTTTACATAATTTAAAGGAACATAACTTTTTAAAAAAAAATCAATATTTTTACTGAAAATATATTACCTGCTGGTATATTGGTAACTCCCAAGAAGTACTATCATGGAAAAAGAATGAAGGAGGTGAAAAAGTCTTTGTTTGCTTTGTGCAATTGGCAGCATTTTGAGTATCAAGGCAGTTTCATTTTTCCTGTGTATACAGGAAGGCTGAAACTCACCTGTGTGGCAGAGCAAGTTCCATTAACCACTTAAGTCTTGCTTAAGCACTCAAAAGAAGGCTGGTCTTTAGTGGTGAATTGCATCCTTGGTTGATTAATCAGTTTCCCTGTCATTTATATGGACCTTTTAAGCCCCAACGGAAAAGAGAAAAAAATTTACAATCACATTTCCGTATTTTTTTAAAAAGTACAAGAGATAGCAGGGGATCTCAGGGACAGCTGTAGTACCAGAAATTAATTTTACCTCTTTTTTCAATTGACTGCGTCCCTTTAAAACTATGACAGAAGATAGGTGATAACACATGCTATCAAACAAGGTTGTAGTTATATAGTACAAGTGGATCACTATATTGTTAAAAAATGTAAATGTTTCATTTTTCAGGTGTAAAAATGTAGGTTTTTTAATTCATTAAAGAGTTTGTTATTTGACCTGTGATTTTGAATCCCGGTGACTTTTCAGTATACAGTCTAATGAGGCCCTGGGCCTGATTCTCCACTCACTTATACTTACATCATTGTAACTATTGGTGTCAATGAAGCTACTCCTGTAAGTGAGAAAAGACTCAGGGTCTGCTTGGTGTTTTAGAGTCAGATTCTGTCACTCTTATTCTCCCGGAGTAGTGCTTTACTCTCCGTCATCAGACCCACTGATCGGAATGGAACAAATCACAGAAGATTGTATTCCCAGCATGAATAAAGGTGGCAGAATCTGGCCCTTACAGATTTTGCATTTCTCACATGATTTTCATGGTTATGAATAAGCTCTTGGTTGCTAACGAAAATTAGAGCTTACACTAAAGGGTTACTGTTCAAGTTTAAAAGTGTTTTAATATAGCATAATCACTGCCTTTATGCATATGGCCTTCTAGCTCCTTTTGAAGTCAATAACAAAACTAACATTGACTTCAGTTGGAGCAGGTTGGGACCTCTTTACATATGTGCCTTTTGTGATAGATATGTAAAATTTTCTGCAATATCCAGAACAAACCTTATTGAATTAAGTTTAAGTATTAGTTCATTTTATTAAAAATGTAAATGCTTATGTATTATTGTGTAATTGTATGTAATGTCTCTAGGGGGGAAACATACCTAATGTAAACCATAGGAAGTCTTAGGATCTTCAAAGGACTCTTTTAAACAATGTGCCAGACAACAATGCACTTTCAGCTAAGTGGGTTTCCTAGGAAAACTCTAGGGGGAAGTGAATGCAAATATCCTGTTTTGCAAAATCCCAGCCTGTTGAAGCTATGCCCTGAGGAGAGGTCCGTTGTCCACTGTAGGAGTGCATGGTCATCCCTCCCTGTCAATCTTTGAGAGAGGCCATGCCTTCTCACAGTCACACACACAGAATATGAATCTGTAAAAAGAGGGCAAATCAGCTGTCTCTAGAGCTCAGGCCCTCTGGGCTGAGCCAAACAGTAATCTGCCATTGGGGCTCAAATAGGATGACGCACCCAAACGGTCTAAGGCTCCAGCCTTTAGGCAGGGCAGAACAATGAATAGACTAGGGGCCCAGGCTCTCAGGTAGGGAGGGGCACTAAACAGTCTAAGGCTCTCACCCTAAGGATCTAGCATACTAATTCTGGCAGACAGTAGACCAACACAGGCCTTCTGGCCTAAGGTGGGGAGGCTGCCATCCCAGGCGAGGGGTTGGCAGCAAGTGGGTAGGGTGTCCCAGCCCAGGGGCTTAACAGTGGCAGAGTGTTTCACTACTGCATCAATGGGGATTCGGCCACAGCACACTGACCTGAGTTCAGGCAGCAACAGAGCTGGACGATAGTCGGCTGTACCTGGGCTACTTCCTATCCTCCCTTCAGGGTGTACCTGAATCCCAGGGTCATCCTCCATCTCCCTAGGGTAGACTGCCAGTGGCAATCCCAACAGCTCCTCAGCATCTGGCAGCTCTAGTACATCCTCAGGACAGCAACAGACTTCTGCTGCTGGAGCAGGTTCAAAGCACCTGTCTCCCTCAACTGAGCTGCAGGACCCGCCTTTTGTATTTCCTGTTTCTGTCCCACCCCTCTGCTTCTGGCAGGGTGGCCATGGCCTTCCAGGTTCCGCCCACCAGGAAGCATGCAGCCATCCCTCCTTGTCAATCTGTGAGGCCTCTTTGCTACATCTACTGATTACCAGCTCCCAGAATCTGAGTTCAGAGGTCCCAACTATACAAAGGACAGGATGACTTATTCATGGGTGTGCTTTTTCTGAGCAAAGGCGGTTATGAACTGTAATCACAGAAAAACCCTTGGTGGAGTTTTAAGGAATGACTCCTACCAAAGCCCTTCTTGGAATTAGGGTTGATCTCTAGTTAGCTTATTAGAATGCGTGTAGGGTTCTTTGGGTTTTTTTTAAATTGTTTTAATGTTTTCTGTTTCTCCTTAATATTTAATGTTTTTCTCTTTCTCTTTCTCTTTCATATGGTGTCCTTGATGAACAATCGAAGGGGGAATACAGTTGCAGTTGCCCAGAACTGTGACACCATTACATTATCTATTTTAGCATAAAAATTATTGATAACTTTAAAGGTGGACACCTCATGGTATATTTTCAATGAGGGCTACACATAAAATACCATAATCACATATCATGCCCAACAGTTGCACTGAAGTCAATGGAAATTTTGCATACATAGGGACTGCAAGATTGGGATGAGCATTTGTTTTTACAAAAATTATATACCTCTACCTTGATATAATGCTGTCCTCAGGAGCCAAAAAATCTTACTGCATTACAGGTGAAACCACATTATATTGAACTTGATTTGATTCACTAGAGTGCGCAGCCCCGCCCCCTCGGAGCACTGCTTTACCGCGTTATATCCTAATTCATGTTATATCAGGTGGCGTTATAACGGGGTAGAGGTGTACTTTAGGACCTATGCGTGTAAATATTTCCAAGGGTAGGGCTCATTTCTGGCAGAGGTCTCATGGAAATAAGAGTTTGTCAGAGTAGCTATTTTTATAATAGATTACCATCCCAATTCTGAGGTCCCTACACAGGCAAAATTCCCATATACTTCAGTGTGGGTTTTGGGAATACAGGATAGGACCTAATACGTGAATTGGCTTGACTTCACATAGTAAGCACAATTGGTAGAAGCAGCCCTCAGAGTGGTGGTTCTTGTTGATTATTGTGATACATTTCATAGTTTATTGGTAATATAAATTCCAGTATATGATTCAATTTTTTGTCAAAAATCCTTCAGCAGCCATGGTAAGTCACCAGTTTGCCAGTTTAAGATTGTGCATGTGCAGAGGCTGCAAATGTAACACCATCTTCTGATGCAAATGCCTGCTTATTTACTTTATATAGCAATCTTAGCAAGAAAACTATATGTAGCATAGGTCTATAAAATTACTGGATTTCCTCTCATGGTGCTTTCAGCCAAGGACTGGGCTTTTTGTTTCTCTAGACTGAGATCTGATTTGAGGAGGCAGATGTTTTGTAGTCTGTGCTAATATTATTCTGCTCAGGTATCCCTACTGATCAAGACTCTGGAAATGAAAGGCCATATTTTACTGCAACTAGATTGATGTCAAATCCAGTCCATGGGGTAGCCAAAACAAAATCAAAATACCATCCCCACTTTGGTTTACTCCTTCCCAGGAATTATTAGCTTGGTCAGCAAAAGGTTTCTTAATGTGGTATATACCAAAAAAATTATTACAAATGACTGTAATCATTAAAAATAAATTTGATGCTCATTACAAGAGTAGAAGAATGAATATTAAAATATTTTTAAAATCACAATACTACTAATTTAAACTAAGAGATTATTTTCAGTTTGTTAAATATTATTGTAAATTATTGAGAAAATGGTTAATAAAAATGTGTTCACATTATACAAACAAAATGCAAAATAAATTAACTAGTAAATATTATATATGCTGGTCTAAAAATGTAAATCAGAACACACCTGAAGATTGTATGAGGATAAAAAACTATGAATTGCTTCCATTTCTCTGTTAAGAAATTTTAATTACTGGAATGATAGTTCCTATCTAAATCTGAAAACCTATTGCAGTCTCAATGTATAGTTTTGATGGTATTCAAGCTGAGATAAGAACGAATTATAAAGCTAAATCCTAGAAGGTGGTAAGTTTTACTGACTGGTCCTAGCCACCTGTTTGTCATGTCTCTTGGCGATTAATTTTGTTAATATAACATCTGAGTACAAAAACACCGGGGAACAAATTACATCAATGGAGTTAAAATAGGGATGAATTTGGCCCTGCGTGTACTAACGTCGTCATAATCTCATTTGATAGGTATTTTGACATATCACAGAGGCTACTTTATATCAACTTTATAACAACACCTGATTAAGGCCTTTGATTATAGAGATATTAATGAGTGATGCTGTCACTTCTATGACTGATTATTGTAACATTTATTTGAGGATCTTCCAACCTTTGCTGTCAAAAAAACCTGCAGCTGATACATAATAATAAAATTTTGATTAATAAGGGTTATGAGAGTCTGGGTTCTAGTTGTTTCATCATACTACTCTTAAACTGAAAAGTCATTCATTACCAGTGAAATTGCATATTAGTATTAAAAGTACTTTGGCTTTAATATCAATTTAAAAATACTGCTTGAGAATCTCTATGACTTACTATGTTCTTATGGCCCTACTCATTCCAGGAGATGAGTGTTTGTTTGGTGGTTTGCCTTGGGTACAGTTTGAAAATATTAGAGGCTACATTCTTTAATATTTATGCCCTATACACATGAATAGAGGTTTAATCTGTTGCAGCCTTTAACTAAAAGTTGAAAGAGTATGTGATAAATCAGAATTTCACTGAATTTAAATAGTAAAGGGCTCAGCAATATTTTTGAAGTGTGCTGCATACACAATGTAGCTTTATGGAAAGCATCAGTTGTCTAGGAATTTGATCTCCAGTGAACAAATCCTTCAAAGCTTATATGTAATGTTCACCTGGCTCCTGGCATAAACCACTCCACTAAGCCATTGGATTGTCAGAAAATTTTAAACTGCTCCAAGACAGGCAGACAACAAAGCTGCACTTCAGTGATTCTTCCATGTTAGTGTAAGAGTTCAAGCAAGCAGAAGGAAAGAGAAATACATTTAGCTTCAGAACGGTGGATAGTCATAAGCCAATTTATGATGGCCTTGTACAGGCTTTTAGGGAACCAACTGATTTTTTCCCCAAATCAACTGATTTTATTTCTCCTTTAAGGGGAGAAATAAGGGAGTTTAGGCTGAAACTCAAAAGCATCTTGGATATTTTTCCCTTAATTTTTTAAAAATGTAATATTTTAATATGGGACCAACCTATGAATAAAAGATGAGACCCTGTGAGAATTGGAGACAAAAATCAATAAGATATTTAAGTACTTACTTCCTGGAAGATATATAAATATTAGTCAGGATAATGAAAGAAACCAATCAAAAATAGGAGTTAAGCATTTTTGTGAGATATTTTCTCTGCATTATGTAAAATAAAGTTTCCTTAGATACAAGTACAGGGTAAGCTTTTTATAGTAAACAAAAAGGGAGCTTGCTCAGCTGGCAGGCTTTCAAGCTTTTATATCTCTATAATCAGTTAAACACACAAAATAAAGTTACACATTCAACGCATTTATTTCTTTGTGTACAAAATGTTTTAATTTATCAACATTGTGCAACAAAATATACTCACACTTACACATCAAATACAACATTTCACTTCCCTTCTCTCTGCCCTTGGAAGTGGCAACACTGTTTGGCAGTTCAGCAGCTAGAAATAAAGTGCTATAATTAAGCAGTATTGGAATGTCTTCATTTTACAAATGTGATGTACTATTTTGTATGCAACCACATTTTTTACAGAACTGAAAGCTCCATACCTGAACATTCCAAAGAATACAAATATATATACATAAAGTGCTAATGTTTAAGCATGTTTTCAACAACTTCACAACATGGATCTAGTTCATTACAGGCACTGTAATTCACTAAGTAGATTGTCTCTGGGCAGCACTACAAAAAGAAAAGTCTCTTAGACATCACTGGGTGATCTTGAACGAAAGGACACTTTAGACTGAAAGCAGCCACAAAAAAGAACCCACATGGCCCTCTGAATTTCTTGGTTTCTGTAGGCATAAATGATAGGATTGATCATAGAGTTGTAAGTAGCAGGTAGAAGTGTGGCATAAGTGTACACGGAAGGGTAGTCAAGATCTCCAACTACACAATAGATTGCAAACGGTAACCAGCTTGCTCCAAAGGTCCCAATAATAATAGCAAGTGTAGAGACTCCTTTTTTAGTAGCAACATAGTGAGATGCAGTCAAAAAATGTTGCTGGAGAGCTATCTGATGTGCATGCCTGCAAACTATTTTGCAGATTTTAATGTACAGATGAAGCATGATGATAAAAACCAAAAAGAAAGAGGCAGACAGCAAAGTCACATTACTTTTGGTCAAGGGTCTGACAATGCTGCATGATGAATAGTCATCTAGACAATTCCAGCCTAGCACAGGTAGTAGTCCCAAACAGAGGGACACCCCCCAGGTAACGATCAGCATCATATGAATGCAGAGGACAGTCTTTTCTGAGTAATAAGTCAGTGCATTGTACAGGGAAAGGTAACGATCGACTGTGATGGCTAACAAGCTACTCACAGAAGCAGCGAAGGAGGCAACTAGGAATCCAACTGTAATAAGGCTAATGGTCTCTGACTGGATCACATATTGAACTACAAAATTCAGGATTAAGCCAACTCCAGCCAGTAGGTCCGCTGTGGCCAGGCTCCCAATGAGCACAAACATAGGTGTTCTCAGGGTGGGAGTGTAGAATATAATGGCCACCACGATGGCATTTTCACAGGCGATGATGGTCCCGGAGATGCAGAGCACCACGTCCCAGGGGTTGATGGCAAAGACGGGGAGCTGCGAGGAGAGCTCCAGAGAAGAGTTGCCATCGCTGGCCTGAACGCGGGCTAAAGGGACCCCGGTTCCATCGAGCGAGCCGCTTTCATTCATCTCTGCCGAAGCCAGGTGCGCCGCCTGTGAGCAGAAGAGGCGAGATGAGGCAAATCAGCACAAAGTGAGCAGCGGGGGCAGCTCCCGGCTCCCTTCCCCTGCCCCCAGACTCCCGGGGGGCCGGAGGGAAAGCGGGGCACAGAAATCCCCGGGCAGAACGAATGCCGACCCGCCGCCACCAGCGGGAAGTCCCTACAGAACCGAGGCCGGGGCTCTGAGCCCTGACCGTGGTGCTGAACCCGCAGTTTCCCGAGCCGGCGCTGAGCTGAGCCCAGCCAGGGGGGTGCGCTTGGCCCGGAGTGGGGTGGCTGGGCACAGCCGGGGGCAGGCTGCGGGGTTGCAGCACGAGCCGCGGGAGCGGGCTCTGCCCCGAGCTGTGCTCCGCAAAGCCGCGGTCCGGCGAGGGCAGTCGCACCGGGTCCTTACTTGGGATCAGGGCTGGCAGGCGCTTCGCATGAGCGCGGCGCTGCTGGCTGCCGAGCGCGGCCGGGGCGGCCAGGAGCCGGAGCAGGAGGCAGCTGGTGCAGCGGGCAGGGGCAGGCGGGCTGCTGCTGCTGCCGCCGCCTCCCGTGTGTGTCAGAGTGAGGGCGCGCGGGGGACCGCGGGCTGAGGCCGTTCCGAATGTGACGTCAATGGCAGAGCCCAGGGCAGGGGCCGAACTCCGGTGGCGGCACGTGGCCCCGGGGCTCTGCGCGGAGGGGAGAGGGGGAGACACAGCAGCCGCCGAACGGCGGGGGGGCAGAGAGAGCAGCGCGCGGGGGAGGGGGAGTCAGAAGGGCGGGAAGAAGGGAAAGGAGGAAGCTGAGGACTGGCAGGAGCAGTGAGGGCAGCACTGGGGGCAGCAGGAGAGACAGCAGCATAGAAGGGAGGGGGCAGCACTGAGGCGAGGGCAGGTGGAGGAGGGGGCAGCACCGTGGGAGGGGACAGGGGGAGCAGGGCCAGCTTTAGGAAGTGCGGGGCCCAATTCGAACCCTTTCGGCAGGGCCCTGGCAGGGATAACTTAAAAAGAAAAAAATGTAAAAAAAAAACCTTCCATTTCTTCTATGCATTATTTACTTTCCATAACTATATAAATGATAAAATTGTATATTATGTACATTGCATCATATATGCTGTTGATTGGTTATTAATGACTGCCATTTCACATGTTTGGGTCCCCGCCACTCCCTGGGGGTGTGCACGTGTTGGTTCCCGCTGCTTCCTGCCCCCCTTCATTGAAACAGGTGTGCAGATTACTGGCCTGGAAACTGCAGGGCAGCAGTGGACATGGGGCTGGTTTGAGGCAGGGCAGGGGCTGACTGGAGGTAGGGTCTGGCTGCAGGCAGGGCAAGGGGTGCGGGGCTGGGTAGAGATAGGGGAGTGTGGGGCGGGCTGGCTTCAGGCAGGGCCACATGGTGGGGGGGGCAGCCGGGGTTGGCAGGGCTGGAGACAGGAGTATGGGACTGGCTGGCTTCAGGCAGGGGTTGGCTGGAGGCAGGGCAGGGCTGGTGCGGGCACGGGTATGTGGCAGGGGTTGGCTGGAGACAGGGCAGGGGGTTTGGTAGGGACTGGCTGTGGGCAGGGGGTACAGAGCCGGCTGCAGGCGGCAGGGCTGGTGCGGGCAGGGCAGAGGGTGCAGCAGAGGCAGCTGGAGCCCCGGCCCTTTAAAAAGCTCCCAAGCCCCCTGCTATCCCAGGGCTCTGGGGGCTATTTAAAGGGCCCAGGACTCCCCTGCTTCTACCCCGCCCCAGACCTTTTAAATAGCCACGGGAGTCTTGGGGAATGCATGGGGGTGGCGGGACTCCGTCGGCTATTTAAAGGACCGGGGTGGCAGGGGCAGCTGGAGCCCTGGCCCTTTAAATAGCCCCCCAGAGCCCTCTGCTACCCCAGGGCTCTGGGGGTCTTTAAAGGGCCCGGAGCTCCAGCCAGAGGCACGGGCCTTGCCGCGCTCCAGCCGGGGCCACGGGACTTACCGCGCTCCAGTCAGAGCTCCAGCTGAGAGAGCGAGGCTGTAGGGCAGCCGCACTCCCGGGGGCTCTTTGGTCAGGGGAGCGGAGCCATGGAAGACCTCAGAGCAGACCACAGCCAGGGTAAGTAAAAAAATTTAAAAGGGGCCTAAAGCACGGGGCCCTCTTAGGTGCGGGGCCCGATTCCCAGGAATCGGGCGAATCGGCCTAAAGCTGGCCCTGAGGAGGAGGGACAGCGGCACTGAAGGGAGGCAGTAGGAGGAGGAACAGCAGCATTAAGGGGAGAGGAGCAGCCCGGAGGCAGGAGGAGGAGGCAGCACTGAAGCCTGGGCGGTAGAGGGGCATCACTGATGAGAGGAGAGCAGGAGCAGCAGTAAGGGCAGGTGGAGGGGCAGCAGTGAGAGGAGGTGGGCAGAGGAGGGGCAGCAGTGAGGGCAGCAGGAAGACAGCATTGAAGGCAAGGGAGAGGCACAGGGAGTTAGAGGGCAGGAGATGGCAAGAACTGGGGCTCCCCCCCACCCCATGTAAAGCAAACAGCACTATTTCTGGTGAACCTCCAGCTGGAAGAGGCAGCATCGCAGCTGCCCATTGGGGGGCTATAGAGTAAGAGATGCTAAGAGGAGCTTCCAGGGGCTAAGATGAAGACAGAGAAAGACACCTCCCCCACCATTTCTTCTTTCCCTCTTTAGCCATCTGGGCAAAATAGACATAGAGGAACATAAGAACAGCTGTACTGGGTCACACCAAAGGTCCATCTAGCCCAGTATCCGGTCTTCCAACAGTGGCCAATGCCAGCTCCCCCAGAGGGAATGAACAGAACAGGTATCATCAAGTGATCCATTGCCTGTCACCCAATCCTAGCTTCTGGGAAACAGAAGCCAAGGAGCACCATCCCTGCCCAAGCAGACACTTTACTGTGTAGGTCACTTTATTGTGTGGGTCTCAGTATGATTTTCATTCCTGAATATTTAGGCAATTCAAGCACACCTCCAATAGGAACTGAGGAAAAGCTGTTTGTTTTTTTGACAACAGACTTTGCCCTGTGAATTGTCACCCCATAAAGCAAGCAGCTATACTGACAGACTGAGCACGCTGCTGCCACATGCTGTAGAAAGCAGGGGAGGTTTCCAGGTCGTTCCTGGTCAGCACAGTTTCAAATGGCTTCCCTTACAAATAATTTTGTAAGACAACCAATAAGTCCAGATCACAGACTGTATTAAGGACTTTGAAAAGGGGTGCACTGTTTATGCAAATACTATATATATTTTCGCAGTAAGTAGGGGTTTAACATCCCTAGCTAAACACTTGCTACCTAAAAAAAAGGGTTCAAAATTATTTACCAACGTAACAGTGAAATTAAATGAAACCACATGTACATCACTGGCTCTCTCAAGTACTAACAAAACAAAACAAAACCCAACCAATCCCCACACACTTAACTAAGAATTATCAAAATAGTATCTTAAAGAGAAATCCAGAGATGCATGCTTTGAATAGACAACTTTCTTTGAAGTGAAAAAGAAATGCTGTGGTTAAAATTACATCTCTATTATGATTCTTCCCACTCAGTATCATATGAAACAGCTTACAGAATATTTCTTACGCAGAAGAGATCACATCTTCAACATTCACTTGTGTTTTGTTTGCATCCAATTAATTTTCATTATTCTTGGATAAAGGACGATTATTAAACAATAAACAATTTTACTCTGACCTAAACTCAAGTGTCTGATTGGTAATAACCAACTTGAGAACTGTACCTAACGAAAATAAGATTTAGATAGAAGATAAAACCTAAAGAACATTCTATATCACATGTTACTGTTTATTTGGGAAGAAAAATCCAGTTTCTCCTTTTTCTCTGGCTCTTCTTTTCCTTCTTTGTTTGTATGCATTTCTCTTTGGAGCCCTATCCATATTCTGTCTATAGGTAAGATATGGAAGTTTTATGTTTGTACACCACCTATCACAATGGGATCCAACCTGTCATTTTGCCTGGTAGTAGCAATATGAATATTAAATAATAATAATGGATGTGTTTTGGATAGCAGTCCATAAACATTCTTAATTTTCCTTTTCCAGTAAGAAATAATATTCCAGGGATGACAGCCTGCTTAACAATGTGGATACCTCCACAACTTTTCCTAAGGCTGACCCCAAAATGATGTGATCACAATGGATGGAAGTCAATTACATTGGAAAGAAGGGTGGGGATTGTTTCTCGGGCTCACTTTTTGGCATCTTGCATTCAAACAGCAATGTGTGCAATCCAGTATGTGCCCTCTATTAAAAGATAATGGCTTGGGAAATAAAGTGTAGCTATTTGCTTCATGGTAATTATGGTCTTATTTTATTTCATTATGTATGTATTAGATATGTGTAAAAACTTTGATGATAAAAAGTAGTCCATAAAAGTGCTTAGTATTATTACTATTTGCAAGTTACTACCAATTGCTGTTTTACATATGATTATTTCAAACAAAGCAAATCTTAAAAAAAAATCCCATTTCACCTTTTCACAAGCACATTTGAACTATAGAAGAGTCATTTTTCTCTCGCCAACATAAGGAATCCTTAAAATAGAGAAAAAATGGGGATACACAGATGGTGAGCTACACAATGCTGACATTTCAGATATTTCCATCCAGCTGGTGTGAGAGAGCTTTTAAAACATTTCACAACCCATTTATATACATCTTAAAGTGTATGAGCAGTGAGCTTACCTCATCACATTGTGTCATTGTTTACTAGCATCTGGTTAACATTTCCCCTTTGCTGATCTTTTAGATTTATGTACAGATTCTATCTGCATATATACTGCACCACTAATGCTACTAGTAAAAAGCAAACTTAACAGGTACCCAGGTGCCATTTAATATATTGGATACAGAACTTTCATCCCATCTTACACAATCCTTTCTCCTTCATACATAATGTTTCTCATGTGGTTTTCTGGCTGTGCTTCTTCCCGAAGTATGGAAGAATTCTGGTTGCCAGGTTAGCCTTGTATCTTTGCTCCCTTTTTACAAGTTTTTTCAAGCACTTGTTTTGCTTTTTCCTCTCTTTGTATGTTATATACAGTAATTATTTTACCAGTACTACTGAAAAATCTTTTTATTTGCTGTGTAACTGTGCTATATATGATTACATAAACACAGAATTACAACTATACATAAATACCTGTACCACAGAACTATAACTATACAAATTGCAATACCACGTATTTTTAGTTTTCTGTGTTTAGGATACATCTTTTTTACTGTACAAATACAACTACATTTGTCAAGTGGATGTTTATGAATAGTTGGAGTAGTCACATTTTATTTTATTTTCGAATTGGTGGTATTATACATGGGGCCAAATTCATCCCTAGTGTAAGCAAGTGAAAAATCTGACAAATGACATTGCACCTGCTTACTTGAGGGACGAACTTGGCCCACACTCTAAAACTATGTGTATACTGCCTCACAGTTCAGATTACAGAGGTGTGATGAGCAGGACGCAGCAAAGTATTGCATTGTAACTTCCTGTGTAGACACTGCAGGCAAAAACTAAAAGGTTCCTGGGTCACCTGCACATAGTCCTATTTGAAGAGAATTACATTCGTGTAAACTAGGAACTGTTTAGTTTGTATCCACAGGGGGTAGTTACAGAGCAGCACTTTTGTGCGCACTGCTGTTCATGCAGTGGTAGTCTGAACTGCGGAGAAGTGCAGACAAGCCCTAAGTTGAAGCCATATTTTTGAACAATAATGCATTTCTTTCACATTGAAAAGAAAATGTAAAAATATATAAATATATGCAGAAAATTAAACTGAAGCAAAACTAAAAATATCTTGCATTAATATAGGACTTTTCATTCATGGATCTCAAAATGCTTTATAAACAATAATGAATCCTCACAATTCCTCTATGAGATAGAAGATTATGTCCATTTAAGGATGATTAAAGAGAGAGGTCAGTTGACTTCCTCAAGGTCAATCAGTGATAGAAACAGTACCCAGGAGACCTGACTCATAGTTCTCTGCTCTTACCACTAGACTAATTACACAGTCTAGTCATTCATCCACTCAGGTGATGGAGTACACATGAAACTTAGAAATATACATTAACCTTTCTGAAGTCTGTGCAGAATAGGATAGTGTCATCTGGTTTACAGACCAGGCCAATTGGGCTTCGTCAATTGCTAAGAGATTCTTCAATGGCTCCTATCTCCAGCATGGTACAGAGTTCCTATTTCACTGCATCACACTTCCATATTTATTTTTTGAAGCAGCTAATGGTTCTCCCAGGCATGTTGCCCCAGTTCCCGACATGTTGAATTATTAGATGGGTTCATCACAGATGAGATGACAATATCTCAGAGAAGTTGTCTCATTTGGATCCCTGGTCCATCTGCTTTCATAATTAATGTGCCCCACCTGCTGTATTACTCCATATGGTCCCTGACACTTAGTGAATAGTTTGGACTCTGCACTGGGGAGCAGGACAAGTCTCCAATCATCAGGTTTAAATATATGTCCCTATAGGCTCACTCCAGGATCTGCTGAGCACTAATGCACCTCAACCCCCACACCCCCTCCTGAACCCCAACCCCCTGCCCCAGCCCAGTGAAAGTGAGTGAGGATTGGGGAGAATAAGCGATGGGGGGAGGGCGGAGGATGGAGTAAGCAGGGCTTCGGGGAAGGGGCAGGGCCTCGGGGAAGGAACAGGATAGATACTGGGTTGCCCTTAAATTCAAAAAGTGATCTTGGGCGTAAAAAGGTTGGAGATCACTGGTGTCATAAACAGATAGTTAAGGGTTAATGCCTCTTTTACCTGTAAAGAGTTAAGAAGTTCACCCAGTCTAGCTGACACCTGACAAGAGGAACCAATGGGGGAACAAGATGTTTCAAAAGGAAGGAGGGAAGTTTCCTTTGTTTAGTTAGTTTTCAGTTTCAGCCGGAGTGAACAAGATCAAGGAACCAGCCTCTTATCAGAGTAGTAAGTTTTAGAAAGGAATAAATAGATTTATGTTTATTTCTTTGTAACCTGTCTTGTGCAATTAGAGGAAGAATCAAATTGGGTATTTTCACTGGTGCAATTAAGTTTTTGCCCAGGGGAACATCCTCTGTGTTTTGAATCTGTTGTCTGTGAGAGCAGGTGGTATGCTAATCTCTCCCAAAGGGTTTTCTTCTTACTTTTCTTTTCTTAAATTAAAAGCCTTTTTTTAAAATAACCTGATTGATTTTTCCTTGTTTTTAGATCCAAGGGGGTTGGATCTGGATCCACCAGGAGTTGGTGGGAGAAAGGAGGGGGGGATGGCTAATTTCTCCTTGTTTTAAGATCCAAGGGGTTTGGATCTGTGTTCACCAGGAAATTGGTGAAGTCTCTCAAGGCTACTGAGGAAGCGAGTGCTTGGGGGTGGTAGCAGCCAGACCAGATCTAAGCTGTTAATTGAGCTTAGAGCTTTTCATGCAGGTCCCCCACATCTGTACCCTAAAGTTCAGAGTGGGGAAGGAAACATGACAACTGGTTTACAGGCTCAACTTTCTGCCATCCACACCTATCCATAACTACATTCAATATAGGGGCATTTGTTATACAGGTGTCCTAGGTGCCCGCCTGAAAAGCACACTCCCACTATTTGCTGGGTGGGCTCTGGCCCTGGGCCAAGGATTTGAGGTAGTACCTCCCTAACTAGCCTGCCTACTCCCACTCCCTGGTTTTCCTGGTGAGAATACTGCAGGGACCACAAGGCACTTCATCTGGGTCTCACAGTCTAAGGCATCTGGGTTTCCTGATGGAGACCAGCCTGGGGCCCCATAGTTTGCTGGGACCCTTAGAGGCTGGTGCTTCTGAGCCTGGAACCAAGCTGTCAGGCCACTGCCCTCCTGGTTACGTTCTCTTTCAGCTTGAGGGACCCCCTTTGCCTAAGGTGATCTTTCACACATCAGCCAGGGTCTCTGCCTGGTGTTTGAGTACCCAATCCCTCTCTGCTGCTGGGAGTACCTGGGTTAACTGCTCTTCCAAGATAGACTTGAATGCAGGTTGCTGAGTTTAAGTCTTTGCTTCAGCTGTTGCCAACACAAGTTCCTAATTTCTTGGACGCTATGCAGGCCCACACACCTGGGGTATTTCTCCTCTCAGGATCACTGTTGAAAAGCCTATTCCATGATATCAAGGTAGCCCAATATAGCCACTTTCACCTGGGTGTAATCTGCTGATGCTGCTTCCAGCCCGTGGTACACAGGCTGGGCTGACTCAGTCAGGTACAGCATTGACATGAAGACTCACTGCTCAGACGGCCATTGGATTGCCATCTCCACTTGTTGGAACATCACAGAGAAAGCTTCCAGATTATCTTCAGTGCCCAATTTTTGCAAGTCTCATTTTGGGTGACCATGCATCCTTACTTCAGGGGACTGTCCCCTTATTTAATTGATTTGTCCCTCAGGGTGTTACACCCCAAGGCCCCTTTCCTTAGGGAGTCCCCTGGGAAGGCAGAGCATCACAAAGCATTTTGGGGAGGGTCAATGGTGTGTGAGTGGGGAGTGGAAGTTTCCTTTGCAGGTACGAGAGACCTCTCGCCCCCCCAAAAAAGCATGAGTTAATTCAACATTTCAGTCAGAACATAAGATGCTGGCCCCAACTGCCCAAGGACACTGCTCACAGCCAAGACCTGGCTGACAGCCAAGAAAGAAGGAGGCTTAAGGCTTTCCTGAGCAATAATAAATAATAATAATAATAATAATAATGATAAAAAAATCCAACTGCACAGACCTGCAAGATAGCAAGGCCAGGGGGAAAAACAAAGTCCAAGGCTGCAGAAATTTAAAACAGACAAGATAACTCATGTCCCTGGAACCGGGCTGTTTTAGGAACGGTGAAGAGAATAAGCAGCAAGAACTAGAAATGCTAATCAATAAGCCCAACTATGGCATAGTTGTCATCATAGACACTGTGTGGGATAATACCCACGACTGGAATATTGGTATAGAAGGGTAAAGCTTGCTCAGGAAGGACAGGCAGGGAAAAAAGGGAGGCGGTATTGACTTATATTTCAGAAATGTATACACTTGGACTGGGTTGAAATTGAAATAGGATACAGACTTGTGGAAAGTCTCTGGGTAAGGATAAAAGAGGTAAAAACAAGGGTAATGTCATGGTAGGGGTCTACTAGAGACCACCTAACCAGGAAGAGAAGATGGATGAGGCTTTTTATAAACAACTAACAAAATCATCCAAAGCAGAGGACTTGGTGGTGATGGGGGACTTCAACTACCCAGACGTCTGTTGAGAAAATAACACAGCAGAGCACAGATTATCCAGCAAGTTCTTGGAATATATTGGAGACAATTTTTTTATTTCAAAAGGTGGAGAAAGCCACTGGGGGAGACTGTTCTAGATTTGATTTTGACAAATAAGGAAGAACTGGTTGAGATTGAAAGTGGAAGGCCGCATGGGTGAAAGTACCATGAAAGGATAGAGTTCATGATTCTAAGGAATGGTAGAAGGGAAAACAGCACAATAAAGAAAATTAATTTCATGAAGGCAGACTTTAGAAAACTAAGGGAGTTGTTAGGTAAGATCCCTTGGGAAGCAAGTGTAAGGGAAAAAAAACAGTTCAAGAGAGTTGGCAGTTTTTCAGAGAGACATTATTAAGGGCAAAAGAGCAAACTATCCCACTGCGTAGGAAAGATAGGAAGTATGGCAAGACACCACCTTGGCTTAACCAGGAGATCTTTTTTGAGTTTCAGATCATTGAAGAATCCTACAAAAAGTGGTAACTAGGTCAAATTACAAATGATGAATATAAACAAATTACACATGTATGTAAGGACAAAATTAGAAAGACAAAGGCACAAAAGATTAAACTAGCTAGAGAGATAAAGGGTAACAAGAAAACATTCTATAAATACAATAGAAGCAAGAGGAAGACCAAGGACAGGGTAGGGAACAAGAACAGAAATGTGGAGATGGTAGAAGTGCTAAATGACTTTTTTGTTTCAATTTACACCAAATAGTTTAGTAGCAATTGTTTATATAACTTAATGAATGCCAGTGAAAATGAAGTATGATCAGAGGCTAAAATAGGGAAAGAACAAGTTAAAAATTACTTAGACAAGTGAAATGGTTTTCAAGTCCCCAGGGCTTGAATACTCCTAGGTGCTGACTGAGGAGTTCTCAGCCATTAGTGATTATCTTCAAAGAATCATGGAAGACAGGTGAGATTCCAGAGAACTGGAAAAGGGCAAATATAGTGCCAAACTAGAAATAGGGGACAACCCAGGGAATTACAGAACAGTCAGCTCAACTTCAATACCCAGAAAAATAATGGAGCAATCAATTTGAAGACACCTAGGAGATAATAAGGTGATATGAAACTTTGTCAAGAATAAATCATGTCAAACCAATGGGGACTGCGGGAAGCGGTGGCCAGCACATCCCTCGACCTGTGCTGCTTCCCGCAGCCCCCATTGGCCTGGAACAGCTAATGGCGGCCAATGGGAGCTGCAATCAGCCTAACCTGTGGAAGCTGCAGGTAAACAAACCATCCTGGCCTATCAGCAGATTTCCCTGATGGGCCGTGTACCAGAGGTTGATGACCCCTGGCTTAGAGAGTACACTTAAAGTTTGTGGATGATACTAAACTGGGAGGGGTTGCAAGTGCTTTGGAGAATGGGATTAAAATTCAAAATGATCTGGACAAACTGGAGAAATAGTCTTAAGTAAATAGGATAAAATTCAATATGGACGAATGAAAAGTACTCCATTTAGGAAAGAACAATCAGTTGAACACATACAAAATGGGAAATGACTGCCTAGGAAGAAGTAGTGCAGAAAGGGATCTGAGGCGTCATAGTGGATCACAAGGTAAATGAGAGTCAACAGTATAACACTGTTGCAAAAGAAGCAAACATCATTCTGGAATGTATTAGCAGGATTGTTATAATCAAGATATAAGAAGTAATTTTTCCACTCTACTCCAGGACTCAATTGGAGTAGTGTGTCCAGTTTTGGGCACCACATTACAGGAAGGATGTGGACAAATTCGAGAAAGTCCAGAGAAGAGAAACAAAACTGATTAAAGTTCTAGAAAACATGACCTATGAGGGAAGATTGAAAAACTATGGGTTTGTTTAGTCTGGAGAAGGAAAGACTGAGGGAGGACAAGGTAAGAGCTTTCAAGTACATGAAAGGTTGTTATAAGGAGGAGGGAGAAAAATTCTTCTCTTTAACCTTTGAGGATAGGACAATAAGCAATAGGCTTAAATTGGAGCAAGGATGGTTTAGGTTGGACACTTGGAAAACTCCCTAACAGTCAGGATGATTAAGCACTGGAATAAATTGCCTAAGGAGATTGTGGAATCTTCATCCTTGGAGATTTTTTCGAGCAGTTTAGACAAACACCTGCCAGGGGTGGTCTAGATAATACTTAATCCTGCCTTGAGTGCAGGAGACTGGACTATAAAACCTCCTAACGTCCCTTCCAGTCTTATGCTTCTATTATTTTATGCTCTTTGGAGAAAAGACTTTGGATACAATTTTCAAAACTGCTTAAGTGACTTAGGAGCCTTAGTTCCAATTTCAAAAGTGACTTGGGCACTGAATAGCTTAAGTGTAATTGATTTAGACACCTAACTCCTACTGAAATCAATGCGATTAGGCATCTAAATACCTTTAAAGATCTGAGTCAAAATGCCTAAATCTCTTAAAATACAACTCTGGCTCTTACATCACTTAGCTACTTTTGAAATTTGGACCCCTTTTCATTTGCTCTTTTAAGTATGTAGTGCATTTTTGGGTAATGTAAAATTAATCATAAATAATTGCCTCCCACAAACTGAACCAAAAATACAGCCATACAGTCAATGTCTCAAATGAACATCTAATTAAAGGTGTTAACTTAAAAAAAACACAATTGACTCTGCACTCCTTGGTGTATTTAAAAAGATTTACATTATGCCCACATCCAAAGTTGGGCTTTATCCACTCTGAAAGTATAGACATATTTTGGAGTTTGGCATAAGGTGTTAATTTCTGTATTCAAAGGACTTTAGCTTGTCAGTATCAGAACGTCTATGTCCCTTATTTGGTGGACCCACACTTCTCAGTTTTAGCTTGATGGAGGCTGTCACAAGGTGATGGTTGCTGCCAACATCTGCACCCCTTCTCACTTTCACGTCTGTCAGTGAGCGACGCCATTTGCCATTGATCATGCTATGATCAATCTGGTTCTTATCACTGCCATTTGGAGAACACATCAGCTTGTGAATTTCACGACCTTCAGATAGGGTTCTGCACATGACTAGGTCATTCATATTACAGAAATCAACACGCTTTTCTCCAATTTCATTCCTGGTGCCACACCCACGTCTTCCCATTGCTCTGTCGTTGTTTGTGGTGTACTTACCGACCTTGACATTCAGGTCTCCCAGGACGATAGTTAAGTAGTTGTATGGTACTCTCTCTAACTCCGCCTGTATATAAGGTAGAATTTGTCCTTTACTTCTTCATCGCTTCATCGTCACACCATACACAAGAAAAAACAACTCGACTCAATACATTCAGCCAGCAAATTGGACTGAAAATCACCTGCAATAAGACAAATACCATGACCTTTAATATTGCCTCTCCATCACCAGTACAGACGGAGGATTATGTTCTCACCAATGTAGAAACATTCACATACCTGGGCAGCACCATCAGCCAGGATGGTGGAACAAGCCAGAACATCTGAAACAAAATCAATAAAGCCAGGAACACCTTCAGGAGCTTAAATATAGTCTGGAAATCATCAAAATACAACACCAAAACCAAACTCAAGATTTATCAGAGCAGCATACTTTCAACATTACTTCATAGTGCAGAATACTGGGGAATGAGAAAGTAGGACATGTCCAAACTGTCTTCATTCCATACAACCTACCTCAGAAAAATCATCCGTATCTTTTGGCCCAGAACAATCTCAAATCAAGATCTATTGACACAGTGCAGCCAAGAGGATCTGAGCAACATCATTGCCAGGATGTGTTGGAGCTGGATCGGTCATGTGTTTCAGATGGAAACGGATTCCATCACCAGAGTAGCAATAAGATGGACACCTGAAGGCAAGCGAAAATGAGGCTGCCTGAAAACAACATTGTGAAGAGCTGTGGAAGCCAAGCTGAAAAACCTGGGGCACAGCTGGGGAACCGTTGAAAAACTTGCCAGAAACAGACAAGAGTGGAGGAGCTTCGTCACTTCCCTAAATGCGAGAGGCGTAATAGGAACATGATGATGGTAAGGTGTTAAATTCAGATGGTCATATATTGTAATTAGCACTAGGTGTGATCATTTAACCATTGAAATACAGAACTTTTTCTTTCTTTCTTTCTCTCTTTCTTTCTTTTATTTATGGGTGAATGATTCTTCAAATTGGCAATGGTTGTAACTGCACCATTTCCCCTCCAACCTCTCGCTCCTCTTGAAGTAAACCTACTAGAGGGATCTAATGGGAGATGTACTGTATGTTTTTGTTCTAAAGTTCTTCACTGACAAATTCAGTGACTGCTGTAAATCTAGCATTATTTTAATCAGGATCCTGTATGACTTTTCTAATTCGAATGACACTTTCCTTACCTATGTTCTAGTAGTCCCATCCTGCACATACAGTTTGTGGGAAGATCCAATGAAGACTGGGTCCACAAATTGAAGTGGGAAACAGGCTTGTTGTAAAATAATTATTGAAACAAAAGCAAAGAGTGAAATGTAAATCATTCTGTTCATATTTTAGCACCCCTTTGTAGAACACGGGTTAATACAATCACTGATTATGTCATCCCAGTTTTTACTAGTTGGATGAAGACTGACTGTTGTTTTGAATATTAGAGCACTTGACTTATTTATTTTCTAATATAATATTTACCTTCCTGAAATTTTGTCAATGTGGCTGAAAATAAACTATTAGTTTTAATGGTAAGAAATGAACCAATTATCACACAAAATAGGTGTTGTTCAGTTTTGATTGCACACAGACAACTCTAGCAATTGCAGACAGATTTAACTGGTTGGTTTGGTACCACTTATAAAAGTTCAAATGATTCCCTCTTTTCTGGCATTACAATAAAATGAGTATTTTGTTCAAGTTGTACATTAAGAGGAATGGGCATTTAAACATTATAAAACAGAGGATGGGGAATTTGTATATATGGGTTGCAATTCAGCAAACTATTTAAGCATATGATTAACTCCAAGCATGTACTTAAATCCATTACTATTCAGGAAAGCTCTTAAGTACTTTGCTAATTAGAAATGGATTTAAACACAGGCTTAAGTGCCTTGCTGAATCAAGACCATGGTTTGGAAATATGGGGAAAAGTAAAATTTGGTCAGAAAATATTGAGTACATGCAAGATTAGCTGCATGTGTTTCATTCATTAATCAGCATATAACAGAGAGGAAGATATATTAAGTGGACATTAAGAAAACTTATGGGGATAGCACTGTGAACAGCAAAAACATGTATGATGCAATATTGGACATAGGAATCTCTACCTTCAATGTCAGAATGGATGAAAACCTAATCCAAACCCTTTATAGTCAGAGGGAATCTTTCCATTGATGTGAATGAACTTTGGATCAGGCCCCAAGCACATGAATGCATGCCTCATTAGAACATATCATTCATCAAGTCAGAGGTCACCCAGAGACACTGAAAATAATTGGATCCTCATTTAAATTGGCAGTATTTATTGGCAAATATAATCTATTGCTTATTATGGTGTCTATAATACAGTTCTTTAAATATTTTATTTGATTCATACAAATATGAATATTGTTTTATATCTCTATTCAAATCTGCCTGGGTAGCACTTATCTGATGTAAACCATTTTTCAGAGAACAAATTAAAGCAACTTCATAAACATATTTGTTATTGTTTGACAATGTAGGTCCAGGGCAACAATGAATAATTGGCTAGATCAGGTAGCTGGCACTATAATTAAACTTACAGAGAAATGTAAACCCTGCAAAAGTGTTTGCTAGTTTAACTGGATTCATCTTAAATACAGCTAAAACACAAGTAATTAAAATTAGCAGGGGAGCCAGACAGGTGTTCTTGAGAAAGTCCAAAGACAGAGCAATACACGTGTAAAGTCAGTAAGCAACGCACGTTTCCAATCTGCAGAAAACCATCCAAAACCTATAACACAAAACTTACATTAGACAATAGCAATTGCAGTGTGTGATGAGGTGTGCTCCCCACATTGCCCACCCCCAAGAGCTGAACTGGGCCAGGTGGACCCAATCAGTTACTTAGGCTGCAAATGGGGGAGCTTTAAGCTGTATGCAGCTCATTAGAGAGAAGCTAACCTGTGAGAGAGAGGGGGGCTTCCGCAAAAGACAGGAAGTTGGAAGTAAAGGGGACTGCAGGGAAGGAGTCTGCAGTCATTCCCTGGGAGAAGGGAGGTGTGCCTGCAGAGATGATCTGTCAAAACTTACTCCCTGGAAGGAGAGAGTGAAGCCACTGGCAATCCCAGAGGAGTGGGGAGGGCCAGGAGATATGGAAGCAGCTCAGGGAAAGACACCAAGGTGCAAGGAATGGACCTAGGCTATTGTGTAGAGGGTCCCTGAGCTGGAACCCAGAGTAGAGGGTGAGCCTGGGTTCCCCTGCCAGCCCTTGTGGGAATGGCACTGTGAGCCAGGGAAGCAAGAAACTGCTGGAGAACAGGAACCTTGATCTCCCCTGTTCCTGGAAGCAGAAACCACACTAGTGACCTGGCTGGAAGGCTGAGTCATGAAAAGGACAACTGGCACTTCTGACAGTGAGACAGGGGTTGCAGAAAAGAAACTGATGGGGCGCAACCACTGGCAGGGATGTCAGCCTGACTGAGCTAATCCCCAGAACTGCCAGAAGGCAGCGCCATTCAGCATTAAGTGGAGCAACCTGTGAACTGGCGATTAAGCCCCATCTGATGTAATGTCCAGAATTTGTGACTGGCCCTGAGGTGATGTAGATCGATATGTTAGTAGTGTTCAGGAAGGAAAGATGCCAATGGCCCCAACTCATATGAAACTGCTCTGCAAAAAGCCCTTTTTGCGGAGATGAACTATGGTGGTATTTTTACATTCTCTATCAGTGGTCACTTACATCAATTATTCTCCAGGACTCCCAAACAGCTGTAAGTGATAATGACAACAATTGGATACTCAATGTAACTTAGACCAGTGCAATAGTACATAGAACTTTAAACTAAAAATTATAGGTTGAGTCACGAGTTGAAAGCTCAAGGAAAATGAGTCAGTTGGTGGAGTCAGTCATAAGTATCAAGCTAAGAAATTTTAGAGTCATAGAGGAAGGGAGTAGTATGCAGCAGTTCTTTAGTACCAATCACTTTATATATGGCCAATAAGTATCCTCTACTTTTTACCTAATGAGTTGTGTGTGCAACAAAAACAAGTCCTTATTTCCATCCACACAACCATGCACCAAGAATTCTATATATAGAATATATAATACACAGAGGCCGAATTGATACAATATCAGTTCTTCTTCAAAAGAATAAAACAGTGAGCCAGAGATGAGGCCCTTCATTCCCTGTCAACATAGAACTGTGAGCCATGTTTAAATGACTTATGAGGTATGGAAAAGAGCAGGTTTACAAAGCAGAGGTAACCAGACAATTATTTAACAGCTATATTATTTAATGGCTAAGTGTTCAAGTTATTCCAGCTAAGGTCATCATTGATTTTGTTCTCAAAATTTTGGACATTATAATGAGATTTGGTTAATAAAATAAACTTTTGGTCAGATCATGGCTATTTTGAGGTTTACACAAAACAAATCTGCCCTTTTTTGTGCATGGGACCATTCTGGTGCCACTGCATCCAAAATCTGGTGCATAAACTGCAATATTGGACTTTAATAAATAGCACCAAATTCCTGATCCCCCTTTTTTATGATGTATCCACCCTTTGGATAACTGGAAAGGTCTCCAGAGTACAGTCCTGAGTAGCTTGCAATGAAAAACTTCATTTAACTAAGTTATATGAAATTCTGAGGTACACAGTCCACATACAGTGACAGAATGTGATTATAAGGCTAGAGGGAATAAAAATACATTTTGTACTGGATCAAGTAGCACAATTTAAAATTATTTTAGCTATTGACTTGAAATTGTGCTATAAACAGTTGTGCATGAATAGCTAAACTTTTTATTTCAGCTCACAGCTGTGGAGGGGCACTTGACATTTTATAATTTCTCATTTGCTTAAAAAACCTCTAAATACTGTCTTGTAAACATGTGCTAAAGAGAGAGAGCAAAACACTTCACTACAAAGCACGTGCAATGACCTAGCAAATACATTAAAGCCAGTAACAGTTACAGTAACAGTGTTCTGAGCCGCATCTCTGCAAATGCAGCTTGATTGCCAATGTCAACAAAAGCATTTGGTTCTCATGAGAAGGACAGATGGAGTCATTTTCTGGATGTAAGCTGCATCAAGCCAAAGTGTCCAAAATAGAAACAGAAATTGAAGGGAAGATAAAAGAAACTTGAGTTCTGATATGCATATCTGCTAGAATGAAGTACTTCAGAGGCTTCTTAGTACTAAATATGTCTATAGGAATGAAAAATGTGACCTTGCTAATCTTCCACAGCAGAGGGTAGAGGGCAAGGGAGTCCAAATTTCCAACTGAAGTCTTCTTCCAAAGAGCCAGGAGCTGGAGGACAGAAGCTAATTTGCATTAATTGGAACAGATTGCAGCTGCTTTCTTCTTTCATACAGAATTGTGTCCTGTGGAGACCCCAGGTGCAATGCCCACTATCTGTATATAGTGAGTAGCAATGCAATATTAAGTATCAGGCTTTGAGCTACATTGGAAGGTGCACAAATACCATGGTGATGCGCATGTGAAAAGAATTTTAATAGACAACTTTGCTGTTAAATAATGCTTTTCATGTATAGGACCTAAAGTGCTTTACAAAAGAGCATAAACACCATTACCCACATAGAGATGCAGTGACTTGCCAAACATCACACAGCAGGTCAATGGCAGAGACGATTAGAGAATTTAGGTCTCCTGATTCCTGGCTTAGTGCCCTATCCTCTGGACTACAGTGCCTTCAGAATAATATAAATCAGCAATTGGGCCATTGCCTGCACTTTGACCAACCCCACTAGAGACATGAGTTAGGGAACAATATGGAACACAATTAATGCTAATGATAAGACTAAAGAAACACAAGATAGATCAGGGAAAGAGCAGATTAAATAATGTTTAGATATATTAGATATATTCAAAGCAGTAAGGCCTGATGAAATTCTTACTCAAGGAACTAGCTTAAGCAGTCTTGGAACTGTTATCTTCAAGAACTCTTGGAGGATGGGTGAGGTCTCAGAGGATTAGAGAAAGGCAAGCACAGTACCTGTCTTTAAAAAGGGGAACAAAGACGACCCAGGAAATTATAGACCAGTCAGCCTAACTTCAGGTCTTGGAAAGAGACTGAAACAAATGATGAAACAATCAATTTGTAAGCACCTATTGGATAATAGGGTAATAAGTAATAACCAATAAGGATCTGTCAACAACAAATCATGCCAAATCGACCCACTTTCTTTCTTTGACAGAGTTATTGGGCTACTGAATAAGGGGGACACCATGGACATGATACATCCTGATTTTAGTAAGGCACTTGACACAGTCCCATGTGATATTCTCATAAAGAAACTAGGGAAATGTGGTCTAGATGAAATTAGTAGAAGGTGAGTGCATAACACATTGAAAAACTGTACTCAAAGAATAATCATCAATGGTTCACTATCAAACTGAAAAGACATATCTAGTGAGGTCCTGCAGGGGTCTGGAACTATTCAATATTTTCATTAATAACTTGGAAAATGGAATGGAGAGTATGCTTATAAAATTTGCAGGGGGCACCAAGCTGAAAGGGGTTGCATGCACTTTGGAAGACAGGATTGGAATTCAAAACAACCTGGACAAACTGGAGACTTGGTTTGAAATCAACAAGATGAAATTTAATAAAGAAAAGCACAAAGTACTGCACCTAGGAAGGAAACATCAAATGCGCAACAATAAAATAGAGAATAACTGGCTAGATGGTATTAGCTGAAAAGGATCTCAGGTTTATAGTGGATCACAAATTGAATATGAGCCAACAATGTGATGCGGTTGTGAAAAAGGCTAATGTCATTCCAAGGTGTATTAACAGGAATGTCATATGTAAGGCACAGGAGATAATTGGCCTCACTGTACTTAGCACTGATGAGTCCTCAGGTGGAACATTGTGTCCAGTTCTGGGCACCACACTATAAGAAAAATGTGAACAAACTGGAGAAAGTCCAGAGAAGAGCAACAAAAATGATGAAAGATTTAGAAAACCTGACCTAGGAGGAAAGGTTTGAAAAAATAAAAGAAGGGGCATATTGAGTCTTGAGAAAAGAAGCCTGAAGGTTGCTGTACTAATAGTCTTCAAATATGTTAAGGACTGTTATAAAATATCTGCAGCAAAGGAAATTTAGGTTAGACATTAGGAAAAAACTTTCCAACTATAAGGATAGTTAAGCACTAAAATAGGTTTCCAAGGGACATTGTGGAATCTCCATCACTGGAGGCTTTTAAGAACAGGTAGGACAAACGTGTCAGGAATGGTTTAGGGCAGAGGTCTCAAACTCCTGGCCCATGGGCCATCTGCAGCCCAAGAACTTCCTCAATGTGGCCCGCGGGGCTCCTGCAGTATTGGGGCTGGTTCTCACCCTGTCGCCCCCAGGCACTCCTCCCCCCAGTGCATCCCCCGGGTGATTTACAATGGCCCTAGGCCCTGCCCACCACCAGCAGCACAGGGGAAAAACTGCAGACAAGCTCCCTCCTCCTCACCTCCTTCTCCTCCCAACCCCCCAGCATGCCGCATCCCTGGTCATCCCCCCATACAGTGCTTCCCACTGCCTAACAGCTGTTCGGTAGCGCTTAGCACTTTCCAGGAGGGAGTAGGGAGGAATGGGTATGTGGTGTGCTCAGGGGAGGAGGTGGAGAAGAGGCAGAGCAGGGGTGGGGACTTGGGGAAGGTGGTGGAATGGGGGCAGGGCCGGGGTTGTGCAGCGACAGGGGGTGGGTAAGCACCCACCTAGCAGAGGGGAAGTCAGTGCGGTATGGGTGAGTGGCAGGTGAGAGAGTGAAGAGGAGAGCGGCGGACAGGTGAGAGAGCAGGCGGGGAGGCGAGCTGTGGGTGGGGGACTGAGGAGGGACGCAGCAAGCCAGCGGCAGGCCAGGGGATGAGAAAGGGCCTGGTGGGGGGTGGCCGAGTGGGGATGGGTCAGGACCTGGGGCAGAGTGGGAGCGGAGCCTGGGAGGAGCAGGGGTGGACTGTGGTTAGAGCTGATGGCACCCCAATGTGTCCCAATATTTTAGTGTGGTGATCTGCTCATCCAATTGGAGCCCCAGGTTAAGCATCGCACTCCCCGACCTCCTCCCAGAGCCTGCATCCCTTCCCACATACCCCTTCCCACCCCCAAACTTCCTTCTAGAACCTGCAACCCCACCCCTCCTCCTGCACCCTCACCTCCTGTGCCAGCCCAGGGCCTGTACCCCAAACTCCCTCCCAGAGCCCAACCTCTCACCCCTTCTGCATATATACTCCCTCCCAGAGCCTGCACCCCAATCCCCTACCCCAGATCTCCTCCTCCACTCAAACTCCCTCCCAGAGCCTTAGATGAGGGAGGTGGAGTTTGGGTGGCAGGTTCTGGGTAGCACGAGTGACATTATTGGCCTGCTGGGAGGATTTGAGGACTGGACCTGGCCCTAAGGTAAATTGAGTTTGAGACCCTTGGTTTAGGGGATAGTTGGTCCTGCCTCAGTGCAGGGGGTTGGACTAGATGACCTCTGTAGGTTCCTTGTAGCCCTACATCTCTGTGATCCTATAAAAAAAAGCCATAGAGTTCATTGTCATCTAGCATAAAATAAATTTTACTTTGGGATTTTCAGCAGTTCTGCGAACTACTGCTGCTCAGGTGTTTTTTGAGGAATCATTATTATCAAGATATGTTCAAAGGGCACATTCCTCACATTGAACTACTCCTGTCACCTAGCTAACCAATCTTTGGTCACCTAGGAAACAAGCCCAAGGTGCAAATTTACATGTTCTGTAGGAGCTTCTAATATTAGAATGTGAATATTGGTTAGTTTACAGATCCAAAAGATCTTCAAATCCAGATTTAAACCTGTATTCTCCATACACCGCAGTATTATTTTTCCACAATATGCCTTGCACAGATGATATGCAAATGCATCTGTTAAAAATGTAAGCTTGTTAACCTTATTCTATTGTATCAGTTTGAGGGATTAGATAGTAAACTTGTGTTCCATAGCAACAAGGGGAATTAATTGTACTATATTGCTGAGGCATATTGTACGTGTGTATATAAGAATAAGAACTGTTCATTTTATATATATAAAGAATTTAAGCTGCTGCATTAGGATCATTAGGACAGCAACTGGCATGCACAAACAAAGCTGCCAGAAGCATGGTAAATTGATGTCATGGATTTGACTTCGACCCTCAAAATCAAGAACATTTAGAGTTAAAGACGCAACACTATTCTTTTTCCCCACCATGCTGTGCCTAGGTCTCTCAGCACATGTGATATTAGACATGAGAAAACCCTGGTCTGGTGATACCTATACCACCTTGGCACAGAGGAAGGGATTAACAATGATATTTCATGTTTGGTTCTGAATTCCTTGGCTCTGCGGGTAGAAGTCAGATGCTGAACTTTATATTCTTATCTATTTTATTCTAGTGCTATTGAAATTTAGAAAATTAAACAACTAAGATATAAAGAGCTACTGTGTTTTGGGCAATCTAAGCTTAGTCAAACATGATTCAGAGATTTCCTTAATATTTGGCAAAGTTGTTAATTATTCTCTATATACTCACAGCATACACTATATATTTGTGAAAGAATGTTAAAAATTGTTTACACTGTGTACACTGTATATTAATTTTAATAACATGAATAGCATATTGTGAATCCATAGGAGGTAGCCAAAACCCTTATGAAAATTTTTTTGCTCCTATGCAGTGGGCATATTGGAAATGATACCCATTTTGCTTTTTTGTAATTTAAAACACGAATATGGATTAATCCATATTTATTAAGTAAATGCCTGTAAATATTTATTTTGAAGAGTTCACTGAACTCCATTTTTAATTGAAAGAAGTCAATAGATCATTCAAAACGAGCAACTTCTAAATTATTTTGCAGTAAAAAAGCTGAGCTAAATTTATTTGAAAATATTTAAAACGATTCAGGTTGAATTATTTTATGCTTGACTAGGTGCAGATTTCATTTCAAAATTATAATCCTATATCAATTTTTGATCAGCAAAAAGTTTATACACTCTTACAATTCTTCTACATGTTCAAAGCCAGATGGAGTTTTGTCCAGAAGCAAATGTTTATTACCTTGATCAAACTGCAATGGGAGACTGTTTAATTCATTGCCTGCACAGAATTCAGGGACTGGTTGGGACAAATAGAAGGAGATTATCTTGAACAAAATGATACTATAAGAACAGCAAGAGCCTGTAGAAAAGAACAAAAACAAGAGTCATACTCCAGCAATCATAGAGAACAGAGGGCTCCTTAACTCCTTGTCAAGACCTGTTGTGTTTTTAAGGCCTTTATGTGTCACCCTTTGCTCTGTCATCCTTTATGTCACATCCTTAGGGTCAATTTTCTGCTGGACTCTAAATCTGCTTGTTCAAATTTTGTATTTATATAGCTATGTAAGTGCAAAACTTTCCTAATGCTGCCACTAAAATGAATGGGACCATATAGCTCCATACTGTCTCAGTTGTCGTATATGTATCATACTACAGCTAAGAGGCCGCACGGTATGCCACAGTAGAGGAGGGACTCTCCATACTAGAAATCTGTCAATAGCACAGTACCTCAAAATGAGGAAACTGGCTGTTGCCATGACAGTAATGAGACTAGGTGGAGCTTTTAGGTTCCTAATGCTGCATAATGTTGGAAGGTGTGGGTAGGCCATCTAGCTTTTAAAGCTCCTTAGTAGGGGATTTTTGGGAAGTGGGGGGGCAGGAGTACATTAATGCATCTCCAAAGAAGGAGAAACAGGAAGCAGTGTGCCAGCCAGCTGTAGATCCAGGAGGGCACACAAGTGACTGCTTCTGAAGACATGGCGGAGGGGTAAATGTTCAATTCGCCCCCAGAAGACTACACTAGATAATGGATAAGTGGAGCGCAAGGCATGCTTTGGTGACATTTGGCAAAAGAAACCGTTTAGCCAAGCTCATTGTGACTTTTGTCTGCAGTTTCATATGCAATCCCAGTGAACTAAGCCCACTGGGTTTGGTTTGCTGAAAGCATGTGTCATAAACAGATAGTAAAGGGTTAACAAGTCCAGTAAACCTGGCTAAAACCTGACCAGAGGACCAATCAGGAGACAAGATACTTTCAAATCTCAGTGGAGGGAAGTCTTTGTTTTGTGCTGCTTTTTTTGTTCTCTATTCTCTCAGGGATCTAAGAGGGACCAGACAGGTATACAGACTCTCCAATCTTCTGTTCAATTTAGTAAGTACCAGTTAGAAAGGCGTTTAGTCTTTTTTTGTTTCTTTTCTTTATTTGCAAATGTGTATTTTGCTGGAAGGATTGTATCTCTGTTGCACCTTGTATTTGTGCTGGGGGGAGGATTCTCCCTGGTGTCTATAAGCTGAAAGACCCTGTAACATTCTCCATCTTGATTTTACAGAGACAATTTTTACTTTTTCTTTCTTTTATTAAAAGATTTTCTTTAAAAAAAAAACCTGATTGATTTCCCCCCCCCTTGTTAAGGCTCAAGGGAATTGAGTCTAAACTCACCAGTGAGTAGTGGGGGGAATCGAGAGGGGGGAAGGCGAATTCCCTTTATTTTAGATTCACAGAGCTTGAATCTGTCTCTCTCTCCAGGATAGCCCAGGGAGGGAAAGCCTGGGAGAGGACATGGTGGGTGAAGGGTTTATTTTCCCTTGTGTTAAGATTCAAGGAATGTGGATCTTGTTTCACCAGTGAGTTGGTGAAGCCTCTCCAGACGACCCAGGGACGGAAAGTCTAAGGGCTGGTCTACATTAAGGGGGAAAATTGATCTTAGATACGCAACTTCAGCTATGTGAATAACGTAGCTGAAGTCAAAGTATCTAAGATCGAATTACTCACTGTCCTCACGGCACGGGATCGATGTCCGCGGCTCCCCCTGTCGATTCCACAACTCCGTTCGGGTTGGTGGAGTTCCGGAATTGATATAAGCGCGTTTGGGGATTGATATATCGTGTTTAGATGCGATATATCGATCCCTGAGCAATCGATTGCCACCCGCCGATACGGCGGGTAGTGAAGATGTAGCCTAAGAGGGGGAAAGGAGGGGGGATAGTCAGTTATTCCTTGTTTTAAGATCCAGGGGGTCTGGGTCTTGGGGTCCCCTGGGAAGGTTTTGGGGGGACCAGAGTGTACCAGGCACTGCAAGTCCTGGTTGGTGGCAGCACTACAAGATCTAAGCTGGTAATTAAGCTTAGAGGAATTCATGCTGGTACCCCATCTTTTGGACGCTAAGGTTCAGAGTGGGGGTGCATACCATGACAGCATGCAAACCAAAAAGAGTAGTTTCACCCTGCTGTAGTGGTTACATGCCAGAGGTGTCAAGCTCATTGGGAGGGGAAGGCCAAATTCCCATCTAGTAAGTTTCATTCCCACCCCATCCACATTCCATCCACTAAAATGACCAAATGATTAAATAGCTAGTGTTGACACTGAAGTGTCATTATTGGACTTTAGAGTTGACACTCCAAATGGACTGATAGGGGCAGGGGAGTTCACACCTCTGAGCCACTGTTCTAGGCTGTCTACAAACTCAGGCAGACATCACTGCATTGGTTACAGGGAATGAGGCTCAGTGGGGTGGGGGTTCCGGGTGCAGGGAGGGGTGAGGCTCGGCAGGAGAGTTTGGGTGAAGATGCACAGGGGTTGGGTGGACAGGGGGGGATCAACTCCCCATACAGTGACCCCTCCCTCCACTTCCTGGCCTCATCACTCATCAGACACGGGGAGTCTGCACCCAGACCCGCCCGCACTGACTCTCCCCATGCAATTCTCCACCTCCAAAGCCTCACCCCCTGCATCGGGAGCCCTGCACACCCAGGCCCCCACCTCATTGAGCCCCATCCACCTTCACCTGGACTCCCCTGCAGAGTCCCATTCTCTCTGCACCCAGAACTCCCCAATGAGCCCCTGTGCATCCAGATCACTCCCACCAAGCTGCCCACATCCAGATTGTGCCAGAATCCTGGTATTCTTGAGGGAATACTGCACCAAAAATTAAAAATTCTGCATATTTTATTTGTGAAAACAACATAGTAACACTAACAATATAATCACACCATTTTCAATTATTTTGGTACTTTATTTCAAAATTGTTCTCTGCAAATAATTGAAAATAGTGTGATTATATTGTTATTGTGTATTTGTGTTATTTTCACAAATAAAATATGCAGAATTTTAAGATATCGTGAATAGAACTTATAATGTTTTGGTGCAAAATTCCCTCAGGAGTAGTTGATCAATACACAGCGTACAGAATCAATCTACAGCAAAGAATTTTATTCTAGTATTGTTATTTGCGTACTGCTGTTTTATTGGTTACCTGAAAAAGTTGCTACAAATATAAGCATTCAGAAGTTCAAATATTATTTTTTCATATAATGAATAACCGATCTATAAATATACTAAATTTGGTAAAAAAATAAATTATTCTGTTACTGTAACTCTCTACTCTCTCTTTTAAGATCATAATTGTTGCTAGTCAAATAATGTTGTCCATATGGTGCCTCCATTGCTCATGGTAGCTGTAATGTTTTCTAACAGTCTGAATTAATTATATTTTCCCATTCTACAGCATCAGGAACCATCTTTTATTATACTGAACAGAAATGGGAGAGCTTGAGAAATGCCCTGCTGAGCAATCTTTCTTTTTTTTTTTTTTAATGAAAATGAAAGACTTGTTTAGTGACAAGTGGGGGAAACTATTATAAGAAGAGGAGCATGGGAGATAAAGACAAATGTGAGGGAAAGGACAGGCTGTTTGTTTCCAGGTTGTGACAGGGACTTTCTCCTCCCTCAGCTCACACCAAATAAAGTAACAGCATTATGCAATTTGAACATAGATGGATCAGCAGTGCCATAAATACAAATGTGCATGTCTACCAAACGGATTTTTTTTTTTACTTTGCTAGTAAATCTTTAGCAGATTTATAGGGGGAATTGAATCACTTACAGTGGGTTTTGCACAGACTGGAGAGAGAGCTGGAGAGAGAAAAGTCCACTGACACAGATTCTCCTCCTTCTCCTCAATAAGTTAAGTATTCTCTCACATCCGTCTGCTTATTAAATCACATAGACATTAGTTCAGCTTGAGCTAGGCAGGCACAGTTGGTACCGCAGCACTCACTGTCTCTATACCTAACACCTGCAGCAAAGTTCTTTATTTCTGTTATCCCTACAAGTGCTCTTGGCTTTGTAACAATTTGTTCTGAGGAGGAAGAAAGATTGGGCCTTCAACAGCAGAGTGTATTTCTGAAATGTATCAGAGTGCCTCTGTGTCTCAGGAATGACAAAAACCCCAAAACCCCACCTGGGGTCAAATAAGTGAAAAAAAGAAAGAGTCATGTCCTCAATTTTTTTTGTTACTACCCATGAGCTAGTTCACACTCCCCTATGATTTCTGCCATGTCCTAATATCTGAATTGGATTTTCTGGAGGCAATGTTTCTTGTCTGACTGACCAAAAAACACAGTTTCTAGTGAGGTAGGATTGCTCGCTCTCTCTCTCTCCCATTGTCTCTACTTGATCCTGTTTTCTGTTCTCTTGATCGCTCTCATTTTTTGTTTTGTTCTCTGTACTTCCCAGTGCTCCTCTTGTCTTTTTATTCCCCTCAGACCATTGCCAGCCTTGTCTGTCCCCCTCTTCTACTGACCCCAAGTGCTTCTTCTAGCTTTTATGGGGAGGTAATTCATGCAGTGTTCTGGAGCTGAGTGGAGGTGGAGTGAGTTTATGAAGTAATTCATGGTCTAGAAAAGTGCAGCCAAGTATGCCTTTGCTGCCATTACAGCCGAGAAGAAGTAGGTTCATTCTTTGCTCACAGCCTAGTGAAAGACAGCACCTGGAAGAGGAAAAGTTGCTGGAAGCTGAACCCAAAAAAGGCTGAGACAACGCTAGTAAGAAAATGGAAGCCCTTCAAATAGCATGGTCTCCTTCACAACATATACCACTAGTGAGGGCAGCTGCCTTTAGGCTTCAGTTGGTCTGCAGCCTTGTGGTCCTTTTAGACTTCACACTGCCATTAGGTGCACAAATAATCATGGCACAAAAAAATCTCACTCCTCTCTGAAACTGGATATAAAATTACACCCTATCCTGTCAGACACGGATCTAAGAGTTGTGACCTCTAGGCTTGATTATTGTGACTGTCTGGTATTTCTAATAATGAAAACACACACACACACGCACACACACAAACAGCCCCAATGAGTACAAAATGCCTGTCTACTTAGGCGCACAAATTGCCAAGAACACATCTGTCCAGTGCTCTGCTCTGTACTGGCTCTGGTTGACTGCAGAAATCAGTTCAAATCTCTGTCAGCTATTCAAAGCTTTCCATGGGATTAGACACAGCTACCTGAGACATTGCTTCAACATGCAATACACAACCACTACATTCCACTGGAAAACAAACTGCTGACCAGTAAGAGGAGCCAGAACTCCCATGACATCTGGATTCCATCTCTGGAACTCACTCTTCCAACAGACTATGGACCTCAGCATTTTCAGAATTAAATTCAAAACTCATTTTCCCACTTAGCTTTCCTTATTAAGTTCCTCACTTGCAAACATGCACATAGACACACCATATCCCCATTCACTCACACACACAAGCTTACTCCCACCCTCTATAAACTAGTCAAGCTTCATACATGAAGGGAAGGATGCAAGACTGTTATTGTTATTTCCTTTTTTAAAATATTTGGCAGGTGCTAGCATAAAATAATGATGGGGGCTATATAAATACAGCTAGATTGAAAGTAATTCTAGAGTCTAACACTTGCAGCATCCCCAGTATGTGACACCTAACACTGGTAGCACTTGTTAGGCTGAACATGAGAAATCCTACTGCTTCTCTCCATGTTGTCTGATGGGTTAGAATTGGTGCAACCTCAGTCTGGGATTGCAGATTCAGAAAGTAATCATACAGACTGAAATTAATCTTCAATAGTATCACCCATTTTCTCAGGTTACAATTCATTCAGCAATGAAGCTGCTCTACATCAGTTGTTCTTTTGCTGGACAGTAGCACTGCAATATTACACACACTGTGCTAGCAGCAGAAATATCATGCCTCTTTTTCTAAGTGAGCTTCTGTTAATATTCCAAGACTGCAACAGCCTGTAAGAAAAGTACCTACCATAGTAACAATAACATTTTATTTTCATTATCTTGCTGCCTAGATGCAATAGTGATTGATGCCCATAGAATGTTTGACACTGAGGCTGAACTGTACATGAGACTAGGAGCCTGTGTCAGTGATCTAGGAAGGTAGGGTATAGAACAAGAAAGAAAATACAGACAATGGCAATGACAGGCTATGTTTGTGGTGAATTAACCTCTCCGTGTTAATGTGAATGCAGGAAAATATGTTATGCATTTTTTCCTCAGAATCTCTGCAGCGAGCTGAAAGTGATGATGCATAAAATTAAAAATTCCTTGCCAGTGGACTGAGAACAGAGACAGTGCTTTACATTCACATCCATTCTGTGCCATTTCCTGTGTGCTGACTGCCCTTGGAAATAGGGCTAACGTGACATGGCATTTCAGATTGTATGTCGCATGGTCAGAAGATTAGAAGTGTCAATAAATATAATATTGGGCTTTGACAGAAAATAAAAAAGGAAAGGGAAAAGATGCATGTAAATTTATGTTCTGCATTTATTTACTTAATTGGAAACAAGTAAAAGATATTTATCTAAAGGCTTTAGGCACCCTGACTTTTTATTACAATCACATCTACAGCACCACCAAAACCAGCTACAGACTTGCATCCAACCCCTCACAACATCAAAACACCCTGTCAGCAAAACAAAACAAAGATGCCCCCATCTCATTGTGCCCAACACCAGCAGAAATCTCAAAACTCACTGAAACTCTCCACACTCTCAGACACCCCCACATGAACAATACTCAAAAAGGCAGGCTTTGTCATAAGTCCTGAAAGACAAGAAATCCAGGCCATTTCAGCCAAGGTTGAGGGAAATGATTTTCAGAGTTATGGGGACCTCACAGAACAACCCCCTCTTTTATAAACTGATGTGGCACTAACTTAAGTACCTCTACTAGGTGACCAGACAGCAAATGTGAAAAATTGGGATGGGGGTGGGAAGTAATAGGAGCCTATATAAGAAAAAGACCCCAAAATCAGGACTGTCCCTATAAAATCGGGACATCTAGTCACCCTAACTTCTACTGATAACTATAACAACATGGCACAGGTGAAAAGCTGTCTCTTACGTAGCCTCTAAGTCATTTAGGGCTTTATAGGTTAAAACGGGTGGGCAAACTATGGGCCGTGGGCTTCATCCAGCCTGTCATAGTTTTTAATCTGGCCCTTGAGCTCCACTGCCCCACTCCAGATGGGGAGCGGAGTCAGGGGCTTACCGCACTCTGGCACTCCAGCAAGTCCCCGCGCCCCAGCAGGAGCACCAGGTGGGCAGAGTGGGACAAGCCCGCAACCCCACTCCCTGGCCAAAGCGCCGGACTAGGGCAATGAGCTCGAGGGCCGGATTAAAAGTTTATTTGAATATCTTTTCTTCAGAATGAAACTGATTAACAACATTGCTTAATTATGGTTTGCTTTGAAGCTAAAATAGTTTGAATATATTTTGGTTATTGCCACAGTCAAATGGAGAAACACTGATGATTTAACAAAGTTAATTACAGATCGTAAAGAAGTCAGCAATAAACAAGACCACACTTTTACGTAGTGCACTATACTGAGAAGTTTTAGCTAACATACAATTTGTGTTCAGACAGGAGCAAAACTGTGTGATAGAATCAACAAACAGCTCAGTAAAGCAATTTTCTAACAGCGCATTGTTCAACAGTATCATTTTAACGGTGTGTGTTGATCCTGTTTGAACATAAATTGTTAATTTTGTGAGCATTCATGGCCCACTATACAACTTCCATAGCAAGATGTGGCCCTCAGGCCAAAAAGTTTACCCACCCCTGGAATCAACACTTAAACCTTCTCCCAGAAACTAAACTATTGTCGTATGTAAAATAAACAAGGTTTTCAAAATGTTTAAGAAGCTTCATTTAAAATTAAATTAAAATGCTGATCTTACGCTGCTGGCCCACTCAGCCTGCTGCCGGCCTGGGGTTCTGTTCACCTAGGCTGGCAGTGGGCTGAGCAGGGCCTGCGGCTGGGACCCTGGCTGGCAAGAGGCCAGCAGCCAGAACCCTAGACCGGCAGCAGACTGAGCGGGACTGTCAGCCGGGACCCCAGATCGGCAGTGGGCTGAGATGCTCAGCCCACTGCTGGTCTAGGGTTCCATCCGCCGGCTCCTGCCAGCCAGTGTCCCAGCTGCCAGCCCCACTCAGCCCGCTGCCGGTCTGGGGTCCCGGCCCTGCCCACATAGAGTGGGTACCTACCTTCTCCCTAGTTTTAGCCCATTCTCTTCCTCGTTCTCTGCACTGAACTGAGGGTGGGAGTGCACTGAGCACAGTGCTGGAGGTGAAGGAGTAGGCTGGGGGTTGGAGTGTAGGGTCAGGCCAGGACCTAGAATGAGGGAGGGGGCTCAGGGTTGGGGCAGGAGGTTTGGGTGTGGAGCGCTTACCTGGGCAGCTCCCATTTGGTGTGAGGGGTGCAGGTGGGAATGTGGGGGTGGTGGTGCAGGAGCTTCCGTTTGGTGCTCAGGGTGGGGGTGAGGGATGTGGGAGGTGATAGAGTCAGGGCAGGGGGATGGGGGCATGTGAGGAGGGTGCAGGAGTCAGGGCAGAGGGCTGGGTGTGTGTGAGGGGGGTGCAGGAGTCAAGGCATGGAGTGTGGGGGAGCTGGGTATGTGTGAGGGTGCCAGAGTCAGGGCTGGGGTCATGGGGGGATGCAGGGGTCATGGTAAGGGGCTGGGTGTGTGTGAGGGAGATGCAGGGGACAGGGCTGGCGGGGTGTGGGAGGTTCAGGAGTCAGGACTAGGGACTGGGGGTGTGGGCTGGAGTCATGGCGATGCTCCCAGCCCCCTGCCCTGAGTGGCTCACGGCAGGGGCTGGAGGGGATATTGCCCTGATTCCACCCTCCTTCCCCAAGGCCTCATCCCTGCCTCTTCTCCGGAGCAGCAAGCACGCTGCGTCTGTGGTTCTGACTCTGCTTCTCCCCCTCCCTCTCCAGGGCCATCAGCTGTTCAGTTGCAGGGAGGGAGAGGAGGAGGGGCAGGAACCCAGCACGCTGGGGGAAAAGGTGGGGGAGGAGGGAGCTTGGCTGCTGGTGTAGGCTGCCCTGCAGCAGCAGCCAACAGGACCAAGCTTCTGCCCCCTGCCCCTGTAGGAGAAAGTGGTGGGCGGAGGGTGGAGAAGAGCAGGCTGGGCCAGGCAGGATTTTTAATGGCACGCAGCTGCCTGCCCGGGTTCCGGCCGCCGGCCCCACCCAGCCTGCTGCCGGCCTGGGTTTGGCAGTGGGCTGAGCGGAGTCAGCGGCCGGGACCCTTGCAGGCAGCTGCGTGCCATTAAAAATCAGCTTGCATGCTGTCTTTGGCACATGTGCCATAGATTGCCAACCCCTGTACTATAGGATCAATAAATGAGATGTAATTAATTTACATTTATCCATGCTCCCAGATACAGAAAGAGAAACCATATGAGTCATCAAAACGTTTATTCAGTTACCCCTCTGCTAAACCCAATAACTTGTGTTTCACAAAAGCATATCTTCCGGAAAGGCATCCTGTCTGGATATGACACCAAGACATGGAAAATTCACCAGTTCTCTTAGAAGTTTGGTTCAGTAGTTAATCACCATCACTGTTAAAAATGTGGGTCTAGTTTCTAATTTTAATTTGTTTAGCTTCATCTCCCATCCAGTGGTCCCTACTATGCAGTTCTCTGCTAGATTAAAGAGCCCATTAGAATCTGTATTTTCTCCCCACGAAGGTACTTTATACACTAGCATCAAGTCCCCTCTCAAACTATTTTTTTATTAGGTTAAACATTCAATTTCCATTTCCTCCATGTAATTAAAGAGGATCATAGTTCCAGGAGTCAAAATTGCATAAAGTAATTCACTGCTCTGCATTTGTTGTAGTAAAGTCTCTCCCACTCTAGTGACAAAGTAACAGGGACAATTATCCATCTACTGTTGAGGTGCATATCAAAATAATTATGTCCCCTGGTATGGGACTATAAGTCACAGTAACATAGGCACAAGCTAAGATCTTACAATTATCATAATAAAAATCAGATAGCCATTGTTTATAGTCATATTCATAGTCTGTTCCACAAAAGTTAACAGATGAAATCCTGACTGATTGAAATCAATGGTCAAATTACCACTAATTTCAAAGGGATTTCTTCCAACTAAATTTGAGTTGACTTGTGAAAATAATTTTCTGGTCTCCTCAGGTGTAGCAGAAACATAATTCCACAGGCAAAAACATCCTAATTCCATTATGAATCTCTAATCCCATCTGCCAAACCACATGTGCAGATAGTGAGGAGCACAGGTCAGATTTAACTTTTACTCAGTTCTGATAATCATAGTCTGTCATTTATTCCTGGCATCACACAGCAAAATGGAATTTCCTCTGATCATAGCCATTTTGCTCAGACTATCCTCAATCCCTTTATTTTTATGTTTACTTTTATTTTATAAAACATATATGGATAACAAACCGCTTGTATGATCCACAGATATTGAAGGACAACAACATGCTAGGTTTTGGGTGCAGAAAGAATTAAACCTAATGGATGAATAACAACAATGATTCTTAATACTTACATTGTATGTTCAAAGCACTTAACAACCATTGACCTATTAAAAGGACATCCATTTCCAGAGTTCTAATTAGGTTATATTCATTTATTTGAATTTCTCAAATATGCTAATCAACAGTCTATTAATACAAATATGTAAAATTAAAAAGCATAATTATGAAAAAATTACAAATTGACCTAGATCCCATCCATTTTGACTGTAAAAAGCATTTGAAATTTCCTCAGTGAGAACATAAGAACGGCTATATTGGGTCAGACCAAAGGTCCATCCAGCCCAGTATCCTGTTTACCGACAGTGGCCAATGCAAGGTGCCCCAGAGGGAGTGAACTTAACAGATAATGATCAAGTGATCTCTCTCCTGCCATCCATCTCCACCCTCTGACAAACAGAGGCTAGGAACACCATTCCTTACCCATCCTGTCTTATAGCCATTAATGGACTTAACCTCCATGAATTTATCTAGTTCTCTCTTAAACTCTGTTATAGTCCGAGCCTTCAGAACCTCCTCAGGCAAGGAGTTCCACAAGTTGACTGTGCGCTGTGTGAAGAACTTCCTTTTATTTATTTTAAACCTGCTGCCCATTAATTTCATTTGGTGGCCCCTAGGTCTTGTATTATGGGAATAAGTAAATAACTTTTCCTTATCCACTTTCTCCACATCACTCATGATTTTATATACCTCTATCATATCCACCCCCTTAGTCTCCTCTTTTCCAAGCTGAAAAGTCCTAGCCTCTTTAATCTCTCCTCATATGGAACCCATTAAAACCCATAATCATTTTAGTTGCCCTTCTCTGAACCTTTGCTAGTGCCAGTATATGTTTATTGAGATGAAACCACATCTGTACGCAGCATTCAAGATGGGGGTGTACCATCGATTTATATAAGGGCAATAATATATTCTCCGTCTTATTCTCGATCCTTTTTTGAATGATTCCTAACATCCTGTTTGCTTTTTTGACTGCCTCTGCACACTGCGTGGACGTCTTCAGAGACCTATCCACAAGATCTTTTTCCTGATTCGTTGTAGCTAAATTAGCCCCCATCATATTGTATGTATAGTTGGGGTTATTTTTTCTAATGTGTATTACTTTAAATTTAATGTGGATAAATGTAATTTGCCATTTTGTTGCCCAATCACTTAGTTTTGTGAGATCTTTTTGAAATTCTTCACAGTCTGCTGTAGTCTTAACTATCTCGAGCAGTTTAGTATCATCTGCAAACTTTGCCACCTCACTTTTTACCCCTTTCTCCAGATCATTTATGAATAAGTTGAATAGAATTGGTCCTAGGACTGACCCTTGGGGAACACCACTAGTTACCCCTCTCCATTCTGAGAATTTACCATTTATTTCTACCCTTTGTTCCCTGTCTTTTAACTAGTTCTCAGTCCATGAAAGGACCTTCCCTTTTATTCTGTGACAACTTAATTTACGTAAGAGCCTTTGGTGAGGGACCTTGTCAAAGACTTTCTGGAAATCTAAGTATACTATGTTCACTGGATCCCCTATGTCCACACGTTTGACCCCTTCAAAGAACTCTAATAGATTAGGTAAAAGACATGATTTCCCTTTCCAGAAACCATGTTGACTTTTGCCCAACACTTTACGTTCTTCTATGTGTCTGACAATTTTATTCTTTACTATTGTTTCAAATAATTTGTGCGATACTGATGTTAGACTTACTGGTCTGAAATTCCCAGGATCACCTCTAGAGCCCTTTTTAAATATTGACATTACATTAGCTATCTTCCAGTCATTGGGTACAGAAGCCAATTTAAAGGACAGGTTACAAACCATAGTCAATAGTTCCGCAACTTCACATTTGAGTTCTTTCAGAACTCTTGGGTGAATGCCATCTGGTCCCGGTGACTTGTTAATGTTAAGTTTATCAATTAATTCCAAAACCTCCTCTAGTGACACCTCAATCTGTGACAGTTCCTCAGATTTGTCACCTACAAAAGACGGCTCAGTTTTGGAAATCTCCCTAACATCCTCAGCCATGAAGACTGAAGCAAAGAATCCATTTAGTTTCTCTGCAATGATGTTATCCTCTTTAAGCGCTCCTTTTGCATCTCGATCATCCAGGGGTCCCACTGGTTATTTAGTAGGCTTCCTGCTTCTGATGTACTTAAACATTTTGTTATTACCTTTTGAGTTTTTGGCTAGCCATTCTTCAAACTCCTCTTTCGCTTTTCTTATTACATTTTTACACTTAATTTGGCAGTGTTTATGCTCCTTTCTATTTACCTCACTAGGATTTGACTTTCACTTTTTAAAAGATGCCTTTTTCATGTCTCACTGCTTCTTTTACATGGTTGTTAAGTCACGGTGGCTCTTTTTTAGTTCTTTTATTGTGTTTCTTAATTTGGGGTATACATTTAAGTTGGGCCTCTATTATGGTGTCTTTAAAAAGCGTCCATGCAGCTTCCAGGGATTTCACTTTAATCACTGGACCTTTTAATTTCTGTTTAACTAACCCCCTCATTTTTGCATAGTTCCCCTTTTTGAAATTAAATGCCACAGTATTGGGCTGTTGAGATGTTCTTCCCACCACAGGGATGTTAAATGTTATTATATTATGGTCACTATTTCCAAGCGGTCCTGTTATAGTTATCTCTTGGACCAGCTCCTGCACTCCACTCAGGACTAAATCAAGAGTTGCATCTCCCCTTGTGGGTTCCCATATCAGCTGCTTCAAGAAGCAGTCATTTAAAGTATCGAGAAATTTTGTCTCTGCATTTCGTCCTGAGGTGACATGTTCCCAGTCAATATAGGGATAATTGAAATCCCCCACTATTGCTGAGTTCTTAATTTTGATAGCCTCTCTAATTTCCCTTAGCAATTCATCATCACTATCACTGTCCTCGTCAGGAGGTCGATAATAGATTCCTAATGTTATATTCTTATTAGAGCATGAAATTACTATCCATAGAGATTCTATGGAACATGTGGATTTACTTAAGATTTTTACTTCATTTGATTCTACATTTTCTTTCACATATAGTGCCACTCCGCACCCACCCCCAGCATAATCTGTTCTCTGTCCTTCTGATATATTTTGTACTCCAGAATGATTGTGTCCCATTGATTGTCCTCAGACCACCAGGTTTCTGTGATGCCTGTTATATCAATATCCTCTTTTATCATGAGGCACTCTAGTTCACCCATCTTTATTATTTAGCATTTGAGTACAAGCACTTTAAAACTTGTCACTGTTTATTTGTCTGCCCTTTTCTGATGTGTCTGATTCTTTATGTGAATGTGTCTCGTCTGATCTGGCCCTTACATTATCCTTTTCCATCCTCTGCTCCTGACCATAACCTAGAGAATCTCTATCAATACTCTCTCCTCTAAGAGATGTCTCTGTGTGATCCACATGCTCCTCTGCAGCAGTCAGCTTTCCCTCATCTCCTAGTTTAAAAACTGCTCTGCAACCTTTTTAGTGTTAAGTCTAGTTCCACTTTGGTTTAGGTGGAGCCCCATCTCTCCTGAATAGGCTCCCTCCATCCCAAAAGTTTCCCCCGTTCCTAATGAATCTAACCCCCTTCTCTCTACACCATCGTCTCATTCACGCACAGACTCTGAAGCTCTTCCTGCCTACCTGGCCCTAGGCGTGGAACTAGGAGCATTTCTGAGAATGCCACCATAGAGATCCTGGATTTCAGTTTCTTCCCTAGCAGCCTAAATTTGGCCTCCAGGACATCTCTCCTACCCTTCCCTATGTCATTGGTACGTTCATGTACCATGACCACCAGCTCCTACTTAGCGCTACACATAAGTTTATCCAGATGCCTCAAGAGATCTTCAACCTTCGCACCAGGTAGGCAAGTCACCATACAGTTCTCCTGGTCATTACAAACCCAGCTATCTATGTTTCTAATGATCAAATCTCCCATTACTAACACCTGCCTTTTCCTAGTAACTGGAGTTCGCTCCCCCGGAGAGGTAACCTCAGTGTGAAAGGATACCCCTCCACCATCTGGAAGGAGGGTCCCAACTATGGGAAGGTTTCCTTCTGCTCCCATTGACTGATCTGCTTCCCTGGGCCTTTCATCCTCCTCAACAGCGCAGGGACTGTCTGATCAGAGGTGGGACAAGTCTACAGTGTCCCAGAAAGCCTCATCAACATACTTCTCTGCCTCCCTTAGCTCCTCCAGTTCTGCCACCCTGGCCTGCAAAGCCCGTACACAGTCTCTGAGGGCCAGGAGCTCCTTGCACCGAATGCACACCTATGCCACCCGCCCACAGGGGCAGGTAATCATACAGGCTGCACTCAGCGCAATAAACTGGATACCCCCCACTCTGCTGCTGGGCTTCTGCCTGCATTGTCTCTTGCAGCTACCTAGTTAATGAAAGGATTTTGTTTAAATCAAGAAGTTTTGAACGTAGTTTAGTTTACAGGTTTTAAAGAACAGCAAGTGAACCTTGCCCCCTTCCCACTCCCCTTCCAAACTCCCTTGTGAAACTCCCTGTTAACAGCCTCTGTTAGCTTGCACACTGCTTTATAAAGCCCTGGCCTTCTTGATAGCCCCGCTCACTGACTAAGGCTCAGACAATTAACAGAGGCTTCTAGCTTTCAAATCTTATTTTGAAGCTCACAGCTTCCAACTGCCAGCCACAGCACACGGTTCTTCAACCAACCAACCAGACAGACAAACACAAGCTCAGCACACAACAAGTAACCCCCAAACACAAACTACAGACAGTCACTTACTCCAAGGGTGCTGTATTTGCTTCTCCTTCACCTGGAGAACTCCCTTGCAAAACTCCCTGTTAGCAGCCCCTGTTCGCAAAAAGAAATGTTCATGAGCTGTATATCCCCTACATATGACAAGAGTGCTATATGTCTTTGCATTGGACATAGAAATCCATTTGAACTCTATCATAAATGTGGGATGACTTCCATGAGACACTTTGGGCCAGATTCTCAGATGTGCTCAATATACATTGTATACCACTGAAGGGTGGGGGCGGGGGGAACTCCAAGAGGTGGCTTCTGGCTCTTTGGTCCTAGCATAGTTTGGAGCAGCCATTTGACTAATCTAAACTATGTCAGCTGTCAATAGCCCCCACACCACCCCTCCTGGGCCTTTGGAGCAACTGGAGATTATCACAGATCAGAAGTGCTCCAAACTGCACTCTTGTCTTCCTAACTATTATCTTTAAATAAGGGTAGGAGAGAGGAACCATCAGCTGCCTCACTGTCCCTCTGTGCCACAGAACTGAAATTGTTTTAATGGCTGCAAGTAGGGGAGAGAGATGAGATCCTCCTTGGCATCATACAGAAAGTTTGTGTGCTCTCTAAGTAAAGATTAGTGAAAGGAATCGTTTATGTAGAAAAACATATCCTATATAAAGTTTAATAACTTTTATTAATACAAATTGTCTGAAATGTGTTTCATCATGATGATCTTTAAAATAAACTTTCTTTTATCAAGATGAAGATTGCAGAGATAAGCTGTTTGACTTACAGCCCAATTCCAAAACAGAAACATTACTGAAAATCATAGAATTATAGGACTGAAAGGGACCTCGAAAGGTCATCTAGCCCAGTCCCCAGCACTCGCAGCAGAACTAAGTATTATCTAAACCATTCCACCACCTCCCTATTCATTCCAGTGCTTAACTACCCTGACAGTTAGGAAGTTTTTCCTAATGTCCAGCCTAAACCTCTGTTGCTGCAATTTAAGCCCATTGCTTCTTGTCCTATTCTGAGAGGTTAAGAAGAACAATTTTTCTCCCTCCTCCTTGTAACAATCTTTTATGTACTTGAAAACTTATGTCCCCTCTCAGTCTTCTCTTTTTCAGACTAAACAAACCCATTTTTTTTCCAATCTTCCCTCATAGGTCATGTTTTCTAGACCTTTAATCATTTTTGTTACCCTTCTCTGGACTTTCTCCAACTTGCCCACATCTTTCCTGAAATGTGGCACCCAGAACAGGACACGATACTCCAGTTGAGGCCTAATCAGAGCAGAATAGAACGGAAGAATTATTTCTTAAGTCTTGCTTACAACACACCTACTAATAGATCCCAGAATGTTGTCATATTTAGCTTGTGATCCACTATGACCCCCAGATCCCTTTCTGCAGTGCTCCTTCCTAAGCAGTCATTTCCCATTTTGTATGTGTGCAACTGATTGTTCCTTCCTAAGTGGAGTACTTTGCATTTGTCCTTATTTAATTTCATCCTATTTACTTCAGACCATTTCTCCAGTTTGTCCAGATCATTTTGAATTATAATCCTATCCCCAAAGCACTTGCAACCCCTCCCAGCTTGGTATCGTCCACAAACTTTATAAGGGTACTCTCTATTCCATTATCTAAATAATTGATTAAGACATGGAACAGACTGGACCCAGGACTGATACCTGCAGCACCCCACTCGTGATGCCCTTCCAGCATGACTGTGAACCACTGAAAACTACTTTCTGGGAAGGGTTTTCCAATCAGTTATGCACCCATCTTATAGTAGCTCCATCTAAGTTGCATTTCCCTAGGTTGTTTATGAGGTTGTGAGACAGTACCAAAAGCTTTACTAAAGTCAAGATATACCATGTCTGCTGCTTGCCCCTATTCACAAGGCTTGTTAACCTGTCAAAGAAAGCTATCAGGTTGGTTTGACATGATTTGTTCTTGACAAATCCATGCTGACTGTTACTTATCACCTTATTATCTTATAGATGCTTGCAAACTGATTGCTTAATTATTTGTCGCATTATTTTTCCAGGTACAGAAGTTAAACTGACTGGTCTGTAAAAGCCTTGTTCCTAAGAAGGAACTGGAGGTGATGAAACTGAACATGAAGTTGTATTTATTTTTAATTTTGCTGATGAAAGAATATTGAGTGACTGTTACTAGGGTTCTTTTTTCAATCAGCAATTTTTATAGCATTTTTATATTGAACTTTCCAAAAACTGGTGACAGTGTCATCTCAAGACCTGTTTACTCAGGTAAGACCATGCCAGCTTCCTCAAAAGTGATCTCATCTATCCAGATTTTTGGTATTTTTTGGAGGGAGAGGGATTCGCAGACTTGTATGCAAACACTGAATACTCTTAAAATTGCTGATTTAAATGTGACTTTTCCAAAACTGACACTCATTAAGGATAACCCAATCTGAACGAGACTGGACCGAGCTGCATGCCTCCAAGGTAGGCTTCATACCTGATTTGACTGAAGACCTCGGAGAGAGGTGCTGCAAGATTAAGTAAGCAAAGTTTACAAACAAGACGAATCCAGGGTAAGACAGAGAAGCCCTGCCATTCAGGTCAACAAGACATTTGAATAAATGCACTAAATGCTCCAGTAACAACTATGTGGGTAAAACCAAACAATCAATCACTTAGGGGAGAGGAGGTCACAATCTCAAACAGGCCACTCCAGCCTTTGACCAGTCTCCTTCTGTACCTGAAGAAAGTCCACTGATGAGAACCACTGTGCCAGCAGATCATCACCACCTACATTCTTTATCGGAGTTCTAGCTCCTACTCTGTAGGAGTCCATGAGACTGCAAGATCTGAAGAGTTTTTAACCCCCATTTTCTTAAACATCTTATTTTTTCTCTTTCTATTTTTTGTTTGTTTGTTTTTAAGCTGGAAGATGTCCCAACCCTTTTATATTCTTTAATTGTAGGGTTGTGCACATGTGCGTGTGTCAGAAAACCCATAAAGTCCATATTGGAAAGCTGCCAGGAAAGAGAAAAAAAACAACTCTGTTGGTTTAAACAGCCCTAAAAGTTGTCTCACAGAATTATTCATTAGCACGTATTCTCTTTAAAAGTTCTGAGAGACTTGTCATTGTCATCTGTAGTTGCTGGTAAAAAGGAATTGTCAAGCTTTTGTTATCAAAAGTGTTTTGTTAAAGTTGGTTAAATAATATCTCTGCTTTTGAAGGGGGAGGAAAGGATTAGCTAATATATAGGACTAGCATTCTAAGGAGGAAGCTTTATAGCTGGTCCTGAGGTTGTGGTTCAGACATCAGATAATTTGGTTTCAATGTTAAGCCCTTCACCAGCTTTAAATAACAGATTTGATAGACTTTGGTAAAGTTCTTTAGTTGGGATTTATGACCAAAAGGACAGTCACCTTTTTGAAACATTTTCTTTGAATGTATAAGGATTATTTTTGGTATTAGTTTGATGAGTTAACACAATTGATAATTTAATTCCTTTTCAATATTGAGACTAATTTTATTTAATATCTTGATTGGATCTTGATCTGATTTTGATAGTTGTAATGTTTTATTTCTAGTTTAGTTTAATGTTGTTAATGATAGCTTAGCTTTGGTGATACATTTTCCTGATTTGATTTCTTTGATTAAATGTTTTAATACATTTTATAAACAGCTACTGAGCACCAAAGGTCCAGAATCTTTGGGGTTCAGTGTGGTTACCAGCCAGTTAACCTAAAATCTGACCAGCTCCCCTTAATTCCTCTTTGGCTCTTACACTTTTCTCAAGGTTATCTGTACATGCCATCATTTTTCCTGCAACAGTTATCTCACTTAACTTCTTGATTTTTAATCTTTGTAGCAATTTATAAAATGTTAAGCTCAATGCCATAATAAATTCAAATACTGATTTTACAAAGTACAAGTCTACCATAGGATGAATACAGGCTTTGTGTCACTGGTGAATGCCTGAAAGCAGATGGACATAATATTATGAATATGCCTGTTCTGATTGGATTTTTAAACACCAAGTAGATTTGGGTCTGGTTTTGTATGATACTATATACCTCTCCATTAGAAACTGGACAGAAGTCACCCAAAATCTATCACAGGAAAGCCAAAGGCAGCCAAATTTATTCAGGTGCTTGCATTACAATAAAGTCTTTAATTTTATGGGCACATGATTTTACCCAGTACGATAAAACATACACTTTTTTCTTAAAGAGTTCAGCTGTACAACCTTAACATTCCACTAGCATATGGAACACTGGAAAGAGAGACCAGATGTTAGACATATTATTATGGTCTACAATTTCACAAACAAGGGTAGGCACATGGATGAGACATCTCAAAGCCATTGAATGGAATATGACATCTATGGTTTAAAAGAACTGCTATGCTGGACAAAGATGGCAAGAACTGAATACATCAGTACTGAGAAATGGACTCAGACTCTCTGTCACAGGGTGGCTGATCCCTGTAAATGAAATAGGTTCAGCATCCCTCTGCTAGAACAGGTGCTTCCACTTGGCCAATTAATAGGGCAGGGCAACACTTGTTGGCTATAAAGGACCAGGAAAACCTGGTGAGGAATAGACCTGGTGAGTCAGAGCTGTCTGGGAGGAGGAGAGTGGCAGGAGCTCAGAGCTCTCAGAGCCAGAAGATGCTACTGGGGGAAGGCTGAAGGCAGGAGAGCAGCAAGAGGGCTTTGCTGACTGACCTACCCAAGTCACAAAGCCAGGGCAAGAGGACTGGAGAGGGATGAAGGAAGGAGTAGCAGAGGGAGTTGTCTGTTGTCTCTAAGCTTGAGAGGCAAAGCAGAGGGGCTTACCTGCCAACACCTCCACACCGCAGAGCTGGACCAAGAGAATAAGTGATGAGATTGATCTCTCAGTAAAGAGGCTGTGGGGATCTTTATTGGGGAAAGGGAGGTTCCAGTCTAGCTGGAAGGGCTGGGATGGCTGATCTGGCAGAGGGACAGAAGAGGACTGAAAAAGATCCTAGGTGTGGTGGAAGATGTTGGTATGCGTGGGCATCACGTCATGGGGTTTTAAGGACTACATGCACTGGAGTGACAAATGGACCACGTGTGGGACTGTTGTTATGGACTGATTTGCAGTATGGATTTGCTAATACATAGGCCCCAAGGAAGGGTATTATTGAAGTAGAATCCTTGGGTTACTGGGAGGGGGGAAACTGAGGCAGATGCACTTGTGTTTAGCCTGCCACAAGAGTGTGTTCCAATTGGGGCCACTCTATGATACTCCCAGTTATCATGGTTATTTTGAAACATCCAGCACAGACAGGAAAACTTATTGGGTCTTCAAAAATTATTTACAGGTCATTTTTAAAACAGCTGTGGTAATGCCTATCCCCAAGACTTTACTCTTCATCCTGGTGGCCTAGCAAAATATCATCCAATACTGAATATCCCTTTCAAAGACTAATTGTGGAACACACAGTGCTGATCTGGCTAAATATAAGCACTAAGGTAAAGGTTATTATTTCCAGTACTGTGCAAAAATTGCAACAAGAAGACAGTTCTGTTCAGAAGATGCTGAATAAAAGTATTAAATGCTGATTCCGGTCATACATTCACCTCTATTAGAGCTGATTATCTTGCTGTGAACCCATGAATCACTCTCTAATACTGCAGACAGCACTTTACTTGATGGTCCTTCAGGGTTAGCTATGTCCTGCTTCCAGTCATCTTTATTCAAAAGATATCAGCATGTCCCTTTTTGTGATCACTGTAGGACTTATTGTACTTGTACAGTACTGTTAGTGCCCAGTTCCATTATGTATTTACATGCTTCTTCATATATTTGATTGTCACAGTGTAATCCTTCATTTTCATGCAGGTAAAACTCTGATCCATCATTTCATTAAAAAAAAAATGGTGACTATGTTCTCCTTTTGTGTCTTCATGACAGTCTTAGTTGCATTGCACTTTATATGTGATGTTTATTTTGCACTCCTAATCTCAGTCTGATTATCATAAATTAATTGTTGTACAAACTAGCCAGACAAGTGAGCAAACAATCTGAATCTTTGGGATCTAGGGCCAGATTTTTAAGGGATTTAGGCCCCTAAACAGGCAGATAGTAGCCATCACAGAGGAGCCACTGACAATTTCAAAACCCACAGTTCAGCTGCCACCTAACCCCCAAAAGTGCCACCATTTCCATCAAATGTCTTTTTTAAAGTGGCCTATGCCCTGATGTCACCTCACAGCTAATAAACCGCTCAGAGCTCCCGCTCAAGCTGATGCCCCAGGAACCCAGAAGTGGGATTTTTACACTAGGTGAGGGAATGTCTATCTCATTGGGGGACCTCATCCTGCAGAGATACTCTGAGCACAGCTAAGACTTGCTATCAGTCAGATTCCACAGCAGGAGGGCCAGATGCAGGCCACTGATAAGTGGAGGGGCATCACACCACCTGCATAAAAGACAGCCCAAGACTCAGGGAAATGTAGGGTGAATATAAGAGATATTGCACATGAGCAGGAGAAAGAGAAAGAGACAGACAGATGGTTTTGGCTGTTGAGACAAGGCATGGACTACCTAAGTGGCTGATATTGCTTAGTGTTTACCTCTGGGAGTGGGTTAGCAGCTGAGGATCCTGAGTGGAGGGAGGCGTCTATCTCTGGCCCATCAGCCAAGCAGCTAAATCCCTCTCCAGGCTAGTTTAGGCATCTCTCCATTCAGGGGGCCAGCTTCTGAAAATCCCCTTCATAGGCGATTAACTATCCCTCTGCACTCTTTAGGCGTCCCTGGTAGCACAAAGCCACCTAATTTGGCACTGAAAATTCCATTAGGCAGTGGCACTAGCCTAGGGGTTAGGTGTTGCTTTGCTCAGCTGAACAACACCTAAAACCAGTGCTTAATTTGCGCTTGGGCTTGCCAGGACTGAGCCCCAAGCACTTCTAGGCTTGGCAGTTCATAGCCCCAGCATCTTTGGGCTCCTGACCTGCAGCTGCCACTCTCCGGCTGCCCCACTGCCAGGAACAGCATAGAGTAAGGGTGGCAATACACCATACCATGCCACCCTTACTTCTGCGCTGCTGCTGGCTGTGGCGCTGCCTTCAGAGCTGGGCACCTAGCCAGCAGCCACTGCTCTCCCACTACCCAGCTTGAGTTTGGCACCTCTTCCATTACAAATTAAGCACTGCTTAAATCCCTTTAAAAATCTGGCACCTAGGCTGATTGCAGATCTCTATAATGTCATCTTCACATTTCTTTCAATTGCTTTATATTATAGTCTTTAAGTGAGTCTTGCAAAATCTATAAATGTATCCCTTAGATTTATTCAGGACCAGAGTATCTTACTCATGCTGAACAGTAACTTGCTCCATTAATAGACTCATTGAAATAGAGAGATTACTCACAGAAGAAGGTGAAACTCAGCGAGATCATTGGTAACAGAATCAGGCTCTCAAAGACTAGCTTCCCCTCACCCCTACTCTCTCTTTCACCTTTTTAAAGAGTTATGGTTGTCTGGAGGTTGCAGAATGCCCTTATAAAAAATGCTGTATGGGGGAGAAAGCTATAAACAAAACAGCATCATTACAAACCTGATATTTGATTTTATCAGGAATTCCTGAAAAATTAAATTTCTTATAAAACAATAGAATAAATGTGAAGTTCAACTCTTGCAATTTAGTGCTGTTAAATTAAACTCTCACTTTACAGTCTTCTTCAAAATTACTTCCAACAGAAGTTCTGAGGTTAAATTCTGTCCCAGCAAAGCGATTGAAGTCAATGTGACCAGGAATTCACCCCTTTAACAAAATAAAATACCATATACATAATCATCAAGAAAAGGCAAAGGTTAAGAAAAAAAATTATGTGATTTAGATTTAAAATTATAAGTAGAAACTTACACTGTATCTGTATACAGAATTCCAACTCAAGACAATTAGGACCTGATCTGTCAGACTCTTTTCTGCTGGTATTACGATAATGTAATTCCACTGAAGTCAAGACAGAAACAGAAAGTGAATTATAATCAAAATAAAGGTTTAATAATATTTTAGCCATATTGAATCATTAGAAATTTCCGATCAATGAGAAAGTGCAGTTTAGTAGTAAAATTTGAATACAAGAGACCGATCTGGGCAAGATCAGAACAAAGGTATTAAAACCCATAAAACCCTGTCTACACTAGGAAATTGAATCTCCGAACTGGTCAAAAACAGTTCTGTTTCTTAGTGTATGCAGGATTCCAGGGGATAAAGATAAAGAAGCACAGATTCAATGCTACAAATTGCTGAGCACATTAGATCCCAGCCATCAAAGCATTTAAGCATTTGCTTAATTTTATGCTCCTACGTAGTCCTATTGACTTCAAACCTATAACAAAGAATTTATCACTGAGCTCTCAGGATCCCATCCAGGGTTAAAAATAAAAAGAATGAGATTTTCTTATTTCACATTTCCTGATAAACCTAAATATATAGATTATTTTCAACAGTGGTCTAACAATTGCCCAAATATATGAATAAATCTACATCATTCAAAGATTGGACCATTGAGTCACTGGTCATCAGGTATATTCTGTGTCTAAAATGCAATATTGTTTAAGTTACACTGTAAGAAAGTTGTAGGGAGAGAATCATGTCTTTTTATTTTATAGCAACACTCATTGAAGGGCTTCTGCGAATAAATAATTATAATAACTGTAAAGTTCTTACCTTTCTGGCATGAAAAATTTCAGTCCAGAAAGTAAAGTTTGGCAATGGTTTAAGAAAGTGAAAACAGTGCCTTATAATGGAAAGTGGCAGGCAACCATAACTATTTATCCCACTAGTAAGCTACACACACTATTTTACATATACACACACACATATATAAATAGTGTGTGTATATGTGCAATACCGATATTATACATTTAATAGCAAACAGGTGCTGGTATACTTGCTCTGTCAAATGTTGAATGCTACCACTTGGTTACTGTGAGTCTTATACTTGTTGATAGGTGTATTATATGGAACTAATCTGTGGAATCCGTCACATTATTTATAAGAACTTTAGCTCAGTGTTTCCTCTGCTGGGTGAGAGAGAAACCTCAACTCTGTCTACCCCCTACAGATCTGAGTTACTGGCTTATCTTCCTGCTCTCCTGATATGGGCCAGATACAAACCCTCAACTCCCAGCTCCCCAATCCCTGCTCATCCTTCTTATATGGGCTATAGGAGGAGATTTATAGGTGGAGTTGGTAGGTGGCACAGCCTACAGTTTAGATTAACACTTTATATTATAAGGCTTGGTTTTCAATTGCCTTTAAGTTAGCCAAACATTAACCATTTGGCACGGATGGCACATGACTCCCGCACCAGGGGAGGCTGGGCCTGAGCACTGGAAGCTCCCTAGAAGTGGGGGCCACCAGTGCCCAGACTGTGGTCACATCCCCTGCTCTGCCCTGAGGCCCACCCCCACTTGGCCTCCTCCCCCCTGAGACCTTCCCCACCTACCTCCATGCCTTTTCACCCCCTCCTCGGAGGCCCCCACCCACCTCTTGTGCCTCTTTGCCCCCCCTCACCATTTGTATGGCTCTCCCCCCTCTGCCTCCTCCCCTGAGGGGCCCCTGCCCGCTGCCTGCATCTCTCTGCCTCTCAGGAGGCGAAGAGGCATGAGCGGCAGGCTGGGGGGGCTATGGGGCAAGGGCCTCGGGGGAAGAGGTGGAGAAGTGCAAGCGGCAGATGGGAGGGCTCTCAGGGTTGTGGAAGACAGGGGCAGGAAGAGGAGAAGCATGAGCACACAAAGACAAGAGCCTGGGGGTGGCACACATGGTAGACCTCAGGTAACAGTAAACAAAGGAATATTATTTCCTCGTCTGAAGCTGGCCCACAGATGTCTCTGCGCCTGAGGGGCCCCGGGGGAAGAGTGGGAGTCTGGAGCAGGGCCTCAGGGCGGAGCGTGGGTGCGGCCATGGCCTTGACTCCCTTTTGGCAGCAGCACTCCAAGGGTAGAGGTCTGGCACCATGCCCCCAAAGGCAGGTGCACTTCATCCTGTTTGAGGAGACTTAACCGCCCTTGGCCTATTATACCTGCTGCCCATGCCATTTGGGCTGAAATATTCCATGTTAAGATTGGGGGGGGGGGCGGGTCTGCCTCAGGCCCGAATTTTATTGTTGAAAGATTCAGCAACAATAATTTTGCCCTGAAGGAGGCTTCCTAAATGGAAAGCAGAGAGGAGCCGGGAAAGATTGGAGTAGAGGAAGAGGAGTAAAAGGGAATAGGGCAGGCTGGGAGCAGGTTAAGAACCAAGTGGGATCTTAGCATTGGGGTAAGGGCAAAAGGGGGCAAGCTGGAAGGAGGAGGGAATGGGGAAGAAAGGTTTCCTACTACTACAGTAACACTCCTCTCCAGAGTCAGAAATAGAATTCAGAATTCCTGAGCCTCAACATTCCTCTGGTGTGAAGAAAATACCTGTGTACTGTTTACCTCATCCCTGTAGTGGCTAGTCCATTATTTCCTTAGCTCAAGTAATAGAACCTATGTGGTAGACCTAAAGTTTCCATCCTGCAGGTGAACCATGTGAGTGAGTGTCAATATGGTTCCATGTGATGGAATTTGTTGTTTTTTTCCCTCGTTTGCTCATTTAATTACTTTAAAAGTTACATTTAAAAACTAAACCACCTTAAACGAATATTAATATTGCACAAACACTTAAAAGACAGGAAAGGTAGGAAATGACTGTGCAACCTTAATTTCGCCCCCCTTGTGATCATCCAGTTTTTAATATGGATCATGTATTGTTATTTCCACAATTTGTGTGTAAATTATTGTATGGATTTGCCAATTAGTACATGATTGCCCTTTGATAAGAGATTATGTAATGAAAGACCATCTCATAATGCATATGTGCAAAGGTACAGATCAAGGTTGTGGTGATTGCAAATAGTAGGAGGAAGAGGGTGAACAACCTAGGCAGTATCAGATTTGTAGCAGTTTACACATCATTTGTACAAAGATAAAGATTAAGATGAATAGTAACACAAAGGAGCTTTGAAACTGCACATAGCATATAAAAATAAGTAAATCATAAGAAGAAAACTTATATAGCTCTTATTCAGTGGGCCACTTGGGAGTCCAACGTCCATTTCAGGAATCCAAATGAACAATATTGACATTGTGTGTCATTATATTGCCCATTATTAATAAAATAAAATGTTGCTAACAGCAGTGGTCTTTCTGAAGGATGTTAAAAGCACTTCACAGACAAATTGATATGTAAACAACATGCAGGGTTCACTTAGTCCACCACTGAAACACAGTGACCTCTTCAAAGGAACATAGTATCTGGATAATGCAGAGCAACACTACATAGCTTTTCCAGGAGGAAGTAAAGAATTGTGTATCCAGCTGAAACTGCAGTGGGAAATGAAGTAGGCTGAAAGCAATTACCTAGATTGGAATTTGGCCAGGATGCGAGGATTGATGTTCTTATAAAGACCCTTTTCAGGGAAATTGATTTTGTTGGTTGTATTTTGCAGAGTATTGAATAAAGTAAAGAAAGAGAGTTTGCAATATATTTTTCCAGTCGTTGCCTAACACATGTTGAAAACCAATGTTCTTGTGGTATACAAAAGACTCTAGAATTCAGAGAATTTTCAGAATGTCACTGAAATTCTCTCCCCAGTTAAATAATTATCACTGTGATGCCAATAATAGTGCTGTGAAATAAAGTGCTGAAAACATTAGGCACATAAAATGATATAGAATTTTAATTCAATAGAAGCTTCATGTTTCATAAAAGGAAACATACCAAGACAATTCATAGAAAGTTTGCATGTTAAAATGTTAGGGTCTAATTCTGATATCGCTGAACTCAATGCAAAACTCCCACTGTGGAGACAAGATTGGGCTCTAAGTTATGACAGCATTAAAAAAAAAAGTGTTCTGTAAACCTTAGGCAATTTTTTTGTACTTCTCCCTCCTACTGTGCTCTTTTTGACTTTGAAAATCTACAGCAGTTTTGATGGTTGATAAGGTACAAGAGTCTCATACAGAAATAAGACATCTAATTGGTGTTTTGTCCTCTGGGGTATAGTTTTAAGGGAAGTAAGTCTTATCAGGACTACACTATGGACAGGATGATTTTCAACTCCACATAAAAACAGGTAGCAAGTCTGAGAAAGTCTCATAGAGGTAACTGAAGAAATATCCAAGGCAGAGTTCATATAGTGTAGAATGTCAATAAAACAGAATGCCAGAACTGATGAGTATAAACTATCACATGGGAGAGGGAAAGGGAAAAAAAAGTGCAGGTGTGATGTGATATATCTGATAAGTATTTATGATGCCACAGAGCAGGGCCGGCTCTAGACGTTTCGCCGCCCCAAGCACGGTGGCATGCTGCGGGGGGAGCTCTGCTGCTTGCCGGTCCCGTGGCTGCGGTGGACCTCCTGCAGGAGTGCCTGCGGATGCTCCACCGGAGCCACGGAACCAGGGGACCCTCCGCAGGCACACCTGCAGGAGGTCCACTGGAGCCGCCTGCCGTCCTCCCGGCAACCGGTAGAGCGCCCCCCAGGGCATGCCGCCCCAAGCACGCGCTTGGAGCGCTGGGGCCTGGAGCCGGCCCTGCCACAGAGACAATTTGACAGCAAAGAGTATAGTGGTGAAGTACCTTGAGTTAGGATACAAAGACTGAAAAACAAAGTCGAATCTATAATAGACATTTTCTATGGACCACCAGAAACTAGAGAGGAGTAAGAATAAAAAAATCATGGACCAATTCTTGAAGTGCTTGAAAACACAGGATCTCACACTTGTAGGGACTTTACCCAGGCTAACATCTTTTGGGTAACAAACAGCCAAATTCCATGTAAAAACAACTTTATGATCCAAAAAAAATCAGAAAACCCAGACAGCGGCGGAGAGGCCGGCAGTTAGGCATCCTTCGGTGGCTTGCCTGTGGGAGGTCCACAGGTCTCCAGGTCCCACGGATTCGGTGGCAATTCGGCAGCGGGTACGCCGAAGCCACAGGACCGGCGGACCTCCTACAGGCAAGCTGCCGAATTTGCGGGACCAGGGACCTTCCTCAGGCAAGCCACTGAAGGCAGCTTGCCTGCTTGGCGTGGTAAAAAAGCTAGATTTGCCCCTGAACCCAGAAGATAAACACTGATGCATCTGCTTCTTTCCAGCAAGGAAAAATGGATTGAGAACCTGAGAAATATGGGGTAGTTTGGTACCAGTGACCATAAAGTACTTGAATTCCACTATGGAAGTGTCTGTTGTGGCTGCATACTTAAAAGTGTACTGAAAATACATCATATGTACATATTACAGTACTTACACTGAAGACAATTTCTGAGGCTTTACGAGTAAATATATTAGTTTATAAATTAAAATTCAAAATGGTTCCTTTAAGAAAATTAACACCTGTATTAGACTTTTCATTTTAGGATTTGTGAACATTTATTGGTACTTTTTCTTCAGCAAAGGCAAAATAAGTATGTTCTGCTTTACAGAATTCCACAAAGAACTGCCCTCTTTCAAAATGGCTGCCATCTATTGTTCTCAATAGAACTGAGGCCACAGGCTACCCTCACAATTAAGATGCTTTTCTCCACTGCCTTGTTCTCCATGCAGAGATTTATACTTGTGGAAAGTTGCAGTAAAATGCTACCATTGGAGTAGTTGAGTTGAAAATTCTGATCCTGTGGCCTTTTCCATCCATTTTTTGCAGGCATCCATGCTCCACAAGATGTAAGGAAGTGGAGAACCAGGACCATTAAGTCTACTGTACGAATGTGAAAAGGTGAACTTGCTGTTTAAGGACAGAACTTTGCTACAGTTTCTTTGCGCCACCCTAACGTCAGAGGATCTGGCCCTCTTATAATTCCTCTTGCATGAGGTGCAAGGGCATCCATTAAAGATTTCAGGCTGTGCTGTAAGATGAGTGCTGAATGAACATGGTGCTCAGGGGTCTGGGATAAATGTCTTTGATGAAGGTCAAAGGGAGAAGAAATAAAGATGAATTATAGTGCATACATATTTTGTATTTAGAACAATATTTTATTTAGGTCTTTTCAGAATTGTTTTTAAACGGCCTCTTCTCATATTGGGTGTTAATGATACGTCTCTTCAAGGTTACCACAGAGTTGCAATCTGAGAATCCCCAGACCTGCTGGACTTTAGTCTAGTGCATAAGCTGTTAAGAGCATAGAGCTCAGCTAAAAAGAGAGCATTAATTTGGTACCTGAGTATGGGCCTGGCTTTATTTTTATGATGGCTATGTCTACACTACCGTGATAAGTCAACTTGAATAACGTAGCTGGAGTTGATGTACCTTAGGTCAAGGTATCAAAGGGCCTACACCATGGGGGAGTGGGGTGTCAATGGGAGAAACTCTCCCATTGACTTACCTTACTCTTCTTGTCGGGGGTAGAATACAGGGGTCAACTGGAGAGTGATCTGTTGTCGATCTGGCGGGTCTTCACTAGACCCACTAACTAGTAACCATGAAGTTGAAGCAGCTGCTCACTGGGGGGCAGAAATGGACAAGCAGATTCAGCGCTCTGTTGGACATGCTCAAAATTGAAAGTCTAATAACAAGTAGCGTTTCTGCTGTATTATTACTCCTGGGGGAAACTGTGCACCAAAAATTAAAAATTCTGCACACAATATTTTAAAATTCTGCAAAATTCTGCATATTCATACTGTGTAACTTTGACAAATAAATCACACCAGTTTCAATTATTTTTGGTCATTTATTTCAAAATACCTGTCAGCAAGTATGTTTGTAACAATACGGACAACAAAAAAAGATTTGGGAAATTTTTTGGACAACTAGATTCCTTACTAGGCATATTAATACAGAACTGAGTAATAATTCATTTAAACGACAGTACAGAAATGTATTTCCTGCACCCCTCAGGAGCAGTACAAAGGCTTGGAGGAGCTGAGCATGAGGGAAATAATTGCTGGGAAGGAGCCTGGGTGTGATCCTAAGGGTTGCTGGGTGTGGGTGGGAGAAGTATGGAAGGGGTTTTTTTTCAGGGGGAGGGATTGTTAGAGAGTTGGGGAGCCTCCTCCATGAAGATCCCGGTTGACCCCTAGCCTCTCCCATTCAGTCAGGCACATCTGCCCGCAACCCCATGTGTCCCTGCACCCGCACTCAGCCACCCTCCCTCCCCTCATCCCCATGTGGGCCCCCTCCCATTCAGCTCTGGACCAATGTCATCACCTCACTAGCTTCTATGCACCCACTCCAGTCTGTCCCCCCACTAGGCTTTCTGAACCCTAGTCCATGCGACTTCCCAGCAGCCCCATATGCCCTGGTCTGTCCATCTCCCCCAAATCCTGTGCCTCCTCATCTGGCCTCACCCTCCCTCTCTGTGGCTGGAAGCTCTGGCCTGTAAACTGCTGCCCTCTCCTCTGGTGCCACAGCAGCCCCTGGTGGGAGAAAGGTGCTCTTGCAGTGCTTCTCTGGAAAAATACATTTTCTTCAGAGAAAAAAAAATGTGTGGGAGGACATAAATTCTTAATGTGCACAGCGGCACAGAATTCCCCTAGGAGTAATACTTTGTAGGAAGTAAACAATGTTTATCTGGCAAAGATGCAGATTCTCCTGAACAAGCCCTTACTGTTCTGACTCACTGTTTCTAACCAAAAAAGAATATGGTATATTGAATACCAGATTAGTGAGACAAAAATTAGGTGACATATTTGAACATTAATCTGGCATAAAAATGGGTGAGTTTGCTCATGAGCTCAAGGTGCAAACTGTGAAATATGGTTTGTCAACCAAGTTCTGGAGAAGAGCATTTAGTGATCCAGAGCGTACATTGGGCAGGTCTGAGGACAATTGACTCTTTTAAATGTGGCCTGAAAAGCCACTTCATGGCACAAAGCCTTTCAGAGATAACAGAATTCCAAGTCAAAACAGGAAAAAGAAAATCTATTCAATGTGGACAAGACCGATGTTACAGCTAAGGTTTGAGCGGGTCAGATAAAGATGGTCAGTAGGAACCAAACACTTGCAATACTGGAGAACAGCCTATGGCCTGTCAGAACTATAGACACAAACAACCCAATTTCATAGGTGGCCAAACCATTTATTATTGAAGTACTCTGCTGGCACAAAGCAACTCATTCTCCATGCCACTTGGTACTGGATCATGAGTGGCAAACATCACACTAATACTAGGGGGTTCCCAATACCTTTGTTGGTATTGTTAAAACCAGCCCTGCACAGAATCAAAATGACAACTTTCTCTTTCTGAAGAAAACATATATCCTTTATTAAACAGGGAACAAATAAAGAGCTCTGAATCTATGACAAACTAGAGAGACAAGGTGGGTGAGCTAGTATCGTTACTGGACCAACTTCTATTGGTGAAGGAGACAAGCTCTGGAGCGCCAGAGCTCTTTTTCAGGTCTGGGAAAGGTTTCAGGCAGTTTTGTACTTGGCGTGGCTCACCTGTGCTTCTGCAGGTGCTACCTGTGCTACTGCAGCTACACTGCTATTTATACTCACACTAGCTCAATGAGAGCGAGTGTGAATATATGTACACAAGCAGGGGAATCACACTCCAAGCTTGTAATGCAGACAGCCTTAGTACAAGACTGTAAGGAGCCAGCTCCTTCTAGACGATGAAGGACCCACTGCCACACCCAGAGTCTCTTTCCAGGCACATTTTATTTGCCAGACATAGGCAAAAAAAGAAACTAATTCCTCAGCTCACTGTAGATTAGAGCTCCTAGATTTTCCCCTTTGCCTCTCTGAATCCGCCATCCTGCTTCAAGGCTTACTGCAGGATTCGTCCTTGCTCTTTCAGATGAGCACCACCTCCCAGGGATTGATCCCTGCAGTCCCTTTTCCCCCAGCGTGTTCCCATTGCCTCTCCTCCCAGGGGACTCTGGCAGCATCTCACCACTGTTCTTGTCCCTCCTTCCTTACTGACAGCCCCATTCTTTATAGGAAAAACCTGTCCCTTCCTCAGCTGCACCTGCTTAATGAAGGCCCAGGCCACTAAAGGGGTAGACCACCCTGTTACAGAGAGATTGTCCCCAGCACCCACCTCCCCGCCAGACAAACATCTTCTACTGTTCAAAAGGTTTCATTCAGCAGCCCGCCAGAGGGGGCTTGGCACATCACAGTTTCAGAACCTACATAATTACTGTGTAACTAGTATACAGTTTATTCCTCTATGAAGCTCCTCAAAGATGCCACAGTATACAAATCAAGTTGTTAGTGGTAACAAAAGAATACTGATAAGTTACCACATAGCAATAGCAGCACATTCTGAGGACATTGCACACAGAACCAGCTTGAGACAGTTGCTAATGAGAACACACTGGTTCACTGGAGAATGACAGATGTGACCTTCTGAAGTTTAATCAGGCTTTGCACATGTATATTTCAAATGACTACTGTGAGTTCTCTAAAATTTCAGGTTGATATTGTGGCAGATTGGAAGCTGCCAGTAATAATTTATGAATACTGTATCCTGACCTGGTTATTATAATATTTTCTGTATGCATATATTGAGTCAATTCCATGGCACATTTGTTAGGAAAAGCATATAGGAAATGGGTGGTGAATCTTGATACACATTGCTCTGCTAACGCTTCAGGTACAATGCTAAAGTCATCCACTAATTCTCTGACTCTGACTCCTTGGGTAGCTCTCCAAACTTGTTTTGGACTTGCAGGGCTAAAAAACGCAAACAGAACAAAAACTGGCTAGATTTCAAAAGGACACACACACACTCTCTTGGGGATAGAGATTGCTGGGGAAGTTGTCGTTACTTAACTTACAGTACCTACAGTTCTTTGAGATTGTGGCCTCTGTATATAGTCCACTCAGAGCAAGCACTAGGCATAAGCAGACTAAGCAATTGCTGAAGGACCTGAGCTGCTCAAGTTGCTCCTCTATTAATTTAGTATGTATTGTGACTTGCACCGGGCACTGATTCCATTCAAAATAAGCATGTGCTCCATGTGCTTGAGACCAGAAGATTTTTTGTTAGTAGAGTCCATTGGTCCATGCCTGAGCCCTAGACCTCCCTGTGTTCTGAACCAAGGGCATAAGGGGCAGAATGGAGTTGTTTCTCAACTATAAAACCCCTGAGGAAAAGATCCAAAGCAGAGAAGGAGGAGGGTGAGTAGTGAAATACACATAGGGACCACACACCTGGAAGAACTCCAGTTACTGTAAGGTAAATAACCAGAATTTCTTCTTTGAATGATGGTCTTTATGTGTATTGCACCTGAGATAACTCAGTATTGATTAATGAGGAAGGTGGGAAGAACCCTCATGTATCACAGGCTGTGGGACCACTGTGCCGAAGGAGTGTCTGCCGAAGAAGCTTGCATGAGGGTGTAATGCTTAGTAAAAAAAAGTTTGCAGAGACCCATATTGCAACTACAGAGCTCCATGAAACGAAGTTACTGATGTATCTTGGACTCTGGTCGAGTGGACTGTCACACCCTATGGGGGAGGGGTAGACATCAGCTCATGACAAAGCAGGATGCAACTTGAAATCTATTTAAAACGTCTCTGCAAGGAGACTGATTCACCTTTCATAAGTCCAAAGTGAGTAAAAGTGTAGGAGATTTCCTGAAGGGCTTTGTCCTCTGCAAATAGAATGCTAATGCTCCATGAATATCCAGAGTTTCCTGTCTTCTCTAGAGGCATGAGTAGGACCCTACTAAATTCACAGCCATGAAAAATGTGTCACCGACACTGAAATCTGGTCTCCCCCTGTGAAATTTTGTCTTTTATGTGCTTTTCCCATATACTATACAGATTTCACAGGGGAGGCGCCAGCATTTCTTAAACTGGGGTTCCTGATCCAAAAGGGAGTTGCAGCGGTGGGGTCACAAGATTATTTTAGGAGAGTCGCCGTATTGCCACCCTTACTTCTGCTCCATCTTCAGAGCTGGCAAAGAGAGTGGCAGCTATTGGCCAGGCTCCCAGCTCTGAAGCCAGCGCCCTGCCAACAGCTGCACAGAATTAAGGGTGGCAATACCATACCCTGCCACCCCTACTTCTGTGCTGCTGGCTTCAGAACTGGGCGGCCGGAGAGTGGTGGCTACTGACTGAAGGCCTAGCTCTGCAGACAGCAGCACAGAAGTAAAGGTGGCAATACCATAGCATGCCATCCTTACTTCTGCGCTGCTGCTGGGGACGGCTCTGCCTTCAGAGCTGGGCTCCCAGACAGCAGCCACCACTCTCCAGCTGCCCAGCTCTGAAGACAGCGCTGCCAGCAGCAACAGCGCAGAAGTAAAGGTAGCAGTACCGCAACCCCCCCTACAATAACCTTGTGACTCCCTCAGAACTCCTTTTTGGGTCAGGATCCCTACAATTATACCACCGTGCAATTTCAGATATAAATAGCTTAAATCATGAAATTTATGATTTTTAAAATCCTATGACCATGACATTGACCAAAATGGACCCTGAATTTGGTAGGGTTCTAGGTTTGAGGTTTTGGGTAAAAAACAGGTAGATGTATGGCCTGCTTTAAGTAGAATTCAGAGGTAACCTTTGGAATGAATTTAGGGTGTAACCTCAAGAAAACCTTATCCTTATGGAAGGTCATAAGGAACCCAAGCTCACCTACTCTTCTGGCAGAAGTAATTGCGTTCAGAAAAGCCACCTTCATAAATAGATGAGTGATGGAGCAAGAGGCAAAGGCTCAAAGGAAAAATTAATCGGTGCTGATAATACAAGATTAAGTCCCAAAGTAACAGAGGAAAGGTTCCGGCAAGGCCTCTCAAAAACTTTATGGTCTTAGGGTGGGTGAAGACTGAACAGTTCTTCACTGGAAGGTGGAATGTGTGACTCACTGCCAAATGCACACATAGCAGGCTGAGAGACAGGCTCAAATGTTTTTTTTTGTTAAGAGAGGAGTGTTTTCCAGAATAGTAGGCATCTCTAAGTCCTCTAAAGGTAGCTGAAGATGCTGGCACCAGATAGAAAATCTCTTCCATGTTACAGCATAAGATTTCCTTGTAGAGATTTTCTTGCTATAATTGAGGATGGATTGTATTGCCTCTAAACATGACCTAAGTTCATCATCCATCCTAATGCCAGGCTTCTAGAGGTGGGGGATGCTAGGCTGTGCTGGGAAGTCTTGCCCTTATCTTGAGTCAATAGGTTCAGAAATAGCTGGATGCATATGCGAGAGCATGAGGACATCTGGAGAGTGCTGGTGAACCTAAACTGCTTCACCCACCAGGATGCCATTAGGACTACTGACAGTTTGTCCTGCTTGGTTCCTCAGGACATGACGTCAGAGGGGAATGACTGGTGAAGCATACAGTAGTGGCTCTGACCTCCACAATAGGAATGTATCCCCTTTGGAATTGTGCCTCCAAGCTACTCCAGAGCAGTAGGCCAAGCATTTCTTGTTTTCTTGGGACACAAGGAGGTCCCACAAAGGGACGCCCCATTGTCAAAAAGTGTTCTGTAAAATCAAGTCATGAAGCTCCCACTTTTCATCTCTGTAGAAGTGCTGCTGAGGCTGTCTCTCAAGGTGTTCAGCACTCCTGGAAGGTGCACTGCAGAGAGGGTTGTCATAGTCTAATACCCCAATTTGAACCTTAGAGTCCAAAAGTTAGGGTACCAGCATGAATTCCTCTAAGCTTAATTACCAGCTTAGATCTGATAAGCTGCCACCACCCAAAAATATAGTGTTTTGGGGCACTCTGGTCCCCCCAAAAACCTTCCCTGGGGACCCCAAGACCCAAATTCCTTGAGTCTTACAACAAAGGGGAATAAACCATTTCCCCTCCCCCTCCTTTCTTCCTCCCAGATCTTTCCCGCCCTGGGTACACTAGGAGATTACCGTGATTCAAACTCCTTGAATCACAACACAGAGAAATCAGGTTCTTTCTCCCCCTTCTCTCCCCTTCTCAGGCTTTCCCTCCACGGGCTATCCTGTAGAGAGAGAGAGATTCAAGCTTCGTGAGTCTAAACCAAAGGGATTTCACCTTTCCCCCCTCCCCTCTCTCTCCCTGTCTCCCACCAATTCCCTGGCAAGTACAGACTCAATTCCCTTGAGCCTCAACAAGGGGAAAAAATCAAACAGGTCTTTAAAAAGCAAAACTTTTAATAAAAAGAAAGAAAAAAAAGTAAAAGTTGTCTCTGTAATTTAGATGGTAAAAGTTACAGGTCTTTCAGCTTATAGACACTAGAGAGAAGCTTCCCCCCAGCAGAAATACAATTTAAAATACTTCCAGCAAAATACACATTTGCAAATACAGAAAACAATCAAAAGACTCTAACCGCCTTTTCTACTTAATACTCACTATTCTGAATATATAAAAGAGACTGTAGCAGGGAGATTGGCAAGAAACCTGGTTGCACGTCTAGTCCCTTTCAGGACCCAGAGAGAACAAAGCAAAACCCAAAAAACACAAACAAAGACTTCCCTCCACTGAGATTTGAAAGTATATTGTTTCCTGATTGGTTCTCTGGTCAGGTGCCTCAGGTTCCCTGTTTGTTAACCCTTAACTATCTGTTTATGACAAGGGTGATCTGGAGTCAGGTACACCAGTTACAGAAGTTGACTGCTTCTGTACAAAGGAAGGCGGACCTCGTCCCTCCTTGTTTGTTGATACAGTATACTGTGGTCATATTGTCCAACATAATTTGAACACATAGGGTACAAATGAACAGCAGGAACCTTTTGCAGGCTTTGTATTCTGCCACAGTTCTAGGAGTTGATGTGTAGTGTGGATTCTTGCTGGACTGAGCCACAAATTCATCAGAGTGAGCTCTCCAACCCAGTAGGGGGTCATCTAGCATTAACTTCTTTGTGGGTGGGTAGAGACTAGAGGAGACACCCTTCCACCCAATCTCTCTGTTTTCCCACTAAATGAGTGATGTCAGAACTCTGTGGAGGAGTAAAACTTACTAGTCCAGCCTAGCCTGTCTCTGCTTGGAACGTAAATGCTCCACAACCATGACTGAAGACATCAAAGATGGAGCCTTGCAAAGGGTTTCAAATAGGTTTGGAGGCCATGTGGCTAGGAGGACCAGGCAGAATTGCACCCATTATTTGAGTGATCATCTGAAGCTGGAAAATGAGGACCCTCGTGGTATGGAATCTGTCCTGGGGGTAAGGATGCTTTGAATGTAATTGAATCCAAAGCTGCTCCAATACAGTCTACAGTTTGTGTGGGAACTCAGGTGAGCTTTGCTGCGTTTATATAGAGCTCTAAAGCCCGCAGGAGTCTGAGCAGGGTAAGAATCACCATTTGTACCTCCCAGCACAATTGTTCCATGAGCTGCCAGTCACCAAGGTAGGAAAATACTGGTGTTCCCTGGTGGGACAGGTATACAGCCACAATCAATAGTACCTTCATGGAAACTCTCAGGGCTGCTGAGACCAAAGGAGAGCACTCCATATTGGTAATTGTTTAGGCTCACAGCAAAGTGCAGGAACCATGTGTGTGCTGCGTGGAGATCTACATGGAAATAGGCATCCCTTGAACTGAGAGATCCAAACCAGCTGCCTTTATTGGCTAGGGGCCACTGAAGGGAGTGTGCGGACTGGGTGGTAAGTGGACTGAACTGTGAGTCTTGAGACTCCCATCAGCATTTCTTGGTGTGGGGGCTGTGAAGAGAATGACCAAGGGACATTAGTCTGCTGTGCTGCTTGATTCTAGCATTTCCTAAGAAGCCTATGGGCCCTTTTGTAGTAAAAAGGTTTGAGGAGCAGGTTGTTGCTTGTATAGAGGAGGTTTGGAGTATTTTCTCTGTGGTGCTGGAATGTAGATGCTCAGGGCTGTGCTGGAACAGAGATTCCAAAACTCTTTTTTGCTGCACTCCCCCCTTCAGAGATTCATGTCCCATGTTCTACCCCATCGGCACAGGGGAAAGGGGTGACCCAGATAGTATCAGAGGGAGTAGGCCTAGTTAGAGCAGTCTGTTTTGTTTGGTGACAGCCTGTACCACTCAGGAGTTTGGGGTGGCATATGAAAATAAGTATTTCATTCCTTTAGATGGCACAAAGTATTTCTTCTCTGTTAGTTGCAGAGTGGGGAGAGAAGTGGCTGGAGTACACCAAACCACTTGGCTTGTTCTATGATACCATCCTGTGTGCAGGTCCTAGTAAGGTGCTGTCATAATATAATTCCCAATTCTGAACCTTAACGTCCAAAATATGGGTACTAGCATGAATTCCCCTAAGCTTAATTACCAGCTTAGATCCTGTAGTGCTGCCACCAATCAGGACTTAGAGCAAAGTGCCTGATAAACTCTGGTCTCCCCCAAACCTTCCCTGGGAACCCCAAGACCCAAATTCCTTGAGTCTCACAACAAAGGGGAATAAACCATTTCCCTTCCCCCGCCTTTGTTCCTCCCAGCTCCTTTCTGCCCTGGGTACACTAGGAGATCACCATGATTCAAACTCCTTGAATCACCACACAGAGAGGAATGATACCTTCCCCCCTCCTCTTTTCCCTTCACCCAGAGGCAATCCAGATTCAAACTCCGTGAATCTAAAACAAAGAGGAAATTCACTTTTCCCTTCTCCCCCCTGCTCTCTTTCCCTTCTCCCCACCAATTCCCTGGTGTACACAGACTCAGTTCCTTTGAGCCTTAACTAGGAGAAAAAAATCAGACAGGTCTTAAAGCAAAGCTTTTAATAAAAAGAAAGAAAAAAGGTAAAAGTTTATCTCTGCAATTTAGATGGTAAAAAGTTACAGGGTCTGTCAGCTTATAGAAACTAGAAAGAAGCCTCCCCCCCAGCAAAATACAATTTAAAATACTTCCAGCAAACTACACATTTGCAAATAAAGGAAAACAAATAAAACGACTATACCGCCTTTCTACCTTTGTACTCACAAAATTGGAATAGAAGATTAGAGAGCCTGTAGGTATGTGTGGTCACTCTCAGAGTCCAGAGAGAACAATGCAAAACCCCAAAAACACAAAGGCTTCCCTCCACTGAGATTTGAAAGTATCTTGTCTCCTGATTGGTCCCCTGGTCAGGTGTTTGGTTCCCTGTTTGTTAACCCTTTACAGGTAAAAGAGACATTAACCCTTAACTATCTGTTTATGATAGGTGCCACTGACAATCAATAAGATTATCTAGTAACTTGTGAGATGTATCTTGTGAGTTGTATCTTGTACTTCCTCTACGGGAAGTTGGAATGAATCCACAATTCTCTTCAGGAGATCCTGGAATTGTTTATAGTCTTCAGGTGGTGATGGTGAGAGAGGGTCGGTCACCTCATCAAGAGAAGATGATGATAGCTCTGCAGGAGCAAGTAGATCTGGTGGATCAGGCTGTTCCTCTTCCTCAGAGTGATCCTAGGTGGGGTGAGGTTCTTCTCTGTGAGGAAATATCTGTTTTGGTTCTCATTCTAATCCTCTTTACTTGGGAGGCCTCATATACAGGTCCCAAGGGCCTGATAGGGCCAGTGCAAGGGATCATATGAATAAGAGGGTGGTCAACACTTGTTCCAAGCTGGATAGTGTGTTCTGAGAGAGTGGGAAGGTGCCCAAGAGATTTTGGAGTCTTGATCAGTATTAACCTCTTGTCTCAGTATGGCCACAGGAGCAGTCATTCAGATCTCAAATTCACCAGAAGAATATGAGTCCTCTGACTAAACAGGCGGGTCAATACATAGCAAGGGCATCAAGCGTGGTATACCTGAGCTTTCAGTTTGGGGAGTGGGAATGCCTTCTGCCTCTTGACAGAACGGACAGTGTCGGTTTGGGTTGAGTGGTGGGTATAGGTATTAATGACTCTTGAAGTTGCAGGTTGGTACAATCAGTGTAGGGGGCCATCTGTTCTTGTCTTTGCCTCACCAGAACCAATGGCAGTACCTCCCCTTCAATTACTGGCAGTTTTGGGGATCTTTAGCTTTCAGTGCTGATGAGCCAGACTCATGCTCCTTATGAGCTCCTGCCACTCCCATACTAGGATGTGGAGTCACACCTGACTTGCAGGGTGCAAAGGAAGAGGTCTTCTTCCTAGATGAGGTTTTAGGAGTGGATTTCTCTTGCTTTTTGTGAGAGTGCTTGCTCTTACCCTCCTTCTGTCTTCTCTGTTTGCTGTGGTCCTGGCGCTGAGGAATACTGTGCTCAAAGGGGTGCTCCTTAGTGCCTCTAGCCAGTGTACAGGGCAGGTCTGATGACCCAGAGTCGGACTACAGTCTCATGGAGCATTCCATCAGGAATCATCTGAGCCTGAACTCTTGGGTTTGTTGGGTTGGAATGGGAAAGGAGCAGCAGATATTTCACTTAGAGGGCATACGAGATTCCCCAAGTCAACATAGGCATGGGTCACCTGGAAGACCTGGGCACAGGCCACACAGGACTTGAATCTGAAGATCCTAGGCATGTTAAGTAACCTGAAAGGGATGGGTGCTGGGTGGAGGCAGAGCCCCTAGCCCCTTTTTAGAACATACTCTAACTAAAACTTAGCTCTTTAGAGAAAATTAAAAATAAAACTGGATTTTTGTAACAGAAAAGCTAGCGAAGCTGCAGATATGGAGAAGTTCCATCTCATACCATGTAGCACTAGAAAAGAACTGGAGAGGTGGTTGGTCCACATTTCCCCGTGTGCCCTTGGTTCAGAGCCCAAGGAGGAGAAGGGCACAGGTAAGAACCAACGGACATGGATAATGAATAATCTTCTGGTCTCAGGCACGAGGAGCACAGAAGCACCTCAAATGGAATACACATAGGGACCCTCACTTGAAGAACAGATAGACACCCAGGCCCCCCAAAATTAGGAAGTCTGGGGCATACCTGATACTTTAGGTAAGGCAGACATGCATGCAGACTATTGTTTTAATATCCTTTTATCTTGTGTAATTGCTTTGGTCCTACGGTTAAAATAAGAAACCTTTGTTTTCAGAAGGCTCTTTTGGATCATAATATTGTCCTCTGGTCACAGCTCTGAAAGGGAAGGACAGCAGGTACTGAGTATCATAAAATATCAGAGTTGGAAGGGACCTCAGGAGATCATCTAGTCCAACCTCCTGCTCAAAGCAGGACCAATCCCCAACTAAATCATCCCAGCCAGGGCTTTGTCATGCCTGACCTTAAAAACCTCTAAGGAAGGAGATTCCACCACCTCCCTAGGTAACCCATTCCAGTGCTTCACAACCCTCCTAGTGAAAAAGGTTTTCCTAATATCCAACCTAAACCTCCCACACTGCAATCTGAGACCATTACTCCTTGTTCTGTCATCTGATACCACTGAGAACAGTCTAGATCCATCCTCTTTGGAACCCCCTTTCAGGTAATTGAAAGCAGCTATCAAATCTCCCCTCATTCTTCTCTTCTGCAGACTAAATAATCCCAGTTCCCTCAGCCTCTCCTCATAAGGCATGTGCTCCAGCCCCCTAATCATTTTTGTTTTCCTCCGCTGGACTCTCTCCAACTTGTCCAAATCCTTTCTGTAGTGGGGTCCCCAAAACCAGATGCAATATTCCAGATGTGGCCTCACCAGTGCTGAATAGAGGGGAATAATCACTTCCCTCGATCTCCTGGCAATGCTCCTACTAATGCAGCCCAATATGCCATTAGCCTTGTTGGCAACAAGGGCACATTGTTGACTCATATCCAGCTTCTCGTCCACTGTAATCCCTAGGTCCTTTTCTGCAGAACTGCTGCCTAGCCACTCGGTCCATAGTCTGTAGCAGTGCATGGGATTCTTCTGTCTTAAGTGCAGGACTCTGCACTTGTCCTTGTTGAACCTCATCAGATTTCTTTTGGCCCAATCCTCTAATTTGCCTAGGTCTCTCTATATCCTATCCCTACGCTCCAGTGTATCTACCGCTCCTCCCAGATCATTAATGAAGATATTGAACATAACCGGCCCCAGGACCAACCCTTGGGGCACTCCGCTTGACACTGGCTGCCAACTAGACATGGAGCCATTGATCACTACCCGTTGAGCCCAATGATCTAGCCAACTTTCTATCCACTTTATAGTCCATTCATCCAGCCCATACTACTTTAACTTGCTGTCAAGAATACTGTGGGATGGACCTGTAGTGGTAAGCACAGTTGGTCCAGTGGGTACTGTAGGCTAGACCACAGTCTAAGAGCAGGAGAACTGTTGGATTCCACCCCAGTGAGGTAGAGCCATGACACCTCATTCCCCAGGAGAATCTCAATCCTGTACTCAGATAGGCTAGAGGTGCAGTTAGCCCTGTAACCATAATAGGAATTACTTTATTTATTCTGAAGGTTAAATGATCTTCATTTGTACTGACAAGCCAAAGTAAAATGGTAAAAAATAGTGAACTTCCAAGATTGAACAAAAATCACTTCCTTATTAAAAGGCATGACCCAAGACCCACTGAAAGACTCCCAATGACTACATAAGGCATTGGATTAGCCCTAAAGATATATCTACACTGCAAAAACACACCTGTAGCAGTGAGTGTCTACAGACTTGGGTTTGTACTACAGTGCTAAAAATAGCTGTGTAGACATTCCTGCTCAGGCTGGAGCCCAGGGAGGGAGATGGGTTTCAGAGCTTGAGTGGGAATGTCTACTTGGCTATTTTTAGCACTGTAGCACAAGCCCTGCAAGCTCAAGTCTGTAGACCTGGGCTCTGACACTTGCTACCACAGGTGGGGGTTTTTTGCACTGTATAGCCTAAGTTTTGTACTTGCCAGGTCAGTCTTTTGTCGTTAGATCTCTGATTCAGTTTCATGAAAATGAAAAGTAGATTTTTTTTGTTTAAAGAATCTGAATGGCCAGTTTGTAAAATAGTCTGGGTCACTCAGAACTAACCAGACATCTCAAAGCACAGATAAAGCAACCAGCAACACTTAAGGTGATAGCTGATATCTATTGAGGGACCATTTTTAAAGTTTATTTCTGTTTCATTGACAGTAATTTACATGTAGGAGAGCTGCATACTCTTTCAGTACATAAGGAACAGGATTAAATACTCTATACAGCACATTATACAGTCATAAATTTTTAAGGCCAGAAGGAACCATTGCAAAAGATTAGTCTGACCTCCAGCATAACACAGGTCATTGGACTTCCCTGCATTACTTCTTGCTTCAAGTTCAACAGCTGGGCTTAAACTAGAGCTACTCTTTTAGAAAAAGATATCTAATCTTGAGTTAAAAGTTTTCAGTGATGGAATATTCACCATGGCCATTGGTAAGTTGTTCCAATTATTAATTACCTTCTCTGTGGTATTGACGCTACTACAGGGGTTGCCTTTAGCTCGGTTTTTCAGCCAGGCAGGGAAATATAGTGCTTAGTAGTACTCAACAAATAGAAAAGGAAAAGAAAAAGAAAAACATAAGCCAATAGAAACAGTTAAATGTAGCATTCAGAAAAACAGCACAAGAGGAAATCCAGGCCTTTCCTCCAAGTTTTATTTCCTTTGAAACACCTTCCAATCCTTTTTCCTACTCCTGACCACAGAAAAGTCTTATCAGGAGCTCATATCTGAGTTTTGACAGTACTGAATGCCTGATAGACCAATTGACATCAATGGGATTTGTGGGAACTCAGAACTTTTGAAAATCAGGCCATTACTTCGTAATTGACAAACAACCTTTGGAAACTGGAATGTTGAAGGGAACATTTATAGTAAGGTATCAGATATCACCAGCACAATAACCTTGTTAGACATAGCATGAGCTCTTGGCAACGGCACCTATCATTTTAACGGAATTTGTTTCTGTACAACAGGGAGAAGTTGCTACGTTTTCAGCTGTCCAGAGTTCCGATTGAAAAGTATTTCATGACTTGGCATGAAGTAAAATATGTTGCCTTCCTCATATATTAGAAACTAGGAATAGCTGGGAATGAATCTGTGTTTTTTACTCTTCTGTTTAACATTTGTTATTTCTGTCTTAGAAGAAACACGTAAAGGTGAAAGTTGTGAACAATACTAATGAATATAACATTCATTGACTCTGTTTATTAAAATTTATTCCTCTTTTGTGTTAAGTGTATTTGTCTATTACCCACAGGCTTATGTTTTCCTGAACCATTTTATCCTATTAATGGAGCAGGAGAGATTGACAAAGTTAGTGACTCAGAGGACCCAGCCTTAGGGATGAGGGAATAGCTTAATCCCCATGAACATTCAGTCCTTGGCCTCTCTGCTGGGGCTAAAGAAAAGGGGGCCATGTAGTATCATTTGCGATGTAGACACCTGTCCTTTAAAAACTTGACAGATCAACAGATGACCTCTGAAAACAGTAAAATGTCAGGAATTTGGGTTTAATTTTAGGTGTGTCATGCCATTCTGAGATCTCAGTATTTACTCTTGAAAGTGAATTTGTAACATTCCCAGATTCAACAAAAGCAATTTCTGAATATATTCTGGGATTAAGAGAGCTGAAATAATTGACAATAATATAAACAAGATTAATTATACTTCTGCCTTCAGAAACTGAGGATGGTCTTCCACATACAACTACAGAGGTAATGGTAATCATAATATACATGTATTAGGAGTCTGTCAGTCATACAATTCTTGTCTCCTTACATAAAAGCAGCAATAAAATCAATTAATCTCATGAAAAATAAAAATACTAGTAATGCCTGGGAGGCTTTGGCTGAGAGTGTGGCTCATTTGTGCTAGACACTGCACAAACACATAGCAGGAGACAGTCCCTGCCCCACATAATTTATAATCTAAAAAGACAAGATAGGCAAAGAGGAAACAGAGGAACAAAAAGGAACAAAACAGAGGAACTGATATAGAAGGCTAGTAGCAGAATTGAGAATAGAATCTATGTCTCCTGACTCCCAGTGCAATGCCCTATACTCTAGACCACACTGCCTCTAAATGGACTCCTGGCACCAGAGCTGTGTTGTGCTCGAAAAGAAGGAGCATGAGAGACTAAAGAATTTAGTTCACAGAATTATAGAAGATTAGGGTTGGAAGAGACCTCAGGAGGTCATCAAGGATCATGCCACCCCCTGCTCAAAGCAGGACCAACCCCAACTAAATCATCCCAGCCAGGGCTTTGTCAAGCCAGGCCTTAAAAACCTCTAAGGATGGAGATTCCACCACCTCCCTAAGTAACCCATTCCAGTGCTTATGAAACATTCTCAGAACTTTAACTTAGGGAGGCAACATCATCTGGCAAACAGACTGACATTAGGTGCACTTTGAAAATATTACTTATACTTTGTTACTTTAAAAATATACATAGCATATTATGTGTTATATCCTTTGTCTTTAACTTGTGTACTTTGAAGGAGGCTGGGTAAAGACATAGCAAGAGTGTCCAGGACTGTTCTTCCATGGGAAAACGCATTAAAACACAAAACAAAAAACAGCTATTTGGTGTAATCTGGTCATTTCCAATGACAACAAAAACTGTTCTTCAGAAGTATTACTGTGAGCCATGGAGATAAGCCATCTTAGGGCGAGATGATTTTACAATATCCAGGTTGCCCTAATCTTGCCTTCCACTTGGTGGTTGCATTCTAATAAATAGCTCTGAGGAGCCTTGTGAGCACATCACTGAATGACACCCAATCACTGGACCTTCCAAGTTCCAAAGGAAACATGTTTGTCAAAACTAGGGTTCTAGTAAGAAAGCATCAGCAGTACCTCTACTTCAAAAGATCTCTGATCCCAAGAGCCTCACCATAACCTCTGATTTTAAGCAGTCAAGACTCTACATAGGGCAATATAAACTCAAAATATATTTAAGAACTAGTCCATTTTGACTTTAAATAGTAACATGAGGCTTTGTGTTGGCCATCTGCAGCAGTGGTGAATTTCACCCAGTGTGAAGCAACAGATAAACAGAAGCTCTTCTACCCAACCTCAGCTATTTACTGCTGGATCCTATAGCTACAGGAGGCAGATTAACCTGTTCAGTATATCACAGTAATGTAATCTTAAAGTCACAAAAGCGTGCATTTTGGTTACTTGATAAATACAGTTACAGTAGAACACCAGAGTTACGAACTGATCGGTCAACCACACACCTCATTTGGAACTGTAGGTATGCAGCAGGCAGCAGAGAACCCTTGCCCCCTGCAAAAGAAAATACTGTACAGTACAGTACTGTTAAATGTAAACTACTTAAAATAAAGGGAAAAATTTAAAAAATGACAAAGCAAGGAAACTGTTTTGTACTTGTTTCATTTAAATTTAGACAGTTAAAAGCAGCATTTTTTTCTGCCTAGTAAAGTTTCATGTCGATGTTCAGTTGTAAACTTTTGAAAGAACCACAATGTTTTGTTCAGAGTTACAAACATTTCAGAGTTACGAACAATCTCCATTTCTGAGGTGTGTGTAACTCTGAGGTTCTACTGTATTTGATCATTTTGTTTATCAGGTTCCCCCACCCATTCTGCTCCACCAGTGATGCCAGAATCAAGGCCCTATTCAATTCCTCTTTCCATTCTCATCTCTGTGCTGTTTTCAATACTGGCTCCTTTGCTTGGAATGCCCTCTTCATCTTGATTTATCAAGCCACCACTTTCCCCACATTCAAAGGATTCAGTGGATATTGATTTTTAACATATATCTTTTTGTAATTCTAACCCATGTCACATGATTAGGAAAAGGAAATAAAGCTCAGTTGCTTACCAGCACTCCTGTGAAGTAAACTACCAGCACTCCTGTGAAGTAAACTATTTTTTGACAAAAATGAAGAAATAAACATGAGGCCAGCTGCAAAATGAAACTATTGACTATTATGTTACAATCTATACAATAAATTGTATGATCTGAACAGTTAACAGATTGGTTAATTAGAGACAAAATTATCTGTGTCATATCTGATAACAAGGTCTCAGCAAGGCTATTGCAAAATGCCAACTATAACTGTAAATTATATATATTATTAATACTAGTCAACATGGTTTCATGGAAATTAGGTCTTGTCAAACAAATCTTATTTTTTGACAAGGTTACAGGGCTGGTGGATAAAGGCAGTAGTGTTGATATAATATACTTGTATTTCTCCAAGGCATTTGACAGGGCACACAGACAGATTAAACGTTGGCTCACCGACAAATCTCTAAGTGTAATTATTAACAGGGAGACATCAGCAAGTGGGACCATTTATGGCAGGGTTCCCAGGAATCAATTCTTGGTCCAGTGCTATTTAGATCTAGATCAGGGGTGGGCAAACTTTTTGGCAAGGGCCACATCTGGGTGGGGAGATTGTATGCAGGGCAGGGAGTTGGGGTGTAGGAGCGGGTGTGGTGTGTGGAAGGGGCTCAGGGCAGGTGGTTGGGGTGTAGGAGCGGGTGTGGTGTGTGGAAGGGGCTCAGGGCAGGGGTTTAGGGTGTGGGGTGGCAGCAGCACGCAGTGGGTCTAAGGAAAGCTCGCTGCCTGCCCTGCCCACACGCAGCTCCCAGAAGCAGCCAACATGTCTGGCAGTGGCTCCTGGGGATGTGATGAGGCGGGGCAGGTGGCTTCGCCACACACTGCCTTCACCTGCGGGTACCACGCCCAAAGCTCCCATTGACCACAGTTCCCCATTCCTGGCCAATGGGAGCCACAGGGTGTGGTGCCTGCAGGCAAGGCAGTGCATGGAGCCCTCTGTCTCCCTCTCCCCTAGGGGCTGCAGGGACGTGGTGCCAGCTGCTTCCAGGAGCAGTGCGGGGTCAGGGCAGGCAGGGAGCCTGCCTTAGCCCTGCTACAGCACAGGGCTGGCAATCCCACGGGCTGGATTGAAAGCCCTGATGGGCCAGATCCAGGCCATGGGCTGTAGTTTGCCCTTCCCTGATCTACACAATGCTATAAAATCTTTGCTGGTAAAGCTTGCAGATGACACAAACTCGTGAGGCAGTAAATAAGGATAACAGGCAAGCATCTCAGAAAGATCTGAATCACCGGTTAAACAGCACAATTGCATTTTAATACAGCAAAATAGAAGGTAATACATCTGGAAACACAAAATGCAGGTTATGCCTATAGGTTGGGAGACTGTCTTAGAGAGTAGCAACTAAGAGAAGGACTTAGCGTTCATCACAGATGGACAGTGCAGCATGAGCTCTCAGTGTCGTAAGATGGGCTAATGAGACCCTTGGATATATAAAAAGGGGAAGTGATCTTGTTCCTGTACACAGCTATGATAAGACAGCTGCTAGAACAGCATGTCCAATTCTGGTGTCTACACTTCAAGAAGCATGTGGAAATATTGGAGAGAGTTCAAAGGCAGGCCACAAAAACAATCCAGGAGTTGGAAAATACATCTTACATTGTGAGGCTTAAGGAGCTCAACCTATTCAGCTTATTGAAGAGAAGATTGAAAAGGTGACAATCTCAATTACAGGAACTTAGCACACAAAAGATATCAGATAGTCAGGATGGAGGAAGGCTTTTCAATCTTCCTGATGAAGGCATAACAAGATCCAATGCTGGAAGATGAAGTTGGACAAATTCATCTTGACATAAGACAATTTTCAAGCAGTGAAGGTAATTAAACATTTGAACAGTTCACTAGGGGAGGCAGTGGGCTCACCATTACTTGGAGTCTTTAAGGTGAGATTAGATGTCTTTTAAAAAGATGCACCTTGATCCAGCTTCTGGGAGAACTTCTATGGCCTGTGTGTGCGCGTGCGGAGTCAAGCTGGAAGATCATGGTGGTCCATCCTGGCCTTGGAGTCTGACTCCCCCTGTTCATTCCCTTCCTTCATGGGCCAGAGAGAGAACAGGATTGCCTGCATTGCTCTCAACATGCTCATACTGGCAACTCTGCATTAAGGTGACTATAATAAACCTCAAGCTTCAGGGCTTCAGCTAGTCACCTGCAGGAGACAGGATGGAATTCCTCCTCTCCCCCCAAATGCACAACTGGCCAAATGTATGTTGTTCCCCCCCGCCCCCCACCTGCCTCTGAAATATCAGGCATTGGCTACAGCTGTAGACAGGACACTGGATTTGGTGGCAAAGTGTTCTGTGATGGTTCAGAGAATCCACTCTTGCACATGTTTTTCTAGAGTTTCTTGCTCTTATGCTCAGAGTCATACTGATTGCCAGATCTGGAGGTTGGGAAGGAATTTTCCACAAAGGTCAGATTGGCAGGATCTTGGATTTTTTTGTTTTGTTTTTGTCTTCCTCTGTAACATGGAATGTGCATCACCTGCTAGGATCATCTCTCACCCAATCAATTCCCTGCCATTGCAGGGACCACAAGGCATAGTGGCATCCCAGTGTCTCTCCGGTTCTCTGCTTATGTCAGTTTAGTCTCCTGAGGACTTAACACAACAATTTAGTCTCATGAGGATAGAAATGTTTTATATATAACCCAAGTTATTGGGCTCAATATAGGGGTAACTGGGCAACATTTATTTGCCTGTGGTATTCAGAAAGTCAGGCAAGAGGATCTGATGGTCCCATCCAGCCTTAAACTTTATGAAACTATGTAAAACAATAGGGGATATCTGCAATGCACAAACTATACTTTCCAAATGGGTCTGCAGAGACTTACCCGGTCATGTGACTGGTTATTAATCTTTTAGCTACTTGACAAGGGTCAGTGTAAGAATGCCAGAAAATAGTTGTCTGTCACAGCTTTATTATTTCATCTCTTCAATCTTTCCAGATTAACATATTTAGAAAATGAAATTTAAATGTTATGTTATATTTAAACCTTGGTCAGGTAAGGTAACAAGGATGTAATGTTCCTCGAAGACAATCTAATAATTTTAAAATGTTATTGCTTTTCATGCCTTTTCTAATTTAAATCTTTTGCTAGAGTCTAGGAGACAGATTAATATTTTAATGTTTTCAGTCAAGTATATGGACTTGAGAACAATCTGATTACTGAATATTTGCAGTTGTATACTATGATCTTTTATTCATGAATAAATTATGGCAACATGCATTTGTTCCCTGTGATCTTCAAAGAATACTCATAGATTACTGCTTTCATCTCATTAGAATTTCTGAACAAACAGGAAAGACTGATGCATATAGGATTCAATCACATTCCATCTCAGACTCAGACTCTAGGACTGGAAGGGACCTCGAGAGGTCATCGAGTCCAGTCCCCTGCCCTCATGGCAGGACCAAATACTGTCTAGACCATCCCTAATAGACATTTATCTAACCTACTCTTAAATATCTCCAGAGATGGAGATTCCACAACTTCCCTAGGCAATCTATTCCAGTGTTTAACTACCCTGACAGTTAGGAACTTTTTCCTAATGTCCAACCGAAATCTCCCTTGCTGCAGTTTAAGCCCATTGCTTCTTGTTCTATCATTGGAGGCTAAGGTGAACAAGTTTTCTCCCTCCTCCTGATGATACCCTTTCAGATACCTGAAAACTGCTATCATGTCCCCTCTCAGTCTTCTCTTTTCCAAACTAAACAAACTCAGTTCCTTCAGCCTTCCTTCATAGGCCATGTTCTCAAGACCTTTAATCATTCTTGTTGCTCTTCTCTGGACCCTCTCCAATTTCTCCACATCTTCCTTGAAATGCGGTGCCCAGAACTGGAAACAATACTCCAGTTGAGGCCTAACCAGCGCAGAGTAAAGCGGAAGAATGACTTCTCGTGTCTTGTTTACAATACACCTGTTAATGCATCCCAGAATCACGTTTGCGTTTTTTGCAACAGTGTCACACTGTTGACTCATATTAAGCTTGTGGTCTACTATGACCCCTAGATCTTTCTGCCATATTCCTTCCTAGACAGTCTCTTCCCATTCTGTATGTGTGAAACTGATTGTTCCTTCCGAAGTGGAGCACTTTGCATTTATCTTTATTGAACTTCATCCTGTTTACCTCAGACCATTTCTCCAATTTGTCCAGATCATTTTGAATTTTGACCCTGTCCTCCAAAGCAGTTGCAATCCCTCCCAGTTTGGTATCGTCCGCAAACTTAAGCGTACTTTCTATGCCAACATCTAAATCGTTGATGAAGATATTGAACAGAGCCGGTCTCAAAACAGTACAGTTATCCAGCCAGTTATGCACCCACCTTATAGTAGCCCCATCTAAATTGTACTTTCCTAGTTTATCTATAAGAATATCATGCGAGACCGTATCAAATGCCTTACTAAAGTCTAGATATATCACATCCACCGCTTCTCCCTTATCCACAAGGCTCGTTATCCTATCAAAGAATGCTATCAGATTAGTTTGACATGATTTGTTCTTTACAAATCCATGCTGGCTATTCCCTATCACCTTACCACCTTCCAAGTGTTTGCAGATGATTTCTTTAATTACCTGCTCCATTACCTTCCCTGGCACAGAAGTTAAACTAACTGGTCTGTAGTTTCCTGGGTTGTTTTTATTTCCCTTTTTATAGATGGGCACTATATTTGCCCCCTTCCAGTCTTCTGGAATCTCCTCCATCTCCCATGATTTCCCAAAGATAATAGCTAGAGGCTCAGATACCTCCTCTATTAACTCCTTGAGTATTCTAGGATGCATTTCATCAGGCCCTGGTGACTTGCAGGCATCTAACTTTTCTAAGTGATTTTTTACTTGCTCTTTTTTTATTTTATCTTCTAAACCTACCCTCTTCCCGTAAGCATTCACTATATTGGACATTCCTTAAGACTTCTCAGTGAAGACCGAAACAAAGAAGTCATTAAGCATCTCTGCCATTTCCAAGTCTCCCATTACTGTTTCTCCCTCCTCACTGAGCAGTGGGCCTACCCTGTCCTTGGTCTTCCTCTTGCTTCTAATGTATTGATAAAAAGTCTTCTTGTTTCTCTTTATTCCCATAGCTAGGTTGAGCTCATTTTGTGCCTTTGCCTTTCTAATCTTGCCTCTGCATTCCTGTGTTATTTGCCTATATTTGTCCTTTGTAATCTGACCTAGTTTCCATTTTTTATATGACGCCTTTTTATTTTGTAGGTCAAGCAAGATCTCGTGGTTAAGCCAAGGTGGTCTTTTGCCACATTTTCTATCTTTCCTAACCATCGGAATAGCTTGCTTTTGGGCCCTTAATAGTGTCCCTTTGAAAAACTGCCAACTCTCCTTAGTTGTTTTTCCCCTCAGTCTTGATTCCCGTGGGACCTTACCTATCAGCTCTCTGAGCTTACCAAAATCCGCCTTCCTGAAATCCATTGTCTCTATTTTGCTGTACTCCCTTCTACCCTTCCTTAGAATTGCAAAAAATTCTATGATTTCATGATCACTTTCACCCAAGCTTCCTTCTACTTTCAAATTCTCAATGAGTTCCTCCCCATTTGTTAAAATCAAGTCTAGAACAGCTTCCCCCCTAGTAGCTTTTTCAACTTTCTGAAATAAAAAGTTGTCTGCAATGCAGTCCAGGAACTTATTGGATAGTCTGTGCCCCGCGGTGTTATTTTCCCAACATATATCTGGATAGTTGAAGTCCCGCATCACCACCAAATCTTGGGCTTTGGATGATTTTGTTAGTTGTTTGAAAAAAGCCTCATCCACCTCTTCCACCTGATTAGGTGGCCTGTAGCAGACTCCCAGCACGACATCACCCGTGTTTTTTACCCATTTTAGCCTAACTCAGAGACTCTCAGCACTTCCATCTCCTATATCCATCTCCACCTCAGTCCAAGTGTGTACATTTTTAATATATAAGGCAACACCTCCTCCCTTTTTCCCGTCTATCCTTCCTGAGCAAACTATACCCATCCACACCAACATTCCAGTCGTGTGTATTATCCCACCAAGTTTCAGTAATGCCAACAATGTCATAGTTGTATTTCTTTATTAGCACTTCCAGTTCTTCCTGCTTATTACCCATACTTCTTGCATTTGTATATAGGCATCTAAGATACTGGTTTGATCTTGCCTCCCAGCTTTGCTCTGACCCTCCTTTCTCTCTGCCATTATAGCCCGTGCTCCCTCCTGTTTCCAACCCATCTCCGAGGTCTTGTTCCCCACTTACCTGTGGGGTTTGCTCACCTGTCCCCATCGAACCTAGTTTAAAGCCCTCCTTACTAGGTTAGCCAGTCTGTGCGCAAATAAGGCCTTTCCCCTCCTCGAAAGGTGAAGGCCATCTGTGCCTAGCAGTCCTTCCTCGAATAGCATCCCGTGGTCGAGGAAGCCAAAGCCCTCCTGGCGACACTATCTTCGCAGCCAGGCATTCACCTCCACGATGCATCTGTCTCTGCCCGGGCCCCTACCTTCGACAGGAAGAATAGAAGAGAATACCACCTGCACTCCAAACTCCTTAACCCGTACTCCCAGAGCCCTGTAGTCACTCTTGATCTGCTCAGTGTCACACCTCACAGTATCATTTGTGCCCACATGGATGAGTAGCATGGGGTAGTAGTCAGAAGGCCGGATAATCCTAGACAATGCCTCTGTAATATCTCGGATACGGGCCCCTGGCAGGCAGCATACCTCCCGGGATGAATGGTCAGGGCAACAGATGGGTGTCTCCATCCCCCTCAGCAGAGAGTCTCCAACCACCACTACCCTACGTCTCTTATTATCAGTGGTGGCAGCAGACCTCCCAGCTTTAGGGGTACGAGACTTCGCCTCCTTAACTGTTGGGGGTGATTCCTTCTCTCCTGTATCAAGAAGAGCATAACGGTTATCTATTACCACAGCAGGGGGGTTCGCAGCAGGGGTGGAGTACTGCCTACTGCCAGAAGTAACCAGTTGCCAGTGTCCACCCTGAGCCATCTTCTCCTCCACTGGTGTGTCAGTAGTCCTGTGAACTGGGACAGCTACGTCAGCTGTCTCCACATGGATACTGTCCAGGAATTGCTCATGGATATGGATGTTCCTCAGCCTAGCCACCTCCTCCTGTAGCTCTCCCACCTGCTGCCTGAGAGATTCCACCAGTAGGCACCTTTCACATTGGATGCCACTCCAAGCCTGGATATCAGTAAGTGGAAATTGCAAGTTACAGTCTTTGCAAGCCCACACCAGAATCTGGATAAAAGCATCCATGCTTTGGTGCTCTGTCTGGCTACAGGCACAGGTGGAGGAGACAGAAGCAGTGCTGCCACAGGTGTTGTGGGTCCTCCTCACCATCGTAAGCCTCCCTCTGTCAAACACTCTCAAATTCCCGTCTGTAGCTCCCTGTTCGCTCTGCTCTGCTTTAAACAGAAAGGTTTTGGATGTGGCTTGGTTTATAGGTTCAGGGGACCAATGGGTCACAGATGAGACCGACAAGGGACCCCCACTCCCTTCCTACTCCCCTTCCAAACTCCCTTGCAAAACTCCCTGTTAGCAGCTCCTGGTCACTTGTGCACAGCTTTATAAAGCCCTGGCCTGAGTGAATGCCCCGCCCACTGGTTAAGGCTCAGCCAATTACCAGAGGCTTCTAGCTTTCAAACCTTCCTTGGTAGCTCCGCCTCCAACTGCCAGCTACAGCATATGGTCCTTCAAACAAACAAACCAACCACCACAACAACCAAATAGACTGACAAACACAAGCTCAGCACACAGCAAGTAACCCCCAAACACAAACACACACACTGCAGACAGTCACTTACCCCACAGATGCTGTATGTGCTCCTCCTTCACCTGGAGAACTCCCTTGCGAAACTCCCTGTTAGCAGCTCCTGTTCGCTATACAGCCTCTATCTGTTCCAGTACAGCCTCTATTTTTTAGATCTTCCACTTTCTCGACATTGATTACTCAGATTCAGAATGATTGCTACTCCATCAAATAGAGTGATATTTATAGACAATGTAAAAATCATGCTACTATTGATGCAGAATGCATGACACTGCCATATTCAGTGAATTGTCCTCCCGTTCATAATTTTTTGGTGAAGGGAAACAAATGCTAAACCAAGTAATACTCAGAGTGAGAGCATGGTGTATGATCTCACTGTAAATATGACCCTTTGTTGGGTGCCATGCTTTAATCAATTTAAATTTCATGCTGGTTTGGTGGTTAGTCTTGTCTGTGAAGCTGACAGCTTTCCTGAGGGACAGAGCAAATGATAATCAGAATCCTCACCACTTTCTGCACAAATTGCAAGATACACTTATTTCACCTTGCCTTCCCTGACAAACTATGCATGTACTGTGATAGACCCAGGCCAGTTGGGAACAGCAGAGTAGTCCCATTGGTAGCCAGGAAGTGGGCGGGAAAAGCCCGCCCACTTCTAAAGGACCTCCCGCCAGCCTAAGGGGAGGATCCACAGGTCCGTGACACCAAATAAGTATGGGGGACAACTAATGAAAAAACAGGATCGGGAGTGAGGTCATAGGGCTAAACGAAGGGAACCTGATGGGGACACCGAGCAGAGAACCCCCGACAATGCCTACTGCTCCTCGAAAGCATCAAGAGAGCCAGTGGACGCTGCCCAGATGCATGAACGGACGGAGGAGCAGAAATAGGCCCCACAGTCGCAGGAAGTCCCGTTGGCCAACCTCCTCTCCCTGGTTTTGTAGATGGCTAGTTTGGCCAGGGCCAAGAGGAGGTTGACAAGGAGATCCTGTGTCTTTGTGGGGCCACGAATGGGGAGTGCGTAGATAAACAGGTGAGGGGAAAAGTGCAACCAAAACGCAATAAAAGGTTCAAGAGAAGCCGGAACAGGGGCTGCAATCTGGCACACTCTAAATAAATGTGCGCCAGGGTCTCTTTCATGCCACAAAAAGGACAGGTGTTGGGGACGGGGTAAACCGCGCCAAATACACGCCAATGCTCACGGCCCCGTGAAAGAGCCGCCAACTGACATCCCCGGCAGGCCTCAGGACCAGGGCAGAGTATAAGCTGACCCACCGGCACAGAAGAGTACTAGAAGGGAGATATAACAGCCACCAGATAAGCAGTTTTGTGTTCCCTGAGTGACCAGAGCAGGGGCTGCTCCAGACTAATTAGAACACTTGACTCCAATTAATTTGCTAAGAGTCAGGTGAGGCTGTTAAGCACCTGACTCTAATTAAGGCCTCTCTGATGCTATAAAAGGGTTCACTCTAGTCAGGCCAAAGAGAGCAAGTGAGCCAGAGGAGAGGAAGTGCTTGCAAGGAACTGGGAGCAAGAGGCGTGCAAGAAGCTGAGAGTGAGTAGGCATATTGCTGGAGGACCGAGAAGTACAAGCATTATCAGACATGAGGAGGAAGGTCTGGTGGTGAGGACAAAGATGATGTTGGGAGGAGGCCATAGGGAAGTAGCCCAGGGAGTTCTAGCTGTCATGCAACTGTACCAGGAGGCACTCTAGACAGCTGCAATCCACGGGGCACTGGGCTGGAACCCGGAGTAGAAGGCAGGCCTGGGTTCCCCTCAAACCTCCCAACTCCTGATCAGACATAGGAGGAATTGACCTGGACTGTGGCTTCTATCAGAGGGGAAGGTCTCTGGGCTGTTTCCCGACCCACTTGGTGAATCTGTGAGGCGAGCAAATCCGCCAATAAGCACAGGACCCACCAAGGAAGAGGAACTTTGTCACAACTGGTGTAGCGGCAGGATTTGGTATGCACAGCATAGCAGAAGGAGGGTAATTAAAAAAAAAAAAAAAAAAAGGGAGAGGGTTTATTTTTTTCCCCACCACAATGGATGACATAAAATGGACATTGATACAAGCTACGGCGGTCCAGCAGGGGGCTACCCGTGTCCAAGCAGCCGCTCAACAGGAGGCAGTGTGATTGCAGCAGGAGCCTAATTGCCTGCTGATGGACCATTAGCAACATTCTGTTGGTCAGTCAAAATAGCATTTGATAACTTTTTTTGTTTGGTTCCTGGAACTGCATTAAAAAAAAAAAAAGGGGGGGGGGGACATTTTGGTCCAGAGATAGTATTGATAGCTAGCCATGACAGCTTCATAGTTGGTTATGCACATGTTTAAGGTAGCTGATGAAAATATTTTTCTTAATACATCCAGCCTCTTCCCTTCCTTATCTGATGGAAGAGAGTGATCTTGGACAAATTTGAGTATGAAACAGAGCAAATCCTTCTTGAAGGAACAGATATAAATTAGTCTGCTTTCTTACGCAGAGGCAGAGTGGTTGAAGTAGTTTTCTAGGCTGCCTTTTCTGGCTGAAGCAATCCTTCAAACAAAGTAAGTGTGACTTGTTGGCTAGCTGTTGCCCCCAAAATATCAAGGACAGGATGTGATGATTCCTCCACACAAAAACAGGAGTATCTAATATCCTTGATATGTGAGATACTAACTCATGAAACACAATAGCATCTTCCAGCAGTGATGATACTGAAATGTCCCCCAAAGGGCAGGGTGGTGGGTGGGTGTGTGAGAGCACGTGGATGCTCCAACAGCTGCTTCTAACAGAATTACAGTTCAGGCTGCACCTTTCAGAGCATTCCATGAGTAGGAATATGCAGAGGACACGCAAAAGAAAATTTTCCAGTTCTAAAAAGAGGCTTTTCTAAGAAAATACTCCACCCCCGAAACTAGTTTTTGCATATTATTTATTTTACTGCCTTAGTCACTGTAACAGGTAGGTAAACATTATGAACACAGGTCTAATGAAAGGAGAGGAACAAAAAAAAAATCTGATGCGGGAAATCCATTTGAAAATTCAACTCACTATTCCCACTACACTTTCTCCAATTCCTCCTGGTTTTATTTTCTCTTCTAATTCTCTCTGTAGCATTTTACTGATGACCATTCTAAGGGAATAACGGGAACATGACCTGCAGCATCTGTGCTTTAAAGGTCTAAGTGTAGCTGCAATAGCATTGTGCATATTTCAGGAATTAGATGGAGACTTCAATTTATGTAAATTAAGTAAGTAACAGGATGGTACCTACCTCTCATGAACACCCCCTGGCAAAGTGTATGCATGCCTGCAGTCTTTTCCACACTCATGGTGTCCCCTGTCAGCTGCTGTGCTTGCAGGTGGGTCTTTGGTGACTCTGCCCTAAGTCACATTCTGTCCATGTGCAAAACAAACCAAAGTCCAAAATGTCCCCAATGTCTGCAGCCCTCCCTGGGGTCTGTCTTCTAAAACAGTCCAACAGGGCCCATCATGGTTCCGTTTGGCCTGGCTAGGTTGCAACGTTCCTACTCTGGAATTGAGCAGCACCCCGATGGCTTTTTCCCTGGGGACTCCTTGCATCTACTTGAGTCCTCAGTAACCGCAACTCTCCTGCTGAGCCACCCCTCTTGGACTCAGTTCGCTGACCACAGCTCACTGAGTCAGTCCCAGTGCAACACCCTTCCCTAGGGTGTCACAGTTCTAATTCCCTTCCTTAGGGCATAGTCACTTCCACAAGTGGCTGGTGGGGGGAAACTGGTCCTGCCCACTGCTCTGGGTCCCAACAGCAGCCTCATGCTGTTTTCCTTCCACCTTCCCAGAGCCCATCTTAACTGAGTCCCAGCAAGCAGCCAGAAACTTTACCCTTGCTTGCCTGGTCCCTGCCAGTAACTACCTGCTTGGTCCAAGCAGCCAGCCAGAAGCTAGTCTCGGGTTCCTCCAGACCCTGCCAACGACTGATCTGTGCAGCCCTTTCAGTCCTTGCACATCTTGCTCTCCTGGTCCCTGCCAGCACACTGAACTCACTCTGCTCCTGTAGCTCCTTTTATACAAGCCTGCTGGGCTCTGATTGGCTGCTCCCTGCACCCTCTTTCCTGATTGGTTGTGTCCCACACTACCTCTCTAGGAAGCTTGGTGGACCTTCTCCACTGCCCTTTTCTGGGGCATGGTGTGGCAGGACCATGAGGCCTCCAGCAGGGGGCCTCAGGGCCTAGTTCACCCTGTCACATTAAGGCAGACTAGAAATATGAATTAGTTTTAAAGTATGTTCAGAGCACAGGCATTGGTAAAGAAATTCAAGCAGTAAGTCTGGTTTATTCATGTAGTTCAGGACATATAGCTCGATAGCTGAATGCACGAAAAGGCAGTCTTTTAAACTTGTCATAAAGCAAGCTTAGTAATTAAAATTATGAGTGATTACTTGAACAATGACATAAGCTTTAGATCAAGTTTAAATTGTATTCAATTAAAAATAGAATTTATTAAAAAAATCTGCCTCTCATCTAAATACCAAACTCTATTATTGAGTCAGACTGTCACTATATGATGGCTTCCTGTTTAATTTTTTTAAAATGCAATACAAATATCAAATACTATCCTTTTCTCTGTCAGTAGTAGTGTTTAGAATCTCTTTCCTATTTGTTTAACAGATGTTATTTTCCCATTATGTTAAACTCATCTTCATTCTCCAGAGAATGAAAGTTTGAAATTGACAAATATTTTTAGTATTAATAGTCATCCCTGCAAACTGTTTTTGTAGTGGCCCTGAGACTTTCAAAGAAGAGACAGAGTAACTAATATCTCTGTGAATAGTTAATCCAGGCTGTAGTCTCATTCTTTGCATGATCTTTAAAGGAACAAGAAAATAATTTGAGAAATGTTTAGCAGGTATACTTTTCCATTCTATCAGGGGAAATAAGAAGATATATTAACTACTGAACTGAGGTAAAGGGAAAATGATTTTTATTTAATTTACAGTAAAAGCTTTGTTATCCAGCATGTTGGGGGAATGGGGGGGGGTCCCAGTAAGTCAAAAATTCTGGTTGAATAAGAGGGAGGGAGTTTGGGTGTGGGACGGGGGTTGGGGCAGAGGAGTGTGGCACAGGTAGGTTTTCAGGGTGCAGGATCCAGGTGGCGCTCACCTCATGCAGCTCCCCACAAGCGGCGACATGTCATCGTTGCTCCTAAGCAGAGGTGTGGCCAGGCAGCTGTGCGCGCTGCCTCTGACCGCAAGCATCCCCCCTGCAACTGCCATTGGCCGCAGTTCCCAGCCAATGGGAGCTGTAGAACCAGGGCTTGGGGTGGGGCAGTAGTAGTGCACAGAGCCCCTGTGGCTGTTCCTCCACCTAGGAGCAGCAGGGACATGTCACGGCTTCCAGGGAGCCACATGGAGCCAGGTAAGGGAGCCTGCCAGCCCTGCACCAACCAGACTTTTAATGGCCCGGTCTGCGATGCTGCCTGGTAACGCCAGGGTCCCTTTTTGACCAGGCGTTCCACTCAAAAACTGGACACCTGGCAACCCTACTGAAGATCAGAAATACTAGTTTAGAGAGCATTCCAGTTGGTAAAGTGCCAGATAACACAGCTTTTACTGGTTCTTGGCATTAGCTAGGCTGAGATTTCAGATTCTAATAAATCAAGAAATTAGTGGTGTTACATGCTGTGAGGTTTGAATACTGTAATAGTCATGTAATTATAACACCTTTACATTTTCCTACTGTCTTTCATGCAGACAGAGCCCAAACCTCTTTACAGACGATAGTTTAGAATGGAATTTTAAACTCTATTAATTTCCGCCAGTAACAGTATTGCAGGCTTATAGGATAAAATCAATAAAGCAAATTGACTTGACACCAACATATGAAAGATCACACTTCACAATGTACTAAATCCTTTGAAAGAACAGGGAGTTTCTTTCTCTGAAGACATGGATAGTATTAAATATTTCTATGGAAAGAAACCCAACAGAATTAGAGGAAAAGAATACAGCAAATATGAGACTCTTTGGTCCAAAGTCAATTACTGTAGCACAAAGGGAATGGGAAAGACTCCACATGTACTCAGATGAGCAGTGTCCAGATGGTGTAGAGCCAGCATAGCCGCATCCTATGGCAGCCTCTTTCTAACTCCCGGAATATGGGGCAAGTCATGGTGGGAGGGGGGCAGAGAAGCCCTTAAACATTGGAGCTGGGGCCAATGTAGATTGGTCCAAGAATGGAATCATAACCATGTTTCTGATGGCTATGCCCCCTCATCCTAGGATTGAGAACAGCTTTTGATACAGGAAAGAATCTGAACCCATCTGTCCAGGCTGCACAATTTGATATATTACCTCAGTGCATTCTCCAAACACATGGGAAGTGATTTAATGTCTTTTGGTAGAAGGATAACACTTTCCTCAGGTGAAATGACTTTACACCTTTATCTATCCATAAAGATAAATACTACAAGAAGATTGTTACGTGAAAAAACCACCACTTTAATCCAGAGAGGAGGACAGCTGGTAAAAGACACTCTCATTCCTCTCCACATTCCACCTGCAAAAATATTAACATTATATGTATATAATAATGATTTCTTATATGGTAAAGTGCTGACACATCTGAGGATTTGGACCTAATCTGAGGTACTACAATAATAGGTGTTTTAGAAATGCTTACAGATTCAGCTGCTTAGCTGCCTCCTCCACCCAGCTAGATTTACTATGTGTACATCAAGTATACCTCCTTGTTCAACTGAACAGATTCCTTATGCTGGTCAGGCAGCAGCATTCTTAGAGTTAAAGGAAAATTTTTCTTGTCTTACCCACTACTCAGCTGGAAGTTTCTTTTACCATATACTGTAGCTAGCGTGCAGTAGCAATCTGAACTATCCCAATAGTCTGCAGTAGATAGGTTGAATGCAGACAGATTATTATTTGACAATAGAGGTTCACAGACCTCTTTATATGGAGATACCATAGTGATGAGTACAACTTACATACTCAGACTTTCACAGTTAGTACTTATCTTTTATATCCATTCAAAATCAAGAGAGAAACAAGAAGAATATAAACAGAGTAAAAGATTAAGAGGACAACAGCAGCACAAAATTACCATGCCACAAAACATTAACAAGGGGATTCCCAATGTACAAATAGGAAAAAAAAAAACCCTGTAGCCCTCTTCCTGCAAAAGTTAAGTGTACTCTTTTCTTTTCTGAAACTTCTAAATTATTAAAATACCTACATGTTGCAAAGATTGCAGCTGCTGAACAAGGAAGTGGAACAGTTTGTTTAGCTCTACTGCCTAATCTGTGGATAAATGGCAGACACTATAGATGGGAAAATTCAAACAATTTAAACAGCAATTAAATAAAGATTTATTGTACCTGTTAACAGCTGGCTTCTTTCAAGTGCCCACTTGTGGCCTATGGACACGCTATAGGCAGCCTGCCTTAGTTTCCTCTCATGGACTGTTCAAATAAACTTCACTTCAGGCTTTTTCAGGGTAAAAAATACCTCTTCTTGGGGATTGGGTTTGTTAATATAAAATAAACTGAAATTAAACCTCAAAAAACCCCAAGGTCCATTCACAAATCCACATAACCCAAGTTCTCTGTTCCTCCTTCCAGTCTTTCACAACCTCCCTCCTGCTCGGCCAGGGTCTCTCTGTCCTCCCTGCCTGTGACAACTCCCCTGGTCTCAGGGTCTTCCGTGCAGGAGCCTTCTCATTCTCTGCAGACTCTGTCACAATTTTCTGAGCTTCCCCCTTCACTGGAGCCACCTGCTGCTTTTTATAGGGAATCACCTGATCCAATCCGGGTGTGCCTCACTCTGTAATCAGGGTTGGTTAGTCCCAGCCTCCAGGGGCAAACCACTCTGTTACAGTACCTTATTAAACAAAATACTTTGTCTATTTAACAAAATTACTGCAACACAAAACAGCAAATTTCCTGTGCAGAAAGATGTAAATTGCAGCCGTAATTATCTATTTTCACTGTATTGTAATGAGACATTACTCATTAAAATGGAAGTGTGATATTAATCACTTAAGAGCTGAACATGCATACAGAATAGAGAGGCATAACCTTAGATAGCATATATGTATTCTTTGAAGTCTATTTACTCTTACACTTTGCAACACAAAACACTAGAACGGAAATCCTAGCACCACTGAAGTCAACAACAAAGCTTGTATTGTCTTCAATGAGGCTAGGATTTCATCCTAGTTTTCAGCAGTGGGTATTTGATTGCTTGTAAAATACTGTTTATGTTGGACAGAAGAGTGCAAAGCACTCTTAGAAGATCTATTTTCTAGAGATAATTCAAACTGACAGTTGCAGTCTAAGTGTTATCTTATCAGCGTTGATATTTCATTCTTGTCTCTGCTAAAGACAAACTCATGCTCTTAAGAACACATGAAGGGCCCAACTGGGAAAATAATTAATTGTTGAAATTTTCAAGAGCTTGTAAATGGCTGATTGTGGGCTCTGTATGGGCTACTTGTGGTGACTGTGGCACATGTTTACTGAGTGTCAAGTTGGGAGCCAGTTAACAGTAGACAATCAAAAACAAATTGTATTTGGTAGCAATAGTGATTTATGGGAAACACTTATCACTCCCACCTGTATACACTCATTTGCTAAAGCACCAGATACAATGGTTTTGCCTACATGTATTCCTGACACCTGCTATTCTCTGAGCTAATGGGGACCTCAATTTGCATATAATTTGCATGATGTAGACAATGAGAGAACACTGTTGTACCCCAGTTCTTTCCCCTCCCATTGGTTGCATAAGCTCAAGAGGCAGGAAGTAGTGTGCAACAGTGTACATTCCATTTATAGTTATCTAGCACAGACATACACAATTACTTTAATAAATCAATTTTACTGACTTACGAGAGCAGTTCCTTACTCTGTAAACATCAGATATGAAGCTGCATACTGAAAAGCACATTCTAAAGCTCCAGTCTGCTGGCAGCAGCTAGTAACTGTAGTTGTGGCCATGCTTGCTTGGGATGAGAAGAACAGTCACTATTCAGTTTCTCAAATTATTAATTCACTGACTTTTTACCAGTCCAGAGATAGGAAAATTCTTGGTATATCCAGTTGTTCAAGAGAGCTCTCAGTACATCAGGGAGAGCCCATCTTTCTGAAACTTGACTGAAGCTGCTATTTTATGGTCTGAAACTGGTCTCTATAAGTAAAGTGAGCATTCATTCCTCAAAATTGTTTACTGAGAGTCACAATAATTACAAAGTCACTATACTTCAAAGGAACCTGACAGAAACCCACACTGGTTAGGTCATTAGAACACCTTCGTTTGGTCTACACTACAGCTTCCAGTGTTGCTATCTGCAACAGAACTACACTGGAAGTGGATTATGGCTTTGAAGTCTGCTACTTTAGATTTAACTTTTCAGTTTCATACCTGGGCCAAACTGACACCTTTTCCAGCTTTGCTACAAACAAACATATTTTGCTAAACAAACAAATTTCAACAAATGACAGAACATTTGACTGAAAACAGAGCTTTTCTGTCATGAGCTAACTGTGGTACTTAACTTTTTTTCTTGTGTTACATACAGTTGTAGTTTCAATTAATGTTAAATTTAAATAATCTGTTTACTTTCTTATCTCAAATTACTATATATTTAATTGCAGCTGTATTTAGTTTTTCTGATTTTAGACATACTGTTATTTTTCCAATCAAAGAGAATACATCTTCAGTCACATTTTTATTTTTGCAAAGCACACAATATCTCAAAAATGAAATCATTCAGAAAGATACAGGCTGATAAATAATTGCATTGTTTTACCACTACAAAATAGCCGAACTTGGACTTCCTTTCTAAATTGATTTGTACCATCACTCCAGCAATGCTAAGCAGTTGAATACAGTCTGTTTTCACATATATCGGTTTCTAATGTACTCTCTGTACATGAGGATGTCTTCTTTTATCAGTGGCTGCATGGTGCCTCTGCCAGCCTGGATGTGAGCATGGAAGATATCAATTGATTTCTTATCTACTTTAGGAGGCTGGACTTCATAAATGTTGTCTTGGGAAAAAGAGGAGATGTGTATTCTGTAAAAGTCAAAACCAAATAAAGAGTCTTTTAGCATTAGGTCTAAAATCAGCAACATTACACATCAATCAATTGCAGTGTAGCACCTCAATTAATTTTGTTTACAATATATATTAAGTGAAAAACTCTGAAAGAGAATGCACTGTAAATCATTTTCATATTGTATCTAAGACTCCAGTAGTATTAACAACCAACCTTAGTTATGAGAAGAGCTATTACTCACAGATAATAAACTGTTTATTTTTAGCAGCAATATTTAAATATTAAATACTCTAATATTAGAACAAAATACCACAGTTGATCAGTAAAGAGAAGCAAGTTAAACTGTATACGGTCAAAAGGTGGGATTTTTGGTTTTGATTTAGTAACAGATTAATCAGTGGTTAACATGTTGCCATCAAAAGGTACAGTACAACCACAACCTACACATAAACTGTTTTGTGTGAATGCAACTTGATTTACTAGAAGCCACAATTTAAGATCAAGTTTAAGGAAAAACTGTCTGATGGAACTACAGGGCATGTCAACCCTTCAAGCTGAATTCATACCCAGGCTAGCTGTAATCAAGCTAGCAGGCATGCTGAAAATAGAATGTAGCCACAGTGGCACAAGTGGCAGGACAGGCTAGCCACCCTGAGTATGTGCCTGCGGCCTCTAATAGGCATGTATTCAGGACAGCTAGCCCCTCCTGCAGCTCTCACTGCCATGGCTATACTCTATTTTTAGCTCGCTAGCTCGAGTAGCACTAGTGCAGGTATGTCTCCTCCTTATGAGTTCTCTACAACATTTGAAAAAAATCCTCCTGTAACTGCTAATCAGGAATAAAGAAAATATTTCCCAGTGATCAGAAATCTGGCACATAAGTTCCAAGGGGATTGTGCCAATTCTCTAAACCATCAGCTTCTTATGTTCTGGCTCACACCTTCTGGATGTCTTAAAAACTGACTGCTGAAATATCTACTTTATAAAGAACATTAAAAATAAACTCAGGACCATTATTCATTGGAACACTGTGATTTTAAGTTTTGATAAGAACATCTCCATCTCCACACATACTAAATCAGCTTCTGTCAGTTTAGCAGTTGCAGATAAATATATTAATAATAATATAAACTTATTGCTTACATTCTGGTAATATCGAGAGACTGAAAAATAGTTCTCAGTGCCACTGTGTTGTACTAACAGTGTGTCAGACCCAGACCAGTGGGGTACAGGTGTCTGGTAGAGGGCAAATATACTGGTCACTGGATGAGTAGTTTTCTGTTCCCTGAATGACCAGAGCAGGGGCTGCACTATAACCAGGAACCTGCTAGAACCAATTAAGACAGGCAGGATAATTAAGACACCTGGAGCCAATTAAGAAACTGCTAGAATCAATTAGGACAGGCTAGCTAATCAGGGCACCTGAGTTTAAAAAGGACCTCACTTCAGTTTGTGGTGTGCATGCGAAGAGCTGGGAGCAAGAGGCACGAGGAGCTGAGAGTGAGAAGACATTGCTGGAAGATTGAGGAGTACAAACATTATCAGGCACCAGGAGAAAGGTCCTGTGGTGAGGATAAAGGTGTTGGGAGGAGGCCATGTGGAAGTAGCCCAGGGAGTTGTAGCTGTTGCACAGCTGTACCAGGAGGCACTCTAGACAGCTGTAGTCCACAGAGCCCTGGACTGGAACCTGGAGTAGAGGGCAGGCCCGGGGGGGGGGGGGGATTTCCCCATTTGCCCTAGGCCCCACAAGGGCCTCTACGAGAATATAATATTCTATAGTTTTGCAACTTTTTTTTTTTACGGAAGGTGCCCCCGAAATTGCTTTGCCCCAGGTCCCCTGAATCCTCTGGGCAGCCCTGGGCAGGCCCGGGTTCCCCCCCAAACCTCCCGACTCCTGATCAGACACAGGAGGAATTGACCAGGACTGTGGCTTCTACCAGAGGGGAAGGTCTCTGGGCTGTTTCCCGAATCCACATGGTGAATGTGTGAGGCGAGCAAATCCGCCAATAAGCACAAGACCCACCAAGGTAGAGGAGGAACTTTGTCACAATAGATAGCTGTTATCCATGTCCTGCATAGGCTTATAGTTCATGAAATCATAGCAACATCTTGCTGTCGAAGCTAACTGTTTAGTATACATTTTCTTTTAGCAGGAAAGCAAATCTGGTTCCACCCAGTTTAACATTGCAACAAAATTTCAATTTTATTTCTAGGTGAAAGGCTGTGCTGCCATATCGGTGTAATTCATAAAAAGTGTAAAAAAGCCAAAAATTCTGACAACTAAAAAACTGGACAGTAACAGATCACAGTGGTTACTGAACATAGTGATATTCTAAACAAAGAGTTCTCAACCATGCTAGTACTGTTTTTCCATTGCTTCACACTGACTTAACAGAAATTCTAGGTTTCAGACTGACACACAAAGTGTAACAATCCTGGAATCTTATTATAAAGAGTACCTCTATTGCAGTAGCACATAGGAGGCCCAGTCATGAATCAGGCTCTACTGTACTGGGTGCTGTACCACTGAAAAAAAAGTAGTTAAACATAGGGAATAATCTTTAAAAGGGACATGGAAGGAACTATGGCTTAGATTTTGTTGCATTCAGCTTCCACAGGACGTAGTAGTGAGGCACGAGCTTCAAAGGGATCAAGTTGTGGTTCCCTGATTCACAGATCAGTTCTATGCTTTCTCTACATTATTTAGAGTAGCATATAAGCTGCTTTAAATTATGGCAGTTGGCAATAGCCCCAAATGGATTGTGACATTGAGACCAGTGTGCACTGCTAAGCACAGCAATCTGTGAGCCAGTATAGGGTCAGACCCTTGGCCTGTCCAACCTGAAACATATTCTCACCAGCAACTGCACACTGCACCATAGTAACTCTAACTCAGAAACCAATCCATGCAACAAACCTCGATGCCAACTCTGCCCACATATCTACACCAGCGACACCATCACAGGACCTAGCCAGATCAGCCACACCATCACCGGTTCATTCACCTGCACCTCCACCAAGGTAATATACGCTATCATATGCCAGCAATGCCCCTCTATGTACATCGGCCAAACTGGACAGTCTCTACGAAAAAGGATAAATGGACACAAATCAGATATTAGGAATGGCAATATACAAAAACCTGTAGGAGAGCACTTCAACCTCCCTGGCCACACTATAGCAGACCTTAAGGTGGCCATCCTGCAGCAAAAAAACTTCAAAGGACCAGACTTCAAAGAGAAACTGCTGAGCTTCAGTTCATCTGCAAATTTGACACCATCAGCTCAGGATTAAACAAAGACTGTGAATGGCTTGCCAATTACAAAACCAGTTTCTCCTCCCTTGGTTTTCACACCTCAACTGCTAGAATAGGGCCTCATCCTCCCTGATTGAACTACCTCATTATCTCTAGCTTGCCTACATATATATATATATATATACACACACATACATACATACATATACACCTGCCCCTGGAAATTTCCACTACATGCATCTGACGAAGTGGGTATTCACCCACGAAAGCTCATGCTCCAAAATGTCTGTTAGTCTATAAGGTGCCACAGGATTCTTTGCTGCTTTTACAGATCCAGATTAACACGGCTACCCCTCTGATCCTTCACACCATGCAAGGCACTGCATTTAGCTGTGTGGAGTGGAAATCCATCAACCTCATGAAGAAGCTTGCACAAATACAGACAGATATCATCTTCCTTTCCAAATGCAAAGGGATGGACATCATACCAAATGGACTAAAGGTAAAGAATCCACTGCTATCTACATACTACACAGACCACAGTGAGAGATTATGCCATACTCTATCAAAGAAACTGAGGAACCACCTGATCAGCATCCTATACAGCAAACAGGAAAACATCAAAAAAGAGCTCTCCAACCTGGAGACTCATCAATAACCAAACTTCCATACAAACGGACTTCACTAAAATAAGACAGGAGATCTACATTACTCACTTCACCTCTCTACAAAGGAAAAAGGACTGTAAGCTGTTTAAACTCCTACCTGCCTCATGGGGCCACAACCGTGGTACCCCCAACCCACTCAGCAATATCGTCAATCTATCCAACTACACACTCAGCCCAAAAGAAAAGGTCTGTCCTATCTCAGGGACTCTTTCTGCCCTGCCACCCCCACCAACATGATACAGTTCTGCGGCGATCTGGAAGCCTACTTTCGCCGTCTCCGACTCAAAGAATACTTTCAGGACAACACTGAACAGCACACTGATACACAGGTACCTTCCCACCAACAGCACAAGAAGAACTCCACATGGACTCCTCCTGAGGGTTGAAATGACAGTCTGGACCTCTACATTGAATGCTTCCGCCGACGTGCACAGGCAGAAATTGTGGAAAAACAACATCGCTTGCCTCATAACTTAAGTCGTGCAGAACGCAATGCCATCCACAGCCTCAGAAACCACCCAGACATTATCATCAAAGAGGCTGATAAAGGAGGTGCTGTTGTCATCATGAACAGGTCTGACTACCAAAAGGAGGCTGCCAGACAACTCTCCAATTCCAAATTCTACAGGCCACTTCCCTCAGATCCCACTGAGGAATACACTAAAACTGCAACATCTACTCAGGACACTCCCTACACTAACACTGGAACAAATCAACATACCCTTAGAGCCCCGACCAGGGTTATTCTATTTACTACCCAAGATCCACAAACCCGGAAATCCTGAGCGCCCCATCATCTCGGGCATTGGCACTCTCACTGAAGGACTGTCTGGATATGTGGACTCTCTACTCAGAGCCTATGCCACCAGCACTCCCAGCTATCTCCATGACACCACTGATTTCCTGAGGAAACTACAAAGCATTGGTGACCTTCCAGAAAACACCATCCTAGCCACCATGGATGCAGAGGCTCTCTACACGAACATCCCACACATAGATGGAATACAAGCTGTCAGGAACAGTATCCCTGATGATGCCACAGCACAACTGGCTGCTGAACTCTGTGCCTTTATCCTCACACACAACTATTTCAAATTTGATGACAGTATATATCTCCAGATCAGTGGCACCGCTATGGGCACCCACATGGCCCCACAATATGCCAATATTTTTATGGCCGACTTGGAACAACGCTTCCTCAGCTCTCGTCCACTCACTCCCCTTCTCTACCTATGCTACATTGATGACATCTTCATCATCTGGACCCATGGGAAGGAGTCTCTGGAAAAATTCCACCACGATTTCAACAGCTTCCACCCCACCATCAACCTCAGCCTGGACCAGTCTACACAGGAGGTCCACTTCCTAGACACCACAGTGCAAATAAGTGATGGTCACATTACCACCACCCTATACCGAAAACTTACGGACAGCTATGCCTACCTTCATGCCTCCAGCTTCCATCCCGGGCACATTACACGATCCTTTGTCTACAGCCAAGCACTGAAGTACAACCGCATCTGCTCTAACCCCTCGGACAGAGACCAACACCTACAAAATCTCCACTAAGCATTCTCAAAACTACAATACCCGCACGAGGAAATAAGGAAACAGATCAACAGAGCCAGACGTTTACCCAGAAGCCTCCTACTGCAAGACAAACCCAAGAAAGAAACCAACAGGACTCCACTGGCCATCACAGTCCCCAGCGAAAACCTCTCCAACGCATCATCAGGGATCTACAACCCATCCTGGACAATGATCCCACACTTTCACAGGCCTTGGGTGGCAGGCCAGTCCTTGCCCACAGGCAACCTGCCAACCTGAAACATATTCTCACCAGCAACTGCACACCGTACCATAGTAAGTCTAACTCAGAAACCAATCCATGCAACAAACCTCGATGCCAACTCTGCCCACATATCTACACCAGCGACACCATTGCAGGACCTAACCAGATCAGCCACACCATCACCGGTTCATTCACCTGCAACTCCACCAATGTAATATACGCTATCATATGGCAGCAATGCCCCTCTGCTATGTACATCAGCCAAACTGGACAGTCGCTACGAAAAAGGATAAATGGACACAAATCAGATATTAGGAATGGCAATATACAAAAACCTGTAGGAGAACACTTCAACCTCCCTGGCCACACTATAGCAGACCTTAAGGTGGCCATCCTGCAGCAAAAAAACTTCAGGACCAGACCTCAAAGAGAAACTGCTGAGCTTCAGTTCATCTGCAAATTTGACACCATCAGCTCAGGATTAAACAGACTGTGAATGGCTTGCCAATTACAAAACCAGTTTCTCCTCCCTTGGTTTTCACACCTCAACTGCTAGAACAGGATTCTTTGCTGCTTTTACAGATCCAGACTAACACGGCTACCCCTCTGATACTTAAGTGTAATCATAATCCTAATTTCAGGTTTCAGAGTAGCAGCCGTGTTAATCTGTATCCACAAAAAGAACAGGAGTACTTGTGGCACCTTGGAGACTAACATTTATTTGACCATAAGCTTTTGTGGGCTACTGCCCACTTCATCGGATGCATAGACTGGAACATACAGCAAGATGATTTTTATACATACAGAGAACATGAAAAGGTGGAAGTAGCCATACCAACTGTAAGAGGCCAAATCAATTGAGATGAGCTATCATCAGAAGGAGGAAAAAAAAACCCAAAAAACTTTAAGTGATAATCGAGATGACCCATAGAAGCTGTGAGGATACTTAACATGGAGAAATAGATTCAATTAGTGTAATGGCCCAACTATTCTCAGTCTCTGTTCAAACCTAAGTTAATTGTATCCAATTTTCATGTTAATTCAAGTTCAGCACTCTCTCTTTGGAGTCTGTTTTTGAAGTTTTTTTGTTGTAAAATTGCCACCTTCAAGTCTGTCTGAGTGGTTAGAGAGGCTGAAGTGTTCTCTCACTGTTTTTGAATGTTATGATTCCAGATTTGTGTCCATTTATTATTTTGTGTCGAGACTGTCCGGTTTGGCCAATTGAGATTTAGGGGCTCATACACCAAGCAAAGAAAATGAACCAGAGGATGCAAGAGGAGGCTAATGAGCTGGGAGAGCTCATTAGGAAAGCCATGCAATTCTAGGCTGGGGCAGACTCTGCAGTTACAGCAGTACCAGTTACAGCTGCCAAGCTAATACAACACTGAGAGGAGTGAATGTGACAGCTTTGCTCTCCTTGTCTGAGAACCACCAAATGGAATTGGCCACTGTGGAAGAAGCCAAGTGATAGGCCCTGGAAGAGAGGAATAAGTCAGCAGCTGACAAACATGGCTTGGCATTCCAAGTGAAATGCTAGAGGATGAAAGGGGTGGACTTCTGACTCCAGATGTCTGATGGGCAGAGTACTCAGAGAGAAATTACTTTTGAGATCAGCCAGTTGAGTTAAAATGAAGCCAGAACTGGAGAACCTGCCTTTGATGCAGCAAGGCCCTCAGAAGGGAGGTATATCACAAGGTGGCTGGGCCCCGGTCATTGAAATAGGTCCAGCTACTTTGTGCCACAGCAGGGGATCCCACTTGAACCAATTCAGGAGGCGGAGCTGCACCTGCGCTAGAAAAAGGTCAGAAGGAGTTCAGCAAGAGCAATGTTAGAAGGGGAACTACAGAGTGAAGCTGCAGGGAGAAGTGGTCATCTGCAGTGGTTCCTGAAGAAGGAAGTTGGCTGCTCATGTGGCAGGAAGGGCCATCCTACAGGGAGCAGGGGCTATGCCCATCTTAAGGCTGAGGGGAAGATCTTATGTGTTTGCTTTTTGGAATTGTGTTAATAAAGAACCAAACCCCAAGAAGGGCTGTAAGTGGATAAGCAAGACTGTGGAGTTTAAGGAGCCCCGAAGAAGAGGAAAACAGGGCAGCTGGACAGGGTACTGCAGAGATACTCTTGGCCATGAGAGTTCGGGTAGTGGCATGGTATATTATATGCACATAAGGAAAAGTTTTAACAGGCTTCCTGATTCTTCTATAAGTGCACACTACTTTTAGTTCAGAAATCTAACCTGATAGCAAAATATACATCAAGACTGTGCTACATCTCTACTGAGGCTGAGAGCACATATGCTGTACTGGATGGTAGATATTACAAAGTTAACTGTTGCAGTCATAGTTTCCTTGTAAATGACCACAAATTTGATTTCATCCCAAACCAAGTCTGGGAGAGGATGAACTGTACTAACCCAGCAATTAGTAAAAGTCATGATACATTTCAGCATAAGATGCCTTAAAGCAGTGGTCCCCAACGCAGTGCCTGCGGGCGCCATGGTGCCCACTGGGGCATTTATGTGTGCCTGCCTATGCCCATCAGGGGAGCGAAGCTGCGGTCCCGCCCCTGCCGGCGACAGAGAATTCCAGGGCTGCAGGCGCCAGTGTTCTCTATCCCTGACAGGCACGGGGCTGCGGCTTCTCTGGGGCTGCAGGCTGAGGGCACTGGTGTTCTCTGTCCCCAGCAGGCACCGGGCCGTGGTTTAAGTCGGAGAGAAGCCGCGACCCTGCGCCTGCCGGGGACAGAGAACTCCGGGGCTGCAGGCTTCATTCTATGTTAAAGTAAGAAAGAATAAAAAATATAATACATATATTAATTCATATAAGAATAAATATAAAACAATGTTTTACTTTAAAATAAAAAAGATGAAAAAACTGTTTGATATTTATTTTGTAAAAACTCCTTAATTTTTTTTACAGGTAGATAAAAAAGAGCAAATTCACATGGTAAGGTGAAAGAGTAATTGCCAATTTAATTTAATTTAATACCTTTTACATATAAAATTACCTTTTTTATCTTATGGATTCATATTATGTAATATTAAATTTTTTTTTGTATTTAATGTACAAATACAAAATAAAGCTTTAAAAATTGTTGGTGACTGCCACACACTTCTGAAAACATAAATGTGCTACTGGCCACAAAAAGGTTGGGGACCACTGCTTTAGAGGATATTGAGTTCCACATTTATAGGCCATATAGGTTGCCCACGTGTAACAGAATTTTAGGTAGACTGCACTACTTTGATATGGAGTCATTTATGAAGCCAGACCTTTAATTTCACTATTAGTATGAAATAATTTTGCAATAGATGGATCATAACTAAAAAGGGAACCACATAAAAGCTAGGCTTGAGGAGTCCTAGTGCTTCAGATTATATGGTTCTGAGAGGCTACATTCCCACACAACAATAAATCTTTGTTCAAGTGGGTGAACTAGACTGTGAGAGGCTGCTCCCATCAAAGTTTCTGCTTATGAGCAAGGAGAAGTCAAACCATCATACGTCAACTCTGAGGTCTCCAGAAATAAAGGACGAGAGAAAAATAAAACCATGAAATTCTTATTTTTTTTACCATTCAATGGCTTGAGATGGGGAGAGAGAAATAGGGGCATGAGAGCACATCCTGATCCAGATGGATGTTTCTGTGGGAAACTGAGCCATCACCCACAGATCCTAGTCTCCTCTATAGCTAACCCTGGTAATAAGGTCATTCCTCCTACATTGATATTCAGCAACAATCCAATTTTCCTCTTTAAACAACACCAGATTTTAATAGTGGTATGGGATAGTCACAATTAGGTAAGTTTTATATAAAATTTGCAAGGAAAGCAGCTACTTCGATTTAATGATACACTTTCACATACATTGTAAATTTCAGCTGGTTTTACTATGACTCTCCCCACATTGATCATTCCCTTCTCTCCAGTCATCTTTGTTTAGTATGTCCTCACTTTAGGGTACACTTTAGGCCAGCTCATCCCTTGGCGCACGCCGCTTCCTGCAGCCCCCATTGGCCTGGAATGGTGAACCGTGGCCAGGGGGAGCTGCGATCAGTTGAACCTGTGGATGCTGCAAGTAAACAAACTTGTCCCGGCTTGCCACCGGATTTCCCTGATAGGCTGCTGTCATAAACTATTCCCAGTCGCTTGGCCCGCTTCACCTGGTTGGCCAAGTCTTCCCCCAGTAGCATGGGGATGGGATAGTTGTCATAAATTGCAAAAGTCCACATTCCTGACCAGCCTTTGTACTGGACAGGCAGTTCAGCTGTAGGCAAGTCTACAGCTTGTGACATGAAGGGGTAAATTGTCACTTGGGCCTTTGGGTTGATGAATTTGGGGTCTACGAAGGATTGGTGGATAGCTGACACTTGTGCCCCCATGTCTCTCCACGCAGTAACCTTCTTTCCGCCCACTCTCAAATTTTCCCTTCACTCCAAGGGTATTTGAGAGGCATCTGGGCCTGGGAATCTTTGGTGTGATGGTGGTGTAATGAACTGCACTCGGTTGGCGGTCTTTGGGCAGTTGGCCTTGATATGTCCCAGTTCATTACACTTAAAGCATCTTCCATCTGATGGGTCACTGGGTCGAGGTGAGTTACTGGAGACGGGTGAGGTGGAAGAATTGTGTGTCTCTGGCTTTACTTGGGTTGTAGGTGGGGTTTTTGGCTGCCCTCAGTTGTAGGGTTTATGGTCGGTGTGCCCTCTGGGGTATTCGTTCCCCTTGACAGTAGCTTTCTTGCTTTCTGCCACTTCCATCCATCTGGCTCCAATCTCCCCCGCCTCAGTGAGATTTCTGGGTTTTCCATCTTGTATGTACCGTGTTATGTCCTCAGGAACACCATCCAAGAACTGCTCCATTTGTATGAGGAGGTGCAGTTCTTCCAAGGATTTAACATTATGTCCTGATATCCAGGCCTCATAATTTTTCCCAACGTAGTAGGCGTGTTTGGGAAATGACACATCTGGTTTCCACTTTTGGGTTCTGAAACGCCGACGGGCATGATCCGGGGTTATCCCCATTCTGTATCTGGCCTTGGTTTGAAAAAGTTTATAGTCGTTCATTTTCTCCTTAGGCATTTCAGCCGCCACCTCTGCTAAAGGTCCACTGAGCTGTGGCCTCAATTCTACCATGTACTGGTCTTCAGGGATGCTGTACCCAAGACAGGCTCTTTCAAAATTTTCCAAGAAGACCTCGGTGTCATCACCTGCCTTGTAGGTGGGAAATTTCCTGTGCTGTGGAACAATCATTGGCGCAGGGTTGTTAGGATTGGCTGTGTTTTGCTTAGCCTTTTCTAATTCCATGGCCTGTCGGTGGGCTTCCCTCTGGAGTTCCAGCTGTTTTTGGTGGTCTGCATCTTTGGCTGCTTGCTCTCTTTTGTAAGCTGCCTCTCTGTCTTCTTGTTCTCTTCTGTGGGCCGCTTCTCTTTCTCTTTCTCTCAGCTCCATCTCTTTTTGTTTTATTTCTAGTTCCTGTATTTTTTTTCCATATCTCGCCTGTGGTCGGCGTCTTTGATTTGTTCTTCGGCCTCCATTTTTGTTTTGTTAGGCATGGTTCCTGTTTTCTTGTGTTGGGGTGTCCTCCGGTGTTGATCGTTTGAACTGCAGGTTCTCTGTTGCCTCCTGGGGTCTGCCTAGCAACAGTGCCTTTTTCCCTTTCTTCCTCTAGCTAATCTTTTCAATGTAAAGTAAACCAGAAAAACCACTTTATTTGCATGTGTATTGTCCTGGTAATTGCCCCCTAAAGGGAGTGCTATTGTTTGACAAAAGACCTGTAATAGTTCCTTAATGGTTCCTTGCTTAATATGCAAGCCAGAAACTGCAAGAGAGAGCAGAGAAAAAAAAATTCTTTCTGGTTCCCTTTAAAACCAAACTGTCTCTGCTTAAAGGCCCCTAGCAGAGAAAAGAAAAATATAATATTCCTACTGGCTTCTGGATTCTATCTTTCCCACAAACGCTGGCACCATGTCATAACCTATTCCCAGATTTGGACCTTAGCGTCCAAAATATGGGGGTTAGCATGAAAACCTCCAAGCTTAGTTACCAGCTTGGACCTGGTAAAGCTGCCACCACCCAAAAATTTAGAGTGTTTTGGGGCACTCTGGTCCCCCCAAAAACCTTCCCTGGGGACCCCAAAACCCAAATTCCTTGAGTCTCACAACAAAGGGGAATAAACCATTTCCCTTCCCTTCTCCCTTCCAGGTGTTCCCTCCCTGGGTTCCTGGAGAGAGACACAGAAGCGAGCTCCGTGAATCTAAACAGAGGGACGCCACCCTCCCTGTTACCAGTCCTGGAAACACAAGTACTTCCCTCTTCACCCAGAGGGAATGCAAAGTCAGGCTAGTAAATCTAACACACACAGATTTCCCCCTGACTTCTTCCTCCCACCAATTCCCTGGTGAGCTATAGACTCAATTCCCTGGAGTTCCCCACCAAAGAAAAACTCCAACATGTCTTAAAAAGAAAGCTTTATGTAAAAAGAAAGCAAAATACATAAAATGGTCTCTCTGTATTAAGGTGACAAATACAGGGTCAATTGCTTAAAAGAATTATGAATAAACAGCCTTATTCAAAAAGAATACAATTCAAAGCACTGCAGCAACTACACACATGTAAATACAAAAGAAAAAAAAACAGTATAAACCACTGTCTTATCTCTTTGTACTCACAACTTGGAAACAGAAGATTAGAAAGCCAGGAGACAGGAAAAATCACGTCTCATAGCCGAGAGGGACAGACACCAGACAAAGAACAAAGAACCCACACACAAACTTCCCTCCACCCAGATTTGAAAAAATCTTGTTTCCTGATTGGTCCTCTGGTCAGGTGTTTCAGGTTACTCCTTTCCAGGTGAAAGAGACATTAACCCTTAGCTATCTGTTTATGACAGCTGCATGCCAAAGGTTGCCTGTCCCTGTTATAGGATATTGCTATTTGTTTGTTTAGTGCTTTGTTGGTATCTTAGCAACAGTGCACTGTATTCAAATGTACGGAAGGGTCTATCTTTCTTTATTGCCTAAGACAACTACTGCATGTGTGCTGTTTTAATATAAAACTATAATGGCCTATGCTTTATTGTTTAATTACCAAAGACCCATCTCTTCTAATCACCGTTTTGTTAGGAACTCTAAATTGCAAAGCTGTTCCGATAATTCCACTGAACTTGGCATTGTTGCTGTTGGGATTTATCTTTCATATATTGTGATTGCAATTCAAATTTCAGAGAAAATGAAGAAATAAATGGAGAGCACAATGTTAAATTCTTCTTCCCACTATCAGTTTTTAAATGGGAGAAAGACTTTAACTCCTGTAAAGATCATATCAAAAATACCAGGGACATGTAAATTCAGATAAACTGTCTCTTATAGGAAGAGCTCACACCAGTACATCTTAAATTGCCTAACCTTAAGAGTGTCTAGGTAACCAGAAATCCAGCCCTAAATTTTATATTGTAGTTCAGTTGTATTTACTGCAATCACTTCAGCTAAGGTAGAAATCAAACCATAACATCTACTGCAAGAGCTGTATGGATATAGTAGGAGTTGCAACTTTGAAAGAAGATAAAAGGAACTAAAAGGAAAGCAGTATAAATCAATATGATTTGCTGGAACCATGGCTAGTTATTCTTGAAAACACAACTAGCATATCACTGTAGTTAGTGTTTACTTGGGGTTTGTGTTGACTACTGGATAATACATTTTGAATTAAAGTATGAACTGCCAGATTCTAAATCTGGAATGTTAAGAGTCTTAGAAGTTATGTTTCCTTGTTAATCAATATAAATTACATTTTAACAGTTTTCAAAAAAAAAAAAAAAAAAGCTGTATTCATGAACTTCTTATGTTCTACTTCTATTCAGTGCAAATTTCTTATTTCATATATGAGAGTCACCAACCTAATTTAAGTATTGAAAAAACTTTGTCCCAATAAACCGAAGAAAACAGAAGCTAGATTCACAGGTGTCATAAACAGATGGTTAAGGGCTAATGTCTCTTTTACCTGTAAAGGGTTAAGAAGCTCAGTAAACCTGGCTGACACCTGACCAGAGGACCAATAGGGGGACAAGATACTTTCAAATCTTGGTGGAGGGAAGTCTTTGTTTGTGCTTTTTGTTTGGTTCGTTGTTCGCTCTTGGGACTGAGAGGGAGGAGACGTACACCCAGGCTTTCCCAATCTTTCTGAATCAGTCTTTCATGTTTCAAACTAGTAAGTAATAGCCAGGCAAGGCGGATTAGCCTTATGTTTGTTTTCTTAACTTGTAAATGTCTTTTTGCTGGAAGGATTTTTACCTCTGTTTGCTGTAACTTTGAATCTCAGGCTGGGGCGGGGAGGTCCCTCTAGTCTATATGAATCTGAGTACCTTGTAAAGCATTTTCCATCCTGATTTTACAGATAATATTTTTTACCTTTTCTTTCTTTAATTAAAAGCTCTCTTTTTAAGAACCTGATTGATTTTTCCTTGTTTTAAAATCCAAGGGATTGAGTTTGAACTCACCAGGGATTGGTGGGGGGGAAGAAGGAGGGGATGGTTAATTCCTCCTTGTTTTAAGATCCAAGGAGTTTGGATCGCTGTGAAGCCTCTCAAGGCAACCCAGGGAGGGGAAAGTCTAGGTGGAAGAGGAGGGGGATGGTTGATTTCTCCTTGTTTTAAGACCCAAGGGGTTTGGGTCTTGGGTTCCCCAGGGAAGGTTTTGGGGGAACAGAAAGTGTGCCAGACACAGACTTCTGGCTGATGACAGTGTACCAAATCTAAGCTAGGAATTAAGCTTAGAAGGGTCCATGCAGGTCCCCCACATTTGTATTCTAACGTTCAAAGTGGGGGAAAAAACCTTGACAACAAGACATTATTTCACAGCAGTACAGTGTTCTAGAATGTGTGCCTAAAACTGCACACAACTCATATTTATTATGTAATGCAGAATGTTGCGATTTTAGTGATAATGAATGAAGTCTTATTAAATAAATCTTATAATAAATAAAATATTTTGGTGCAAGTCTGATACGTTAAACTCAATAGCACTTCAGGGACATTTTCAGATACAGTAGAAAGTGAGTTTTGAAGCAGTGATTAAAAAATAGTTAACAATTATGTCCTGTGAATGACAGAAATTTAAGATCTCAGGCTCAGCAGGAATCTTTCGACACTTGCAAGAGGCATGGGGAAACAGGCAAAATAATGTCTCAGAGTTTTTTTTTGTTTTTTTTTTTTTTTAAATATTTTACATTTCACACCAACTTCCAGAAGTGATCTGATACAAAAGGATCCATCTCTGCTACACTGTTTTAGCTTACTTTACAGCAAACAGCATGAGCAATATATTAATGTATATAATTCTGTGGAAAAAATTTTAATACCTTTTTTTGAAAATAGCTTTTTTTTCATATTTACCAACGTGCTGTCTTTCTAGATCCTTTCAGAAGTCTGTTCGGAAATGGGTATCTAATGTTAGGCATTTAAATTCACCTTTAGGTGCCTAAATAAATAGCTTAATTTTCACACCATCCACAACTCCTATTGACTTATATGTTCAGATTTTCAAACTAGATTACCTAAAGATAGCTGAACAAATATGACCATAAAGGGAAAGGGGAAATACTACAGCTACACTAAATTAATTCACCCAATGTTACTATCTTAAACCAGAAGGAGTCACATACTCTAATATGTTTGCTTACTTATACATACCTACTCCAAGTAAAATAATAAACTAAAAAAGCAAATCTGAACAAATTTGATGCTTTGCTTATTAACTGATTTGTTTCTAAAGAGCTGACATGTCTCAAACTTCTAATGAGTCAACAGCCATTTCTCTTAGACATGATGGGGTTTAGACAGCAAAATGATTGTTTGCTCAGTGCTCAAAATGAAATCTTATTTTTTCACCTAGCAACAGCAATATGCAAAAATACTTAAACTACAACTTCGCACACGCCAATGTTGATAAACCCATGTTATGATCCAAATGTTTGCACTGTATTTGTTTTAGCCAATCATTTAATTTAAACCCTTTGCTCGTTTTACTAACACTCTATGTGAAGAACTACTCTACTGAATAAGTTTAGTATTTTGCAAAAACTCTTAACTGAGAACATGTTATTCACCACTGCACGCTTGATATGTCTACCTGTGTCCCATCACAGCAACTGAAATTGGCAGGATTGTAATCTTTGAAGACTGAGGAAGAGTACCCTTGACATGGGAAGGTTACTGAGCAGTAATCCTGTTTGTTTCAATTGTCTTGTCTCCATACCACTCAGCAACAGTCTTTGCACAGTGTTATGGCTTCATCAAGGAGGACACTCTCTGGGAAACCTACAGTTAAATATGGTCAACATCCAAATCATCAGACCAGATGTTCAAGGACTGATAAGCTTGACTAGGCCTTGGGATAGAAGTAAAAGCTGAAGGGCAGTTTTTAAGGACTTAAGTGGTGATGCATTATTGTTCAGAGAACCAGAGGAAAGGGAGTCACGAGGAAGCCACCATGATTGCTTTCATGCTGCCTGATTTTCCTCTAAACTCTGGGAATCAGCAAAAAAGGGGGGGAAAACCCAACAACAACAACAGTACCCTAGTGCTCTGCTCCAATCCCAAGCAAAGGCATCCAACCTACAAACTTTAGGATTAAAGATCCTAACAAAAGTTGGGAGACCAGTAACTAACTGCTGGAGACTTCTGCTGTTGGTTCACTTCTCAAAGGTCCTCCATAGAGTTCTTCTTGCCTAGATAGACCACTTCATGCAAAGTGAGGTTGAGCCCAGGTTCAAGGGAATGGGGAGGACAGGAGCTGCATATTACTTTCTGCCAGATGATATATGCTACTACAAACCAGTTGTTGCATTACAGTAGCATGAGCTGGAAGAGCAGCAGTTCCTAGGACTGCAGGACCAGAATAACCAATTGAAATGCCAACATACTGATGCCATGGCTGCAAGAAAGAAGGGTCCATGTTTTAGCACCGAAATATGCTCAAGCAATGAGCATTTTACAAACCAAATAAAAAGCAGGAAGAAGCTTCTCACCACAGTAATCATAGGAGAGGAATGTCATCATAAGAGACTTCTAATAGACTGAGGGAAGAAAAGAAGACTGTACAGAGAAAAAAATTTCCACCGCTGAAGGAGAAATTTCCGAAACAGAGATGGAAGTGAACTCACACCACAAGTTCATGCAGAGCACAGATAGACCCAAAATTGAAAGATCAACCAGACTAGAATCAGAGGAGAAAAACTGGGAGAATTCCTGGCCAATGAGGAGGGGAGAGTCTTGTGTTTCTCTTTTGAAAGGGATGCCCCACATTATTAAATATCTGTGATCAATAACTATTGAATGATCCTATCCACAGACTGGAAACAGAAGTCCCAGATCAGCAGATGGATGGAGATTATAAAAAGGTATGTAAATACTTTAGGTGCAGAGATAAGAAGGCAGGATGGCCTGAAGAACAGACCTAGGAATTTCCATCCAAAATTTTGATGGTCAGATGCTAAAGCTGAGAGATCAGAGGTTCAGAGTGAGATGGGCCAAGCTGTAATTGTTTTATTGCTTTGTGACTGTGATTAGACTTTTAATACTAATAAAACATTAAAATCTAAATCGAGACTACCATAAAACAAAATTTAGAAATCACTAGATTCATTGCAGTATTTAACAGTGATTTGTTCAAACCAAATTTTTCAATAAATATGTAATTTAATACATTGCAAACAGAATACTGCATGTGGACAATAAATTTTGATATAATGTTTAAATCTCAAATATGGTCACATTGCCAAAACAAATTTAAAAGCCTGATAAATAAAATTGCAAAGCATTTTCATAGTAACCATTGTAATAAGTGATTGAACAGTTCCTTGGCTAAAATAGGGATAATCTAAATGAGAAAAATCGAGAATCTGAATGAGAAAATAATTTAGAAGGCCTATTTGAAATCATGAAAGAAAACTGTAGGCACAAACTCAGTAATCTCATCACAAACATTTTGTGCTTTGTTCCTGTGAAACATTCTGCTACATTCTGCTGTGAATACGTGGTATACAAAATGGATAAAACCATTGCACTGCAGTATAGACAAACTGAGAACTATTATTTGTATTACAATTACACCTTGAGGTCCTAAACAGGTTGAGGTCCTATTGAGCCAGTGTTTCATAGCATCATAATACTTTTCAGAGTTTTGTGTGGTGTCTGTTTAAAAAAAAAAAAAAAAAAAGGAACGCTCCTGGGCTCTGCATATTGTTGATTCAATTAATCTAGCATATTGTATTCTATATGTACAATATTCTATAGAAATATAGGTACAAGTCAAACTCTTTGCATAAATGTATGGTGTAAGATTTGATGTTATTTCTTATTCAGAACCTAATGAAGACAGTCACAAATATCCAGGATTCAATTTTCAAATGGAGCCCCTCCGTATTTAAATGCCACAACAACCGACACCTTGATATCTAAAACTAACATGGACACACTGAATCACTGAGATGACCATTCAGTGCTGGAGTAGGATGTCGTGACAAGGAGCCTACAGTTGAAAACTGAACCCTGAAATTATTTTTCTATATAACTACATTTTTAGTACCTGTCTTTTTAAATTAAGTAATTAATATTTATTAGGATTCAGATCCTCTACTCATGAAGGAATACGAGACTGTTTTCTACACACACTTAAATGCCATGACTCAAAATTTAATATTTATTGTTCACTCTCACATCAGAATGCAGAAGGTTCCACAGCACAAATATTTGATCAAAGTAAGATATTCTTCTACAGACTAATTCAATCTATATATCTAGGCAAAAACCTGGAGCATTTAGAATTCATCTGACATCACAGGAACACTGATTCACACTGTGATTCATGTATAAACAAACGGAGTTGCATTTAATGTTACTGAACACTGTTTTAAAGAGAAAATCTTGTTTTCTCTTTGATGAGAACATGCTAGTTTAGTTTTAAATTTTATAAAATGTAATCACAAACATTAACTACTAGCGGGTCACATGCTTCATTGCTCATGCAAGCTGAGTGCTGTGATATCCAACCTTTTAAGTGCAAATGGGTGGAAGGACCATCTGGGAAGGTTTCTGAGGGGCACAATTTAAGGGCTTGTCTAGATAGAGAGTTAGTGTGCAGCATGCTGGGGTGTAAATCCGCAGCCGACTAGCATGCCGCACACTAACCAGCTGCATGGACTCTGCAGCTGCATAATAAAAATTTTCTAATGTGCCTTGACCTGCTCTGAGAGTAGAAAACTTTTGGTGCACAGTAGCAGGGTCCACACTGCCACTTAGTGCACAGCATGCTAAAGTGCCGTAGATAGAGATCCCAGCTTCTTGTGCACTAACTCTCCATCTAGACAAGCCCTTATCTTAGCTGCTCCCAGAAACTGAGAAGATAGTTGTGGAAGCTGGGCTTAGAAGAGTTGTGATAGTACACACTCCCCATTGGAACAGAACAGGTAAAGTCTCTCCCAGCTAGCAAACTCCATAAAAACAACAGACATTTGCCAAGAGCCCATTGAAAGGGGTCTCTCCTAGTCATCTGTAAAGAAATCAGGCATGGACAAGAAAGCTCCAGGTAGGTTAGCATAGGAGTAAAATTGCTGTGAAAATGTCCTGATGGAAAAACATGCACACTTCCTATCTTTTGTAGGCACAGCTCATTGCACACACTAGGGGCTTCATACTTCCCTCTATTCTCCCTCTACAGGCTCCCCGTGTGCCACCCTCCCATCCTCCTCTATTTCAGGGACTCCCTGCAACTCCCAACCCCAGGCCAGGGGCTCTGTGTGCCCCCTCCCCATTAGTATTTCTTTTCATTCTACCTGGGAGATAGTTTAAAAATGTTAATGCCCTGGATGACCTGAGATGGGGGGCAGTATTGTTATACTGGAAGGTGTTGATGGCTGCCATGAACCAGTTCTTTGATCAATAGACAATTAGAGAAGTGGTTGCAGGTGCTCAGTCTGTTCACCTGATGCAAGTGGCTCTCCCACTCCCTCTTCTGGATTTTCAGTTTTTATCAATATGGTTCTGCCTAATGGCACCTAGAACAATCCCTGAATGTTGGAATGGATTGGATGCAGTGTTCAAATATGCAGTGTTCTCTGTGTCACATACAGAGAATTAATCATCAAGCTGAATGTAGAACCTTGCTTCAGTCAGCCAGCCAGCAAATTTGCAGCTTCTGATAAAAGACTGTATTTTGCTTTTCTCAACTTTTAAATAAATATCCCGTGTGCTCACTAAGAGTGAACTTTGCAAACACTTGCCTTTACATTTCATAGTAATACACTATACACCAGGGGTTGGCAACCTTTCAGAAGTGGTGTGCCGAGTCTTCCTTTATTCACTCTAATTTAAAGGTTTCACGTGCCAGTAATACATTTTAACGTTTTTAGAAGGTCTCTTTCTATATGTCTATAACATAACACAACTATTGTTGTATGTAAAGTAAATAAGGTTTTTTAAATGTTTCAGAAGCTTCATTTAAAATTAAATTAAAATGCAGAGCCCCCTGGACCAGTGGCCAGGACCTGGGCAGTATGAGTGCCACTGAAAATCAGCTCGTGTGCTGCCTTCGACACGTGTGCCATACGTTGCCTTCCCTGCACGTTAATGACTGACGTGCCACTTTTAGGCAAGAGTCTTCACCATAAACCCTGTATATAGCAGACTAGTTATTTAGATATGATTTTACTTTGGATACAAATCAGAAATTACAACTAAATGCTTTATATAATTTTTTTCCTCTATCTGATTTGGACATTTATAGAACATTAAAATTGTGTTAATGACTTGAGACAAATCTACAAAAGCAAAGAAATTCACAGTTGAGCGCTGGAAAGACCCCGATACAAGTTAAACATCCTGGGAAGCCCCAGTTACGGCTGCCCACTGGTCACAATCTCCACAGCACCACAAGCTACGGCCCTGTCCCTGACATGCGTCTCCTGTCCCCAGCTCCGATGCAACTTGAGAGAGTATCCTCAGAGGGCAGCCTTACATGAGTGTTCCGCAGTGCATGTACCAGGGGAATAATCCAACCACATACAGGCCTTAAAGACCCCCTTTATGCTGCTCTGGCCCTTTAATCCAGTGTCTATGACATGAAGCAGATGTGGGGCCTTCACCCCTAATATTTTAAAGTGAACTATAAAGAATAAAAATGCATTTGTTTTCTTTGATTCTTTGTGCTATATAAAAACAAGCTCAAATGATTCTTTAAAATTTTTGTTTGTTTTTGGATAAAAAAATATAGGCCTCTACTTCCCTGTTTTTGCTCAAGAACTCTAAGGAGTGGGGAATGTTGACATAACATGAGGGGCTGGACAGCATAGTTTTTATACCACTTCAACTATATCAGTTTAGAACCAACAAGTTAAAGTGGTCTTGTGGGTGGCTTGGTTTCTAAATAAATTACTGCTTAAGTGATACAAAAACATATGTAGGAAAGCCCCACGTAAGCCTACAGTAAGATAGTTATAGCTCAGTAGGTTGAAACCTGAACTGCAGCTTCCGCAGCTTTCAATTGACTGGTGAGGGGATAAGTCAAGCTAATAACATTTTGTGTTTGCTGGGATGGAAGCAAGTGTCCCTTATTTCTAACTCAAACGCCTGTCAAACAGTTGGTGTTTAGGGAGATCCAATCCTACCCCCACCACAAAATCCAGTGAATTCTCACTAGCAGCAGGAAGCTGGTCAGACAGTAGGCAAGGTGATTTAGCCCTCTGGCTAATCCCAAAAACCCACCTCTTCCCAGGCTTCAAAGCCCAACAAGTTTCTCCTGCTCCTGGGCTTGTCATAGTATAATTCCCAATTCTGAACCTTAGCATCCAAAATATGGGTACTAGCATGAATTCCCCTAAGCTTAATTACCAGCTTAGATCCTGTATTGCTGCCACCAATCAGGACTTAGAGTAGAGTGCCTGATAAACTCTGGTCTCTCCCAAACCTTCCCTGGGGACCCCAAGACCCAAATCCCCTGAGTCTCACAACAAAGGGGAATAAACCATTTCCCTTCCCTCTCCTTTCTTCCTCCCAGCAGCTTTCCGCCCTGGGTACACTAGGAGATCACCGTGATTCAAACTCCTTGAATCATCACACAGAGAGAAATGATACCTTCCCCATCCTCTTTTCCCTTCACCCAGAGGCAATCCAGAGTCAAACTCCGTGAATCTAAAACAAAGAGGAAATTCACTTTTCCCTTCTCCCCCCTGCTCTCTTTTCCTTCTCCCCACCAATTCCCTGGTATACACAGACTCAGTTCCTTTGAGCCTTAACTAGGAGAAAAAAATCAGACAGGTCTTAAAGCAAAGCTTTTAATAAAAAGAAAGAAAAAAGGTAAAAGTTTATCTCTGCAATTTAGATGGTAAAAAGTACAGGGTCTGTCAGCTTATAGAAACTAGAAAGAAGCCTCCCCCCCAGCAAAATACAATTTAAAATACTTCCAGCAAACTACACATTTGCAAATAAAGGAAAACAAATAAAAAGACTATACCACCTTTCTACCTTTATACTCACAAAATTGGAATAGAAGATTAGAGAGCCTGTAGGTACGAGTGGTCACTCAGAGCCCAGAGAGAACAAAGCAAAACCCAAAAAACACAAACAAAGGCTTCCCTCCACCAAGATTTGAAAGTGTCCTGTCTCCTGATTGGTCCCCTGGTCATGTGTTTGGTTCCCTGTTTGTTAACCCTTTACAGGTAAAAGAGACATTAACCCTTAACTATCTGTTTATGACAGGGCTTTACTATAGACCTTCTCAGTCTCCACACTGAGCAGGCAGCCCATCTAGGAGTCACCCTGCTCCAGGGTCTCCTGCAGCAGCCTTCCTGCTCCCTGAAACATCTCTTATTGCCTAGCAAGGTCAGTTCCTAGTCAACTGACTCCTTGTTAGATTACTTCACTCACTGCCCTCACCTAGGGAAGCTAGCTAAAACTAGTAAGTACAGGGTGATCTGAGCCCTCAACCCTCTTAAAGGTCCAGCTCACCCTGTGCCAACTGGAATAAAACTCTCTGAAAGGCTCAGTAGCCATCTTCACTTAGGTGAGGCACAAGATGCACCAGGATGGGACAGAGTTACCCAGACAGGACTTGTGTCAGGAAAGCGTGAAGGGCCATTAACTACACTTGAAAGAATGAGGGTCTTGCTTATCTGGATTCTAAGTTTATAACCATATGTTTTAGGTGTTGAGCAGTGATAACATTTCAAAAATTTCTGAAGAATTTAGAAGCTGTGCACTGATGAGAAAGTAGTCAAGACAGAGGTCTACATGAATCTTCTGGCAAAAGAACTACCAACATCACTAGGACCTTGCTAAAGATCATGGAACAGAGGCCAGGTCAAAAGAAAGTGTCAAGAATTTTAGTCCAGGCTAGACAATCAAAGATTAAGACAGTAAACTGTGGGAAAGAAAGGAAAAGTGGAGTCAAAAAAAGGAGCCTGAATTTTATGGTACAGCACTTGGCAGTGGCTGGAATGAAAGGAGAGGTCAAAGGTTTGAGCCTAATGCTGCAGTCTGATGTGCTGGAGACAGCCTGCTTTGCAAGATGAGTAAATATGGTCACTTATATTTCCTGAGTTCAGTAACCCAATCACAAGACCAGCCCTTCCCTCTGGCCTGTATCTGAGCTTCAGTAACACTTAAATATTTTAACAACCTCTTACAAAAAAGGAGATGCTTATTTCATCCAGTTTAGGGGAGTGGCGACAGGAAAATTCAGTGATTGAGTTACTATTCTCTCTTTTGCACTTGAGAGTCTGCAATATCAGTGAAGAATAAATCAGAAAAATACTTGTCTTTTTAGAATTCCTTGTTTAGGGGCTCTCTGCCCTTCCTTTCATCCTCCTTTGTCCTGAGAAACACAGAAATAGAGAGAGGAAACAAAAATGATTAGGAAAATAGGCAGATTCTCACTATATATATCTCCTGAGACTGACAGACTATTTACAGATAGCCTCTGTACAGTACAGAGCAGCATTCTATTTTAAAATACGGAGTGAAAAAGAGGAAGTACGCAAGTGAAGTGAGAAAAATTACTTATCCATAAAATTATCTTTAAAATATAGTGACACCAAAACATGTGGGTAAACAGAATACTGAATAGGAAATACTGATAGCTTTGCCACACAACACTAAGTTTGAGAACCTGAGAGATATCTATGTATTATAGTTACCAGAGCCACCTGTCTAGTGGTTACATTCACTCATCTTCCATTTACTAAGCACACAGCAGAATCAAGAGACCATTCACCTGCTTCTCCTACTATAAATCCAACATTAAAAGTAAATGCAGATGATCATTTCAAGGATATACAATTATCTTCTTCTGCCTCTTAACAACAGAAGAAAGCTTAGCAACTGGCAGGACTAATTCACTCAAAGATGACAAGTTCAATAATAATCTTATCTTCAGTGTAACTATGCTGCAGTGATAATATGCAATGTTTACTCAGCAAACACAAAAATGATTTTGTTTTCTGATCTCCAAGAAATGGAGCACTGTACTAATAAACCTATAGATATTAAAAATGCAAAGTACTGAAGAAACCCAAGATTGTATGAAAAATTAAGTAAAATCATTTAAGGCAACTAGGTTGTAATTTTAATGAAGTATTGGTTATAAAACTCATTGATTTGTTCTTACCGCTATACTTTAAAGTGGTACTGTCACATTAGAAATAATGTTGAAATGTCTTATCTGGATTATTATTAGAAAAAAGTCTTCAGGATTTACATGCAGCCTGGACATCAGGATCTTGAGAGAGGTCCAAATTGAAGATAACACGCAGATTACAGGTTTCAGTGACAGGCACGATGGTGGCCTTGTCCATAGTTACTGAGAAAGGAGCTAGCAGAGACGACTTGATGAGAAGTAAGTAGATTAAGTTTTGTTTAATCATGTTGATCTTGAGCTGACATCTAGACATCCCCAAGATGATGTCAGAGAGACAGAGATCTTAGCTTGAACAGGAGACGACAGATCTGGAGCAGAGAGTTAGATCTGTGAGCCATCAGCATAGCGATGGCAGTTGAATTTGTGTTTCCAGATGAGATTACACAGATTAAATGTAGATGAAGAAAAGAAAGGCATTAAGGACAGGGCCCTGTGGAATCCCCACAGAACTTTGGAGGGGATACACTATCATGATGAAGCACTTAGAGCAGCAGAATTAGGAGGCTGGAGTCACTTCAAGCCAAGGGTAGACAAAATTTCAAGAAAAGTGTGGTCAACTGTGTTGAAGGCAGCTGACAGGTCATAGAGGATGAGGATGGAGTTCTGGTTCTGAGTTCTGGCTAAGAAGAGGTTATTAGAGACTTAGGCAAGAGACTTAGCCAGCTTCTTAACAAAAAAAACACCAAACAGATCCTCATATGCAGTTACACTATTGTCTGGCTATCTGAAAGGAGGACAGGAGACACTGGATATGGTTTAATCAGGCTGCAACTTTATTATTAGATATCTGGGACTACCTAGCAGATAAAAGTACACAGTGCAGGTAGCTCCATGATAATTTCAATTATCTATCCAGGGGCTTCTCCCAGTCCCCATCCCTTTTTCCATCTTGGTCGCCCATCCCTTATCCCTCCCCCTCAAAGAAGGGTTAAGGGGGGCTATAAGGAAGGGGATTGGCCCCCTGCCATACCAGTCACAGAAGCCCCAGCTCCCCTTCCCGGGTTCTATTCCTTTAACAAACATCTGCATTTAACTCCTTTACCAAGCCATTTATCTGGTCACTCTGTCCCTTCCCTATGGAACACCTGCACTGGATATCTGCCCCACACTTACATAATAAGTTGAGACATCATAGCCTAACTCCCTATACTCACGATAACAAAACCTCCCCTGAACCCACGCTCCTTAATTACATATTGCATTTGTCTTTGCAGAAGACTCCATTTGTAGAAGAAGGTTGATCATTTGTCTCACCTTATACTGCTCTAAATACCATATTTGCCTTTCAAAATAATTCATATTACCCTTATTCTCCAACTTACCAAACACTATCAAGTATAAAAAGTTTGTGAGTATTTCCATTTGGATGCAAGAAAAAAGAATGTCTTCACAATTGCTTTGATCATGGCACTATATTAGAACTTCATCTCTCTGAGAATATTTTTATGGTCTAACGACACATCAGCTTTATTTTACTTCATGTTAGTTAAGTTCACTGCAATTACAGACTTTTGAGAGCCATCTCTCTCACAATCTGTTGCTTATAAACCTAATAAAATCTGACACTTGGATGCTCTTGCTATTTCAATTGTATGCTCCAGGAGGTTAGTATCCCCCTGCACAAAAATCCCTCCTGTCTCAAACCTGCAACTCAACAGTAGAACACAAAAAGGAAACTACCTTCTTCAGGAAGTGAAGAGAAATAACTTTTCAAGAATGGATACAGTCAACATTTCCCTCAAAAAAAATAAATGCAATTAAAATTGAATGAAATGAGTTTTATTGTAAAAAAAGTGCAGCCAAGAAAACAGAAAATAAAAGACCATTTGCTTAAAGTGATATTATGTAAGGGCGTATATATTTATTACAAAAATGCCCCCCTCACTTCAGGTTAGGGGAGGTCTGATAGGCTCAACTCTAAGGTCTTGAGAGAAGTGGGGATCGAAAGGCTGCTCTGAGGGCTTTCCTGGTCCAGAACATATGTGGAGATTGTACCTATAGCGGGTGAGGAAGAGTAGAAGAATTCTCTGTCTCTTTCCAGGAGAAGCTACCATGCATGGGAGAACACTGTCTCATATTAACCTACCCTTTTCAGAGCTCCATAGTATAGGCAATACGTTTATTCTCTGAAAGAATGGAACGACTCATATTTAGCCTGTGATCCACTATGACCCCCAGATCCCTCTCTGAAGTACACCTTCCTATGCATTCATTTCCCATTTTTTGTGTGCGCAACTGATTGTTCTTTCCTAAGTGGAATACTTTGCATTTGTCCTTATTGATTTTCATGCTATTTATTTCAGACCATTTCTCCAGTTTGTCCAGATCATTTTGAATTTTAATCCTATCCTCCAAAGCACTTGCAATCCCCTCCAAGCTTGGCATCGTCTGCAAACTTAAGTGTATTCCCTATGCCATTATCTAAATCATCAATGAAGATATTAATAGAACCAAAACTGATTTGTGCAGAACCCCACTTGATATGCCCTTCCAGCTTGACTGTGAACCACTGATAACTCTCTGGGAACTGCTTTCCAACCACTTATGTACCCACTTCATAGTAGCTCCATCTAGGTTGCATTTCCCTAGTTTTTTATTAGAAGGTCATGTGAGACAGTATAAAAAGCCTTAGTAAAGTCAAGCTACAGCACATCGATCTCTTCCCCCTTATCCACAAGGCTTGTTATCCTGTCAAAGAAAACTATTAAGTTGGTCTAACATGATTTGTTCTTGATTAATCCATGCAGTTAATCATAATTTTATCTTCTAGGTGTTTGCACATTGATTGCTTAATTATTTGCGCCATTGTCTTTTCATGAGGATACCATCTCAGCAACATCTTCTCTTAGATATCAAAGGGGCACTCTCGCTTAAGCACTGCAGCTGCAAGCAACTGTTGCCATGTGGAATGTTCTTTTGTAATCTCAGTGGCCTCAAAGTTTTCTTGAACTGTGATCACGCTTTTCCAGAGCAATCTACAGAGGCCAAAAGAAATCTCTTTCTCAAGTGTCATATGACGAAGTGCTGCCAGCTATTGTGAGTTCTGAAGTATTTGGGCTTTCTCAAAGCCCCAGCTCCTGGAGTTAAGTAATCACATGACAATCTCAACTTTCCTTCAAAAACAAAAAAAATATTTCTAGCCCTCATGGTTGCAAAGAAAAGCTTGAAAGGAAAATATCAGAATACAAAATGTGCTATTTTTAAAATCTCATGATTTTTAAGCCAGCATCAAGACTTTTGGGCCTCACTTTTTTGAATATTTGTGGTAGCCACACTTAAGAGGATAGTTTGTAGTTATTTAAATTTCTTACGGTGTCCTAAAGTTTCCAAATATTTCAAAACTCAAGTTTCATTCTCACCAAAACATAGCCTTTGCAACTACTGTCATCTTTACTAAATAGTTATTTAGTATTTTTAAAATCCATTTATATATATTTTTAAAAAATATATATACACACAAGTTCATGCATTGGCATACAAGGTTTTTTGTTCATCTACTTAAAGATACCTTAACAAAAATACTTCAGACAAGTGCTTTACTGGTCACTTAGATGTGAGTTAATAAAAATACAACAACATTAGGTCTTCATATCATTCAGTCTTATGAAACCAAGTGACCCATAGTTCATTGGTCATAACTGCATTGCTAGCATACAACAAAGCTGAATACCATTTTGGACAAAATATTACTCTGTGCTGAGTGACACCTTGTTATGGTCGAGTTAAAACTCCACTGAGATTGACATGTGTGAACTCACCCTTCAATTAACATAATTATAAGCAAAAGCTCCCACTTGAGAAAAAAAGGTGTATGTGAACTAGCTTTTGGCTCAGTAATGTTTTGGGAAGGGGTGTATGTGGCGGGGAGGGGGAAGAGAACTCATAAAACCTGAGGACAGACAAGAACAGAGAGAGAGAGGAAGAGAGAGAGAGAGAGAGAGAGAGAGAGAGGGAGAGGCAAGAGAGCCAAGAGGAGCCTGAAAGCACAGCATGACCCTGGAAAAAGCTAGGAGAGAGCTTCTGGGTCTGGTGCTGGCTAAAGAGATTTGGGGACTGTAAGCTCAGAAACTGTTCCTTTTTGTTCTTGGTTCTTTCGGCATTCAGAGACACAGGGCTTTGTACATTCTTTGTAAATAAATATGACTGCATCAAAGAAATCCCAGACTCTATCAATTTCTATGTCCACCAGGAACATCCCCAGGGTCCCAAACTTGGACAAGCCACTCAGGCCGAAAAGGAGCAACAACACTTTAAATGTAAAATCTTGCTGTCAGCAAGCCAGTCATTGCACAAGGCTCTTCCTAAATTTAAAAGCAAGCTCCAGTTCTTCATCTCAAGATACACTAGGGGGCTGCACCCCATTTTACAAGTGGGGCAAGTGTGGGGAACTCTGTTATACAAAATCGAAAAAATTTACAAGTAAACTTACAAACCTGTAACCCCGCCCCGCCTCCTTCCCTTGCAAGGCAGTCAAACGTTTAATGGAATTAAAATGACTTTTATATGTATTTACTGTTCTTATTTTTATCTTTGTTCAGTGTTCTCTCAACTTGTAACAATGTCTGTCTCTGTATGTACAAATAAACGCAAATAAATTAATAAAAAATGTACATAACTGGCCACTATAGAACCAGATCTTTAAAGCTGTTTGTCAGTCTTCTCAGTACTGTAAATAAACCCCCTTCAGTACTGTCTGTGCTTGCCTAATTCTTGGGGGGAAATAATCTTCTTGCCTAGCAATAGTCTACTGTAAAATTTAAGTCTTCTTATAGAATCATAGAAATGTAGGGCTGGAAGGGCTCTCAAGAGGTCGTCAAGTCCAACTCCTGTGCTGAGGCAGGACCAAGAAAACCTAGACTATCACTGACAAGTGTTTGTCCAACCTGTTCTTAAAAACTATCGATGGGGATTCCACAACCTCCCTTGGAAGCCTATTCTAGAACTTAACTACCCTTATAGTTACAAAGTTTTTCCTAATATCTAAGCTAAATCGCTCTTATTGCAGATTAAGCCCATTACTTCTTGTCTTATCTTCAGTGGACATGGAGAACAATTGATCACAGTCCTCTTTATAACAGCCCTTAACATATCTGAAGACTTATCAGATCCTCTCTGTCTTCTTTTCTTAAAAATAAAACGCCCAGTTTTTTAAAATCTTTCCTCATAGGTCAGCTTTGTAAGCCTTTTATCATTTCTGTTGCTCTCCTCCGGGCTCTCTCTAATTTATCTACATCTTTCCTGAAGTGTGGCACCCAGAACTGGACACAGTACTCCACTTGAGGCCTCACCAGCGCCGAGCAGAGCAGGACAATTATGTTCTGTGTCTTACATTCAACACTCCTGTTAACATAGCCCGGAATGATATTAGCTTTTGTCGCAACTGCACTGTATTGGATGGTGTATGGATGGTGTGTGGCTGACTGAGGGAGCTGCAGGATCTGGACAGGGCAGTGATGGCAGATGCTGGAGAGAGTGAGAAGGAGCTCTGGGCTGGTTGCTAAGACTCCATCAGGAAAAAGGCCTGAAGTAAGGGTGAAGATGGTGCAGAGAGGAGTATAAAAATAGTGCTCGAGCATACAGGGGTGTAATCAGAAAGGCCAAACCACAATTGGAGTTGCAGCTAACAAGGGATGTGAAGGGTAACAACCAAGTGACAGATGATGCAGAAAAAGCTGAAGTACTCAATGTTTTTTTTGCCTCGGTCTTCACAGACAAGGTCAGCTCCCAGACTGCTGCACTGGGCAGTAAACTATGGGGAGGAGGTTAGCAGCCCTCAGTGGTGAAAGAACAGATTAAGGACTATTTAGAAAAGCTGGACATGCACAAGTTCATGAGGATGGATCTAATGCATCCGAGGGTGCTTAGGGAGTTGGTCTAGGGAGATGTGATTGCAAAGCCATTAGTGATCAACTGCTAGATGTCTAGTTGGCAGCTGGTATTGAGCGGAGAGCTCCAGGGGTCTGTCCTGGGGCAAGTTTTGTTCAACATCTTCATTAATGATCTGGATGATGGGAGGTATGCACCTTCAGCAAGTTTGCAGATGACACTAGGTTGGGGGGACATGCTGAAAGGTAGGAATAGAGTCCAGAGTGACCTAGACAAATTGGAGGATTGGACCAAAAGAAATCTGATGAGGTTCAACAAGGACAAGTGCAGAGTCCTGCACTTAGGATGGAAGAATCCCATGCATTGCTACAGACTGGGGACTGACTGGCTAAGCGGCAGTTCTGCAGAAAAGGACCTGGGGATTATAGTGGATGAGAAGCTGGATACGAGTCAGTGTGCCCTTGTTGCCATGAAGACTAATGGCATATTGGGCTGCATTAGTAGAAGGATTGCCAGCAGATTGAGGGAAATGATTATTCTCCTCTATTCAGCACTGGTGAGGCCACATATGGAGTAGTGTATCCAGTTTTGGGCCCCCACTACAGAAAGGATGTGGACAAATTGGAGAGAGTCCAGCAGAGGGCAATGAAAATGATTAGTGGGTTGGGGCACATGAGTTATGAGGAGAGGCTGAGGGAACAGGGTTTATTTAGTCTGCAGAAGAGATGTCTAAGGGGGGATTTGATAGCAACCTTCAACTACCTGAAGGGGGGATTCTAAAGAGGATGGAGCTGTTCAAAGCGGTGGCCGATGACAGAACAAGGAGCAATGGTCTCAAGTTGCAGTGCAGGAGATCTGAATTGGATATTAGGAAAAACTATTTCACTAGGAGGGTGGTGAAGCACAAGAATGGGTTACCTAGGGAGGTGATGGAATCTCAATCTTCAGAGGTTTTGAAGACTTGACTTGATAAAGCCCTGGCTGGGATGATTTAGTTGGTGTTGGTCCTGTGTTGAGCAGTGGGTTGGACTAGATGACCTCCTGAGGTCTCTTCCAACCCTAATCTTCTATGATTCTATGCAGGCCGCAGGGAAGTGGCACAGGGAATTAAAGCACTGGCATGGCTTTGATGGGCTGGGACCTGGACTAGTGGGCAGGTCTGGGTTCCCCCACCTCCTATTAGCCTAGGCAAAGTGGCCTGGACTTTGAGGCACCCCAGAAGGGGAACTGAACCCTTTAGTGACCCAGCATGAGAGCTGAGGCCTGAAATGCCTAGAGATGGCGAGGACATTGCCTCCGGGGGAAGCCCTGTAATACAGCCTAGGGCTGAGACCACTGATAGACTACAGGACTAATTGAGGACCTAAGCCTAGTGAGGGCTACAAGGAGAGAAAGTGCAGGTCTGCACACACTCGACCATATGGCGCTCACAAGAGGTGAATGCACCTCATTACAAACAGCAATTTTGTTATTTTTGAACAGATTTAATTTCCCTTGCAAATTCCTTCCTCCCACTTAATTCTTAACTTTTGCAATATCAAAGACAATTCTTTTGGTCCTGCTAGTGAAGGCAGGGGGCTGGACTTGACCTTTCAAGGTCCCTTCCAGTTCTAGGCGATAGGTATAATCTCCTATTAAAATTGGAGGGGAGGGATAGCTCAGTGGTTTGAGCATTGGCCTGCTAAACCCAGGGCTGTAAGTTCAATCCTTAAGGGGTCCATTTGGGGATTGGTCCTGCTTTGAGCAGGGGGTTGGACTAGATGATCTCCTAAGATCCCTTCCAACCCTAATAATTATGATTCTATGATTCTCTGAAGCTGAGTTTAGCATCTCTAGCTAGTTTTATTTCAAAGTTCAGAGGTGTCTCCCATTTCAGAGTTCTGCATTATCTTCTGAAGGCAAGAATGTGCAAAATAATTTTTTTTAGCATCTAGGTAAATCAAGTGTCTATATGGGGAAATGTCTTTAATACAAAAGTGGGCTGTTAGCATAAGTTTTCTTTATTTTTTCAGAAAACGGAAGTGTGATGCTAGCAGATCAAGTGTCAGCTCCTGCCAAGACTGCAGGCATTAGTTAAGAACCGACATACTCACAGCTGGAAACCAGACCATTTCAAAATAGGTATTAGTCTTACAAGAATTAGACTTGATGAAATACTTTTAAGTTGCTGCATGTACTAACCTCACTTGCAATGTCTGTATTCTATGCTATAAAGAAATATGTAAATTTTTGTTTTATAACTTTAACAATGTTTGCTCTAAACTTGTGAAGCCAAATGGGAAGAATGTTTCCCCTCCCCACCCATCCTGAAGAACTGTCAAAATTAGAGGGGCCATCAAGGATCATCGCAATAGACAGAATGATCCTACTGCACCCATGGTGAAGTATGCATAGAAGGCCTCATCCCATTCCTTTGAATGCTGGAAGAGTTAAATAAAAATAGCTAACGTGAAGATTTTTCATCCTGTTGCTGTATGAACTCTCACAGGGCCAGAGAAACTACACTGAAGTCAGAGATCCCTAGGGCTTATCACCTGGGGTCCCCTGAAAGAGAATTTGAATTGACAGGTCTCTACAACTCTGTCACTCTTACGATTTAGATGATAACTCATTTGTATATCTATGTTTGTTTGCTTTAACCAATATGTAACTCTTTCTCTTTCCTAGTTACTAAACATTTAGATAGTTTATTACAGGATTGGCTAGGGGTATTTGTTGTCTTTGGTATAAGACTTAGGGTACTAAGTGAACTGGGGAAGTGACTGGCCTGGTGGGACTGGAAGCAACCCGAATGTGGTGTGATTTTTGGTTTATGTGACCATTTATCACTAAGTCCAGTTTGTCTAGGTGACAAGATAGAGTGGAGTCTCCAAAGGGACTGATTGTGACTCCACGGTAAGATTGTTACAGTGATCTAGGAGCTCACATTTGTTACTGGCTTGGCAAAATCTAATGATAGAACGTACTTCCAGTTTGAGGTATCTGCCCTGTTTTTGACACTCTGCCCTGAGGAAGGCACTCAGTCGTGAGCCACTCCAGACATTGTAACAGAAAATAATATATTTTTAAATCAAACTGTTTTAATGAAGTATTCTAAGAAACTGCATATTAATTACCCTTTTGAAAATAAGTTGGAAGCATTTAAAATTAATCTGTAGTTTAAGAATCTTTTGAAAACATCACTTTATCAATGTTGATAAATGCAAAGTAATGCATATTGGAAAACATAATCCCAACTATATATATCAAATGATGGGGTCTAAATTAGCTGTTACCACTCAAGAAAGATCTTGGAGTTATTGTGAATAGCTTTCGGAAAACATCCACTCAATGTGCAGCAGCAGTCAAAAAAGTAAACAATGTTGGGAATCATTAAGAAAGGGATAGACAATAAGATAGAAAATATATTGACTCTATATAAATCCATGGTAAGCCCACATCTTGAATACTGTGTGCAGATGTGGTTGCCCCATCTCAAAAAAGATATACTGGAATTGGAAAAGGTTCAGAAAAGGGCAACAAAAATGATTAAGGGTATGGAACAGCTGCTATATGAGGAGAAATTAATAAGACTAGGACTTTTCTGCTTGGAAAAGAGACTATTAAGGGGGGATATGATAGAGGACCAAACAAATCTTCAGATCCAAAAGAATATATTTGAAAATAAATTCAGATTTGAACACTCCTAATTGGAATACTGGTGGGCAGATATAGGATATTAATTAAAAATTCTAAAATACAACTTTCACAGAAAGCTGCAAATTCATTTAAATTAAATGAGATTTTATTTGCGGGATATATTATACAAGTGTTACTTGAGTGAGACATGCATCTGAGGAAGTGGGTATTCACCCACGATAGCTCATGCTCCAAAACCTCTGTTAGTCTATAAGGTGCCACAGGATTCTTTGCTGCTTTTACAGATCCAGACTAACACGGCTACCCTCTGATACTTGAGTGAGAAAAAGAGACTGCTAGATTCCTGTTTCGGTGGGTACAATCCACCCATGTCTCAGCTACCCATTATGTTTCGGGGTTGAACCCTGTATCCTATACAAGTAATGGATGTTGATGAAAGAATAGGTAGAAAATATTTGTGGCATTCATGATATTTTGATATCAGACATTTATTCAATGATTTTTAAGGTACACTGTCCGACTTCAAAGAATTCTCTCACAAGAGGGAAACCACAGCAAGAACCGAACTAAAAGGAAAAAGAAATGAAAAAATAAACAGTACTTACATATTTATAACCCCATCTAGATGATGTTTTGAACAAAGCTGCTGGCTGCTCTTGTCTTGTTTATGTTGATTCTGCCCTAACTGAACAAACCTATGGAGTAGCAGTGGATAAAAGTATAAGTCATAAAGAGAGCAAGAACTATTTGCACTAACTTCAGTGAATTAATGAAAATGACAGTTCTGTACAATTTGGAGAGTTATGCAGTTTCAGTAAGTCACACTGGGTACATTAAAGGACAGCTGGAACACTCACCTCACTTAACACAAAAGTGAGAGTCATGATGATTAATACACTTATCTTGGTCTAGTTTTTTGGTTTTTTTAAAGTTGCTTTTAAAACTAAAGTTTGGGTACATTTTGGGCCCCTTTTTTAGCTAGGAGGAGGTCTTGCCCACTAGTAGGTTTTGCTTACTATTTCACAGGCAGCAGATGGGGCCATCAGCAAGAGGAGACAGTCAGAGTTAACTGCTCTTTCCAATAGCATGAACTCCCCACAGAAGACCTCTAGGAGGAGAGAGAAAGAGGAGCACCTGGGTGTCACTATTGGAATTGGGTGGTAGCGCAGCTGTAGAGAGAAGTAAGCTAAATAGATGGCAAGTTGGCTCAAGTTCCATGCAGATAAGTCTGATTCTGACCTCTCTCCTACTTGACTTGCATAGCTTGAAAAGCTGCCCTCTCATTTCACTGGTTTTAGCTATTTAATTGGATAAGTCTTTATCTGCCTCAGAAGGATATGCAAATGTGTCTTCCTCCTCTATCCAGTCTATACTTTCAGAGTAGAGGATTTCCTCTGCTCTCACAAAGCTTGTGAAAAGGAATGGAGGACAGAAACACACATTTGGGTTCCTTCCAGGCAGCAGATGAAAGGGAAACCAGTAGAAGAGCTGAGAAGGATGAACCAGGCTAGTGGCTATGAAGGGAAAATGGGAGGGAACTCAGTAACTCCATTGCATATGGCAGACTTGAGCTCTTTAGCAACAGCATTCTCCCTGCCTCAGCCTCAGTAAATTAAAGTCATGATTTTATACTTGATTTTCTAAAAGGAGGCTTTTAAAAAAATAGTCAATATGGTCAAATAATATTAGGACTGATTATTTTTAAACTAAACTAAGAACATATCACATGGAGAGACTATAGTGAATTAAATTTCTCCTCACAATTCAGGGATGGTTCACAACATAATAAGTAATGTAATGTAATTAGCCAGTCATTACACATCATAAAGCAAATCTAAAGTTGCACAGCTGCATTTCAACACATGGCTTACAGTCATTCACTTGACAAACATGTATGTCTAAGTTTTCATTATGAGGTGTAGTTTTCTATTGTCCAGTGCTCCATTAATTAATTCAAAAGCCTAAGCAGGTGTTTAAAACATTGATTTACCAGACTAGCATAACTGATTTGCACACCACGTGACTGGGTAAGCAGTTGCTCGCATGGCAACAGCATTACAGGCCTTAACAAATTAGAAGAGACTTCAATTTCAATTTAAGTTTCCCTGACTGCCTTCCTATTATTTTGCTTTTCTGACTATAATTTACTAACAGAAAGGGCCCAGTTCAGGAAACCATTCCTACTCAGGACAGCACTTAAAGTTAAGTAAGTGCTGAAGTCCATCTCTATTCATGACAAAACTTAAATATATGCTTAAATGCTTTTGCGAATTGGATCCAAAGTACTTCCTTATAATTTTGATACAGAGTAAGTTATATAGTTACTATTTCATCAAACCATGATATTGGAGTCCCAGTTAATTTGGCTTCAACCATCTCCTATCAAAACTATGAAGTATTTGTACAAGAAAGTTATCATTTAAGATCTTAATGCACTGTTATGATGAGTTACCCTCCTAGTTCGGTCATTTTTTCCCACTTTTCCACGAGTAGCCTGTATGCCAGATTTAATAATTGGTTCCAGTCTCAGATGAAAACCAGCAGTTTTAAACCTTAAGATAGTTGCCTCTGATGAGACAGAAAATGCATAAGTAGCTTCTGAATGATCTGGCATATAGCAAAAAAGGTGTAAATATTTGAAGAAAAATGTTGAATACCAATCAAACATTTTTCCTGGAACAGTCACAGCCGAACAAGATTTTATATAAGAGGTATAGCTAACACTTGTGTCTCTCTGCAGAAGACAGAAACATAACAGTTTTCTTACCAAAAAAGGTTAATTTATATAATTGTACTTGCATTTTATAGCTAAGATTGTTTAACGGATTGGAAATTTAAATTATTTTTAAAAAAATTCTCTGAAGTTGCAGAACTCTAATGTTGACATTTTATAAATTGGTGTAATTCAACATTTGAGAATAAATGTGAACTATGTACTTGTAAATTCAAGAGCTACTATTAATTTGAGTTTGTCCCTTGTTCCTGGAAAAATGTTAACTGATATTTCATTACAAGTCCATTTGATTTAACTATCAAATTCTGCACTTGGAGGCATCTGCACAGCTTCATGCTGAAGTTAAGAAAATTGAGTGCACACATATGAGAGATAAAGAGTTTGATTTTAAAGACACAGAATAGTAAAATACTGCCAGCTTCAAGTTAACGCTAGTGCTAGTGCCAGTGCCATACCAGAACAATGTTTAAATAAATTCTGAAGGAGGAGCAATTTCTCATACAGAGTATTTAACTAGCTCCAATCATCACTTACTAATTATGACTGAGAATGCTCTTACCTTGTATATATTGTGAGGTCATCCTCTGAAGGAACATCTGAGAGGTTAATCCCATATATATCTTTCATGGACTGAACTATGTTCTGGGGGGATGAAAAAACAACCCAAGTAAGTTTTTCAGAAATAGAATACTATGCCAATTTCCAAACAAAAGTTGACTAGATATAACTGAATTCTTTCTAGATCAGGAAAAAAAGCATATTATAATAAATGCAAATAAAACCAATAAAAAAAAGTCTCTTGTACTTCTTGCCAACCTTTCTAGGCTTATACTGAATCTTTTAAGACGATTTTTTTTTAGATTATTTTTCATTTTATTTGTTCACTAAGAAAGGAAAATATTACTGAAATAGACACAATATGATAGCATATGGTATAATCCATCAATTTGGAAAGAACCTGAGATTTATTTTATTGCTAATATAAAATAATACAATATAAAAATATTTATATAAATAATTCATATTGTGGATATATTACAAGTTGTATGCTTTTATGATATTTTATTTATTTTTAGTTTAAGAAAGAAAACATTATACAAGTCATTTACAAAAACCTTTCACCATTTATCTTTAATCTTGCTCTATACTACGTCAAGAAACCCCCTTATTTTCTTCAGACTAAAATTATTTTAATTTCCATTATAGTTTTAAAAAGTTACACGTTCATGAAATATACAGGTCCAGTGGAACAGGGTGCTAATGTGCATGTTCAGGCTGCTGTGCCCTATTTTAAGGTTAAACTCCTTAAAACTGATAAGGGTCATGCGACCGCAGGTTGCAAGCAGTGCCTATAAAACAGAGACAACCTATCCTTAACAGTGAAAGACCCAGAATCAGAGATGGACTAGGGAGAGTTGGATGTGTCCTGGCAAAGAAAGTATTTCTTTCCAATCAAGTCTTCTGTATTGTCCATTGTTAACAAAACCTGCCCCGAGGAAAGGGATTTGGAACCTCACTCAATCATTTAGATATTTTTGGACTGCCCAGCTGGTCAATTGGCCACCAGTCTACATAAAGGTATAAATTAGGTATAAAAAAATCACATTAGCAGATAACAGAGGATGTGTCAAATCCAAACAAAAGTTCTCATTTACCTTTTTTCAGAAAAGCCTTTTAAAAAAATATTACAAGGATAAGACTAAAACAATTTTGGTTATTACTAATAGTCTGTCTGCTTTGTGTTACTGTAAGATTTAAGAAAGTGTGATTAATTTTTGCAATTATAAAGAAGAATTTGACTTATTTAGCACCTTCCCTCTAAAGATCAACATATTTTGTAAACTTTAATGAAGTAAACTTCACAACATGTGACCTAGATAAACATTAACCCTACTTTACACCTCTTATTAAGCCTGTAGTGTTTACAAGCATCACTGTAGCCAATGGAAGGTGACATCCTTAAAATGTTAATGTTTAGAAATTTTCTAAATATGCATGCTCAAAGTTGCTCACTTTAAACATTCATAACATTAAATGTAATTAATTTTCTTCAAATTCAGTTTTTATTCACAGCAAAATTTATAAAAACAAGACATGTTTGAAGTTAGAATCATAGAATATCAGGGTTGGCAGGGACCTCAGGTGGTCATCTAGTCCAACCCCCTGCTCAAAGCAGGGCCAATCCCCAACTAAATCATCCCAGCCAAGGCTTTGTCAAGCCTGACCTTAAAAGCCTCCAAGGATCGAGATCCCACCACCTCCCTACATAACCCATTCCAATGCTTCACCACCCTCCTAGTGAAAAAATTTTTCTTAATATCCAACCTAACTTCCCCTCTCCATGCAACTTGAGACCATCACTCCTTGTTCTGTCATCTGTTACCACTGAAAACAGTCTAGATCAGGAGTGGCCAACCTTTGGCTCTGGAGCCACATGCGGCTCTTCATAGGTTAATATGGGGCTCCTTGCATAGGTGCCAACTCCAGGGTTGGAGCTACAGAGGCCAACTTTCCAATGTGCTACAGGGTGCTCAACCTCTGGCTCTGTCCCAGGCCCCAGCCCCTGCTCCTGAGTCTGAAGCACCCTGGCTCCTCCCCCCAACCTCCATCCTCCGAGCCTCCTGCACACCACAGAACAGCTGATCAGAGTGGGCGAGAGGCACAGGGATGGAAGGTTAGGTGCTGATCAGTGGTGCTGCTGGTGGGTGGGGGGGGAGTAGCTAACATGTTACTGTGGCCCTTTGGCAATGTACATGGGTAAATTTTGGCTCCTTCTCAGGCTCAGGTTGGCCACGCCTGGTCTAAATCCATTCTCTTTGGAACCCTCTTTCAGGTAGCTGAAAGTAGCCATCAAATCCCCCCTCATTCTTCTCTTCTGCAGACTAAAACAATTCCAGCTCCCTCAGCCTCTTCACATAAAAGTCATGTGCACCAGCCCCCTAATCATTTTTGTTGCCCTCCGTGAGACTCTTTCCAACTTTTCCACATCTTTCTTGTAGTGTGGGGCCCAAAACTGGACACACTACTCCAGATGAGGCCTCACCAATGTTGAATAGAGGGGAATGATCACTTCCCTTGATCTGCTGGCAATGCTCCTACTTATATAGCCCAAAATGCCATTAGCGTTCTTGGCAACAAGGGCACACTGTTGACTCATATCCAGCTTCTCATCCACTGTAGCCCCTAAGTCCTTTTCTGCAGAACTGTTGCCTAGCCACTTGGTCCCTAGTCTGTAGCAGTGCATGGGATTCTTCCATCCTAAGTGCACTTGTCCTTGCTGAACCTCATCAGATTTCTTTTGGCCCAATCCTCTAATTTGTCTAGGCCCCTCTGTATCCTATCCCTACCCTCCAGCGTATCTACCACTCATCCCAGTTTAGTGTCATCTGCAAACTTGCTGAGGGTGCAATCCACGCCATCCTCCACATTAAGGAAGATACTGAACAAAACCGGCCCCAAGACCGATTCTTGAGGCACTCCGCTTGATACCAGCTGAACATGGAACCATTGATCATGACCCACTGAGCCTGACGATCTAGCCAGCTCTCTATCCACCTTAAATCCATTCATCCAGCCCATACTACTTTAACTTGCTAGCAAGTTCCCAGCTTCTGACATTAGAATCATCTTGGTTCAACAATTTTTAGTTTCTTCCACATTTCCATAACTTAAAAAACAAAGATTCAATTTTGATGATACTTAAAAAATAAAAACAAAAACGAAACATAACCAAAAGTCATTATGGTGTGAGATGAGATCAAGGCCGCGCAAAAAGAGGGTCAGAATGAAAGTAAGTATTACACACTAACTGTATAAAGCATCATCAGCATATACCAAATAGGTACATTAAAATGTCCACAGTTCACACTAGAAGTCTGTCTTTACGAATGCTAGCTACATTTAATTTGTTTTAATATAAAAATAATTAGCTCTACACTATACTAAGGATCTACTAGATGCAGATATGCCAGATAAAAGGATTTATTTATTTGTAGAATAGATAGTGCTTAGGTAATTTTACTTTATTTCTTCTGACTTTGTTACCATCGCTGCCTTATAACTCAAAGCCCAGAACACAAATATTTGATTGTCCTGTAATAACATTATTTACTCAAGAATGCACCACAGTATCTGCAGAAAACAGATATTTTAAAAATTGTTAACTATGCTAACAACTAGCGGACACTTTGATCAATGCCAAAATCGTCCATTTTCCTAGTTTAGAAAACTGTATCTACACTGGTACATTAGCGTTCCTTTTTAGTATAGGTACTATGCAAATGATAGGCATTTCTGCAACCAGAAAATAAAATTAAAAAACTCTGTTCTTTATGGAAGTTGAAATAAAATATACTTCTGTTACATTCCTGCGGTTTACAGGTTCTCAAAAATAAGAGTTTCTTGAATTAGATATTTTTAATCCTTTTCAGTCATAGCTAACTGCATAAATTATTTCCTACTACATTAGCAGTTCAGCCCACACGTTTCACAACCTGCATTATAGCTTCTCTTTGGATACCTGAATGCTGGGACCCATGACAAATAATGGTTATTGCTGAAATGTTAATTCTAAAACATTCTCTCAAAAGCCCATATCTGATGCTGCAATTAACTCCAAACTAACCGCACTGAGTAATCTATTCTAAACCAAGATCAACTAGTGAATATACACAGGTTTGGTGTCTAACATACTCTTTTACATTTGATCTCTGCACAAAAAAGCATAATTATTACCTTTATATATAAAATATGCACCAAAGATAGTTTTGTGCTTTTGAGGTTTATAATGGTGGCCACAAATACTAACATAGCCCCAAGTTTTGCAATGGACTGCAAGCGGGCATACTGGGGCCCATGGGCAATCATTCACAGCAGTAGTAAAGTTACACAAATTAATAATTAAATTCTCAGTACGTTTCAATAGACATAAGGGTACTAACAGAGCAAAATATGACTCAATATTGTTATTAACAATGAGAATAAATTAATTTAACGCTGGTTATAAACTAATACAGCTTAAAAAGGTCTTAAATAATATTTTGAATTTACATACACCTTTCATTAAAGCATCTCAAAATATTTTACAAAAATGTATTCAGGCTCAGTAAGAGGGAGGGAAGGATTATATCCATTTTATAGATGGACAAAATGAAGTGAAATCACTTGCCCAGATTGCACAGCACCTCATGAACAAGAGTTGGTGATAGTGCTCAAGAGTCGTGACTCCTGGTTCCTTGCTACAGCCACTGTAAAACCCCCTTCTTTTCCATTGGTCTAAGACACTAACTCTTCATTATTCTGAGACACACCCTACATTAACACCACAGTATTTCAGAATTATTGCATCGAACACCACAAACTGGGCTTGGGAAAATTTAAGCCCTGTACATGTGGCTAACATTCATATATGAGAAGTCAATCACAGTCTATAAAACAATCTCGAGGTTACTGATATATTGTTGAAAACTGTTCTGGAAAAGAAGTAATTTTAATATTCATTGTTATCAAGCAACACACTTTTAGACAAGTGTAGGATATTTTGGCCTATAATCATGTAGGCATTAAATAGAATTTTACTAAAAATACAACAAATTAAAGTTTATGTTAATGGATTTAACAAGTAGCTTGACTTTGAGCTTTGATAGAGAAAAATAAACCATACACACTGTTTGCCAGTGCCCCAGCAGAGTGACATTTCTGTAATTTCTTACTTAGACCATGAGGTCCTGGAAGCCTTGAGAAAATGTAAGCATGAGATGTATGAATGAGAGAAAACAACTTTTCTGAGTCAAGAGGACAATGGTTCATAAGTTACTACCAGGAAAGTACAGGCTCTAATAGTCAAGAAGAAGCTATTTCAGAGTTTTGACTGTTCACCCAGACAGAGGTAGTTGAGATCATTTTGGTGGAGTCATTGTCTTCTGCTATTCCCCTATTACATACATACTTGGGAAACTCAACAAAGAACTCAAATGTGAAGTTGCGGAACTATTAACTAAGGTTTGTAACCTGTCCTTTAAATCAGCTTCTGGACCCAATGACTGGAAGTTAGCTAATGTAACATCAATATTTTAAAAGAACTCTAGAGATGATCCCGGCAATTACAGACTGGTAAGTCTAACGTTGGTACCAGGTAAATTAGTCAAAACAATAGTTAAGAATAAAATTGTCAGACACATAGAAAAACAAACTGTTAAGCAATAGTCAACATGGTTTCTGTAAAGGGAAATTGTGTCTTACTAATCTATTAGAGTTCTTTGAAGGGGTCAACAAACATATGGACAAGGGGAATCCAGTGGACATAGTGTACTTAGATTTCCAGAAAGCCTCTGACAAGGTCCCTCACCAAAGGCTCTGTCATAAACAGATAAGTAAGAGTTAACAGAACAGAAGTACTTCATATCTCTTTTGCCTGGAAAGGGTTAACAAGATCTGCGAGCCTGGCTGTCACCTGACCAAGGACCAATCAGGGGACAGGATACTTGCAAATCTTGAGGGAGGGAAGTTTGTGCGTACGCTCAGAATCCTGTGGCACCTTATAGACTAACAGACGTTTTGGAGCATGAGCTTTCGTGGGTGAATACCCACTTCCTCAGATGCATGTAATGGAAATATCCAGGGGCAGGTATATATATGTGTGTTAGCAAGCAAGCTAGAGATAACGAGGTCAGTTCAATCAGGGAGGATGAGGCCCTGTTCTAGCAGTTGAAGTGTGAAAACCAAGAGAGGAGAAACTGGTTCTGTAATTGGCAAGCCATTCACAGTCTTTGTTCAATCCTGAGCTGATGGTGTCAAATTTGCAGATGAACTGAAGCTCAGCAGTTTCTCTTTGAAGTCTGGTCCTGAAGTTTTTTTTGCTGCAGGATGGCCACCTTAAGGTCTGCTATAGTGTGGCCAGGGAGGTTGAAGTGCTCTCCTACAGGTGTGTACGCTGTTAGTTTTTGGTTGTTCACTCTGGGGGCTCAGAGGGACCAGACATGTAACCAGGTTTCTCTCCAATCTCTCCGATACAGGCTCTTATAAGTTCAGAATAGTGAGTACTAGGTAAATAAGGTGAGTTAGGTTCTGTTTGTTTTCTTTATTTGCAAATGTGTATGTGGCTGGGAAGAGTTCAAATGTGTATCTGGCTGGCAGGAGTTTAAATTTGTATTTTGCTGAAAGGATTTTAATTTGTACTTGTATACTTAGGCTGGGAGGGTATTCCCAGTGTCTGTAGCTGAAAAACCCTGTACCTATTCCATCTTAAATTTACAAAGATAATTTTTACTGGTTTTTCTTTCTTTAATTAAAGCTTTTCTTGTTTAAGAACCTGATTGTTTTTTTATTCTAGTGAGACCCCAGGGGACTGGGTCTGGATCCACCAGGGAATTGGGGGAGAGAAAGGAGGGAAGGGGGAGAGAAAGGTTAATTTTCTCTCTGTGTTAGGATTACTCTCTCTCTCTCTCAGGAAAAGTCTGGGAGGGGGAGAGAGAAGGGGGGGGGGAGGTGAATTTTCCTCTCTGTTTTAAGATTCAAGGAGTTTGAATCACAGTGATCTTCCAGGGTAACCCAGGGAGGGGAAGCCTGGGAGAGACAACGGTGAGGGAAAGGGTTTACTTTCCTTGTGGTAAGATCCAGAGGGACTGGGTCTTGGGGTCCCTGGGCAAGGTTTTGGGGGGACCAGAGTGTACCAGGCACTGGAATTTCTGGTTGGTGGCAGCGCTACAGGTTCTAAGCTGGTAATTAAGCTTAGAGGAATTCATGCTGGTACCCCATCTTTTGGACGCTAAGGTTCAGAATGGGGAATTATACCATGACAGGCTCTTACATAAATTAAGCTGTCACAAGGGCAGGTCCTTTCATGGACTGAGAACTGGTTAAAAGACAGGGAACAAAGGGTAGGAATTAATGGTAAATTCCCTGAATGGGAGAGGGGTAACTAGTGGTGTTCCCCAAGGGTCAGTCCTCGGACCAATCCTATTCAACTTATTCATAAATGATCTGGAGAAAAGGGTAAACAGCGAGGTGGCAAAGTTTGCAGATGAAAAACTGCTCAAGATAGTTAAGACCAAAGCAGACTGTGACGACTTCAAAAAGATCTCTCAAAACTAAGTGATTGGGCAACAAAATGGCAAATGAAATTTAATGTGGATAAATGTAAAGTACTGCACATTGGAAAAAATAACCCCAACTATACATACAATATGATGGGGGCTAATTTAGATACAAGAAGTCAGGAAAAAGATCTTGGAGTCATCGTGGATAGTTCTCTGATGATGTACATGCAGTGTGCAGAGGCGGTCAAAAAAGCAAACAGGATGTTAGGAATCATTAAAAAGTGGATAGAGAATAAGACTGAGAATATATTATTGCCCTTATATAAATCCATGGTAAGCCCACATCTCAAATATTGTGTACAGATGTGGTCTCCTCCTCTCAAAATAGATATACTGGCACTAGCAAAGGTTCAGAAAAGAGTAACTAAAATGATTAGGGGTTTGGAATGGATCCCATATGAGGAGAGATTAAAGAGGCTAGGACTCTTCAGCTTAGAAAAGAGGAGACTAAGTGGGGGATATGATACAAGTATATAAAATCATGAGTGATGTGGAGAAAGTGGATAAGGAAAAGTTATTTACTTATTCCCATAATACAAGCACTACGGGAGTCACCAAATGAAATTAGTAGGCAGTAGGTTTAAAACAAATAAAAGGAAGTTCTTCTTCACGCAGCGCAGTCAACTTGTGGAACTCCTTACCTGAGGAGGTTGTGAAGGCTAGGACTATAACAGTGTTTAAAAGAGAACTGGATAAATTCATGGTGGTTAAGTCCATTAATGGCCATTAGCCAGGATGGGTAAGGAATGGTGTCCCTAGCCTCTGTTTGTCACAGGATGGAGATGGATGGCAGGAGAGAGATCACTTGATCATTGCCTGTTACGTCTACTCCCTCTGGGGCACCTGGCATTGGCCACTGTTGGTAGACAGGATATAGGGCTAGATGGACCTTTGGTCTGACCTGGTACAGCTGTTCTTATGTTCTTATCTTGCTTGATGTTCCTCAGAAAGCAAGGTAGGGTGCAACAGAAGGGAGGACGGGCACTAGGTGTCCTGACCAAGGGAAATGTGTTTCACCTCTTAAGTCCTGACCTTGTTGCCCTTGGAATGGTAGATTATTCATTTTCTGTTCTCTTGGGTCATAAACAGGTCCCAGGATGGAGAAGCCCATTGATGAAATATAATCTGTACCACAGAATAATGAATATCCCATTTGTGGTCTTTAGAGGAGCTGGCTGACTATGTCTGCTAGTGTGTCATGAATCCCTGAGAAGTGTCCTGCTGACACAGTGATCGGGTGACAAATATACCAGCTCCAAAAATTGACAACCTCTATCCAGAAAGTGGTGATTGTGCTCCCCCTCAGGTCTGAATGAGTGGTAGGAATTATTAGCAGGCCTCATGGACTGCTCAAATTTCTAGGTTTATGGCCATGATGGACTCCTGGGGAGTCCACATCTTGTGCTGTGTGTTCATCCAGATGGGCACCCCACTCTAACAAGGAGGTGTCAATGATCAGTATCTCCTCATACGTGGACAGAATGAAAGGGAACTCCCCAAACACACACTTGTTCCCTTGTCTCCCACCAGGCTAAAGAAGCTCATGCTCTATGTGGGAGTAATTTATTTGGTGTGTATACCATCTGAAGCCAAGATTGCAGGCGACAAAGTCAAAACTTTGCAAAAGGTCTCACATGTACAGGAAACCATGCAACCTAGAAGGCTGAGACATGAACAGACTGAAGCCCATGGACTCAGTCTGAGTTGAACAACAACTTCCTTTATGGATTGGTGATTGGCCTGAGGAGGATATACTGTAGCACTGATAGATTCCAGAATTGCCCTGATAAACTCTATAGCTTGTATGAGACCTAAAATGGATTTTATATTTATATTTATACAGAGTCCCAGTGAATGCAGAAAATGGAGCAAGAATGGAGGTTGCTGTCAGCACCACCTGATGAGATCTCTCAAATCATTAGCTAATCAAAGTAAGAAAAAACTGATGGTCCGTGGCCTTGGAAATGAGCAACCACTGCTGATAGTACTTTTGTAAATAGCCTTGGGGCTGCTGCAAGGCTAAAGGGGAGCACCTTGTGTTGAAACTTGTTCAGACCTACAGTGAGTCTAAGGAACTTTCTATGTGAAGGGTGGATGTCTATGTGGAAGCAGGCATCTTTCATATCAAGAATTATGAATCAATCATCTTTATTCAGGTGAAGAAATTACTGATGCCAAGGTGGCCATTTTGAATATCAATCTACAGGTAAATACATTGATCTGTTTGCATTCTATGATTCATACTCCCTTTTTGCAGGAGGAGGAAATACTTTGAGTAAAAACTTTCCCCAGTATTGGAGGCAGCCTCAGCACTACAGACCCTGATGAAGAAAGGACTTTACTTCTTAAATGAACATCCTTTCATCAGAATGGTCCCTGAAGAGGGATGGGAAAGAGGCATTCTATGGTATAGTGGTATGAATGATGTTGAGAACCCATTTGTCTCATTATCCTCTGCCAGGCTTCAGAGAAATGAGATAGATGGCCACCAAATTGGGTATCAGAGTTTTAGGTTGATGAATGCAGCATCTGGAGTGTTTCACAGCTCTCAAAAGGTCCTGTCAAAAATGTATTTTAGTAAAAGACTGGGGTTGGAAGCAAGGAAGAGGTGGGAACATCATATTTGATCCATATTTGATCCTCCGTGGTGGTTCAAAACCGCTCTGGGTGGTAAAATAATTGTAGTATTGGTACTGCCTGTATGTGTGTGGTCTGTGGTATTCTTTTTTGGAGGAGGACTGTAGATGCCCAGTGAGTGGAGGGTTACCCCAGCATCCTTCAACGAGTGTAACAAATCATTCATCTTCTCACTGAAGAGATTGGTCCCTTCAAAGGGCAAACCCTCCACTGCAGATTGGTCTTCCCTGAGGAATCCGGAGGAATGAAGCCATGACACTCAATGTGTGACAACAGTGGTTACCAATCGATCTGGAGGCTGTGACTGCTGCAGCAAAGCTTGGAGGGATGATCTGGCAATCAATTTACCCACTGTGCCAGCCCTCTTAAGGAAGTTTGTGAGTAAATTCTGTGAATTTAGAGTAACAAACAAAATGGTACTTGGACAATAATGTCTGAAAGTTGGCTGTACAAAATTGCATACTGGTTGAAGTAAAAACGTCTCTCAAAAATAGGTTTAAGTGTTTGGGCTTGGCTGCCTTATTGGAAGGGGTACACTTTAGTTGATGTTACTTGCTCTTATAAGTGGCAGCTTGAGCTACCAAGCAGTTTGGGGAGATGTGTGAATAAAAATTTTGCTCCCTTTGCCGGCACAAAATGTTTCTGGGTTTTCCATTATTTAAATCAAGACTGGGTCTCTTTCTAAATCACATACTCTAACTCAAATCAGAAATTATGGGCTTGATGCAGAACCTCACCCAGCAAGTTCTGTGGCTTGTGTTATGCAGGAAGTCTGTTGCCGGAAATTATGGTGGGGCCAGACAATTATTTAATGACCGCAGATATCGAGATTCAAAAAGTTAAAGCTTTATAACTGTTAAAACACAAACTGGAAACATCACGTCAGAATATATAAAGTAAATATCCTTAAATCAAACTCTAATAAGTTCCCAACCTGCATTTTTCTTACTTTACATATCTGTAAAATTAATATCTGATAAAATCAGAATGTGCAGTTTAGATAATTTAGTTTAATAAAACTAAATTAACACCTCAGACTATTAAGTTACTACTTGGCAATTCAGAACTCAGATACCAAGGAAGTCCTCAAAGGGACACTTTCAACTTAAAATCTAGCCAATTTCAAAACCTGAATTAAAAGCAGTGTTAGATACTATATCTGCTCACAAATCCCTTTCCAGTTTTTATGGCCTTAGAAACACATTTTCTAGTTTTTTTAAATGTTATTTTCTTCCCCAATGCTGTGTGAGAGGCTCCAACAAAGAGGGAAAATGACAATTGTGTATAATCAGGTTTACTAAATGCCGTCAAATGCGTAAAGCAAATAAATTGGAGAAAATAATTTTCCCTTTTAATGTCAGGAACATTAGGTGTTATAAGTAACACTAGGCAAAATATTTACATAAGAAATGTGCATTTTAAGTTGATGATCTCCCTTCATGTGTGCCAGTGCAATTTTCTCACCTCTGTTATTTTTACATTATCGCTTGTATCTGTCATCTTTACTGGAGTGGAATGCTGAGAAACAGCTCCTTCATCTTCTTTGTCAGTCCCAGAATCATCCTCAGAACTACTTGATGCTGCTTCCTCACTTGGGGGAGGAGGGGCACTAGCAGCTGTTTTGCGCTGCAGCACAGTTTCTTCTCTATTATTTTTGTTCCTATATATTCAAAGAAGAAAGACAGTGCACACATTTATTAAATGGACACAAAATACTTGAAAATATGCCATACGTATATTCCTGAATTTTGGTTTCCATCTCATCTGGCATAAGGTGCAAGAAGAAATTCTACCTTCTGAATGTCTTCTGTTATTCTTGAAGGCTCTGCCTGCCCTTTGAATCCCCTATTTTTTCTTTTCCCTGGGTATTCACTATATCTTTATCTCTTCTCATACTGATGAATGTCTGAAGCCATTTCCATGACTATGCCAACTTTCCTCCATTTTCTGCTCAGTCTCTTTTTTCACTCCTGCTTTTTCTTTTTCTCTTTCTAAACAACTTTATGTATCTTTCTTGATTAATCCTTGCATCACCAAACCTTGTATCTTTGGCTCCCTACCTAAATTCTCTTCCCAGGTCTTGAAAGTTTGAAAAACAAAGCCATAAAACTGCTGGATAGTGTTAATGACTTTCCTCCTCCCCAAAAGTGACACCTTCTCCCTGGTCTCCAAATCAGAGAACTTCCTTTAGGCACTCCATGCTCACATCTTTAACTGTCTGACATTTTCTTTTGGATGTTCTATAGCTGTCTTAGAGCCAGTCTCTCAGAAACTGAGTTTATCATCCTTTCTCCTTCTCTCTCTCCATCACCTTGTGTCTTCAACACCACTGACACCTCTACTCTCTCTCCTGTTCCTTGGCTCACAACCCTGGTGTCATCCGTGACTTCTCTCCTTCTCCCTCTTTTCCAGTCTTTTATTTCTTCCTTTTTAACCATCAATATCCACTTTTTCCTAACTACACACTTTCTCATGCTACAATCCTTGAAAAGCTTTGGTCATTTTCTGCCATGGCTAGTGTCTCCCTCATTTCAATTTATAAAGAACACTGCTGATAAACACATCTTCCTCTCCATTTCCTCCGATCATGTCAACTTCTCCTTATTGTTTCCATATAGAAATCTGAAGCCACCTTATAAGGGATCTTTCCAGGCTAGGGAATAAAACATTAATGGTTTGGATTCTTGGGTCTGTCCACTTGGTGTATGCAACAGTCTGGGGAAAAAAGAGGTGGGTGAAAAGGAGTCTCTAAGCCATTACTGTGAGTTCCTTATCCCTGGACCACTGGACACAGGTCCAGTCTTAAAAAGCAATTTAGAGCAGTTTTGCAGCTGTTCTAAGTTCCGCTGGCTACAACAGCCCTCAAAGGGTCAAGGGGTTAGCAGGGGTCCACTGGAGCATAGCAGTGCTACAGTCATGCCCCATTTTCCGCAGCCACACACTCAATTGTGGCACCAACAGAAGTGTCTATGTCAGCTTTAAGTGACCTGGGAAAACATCAGGTATTCATTTAATTCAGCTTTAAGGTATGATTGTTTAGGGACTTTCCCTGGTTCTCAATGGCACTGTAGAAGACTGAACAAAGAGGATGGTAGCTGAAGGAGTGTTATTCAGTGCAGATGTGTCAGATGAAGAAAGTGGAAGAAACAACAGAAGCATTTGCTGGTACTTATAGCTTGGAAATTGGTAAAGCCTGTTTCACTTACTCATGAGGCAGTTTAACGACTCTAAACTAAGTTCAGGGCATCCTGACATGGTAATGCCCTGGAAATATGGAACCAAAAGCATGGATCTCTTGTAATACTCTTGGTGATTTAGTGCTACACTTTGGAAAAAACATACAATTACTCTGGGCTGTCACTCACAGTAGACTAGGCACACTATCACTTCTTGGGATTTCTATGTAGAGCGAAAAACATCCTGTTAACCTCTTGTAGATAGCTACCACTAGTAATTTTCCCCTTGGAAAAATACAATAATGATGTGTTTTGAAAATGGATTTTTAAGACTGAAAACAGAAGTACAAAAGAGGATACTCTACTTTAGCTAATTTTTTAAAACAAAGAGTTCAAGCACACAAGCTTATGAGGATATATAAACTGGGAAGACCAGAGATCTTAGAATGCATCCTTGTAAATAAACAGAACAAGTTTAAAACAAAATCAATATTTAGATACAGAGTCAAACGATTTAATAAGTAAAATTACAAAAAATTCAAGGAGGAAATTGGCAAAACAATACACAGTTCAGAGATGCCTCATTGAAATGTTAAAGTCTATTGGATCAAATGAAGGTAAAGTGCCTTTTTCAACCAGTAGCCACTGTTCCTTTAGAAAATAAAACATTAACTGTGTGCAGCTCTGTAGTTGATGTCCCATGCCAAATGTATGAGACCTCAGAGAAATGTCTGAACAATGTATTCTTTGTTTGCGGACACTGACATATACTACCTTAAAGAGGAGAGAATCAAATTAGCTTGGAACTGCCTAATACAAAAATGGGAAAGAGCAAAAGAGCAAAATCTACTAGATTATGCAACTCATCGGGCCCTTATTTTGAAAGAACAGGAAATTTTTTCCCCTTTCACCCTTATGCTTTATATCTTAAGTCAAGACCCTAAATTCCAGTCTCTCCTATCTTTGCCAATTAACACTTCATTAAAAGATTAGAATATTTGAAGTTCCAATAATGGGAATGATATGAATATGAAGGCCCCAAGGTCAACATTTTCAAACTTGAATACTTAGAAGCGAGACAACTAAATAAGTAGCCTCATTTTCAAAGACAGTGACTATCCATAGTTCTGACTGACTCCAAATGAATTATTTCATTCTATTTCCAATAACTTTTCTAGAATATTAGAAAACAAAAACTATATTTAGAGGCAGTTAGGACTGTGGCAGGACATACCCCCTCCTTTCAAAAATGTAACAGAATGGAAATAAGATGTTAAGGGAATGACTTGTACGTTCCTTTCCACCTTCATATTGATAGCATTGTGTACTGTACCACACTACAACACTCCAAAAGACCTTTTCTCTTCCATCTTCAATAGATACCAAAAAGCAATACAAACTCCATGTTCATCAAACTAGCACTCTAACACAAAATCTGAACAGTGACCTCAGCAGTGTGAAGACAGAATAACTTCCCAAATGCATGGAATGTGAGACAGTCAGATTGGTCATCTGTTGATAGAACAGAAACAAAAGCATACAAGATCCTTGTTAAAGTTTTGTTAGAATACAAGTTTGATTAAGTTTAGGGTACATCCTGTTCAGCGGCTCTTCTGTCTTCTAAGTTGGGATTCATTGCTTTAATCAATAATAAGGATAGCAAATTGCATGGAAATTTAAACAGAGCTTAGAAGAGGGGAGATCTGAACTTCTGGTCTCTTCTTTCTCAGATCAAGGAACCTTCTCCTAGACTACAGGGCTATCTGGAACAATCTTTCTCCATCAACAACATTTGTGCAGACTTCTCATTAAATCATATTGGTGGGTTTAGCTTGGAGCACGTATTTTCTGTTGTGATTAAAATGCTGTACAGGCACACACTAATAGATCACTCATATTCTAAGAATTGGCACATGAGAAGCCACAAGCATGGACAGAAAAAAGGTCTCAGATGTTAAGATTTCTTGCAAAAGGAGTACAAAGGAAAGTGATACAATCCAATAGCGACAAAAATCAAAGAGTAATTCTTACATATTTTAAAAATTCTTTCCAGGAGAAATTAAATTGTACTCTAAATCTATATTCTATGCTTTAGTTTTTGCCATTTCTATGAGATTTTTACAAAATAAAGGGTTAATGTTCCTGTTAAAATGGTACTTTAATACAACCTTAACTATGACACAACTACTGCTGCACCATCATACAAAATAAAAATCACATACAGTAGCTCAATTCAGCCAATGCTTTGTAGACTTTGGAAGAAAGAATTTACAACACAAAATATCAAACTCAGTTAATTTTTAGAAATGTATCCACAATAATCACCTCTATTCAGCTTTTACTTGCTGCTGAAGAAAAAAAGTAAACATCATTCCTGAACTTTTATGAAAGTACGACTATGTTGCAGGTTCAGTATATTTAAATATAATATATTATATCATTTCTAAAAATTTCCATAGAAAAGCAGATACCTCAAAAGTTAATGTAACATCATGCAGTCACAGCATTACTGATATGGCAAATTATCCACACCAGTGGCTTTTTTAGGACTACCAAAAAACCCAAAAGGTTACTAACCTTCCATAACTGTTGTTCTTTTGCCATTCCACTCCTGGTAGTGTGTGCACACCTCTCAAAAAGTCAGAATTTTTTTTCCCTCAGCGGTACCCATCCGGGTGGCTTGAGTACCCTTTGTTGTCATACACCATTGCATGCTGGTATAAAGGGCCCAGCCATCTCCAAGCCTCCTCAGTTTCTTCTTGCTGGACAACTCCAATGCAGAGAGATAGGAGGGCAGGTTGTGGAACGGACATTTACAACACATTTTGAAGAACAGTTACAGAAGGTTAATAACCATTTTTCTTCTTCGGGTGATTGCACATGTGCATTCCACTTTTTTTGAGTCACAAGCGGTACAGTAGGAGGAGGCATCAGAGTTCATGCACACACAGACTGGTGTACAGCTTGTCCAAATTTAGCATCATCTAAGTACTGAGTGATGGCAAGAACAGGATGCAAAGGTGTGGACTGAAGATCGAGTCACCATTCTACAAATTACTTGGATAGGAACTTGTGCAAAGAATGCCACGGAGAACCCTTGCAATCTTGTGGAATGTACAATCACTTTGCTCAGCAGGGAAATGCCTGCCAAACTGTAACATACACAAATGCAAGAAATTATCCAAGAAAATTCTTTGGGAAGAGATTGGGAGGTCCTTCATTCTGTCTGCAAAGGCCACAAATAGTCGAGTTGACAAACTGAACTGTTTAGTCCTGTCCTAAAATGACAAAGCTCTCCTAACATCTAAGAGTGGAGGTGTTGCTTCTTTCTATTGGCATGTGGTTTTGGGTAAAAATGTAGGTTAGTAAACTACAGGTTTCTATGAAAATGAGACTCTAGGAGAGAAATCTCAGATGAGGGTGCAAGTATATTTTGTCCTTAAAGACCATTATATAAAGTGGTTTAGATGTTAATCACGAAGTTCAGCCACCCTCCAGGCTGAAGTGATAGCTACTAAAAAAGCCACCTTCAGTGATAGGTGCAGTATGTGCTAGAGGCTCAAACTGAGGCCTCATGAGCTTTCATAGAACTATGTTCAAGTCCCGGGGTGGGAGGTGGAGAGAGCTGCTTATCTGAGAATACAGCCTATCTAGACCCTTCAGAAATATGACTGCCATATCAGGTGGTGCCTGTTCAGTAGACTCCCCATTCCTCTCTGAAGACACAGAACAGAAATGCCATGTATACAGACTGGATACGGGGGAAGGGAACCCCCCCGGGTTCCAAAAAGACTACTGGACTAGTAGTGAGTCCCAATGACACTGCAACCACCCAGCCATATGCCTGATGGTACTCCTGCCAGAAAGTCCCTATTAGGGTAGTAAGACCAGCTACAAGGCTGGGAAATGTAGAAGCCAATCTCTGATTCAGAGGACAACGAATCTCCCTTTGCTGATCAAGGGGGAGCTGCTCCTGATGGTGCCAGAGACCAGCACGGTGTCAGAGTAGGATGTAGTACAGCCAACACTGTAGGCTTCTCCTTCAGTGCGTGAAGGCTGAGATAAATGAAGTCTTGGTACTGAGTGCTGCACTGATGCTGCTCATGCCCATCTGTCTGCTGATACCGAGAGCGCAGTCTTCTGCACCATCAGAGGTACCTGTACCAAAAGGCTCATCAGATCTCTTGCTACTGCAAAAGCTTCCAGCGGGTTGATATTGAGATGTAGAAGGCACTCCTTCAGGCACTGGACTCAAAGGCACCTGGCTTGGTGCCGGAGTCAAGGGGGCTGGCTTCTACAGAGAAAAGGAGCACTCGGTTTTGGTTGCACTCTACTTATTCCCATACCTAGAGGACTTCAGTGCTGGAGACCTTCCTCTCTTGACAGTCTGCTTATTGGGGAAGGTACATGATACTGAATCATAGGCAACATAGGAGGCACACCCCTAATCGATGCTGAGGCACTAGGAGCCGAGTTTGAATAGCCAGGCTCTGACAGAGGTAAAACTTGAGCAAAAACTTTAATCTGGCTTCTCTGTCTTTCCTGTCCTAGGCTTAAAGTATTTGCAAATCTAATAACAATCCTGAATATGGGCTTCCCCTAAACATTTTAAGAAGCTTGAATGTGGGTCACTTATTGTCATTGGCCTAGTGCAAAAGATACAGGGTTTGAAACCAGTGACCAAGGCATCCCTTGGCGCTAAGAAATGGAAAAACCCCAAACTGGGTACTGAGAAAGAAACTTATCCAATCTACACTATCAACTATCTACAACTAATTTATAACAAGCACACAGAGCACTAAGCTATTCCAATTACAGTCACGTGGCAGAAAGAGGAAGCTGTGGGATCTTGCAGGTGGCTGGGACATTTACACCAGCATGCAGCGGCACACGGCAACAGAGGGCACTTGAGCCATCCCAGTGGGTTCGCTGAGGGAAAAAATTTCTTACAACTGTGAGTGGAATGCGTGCACAAATCACCAAGAATGGAATGCACATGCACAGTCACTTGAAGAATAATGATACTCTTTTTATGATAAACATTTAGACTAGATCTTCAGATGGTCTTTTAATTTGATTTTAGAACACTGAAAGCAATTTTAACTTTAATTTCTGGTGTCACATTCTCAAACTACTCATGACTATCAGCTGACTTTCTTTTTAGAAACTTATTACATATCTAAATATTTATTATACTTAAATCATACTGAAAAACATACACTATGCTATAGATCATACATATTTATTAGAAGATGGTATATTATTGATGGAATGCTGTAATATAAGTATCTCATGTAACATCTGCTTTTTCCTGCAACCTTAGCTATAACCATATAGCACCTTGTAATTTTTGTGCATTTTTGTCGGTATTCGCTAATTTAGTCGACATTATCATTCTGAATATACTGGACTTTTTTATTCTATAGTTTCCTTTATCTCTATTTCTTCTAAAAAGAATCTTGTTAGCACCAGGATACATATATTTCTTTTTAACCCATCAACACCATTTTCTTTAGATTTAGTTTGGGGAGAAGACAGTTATTTACAAAGTCACTTTAGATGCAAATTAACGTTTGCTACACATTGCAGAAAATTTTCACTAATCTTCTAAGCTATGCCTAATCTGAATTATGTTTTAATGTATACTCTCACATAACTGATTTCGTAGTTGGTTTGTCTGGCATACACAGGGCAATGCACAGTAATACAAGATGCTACTGATACTGTAATAAATATATTTAAGGCCTAATTCAAAGTTCACTGAAGTCCGTAAGAATTTTTCCCATTTACTTCAAATAGGCTCTGGATCCCTTATACTCTCTTTCTGAGTACAGGTAGGTACTTGGGTTTTAGCCTTATGCCTCAACTGAAGAGCCATGTATGACTTGTGTGTCCCCTTCAAGTCATTGCTCATCTTGAATTAAATAATTATGCATTTTGTTGTTAACTGCATTGTACTCTATAATGCTGATGTTATTATGCCAGTACAATATCTTAAATTCCATATTTTATATGCAAATCTTACCCCACCACTGATTTCCCAGTTTCATCAGGTTTCCGCACTGTAAATGGACTTGGATCAATTCCAACATTCTTGGGCATGAAATCTCTGAAAGAGGGGAGGAAACCAGCCATAAAATAAAGCTCAACATGTGAAACACGCTTCTGAAATTATATTTTGTCCGGTTTTGTTGAAAATTCTTCACATCTCAAGTCTGAAAGTCCTCTAACATTTAGTTCTGAATTTAAAATTTTTTGTCATGAACTAAAAAGGATTGTCTAGGTTAAACTTTGATTACAGGTCACAAACTATCATGTAAAAATTAAAATCCAAAGAGATTTAAGAAGCCTTCAGTTGTACCATGCAGACTCACAAAACATGACTATGCACACAGTTGTCACTTGTGAAGCAAGGTGGGGCTAATGGAGAGCCAACAATGTTATTTTCATGATGGCGTTCATGACACTCAGGATAGTTCAAATTGCCATTGTCATTTTCACAAAAGCTAAAGCGTGCATGCTAAAGCTATTTTTTAAAATACTCAATTGGCATGATCCAAGGTGTTAAGGCTGCCAGCCGGAAAATACTCTAGCTGATTGTTTTAATAAACTCCAAGCGCACATGATCTTGAGATAAAAACAGAACATATCTGAACAGAGACATAATTTTTCTCCTAAATTAGAATTAGAATGGGCTTATCTACATGGCGCTGCAGTTCAGACTATGAGTATGTGATTTGCAGAGCACTCTAACATGTTGTGTTCTACAGGCACCACACAGACGTTGCTGGCATGCACAAAAGGTACCTAGGCCTGTTTTAAATGGGACTACCTCAAATTGAACTAGGTAACTTAGTTCACGCCAGCAGAATCTAGGTGTCTACCTGGGGCTGTTAGAGAGCAACAGGTTAGAACAGTCGCTAATTCACACCCTGTAGTCTGGACTATGGCACTGTGTAGACAAAAGTGCATGAATCCAAATGAAGTAGTCTACATTATCTAAAACATGTCCTCTTTCCAGCTGAATAAAGATCTAAACCAGAAATTCTCAACTGGGGTGGCACATCAAATTTTCAGCGTAGGAGGGTAGTGAATCTTCTAATAATTCAGTAATTATAGTAAAAGTGTTGGGGCCAAGTGCCAGGCTGCAATGCCACTCACTTAAATCTGGCTCAGCCAACCTCCATCACACCAGACAGAGGGGCAGCCGGTCCAAATTTGAGTGGTGCTGTGACCCTGCATGTCAGGTTGCAATGCCACTTACTCAGATGTCTCACTGACCAACATCAGCAGCACTAACACAGGTAAGGTGTGCTTTTACAATACCATTTGATTTGTATTTTGAGTAATTTGCCTGAACAAATGCATTAGCAACACTACATAACAGTATCCTTCCCATTATTGTAAAGGGATGGTGGGGGCTCCAAGTAAAAACAAATACTAAAGCTGGGCAAGATTCAAAGAGGCTGAGAAACCAAGCACTAAAGTAAGTTTCAGGTTATGTATTAGAATTGTGAAATCTAAATTATATTGTTTATAACACCACAAAACATACCGTATAGAATTGGTCATTGCCAAGCAAAAGGTGTCATCAAAACTGCTTAATTCATATGGCCGAAAGAACTCATTGTGAATATCAATCTCTTCTTCATATTTGTGAAATTTCTTCACTATCAACTTCCTTCTGTTTTCAGTGCATGTCACTGGGGGGGGAGGAGGAGACGGACAGGGGGGAAGACAACAACATGTTCTACTGCAAATCATTAGCACATTTGGAAAAAAAAATTTGCATACTCCTGTAATAATTTAACTAGATACACTTTCATGTTTTTTCTATAGCACAAGAAATAAGACATATATTTGAGAGGGTATATTATAAAAGTTAACTAGTTAATTTGATTCCCTTTTACATTTACATTTCCGATTTGAACAGTCTCCCAGCTGGAGAAGTGGTGAGGTGTCTTCCAATTGAATGTGAATTATCAGGTAGACCAGGGGTGGGCAAACTACGGCCTGCAGGCCACATCCAGACCATGGGACTGTCCTGCCCAGCCCCTGAGCTTCTAGCCTGGGAGGCTGGTCCCCGCCCCCACCCCGCTATCCTTCCCCCCTCTCCCCGCACAGCCTCAGCTCGCTCGCTCCTCTGCTGGGGCAATGCTCTGGGCGGTGGGGCTGTGAGCTCCTGGGGCAGCACAGCTGCAGAGCCTGGCCTGACCCGGTCTCTGTACTGTGCAGTGGCAGTGATGTAGCCTGGCTCCAGCCACCAGTGCTCCAGGCAGCACAGTAAGGGGGTGGGGGGGGGGGGTTGGATAGAGGGGTGGTGATCCGGGGTGAGGGTGTGGATAGGGAGCGGGCAAAGAGGGGGTTGAATGGGGGCAGGGGTCCCAGGGGGACAGTCAAGAAGGAGAGGGGATTGGATGAGGCAGCAGGGGTCTGTGGAGCGGATCTGTGGAGCGGATGCGGCTGGAATATGAAAGGGAGCTGAGACAGGAGGAGCTCGAGTTAAAGAGGCAAGAGCTGGAGGAGAAGGAAAAACAGCGTAAATATGAGCTGGACCTGGCCCAGCTGAGGAGCAGTGAGGCCCCGGCTGCGGTGAGTGAGGGGGGACCCAAGCCTACAAAGAGCTTTGATAAGCACTTGCGGCCCCGGCGTAAGGGGGGGGTGGGGGCATCTGAGAGGAGAAGTTAGATGGGGTAGTGGGGATCCAGGGGCAGTCAAGGGAGAGGGAGCAGAGGGTGTGGATGGGGCAGAGGTCCCAGGGGGGCCATTAGGGAACAAGGGGGGGGGTTGGATGGGGCAGGAATCCGGGGGGGGGGGGCAGATTAGAGGTGGGGGCCAGGCCATGACCTCTGCCCCTAACTAGCCCTAAATATAATTTCCGAAACCTGACGCGGCCCTCAGGCCAAAAAGTTTGCCGGCCCCCGTCTACACTATTCTTGTGTGTCACCAATTTACAATACTTCAAGCCACATATGAATAGGAAAGACAAAAACTATTTAAAATGCTTCCCTGCATGTGAATTTATAAAAGCTAAAGTCATATCCACAAATCTACAATAAGCACCACATTCACAATATCTGGCTCAACAATTTATGGACATTTGGCAGGTGTGATGCAAGTATTTCATGTATGCTAGTGAAGCCCACAGCTTATTGAGAAGGAAATATCTGTCAGCTGTTATAACTGCACAGATTTTATCATCAGTTTGTTAATTTGTGATTAAAGGAATAGATGCAAACCATTCAATGGCTGAATAAAAATAATCAGTATTTTTCCAAAATATTCTCTAAAACAAAAAGAACACAGAGCACTTACCCTCATCATAAGGCAGTGGTAAATGATTTAATACACCTTGTGTCCACCAGTAGGTATAGCTATGGGAGGGGGGAAATTCACACATAGAATTGACTTTACTATAATATTTTACACAGAAAATAAACATTCAATCTACTATCACATCTAAAAACATGCACACCACCTTTTATACACTGTATAGTGACCTAATTGTGCACGGAGGTTTATACTGCAGGGGTGAGAGAAAGGCATCACTGGCCTGAAAAGTTCAACAGTTCCCAGCCGTGCAACTGCACCTTTGTGGACAGACCCCTGAAGTCAGTGGGGCTCTATGCAGGTGCAGCAGTCTGTCTGCACAGAGCTACATTTACTTCAGGTGTCCAACTTGTTTGGTAGCAGTTGCAGGATTGGCGTCTAAGACATAATGCATGGAGGGAGATCAAGAAGCATGTGGAGAGAGTGTCTGAGAAGACAATGGTCATAACAATGCAAAACTATCAGATAAGCTTATTGGTTAACATCTTTCAGGACTTTTTTTGTTAAATAATGTTAACATTGAGATTTTAAAATCTGAAGAGGGTATGGAGTGTGGAGATCAGCAATAATATTTATCAATAAATATTTGGAAAACTTTGACAATTTGCAAAGTTTTGTGAAAAATACAAAATAAGCTGGCTTCCCTACAGCAGCGTTGAGATTCTTAAAAAGACACTGACAGGAGATTTGATTCTTAGCTCTGTATGATTAACAGAGTGCTTCATTACTGGACTATTTAACAACAAAGATAAAGTGCTCTAGCTGCTCTCACTGTATGAAAATCGATAACCTACTGGAAAACAAATGAAGCATAAATGAAGCTTGCTTTTTCTTTCAGCTATTCATATTTACATGTTTCCATCTTTTCCTCATATTTAATTATTTTTTTTAAAATTATACTGACACCACTCCTGGAAAGAAAAAAAATAGTTATCTTTATGGCTTTTATTTGAGACACCATGTGCTCCTAAATACTAAAGATCAGATCCTACCTAGGCTAATTCAGTGATCAGCAGCAGACACACTGGGAGTTCTGCTACCCAGATCCCTGTCATATATGTTTTTATACCACGCTTATCCAGTAGTATCTGAGAGCCTTCCAGGTGTGCACTAAGCAACCTGAACGCATCCATCACATGCTGTTTGTTTTCTCATCCTCTCCCCTGAAGCAGAAGTGTGTGCAGTGAAGTATCTTGTTTGGTAGGGTGTGTGGTTCTTTCTTTCTCTCTCTCTTTTAAAAAAAATATATATACACCTTTTATATGTTAGAGAAGGAACAGTCAAAGAAATTTGCCTTGCACCCGTAGCGGAAAGCGGCGAGGTTCGTTGACAGTCATTAGTTCCTCTACAGTCCCAGACTGCACTCGGAGAAAATTCTGTCTCCTGGACAGACAAGCTTTACTTTTATTTTTGAGAGTTCCATTGCACCAGAGAAGCATAATTGTTGGCCACGATCTTTTAGGTATCAGAGTCCCGGGCCATACAATGCTTTGAAGATAAGGACAAAGACCTTGAACATGATTCAAAATTCTATGGTAAGACAATATAAAGACCTGAAGACTATGCTCATAGTAGTCTGTGTTTCTGAGGAGATTAACTGCAGTGTTATGAACAAGCTGCAATTTCCTAAGTGCTAAAGCCCTCATGACCAGGCACACTCCATTGGGACATTCATTTGAGAAATCACCTTTGCAATACATTAGTTCAATTCACTTTGCCACACAACATTATACAGAAATGTTCAGGATAAGTGGACAATAAAGTGAAGAAAGATGTTGCACATATGTTATGTGCCCAGACTAACTGGAGATTGGCTGCTTGACTGATATGAATGATGTAGCCAATTATTTTAGTTTACTGTTCATTTATTGTGTGATGTTGTGATTGACTAACATGTCATGTCACATATAATCATTATATGTTAAATAGAGTTAATTCACAGGAATATAGAGGTATAAGACTGATAAATATTTAGAGGAACCATGTATTAGATATAACTAAGACAAGCTGAAATGCAAGAACCTGTAGGGCTAAGGCCTGCAAGATTTTAGATTAGCTGTTTTAGGCCATGGAGATAAGAAATGCTAACATAAGTAAGTGACAGAAGAATAACCCGATGCCCTAAGATGACAGGAAAAGATGTACCTACCAATGGACGATATTGTGAAAAATTAATGGGAAGAATAATGTTCTGCTTACAAGATAGCCAGTAATCTAACACATGCCCTAACCGCAGGATGCACTATGTGCAGAAATGCTAAAGAGGTATAGTCAGAATCACATTATAAAAAAAGATTTCCTAGATCAGGAAAATTGAGCTCTCCCTCTAAGAAACTCCAGCAGGAACCATCCCTCTACTGATAATCAAGCCATGAGTAACCCATCAGACCCTAACACTACTGTTAAGGATGAGAGCATATACTGTTAAGGATGAGAGCATAACTATATTTGTAACTTGTGCACAGTTCTGTACAGAATTTCTATATGCTTGGGTATTCATAACTAATTGTAACTTTAATAAAACTTGTAAAAGAGACTAAACCTTGTACTTGTGAATGGATGTGTGGTCACTACCCTTGATCTTTGTGTGTTCCTAGAGACTTTAAATCTGAAGCAAATAGCAGACTGACTTTCACTCTGTTAACCTTTAACTGTAGCCAAACCCGCAGTGATGTAATACCACATTACCAAATTCATTTTAAATCAAATAAAAGGCTACAACAAGCACAAAAAAACCTTCAAGAGACAATGCCAGGGAATGTTGTGAAGGCCCGAAGTATAGCTGGGTTTAAAAAAGAATTAAACAAGTTCATGAAGGATAGATCCATCAATGGCTATTAGCCAAGATGGTTAGGGATGCAACTTCATGCTCTAGGTGTCCCTAAACATCTGACTATCAGAAGCTGGATGAGATGAGATGGATCACTTGATAATTGCTCTGTTCTGTTCACTTCCTCTGAAGCATCTGGCACCAGCCACTGTCGAAAGGACAGGATACTGGGATAGATGCATAATTGGTCTGACTGAGTATGGCCATTACTATGTTCTTAGGTAATGCTGCTTATGAAAACAAAATGAAATACAATAGAAAAAGGTAATTTAGAAACAGTTCTTTTGGATGTAGGATGACCTGATGCTTAGCATTAAGATGAAACAAGTAGCTATATGGATATTTTAAGGGACCTGAATCTTCTCCAGAAAAAAATCTAAGTAGAATTTCAAATCCAACAACTGAAGTGACCAAGCCCATACAAGGATGGGCAAGTAGGCAGGATCAAAATAACCTTGGAACAGCTAACAAAAATCAGGTGAAGCACCAGTAGCAGCTTTGAAAGGATCTCTGTAGAAAGTTTCCAATACCACCTGTTCTTGTAAAATTAGTACAACAGAGAGGAGGTCAGTCATTACAATTCGAAACAGAGTCATTCAATATGCTGAAGTTATCCTCTGAAATCATCTCTCATATCAAGTACTTTGGTTTTATTATTGCTTATAAACTACAACGCACAAATGGGGTGAGTGATACAACTGGACCGATACAATCTTCAAATTGGACTAGATTGGGATGGGGTCTGGAGGTGGGTAAGAAATAGAAAAGTACGTTTCTTGGTCTACATTTTCTGAGCATGCACTCCTGAAAACTGGTTGTGTCCGAGTAAAAACTGAATGCTAATCACAATATTTCTAATACATTGCTATCTCAATAAATATGACTGGCTGAAATTGAACAGAAATACTTTATAGACTGCAGATTAATGAAATGCTGGTAACTGGACTTCAATAAAATAGCAGATATTTCACACTGCAAGCTTCATTCATATGAAATTCCAGCTTTTTAATTTGACCTTTTCCACTAGATGGACGCATTTAGTTAAAACAAAATGTCAGACATTTCATAAAAGAAAAGCATCATAATTAATGCTTTTACAAATGTTTAAAATATGGCAATGATGTATGTGTTTTAAATAACCCACATTTGCAAGGCAGAGTAATTTACCTGCTTATTTTGCAAAGCGAAATGTATTTTTGAGAAAGTTGTTCAAAATCAATGTAAAAGTTTTTAAATTTTGAAATTCTGTTATGAAAGTGAGTGATAATAGGGAACTACAAAATACCTTCGCCTTGTCTGTGATAGACTCATAGTGTTCTTGTGATGCAAGTAAAAATCTGTAGGAAGTTCCCAAAGATGAGGTTTTCCTTCTGCAGGCTGGAATACTCCCAAAAATAGGTTAATTGAGTCTTGCCTGTCAGCATCTGTAAAAAAAGATGTTCTGTTTATGCTCTCAAAAGTATGATGGAGGCAGTAGTAGTAACACCATGGTTATGGAATCTACACTTAAAGCAAGACTAAAATCCTACTGTTTTACACTTCAGGGCTTGAATTTAAACTTCCCAGAGGATAACTGACATTTTTAAGTATTAATATGTTTACTAACTTTTGCAGCAGAATAGTTTTAAAGTGCTCCCTTTTTAGATATATATTTTGACTTATTTTCTTAACATTTCTTATGATTCTTCTGTCTAAACAATAGTCCCTATAAACTTTATACTTCACGCACAACCGCCTTCCAATAACAATGAAGACATTTGAACTTTTAAAGCTAGATACAAAAAAATTTGCTCCGTTTGTTTGGAATAACCAGAGTTTCCATCACAACTAGCTAATGCAATGGCTCAGATACAGCAGCTAATACCAGAGATGCCAGCTTCACTCTAAGGCTTTTTAGGACACTTACAAAAAAAATTAGGGAGGCATTAAGGAGGTTGCTTGGAGCAGCACCAATGTCAAAGGTGCAAAACCAAACACAGATAATGCATCTGGGGAGATTCTTGCATGCTTGCTGTGCATTTCAGATGCACTTTTGTGCATATTACAGTAATAACAGTGGTACAAGCTGAAATAACATTTAGTAACACTAATAGCGATGACCAGGTACGACTATGGTATTGGCCATATTCTCACTCATTAGCAAGCATTTCTGAAACCTTTTTGCATGCTTTTTTGGTGTATTTGGCTCATTTTGTCAATGGGGTGCTCAATTCACCACCCAAACCCCAGGCAGTGTGCTGCATTTTAACTGCCCCAGTGGACCCTGCTGGACTGTATTAATGCACTAGAAAGCAAACCAGAGGCTTTGGCTTGAGTGGTGAATCCAGCACCTCAACCCACTCAAAAACCCCACAGCTTGACACCTATCAGAATGACTTTCACTTCATAGTCTGTGCATGTGCCACAGAGACAGGCCTGCCCCCAGAAATTTCTCTCATGGTATACTGTGATGTCATCCTGCCCCTTAAGGTGAGAGGTGGGTTTTGGGTCACCAGGTCCCCCTGGGAGAGAGAGATGTCAGGTAGCCAGGCACTTGAGTGGAATGGAGTGTCTGGTTGGTCTGAAAGACGCATTTGGTGAATTTTGTAGAGCACGAAACAGAGTTGTTGGGGTGGGGAGGAGAGGAAATGGAGGTGAAGGGGGCTGCTTGGTGAGGTGGGGGGCATGGAGATGAGGGAATAAAGGGTAGATGCCTGGTGTCAGCTGATCTCAGGGAGATGAAGGACTAATATCAGGTGCAGGTGACACTGGGGTTGATGGATATACTTACTGGTGTTCCAGGCAGCTGCTTAGCCTGCTCCAGACCCAGAGTCATCTGGCTGGGACAGAGAGTCAGGTACCATTGGCTGTGCTGAGGGAAAAGGCACAGGGGGCGAGTGCACCCCACTCATTGCACTCTGTTGGTGCTCTTGGTCCAGCACTCTGCTCACTGTGGCAGTGGTGCAAGCAATGGCCATGTGTTTGGGCCCTGTGTAGGTGCACTGGCCTGGGACAGGCTCCCCCTCCCAGGGAATCTCACCGATGCAACCAAGGAGCCAACCTGCAAGCCTCCCCTAGCGTTACTGCCAAAATGATATACATTATACATGGCATGCATATGGCTGGGCTGTGGGCAACTCCCACAGGGCACTGGGTGGTGGTGAAAAATGCCCTTGTAGCCATGGCACTGTGTTCATTGGATCTGAGTGGTGAGTGACACACAGACATAATCCTTCCATTTTTAAATATAATTGCAAAATGTGTAGATTTAAGCCTGATTTAGTCATTTCATAATTACACTTAAAAATCAGGATGACTTTGGAAAAATAGGGAGGGTTGGCATCTCTGTAAACACCATTGTAGATAAAACATGAAAATTAAAATTTTTGTTCATTAAAATTTTCCAAGTACCTGTAACTCTCATTCACTAACCAGTTGCTGAGGCAGGAAAGCAGACTATGCTGCAGAGAGTACAGGGGTGCAGTATGGAGGTGAGGTCAAACTCTGGGATGGCAAGTGGTTATGTAGGGAGAAACAGAGAAGCATTAGCAGGCATGTACAGAGGGCCTTTGGGAAGAGTAAAAGGCTTGTGTGCAGGGGGTTTTGGACAGGAGGACCACAACTATGCATGGAGGGTATTGCTCAGAGGCACTGGCCCTTGAAGGACTCCCTGTACTACTGCCTCCAATCCCCAGCATACTGAGGCATTACTGGTGTGGAACAGTTCAAGAGCCAGTGCTTCAGCAGATACACTTTGCTCTCTCAGAACTGCTGCCTGAGCTCTTCAACACACAGAAAGCAGCACCAGGGGAACCAGGTATCTCCGCAGTGGAGCAAAGTTACCCCATGACTGATGCCTGGGTGCACCATAGGGCACACAGCTGTGGTGGAAAAATCTATCAAGTGTTGATGCCTCAGCCTGGGCTTCAGGAAACCCACACAGCACCAATCAACTCCTCAGTGAAAACTCAGCTACTCATCTGGCTTCCTATACCCGCAACAGGCTTGCTCCCTTCCCTACAACATGGAACATCTTCATAGAGAGTCAAGAGATTTGCAAGTGGCTGTGAAAAGGAATGTGTGTGTGTGTGTTGAACAGAGAGGTGTGTGGAAATTTGGTGAAGGCAGGGTTGTGAAAAGGCACAGGACCTTAAGGGGTACTGGTGCTGCTCAGGAGGAGGTGAGCGGAGACTGGAGGCTTGTATGAAGACTGTAGCAAAAAAGCAGGGTGTGCCCTGTAAGAAGTCAGGAATGGAAAAAGCAGAGGGGAGAACTCTACTCTGATGAGCCACAGGTGCATCTCCTCTCTCCTCTGCTTTCATACATTCATCGATTATAAAGCCAGAAGGGACCACTTGTTTAACTAGCCTTACCCAGTGTATAAAAAGGGCCACAGGACTTCCCTGAATTAATGCCTTTGAACTGGAGTATACCTTTTAGGAAAAACATCCAATCTTGATTTAAAGACTGCCAATGATGAAGAATCCACCATAACCCTAAGTAAGTTGTTCCAGTGACTAACTACCTTTCCAGTATGAATTTGTCCAGCTTCAGCCTCCAGCCATTGGATTGTGTTATACCTTTGCCTGCTAGACCGAAGAGCTCATTATCAAATTTCTATTCCCCATGTAGGTATTTCTAGACTCTGACCAAGATATCCCTTAACTTTCTCTTTATTAAGATCAACAGACTGAGCTCCTTGAGTCTCTCACTATAAATAGGCTTGGAGGAATTAAACGTTTATCAGTAAGTGTCAGTAAATGTTGATTTCATCGTACACACACAAACCAATGGAAAAAGTATTTCCATCAATCATTGAAATTTACGGATAGGCAAAGGAAAATGCTGCTTGGGAACACAGTTTGATTTAAGAATATTTACTTTGTGTATTGTGGCATGCAACGTTGACAATTTATGTTGTAATGGTTACAAAGCTTTAATTTTTTGAATTTCAATGTCTTCTGTTGTTAAAGAATTATTGTCTGACCCCCACCCATAATTTCCCACAAGTGTGCACTTAGACAAACAGATATCCATCAAAATTAAAAAAAAAAAAAATCAAATTCAGCCAAGCCTCTTATAAGGTGTGTTTTCCAATCCTTTAATCATTCTTGCGGCCCTCATCTGAACCCTCACCAATTTACCAACATCCTCCTTCACCCACCAGCCCCACCTTTTCCCCCCCATTTTGAAATAAACCTGGATGATAAAATTTTTTTTTTTTTTTACTATAAGTAAAGAAGGGCAGAGTTAAACTCCAAATACAGGAGCACATGCTATATAGGACTCATTCATTCTTGTTGTATAGCTGGTAGTATGAATAAAAGTGCTAAATAAAACCCCCAAACCTTTATTATACAGAAGGATGAGGGCTCTAAAACAAAACATGACTTTGTAAGAGCAATGGCTTACACATCTTTAATGCATTTTTTAAAAAAAAAAACCCTCTATGTAAAGATTAACTTTTTTTTTTTAAAAACACACATTAATCATTGTTTTATACATCAGGAATTGCAAGCATTTTGAAACTAATTGTTGTCTTGTGTCAGTGTAATTTAATTTAACTAACTCAGCATCTTACTATTTAAATGAAAGATGATAAAATACAATTTATTATGTTCGACTGAAAAGCTGTTTTGGAACTTATACTTCACTAAGTAATATTTGCCTATGACAAATCTCTAAATTGCCAACAGCAACTGTACTCTAAAGGGACTATATAGTTTTCTTCAGTAACAGAAAATTGCCAGTGTTAAAAGGTTGTAATACATCAGGGTTCTAGCTTTCTTTCTGTACTTATAAACATAAGCATACCATTGTGTGTTAAATTTAACAAAAGGTGAAGAATGGTTATCAACGGATTTCTCACTCTCATTTTATCCCTAAATTCAGTTTGAAACCAGATTTCAAATATAATCTGAAAGATCTTCTACGGATAACTCTTCAGACCAATGTAGCTGGACTCAAACAGAAAGGGCCAAACACCAGAAATTTTAATGAACTGGGAAGAAGTGATCCCCCAATATTTTAAGACTGGATAATTTTATGCCAATTTTGGATCATCATATACATGCAAGGTTTTGTCTTCCTTTGAAATATTGGCCATTAGAGAAACAGGATACCGGGCTTTATGGACCAACTTCCTGACCTGGTATGGGAAACAGTGCATAAAAAAAATGTGTTGCTTTTGGTACAAATCAGTATAAAGCGGAGCACAGATGAAAGTACAAACTGCTTTTTTCCCCTTTAACGTTATCACTGGTTGCTGAAATTATGTACAGGAGGTAGGAAGATCCTGCACAGATTTTCAAAAGATACTATATATTGTACGTGTGTTCTAGCACATTTTTTAAGCTGTTAGGAAAAAAAAACCGATCTGAAGGGGCTACTTGATTGAATTAGTCTAAAATAATCCAGTGCTCTCAATCTGTGTTTCCAACTGAACTTCTATGACAAATTACTAAATCATGACAGATTCAGCAGAACTGGGACTGTAACACCACAGGACTAAAAGAGCACAGCAATTAGTTTACTGTGTCCAGCCCCATACGTGAATAAACAGATTACTTTAGATTCCAGAAACATAATTATACGTGTTGTAACACTAACATTTAAGTCTATAGTGCCACAACTTTCTGTATGAAAAGCATAAAAAAATAGAAATAATACCTAGAAAAAAAGCGTTACCTGTCTTTTGTAACTGTTGTTCGAGATGTGTTGCTCATGTCCATTCTATTCTAGGTGTGCGCGTGCCCGGTCATCGAAGACGTTTGCCTTAGGGGTATCCATAGGGCCAGCCGTGACATCCCCTTGGGTGCAGTGCTCATGCTTCGGTATATCAAGAACTGCTGGCCCTATGCCTTTTCAGTTCCTTCTTGCTAGCAACTCTAACAGAGGGGTAGGAGAGTGGGCAATGGAATGGATATGAGCAACACATCTCGAACAGTTATGAAAGGTACGCAACCGTTTTTTCTTTTGAGTGCTTCCTCATGTCAATTCCATCCTAGGTGACTCACAAGCAGTATCAATGGGGGTGGCCTCGGAGTTTATGATCCTGCAGCTTGCAGCACTGCTCTGCCAAAGCCAGCATTGTCTTGAGCTTGCAGGATAAGCACATAATGAGATGCAAAGGTGTGGAGAGACAGCCAGGTAGCGGCCCGATAGATCTCTTGGGTTGGTACCTGTGTCAAGAAGGCCACCGACGACATTTGTGCCCTAGTCAACTGTGCCATCATGATAGCCAGCAGAGGCACCTTCGCCAACTTACAGCAGTAGTGGATGCAGGTCATGATCCAGGACGAAATCTTCTGAGCAGACACTGGGCGACCTTTCATTCTATTGGCCACTGCAATGAACAACTGCTTTGACTTAAAGAACAGCTTTGTTCTATCTATTGTGACAAATTCCTCCTCTGCCTTGGTGGGTCCTGCACTTATTGGCGGATTTGCTTGCCTCGTAGATTCACAGCAGCCCACAGTTTGGTCACTTTTGCTAGTGGCTCAAACTTGCTGTTCACTCAGTTAGCCTCATTACTGGCCAGCATGGGGAAAAGAAGGAGAACAATCCCCACAGTCTCTGCTGACCCATCTAGTGGGTCAGGGGACAGGCCAGGGACCTTCCCCTCTGGTGGGACCCACAATCCAGGTCAACTCCTCTTGTATCAAATACGGAGTGGGGGGCGGGGGGAACCCAGGCCTGCCCTCTACTCCTAGTTCCAGCCCAGGGACCTGTGGATTGCAGCTGTCTACAGGGTTTCCTGTAACAGCTGCATGACAGCTACAACTCCCTGGGCTACTTCCCCATTGCCTCCTCCAAACACCACCTTTATCCTCACCACAGGACCTTCCTCTTGAAGACGCTTGTACTCCTCAGTTCTCCAGGATTACGCCTTCTCACTCTCAGGTCCTTGTGCGCCTCTTGCTCCCAGCTCCTTGCATGCACCTCACTAACTGAAGTGAGGTCCTTTTAAAACCAAGTGCCCTGATTAACCTGCCTGTCCTAATTGAGTCTTAATTGGGACTTAATTGTCATTTCTTAATTGGCTCCAGGTGCTCTAATTAGTCTGCCTGCCATAATTAGTTCCAGCAACTTCCTGATTGTTCTGGAACAGCCCATTATCTTACTCAGGGAAAAGGGACGAGCTTAACCTGGGGCTAATGTATCTATCTTCTATCACTCTCCTGCAGCCATCTGGCCTGACCCTGTCACACTATGCATAAGCCCAGCGCCTGACATCCAAGAGTGTAGCCTATGCTCCTCATCTGACCCATGAGGCTTTGGAAAGAAGACGGGTAAGTATATGTCCTGGCCAGTATGAAACTAGGAAACTACCTGGGGCAGAAATGCTGGGTGTGGACGCAGCTGGACCTTATCCTTCTAGAAGACCATATAGGGCAGCTCTGAAGTACACGCCCTGATCTCGTGTTCCCTGTGAGCCGACGTTATCACGACCAGGAACGAAAACTTCCAGGACAGAGCAGGAAGCCAGAGGCTCAAAGAGGCCTCAGGAGTCTCGACAGCACAAGATTCAGGTCTCTGAGGGTGGGGGGAGGAGACAGGGAATCCCAGACATCTGGGTAGAGACGCTCCTGACTTTTCAAAAATTGTGCTGTCATGTCATGAGTGAAGATCAACCTGCTTTGGAATGGAGGATGGAAAGCCGAGATAGCAGCCAGGTGGACCTTGATCAATGAAAGGGACAAACCTTGGAGTCTGAGGTGCAGCAGATAATCCAGGATCTCCTGCAGCAAAGCCTGATCAGCCCAAATATGCTGTTCCAAGGCCCAGCACATGAACCTCCCATTTGGCCAGGGAAGTTGCTCTGCTGGAGGGTTTCCTGCTAACCAGCAAGTCCTGCTGAACACAGGCCGAGCATGCCCGTTCATCTGTGCTTAGCCATGTAGTAGCCAAACCGTCAACTGTAGCACAGCCAGGTTCAGGTGCAAAAAGGCTGCTGTAGTTCTGGGACAGCAGATCAGGCCAGAGTGGCAGCTACCGAAAGGCTCAGTAATGTGCTGAACCAGTGCTGGTAAGGCTACGTGGGAGCTATTCAGACAATTCTTGCCCTCTCTTTGTTGATCTTCACAAGGACCCTGTAAATCAATGGTACTGGTGGGAAGGCATAGGTCAGCGCTCCTGACCATGAAAAGAGAAAGGCGTTTACCAGGGAGCCCCTGACCACCCCACGGATCAAACACAACATGTGGCATTTTCTGGTCTGCCTGAATGCGAACAAGTCCACCTGGGGAGTCCCCTGGTTCTGGAAGATTATGCTGATTGCCTTTGGATGGAGCGACCACTTGTCGCGAGATAAGAGTCCTTCTGAGGTAATCTGCCAAGACATTCCTGGTTCCAGGCAGGTGCACAGCTATCAGATGAATGGCATGCCACACACAAAACTCCCAAAGGCAGACAGCTTCTTGACAAAGGGCCTAAGACCTTGCACCCCCCTGCCTGTTGATGAAATACACTGCGGTGTTATCATCAGTCAGGACCTGCACTACTTTGCCCTTCAGATGGAGCAAGAAAGCCTGGCAGGTCAGATGAACTGCTCCGAGCTCCCTGATGTTGATGTGGAGGGCCAGACTGTTCTGCAACCAATGGCTTTGGGTGCTCAGCTCACACAGGTGGGCTCCCCAGCTCAGGTCTAAAGTATTGGAGACCAGGGTCAGCGACGGGGATGGGGTCACAAAGGGGACTCCCTCCAACACCGACCCAGGGTCCAACCACCAATCCAGGGATGCCCTGTTGTAGTCTGGCACGCTCACTACCCAGTTTATGTCATGCCTGTTGGGGATGTAGACTGACGCCAGTCATGCTTACAGAGGCCAGAGATGGAGCCAAGCATGGCTGACCATGTAGGGACATGTGGTCATGGGGCCCAACAGCCGCAGACAGATGTGAGCCATGGTGAGCAGGTGGTTCTTTACATGGGAGATCAGGTCCAATATGGCCTGAAAACATGCTTCCAGAAGGCTCTGGCTTGCGTGGAGTTGAGAACTGCCTAATGAACTCTATTCGCTGGACCGTCGTTAAGGTGGATTTTTTTTCTTGTTTATTAACAAGCCCAGGTCGTGGCATGTGGAATGCATCAAATCGAGGCTTCTCTGCACTTGCTCCCAGGCCTGCCATTGATGAGCCAGTCATTGATATATGGGAAGACCTGGACCCGTCGATATCTCAGGTATGTGCCTAACCGGGTAAAGAATGTCAGTGAAGCCAAATGACGAAAATTAAGATGTCTGTACACTAATGCGAGGAGCCTAGGGGACAAAATGGAGGAACTAGAGCTACTGGTGCAGGAAGTGAAACCGGATATTATAGGGATAACAGAAACATGGTGGAACAGTAGTCATGACTGGAGTACAGGTATTGAAGGCTATGTGCTTTTTAGAAAGACAGAAATAAAGGCAAAGGTGGTGGAGTAGCATTGTATATCAATGAGGAGGTTAACTGTAAAGAAATAAGAAGTGATGGAATGGATAAGACAGAGTCTGTCTGGGCAAAAATCAGACTGGGAAAGAAAGCTACTAGAGCCTCCCCTGAGATACTGCTTGGGGTGTGCTACAGACCACCGGGATCTGATTTGGATATGAATAGAGACCTCTTTAATGTTTTTAATGAAGTAAACACTAATGGGAATTGTGTGATCATGGGAGACTTTAACTTCCCAGATATAGACTGGAGGACAAGTGCTAGTAACAATAATAGGGCTAAGATTTTTCTGGATGTGATAGCTGATGGATTTCTTCACCAAGTAGTTGAAGAACCAACACGAGAGGATGCCATTTTAGATTTGGTTTTGGTGAGTAGTGAGGACCTCATAGAAGAAATGGTTGTAGGGGACAACCTTGGTTCGAGTGATCATGAGCTAATTCAGTTCAAACTAGATGGAAGGATAAACAAAAATAGATCTGGGACTAGGGTTTTTTATTTCAAATGGGCTAACTTTAAAGAATTAAGGAAATTAGTTAGGGAAATGGATTGGACTGAAGAACTTATGGATCTAAATGCGGAGGAGGTCTGGAATTACTTTAAGTCGAAGCTGCATCCCAAGAAAGGGGAAAAAAACATAGGCAGGAGTTGTAGACCAAGCTGGATGAGCAAGCATCTCAGAGAGGTGATTAAGAAAAAGTAGAAAGCCTACAAGGAGTGGAAGATGGGCAGAATCAGCAAGGAAAGCTACCTTAGTGAGGTCAGAACATGTAGGGATAAAGTCAGAAAGGCTAAAAGCCATGTAGAGTTGGACCTTGCAAAGGGAATTAAAACCAATAGTAAAAGGTTCTATAGCCATATAAATAAGAACAAAACAAAAAAAGAAGTAGGACCGCTAAACACTGAAGATGGAATGGAGGTTAAGGATAATCTAGGCATGGCCCAATATCTAAATAAATACTTTGCCTCAGTCTTTAACAAGGCTAATGAGGAGCTTAGGGATAATGGAAGGATGACAAACAGGAATGAGGATATGGAGGTGGATATTACCACATCTGAGGTAGAAGCCAAACTCGAACAGCTTAATGGGACAAAATCGGAGGGCCCAGATAATCTTCATCCAAGAATATTAAAGGAACTGGCACATGAAATTGCAAGCCCATTAGCAAGAATTTTTAATGAATCGGTAAACTCAGGGGTTGTACCGTACTACTAGAGAATTGCTAACATAGTTCCTATCTTTAAGAAAGGGAAAAAAGTGATCCGAGTAACTACAGACCTGTCAGTTTGACATCTGTAGTATGTAAGGTCTTGGAAAAAATTTTGAAGGAGAAAGTAGTTAAGGACATTGAGGTCAATGGTAATTGGGACAAATTACAACATGGTTTTTCAAAAGGTAGATCCTGCCAAACCAACCCGATCTTCTTTGAGAAGGTGACAGATTATTTAGACAAAGGAAATGCAGTAGATGTAATTTACCTCAATTTCAGTAAGGCATTTGACACGGTTCCACATGGGGAATTATTAGTTAAATTGGAAAAGATGGGGATCAATATGAAAATTGAAATGTGGATAAGGAACTGGTTAAAGGGGAGACTCCAACGGGTTGTTCTGAAGGGTGAACTGTCAGGCTGGAAGGAGGTTACTAGTGGAGTTCCTCAGGGATCGGTTTTGGGACCAATCTTATTTAATCTTTATTACTGACCTTGGCACAAAAAGCGGGAATGTGCTAATAAAAAGTTTGCAGATGACACAAAGCTGGGAGGTATTGTTAACACAGAGAAGGACCGGGATATCCTACAGGAAGATCTGGATGACCTTGTAAACTGGAGTAATAGTAACAGGATGAAATTTAATAGTGAGAAGTGCAAGGTCATGCATTTAGGGATTAATAACAAGAATTTTAGTTATAAACTGGGGACATATCAGGTGGAAGCAACAGACGAGGAGAAGGACCTTGGAGTATTGGTTGATCACAGGATGACTATGAGCCGTCAATGTGATATGGTCATTAAAAAAGCTAATGCAGTTTTAAGATGCATCAGGCGAGGTACTTCCAGCAAAGATAAGGAGGTGTTAGTACCGTTATATAAGGCGCTGGTGAGACCTCACCTGGAATACTGTGTGCATCTGGTCTCCCATGTTTAAGAAGGATTAATTTAAACTGGAACAGGTTCAGAGACGGGCTACTAGGATGATCCGAGGAATGGAAAACCTGTCTTATGAAAGGAGACTCAAAGAGCTTGGCGTGTTTAGCTTAACCAAAAGAAGGTTGAGGGGGGATATGCTTGCTCTTTATAAATATATCAGAGGGATTAATATTAGGGATGGAGAGGAATTATTTAAACTTAGTACCAACGTAGACACAAGAATGAATGGGTATAAACTGGACACTAGGAAGTTTAGACTTGAAATTAGACGAAGGTTTCTAACCATTAGAGGAGTGAAGTTCTGGAACAGCCTTCCAAGGGGAGTAGTGGGGGCAAAAGACATATCTGGCTTTAAGACTAAGCTTGATAAGTTTATGGAAGGGATGGTATGATGGGATAGCTTAATTTTGGCAATTGATCTTTGATTATCAGCAGATAAGTATGCCCAATGGTCGGTGATGGGATGTTAGATGGGATGGGATCTGAGTTACTGCAAAGAATTCTTTCCTGAGTGCTGGCTGGTGAGTCTTGCCCACATGCTCAGGGTTTAGTTGATCACCATATTTGGGTTCGGGAAGGAATTTTCCTCCGGGGCAGATTGGCAGAGGCCCTGGAGGTTTTTTCGTCTTCCTCTGCAGCGTGGGGCATGGGTCACTTGCTGGTGGATTCTCTGCAGCTTGAGGTCTTCAAATCACAATTTGAAGACTTCATTAACTCAGACATAGGTTAAGGGTTTGTTATAGAAGTGGATGGGTAGGATTCTGTGGCCTGCTTTGTGCAGGAGGTCAGACTAGATGATCATATTGGTCCCTTCTGACCCTAAAGTCTATGAGGTAAGCAGCCACTGGCGCATACATTTTGTAAAAACCCTTGGTGCCGATGAGCGCCCACAGGGCAGTGCTGTGAATTTAAAATGGCATCCGCATACTATGAAACGGAGGAAATATCTGTTCTTCAGGTCAAGGGTGGCGTACCAGTCTCCCAGATCCAGGGAGCGGATGATGGAGGCCAGGGAGACCATGCGAAACTTCAACTTTCTGAGAGGCTTGTTGAAGTGACATAGGTCCAGAATGGGTCTGAGGCCACCCTTTGCTTTCGGAATTAGGAAGTAGCAGGAATAGAAACCTTTTCCCTTCACATCCCAAAGAATCTCCTCCACAGTCCCCAGATGTGGGAGGTTCTCGACCTCTTGGATGAGGAATTGCTCATGAGAAGGGTCCCTGAAGAGGGATGGGGAAGAGAGGGGGTGAGAAGGAGAGGCAGCCAAAAATTGCAGTGTATAGCCCTGAGATACTATGTCCAGCTGAACGGTAGGGATGAAAATGCTTGAGGAAAGAACAAGGTGGATCTGGGGAATTGACTGGGCATTGCTCCCGAATGCACGTTCAAAATGAGTACTTCTGGCCCCCGGTATGCTTTGCTGGGCCAGGCTGCGCAGGTGAGGGGGATGAGGAAGGATGGCAACAACTAAAGCTTGAGTCTCTGCTACTTCTCCTTGCAGACCCTTGATGAGGCTGTCAAGGCTATGGCAGCAGGGAAGCCATGCAGATTGCAGTATATGCATGCCCAGCAGTCATGGGTGGCCTGAGTGTCTTTTAACCCATGCAGTTTTGCATCAGTCTGCTCTGAAAAGAGACCGCTCCCATCGAATGGGAGATCCTGGACAGAGGTCTGCATCTCTTAGGATAGGCCGGCGGTCTGAAGCCAGGAGCTGCGCTTCACGACCACCACCGACGCGACCATCCTAGCTGCCAAGTCTGCTGCATCCTCTATCATCTGGCGAGATCACCTGCCCGCGGCAGTGCCTTCCTTCACCAGGGTGCTGAAATCCTGGGCCAGACCCTGAGAGAGGGACTCCTTGAACTTATGGCAGGAGTCCGAAGAGGGCCTGATGGTTCGCCACCTGGAATTGCAGGCGGCCTGTACAGTCTTTTGGCCTTCTTAGTTTTGGAGGCTGAACTAGTGTGCTCCTGCTTGACCTGGCCGCAGAGCCAACCAGTAAGCCTGGAGGTGGGTGTGTATAAAGGTACTCGAACCCTTTGACTGGGATGAAGTACTTCTTTTCTGCCCTTGGTCGATGTCATCAGAAGTTTGGGTCCTCTACTGTTCCCGGGACTTGGTGGTGGATACTTTAAGGGGCTAAGGGCCTGGATGGGGGCGGGACATCAGTGTGGCTCTAGAGTGGCAGGGCAGCCTGAACTGGGTCCTTTGCCCAATGCCCCAGGGCCTTTCTTGCCCGGTGCTGGGGAGCTGTGATTCTTCATTTTCTTTCTGGGGACTGGTGACAGGGAACAGTGCTGGAAAGAACCCAGTCCTGGGGGTGTATACACTGAGGAACTAGGCAAGTCTTGGTGGAATAGCTCGGAAGCCAGATGAAGAGCAGCCTCCATGAGGACAGCCCAAAACTGAATATCCTGCTCTAAGTCCTGGGTCAAAAATTTGTACAAATACGACACTTGTCCTTCACATGTGATTCCCCCAAGCACTTGAGACAAATGCTGTGGGGGTCACTTATGGGAACAAGCCTGTTACAGTCCATGCAGGGCTTAAAGCCCAGACACCAGGGCATGCCTTACCCAGGGCGAAGTCCTCACTGGGATTCTAACTTCTAACAACACTTAACAACTAACTACTATAAACAACTATTTACAAGGCCCTAACACTCAAAGTCAGAAGAAATCAAACTGCTAGCTCTTGCTATGCAAGGAAAGGCACTTGACTAACCACCATGGGCGGTAAGAAGGAACTGAGAAGGCGTAGGGCTGGTGGTATGATATACAGATGCATGAGCACTGCACTGAAGTGGGGGCACCACAGCTGGCCTTACAGATTCCACTAAGGCAAAAGGCTCAGATAACCACGCATGTGGACGTGTGCACAAGTAGAATGGAATCAACATGAGCAAGCACTTGAAGAAGAACATGCTCTTCCAACTTTTCTGCCAACAGTTAAAAGTATCAAAAATGGTGGAATTCAAATAGTCAGAATGCCCATCAGAGAGCTTGTTAAGGGCATGCTTAAATGATTGCTCATATTCATTGTTTTTAAAAGTATGAGAAGGATGTAATTTTATTACAATATATTAAGCAGAAGTAGAAGCATCTGCTGCAGTAAAAGAGCTGAGTTCCAACTTCCTTTACAATCCTCTACTTTTTCTGATGCTCATAACGGTCTCAAAAAAATTAAACATACAAGGAATTTGTTTATGCTTGGTTTCTGCCTAAAAGTGAATTTTTATTTACTATTTTTTTAAGTTACAGCAAATTCAATTGAGCCATTTTTGAGTTTTATTCTCACTTTTGCCACTGACCTGCCTTAATACTTTGGAAACATTGTTTAAGTCTCAGTACCCCCATTCAGGAGGCAATCACTACTTCCATTTTTCAGATACAGAAAATGAAACTGAGGCACAGAGAAGTTAAGATAGAGAGCTAGGAAGTGTTAGAATCAAGACGGCAATCCAGGTTACCTGCTTGCAGGTCCAGATCTCATCTACTAGACCAAAGTGTCTCCAGGCAAATTACTTAACCAATCTGTGCCTTATTTATCTCATCTGTACAATGTGGTTAGTAATGCTTACCCCCAAGGGCTCTGAGGACTACATATGAAAAAGTGCTATGTAACTGCCAATTATCATCATCACCCATTTTTACAAATGGGCAAACAAACGTTAAATGACAGTGTGATCTAATGGGTTAGGCATGAGCCTAGCAGTGAGCAGGCAGTTTCTAATCGCAGTTCTGAAACTGACTTAGTGATTAGCCTAAAACCACACTATAAATCTTTAAAAGCAGTAAAGAGTCCTGTGGCACCTTATAGACTAACAGACGTTTTGGAGCATGAGCTTTCGTGGGTGAATACCTACTTCGTCAGATGCATGTAGTGGAAATTTACAGGGGCAGGTATATATATGCAGGCAAGCTAGAGATAATGAGGTAGTTCAGTCAGGGAGGATGAGGCCCTGTTCTAGCAGTTGAGGTGTGAAAACCAAGGGAGGAGAAACTGGTTCTGTAATTGGCAAGCCATTCACAGTCTTTGTTCAATCCTGAGCTGATGGTGTCAAATTTGCAGATGAACTGAAGCTCAGCAGTTTCTCTTTGAAGTCTGGTCCTGAAGTATTTTTGCTGCAGGATGGCCAGCTTAAGGTCTGCTATAGTGTGGCCATGGAGGTTGAAGTGTTCTCCTACAGGTTTTTGTATATTGCCGTTCCTAATATCTGATTTGTGTCCGTTTATCCTTTTCCGTAGCGACTGTCCAGTTTGGCCAATGTACATAGCAGAGGGGCATTGCTGGCATATGATGGTGTTTATTACATTGGTGGAGGTGCAGGTGAATGAACCGGTGATGGTGTGGCTGATCTGGTTAGGTCCTGTGATGGTGTCTCTGGTGTAGATATGTGGGCAGAGTTGGCATTGAGCTTTGTTGCATGGATTGGTTCCCGAGCTAGAGTTCCTATGATGCGGTGTGCAGTTACTGGTGAGAATGTTTCAGGTTGGCAGGTGGCCTGTGGGCGAGGACTGGCCTGCCACCCACCTGAAACATATTCTCACCAGTAACTGCACACCGCACCATAGTAACTCTAGCTCGGGAACCAATCCATGCAACAAACCTCAATGCCAACTCTGCCCACATATCTACACCAGAGACACCATCACAGGACCTAACCAGATCAGCCACACCATCACCGGTTCATTCACCTGCACCTCCACCAATGTAATAAACACCATCATATGCCAGCAATGCCCCTCTGCTATGTACATTGGCCAAACGGGACAGTCGCTACAGAAAAGGATAAACGGACACAAATCAGATATTAGGAACGGTAATATACAAAAACCTGTAGGAGAACACTTCAACCTCCCTGGCCACACTATAGCAGACCTTAAGGTGGCCATCCTGCAGCAAAAATACTTCAGGACCAGACTTCAAAGAGAAACTGCTGAGCTTCAGTTCATCTGCAAATTTGACACCATCAGCTCAGGATTAAACAAAGACTGTGAATGGCTTGCCAGTTACAGAACCAGTTTCTCCTCCCTTGGTTTTCACACCTCAACTACTAGAACAGGGCCTCATCCTCCCTGACTGAACTACCTCATTATCTCTAGCTTGCCTGCATATATATACCTGCCCCTGGAAATTTCCACTACATGCATCCGATGAAGTGGGTATTCAGCCACGAAAGCTCATGCTCCAAAACGTCTATTAGTCTATAAGGTGCCACAGGACTCTTTACTGCTTTTACAGATCCAGACTAACACGGCTACCCCTCTGATACTTGACACTAAATCTTTCTATGCCTCTGTTTTTCCATCCGTAAACAGAGATGATATTGACAGCATACCCTAACACATAGGGTTGGTCATGGTTGGCATAATTCATTAATATCTGAAAAACAAAATATAAGATTCTCAGATGGGAAATACAAGGCTGTGGCTGGAGAATTCAGCGGGTTTTACAATGGAAAAAATAAATCAGAGGACATGTCAGATTAGCATCAATAATGAGCCCAACAACGCTAAATCACCTAATTCTTTACCCTAAAGTTTCTCAATGTAAAATCCAGAGAATAACGGAGAAGAAAAAAAATCTTAAATCTTAACTTGAATGGTCCCTTAGAATATGTGCTATCTACTTATACTAAACAATCTGTTCCATCTTGCATTTAGCTGCGACGCTTGGAATACTGTTCCAAGACCAGAAGAAAAGCTCTGTGTAGCTCATGTTTGTCTCTCTTACCAAGAGAAATTGGTCGAATAGAAGATATTATTCTATTATCACAGCATTTCAGTGATCAAAGTAACCAGCTGTTTTAAAGTGCTCTTTTTTAAATAATATTTCCCTAAATTTGCAGAAACCAATTGCTGACAAGCAATGATTACTAATACAGAGAAAGCAAGATATACAGAAATATCTTGCTATCTAAATAATGACTTACAAGAAAACACTCATGAAGAATTCCATTTACCTGAAAAAGCATTACTGTAATATCTTGAGAGCGTCTGCATAATATCTTTGGAATGCTGGGTCCATGGTGCTATCTTCCTGTAGGTTTTTACTCGATGAACAAGTTGAGAACCTCCATATTGCAGAGAAAGTGTGTCTCCATGATCTTCATACAACTCCTCAAACAATCTAAACCAATGAAACCAAAATATCTGAGAATTCTATCACTACTGCTAGAAAGTCAATGTTTCTCTATTCTCTATTTTATGCCTTACTTACCTTTAAGTTTTAAAAAGACTTAAAGGTAAGCAGGTAGAATTTCAAATAAACTATTTTCAGTTAACGTAATGAGCGTCATACTTCTGAACCAGAAAAGCCAGGTGTCTTCTTCCAAAATGTTAATTTAGCTAGTAAAGATTACAGAGGTGCAAGAGGAGCTAAGTGTTCTTTCACAACATTCCTCTTAAAAAGACTAAGCATGTACTGGGCAACTAACTCTACATCTGCTCTGATCTAAAAGATCAAAGCACCAAACTTCTCTGATAACCTCCTCCTGCTGCCCACTTCAGATACTAGTCTTATCAGGACATGCACAAAGAAATTATTGTACACATTATGTATGTATTCACATGGATACACTGTGTATGTATATATGAATGAAAGGTATCAATGGTATATATCAGGGACGATAAGAAGGCTAAGTAAACATACATTTGTGGTTATTTTAACAAACAAGTAGATTTTAACAGAGTGAAATTAATCGTACAGTTATAAAACCTTAACAATATGTTCAGAAATGGAAACTTAGAAATATTTTCCGAAATATTAAAAGTTTAATTAATTCATTTTAGGTAACTACTGTGGAATTCTTGAGATACATAGGAGGAAAGAAATCTAGGTATTGCTGCCGGTTTACAAAAACAGAGAACATAAAAATGATAACTAGCCTAATCACACTGAAGTCTCAAATACTGTGATCACACATTCCAGGTCCAATTTTAGAGTGTTAACTCAGATAATCACTTCAGTGGAAGTTTTGCCAAAGTAGGGTAATCACTGCAGAAGTGGGCTCTAAAACCAAAAACTTACGCTTGCTCATTAGTTATAATACCTTAGATACTTAAATATTTATTACATGAGACTATATATCCTTATAGCTCCCAGAAGTAAACATGAATAAGAAACCAGGGAAATGACTGGTGGATAATGTTGGCTTGTAGGAAGAAAGGAAGATCTTAAATCTTCACAGAATAAGGTAACCCCTCTAGGATACCATATTACCATGCGATTTTGGGATGCATCAGGCGGGGTATTTCCTGCAAGGATAAGGATGTGTTAGTACCATTGTATACGGCGTTGGTGAGACCCATCTGGAATACTGTGTGCAGTTCTGGTGTCCCATGTTCAAGAAGGATGAATTCAAACTGGAACAGGTTCAGAGACGGGCTACGAGGATGATCCGAGGAATGGAAAAACTGCCTTATGAAAGGAGACTCAAAGAGCTTGGCTTGTTTAGCCTGGCCAAAAGAAGGCTGAGGGGGGATATGCTCGCCCTATATAAATATATCAAGGGGGTTAACGTTAGGGAGGGAGAGGAATTATTTAAGTTTAGTACTAATGTAGCCACGAGGACGAATGGGTATAAACTGGATATTAGGAAGTTTAGACTTGAAATTAGACGAAGGTTTCTGACCATTAGGGGAGTGAAGTTCTGGAATAGCCTTCCGAGGGAAGTAGTAGGGGCAAAAGACTTTCCTGGCTTTAAGACAAAGCTTGATAAGTATATGGAGGGGATGTTATGATAGGATCGTTAATTTGGGCAATTGATCTTGAATTACCACCAGACAGGTCTGCTCAATGGTCTGCGGGGAGATGTTGCATGCGATGGGTACTGAGTTGCTGCGGAGAATTCCTTCTTGGGTGCTAGCTGGTGACTCTTGCCCACATGCTCAGGGTTTAGCTGATCGCCATATTTGGGGTCAGGAAGGAATTTTCCTCCAGGGCGGATTGGCAGGTGCCCTGGAGGTTTTTCGCCTTCCCCTGCAGCGTGGGGCACGGGTCGCTTGCTGGTGGTGTCTCTGCAGCTTGAGGTCTTCAAACCATTTTTGAGGATTTCAATAACTCGGTCCTGGGATAGGGGTTGTTATAAAATTGGATGGGTGGGGTTCTGTGGCCTGCCTTGTGCAGGAGGTCAGACTAGATGATCAGATTGGTCCCTTCTGACCTATGAGTCTATATTCCCCTTTGTGGAGGTGGGAAAAGGACTCAGAATGGAGTCCAACCCTGAATATTAGTTATTTGGAATGAGGCATTTACCACCACACTTGACACAAGTAGTAAATGTCTGGTATCTCTGGGGTGTGGTCATGGGCATTAAAGCTTTTATAGTGATTGCAGCTGAGATGGTGAGGTCCATAAGTCTGACAGTAGAATACTGAAGGCAGTCTTTTATGGAGAATTGCAGACTAGAACTTGTCTTGAGTGTGTGTTTTTGTAATGTTTTCTTGGTCTGCAAATAAAACCACCTCCAATCTTGCAATGCTGATCACAATACCTGGGAGCTCTCAGCATCTGACAAGATCTGATGGTGGCACCTCTGCCACCTCAGTCTGAATGATTTCGAGAGCTCGTGGATTGCTGCAATCAAGGAGAGATGTGTGAGGAGTAAAGCTAAAAGCAGCACATGTTCATTTACAATTCTCTTAACCTGTGGTACATGCGAACAGGGCTGCAAGTCTAAAATTGGTCTTTGGTTTCATTTCAGCATCACAATAAGTGACTGTAGCTCATCCATTGAGCTTGATGGGAGACTCCATCATCATCATCATCATCATCCCCCCACTGCCAATAAACTTGACTTAATACAGTTGCAGCATGCCACTTTAAACCCATCTCTGTGATTTTGTTTCATTCTCCTGTATCCAACCTGCATATCCTGATCAAGGCCTACAAAATAAGCAAGTCAGCCAGGCTTTTTAGAAAGAACCTGCTAGTTATAAACCTACAAGGATACATTTTATAAAGATCCTGCTCTAAGTCTCCTACAGATGATCAGGCAAGATTTAGCCTTCAGCTATTATAACCTCTTCAGGAGGGAGTTCTCTCATCTAAAACCGTTGCAATTTAACAATGAAATTGTCTTTATGGAAATTTAACTGTTAAACCACCTGTAAGCACAATTTGTACTACATGTGTAAGAAAGCAGAGTCAAATATAGTAAAAATCTTAAATGAATCAAACAGTGCTATAGAATCTCTGTGGCTAGAAATTCCATGCTTCAATAATAAGAGTATAGCAGTAGGAATATACTAATTGACCACCTTACGGGGATGGCAGTGGTGACCATGACATGTTCAGGGAGATTAGAGAAGCTACAAAAATAGAAAACTCAATAATAGTGATGGATTTCAACTATCCCCATATTGGCTGTGTACACGTCACCTCAGGCTGGGATACAGAGATAAAGTTTCTAGACACCATTAATAACTATTTCTTGGAGCAGCTAGTCCTGGAACCCACCAGGGGAGAGGCAATTCTTGATTTAGTCCTAAATGGAGCACAGGTGGTTCAAGAGGTGAATATAGCTGAACCACTCCGTAACAGCAACCATAATATAATTAAATTTAACATCCTTGTGGAGGGGAAATACCAAAAAAAAAAAAGGAGCATTTAACTTCAGAAAAGGGAACTATACAAAAATGAAGATGCCAGTTAAATTGAAAGATACAGTCACAAGAGTGAAATGCCTATAAGCTTAATGGACAATACCGTAACACCATAATAGAGGCTTAAATTAAATGTAAACCCCAAATTAAAAAGAATAGTAATGGGACCAAAAAATGCCATCATGGCTAAACAACAGAGTAAAAGAGGTGATTAGAGGCAAAAAGGCATCCTTCAAAAAACGAAGTCAAATCCTAATGAGGAAAATAGAAGAATAAACTGTCAAGTCAGGTGTAAAAGTATAATCAGGAAAGCCAAAAAAACCCCAAAAATCTGAAGAGCAACCAGCAAAAGACAAACTAAGAGCAAAAAACTTTTGAAGTGCATTAGAAGCAGAAAGCTGCCAAACCAATCAGCGTAGCCACTGGACGATCGACATACTAAAGGAACACTCATGGAAGACAAGGCTATTGTAGAGAAGCTAAATTAATTCTTTGCACTGGTTTTCACTATAGAGGATGAGACAGAGAATTCCACACCTGAGCCATTCTTTTTAGGTGACAAATCTGAAGAACTGTTCCAGATGGAGGGTGTCAATAGAGGAGGTTAAATTAAACAGCAAAAAAATCCCTAGGACCAGATGGGATTCACCTGTGGAACTTGTTGCCAGGGCTGCTGTGAAGGACAAAACTAACTGGTTTCAAAAAAGGATTAGATAAGTTCATGGAGGACAGGTCCACCAATGGCTATTAGCCAAGATGGTCAGAGATACAACCCTATGCTCTGGGTTTCCCTAAGCCTCTGACTGTCAGATGCTGGCACTGGATGACAGGGGATGGATCACTTGATGATTGCCTCTTCTGTTCACTCCCTTTGAAGCATCTGGCATTGGCCACTGTTGAAAGACAGGAAACTGGGCTTGATGGACATCGTTCTGACTCAATATGATCATTCTTGTGTTTTTTTTTTAAAAAGACCTTGAAAAAAGATTAATAACTTTGAAAGTCTGAATATATCAAAATATTGTCTCATTACTAAGTCAGACAGTAAGAGTCAGCGTTAACTAGGGACAAGACAAGTATAAATGTGATGCAGTACAGAAGGGAGAACTTAAAAAAAGGTGAATGTGGTCAAATACATAGGAGGATAGTAATTTTAGTAGCTGCATTTCAGACAAACTGGAAATGGGAGCTGTTATGTGAATGTCAGGGAGATCAGAGAGGAGGCGACTGCTTTAATCAAAATGAAAAATTAGGACAGGATGTATTGTGAGAGAGAAAAAAAAACTTGCATCGGGGGGGAGTGGAAAGATTTTGACATAGCCTAGATGTGAAAGGATGAGAGGAAGGAATCAAAGGTGACCCCAAGGAAGGATGATGGCATAGTAATGGAGGAAAGAGAAAGATAAAAAAGACTGGGCAGAAAAATAAGGTCAGCTTTAACCTTCCAAAAAGAGATGGAGAAAGGATGAGATGTGGAAATGGATTAAAAAAAAGACAGATTACATGTGGAGTGGCAGATTTGCAGGTCAACAGTATAAAAATGATAGGAGTCAAATACTTCTGTCATACAGCACATTATTTCTGGCTACTACACCTCTACCCCAATATAACGCTGTCCTCAGGAGCCAAAAAAAAAAAAATCTTACCACGTTATAGGTGAAACCACATTATATTGAACTTGCTTTGATCCGCCGGAGTGAGCAGCCCCACCCCTTCGGAGCACTGCTTTACTGCGTTGTATCAAAATTCATGTTATATCGGGTTGCATTATATTGGGGTAGAGGTTATATAATAACTTTTAAAAAGTTCAAGTCTGTTTCTGGACTTAAGAGTTGAGAAAACGATGGAAACTAGCATAGTACCCTGTCTTATTTTATTCAAAAAACAGATAGGTTTGCTTATTCTGGCTTTTTGGCATTATGAGAATTTTCAGAATTTTTTTCTCCCTTTCCTTCCTAGAAATTCAAGTTCTGGTAGATGCATAGGAGGAAGATGTATAGACGGAGCTTCTGTGCATGATCTCAAATAATTCCTCCACTGTTCTGATGAGTAAATCTGAAAATCTAATCTAAAAATCATTCAGCAAGTGAAGAGATTTATAAAACATAATTGAAGAAGATATCCATACACAGAAGGCCACATAAAGTAACACATCTTGATCTATCTTCAAAAAGCAGAAACAAGTACGTAGCAAGCACAACAGTAAGTCATACAACTGTCCAAAGGCAAAAAAAATCCCTAAATACCCAAGAGAAAAGGGGCCAGTGAAGTGGAAGATCAAAAGGAATTGCAAGGGTAATATGCTCTGGAGGTTTTCTGATGTCCCATCAAACGTGGTGCCTCAAAGGCAAAGCAGCAAAACAGTTTCTTCTGCCTCTATTCACTTCTGCTTGGAGAAATATGGTTGTGTCAGAGAACTGCGGTATTGAGCAGGTGACTGTTCCAAAGGGGTCTGCCTCTGGGATTGAAAGTTGTTCAATCTGTTTCAACAGGAAGGCCACTAAACCCTCTAGTAACAAAGGTCTTCCCAGATCTATGCTTATTATGACTCTTTGAATGGGAATAAGAATAGGAGAGACCTCTCAGATATGTGGTGGTGCTTCTTCATATGCATCACCATCTCTGGATCCTGCAACTTCAGAGATCCAGCAGTCTTTTTTTAGGCTTCTTAGAAGCAGAATACAGATCTGACTCACATTCCTTTGCTCGAGCACCCTTGTGCAGAGATAACTGTTTATGCCAAAGCATTTAGCCAAGACTGCAGTAAAGCTGAGGGAAACGTGGAGGAGCCATTCTTCCCCTAGGAACAGTGACAGGCAATTCCCTTTGTAGGACTACCAGATAAAGACTGTAGCTATGTCTTTATCCAAAACAATGAAGGCAAGCATGTTGGTCTGAGACTGGCATCTTTCCATTACAGGAGACTCACCTCAAACCCCAAATGCTTTGAATCTGCCATCAGGAAATTCAAGCAGCACTAACAGGAAGTTAAGAACACCAAACTGATTAGAGTCAATATTATGAACAAACCAAACACCCCATCAGCATGAACACCAAGAAAGGATTTTATGAGTAATAGTCAATCTTTACTTTAAAACAAAAACAATGGAAATATCTCCCTCAATCCTGCTGCTCCAATAAGCTACACTATGCAAGAAATACTAAACTACCTGAAACCATGAGTTCAGAGGTCTCTATTACAATAATAAGAAAAACAATGTGGCCTCAATTGTCCCTCATATTTATACAATCAGGCCAAAATGTCCAAATCCCTGAGTGAACACTCTTGCAAGCTTTAATTGTCACTAATATTCAGAAGGTTCCAAACTCAGCATCAAAGGCACATGTGTATAATCGGAAAATGTTCAGAGAGAGGTTGCAGAAGGATGCGTTCCATCCCCCCCTTCCCCCTCAATGCACCAGATTGTACCAAGAAGATACTGTAGAAAGGAAAATGAAGAAAAATAAGTTGAAATGTATCTCTGCATTGTATTTCTGGTTAGTGGAAACATCTGGCAAAAAATTATGCTTAGCTCACTTTAAAGGCAAACTGCAAAGCAAAAATTAAAAGCTTTATAAAACACTTATTATGTTTATTTAAAGGACAGAGTTTTCACATTTGAATTTTAAGCATCAAAAGAGAAGTGCTCAGTTTTGTTATCCTGAAAGGAGCCTGAGAAGCATACTAATCAAATAAAGGTAATCTTGAAGTTACATTGATTTCTATGTTAAATGTCATACAGAGGGATGAATGGATAATTCAGTGAGCTGAAAAAATGATCTGAACATTAGTTTGATTTAAACATTAATTTTTCTTTAAGTGAAAATACTATGAAAACAACAAAATATAAAAAGCCACAGAAAAAGATAACTGTTTAATATTTGTTACAAAATTAATGCCAGGAAAAAAACAACATATTTTACTAACAGTGAAATATCTTACCTAACAGCATCTGTGTCAAATTGCAGATTGGGTTTATCAATCAACCCCAAAGAATAGAGCTGATAGGCTAAAGCACACTTCCCCACCATGAACTGGGCTGTGTTAGTGCGATCTAAACAGTCAACACAATTGGTTCGAAGAACACCAGTCTAGGAAAGAAGAAAGAATAAATGGGGGATTCTTCAACCAGTTCCCAATCATTACATTCATGCTTACTCAAACACTTAATTATTCAAAATCTTGCATGAATAGGTCAAGATCTTAAATAATTTAGGCTGCAATTGTCTATGTTACAGAAAACCGCTAAAGCTTCAATTCAAAAGAGTTTCACTATTATCAGCTTCCTGAAACATTAAACTCTTCCTTCCTCTCATAAACAAACTTATGATTTATTGCAAAAAAAAATGTTGGGTGCCACTGCAATGTAAAAATAAAAAGTTTCAATTTTTAAGTCTTGCTACTAACGCTGAAATATAAAAAACAAAGCATGCTATCATATTGCTGTGGCCATAGGACAACGATGTTTATATTGTCAACCCTCCTATTCATAGGCAACAGATGTACAAGTTCCGTTAAATATAACAATCTGCATATCTTTCTAAATACCACCTGTGTCTGTGTTCTTCAATTCCATAATGCCTACATAAGGCTTGGTATTTTATAATCTGAAGAGCTGAAAGCATAAATACCATATAATATTTTCATATGAATGAGATCTGATTTATGGCTTATTTTGTTAATGCACGACAGACAGGTAGGCATGCAATACCTGAAGATGTATAAATCAAGGCAATATTCAAATGGCTTGCATGTTTTTTCTCTTTTAGAGAGATTAAAATTAGGCTCACTCAGCTATTTACTATTGGACTGAAGCATGTTTATTCCACACTCAACTAAAATTTTAATGTTTGAACAATGTAGTTTTCTCAATATTGAACAGTACATTTTTTCTGATTATAAGACAAGATGTAAAAAAAATTATTAAAAGCACTGTACTGTGTGGCTTGTTGCCTACGTACGGTTAATGTTACAAAGGATAGCAACTTTCAGCAAGACTGGTGCCACTATTGCTAGCTTCAGAAATGGAAATTAAATTTAAAATGTAATATATTTCTCAGATTTCATTTGGCAAGAAGATATTTCCAGCAGCACATTTTTTTCTAGCACCATCCAAAGACAGCGTGATCCTAAACCCATTTCAGGGCTCTGGGCGTTACTATAAAATATATATTTATATTAGTAAAGTACTGACTCAGAGGAGAAACAGTCATCTACTGATTCATGAACAATACTTGCTGCTGCACCTATGGTAGATGGCTCTTTGAAAGCATCCTGTCCTATCAGACTACTGACTTAAAGTCAATAAAACTTTGTTGTAATAAAAAACCAATATTATTTCAATACCTGTAAGCGACCAGTGGGAACAACAAAACCTCCCAGTTCATTCCATCTGGAAGGGAAACAAAATACCATGCCTTACAAAGTTTACTTAATGTAAGGATTATAGGTCATGTCATGTGTATCTGGCTCAGTGAAATAGAGAGAAGAATTTAATAATCTGCTAAAAATGAGTCTGAAATCTGAGTGGTTGAAAATACACATGAGTGGGTGAAAATGCGACTATACATATCTGGTAGGACATGAGTTGCAATTAGCTTGCAATGCAAGAAGTCCAGTATTGGAATAAGTGTGTGCTAAGGCTCACAACAAATTAGTCCAAGAAAGCCAAGTACAATATGCTTCTCTCCACCTCCAAAACCAAAATGCAAGTTATAGACCTTATCAGAATACAGAGATTTCCCTCAAGTTGGGAAAGTGATCACATAAAATATTTAACTAATGTTTATGGACAGGTTGAAGGAATTTTCCATAATAAGCCTAAAAAAATTGCATAAAATATACACATTTCAAGTATGTCATAAATCAATGAGGGCTGAATTGAGGTTTCAAAGTAAAAACTGATTTCACATCCCATTTTATCATTAATTTGAAAATTAAATAACTTATTTGCAGTTTAGAGATTTGGGAACATACAGTGTATCAGATAACTTCTGCAATGTTCTAAAAAGTTATAATAAAAAATAATCTGTCTTCCCTAGACATTTTTTAATTTTTTTTCTAAAAATATGAATTTCTTACAATGTATACAAGGGTAGGAACTAGCAAGTTTAGATGACAGGTATATTTCCTGGCATTCCTTAGAAAACGCTTTCTTTAAATTCAAAATTGTACTTGCTTTATCTGTTCAGATACTGCATATCTTGCTTTCAAGCATGCAATACAACATGAAGTGCATGCCCTGAAGCAGCAAAAGAAGCTGTTCTCAGAACAAGAACTGTTTGTTAGATCTTTCAAGAATTCAGGAACTGTTTAAATATAAAGGGGGAAAATGAACACTTCAGACTTAATCTGTAAAGTGTTTATTGTAGCAAGAACCACCAACTTGCACAAGTACACATTTACCCTGAAGATACAAGTAGCATAATTAGCGGCATATTTTACACTTGTTCAGTGTGTGGGTAATTATAGACTATGTCCCTTTGGTTGCAGTCTTTTTCACTCTAACTGGACATTAAATTTTAATTTTCACATTACTGCAATCCTTAAAAAGCCATGTTAGAGAGAGAGTACATATTGCAGGGATTTAGGAATATTTCATGTGTATAAGCATGTGTGTCTATATTTATACATACACACACAGAGGTTTATGTACACTCACCTCCCCCCCGCACAAACTCATCCTACCCTGTTTCCTTTTCTTGTTTTCATACATACTTTTCATCTGGCCGCAAGATGCTGCAGTAGGAATCAGGACGATTTACAAAGAATCCTGTTTTCTTCACTACACTTTCCGCAATTACATTCAATCTATCCAGGACATTACACAGTTTGCTATGGGGAGAAAAAACAAATACTGAATACTGTTCTCGAATTTTCACTGGTTTGAAAGTCTCCTGTCAGTGATTTTCTTTCATATCTACTGACCAAACATTATGTCAACAGTGTTTTCATGCCAGTTTTTCTCACTTCACATAATTAAAAAGGGACATTGGTAAATGATTAAAATTAACCATTCCACCAATCTTTGCATCATCTACATTTTATCATCAGTGATTTTATAATTAATTCCAGATTATTGATGCAAATGTTGAATAGCTTCAGGCCTAGTACCAATGGTTGTAAAACCCAATTAGAAATCCCCCATTCAATGATGAATCTTCACTGAAAATGACTTCTGGATATCTATCAGTCATCCAGTTCAATCTATTTAATATGCTTTATTAATACTGTATAGATTGTCAATTTTTTAAAATCAGAATGTCATGTGGTGGTACTAAGTCAAATGGTTTCCAAAAGTATAAGTATTGTAGTTACCATTAGCAATCAAACCTTAAATCGCAAAGAATGAAATCTGGTTTGTTGGACAAGATTTATTTTTAATAAAAAACATGTTTATTGATTATATTAATTATATTCCTATCTTTATTAATTTAATCACGTATCGACTTTTCCCCCTTATTTTGGCTGGGACTGATGTCAGACTAACTGGCCTATAGTTACCCAGGTCATCACACAAATGTGTCTCCCTCAAATGTGTGGAAAGTGAAGACATGACTAACTACACACTAGGATTCACAGTCTGTCCCCCAACCCTGGCATATGAGGCTTCTGACATGGACACGACATTTCTTGAAGCTCCTACAAGACTCATGGGCTAGAGAATACCCAAGGTAGATATCTAGGTTACGATAACCCATACTACACTATCTAAAAATTGTTAATTACTGAAGGGTAAAAGAATTAGACTATAATAATTTAGCCTGAGGACATAAAAGCAAGGTTCAGTTAACTCTCTGCAGCAATGGAACTGATGCAGTTGGAGGATGTGCTGCCTTACATAGTGTAGGGCAGGGGTAGGCAACCTATGGCACACGTGCCGAAGGCGGCATGCGAGCTGATTTTCAGTAGCACTCACACTGCCCAGGTCCTGGCCACCGGTCCAGGGGGCTCTGCATTTTAGTTTAATTTTAAATGAAGCTTTTTAAACATCTAAAAAACCTTATTTACTTTACATACATCAATAGTTTAGTTACATATTATAGACTTATAGAAAAAGACCTTCTAAAAACATTAAAATGTATTACTGGCACACGAAACCTTAAATTAGAGTGAATAAATGAAGATTCAGCACAGCACTTCTGAAAGGTTGCCAACCCCTGGTGTAGGACAATGATGTCACCCTCATCCTAGATCACTCATGAACCTCCCACGACATGGCTGTTCAAGGATATTCCACAGGCTCAACATGCATGTGCCATATTCCACAAATGGGAATGCACAAAGGCAGTGAAGAAAAAGCATTTTCAGAATTAGGCTGAAACAGCAGCTTGGTAAGTACAGATAAAGATACTTGTGGAAGACAAATATGGCATGTGTCAAAAGGCCTGGAGAGGTGCAAATCATCTGACTGATAAAAATACATGATAAAATAGGAGTGGTTAGAGAAACTTAGGCAGAGCTATATTGTATCAGAATGGGTGGTTCTGTTGATATAAAAAAGATTCATGAAATCAGATTGATTTCACCTGAATATCTTTTTTGGAAGAAAACTAGAAAAAAGTTCTGAGAATGTCAAAATATCCTACTTTCACATTTTTGGAATGGTATGTTTTGATTTTGTTTTGCCTTGAAATGACTGTTTCAAAATTTAATTTTGCATTATAATACAAATAAAAACAGAATTATTTTGTCAAAACATTTCAATTGACCTGTTATAAGGCTTTTCTCTCCAAAGGAAAATTTTAAGTCATTTCAAATTTTGGTTTTCACCAGATTTTTGGAACAAACCAACCAAATTTTGAAATCTCAAAATCCTTCATGAAACAGAACGTCCTCCCTCCTCACACCTGTAAAACTGTTCTGATCTCCTAAAACCACCCTCACACTGGCAAGATATAGCAAAGAAATGTAAAAAACATTTATCCCTGTCACTGACCAGTTATGAACTATGAAGACATCCATACAGAGAAAGAATTTGCCCACCTTTTTGTGTATTTGGCCATATCCCAAGGAATATACACAATAGCATGTTCTGGGGGTAAAAATTGATTGAGATATGTCACTGCACCAACAAGTTCTTCACTCAGAATCCTTTCATGCTTTCTTTTTTCACGTTCCTTAATCAAAGCCAGAAAAAATTAGCATTAACATTTTTGAGGTAACAGGTCTAAATGTTAAAAAGTTTGCATACAATCTCCCTCTCACACACCCCCATCTCCGATTTTAGTATTTCATAGTTTATAGGTGTAAAACAGAAAGAACAAGCAGCATGCATAAGAAAAGGGAGGGGGGCAGGGGAGCATTTATGCAACATTAAGGCAGACAGTTAAAAATGATCAAACATCAGGAAATTCAGTAAAATTCTAAATAGTATATTAGGTTTTATAATCTATGATAAACAGAATTATATTATGAAATACATTAGAATAGCCATACTATATATGTGCAAAAAATGGGTAGATTTATTTAAATCACTGATTTTTGTTACTATTGAATCAGCAAGCAGGAAACCTTGGTTTAAATCATAATTTTTAAAACTTGTTTCACATTTCTACTTTTTCATTTTCTGAAAGCAAGATTAATGGTTATCAATCCAAAGAGAATCAAAGCATATTGATTTGTAACTATATAGAGCCTTTACACTAAATTTGGTGCTTCTTTTAGCTAACCAGGAGGATACACTATATCTATATACATTTGTTTAAGCAATTACATGGATTAACATTTATTTAGACTTAGTTTTTACATTTCTCATAATATTAGAAAGTAGTGAAAGATGCCTCTCTTATTTACTAGATTAATTTGTTACTTGTGATTTGTGTCAACCTCTATTTCTATAGAAATTAAAATTCAATTAAAATGCACAAAACAGCATTTTATTTTTTTATTAGTAAAATAAAACTACCTTTGGAGCTGGATACATAATAACTTATCAAAACACGTTTTGCATTTAAAAACTAACTGAATTATTAAACAAAGAAAGTACTGAATTGAACTGACTGTCTCTGGTCACCATGCTCTTCAAAACTTTAGAACAGGGATGGGCAAACTTTTTGGCCTGAGGGCCGCATCGAGTTTCGGAAATTGTATGGAGGGCCGGTTAGGGGAGGATGTGCCTCCCCAAACAGCCAGGCGTGGCCCGGCCCCTGCCCCCTCTCTCACCCTGCTTCTCACTCCCTGACAGCACTCCCTGGGAGCCCTGCCCCATCTACCCCTCCCCCACTCCGTCCCCTCACTGCCATCCGACTGCCCCCTGCCACCCCATCCAACTCCTCCTCTCATTCTTGACTGCACCCCGGCCCCAGGACCCCTGCCCCATCCAACCACTCCTTCTCCCTGACCACCCCCAGAACCCCTGCCCCTTACTGCCTCCTGCTGCCCCATCCAACACCTCCCTTCTTCCTGACTGCCCCCCAGGACCCTGCACTCATTCAACCTTCCTGTTCCCCACCCTCTGACTGTCTCGACTCCTATCCACACCCCCACCCTCTGAGCACCACCCCAAACTCCTCTGCCCTTTATCCAACCCCCCTTGCTCCCTGCCCACCCCCTTACCGCGCTGCCTGGAACACTGGTGGCTGGCCGTGCTACAGCTGCACTGCTCGGCTGGAGCCAGCCACGCCACTGTGCAGCACAGAGCACAGAGTCAGGTCGGTTTCTGCAGCTGCACTGCCCAGCCACCTGGAGCACTGTGCTAGCGGCACGGCACGCTGAGGCTGCGGGGGAAGGGCAGGGGCGAGCCTTCCAGGGCAGGAGCTCAGGGGCTGGGCTGGAAGGTCCTGTGGGCCGGATGTGGCCCACGGGCCGTAGTTTACCCACCTCTGCTTTAGAACTAGTAGATCTCATTCTCTCACACCTGCTTTTTATCCAAAGATTAGAAAGAGAAAACAAACTTTCCTGATTTTTCAACTCCCAAGTGGTTTAACTTCAGCTGAACCAGTCACTGAACTGAATTAGTTGAATAAACTAAAATGAAGAAAATATTCTCTCTGCACCTGCGGAAAAGGCTATTCATGTTAAAAGCTGGTTTAGGCAGTTCAACAAAGTCTAGTTCCAGGCGTTCACACAGTGACTTTCACTGTTCAGTGGTGGCTTTCCTTTAAAGTCTGGCAGCAAACATGTATTGTTTAATTTTTAAATGTGAAATTTTAACCAATTATAGTAAGCCCAGGCCTTAACAGAGGATGTCAATTTCAAGTTTAATTATAATTATAAACAGGGTTTTTTAAAATAAATCTGTATTCAATTTAAATTTAAAAAAAATCAATTTTTAATTGATTTATATCCACCCTGGCACCAAAGAGTTAATAATAGTGCTGGAATCTGAACATTTTGATATCAGATTCGAGATTTTTAAGTATGGAATCCAAGGTTGCATCAACAGAGCTTTTCATTCCATTTTCTACATAACTTCTTAAGAGGAAATAAAGAGGACAGAAAGGAGAAAAAAGGGGAGGAAAATGAAGCTAATTCAGTTCTAGAACTTACAAGCTCCACCAGCCGATCTCATAAGCTCTCTGACTCCAGAGCTGTTTAGACTAGCTATAATGTTCTTGTAGCTTTTTCAAATTAACAAATGAACATTTAACTTTTTACACACTGTGCAGTGTATCTTTATTTTACTCTGTACTAAAAGGACATTTTCTACGGTGCACATAGAAATAATTTTTAAATAGTTGTACCTTTTTAAACCAAAAGTAATATATTTCAAACCAAACAGTACCTTAATTATGACTACTTTCATGACAAGTTTCTAACACAAGCCATTTTTGCTGTAACATGGCTCAAAAAGCATGGTATTATTTTAAAGGGGGAAAGTATTCTCACTCTGTACACTCCTGAGAAATAATTTATAGAGGAATTTTCCTACAACATTCCAAAACTTATTTATGATCAGAGACTAAGCATAGCAAGTTTAACCCCAAAAGGCAAACTTTCAGAATGTTCTCATTCTGTCAACAGTGACTAAAAAGTGGAAGCTGTTTTGCAACTCAACTATAATAGGCACTACTGATGTCCACTATTACATAAACTAGATCAGATTTAAAAACTAGACAGACAGAAAAAAGCTGTACATTTTAACAAGTATGATTGTTACTTAGAACTACAAGATGCTATGTACAGAATCTGCAGGGAACATAGCTATCAATGGATACTGCTGAGGTGGGAAGCATAACTATTGAGGAATAGGGAAATAAAAAAAAGAGTGAAGAGTGCGGGAAGGGAGAGGAAAAAGACATGAGAAGTGAGAAATGATCTGAAGTAAATAGGATGAAATTCAATAAGGACAAATTAAAAGTACTCCACTTAGAAAGGAACAATCAGTTGCACACATACAAAATGGGAAACGACTGCTTAGGAAGGAGTACTGCAGAAAGGGATCTGGGGGTCATAGTGGATCACAAGCTAAATAAGAGTCAGTGTAACACTGTTGCAAAAAAAGCAAACATTCTGGGATGTATTAGCAGAAGTGTTGTAAGCAAGATACGAGAAGGAATTCTGCTCTACTCCACACTGATTAGGCCTCAACTGAAGTATTGTGTCCAGTTCTGGGTGCCACATTTCAGGAAAAATGTGAACCAATTGGAGAAAGTCCAGAGAAGAGCAACAAAAATGTGTAAAGATCTAGAAAACAAGACCTATGAGGGAAGATTGAAAAAATTAGGTTTAGTCAGTCTGAGAAAGAGAAGACAGAGGGGATATAACAGTTTTCAAGTACATAAAAGGTTGTTACAAGGAAGAGAGAAAAATTGTTCCTCTGAGGATAGGACAAGAAGCAATGGGGCTTAAATTGCATCACCCTTTGCCAGAGACGGGTCTCATGGGCCCCTTCCCTTCCCCAGGATCAAGCCAGACAACCAGAGTGTGCAGAGCCTTGATCCCAACTGGGCTGGGTGCTCTGCTCACTGAGGCTGAATATTTTTTTTAAGGCTCAACCAAAATGGTTCAATGGTTTCCAAGAACAATATTAGAAGAAAATAAGTTATTCCACGGTAAAATTTAGGTGGCCTTTTCTTTGGAAAGTTCTAGCACCACCATGCTTTGAAATATGACAATGGTACCCTTTGTGTCAGAAATGAGCCTTGGCCAAATTTGCCCAAGTTATAAACCTCTGGGGGGAAAAAAAAATCAGTTTTCACAAACTCAGAGACTTGCTAGAGTTTAATAGCTTAAATCTCTAAAGAATCCATCCTCACTGACCATGCTCCATCTTCTCCCAGTTCCTAGTGCTGACCAGATTTTACATACACTTGTTCCACAGAGCAGTGAGCATGCTCCATCCCAGAGCTAAAGAAGACTTTTGCTATAATGGCTGTTGCAGGCTGGGATGGGGCCAGGTACCAGAACTGAGTAAGGAAGCCTGTCTCTCCTGTGGTCTCTATAAACAAACCTCCCCTCCCCCCACCTGCTGGCATCAAGACAGTATGAAGGAGGGAGGAAGTCATCTGATTCAAATACAGACGAGACAAGAGCCAGGGTGGAGGGAGGACTTGGTGAGTAGATTGGGACAAGGAACCTGAGGGATGGAGATTGGGGCTACAGTGTAACCTGAGATTGGCTGGGAAAGAAGACTAAGTTTAGGAACTAGAGGGCTGGGGTGGAAATGGAGACATCTGATAAAGACCTGGGGCGGGGCCGAACTGGGACTAGCTTGGCACAGAGACTGTGACAAGAAGTCAGGGGAGGTGAGGAGACACAGATTGGATGGGACTGGGAGTCAGTGGGGGTGACAGCCAGGGAGGAGAGAGACCAACAAATCAGGGATTTGGGGAGAGAACTGAGACTGCCTGGGCAAGGAAACTGAGTAGCAGCAGTGGGACACTGGTTCTGGAATCTGAAGGGGTAAGGCCTGAGGAATGGGATTGAGTATGTGAGGAGAATGGGACTATGAGACTGGGACAAAGTCAGAGCTGGGGTAGATAAGACTGGGACAGATTGGAGAGGATGGCACAGAAAGGGTCAGCTTGGGGGAAATGGGCAGTAGAGTCTATGCTCCTTAGAGCAGTGGTTCTCAACCAGGGGTCTAGGGCCCCCTGGGGGGCCAAGAGCAGGTTTCAGAGGGTCTGCCAAGCATGGCCAGCATTAGACTTCCTAGGGCCCAGGGCAGAAAGCCAAAGTCCCACCGTGCAGGACTGCAGCCCTGGGCCCTGAGTCTGACCATCAGGGCTGAAGCCAAAGCCCTGTGGTGTAGGGCCCCTGGCAATTGCCCTGCTTGCTACCACTTAACGCTGGCCCTGGCTTTTATATGCAAAAAACACAGTTGTGGCACAGCTGGGCCTTGGAGTTTTTATAGCATTTTAGAGGGGGCCTCAGAAAGAAAAAGGTCGAGAACCACTGCCCTACAGCACACTTCCCTCAGACTTGGAATGGAAGAACAGATTCTTGAGTTTCACAGCCTCTGCTGTCTGCAAGTATCTCCAAAACCTGCTGGCAAAGTGTCCCATCTCTCTCTGGTACTGGTCCATAAAGAGGTTAATAACCTACTATTGCTATCATTTACTCTGTAAACTGAAAATGGCATACCTAAGAGTAGATCTAACGGTTTCAACCCTGCTGATGAACTACTTGGGTATTAACGTGATGTCATGTGATGGACTGAGGCCGTTTCTGTTTGTAATAGGCTCTCATGATCAGGATCCCTGAAGAGGGATGGTGATGGGGTAGCCCCAGGCTGCGATCTCCAGCAGATCACACCCAGTGGAATGGGTTCAGGTGACTTCCAAAGGTTGTCCTCTTTGAATTGGTTCCTAAGCAGATCTTGACCTCCCATCAAATTTGCTGACAAGCTATCATTATGGAACTTGGGGCCGAAGTTGGGGAGAGTTGACTCCCCTTGCTCTACCTCAAATGTTTCTGTCAGGGTACTGCATTTGTCTGTGGTAAGATAGGGAACATGGTCTCTGCTGGTGCAATGGCTGAGGGCTGTATGGTTGAGGATGGGGAAGTATAGATAGCCAACAAACACAGGGTCACTTTGGAATCTTCCAGTAAATGTAGGATGCTATTGGTTAGTTCGATGAACAACTCTGAGCCCTCAATGAGCAAGCCATCATTCATGGCTTGAACCTTGTGAGGGATATATGAGGCTTGGAGCTACACAACTCTCTGCATGATCATATGCAGGCAGTTATAGACCTGGATGGCGTGTCACAGGTATCCATCGCTGCCTGCAGGGTTATCTTGGCCACCAGTTGGCCTTCTTTTAGTGTTTTTCAGCTCCTCTCTTTTGTGAGGCAGCCTGGCCTGGAAAGGTGTCACCCTGTCTATTGTTAAAAAGTCATATTTGGTCAATAAAGCCTGGCGGTTGGCCTTGCTCCAAAAATATCTAAGCATCTAGGATCCTTGCCCTTAGAGATGAGTCCTGGTGGGTGTAAAATTACTTGAATCCCAGGCATGGAGAGGATACCTGTATTATTTCTCTACATGTTTCACTCACGGTGTTATAAGTTGTTGGCATTTGCCACAAGGCTCTGGCCAGATCTAGGAGGCTTTCATTCATGTGGAAGGCAATCCTGGTGAGACCAGTGGTCAACGATATGATAAGTAGCTCACGAGACTTATGGGAGATGACCAAAGTCACAATGCCCAGGGCATCTCTGATCTGCATCAGAAGTTCTTGAAAGGTCCTGAAATCATCCAGTGCTGGTATAGGTACTGAGGCTATTATCTTGTTTGGGGACTAGAAGGAGAAGTCATTAGGCAGTAAGAAGAAGAGTTGTTTGGCCTCTGATTCTCTCTTTTTTTGGGGGGGGGGGTTCTATGGAGGACAGAGGTCCTTCATCAGTGTTTGGGGTGACCCCATTCAACACCCTGCTTTTACATCTGAAGCATCAAATTCACTGGAAGATATAGACTTGAGTATTAGATGGGTCTTGGAGCTCAGTTCTTCTGGATCCAATGCCATTCAGATTGCTCCAGAAGATGAATCTTCAGCATTGCATTTCTTGACTTGTGGGTTTTTGCAGACAAGAAAAGGCAAATGAGAACCTGCTTGGGATGTGAGACTTTCTGAAACAGAACAGATATCTTTTATCTGAGTGGAATTTGCCCATTGCAGGATGGACAAGTACAGGCAACCTTAATTCTGGCATCTCTTAACTTTGAGTCCTTGGCTTTGCAAGCTTAATAATGTTCTTTTCTCATAGTTTTCTGTGTGTAATTATATAAACAAATCCCAGCAACAGCACATACAATTTGTTACTAATTACTACCACTTTCCACATTGCACAGAAAAGCAGAAGACATTTATAAACTCACTAACCTTTAACAATTCCCCAAAGAGTAAGAGCACCTGAGGTAAAAATGCTCAGTGGTTGTGCTGAAGTTGGATCAACACTCACATGCATAGGAAAATACAATTTTCCCCACTGCACATAAGTAGTAGAAGAGCATTAATTTTAGCATGCTAGTATTGAGCACCTACAGAGACACATTTTCAGCCACACTACAAAAGCCTTGTGAATAAAAGCACATAATGATTCACATGTCAGGGTCATGTGAATCTGGATTCACATTTTAGTGCTGGCCTTTGAAAACTAAATCTGTAAATAAGAGAATCATTTTCTTGTCAACAAAGTATATCTCAAGTTGTTTACCACAGATTCATGTGCTGATTCTTAAAAGCACACTCAAACAAAAGCTTTAAGAAATAGAAAATAATGGGACTTTGCTATTTACTACTTTAGCTTACAGATTCTCAAAGTCAGACTTTTGTATTTTTTCAGTTTTTTTTTTTTAATGAGAGACTTATATTGCATGCATGTAAGACGTCCTTTCTAAACTGAACATCTCTCTACAACATACTATAATGGAACAACAACAAGGAAGATTAAGAGAGAATATGAAATCAGATATAATTAAATTAAAGATTCCTATGACACAGTATTAAGTATACTACAATTTAATGAAGAATACACTGAAATGACATATGATGGTTCTTATATCAAGTATGTATTATCCAAATAAAAATAAATTAAAATACATCAGCAATAGCCATATACCTCTGCTGCAACTCTCTCTTTTCTACATAGGCGTATAATTAATTAGGTCTATTAAATCATTTTATTACATTTGCATTTATTTTCTTTAAAACATATATATTTTACCCATATTGTCAGAAAAGTTATGAAGCAGTTAGTAACACAAACATTAAGATGAAATTCCTCCTTTTCTGCTCTGAACTTTAAGAGGCAAAACATACATTAAAACATTCACTTTTTCATTATATTTTGCATAGATATACTGCAGTTTGATTGAATTATTCAAAAGTCCAAAATTTATTCTCTTCCAAGTGTTTTTAATTTATGTTCAAAGTATTAATGCCTTTTTATAAATGCAAACATGAATTATATAGTTAAATCCAAGATTAGAGAGACAGAGATAAAACTGTACCTAATTTTGTTCAGCTCATTTGTTTAAAGACACAATTCAGTAATCTACCAAAGTGAGCAATGTTCTTTGCATGCAACTTCTTAGTATGATTGGACCCTTATTGCCATCACTTATCTTCTTCCTCCAAGAATAGGAGGAAACAAATTGGTCCCTGTGCAGGATACATATATTTACAGTGTTTTTCATTCTCAGAAAAAGTTGGGCCCCCTGGATGCTAATCAACATCTGTTTGGCATTTTCAATAAAGTGACTGGCTCATGAAGATATTAGATTCAAATATGTTCAATTAGATATTGTCTGTCACACACTCTCTCACTGTCAAATAGATCCCTATATTTTCAAGATTTATCATTAGCATCTGAAAATACTCCACACTTAATACATATCTAAATTACTCTTTGATAAGAAGGCTAAAAGTAATATTTATATTTAATATGCCATCATCCTCCAGACTGCCTGTCAAATGCTTAAGATATGCATTAGACACTAATAGACAAAGGAGCATTTACTGTTTTTCATGATGTTTTGCATGGGGTACAGTTGTTTTAGTTTGGAAGTTTATCACCAAGACTTCTTGCAGTCATATGATGGCACTGCAGCATACACTGGTGGTAAATAGAGTGAAGCAGAAACAAGAAAGATGGCCTTTTGGTTAAAGCACTGGGGACCGGAATCAGAATATCTAGATTCAGTTCCTGGCTCTACCACAGATTTCCAGCCTGACCTTAGGCTTCATACTGGTATTACTGTCTGGACATATTTTCAACCCATGGTTCAAATATTCCTGCTCAAGGTGGGGTGATTCCAATAGCCTGAAAGGAAAGATGAAGTATGCATTGCAAGAAGTATATAATCATTAAGGATATTTTATCTCTGAAGAACTATACTGACAGTCTAGCTACAATGCAAGGTACACCTGGGAAGGGGAACAGGTTTGTGAAAAAAGTCCTCCATTTGTGGGCTGGTATTAGCTCATTGTGAGATGGAATGAGAGCATTCCGACCCAATCAAAATAGATCCTCATGTTTCAGTATAAAATGTAATCCTTCTGCCTGTTTCAAACTTGCATGGAAAAGCTTCACTGGGAGTCAAATCCAAATCTTCTGTTTTAGAAAGACAACTGATACATTGAAACCAGTTTAACGATGGATAGGAGTGAAAACAGCAAGGGAGGAATTTCATCTGTTGGTTCATTCAAACTTTCCTACAAATAACCTTCTTATTTATTAATCTGAAAATGTGCATTTTCTATTAGAAGCTAGTATTAAATTTATATTTAGGGCAAGGCCAGCTTTCAGAACCAAATTTAAGCAGCAAAACTCATTGGCTTTAATGAGTCTATAATCTGGCTTTAAATGCAAAAACTTATTATAATTAAAATTATTTTTAACAAACCATGAGTTTATTGATTTATTTATACCACACCAAGTTATGACTAAACAATACTGTACCTTGACAAGATTCAAAATGATAATGGGAGAGCCAAACCTCTGAAGCATTTGATCAAAGTGAAGTGCAGCTATGTGCGCAAATGGATCTGCTTGGTCCACTGGAACAAAGTAAATAAATATTTTCAGGAAGAAAAAAAAAATATTTTCAGATCCTGAAAGGTTACTTTCCTATGAATGCATTTTTTATAAAAGATGTACTAATTTTTTAAAGCAATAGTTTCACACCTCTATCATTAAAGAAACAGGGTAAAAGAAAAGGTTTTCCCTTCAATTTTTTTTTTAAAGTCTTCAAAAAGTAGATAACTAGAAAGAAATCGTTAGTTACCTGTTCTGAAACCACTTTCACTTTTACATCCATTCCACTTCTGTTCTACACACGACCAGTGCACTGGATCCAGAGATCTTTTTCACTTAGAGGGGACAGTTACTAACTAGCAAACTCAGGCCCAATCCAGTAAAGCACATATGGATGTGCTAAACTCTTGAGCATGTGAGTAATCCCACTGAAGTCAAAGGGCAAATATATCCTGGCCCCATGAAAGTTAAGGGGAATTTTTCAATTGGTTAACAGCCACTGTGGGCACAACATCTAATATTAAGAAGTCACCAAATTCCTCAGGTCTAATTTCAATCTGGAACTAATTTTTGTGGCTAACGAACACTTTCATAAACCAGAATGTTTACATAATTGCCGGTCAATCTTAAATTGTAGCTTCCCAGTGAAGAAATAAAAGATACAATTTTATTTTATTTTTTTTTAGTTTTTACAAGATTAGCCTTTCTCTAGTCTCTCTCTGGCATGCTCTTTTAGGAAAAACACATTGTTTACCATAGGCTACCATAAAGAATATATCAAACATACATGTAATTGGTGGCTTGGGAATCATAGTTGAAATATCTTGAGACCAGTATAGAGGGACTGAGCCTCGAACTTGAACGTAAGAAGAATAGCTCCCTGCAGAAAATGACATCACCGAAGCATCACAAAGTATTTGTTCAGTTTCTACTTCATTAGCAACATCCCCCTGAAACCAAAAAAAAAAAAAAGAGGCAAATACTGTGAACATATTACATTTCAGAGCTGAATACATAGATATTGAAATAATTACTGTGAATGACAGGACTAATTAAAACTAAAAATAAGGGATGTCAAATCATAAGAGCACAAGAATTCCAAAGCAGGGAACTGAATTGGTCATGTAACTCACAGTTGCCAACTTTCACATGGTAAATAAGCACCCCGATTTTCACAATAAGCCAAAAAACAAGCTAAACCCATTTCAAAACAAGGCCAAAGGAAGTCAGTCCCTAAGAACCCCAACACTCTATGTGACAAGATCCCCTGCCATGTAGTCTGTGACTGTGGTGGGCCCGTTGTGCACCCCTGACTCTCTCCCCCGCTTGCCCCTGCTTGCCCCGAGCCGATCAATAAAAAAAAAGAAGCAACAAGCTACAAGCCAAAACTAGCCAACAAGCAACTTCACAAGCCAATTAATCAAAAAAACAAGCCAATTTCTATGTTTTGATTACTTTTGTATCAGCATGCAAATATATACATTACTATTGGTCACAAAATTGTCCAGCCCTTTAAAAATCCTGTTATAAAATTATTTAACTTAAAACTAGGGTTAGTGCATAAAGTTGTTCTAAATGTGTCCAAGAATCACACATGGCCAAAATGTTGATCTGCTTGCTGCCTGATTATGGTGCTGAAGAGGCATTAGTCCTGAGGGGGTCTGACTGATTGTAACTTGGTTTGATGCAAGCAAAAAATATATTGTTAGGTAGTGGCTCAAGGTGATAAATAATTAGGATTGAGGTCAGGCAGGCTTTAGATAACTGATCAACTTTTTCATGAATCTGATGGTTGCCTCCCTACCTCTGGGACCAGTTCTGCAATATTATGTACTAGCATAGACCCAAATGTCTGTGCAGAGCCTAGAGCATGTCAGTGGTACCACAAGGGAGCATAAAGATCTACATCTAACTGCAGTGTTGGGCCCTAAATATAAGTCTGTATATCAGGTTATTTCTCTACAGTCTGGATTTCAACAGCTATTACATACAGTGCAAAGAAAATGTGCACCAGCATACACATGAAAGAACTATGAGTAACTATATAAAATTTCAACATATTTGCAGTAATAAATTATGAGTAACAGCATGAATTCTCTACAGCAAATTAAATCCCATTTGCTGCAGTTGTATCTTCCAACTCATCAGAATTTTCTTTTCTACCTCGCAGGAAAATACCTGACTATATTCAATAAAGTGTTACAATAGAAACTTTTCTTATCTTGGCTTTCATTTCTTATATTTAATTTAATTATCATAAAATAGTAAAATTTACCTTTCCCCCCTGGACATTTTCACTATGGATGTGATAACTGTAAAATGAAAAATAAGCTACCAAAACCTTAAGGACACAATCCTGCTCTCTATTAAGGAAGTAGGATAAGACCTTCATGTAGTGCAGTACAAAACGAAAGTTGAGAGAGATTTAGTTTACCTCAGAGTTTGCTCCTCTCTTTAGAAAACGTGTTCCAGCAAATTTGCTTGATCTTCTGGCTATCAGAGTGACATGCACTGGACGACCATATATTAACAGTTCTTGAAAGTAAGGTTAAGGTTTACACATTTTATGATTCCCAAAGCTATTTTCCTTTCATTTACTTTAGTCCTGGCCAATGTTAAAAAAAAGTACTCTAAAGAAAATGTATTTTATTGTCTTTTTTTCTGAATGAAAACCCTATTTTAATATTATTTCATAAGACCTCTAACAACACAAGTGACCATGATTCCTTTTCACTTTTTCCAGATTTCTTTAATGAGTGGAAGAGACATTAATTCCCTTTTCAATCACAATAATTTGTATAGTGCTTTCCATTTTCAAAGCTCTTTACAATAAATCAACTAATCTTCACAGCCACCTTACAGAGGAGGATAAATACTGTTCCTTCTGTAAAGTGGAAGTAATGTCGGCAGAGCTGTTACAAGATTTATCTAAGGCCCTAGGAGGCGTGCATGTCAACTCTGGAATTAGGAACTCCTGATTTTTATTTCCAAACCAGATATATAGGTTATCCTCCAATGATTTTTCTGGAAAGGCAGTTCACTTGCAACAGCCTCAGTAATCAGACTAGGTAAAAGCCACTGAAACATACTACAGAAGCAGTGGTGATTTGACTTTAGTTTATACTTTGCCAGGTATTGAATTAATCTACTCTTAATTATCTTTAATTGCTTACATACTTAGGTGAGATACACACATCTAATTGTCAGATTTGTCCTTCATTCACCTTTCCTTGAAGATTGGAACTACATTTGGTAACATTTTAGTCATCAAGAAGATCTGCTACAAGTAGATGTTAAAAGCATGTATGTAGGGAAATCTTGAGCTTTTTAATGTTAATGCAATTAAAACAGAGGGCCAGATCCTCTAGAGGACACTTTCTGCTGCAATCGTAGCATATTCTGGCCATAAGGCAGGCATAACAAGGCACTGAGGTGAGGGTGGGGAGGGAGAATCAACTCTAGGGCACCGAGCCAACAAAAAGGTTATGTTCAGCATTCACATAACACACCCCATCAGTGCCTGGCCCAGGCCAGGAAAGCTAGTGATCCAACCAGCGCACCAAATTGAGTAATCAATCCTGGCCACATGAGGCACATTGTGCATACACTAAGAAGATATCACTCAGATCTCTGCTGCTGGCAGCACAATGGGACTAGCCAAGATGCCCCTATAAAAGCACTGATTTGTGATTGCCATTTGAGGCCAGTAACTGCTCCTGTAAGCTAGAGTAGCCTTGAAACTGTTCTAATTTATGCCTGGGAAGCAGCCCTGCACCCAGCAGCCCCAGAATCACAGGAATGCACAAGGGAGCTTCAGACCACCTTTGCAACCTCACCCATCTTGTGCTGTGTTCTCCTCAACAATAGCCATTTATCTGAACCCTGAATTAAAGGGTAGTTTGAAAAAAATAATCATGAAGTGATGTATTGTTCTTTCTTGACTTGTCTGAAAGAACTGAGGCTCAAGGCAATTTATTTAAAAATCTAATTATTCAACCTTAAGGGTAAGTATCACTGTATTCCTTCTCTTCCCCTCCCCCCACATTATTTTTTGAAAAAGTATTATTTGAGTTTGATGATGCATAACTTTACCTGTGCAAAATTACATACTAAATACTAAGGCCCCAAAGCTACAAATATTTATGCACAAAAAATGGGATAACTTATATGCAGAATTACTCATATATATATATATACAGATGCTTTTGCAAAACAAGAGTCTGGGAATGGAGAGATGGAAGAGAATACAATGAATTCAGAAGATCTTTTGCAAAAAGGTTATACCTAAATTCTGAATCCATAGTCATAGTCCCCTTTCTTCTTTCATTTTTTTCCATGAATAGGCCTGTATATAATGGTGTATGGTAAAGATGATAGATTAAAATAAGCCACCTATAGTATGCTAGATTCTTATTAGATGAGAGGACAGTTCATTTAAATGATGTATGCATAGGTTTATATTTATCATTTACATATAAAGTTAAGATTTGGATATATTTTCCACTAGAGTTGCAGTAGATATATCTATCTATATATATTTTTTAGAATGGAATTTTTAAAAACAAACACTTAATGTCAATTTAACTCTGGTCTCATTGCAGTCAGTAAGGTTTATCACTGACTTCAACTGAAGCAGTGTTAGGTCTCAGTGATTTGAAAATCCAATCTTAAAATAATAAAAAAATAATACCTCTGTTTTTGCAATAATATCAGCACATCTCTATGCGAATAATTAAGCTCTACCACAGGGTTTTGGTTTTTTTTCCTTCACAACTCCCTGATAAATACCATCTGGTCCCAAAGTTGCTCTACTAGGACTCAAATCTGCAATTTGCTCCATACTGGCACAGGACTCTGCCTGTATGGAAGTAATTGCAAGATTGGAACCTTATTTTTCCATAGTATTATCACAGTGATTTACTGTAAAATGTGTGCTTGGGTTAAGCATTTTCCCTCATCTTTTATAAACACAGTAAGGATATTATCTTTCCAATTATATATCATTTTTTAGATCCTACGTTTTTAAAATCTGGCAAAATAATGCAAAACTAATTAAATGACTGTCATAATACATGTGAAAATCCTTTTAAATAGAGTTTAGTAACAACTGATGCAGTAATTAATCTTTTCTCCTATGAACTGCTGTCCATACACAAACTTTTAAATGCAATAAACTAATATTTGTTCTCTTATAGTAAAAAGGATACTGGACTGCCCACAAAATCCATGAATAACATACAACAGCCAGTCATGATGAACAGTGTTTTTTACTACATCCAGCAGTTGACCATTCCACACGTACTTCTTATATGGTTCACTGCAAACCCCAAATACACCTAAAAAGTTAAAATGAAAATGCACCAATAATAAAAAAAGAGCTCAACCATGTTTGATAATTTCATTTTTAAAACACACTGTAACTAAGGTTTTTTATTTGATTGTGCTTGGCCCCAATTCAGGAAACCACTTAATTATGTGCTGCAGGACTATGCTGAACAGAGATGGATTAAAGCACATGTTTAAAGTTAAGCATCTAAGATTTTTATACTGCACCCATCATTGTAGTATATGAATGCTTTCCATGTAAAATTGATAGCAACAGAAAGTCCCTAATGGACTTCATGGGAACCGCTATCATTTCTTTCACTTTGAAAAAACATACTTTTTTCAGAAAAATGGAAAAGGATCAAAGTTATAAACTGTATGTTCATTGATGTGGTCTCGCATATTTCTACAACACTAAACAGATACAGCAAAAAAAAAAATTACAATCCAACTTTGTTGTTGATGCTCTGCTAAAAATGATTAACGTGACGTATTAGAGGAAGGAGGAAACCAAGTAACCCACTTAAAACAACTTTCAAGTGTTTCTGTGGGGGAGGGAGTGGAAGAGGGGAGTGGCACAGAAAAACAGGAGAAATCAGACATGAACACACATTTTAACTATAAAAATTTTTGATTAATAGCCCTTTAAACCTGCTGATTGTCAGATCCAAAATGGAAGCCTTTGGTTGCAGTTTAAATTAATGTGTGTTTTGTTCAGAGTCCCTTGTAGAGCCTAATGGTTTAAGTTGGTGGTAATAACAAACAATTTCTTTGTCATCAATATTTACCAACATTAAACAAGACAAAATCTATTAGCACTATTTATACTTCACTGAAAATTAATTACTGCTTGATTTGTAAACTCATACCTATTGGGTGAGCTAAATAATCAATTGCTGAAAAATGTCAGCATGCGCAATTATCTCCCTGAGCTACAATGTAAATTACCAAAAGAAATGATTAATCATCTCTAGAAATTACATTGCTCATATTCAAATATCTGTAATTGGCACTTTGTGTAATCTTTTATTAACTGAGGACTTATGAGACTGCATTGATCAATTAAAAAAGCTGGATGTTTCTGCAAGGTAGGCTGAGTGAAAAATAATTCTAACTGCATTTGTCATTAACTATTAGTATTAATTCAGTATGTCTAAAATACACTTACCACTTCCACCTTGTGCTGTAAGTCCCTCATCTTCAAAGATATCAAAGCTCTCCTGTCGAGTCTGAATTGTTTCAGTTTTTAATATCTCAAGTGGCATTCTCAGGATGGTAAGATTATATTGAAGAGAGTGTGACAGATCATAGCTGTAGCTGAAACCAAGATTAAAATTTAGTAAAAATTATGAGAGCATGGAATACTTCTGAAAACCCTTGCTTTCTACATGTATTGTTATTTAATGCTGTATTGTTATTTAATGCAGTATAGACTATTTTGCATAAAACAGCAAATGACAATGAAACTAGACAAACATACTGTAATTACAGAATGGTAGCTTGCCCAGGGGATCCTGCAAACAACACATTACAAGCTAATGAATAGATTATAGAACAATGGCTGAAACTCTAACAAAAAACAAAACAAAAAAAGAGACTGAACATATCTCTGCAGCAAAGAGTGACTATAGCCACTCAGCCTGGACATGACACACTCTTTGTCCTGAATAGAAGAGTCCAAGGTCAGAATGGCTACCAAGCCAGAGATGCTGTCTGGCCCACACCACATGTCCACCTTACCAAGAAAGCTAAAGCCACAACTGAGACGGACTCCAGGCAGTTTGCCAGAGTCTCTTGGTCCCAGCTTCATGAGTCCCACTATTATGAGAGACACATACTTCTCCTGACCTACCATCCCAAACAGTCAAACAAAATAAATGATTATTAATCCCGCAAACACTACCTGCAAATTTGTGAAATAACGTGAAAAACTCAACATGATTATAGTTTGGCCTGAACAGAAAATACAGTGAACAGTCATAATATACGTTCACCAATTAAAAGCCAATACAGTCTCTGGATCAACCACTTGCCCCAAGTCCTTGCACACAGCACATGGACGGATGGAACGGAAAGTTGTGCCACAGAAGCAGGAGTATCTGAATGATCCTTTGCTTCTCCCCCTACTCCCTTTATGGGGGAGAGCAGAGAGGAAAAAATAGATATAAACAGAAAAAGGAAATATAGGGGAGAGAATGAAAAAACGATCCTGACTGATCTATTTAACTAATATCCATTTTAAATGGACAACACTCCTTGTTCCTCCTTTAGTTACTCTTGCACCTGGAGATCTGCTTTCCCTTCCCTTCTATCTCTTAGGAACCTAGCATTGAACCTTCAGAACCTTCTGCCTTTCTGCTGGTCTTCACACTGCAACTTTAAAATACCAGTAGCACTCTTCGGTGGGACATCAGATACACTCACAAACACAGAGTCCCAATTTTCAGTTTGCAACACTAAGACCAGCAGAAAGTTACCAAGCCCTGATAGCTAACAGATTGGATCCTAAAAAATAAAGGGAGTGAGGACTGCAGAGAAAAATGGCCTCCAGTGGTGCTGGGAAAACATCAACAGCTATTTAGGAATATCCAAGGAAGGGGGGAGACTACCAGGGGAGTGGGGAAGAGCCTGTATACAAGTCCAGACCAGCTGACCCTCTGTGTGAATTGAGCAATAGCTCAAAACGCATAGTAATTCAGCCTCGTTTGGAAAGATAATTCTTGCCCAGGTTGTCTCAGGAGCACATTTATCATTAAGAGAAGCCAGTGTAAAAGGAGAAGGGAAAAGACGACATATGCAAGTTTTTCATCAATAATCATATCACTTTGTAATTTGTATTGAGCTTCCTGATTAATGTCTTCATACTAGTGATAGTTAAGGATCCTTGGCTCTTCATTTATTGCCGTATGTTTTACTTTATAATGGGAAGGGAAAAGTCGGCTTATCAGTCTGTATTGGATACAAACAAAGTCACAGAAGAGTTGTGGGATATTGGTATGTCAGTGTGGAAAGCTTTTGCAGACTATATTGTTCCTTTTCTGTGGCTAGAAAGAACACTTTGGTCTTTAAGGCTGTCACCATAAAACAAAAGTAAACTAAGTTTGAAAAGAAAAACCATTTGTGCATTTAAACAATCAAACAATGAAGAGTTTTAAAGAGTTGTACTACAAAAAATTCAGTTAGTGGTCTTTAACATTATCGATTACAAGGCACTTCCAGGTAACACTTGAAATCCAACTACACAAAACTGTGCTAAGCTACCGACAAAATTAAAGCCAAGATTAAGATTTCTGCTAAAAATTGAGATTATAATAATCAGTAATTGTTGTTAAATACTTACCTAAAATAAAAATTGCTAGACAGGTCCACATTTTGAAAGATTCGTAGATATCTAGATAGAGTAACACAGATAAGGGGGAAAAAATTATTCCAAACAGTAACTTCTCTTCTACATGCACAAAGTGAGACACTGAATAATCAGTTTGAGGAATACCCTGATCAAGATATGCAGATGTCTACTCATTGTCATCAGCTGTTCCCCTTGTCTTTATTACTACAATTCTGTATTGCAGTATTTTATCAATCATTGCAATTCTGCTGGAGCATTGGAAAATCTGGCTTGGACAAATCTGATATTGTTCTAGACTATATTTACGCATTGTTTGAAACTTGTGTCTCACCAAGGTTTTATATTGTTATTTTAGACCACTGTGGATTCATCTCATCTCATCTCTTTATATATACCATGGGCCAAATACTGTAGTGTTTAGCCAAGCAAAACAAACTCCAATTGATAAAGTAGTAAGAACTACAAGATTTAGTGCTGTCACCCAAACAAAGAAACCATTCCTTCTGTCACAACCTGCTGTACACCTAAAAACTCTCTAGGTCTCAAGGATAGTCATATCACTATGTAGGAAAAAAGTTAAAATTAACTGAACTTGCAATAAGACAAAATACTATGTACTTCTATATCATGATTTAGGTAACATGTTGATGTTTAATAATGCATGTCATATTCATGTGCCCTGTTAGTTTCTAACAAGCAGTACTGATGTGTACTACATCTGTATAACTATAATGTGTTCTAATGTGGAAACTTACTTAACGTTACCATTAGCTTGATCTATTGCCTGCAGTTAGTTTATGGTGATGTGAGCGACCTTTAGCTAACACACACATTATACAAGACTGAAAATGCTCTATTTGTTTGGGACCTCAAAAAAATAAGTTATCCCACTCCTGCCAAAAGTTAAGCTGGCATATACTCACATAGTATTCATTACTACAAATCGCAGAGGGCCACATTCCTTCCTGCATGGGAAATCATGGGATGGGAGTACTCACCAGAAAACATGCTCAGTTTATGAGAAGCCAGTTTCACTGAACCTTGATAAGTGCATAATGCTCCCTGCCTCAAGTCTGCACCTGCCCTGCATGCTTAAACACCAACACTCCAGCTGGTTTTGATGAAATGTTGTCACTGAATCTTCTCCCCACCTATGCCACCCTTTCCAATGAGGTTTACAAGGCACCACAGGGGACCTAATGCTACTTAGACAACTAGTATATTAAGCAGCATATAGCTGCACTAGCACTGACATGCTCCCAAATGAACTAATGTGGAGTGGATGGTTTCTGATAATAATCCAGGCCACACACACTTGTTTAGTTGTAGCTCTGACATATGAATAACCCGGAGGTGTTGGCAGAAGCTACGAAGGGGCATGACACAGCTGCATTTCCCCTCTGGGTAGACTCAGCTGAATTTACATTATGATTGTCCATTTCACTACACCAGTTATCTCCAATTAAGACAATGTCACTTCAGCATAAAGCAAGCATAAAGGACTGGAGAAACAAGCTCATAATGTTTAACAAACTGCTCCACTCTGGAGTATGTAACTGATAGGAGTCTATAAACCTTAGTTTGCAATATTTCTTCATCACTTAAAAACGCTATGTAAAAGCACAGTCTACCACCAACATTTACCTTGCTTCATCAGGATGAGTGATTCGTACAGTGTCATTTGGAATGTAGATCATATTTGTATCTTCTATTTTGTATATTGCATGCCCTCCAATATCTGCCATCTTTCTCCTTTTTGTTATTAACACAATGTAGTAGCCTTCTAAAAATTTAACAAAACCTGTTCAAAATGGAAGAAATACAAGAAATAAGAACCCATTTGTCACAAGTTGACTTAGTCAGATACAACGTTTAGAAGGACAATATCAGGTACTATTTCAATACTTTGCACAATATTAAATTTTTATAAACATTTGAAAGCTCTTTTTTTAAGCACAGTAGGACTCACTTTTATCCAACTCTCATTCCGTTAAAAAAGTAAGCATCCAAATCAGCTTTAGCCCCAAGAGAATCAATTGCTTGAGGGTGTGAAGGATGAAGGGGATTTGGGAGGCCCTAACCCTACTTCTTGGTATCAGGAATAAGACCTGATCCCTGCTGACTGACTTCTGAGAGGGAACCCCCCTAGGGCTCTTTTATCACTGCTACAGTGGGGTAGAAACAAAAAGGTAGCCCAGAAAAGAAGCTGAATTAGCAACAATAAAGGGGCAGAGAGGCCAACTACAACCATCCTTGCCTCCACTTTTTCTTCTCTTTCTTCCGTATCAGCTCACCTTTGAAAAAGTTGCTCTGACCTCCACAGGAAAAGGAATCCCTACCTAACACAGTAAGAAACAATGTCTTCTGCGGCATCTAGACTAGATTACTGGATTTTGATTGCTAAATTGCAGCTGAGGTTCTTCTGGTACTCTGTAAGTACTGGAGTGAGGGATTCAGTAAACTCTATTTTTTGTATTATCATCACCAACCTAGTTTTTGATCAGAGATCCAATTTCTGGCCTTCTAGTCAGGTCCCTACACAAGCATGGTCATACTGGTTCAGACCAGTATCCTGTCTTCTGACAGTGGCCAATGACATTAGTTTGAAAGGGAATGAAGAGAACAGGGGAATTACCAAGTGATCCATCTCATCATCCAGTCCCAGCATCAGGCAGTCAGAAGTTTAGGAACACCCTGAGCAGGGCAGGAGGGAGGTTGCATCCCGGACCATCTTGGCTAATAGTCATCAATGGAACTACTCTCTATGAATTGATCTAATTCTTTTTTTAACCCAATTTCTGCTTTGGACTTCACAACAGCCATTGGCAAGGAGTTCTACAGGTTGACTGTGTGTTCTGTGAAGAAATAATTCCTTTAGTTTGTTTTAAACCCGATGCCTACTGATTTTATTGGGTGATCCTTGGTTCTTGTTATGTGAACGGGTAAATAACATTTCTGCATTCTCTTTCTACACATAATTTTCTGATTTTATAGACCTCTATAATATTTCTCTTTAGTCATCTCTTTTCCAAGCTGAAAAGTCCTAGTCTTTTTAACCTTCTCATACAGAAGCTGTTCCATATCCTTAATCATTTTTGTTGCCATTCTCTGTACCTTTTCCACTTTTAAAACATACCTTTTTTGTGATGGAGTGAGTAGAACTGCACATAGTATTCAAGCTGGAGGAGTATCATGGACTTATAGTGGTATTATGATATTTACTGTTTAATCTCTTTTTCCTAATGGTTCCTAACATCCTCTTAGCTTTTTTGACTTCTGCTGCACATTGAGTGGATGTTTTCAGAGAACTATCCACCATGACTCCAAATTCTCTTTCTTGAGTGGTAACAGCTAATTTAGACACCATCACTTTGTACGTATAGTTGAGATTATGTTTTCCAATGTACATTACTTTGCATTTATCAACACTGAATTTCATCTGCCATTTTGTTGCCCGGTCAGCCAATTTTGCGAGATCACTTTGAAACTCTTCTCAGTCTGCTTCAAACTTAACTATTTTGAGTAATTCTGGATCATCTGCAAACTTTGCCACTTCACTGTTTACCCCTTTTTCCAGATCACTTATGAATATGTTGAACAACATTGTACTGATCCCAGTACGGCTCCATGGGGGACACTGCTATTTTCCGCTCTCCATTCTGAAAACTGACCATTTATTCCTACCCTCTGTTTCCTGTCTTTTAATCAGTTACTGATCCATGAGAGGGCCTTCCTTCTTATCCCATGACTGCTTACTTGGCTTAAGAGCCTTTGGTGATGGACCTTATCAAAGGCTTTCTGGAAGCCCGAGTACACTATATCCACGGGATGACCTTTGTCCACGTTTGTGTTGACCCCCACAAAGATTCTATTAGACTGAGGAGGCATGATTTTCCTTTACTCTTCCCCAACAAATTGCATTCAAATGTGTGTCTGACAATTCTGTCCTTTACTATAATTACAATTCGTCAGGGAGTGAAGTTAGGCTTACTGGCCTGAAACGGCCAGGATCGCATCTGGAGTCTTTTTTAAGAATTGGCATCATATTAGTTATCCTCCAGTCATCTGTTTCAGAAGTTGATTTAAATTATAGGTTACACTGAGATAAAGGGTTTCTGCAAATATTTTTTTTTAAATAGTAAATTAGAACTTGGCCTAGTCCTAAGCATCGGTACTGATTGGCATCCACATGCACTACCTGCTTTGCAAAGTGATTAGAGAATGGAGTAAAATCATATTTTCTCATTTGAGCATCGAAGTGTTATTCTCCTGGAATAAGCCATAAGCAGTAATAAGTAGAGCCTCTCTCCTTCCCAGTTTCCTGGATATTGCCTGTCCCAGTCCCAACAGCAACAGGGGGTTATAGATTACGTAGGGTCAATAAGTTCTCTCACAGAAGCTGGAATTTGGAATGGTACTCCATGTCACTTTCCAGGAGCCAGGTGAAGAACTACTATGTGATTCCACTAAGAGCAAAAGGTCATGGTGTCACTTATGCGGATTGATGAGAAAGGCTAGGATATGGCTTTCATTCAATTTTTGCTTAACAAAAATATCACATCAAATATACATCTTAAATGTCTGATATGCTTTATCAAACAGCTTTCTTTTTTAAAGTATACTATAATGGCATCTTCAGAAATCGGAGAGATGAGAATACTTAGATTTCCTCCAGAACACTGAACCTTCCAGCTGTTTGGTAAACCTCTTTCAGAGAATTGAATGCCTATATGTTTTTGGAGCACACATTCACTCATTTTCAAAAAACCCTCTCACCAATACGTAAATCAGAAGTTGCCCTGTGATTTTTTTAAAATGATCTGTTATACAATCTGCCAAAAAAGTTGCATTTTTATGTATGAACTAAAATTTTACAGTTACAATTTTCACAAAACTTACAATTTAAAGAGACAAAAATCAATGGCTTGAAGTGAGAAATAAGGAGTATAAAAATAAGAACTATAAACCTTGTGCTAAGATCTGTGGATGGATTGGAAGAATGTGTGTGTGTGTGAGAGATTCTTCAAAAGCATCTGGAAATAATATCCCAGACTAATGAACCACTAGTCTGACTAGCTATGGCAATTCAACTTTCCTGTGATGAAAAAATGTGTATTTATATGAATGACCAAGGCATGTTGCAGAATTCTGAGTAAACATGGTCACTGTCTAACTGAATGGACTGTCACATCATACTTGGATAAGAAACAGTCTGTAAATTTCAGAATTTTTGGGCATCAACAAGGTATTTACTGAGATTGTTATCAGAATTTTGTCTGGAGAAGAGAAGACTGACAGGGGACATGACAGTTAGTACATAATGGGTTATTACAAGGAGGAGGGAGGTAAATTGTTCTTGTTGACCTCTCAGGATAGGACAAGAAGCAATGGGCTTAAATTGCGGCAAGGTTTAGGCTGTATGTAAGGAAAAATTTCCCAACTGTCAGGGAAGTTGAACACTGGAATAATTTGCTTTTGGAGGTTGTAGAATCTGCATAATTGGAGATTTTTAAGAGCAGGTTAGACAAACACCTGTCAGAGATGGTCTAAACAATACTTAGTCCTGCCACAAGTGCAGGGAACTGGACTAGGTGACCTCTTGAAGTCCTCTCAGTCCTACGATGCTATGATTCTGCTCTCATTCCTCTTACTAAGAGTGAACACTGCAGAGAGGAGAGATAAGGCTAGCAGCACATCATGAAATCTAAAAGATTCAGGCTCTGGCAGACTAAGGTAAGGACCAAATTCCAGTGCTGCTTAAATGCTGATTCATTCCTGGTTGGGATGCTGTTGAGATCAAATGACACATGGACTTGACATTTAAACCCATCTCTCTCACTGATTCCTCATGCCTGTGTAAGTGTGATACAAGCAACACCTATAAAGTCATTGTAAAAAAAGTACAAAAAAGTGTACTTCATTAATATTTGTTACTTTACTACACAATCATGCGTAGAGTGGATAATATTCTGACTGGGGAAAAGTGCTGCAATTACCACTTGTGCTCTGAGTTATACTTTCTTAAAAAAATATACCATCAAAGAAACAACAAGGTGATTACCTACGACACCGAAAGCAGAGACAGCTCGAGATAACCCAGATGAGCCCTTCTGTCCAATCTTTGTTCTATTTCCCAGATCTAGGCGGCCAAGAAGTTCCCTCACCTCTTGTTGTGTGTACACATGCTGAAAATATAAACGCATATTTAACTTATTCTTTTGGTTATCAGTGCTACTTTACATTATAGAATAGTGGCGTTTATTTAATTGCACAGTTCTGTTCTGAAAAGTGACTGAAGAGAATATCATGGCTTCCATTGTTTATTGACTCTCAATTTCATAACATGTGGTCAAGATTACAAAGCAAAATTGTATTTTGGGAACTGATCTCCATGGTCAAGCTTGAGTCCACGATCAAGCAGTCTATACGATAGGTAGCACCTAGTCCACCACAGTGACTGTTTTAAATTATTTATTAATGAAAAATGTATGTGTTATTAAACATTGTTTTTGTCTTATTCAAATCAGAAACAATTATTTAATTTATTTTCTTATCCTAACTCATCTCCTCATTTCTAACAAAACCTATCTCCATTAATCTCCATTTATTGAAGTGCTAGGACTTTTTTTCATTGGAAAGGGGAAAAATCCTTCTGCTCTGCCATACATCCCACCACGTGGTCACCTTGTGTTTTCTGTACTTTAACTGCGTTCTGTAACTGTCATTTTAGAGAAATTATTTTGTAGAACTAGGGTCTATGTGGACATTTATGTCTAGGGCCCTACCAAATTCACAGCCACGAAAAATGCACCACAGACTCTGAAATCTGCTCCCCCCCCGGTGAAATCTCATCTTTTGTGTTTTTACCCTACACTATACAAATTTCAAGAGGGAGACCAGCATTTCTCAAATTGGGGGTCCTGACCCAAAAGAGGGTTGTGGGAGAGGTCACAAGGATATTTTAGGGGGGGGGGGTCACGGTATTGCCACTCTTACTTCCGCGCTGCCTTCAGAGCTGGCGGATGGAGAGCGACGACTGTTGGCTAGGTGCCGAGCTTTGAAGGCAACACCCCACCAGAAGCGGCACAGAAGTAAGGGTGGCAATACCATAGCATGTCACTCTTATTTCTGCACTGCTGCCTTCAGAGCTGGGCAGCCGGAGAGCAGCAGCTACAGACCAAGGGCCCAGCTCTGAAGGCAGCAATACCATACCAGTCTATCCTTACTACTTGCTGATGATAATGGTGGCTCCGCCTTCAGAGCTGGGCTCCTGGCCAGTAGCCACCACCCTCAGGTTGCTCAACTTTGAAGGCAGTGCCATTGCCAGTAGGAGCACAGAAGTAGGAGGAAGCAGTAGCACGACCCCGCACTACAATAAATTTGTGGTTCCCCCCACTCTAAAACTCCTTTTTGGGTCAGGATCCCTACAATTACAACACCGTGAAATTTCAGATGTAAATAGCTGAAATCATGAAATTTATGATTTTTAAAATCTGATGACCATGAAATTGACCAAAATGGACTGTGAATTTGGTAGGGCCCTACTTATGTCTATACAGAATTCCACTGAGTGGAATGGTACAGTACCCAGTGCAGCCAGTCCTCTTTGCAGCACTGAAGCCTCATGCCCTGATCCTTCAAAAACATATGCATATCCAGAACTTTAGACACATCAGTATTCCTACTGAAGTAAAAGTAAGGAAGTAATCACACATGTTTATGAAGTTAAGTAGGTGTGTAAGTCTATGACTAGCTGGGACATTACACCATAAAATCCTTGGGGGAGGGACCATGTCTTACTCTATTCTGTAAATTACCAAGCTTTGTTGTCTGTTGCTCGTCTTGCTTCAGATGTGTAAACGATTTCAAACCAACTCCAAGCATTTAGCTAAGCAATAGTTAAGCAAGTTCATTTTGCATTTCAGAATGACATAGCTGAACATAAGACAAAACTCACATCTATTACTTGATGTTAGGAGATCACAGTTAGCAGAAACTGCACAGGTAACAGAAACTGAGTGTCATGGAAGTATGATGTAGTAGGATGACACATTTGAGAAAAGTTTGGCTATCTGCTGTTTATGAAGATAACAAATCACATACATGTGAAATCCAGAGCATTGTGAAATACTCAGGAGTATGTTTTTCAGCAGTTCTGAACTTACCTTATCATCAATTATAACTAAATCCGTTGGTTCAGTGCGATCAATTTTCAAAACACGATACTTGGTCTCTGCATGATTACTCCCAACAAGAAAATACCGCTAGGTTTAAAAAAAAAAAAAATATATTGTACAAGAATTAAAAAAACCCCAAAACTATAAACATATCAACAATAGCTTTATATAGCTGTAGATTAGCTCTATCTTCATTAGATCAGATTAAATTTGTAAATGGTATTGTTTTAGCAATCAGCATTTCAGGTACATTTTGTATGTGTTTCATGAAAATACTAATCAATCCCCAACACTTAAAAAGCCCCTCAACTCTCCAGTTCACAGCACAGAGGGAAGAAAATCAATTTAAATTAGAAGAAAAAAGCTCGCAGCTGTGTGGAAAAGGAAAATGCAGCTTACATAAAAGAGTCCGTCTCCCCGTCCCACCCTCTCCGCCCCCTCCCGGCCACTTAGCCATCACTGAACTCTCTAAGAAGTCTCCAAGCAGCCTATTCTCAAGCTTTAGTGGCGAGGTTATAAGACAGAGGTGGGCAAACTATGTGGCCCGTGGAACCGTCCTGCCCGGCCCCTGAGCTCTCAGCTGAGGAGGCCATCCCCTAGCCCCTCCCCTGCAGAGCCATGCCACCCCGCGGGCAGTGCTCTGGGCAGCGGAGAGGTGCGCTCCTGCCAAGCAGAGCTGCAGTATGTCTGGCTCCAGCTGGCGCAGCAGCCAGACATACACTTACCATGCTGAGCAGAGCCACAAGTGGGCCGGGGCCGGGGTGGGGGAGGGGTGTATAAGGGATATGAGGCTCCGGGGGGGGGGCAATCAGGGGACAGGGAGCAGTTGAATGGGGCGGAGGTTTGGAGGCGGGGTCAGGGGACAAGGAACAGAGGAGGTTGGATAGGCGTGGGGTCCCAGGCAGCCTGTCAGGAGGGGTCAGGGCAGCCAGGGGACTGGGAGCAGGGGGTTGGGTCCTGGGGGGTGGTTAGGGGCAGGGGGTCCCAGGACGGTGCAGTTAAGGAACAAGGACCAGGTGGGGGGTTGGACAGGTCGCAGCTCTGAGGGGGACAGTCAGGGGGTGGGAAGGGGCGGATAGGGGTCAGAGGTCAGGCTGTTTGGGGAGGCACAGCCTTCCCTACCTGGCCCTCCATCCAGTTTTGCAACCCCAGTGTGGACCTCAGGCCAAAAAGTCACCCACCCCTGCTATAAGATGAAGCTGGTGAACAGCCCTAAACAAGTCAATTGTTTTTTCCCCCCAATGGCCTCCCAGTTTAAAGAGCTTAATAGAAACAGTATCTGTCTCTCTGTGAAGTACTTTGAACATGGAAGAAGTGATGAGAGAAACTAACTAGAATGCTAGTCAACTTCACCCTGTAGTCTTCCATATCTAAAGCATTTGTGCTTTCTTGTAGACAGAGACAACCAGCTCCAACGCCATCATAACAGGAAAGGTATAAGAACCTAAACTGACTGATTGATATATATGGAGGTCAGAGTGCCAAAGTGGGGTGGGGGAGGAAAGACAAGAGAAACTCAGAGACCAAAACAGCGACAGAGAAAGGGGAAAATGCAGAAAGAGAAACTGAAGGATATTGAGGGAAAGAAATAAAGGGCAATAATAATCATGTTGTATCCTAGTTGTCCATTTTTTCCAACTTAGTGTCTCTGAATAAAAAAGAGTTACTAAGATGTTAGGACTTGATCCTTCAAGGAACTTCACAAGTGCAAAGATCTGCCCATGGGAAGCACCTTGCAGAAGTAGGGTTCCTTAAGTTAATTATTAAAGGCCAAACTACACCCTTGCATAAAAACTTCCTTTCATGTAAACTGCAGTTATACAGTGTGCTGATAATACATGACTCCAATTTTATACCCTCTCACCTCAGCCCACAGATTAACTAAAATGTTATTCAGTCCTTACCACCAAAAGAATTTCTTCACACCATTGGTATATGCTGAACTCTCAACATGGATGATAGCTAATTTAAATAATGATGAGCGTTTTTAAGATCTGATTCTGATGGCAGACTCAGAGGGAAGAGTATTGTAAAAGATGGACATCTAAGTATCCAAGATCAAATTAGAAACATTGATTCCTTGGGTAGGATCAAATGAAAAGATACAAGAGAAGTAATAAAGTATCAGTCAGGTAACACAAATATTCTGATGGATAGATTTCACTGGTAAAAATCCATCTATATTTAAGAACATACTATGCTCAAAAATTATATGGGCTTATTTAAAAATGCCTATTTGCTAGGATCTAAACATTACAAAGTGAGAGATCCACCAAAATTTCAAATGTTAATTCAAAAACAAATCTTTAAAAATGTTATTTTAACAGTACTGATAATTAAGAACTGCATTTTTAAAAACAATGCTATTTATAATATTTGTATTTCTACCTCTTAAGTGAAATGTGAAAAGAAAGTGAACATTTGCATTGTACTCATTACGTGACAAAAGGATAAACTAAAATTGAATGATCTTCTCCATTTAGGGTAATTAACCGTAAGTGCAGATTACAGGACTGGCTTGCTGTAGGAGGAAGCTCTTGTTTTGCCAATTCCTTCCATCAGTACTGTCCTGAACACAACAGGGTGTAGCTTTTAATAATACTCAGCCTAGTAGGAAAACATGATGAAATCATGTGGCTCTAACTCAGTCTTGCTCTTAACTTGAACAGTCACATGGATTTAAAATGTGTGAGAGGGATCAGCAATAAGATTTACATAGTGCCCAGGTGTCAGAATTCATATGAGCTAAACAAAGAAGATAAAGTTTGTTTTTGAAAACAAATGCACAGATTTAAATCAAAATATTTAACTTGAAATTAATAGAATTTAAAGTCCTATTCAGCATTCTCTACACCCCCCTGAGGACTCCATCTGGTATCCTGGTACCTAGGTATTACAGTGCACATTTCATGGTTCTCTGCAAAAGGGTTTTCCACTTACAGAACTGTGCCATAGTGTGTGCATGTGGTTCTTTACTATTAGGATTACAATAGTCCACCAAGCCATAACAAACTCTCCTCATTTAAATCCCCCTTGAGAACTCCATTCCACACCAGTGGAACTCAGTTCCACAGCTTACGCACTGCAAACAAATCAATTTTAGTCACCTTATATCTTTACTTTAATTTTTATATACAGCAAACACAAACACAGAACCACCAAGACACACATTTGACTAGGCTGACAAACCATGTGATCTTAACACTTTCAACTCTTATTCTCATTGGCCTTGTACTACCTACTCTGTATTACCCTCACTTGTAAAATTTAGATTAAGTTCTTTGAAGCAACTATCATACCTTTCTTTGCTGTGAAGCGTCTAGCACATCATGGGTGATTACAGTGGCATGACAGTGCCACTGCAGTTAGGGTATTGTCACATTTTAAAAGGTCAACATTTTAAAGTTCCCTAAAATGGACATGCTTAGTCCGATTTCTTAGTAATGTGGTGTGCCTCAGGAGGGTGGAGCATAGGTTTAGTGACCCAAAATTTGAGGCCTGTGAGCCAGGGTTTCCAGAGATATAAGCCCTGAAAAAAACAGCAATTTTTAACAAGTTTTTAGGGTTTTGTTTGTTTTTGCGCAGAGCTAGAGATCAGACTATTGATGTGATGGTCTCAATTTGTCAAGTTTTACCCAAAGTAGCACATGGCGCTCACTAAATCTTTGGGGGTCTGGCCTGGTCTACAATACAAAATTAGGTTGGTATCTAAGTTCCCTCTAAGCTGCGTGGCCACATAGCAGCCTACTAAGCACTACACAGGTTCTCAGGGCTGTGACAGGGAGAGGTGCCTGTCCCCCAGCCCCAGACTTGCTGCAGTGGGGAGAGGCACCTCTCCCCCACAGCCCAGGTGCTGCTATGGGGACAGAGAGCAGCGAGGAATCCTCTCTCCCCACAGTAGCCCCAGGGCAGCCTGCTACCCAAAACCCTCATCCTCAGCCCCACCACAGAGCCTGCACCCGCATCCAGAACTTTCACTTCCCACCCCAGCCCTCTGCCCCAGCCCTGAGCTCCTCATCCCTAGACCTACCCCAGATCCTGTAGCCCCAGCCAGAGCCTTCATCTCAGGCCTAAACCTCAGCCCCAAGCCCCAGCCACTCATCCCCGGCCCCACCTCAGAGCCCACACTCCCAGCCAGAACCCTCACCCTCCCACATCCCAACCCTGAGCCCCCTACCACACTCTGGACTCCTCATCACCACCCCGCCACATGAATTTTGTTATGTGCATCAACAAGGAGGTAATATGTCACTCATCACCTCCATATTGGTGCACATAAAATTCATTCCACACATGCGTGGGAACAATTAGAGGGAACACTGATTGGTATAACTATGTTGCTCAGGGATGTGAAAAAGCCACACCTGAGTGAACAGTTAAACTGACCTAACCCCCAGGGTAGACATGCTAGGTCAACATGAGAATTTTCCTGTCAACCTAGTTACTGCCGCTCAGGGAGATGGATTACCTACACCAATGGGGGAACCCCTCCCATCAATGCTGGCAGTTTTTTCACTGAAAAGCTACAGCAGTGAAGTTGCACTGCTGCAGAGTTTTAAGTGTAGACAAGCCCTGAGAAGGAGTATTCAAGAAAATGTACATTTTTCGCACTGTGTATGCACCAATACAGAAAAAAAAACTGCAGGTTTCCATTACCATCATTTTACATTCTTTAAAAGCACAACTCTTGTAAATACTGTACTCTAAAATCTGAACAGTGAAATTGTTGTGCTCCATGGGGTTTGGGGTAGCTTTAGTGATCTGAGTTACAGCCCCACTGCCCTCTGGAAAAAAAAAAGTTTTATTTTACTGTCTTGTATTGTTAAACTATTAATGACCAAATGAATCATGGATCTCTTGATTGTGATGAGGTCACCCTTCAATTAACATAAATAAGGATAAATTAATCACAACCCCACATCTATTACAAAAGGAGTTTTGGGCTAAGTGGCTGGAGGTTGCCACAATTTGCGAGTTTGGGTGGCAAATTTATTTTGGGTGGAATATAATCAAAGTCTTCAGTGGGAAAATAATTAAAACTTCAAATGTTTCCTGGGAGGGGCTGAAGGAGTGGGGAACAAGGAAGATGGGTTTGAGGCTGCAGTGAGGGGGGCTGTGGGGAGCAGAAGCTTTAACAGTGGACCCCAACCCACTGCATCCTTCAGCACTGCCAGTAGACACTCATCCTCCTGCATCCCTGCCACCATGAACCCCTAACACTTTTCCACTGTCACATAGTTGTCCTTTTCTCCAGGCACTGGATGTGAGTCAGGTTACAGGAGGGGGGAAGTAACAGCAAGAAAAAGAAAAAAAAAAGTTTGTATACCAGGGAGTGATGAATTCAGGGAGATGAGTTCAGAGGCATGGTTGGAGAGGTGTGCCATACCAGGGCCAGCAAGGCACAGCTGGGGGCAGGGAGCAGTGGATGACTCAGTATGCTAATTGTGGGACGTGATATGTACAACTGCCTAAATAACTACTAATTCTTAACAGCAACATATAACTTTTCCTGGTCAAAGGTGGTGGTATGTCATCCCCTTGCAGAATGATGAGTTGAGCAAAACTCAAAGTTGTGAAAACCAGAAAATGCACAGTTAAGGTTGTTCATGCAACTTTAACGCCACTCTCTTTCAGGAATGCCTTTACTCTGCCAATACCACAGTTGGCACAATAAGATTCAGAAGGTTCCAGATTGTGGTGTACACTCACTCACTAACTCCCCAGAAAGAATATCACACATATACACTTTAAAAACCATATCTTAGAGTGCCAAGGGCCAACGCAACTAAGTGCCATATACATAGAGGCATTTCTCAAAGAGGACAGGTGGCATGAGCAACCGTTTTTTTAATCTTTTACTAGAGTTACATGGAATCCTGTGGGAGAGAGTGAATGAGTTGTAAAAGGAGATAGAATGCTCATATAACAGAATGTTGTGATGCTAATACACAAGGTGGCTGATCAACTGAGGCCTCAACTGAACACTGTCCAACACAGCTGGAAACCAGTCTAGCTCACCTGCATGTTAGCATTGTTAGAACAGATGTTAATTGTATATGAATGTGTTTAAGTGTTTAGACTTTATGAAATGCTTGCAGGATGCTGCATGTAGTAATCTCATTTGGAACATCTGTACCCCCATGTAATAACATTATATTGAGCGTCTGCATTATAAACCTCTGTACTTGTGTAAATCAAACAGGTCATCAAATATAAAATGCTGGCTTTCTACACAAGGTGCTGCCCACCAAGAAGGCCTTTGAAACCAAATGAGCCATTGTGAAACATCAAAAAACAAAGACTTTGTTAATTGTTCCCTGCAACACCCATGAATAGGAGACGTCAATGTGGACTCTTCCCATCACTCTGAACTCTGCGAAAAGGGAATAAAAATCCAGAACAGGAAGAAAATGGATCTCTATAATGCTTGGACTTTGGTGAGAGGAAGATTTCTACACAGAAGCAAGGGATCCCCCGTGCTTGGTCTGGGTTAGCCCTAGAGAACATATGGAGCATGCATATTACAGCAGCTTCTATCACGTTTTGAAACCTAAGACAGTAGTTCATTTGTGTATGTTACCTGCTTTAACCTGGTAAATAACTCATTTATTTTTCTTAGTTCATAAATCTTTAGTTAACTTATTATAGGACTGCCTACAAGTGTTGTCTTTAGTATAGGAGCTAAGGTACAATTGAACTGGAGTAAGTGACTGGTCCTTCAGGACTGGGAGTAACCTGAATATTGTTGTGATTTTTGGTGAAGGGGCATATATCACAAAGTCCAGCTTGTCTGGGTGGCAAGACTGACCAGAGTAGCCCAGGGGCCTGTCTGTGACTCCATGTTAAGGCTGTTAGAGTGGTTGCAAAATTCACACTTGATACTTGATTGTTGAAATCTAAGTATAGAACTCACAAACAGTTTGGCGTTTGCCCTGCTTCACAATCACCCTAAGGTTGGTATTTGTAATCCTGAGCCACTCCAGATGCCTTGATACTATGTATGGGGAGCAATTTTTTGTTTCAGAAAGTGGAAGTGGTAACCCAGAGAACAGCCATTTTAGACTTGATTTGGAACAACAAAGAGGTATTGAAAGCGAATCTGAAGGTGGAAGGCAGCTTGGATTAAAGTGATCATGAAACAATGTTATTATTCTAAGGGAATAATGGGGAATAAATGGCTAGGCAGCAGTACTGCTGAAAAGGACATGGGGGTTAGCATTGCTCACAAATGTAACATTAGTTAACAATACAGTGCAGTTGCAAAAAAGGCTAACATTCTGGGGTGTACTGACGGACATGCCGCACATAACATAGGAAAAATAACTGTCTTGTTCTACTTGGCGCTGGTGAGGCCTCAGCTGGAGTACTGCATCCAATTCTGGGTGCCAAACCTTAGGAAAGATGTGGATAAACTGGAGAGAGTCCAGAGGAAAGAGACAAAAGTGATAAAAGGTTTAGAAAACCTAGCCTACCAGAAAAAGTTTTAAAAAACCAGACATTTAGTCTTGAGACAAGAAAACTGAGGGTTGACCTGATAACAGTCTTCATATATATTAAGGGCTGTTATAAATAAGACAGTGATTAATTGTTCTCCATGTCCACTCAGGAGGAAGCTGTATTGAAGATGATGAAAGGAACATGTCTGAACATGCAGGATCTTCAGGTTGGTAAACTTTTTTATTTTGTACTTCTTTCTTAAGGACTGCCTGTCTTCCTTCTGGACTATTCTTGAATTCTCATGTTTGAGCAAAAAATATAGTTGCATCTAAAATGATAGTACCATAGAGTAACAGTTGTGATAAAAAATAAATAATTGAAATAGGCAGATCTTCCTTTTACAATTTCACCTATAAAGTAGTACTGAGTCTCAGTGAATGCAATGGGTAATAATAAATGAGCAGTATGGTAATAATAATTAAATAACTGCCTTGACTTATTTTGTTTAGGAGAATCCATCCTCAACATACAGGATTCTGAAGACTATCCACCTTCAAGATCATCATCATTTTCTATAGTTTCAGAGTTTAGCTGCCAATGATAGTGTTTCAGTCACATCATGTATGTCACATAGCTACAGTATATCACCTGTAGCAAAAAGGAAAAAAAAAATCTCCATCATCTAGAAACCATCATAGATAAGTTTGCGATACAAATCAGCAGAATACAAAAAGAGGTAATTGATGAAAAAATTGCCTGGTTTGTTTATGCAACAAACTCTCCTTTCCGTATGACTGAGAACCCAAACTTCATTAACATGGTTCAGTCATTAAGACCAGGATACATACAGTCCACCCAACAGAGCAGATGTCACAGGCAAATTGCTGGTTAAAGTGTATGAAAGAGAAATTGAGCAGCGTGCATAAATGGTCTAGAGGGTGAAATTGTTGACCTAAGTCTTGATGGGTGGACCAATGTCCCCAATGATCCTGTTGTATGTCCTTGTGTGACACCAGAAGAGGGAATGTCTTCCTTACAGAAACAATTGATACATCAGGAAATGCACACGCAGCAGAATACTGACAAGAAGTAGCAGTAAAGCTACAATAAACTGAAAAAAATTCAAACATCTAGTATGCAGCTTGGTCACAGACAATGCTGCAAATGTATCCAAGATAAGAAATTTAGAAGAGTGAACAGAGTCCCAAGCTAACATACAATTGCAGTACTCATTTGATGCACTTCCTAGTCAAAGACTTCAATGCTCCAGAAACAAAGGCTAATGTTTTTGAAATTGCAAAATACTTCCATAAAAGCCACCTTGCAGCAGCTGCTCTGAAAAAAGTGGGAGGAACCAAGCTAACCCTCCCACAAGACATGTGATGGAACTCAGTAGTGGACTGTTTTGAGCACTCCATCAACAACTGGCCTAATCTGAGGATAGTTTGTGAACAAAATCGTGAAAAAATAGATGGCATTGTCACAGGAAAAGTTCTCAACAGTGGGTTTAAGAGAAATGTTGAACACAAGTTGAGTACCCTGAAACCCATTTCTGTAGCTTTGAACAAAATGCAGGGAAATAGCTGTTTTATTGCTGACGCTGTTGAAATTTGGAAGGAACTGAGTGAGATCCTAAAAAGAGAAATATGCAATGACAGAGTTAAATCACAAGCATTAAAAAAAACAAATGGGACAAGCACTATCTCCAGCTCATTTTCTGGCAAATTTTCTCAATACTCGGTACCAGGTCAAACCTTAACTGCTGAGGAAGAGGAGTTGGCTATGACATGGACATCCAGCAATCATCCCTCCATAACGCCAACTATACAACTTCAGAGCTAAAGGTGAACCAAGAAATACATGTTTGCTGATGACATTTTAAAGAAAGTCACACCAGTGAACTGGTGGAAGTCACTTAAGCACTTGGATTCAGAGACTGTTGAAGTAATAATCTCACTTTTAACAGCAGTAGCTTCTTCCGCCAGCGTAGAAAGAATATTTTCTTCCTTTGGACTAAGTCATTCCAAATTGAGAAATTGGGACCTGAAAAAGCAGGAAAGCTTGTTGTTCTTTTCCAGATTATGAACAAACTGGAAAATTAAGGTGAAGATGACTGAGTTAGCTGCAGAAGCCAATATTTTCAGTTTCTCATGTTGACCTGGCTGATAGTTAATTTAATTTTTGGTTTTGTTTTTTTTAAATTTCATTTAACTATTTAAGTTAAAAACAATTTTAACAAAAAACAAACCTTATTTTTAAAAACTTGAATGTTTAACTAAATTCAAAAATTCATATGCTTGTTAAAACATTATAGGTTTGCTGTTGAAGAAAAAATCCAGAATACATAACACTGCTGTTTTAGTTAAATAAAACAATTTAAATGTCTGTCTGGTGATGTTCTCCTCCTAATACAGCATGGCAAGAAAACCCTCCAAATATTAATCTATTGAACTGGAGATATTTATGAAGTCATTGGAAAGGGAACTGATTCAATTACCTTTGGCAAATGAAATAACCAAACAATCACTCATTTTCTGATAGCTATAAAACTAATCTGAAAAGTTTTCGAAATAAATCACTTAATGTATAGTGTGTATCTTCTAAAAATGAAACCTACATCTATTTCTGAGTTGTGAAGAATATGTATTCAGGTTAAAACAACCAACGAGAATGCACTTTTATGTAGAAATCCATGATTAAATCGAGTCTTTTTGACTAGTGATTTAAATCAAATCCACCCTGCACCCAGGTATTGGCAAATTAAGCATTTAAAACAACAAGTATCGACAAATGGAACACAACCAGAACAAGCTTAGAATTTGGCCTTAGAAATTCAGCATCGAGGTAGAGACCTGTTTGAAGCATGTAATATGCTCAAGGAGGATGCCCTGAAATTATCTAGAGATAGAACAGACATGATGCTGTCCCTTCTGCCACAGCTCCAGTTTAATAATTCACAAGGTCACCCTCCTTCCAAAGACAACACCCTAAAGAAAAAAATGCAAAGCCAAGAGAACATTTTTATATAGTTCTCAGACAAATATATTGATATAAAAAAGTTATTTTGAAGGTTTCATGCAACACTTTTTCAATACAAAATAAAACTCAATGACGCAGTTTAAAATTTCTGGTCCAAGGAGACTAAGCCTTTAAATATCAAAACCCTCAAAGAGAACACCTTTGACGCAAGACTAGAGATCCAGGCAAAACAGGGCTTGAAACTTTTCTCAAATACCCCAACTATAGCAAGAGGTCAATATGAAAAAAAAAAAAATGGCATGCTCCCCAGGGGGGAAGTCAGGACAAATACCCTGATCTAATGCTGTATGAAGAAAGAAGTGATCAACCACATCTCAAAACCTTCTTCCTGTTAAGTTAAGGAGTCTTCACCACTATTTCTCTCCCGAAGTTTCTTTTTTTGGATTCTCCTCCCCTAGAATTGCCTACACTGCTGTTCATAACTTTCATAAGACACTGTGGAGTGAGTCAATTTTTGTCAGTTTCACAGCTGCCCATAGGGCTCTGTATAGCAACTTCTTTATGCGACTGTAGATAGATCTCTGATAATTTTCATACGACTTTATATTGTGCCTCTTCATATAACCTTGTAGTGGGTCTACCCACGTGTGACCTCTGTTTTTATGAAACTTTGTATCAAAGCCTCACATAGAAACTTTATACTGATGAGCCTTGGTATATGGAAACTTTGTATCAAAGCCTCATGTAGAAACTTTGCATTGCCCTTAGTATAATGTTATAGCCCCTAAGGATAGAATAAAATGAAGAAAAATGCCTTTTTGCTAGCAGTAGAACAAAATCTCTCCCCCTTGCCTCCTTAATCAATTGCCCTGTTGAATGAACGAGGTGTGAATGAGCAAGGCATGGAAGGCAGCACCTCCACACAGCCTCAACCATTGGAGAAGGGCTGGGAGCCAGACCCAAGGACAACAAAACATGTCAAGTGGGCTCATTAAAGACAAGCAGACATACCGACGGCCTGGCCTCCGAGGTTAGAAGCAAGCAGCTTCTTTTGGAAACACCCTCTTTGCAGCATTGGGACAACACCCAGAAGGAAGCAGCACAAAGGACCAATGGACACAGACACAGATTTTGAATCTGGTACAGATCTGAATGAGAGGGAAACTGCTATAAAAGTGAGGTGTCTTGCATAGGACCCCGGGTCTTGTCTTGTCTTGTCAACATGGGAGCATCGATCAGGATTGGCAGAAGCCTGGCTCCACACCCTCCCCCATCTAACTCACCTGGCCAATGCAGTTAAGGGGAGTAACTAGTTGGTAACAACAAGACGGAGTGTGTGTGTGTGTACACTACATATATCATATGCATATGATACAATATTAATTAATACATGTATTACTAATAACTGTGGTGTTCTGCCTTATTCCCCCTGAAAAGATCCTGTGCAGTACTTGAAGTACAACATGGCTGCTGCTTCAGAACAGCAACAGAGGCTTGGGAACTATGGCAGAGAGCTGTTTATCTGAAGACTGAGGAAGAACAACCCTGTGCTCATTTACATTTAGAAGGTTCTCTTTGGAATCGTAAAGGCTGGAAACTTAATTTAAAAAAGCAGCCAGCTTCTGAAGAAACTGATGATTTAAGCTCTCCTGCTCACCAGATAGTTTCTCATTTCCATTGGTGAGTAGTTGAATTAATTTTTAGGTGAACAGAGGTAATGTAAGGAAAGAGCATGGAATCTCTCACATCCTAGTAATCCCACAAAAGACAAACGTATCTGTCAAGACTTGTAGAAGGTTTAATCCTTCAAATGAATATTCCTGACTATAAAAAAAGAGTACCTATTGGAAAGAAATTAATGTAATTAAAAAAAGGGAAAATACCGGCTGTATTACTATTTTACTCCTGTCAGATGTATAGGACAGGGAAGAGTCTTAAAGACAATAAGAACAGCTAGCGAGGCAATAAGTAGAGACAAAAAAAGAGACAGCTACAGGATTTTGGGGAGGGTCATTGAGGTTATGCTGAAGGACGCCTACAAATAAACAAAACCAACTAACACCAGCCAGCCAACCAAAACCAAACCACCAACCAAAGGCTTCAAGAGCTCCAAAGGCCAACTCTGGGCAGATGTTGGTGGACAATCTGAAGGGATGTGTAAAGTGAGTTGAAAAGTTGATCCAGTATATGTTAATTAGAGGCCAAAGAAAATCATAGTAGTAACCACTTTCTATAGTACTTCACACTAAAGAAAAGAAAAAAAAAAGTGACAGCAACCCTTAACCAAAACCAACAGAAGAAATGTACTACAAAAAGCTATATTATCCAATATCACTGAACTACACCATCAGTAACTGCCAGGTCACAGGAAAAATCTAATTCAATATTGCTAAATCCTGAATAACAGAAGTGTCAACAAAAAAACCTCATTTGATCTGAACATTTCTACTTAGAAATATCTACCTTCTAGCCTTACCAAATAAATTTCCCACAATTGAAACTTTTTTCATTTTACATCTTTTTTCTCCGTTTTCTATTTACCATTGCTTAAAAGCAAATATTCCACTCAATGTATTTTTGAGGTTACCCTTTACCTCACCTCTTTGTACCTTAGTTGCCAACAAATAAAAGGCATACAACAGTTTCCTCACTGGAGACTCTTCTCTCTCTCTCATATGAGAGGGTTTATTATTGTTTGTAAGACATTTTGAGATCCTTGGATGAGAGATGCTATATCAGTGTGTAGTATTATTATTACAACAATACTAGCACGGCTGAATGCAGGAGACCAAAACACACTAGTGAAATGGATTAGTCCCCACGAACTCACTACCAAGAACATATTATTGCTTAAAATCATATGCATCTTAAAAGACAGTATTATACAAATAATCCAGAGACAAAAACTAAAGGTGCAATATAAGGCTTTCGGTCATACTTGGCTTGTTAAAGTTGCATTTTGTTGCTGTTCTTACTGGAATGACCTTAATCAATTAATATAGATGAGAAAAATGAATATGACAGGATCTGTCAATTGGATTAAAGATCTTTCCTTTCTCCATCTTCATTTGATATATGGAAACTTGCTCACTACATGAAAAATGATTGAACATTAGAGGAAATTTTATTTGGAAACAAGATGGAGAACATCCACTAGAATTTCTGGACTTGAACTGAAGACTGCTACTTTGGACCAACATTTTAGGAACTTAGAGCCTAAAGTTAGGTTTCTAAACAAGTAGCCTCTAGTGAAGTCATCTTTAAGAGAGCATTACTGTAGCCCATCCCACTATTATTTTTCAACTTTTCTATTGTTTAAGCATAAACATGCATCTACTTATTATTGCTAGATTTAGAAACAGTATAACAAAAACAAAAAGTGATGCTTCAACCAGGTGCTTATTCAGATGAATAAATTAATGAAAATAAGTATGTGGGTGTATTAATTGTGTTAATGGATGACACACAGTAGGACTTGAACCACAGCAATGACAGATGCCATAATTTAGTTTGCTACCACATGGCTATCAGGGAAGAGTCAGAACACAAAAGAAATTACAAACACAACACTGAATGTTTAACATAAAACTTTTTTTTTTTTAATTAAGAGACCAAAACAAAAAAAGATCCAGGCAGAACAGAGCAGTTGCTGGACACTTATATAAGATTAAGGGGGTTTTTTTGGTTTTGTTTTTTTAAAGTATAGGTTTTAGTCTAGTTTATTTTTTTAAATTATTTTAAAGTAGCATTTTATAGTTACTATAGTTTCATTACTTGACCTTCAACTCCCCACATCCTAACAAGTTACCTCACAAAGTACCACGAAAAATGTCTCTAATCATTACAAATGATTCTTTGAAGATTTTGGCAATTCTGTTTTGAAAATGAAAATGGAAGAGTCTCTAATCAAATAATTACTTGTTCAAGAACTACTCCAATTTAGGGGGTGCGGGGGGAATCACAAATGGAATTCCTCCACACATGTTGCAGAAATGAGCAAGATGAAAATGAATTGTACTGCTAGTAACTTTGACTAACAGGAAATAAGAATCCTTACGTGGTGAAGTGGGGTACCTGTATGTACAACTTATGAATTCCATCTGATAAAAGGAGCTCTTTGTATGTATCTGCGTCAGACTGCAAACTTCATTTTGACTGTGGGTTAGTGGTCTTCTTCTGTTCCTTCACCTCGGTGTTAACACAAAATTCCATAATTAAGGGCTCAACTACTGAAATATAATTGCCCTAGAGTTTAGACAACACTCTAGTTCCCAAAAAGGAAAACTGGTCTAACAGAAAAGTCGCCTGGTAAGGAAGTCACCTGGCAGGGGTCTTTGGACACCTGCTGAAGCTGGCAAAGCACTTTCAAGCTCAAGAAAAAGAAGCAGCAACCGAACATGGAGGAGTCTGCATGAGGCAGGGGACCCTGCCTAACTTCCTGAAGGCAGATGGTCCCACAAGGACTGCCAAGGGAACGTTACCTAGTATGTTTCAAAGTGTCTCTGTGTAGTATATTCTTCACAACTGCCACATGCGGTGAAAGTTAAATGGAAAACCAGAAGGCTTACACTTTGGATGGAGTCCTGAGACAGAAGCTACAGGAGAGTTTGAAAGGTCAGCACTGAGCAAAGGGGCTAAGCAGGGTTCCAGTTCTCAGAAATGGAGTGTTGGACAGAGGACCTGTAACTCAGTGTTCTTAGGCACCCCAATGACTGGTGCAGGGGCTGGGCACTGTTCATGCTGTGGAGGCTTAAAACACCCAGGGATCCGGAGGTCTGGATTCTGCTCAGAGTAGTCTAGACATAAGAAGGCATTTAACTACGATCTGAGACACCAAAGGATTAAGAGAATTGAATTTTTCTGTGCAGTTTACAGAGTGTGACTTCCTTACACTATTCATTAAATCAGCTGGATTTTGTTTCTAAAGGCCAGAAAATAGGTTTATTAAATGCAGCGTTTTTGAAAAAGTATAAAACTGACAGACAGTGAAGTACTCTGATTGACCACAGTAGAGCAGATGGGCAGACCTACTGCAAACTTCCCAACATTGCCCTGCCAATGTCTTTCAACCATGACTTGGAGGCATCACTTCCTGGTGGATGGATAGTTCAACTTTCATCTCTATTCTGTCTTTGGCCTTTGCTGAGACTTAAGGAGACTTTGCATTACAAAACCAGTGCTACAGTTGATACTGATACAATCTAGATCCCAGTGGATAGGTAACTACCAATTTATTACACATAAACCACCAAACAGCCATACAACACAAACAACCTTTGGTCCTCACCAGTTTGGACTGGATTTGAACCAAGGACTCATAAATCATAGGCTCCGTATAACACTACCAAACTCTTGATTCAACCAGTCCCATGAAAATAACTTTAAAAATCAATGCCTCAAATTCAGAAGATTTAAATTATTGTTTGATAAAATCTAGATAAACATTTCAACAATCAAATACTAACTCAGGCCACGGAGAGCTGTTTCTCCTTGGAAAATTAGTTCCTTGAATTGCTGTCCCAGAACTCGAGTTTGCTTCTTCATACAAAATATTAAGACAAAAATTCTTTTGGCAGCATATCACAACTCATCCAGTGCACTAAATGCCCCAACAAAAACTATGTGGGTGAAACCAGACAATCACTATGCCCTCAAATGAACTCCCACCGGAAAAAGATAAAAACGCCCTATCACATGTGGGTAAACTCTTTTCACAAAATGATCACTCTACATTTGACCTATCAGTCCTCAGCCTCAAAGGAAACCTGCACCACCCTTTGAAAAGACAAGACTGGGAGCCCGATGTCATAACTTTGCTAGACACCAAAAATCATAGACTGAACAGAGACACTGGATTAATGGCTAATTACAACAATCTATGAGTACGTCTTCAATACCGGCCGTATCGGCGGGTAGCAATCGATTTCTCAGGGATTGATACATCGTGTCTCATCTAGATGCGATATATCGATCCCCGAACGCGCTCCTGTCGACTCCGGAACTCCACCAACGCGAACGGCGGTAGCGGAGTTGATGGGGAGCCGTGAACATCGATCCCACGCTGTGAGGACGGTAGGTAACTCGATCTAAGATACTTAGACTTCAGCTACATTATTCACGTAGCTGAAGTTGCATATCTTAGAACAATTCCCTCCCCTAGTGTAGACCAGCCCTATAACTCACTACCACCACCTCCAGCTGTCTTCCCCTCTTCTTTCTCCTCTCTTCCTCTCCTTCCCTCGATGACAAGACAGGTGTTAACAGGCCACTTAACTTTGAACAGTCTCTTGAAATATGTTAACTACTTATGTACTTATGCTAAAACCTGTTCCACCTACTATTTTGCTGTGACACTCAGGGTACGCTTCCCAGACCTGAAGAAGAGCTATGTGGCTTAAAAGCTTGTCTCTCACAGCAACAGAAGTTGGTCCAAGAAAATGTTAGTTCACCCATCTTGTCTCTCTAACATTATGGGACTGACACAACACCACCAACTGTATACATTGTAGTTATTTATTAAGGTTTCTCTCTTTATATATTTGTCGTCTAGTCAAACAATGGCAAATAAATCATTTTGAAGTTATAAAAAGATAGGGAGTTTAAATTGAATTGGTGTAGAAAGGAGGAAAGGTTTATCATCTCCACTAGGGATACTTACTCCTCCTGACAGAAGCTGGATAGTCTGAAGATTAATTTTGTATTAAACCTTCCAGCCTATAATATTTAGTGCAGTTTTAAAAAATAAAAATAAATGCAAAATGAAAAAAAGAGACCCATGGTTCTACTTGGCATATTTGTCTTGTAGGATTTTGTTAAATCCAATCATACTCTGCAAGCAATTGTAATGGTTCTGATGTCAAGAAAGGCAGTACATCATTCTAAAAACCAGTTTCAGAAAGCCCAACTAAGCCCCAAGAACTGAAGGTGTTTGGGTAATAATGTTGCTAATTTTTAAAACTGCAAAAGTTGTGTACGGCAGAAAAATTTAAAATACTTATGCAAAATGTTTGCAATTTTGTGGCAATAGGATATCTGTAGCTGCCTATGGCATGTGTCTCAGCACACAAGCTCCGCAGATAAACAGCAATGTGCTAATTACACTTTCTATTGAATTTAACCAATGAATGTGGAACATGTTGGGCTGCTTGCTGAGAGACCTTAGTAAGAAAACTGATTTGGGATCATAGGCTCAGGGCTAGTAATGTTTTAGCTCACTGTGGAGATCTCTCTGCTTGCATACATGCTGAACACTGACCTTTAGCACAGCACAACAGGAGCTATCACCTGCAGTCAGGTCACCTTCCTCCTCCAAGCCAACACCACAATTGTTCAGGAAAAACATTGCCCCTCCCCCCCCCCCAATTTTTTTTTGATTGCTGTGATATATACTGCATTTGACCCCAGAAAACCAGAGCTCAGAGCATGTGATAAATGTCCTAATATAATAATGATAATTGCTAACATAGGGTTAGACCAGGGGTTATCAAACTGGGGGTCGGGACCCCTCAGGGGGTCGTGAGGTTATTACATGGGGGGTCACGAGCTGTCAGCCTGCACCCAAAACCCCACTTGGCCTCCAGCATTTATAATGGTGTTAAATATATTTTAAAAAGTGTTTTTAATGTATGGGGAGGGTCGCAGTCAGAGGCTTGCTGTGTGAAAGGAGTCACCAGTACAAAAGTCTGAGAACCCCTGGGTTAGACTGTCCTCTTTGCTACTGCACATGGAGGGGAGCCAAATTAAGTATATCTGAGTATAAAGGATAGCAGCAACTAAGCAGCATACTTTCCCTTTCATTAATCCTGCAGAATGTCTGAGTTCTATCAGACAGAAAGTATAGGCCAGGGTGGGTGATTCTTCTAATCGTACTGTCTTCATGAAAGCTGGCGGGGACTGTCCAACATAAGAAAACCCTGACTCTGACAGGATTTATTTACATAGGACCAACACTGCACAGTGAAAACACTTCTGACGATAGGTAAAGGGGCAGCCATCAGTGGTCACTGCATGGGAGCATAGTTCTCCCAGAAGGGAGACTTTCTCCATGGAATAGAATGGAATATGACTTATCAGTTCAGGAAGCGATCCTCTCAAGAAACCAGAAATATGTAAATAAATATTTTGCATTTTTATTTCTTCTAAAGACACACACCTAAAAGTAAACTGCAGATTTTCCAGAATAAAGATTGAATTGTCATGTAGTTAATGTGTGCTTATTAAAAAACCCTAACATAGTAATAGGTAGGGTTACCAGATAGCAACCGTGAAAAAACGGGACAGGGGGTGGGGGGGGGTGCCTATATAAGAAAGAGTCCCCAAAAACGGGACTGTCCCTTTAAATATGAGGCATCTGGTCACTCTAGTAATAGGCACTAATACTACAGCTTTGCAACAGTGATACTGTTTTGCGCTATTAATATAGAATACCTTAGCAATTTTATGAGCTTATGCATCTGAACTGTACTGTAATTTAGAGTGCAAATGACTTGAGAGACCAGTTAGCGTATGTAGTGTACAGCTTGTATATACTTCTAATCAAGAAATAGACATAATCAGACGCTGTCCTTAAACTTCTGCCATTAGGATCCATGTTTTCCCAGTGAAATAGTTATTACTTATAATGGGTTCACTGAAACTAGAAGCAATAGCAATTAACTTATGTTGTAGTAGAGGAAAAAAGTCTCAATAGTATACTTTGAGTGTCACCTTTCAATTTCCTTGCTTTTAAACATGTTTTTACAACCATTATTTTAAAAAAACCCACAAATTTTACGTATAAATTACCTAGAAGATTGGAACACCAACACTGAAGCATTTCAATTACTTAACACACAATTTTCATTATAAATATGAAGAGATTTTATTTACTTGACAGAAATAAGTTGGGCCAGATTCCATTCCTTTGCTCTCCTGTGCTGCATGGCATAAGGGAAACAAAGGATTAGGAAAAGAAGTAGAAAGGCAAGAAACCTGGACATAGCAGAAATTCAGCTGCTACAGTGCATGCTTCCAAGATCCTGAGGAAGCCCTTCTATACAAGCTACTTCTAGATGAAGCTCCATGGGAATTATGAGAACGTGGCCTGTAAAAGGCACACTATTTAAAAGGAACCTCTGCACAAAAATTAATGCTGACCAGGCCAAAATTAACCTCCCAGCTATTGTACCCAACTCCCCCACTCTCTCAAACAGGGTAGGGGATTGAATAAGCATACTTAGAAGAATTGAGAATACATGAGTCAGCCATACCGCTAGTGGTAGCTAGAGGGTTTGCAAGAGATATTTTTTTCCTGCTCTGTGGATCAAGAATCTGCAGAGTTAGTGCCAGTGTTTTCCAAAAATCCTCTACCTATACATGCACTACAAGTCCTACCCTTCTGCAAGGCAGTAGCTCCAACACTCTGAGGGGAAAAGAACGCAGAAAGAGCTAAAGGAACCCTGCGTAGGTTTTTCAAAGTAATGCTCCAAGGTTTTCCATGAAATATTATTGTCTGAGTTTGTTTGTACACAATCCAGCTTACTGTGATATAACTATTTCTGACAAGCATCTACTGTAGTCATAAGGCATATTAGTAACAACATAGCGGTGACCTTTTGCTAAGTTGCTCCTAAGCAGCTGTTTTGTTGCTGTTATGGGCAGTGTTGTCTGACCAAAGGCAGCATGATTTTTCTGATCAGCAAAACAGCTATAGTACACACTAACAATTGTAACAATGTGATGTATGTTTATTATTATTGTTACAGCATTATATTAGTATATGTACTGTACAGTTTAAACATGTGCCCTGTTCTGCATTTGTAGTCTACCACCATATTGTATTAGTAAGAAGTATTAATTGAGTTAACATATAAAAGTATCAAATGTTATTTTTACATTTTAAGATCAACCAACCACCATGACAAACACACAAACTCTTGCTCCTACTTATGTTTTTGCACTCACACTTACACTGCATACAAAGCATTACAGTTAAGTTGCCCTGGATAAGAACATCTGCTAAGCAAACAAATGGTAATAGGGTAATAACCTAAATTAAAATATTATTCCACATCAAGTGTATTCTATTTATATAGTGTGCATCAACTTGTAAATTAAGATAAACTCACTCATCTCAGGTGAAAGAAAGCTTAATTTTCTCTACTTCTTTTCAGTCACAATTTTGTTTTGAAGATGGGATTCAATGCCCCAAAGAGACCTGCAGACCTGTCACCAAGTCACTCTAGCTGTGAAAAAGGCCAAAGTATGTTCAAAGCCTTCAACAGCTCAGGCTTTTTGGAGGTGGAACTTCATCAAAATCCTCCTCTCTCTTGATTATGATATGTTTCATCAACACAAACTCATTTATCTAGCCTTGCAGCAGCTTCTGCATTCACTAATTCCTCATCAGTTAGCTCTCTAAATGGGAGAAAATCCTCATCCACATTCACAGCAGCTACTAGATCTTCTTTTTCCATGTTGACTGGAAGTGAACATCATTCAGGGGTCAAACTCTTCAATATTCTTGTCTTCCACAACTTCCACTGGCACAACAAATTTGCCTTTGCTGGAACAGTTGGAAATCGTTGTTAGCTTTATATCTTGCCATGCCTCAGCAACAAGGTGAACACAATCTAGCAAATGTACAGTTTTCATCACTGTCTGAAGATCTGCATTGGGGTCTGCATCAAGAATAATAATCTGGTTTGCAATTTTTGATGGGTAATGTCCCTTCATGTTCTTGCTCACTCCTTGATCCATAGGCTACATCAAAGATATTGTGTTAGAGCAGGAGAGGGCAAACTATGGCCCACAGACTGGATCCAGCCCGTCAGGGCTTTCAATCTGGCCTGCAGAATTGCCAGCCTGGTAGTGCAGCGGGGCTAAAGGCAGGCTCCCTGCCTCCTGACCTGTCCCCGCACCGTTCCCAGAAGTGGCCAGCACCACAGCCCGGGGGGGGGGGAGGGAAGAAGGCAGGGGGCTCTGGGCACTGCCCTCACTTGCAGACACTGCCTCCCGCAGTTCCCATTGGCTGGGAACAGGGAACTGTGGCCAATAGGAGCTTCCAGGGTGGCACCTAAAGGCGAGGGCAGCACGCAGCGGAACCTTCTGCCCCACCTCACCCCCAGGAGCAACTGCCAGACAACGCTAGACACTTCCTGGAAGAACATGAGGCCAGTACAAGCAGACAGGGAGCCTGTCTTAGCCCTGCTGCGCGCCACTGCCACCCCAGAGCTGCTCGAGATAAGCTGCACTGGGCCAGAGCCCACATCCTGAACCCCTCCTGCACCCCAACCCCCTGCCCTGAGCCCCCTAACCCCTTGCCCTGAGTTCCCCGCCACACCGCTCCTGCACCCCAACCCCTTGCCCTAAGCCCCCTCCTGCACCCCAACCCCTTGCCCTGTGCTCCTTCCTGCACACTGCACCCCAACCCCCTGTCCCAGCCCTACATTCATGGCCCTGCATACAATTTCCTCACCCAGATGTGGCCCTTGGGCCAAAAAGTTTGCTCACCCCTGTATTAGAGGGTAAGAATTCAAATTGAATGTTGGTGAGAAACACTCCTTGGGGGAATGGGGCAGGGGTGGAGAAGTTATCCAGTAAAAAGCTGAGTAAGGGCAGCTCTGTAAGCAAAACTGATAATCCTACTTTTTTAGCCAGTTGATGAAAATCTCACCCATCATCCAGGCATTCACTGAACTGACATAAGTGAGGGGAAGTTTACCGAAATCTTTTGGAAAGCATATGGGTCTTTTTGACTTTCTGATCATGAACAGTGGGCATTTGTCACTCTCATCCATGTTGGCACAGAAGAGCACACTTACCCTGTCCTTTGAAGCTTTCCATTTTTTTCTACATGCCCTCTGGCACAGAACCCTTTCAGATAAAATCCTGTTTCGTCAGCATTGTAGATGTCAGCTGGGGAAAACTTTTCAGGAATGTGACGAAGCTTTTTGCACTGCCCTTACTCAGCTGCTGGCTTGCCCACGGATGGTTTTTCACCATGCTCTTTTTTATAAGCAACATTGAAGCATTTCTTCCATCTAGTAAACAGACTGTCACTTGCCTTAAAATTGTTCAATCCAAGAGAAGCAGCAAGCTGAAGGGCTTTTTCCTTGATTGCTGGTCCAGCGAGCAGTGCTCCCTGTGCCCTCTTCTCCTTGAGCCATATAGAGAGAGCCTGGTTGACATTAGGGGCTTTTCCTTCATGCCCACACGTACAGCAGCTGTTCAACTGTCCAGCTTTGTATTTAGCCAAAAGCTTATCCTTCTACTTTCACATTCCCCATACAATCGACCTGTGCAAATCCTACTTGACTGCAACTTGGTTTTGAGTAGTCCCTTGGAGTTTGACAGTCTCAGATAATCTGTACTTTCTTTCAGTGAAAGACTTCTGGCATTTTGTCTGTTTTTGACACAAAAAAAATGATTCAAGTAAACTGAGGATGTGACGTCACAACATCACCACAAATAATGCTGTTCTTATGCAGTGGCTTTGTTGCTGTTACCAACTAGACAACTCATGGTAGAGAAGGCGTTCCAAAAGGAAATATTGCTCATAAGCAGAGTTGCTCTTCAAGATGTTGCTGCAAACAAGCATCTACTATATTAGGATTTTCTATTGAAATTAGGAATGTAAAAGGTTAACCGGTAAGCATTAGCCTTACCGTTGACCAGACAATAACCGTTAACCTCCACGGCTGGCCACACTGGGCAGGACATCAGCCTCGATGCAACCTCAGCCCCTGCCACCCCGCGCTGGCCTGCCACAGGAGTGACAATGGTTAACCAGTTAAACAATATTTGTGAAACCTAGACAGTGCTCATACATAGCCACCATTTTTCAAAGTTTCAAAACTCAGCCTTACTTTTTTTTTCCCCCAACTAAAAATCGGGATTTGTAAACAGTGGTCAGCGTATATTTCCCTCCAACCATCTAAATTTATGTACCAGCCCAGAAACTACAGGAATAAAACCCAATGAAAATCCAAATCTGAATCTCGTATCATATGGCATTCAATTAGAATCAAGGTAATGGAACCTTAAACAAGACATGAAAAACCTTCTTGCTTACTCACCAGTGGTGAGTAGAAAGCTCTCTCTGCCAACTGGTGGGGGTCTACCTCATTTTCTATATAAAATGAGTTTTTATCTAAAAATAAGGGTATGTTTCTAGCTCTTACAGTTGTGGAGACAGCCTTTCACATGTGCACTAATGCAGTGCTGTCTTCCCAAGTCTGCAGACAGACACTCAACTATCGCACAGATTGCCCAAGCAGCAAAGAGCTGAAGAAGAGCTCTGTATAAGTTCGAAAGCTTGTCTCTCTCACCTTGTCTTTCTAATATGCTGGGATCAACAGGGCTACACCACCACTGCACACTAATAAGACTCATCAGTTTCACAGATGCTATTCACATATAGGTAACAGAGAAACAGAACTATGATACTTTCACTATTTTTGCTGCTTGGGTAAGCTATAAACAGGAGAAGAGGAAAACAATGTAGCTACGCAGAGGGAAGGAAGATCAAAAGAGTGAAAAAGATCTGAGAGACAGAACCAGACCCTCCTCACTGCAGCAATAGAGTGGTAGACCATCCCCACAAGTTTAATGAGGCCCCTGGAGTAAGACAGAAGAAAGCTCCTCTCTTCTGTGACACAGAGGCTCCTTATCAAAGGGTCTTCAATTATTGTCTGACCCCTCCTATAATTTTCCCCAACTATGAAAGCTGAAATCAATAATAAAAGATGCTTAAAAATTATCAATACTAACCATCAAAATTATTTAAAAAAAACTAATTCTGTTAAACCTATTTATCAGGCACCTATTAAGAGGCAAGAACAAAAAATAGAGCACCCTGGCAAGAAACTCAGAACCCTCCCCAGTCTCTGCAGTCTTAAAGGATAGGTATCTTTCCAAGGCTTTACTTCATTCACAAGAAGTCCCACTCTTTCACAATAACCCCTATCTAGTAAATTGTTCGAACTCTGATTTTAGGTACTTTTTAACTTACATACAGTCTTAATAAAATATTTTGCACTTCTATATCATTCTTTCCTTCCTGTGCATGCAGGAGACCTATTCAGGTACCACTCCAAGACTGGAATGAACTCTCACAGGAAATAAGAGCCACCACACCCCTCACCATCTTCAGCTCCAAGTTCAAGGTGCATTTCAACCTTGCTTTTGCCAATATGAACACATAGCAAAACTACAGTATTTATTAATTTAAAAAACCTCACAATCTCCACCTGAGAAGAGAAAGAACTAGATGTGCCATATGCTAGTCATGTTGCTTAACACACTTCTGACAGGCCCTAATCTAAAAAGGGACTTAGGCACTGTGATTCTGAGCAATGCAATGCCTAACTTTTAGGCATCCAGAAAAATCACAGAAACATTCTATGGTCCACAAAGCCTGAGTTAAGTGCCTAGACTCCCTATACAAAGAATGGGGAGAGAAAGACACCTCAGAACGAGATCCACAAAAGCCACGCTACCATGCTAGGTGGAGAGCCACCTAAGCTAGTCTATTGGAGATGCTGAAGGAGGGGGTGGGGGGGTGCGCCACCCTGCCCCTCATAGAGTGATAGGTGCCTAAATCCAGGCCAAAGGGAGGCACTTATTTCTGCTAGCAATCTACAGCCAGGCACCCCTCTCCTGGAATCAAGTGGCTTAGGCGTTTAAGTTGGTTTTTGCGAGAGCGAGTTAGACATCTGCCTCACTCCACACAATATGATACAGTGTGGGAGGGAGAGGCAGCAAAGGAGCCCACTTTATAGATTTCAGCCCAGTGATTAGAGCTCTCACCTGATATGTAAGAGACTCAGGTATAGGCACTGACTTCCCCTCTGCCTGGTGGGTGCTTGACACCCCTCCCCCCGCTGCTCCTGCCCTGCCTCTTCTCACCCCTGCACTGTTCTTGCCTGATTCCACCCCTTCCCCAAAGTCCCCGCCCCACCCCGCCTTTTCCCACCCCAGACCCTCCCCCATTCCACCCTCTTCCCCAAGTCCCTGCCCTGCCTCCTTCCCTGAGCACACCATGTCCCCGCTACTCCCTCTCCCTCCCAGAAAGTCCTAAACCCCGGAGCACCCACAGAGTCGGGGCCTATAGACTCAGGTTCAATTCCCTCTCTACCTGAGTGGGAGAAAGGACTTGAACAGGGGTAACCGACCTTTCAGGAGAGTGCTCTAACCACTGGGCTATGAGAGTGTGTGATGTGGGGCTCCCTACAGTCCCTGTTGAAGCTGTTCCACTGTGAATAAATAATTAAGGAGTCACTGGAGCAGGCAGACTGGACTTGGATCTCACACTCCCAGGTGGGCCATAATGACTGGGCTACAGGATCATTCTCACTATATCTGGCCCAGTGACTCATTATTTATCCACAGCAGAACAGCCTCAACCAGACAGAGACTGAGGGAGCCCCACCTAAGAGTATCCCATAGCCCAGTTGTTAGGGAACTCGCCTTTCTCCCCCTCAGGCAGAGGAGGAAACTGAACCTTTTGTCACCAGCATCCCAGAGAAGTGCTTTAACAGCTATGCTGAAAGTGGATTTCCCTGGGGCTTAGGCAGCAGATAGACTTCTGAACGCCTGAACTGAGACAGCAGTGTACCTGTCTACAGGCAGAAATTAAGGCATCTAAAGAACTTTGATGCTGAAAACTTAGACGCTGAGTGAGTTTAAGCAACTACTGGGTTACACATGAGTTTCATGGATCACAGAGGACTGGGATTTAGGCACCTAAGTACCTCTGTAAATTCCACCCTCAAATATTATGGTTATGATGGTTGAACCTGGATAGAACAGCATTAATTTAGATTCAAAATATCCTGCAAGGTAGGTAATTATCATCATCCCTTTTTACAGATGACACAAACAGTTCAAGTGATCTGCCCAATGCCACACTATTCCAGGAATTATGGGGAAAAAACATGGTAATTGCCAGTGGTTCAAACTGGAGTTATCATGTAGGTTCCATTGAAGGAAACACACAGGCAGTTATAGATATCTCTAGTTCAATCCATCTTTGCTGTAGAGTGCAAAAAAAAAAAAAAAGGATTATCTGATTTACTCTAGATCCTTTTGATTTACTGCCCTCTAGTGTTCACTTCTGCATAAGAAGTTAGCACAAACAATTCAGTGTAGTTTTTCAGCATATTACTGTCCCTTGGATTTTTCCTCTATTTTATGTCTGTTTAACAGCTAGCTCAATACATGCACCAGACTGAATATTTCTAAGCAAGCTCTCAGTCTTCCTAGGACAAACTCCAGTTCACATATCCTAACATTCATCATCCCAAATGTCAGTTAAAAAAGCATGTTTTAACATTTGTCCTGGATTATTTTTTTCCTATCACTGTATTTAAAGGCAACACTGGCTTTTTCTAAATATAGCTTTACTCACCATTGCTTAACTGACCCTGTGTAGAAGAGCTCTGTGTAAGCTCAAATGCTTGTCTCTCTCACCAACAGAAGTTGGTCCAACAGGAGAGACTACCTCACTCACCTTGTCCCTGTGTATTCCAGCATCCTCTGCCCCTTTCCCTCAGATCCAGACTCCTTTTACAATTACTTTAATCATTCTACTATATTCCTATCCTAACAAAAAACCCTTTAAGCACTCCATAAGTTTCCGATTTCTGTCCCATCTGTCCCCTGTCCTTGAACACTAAGTTCCTTGAGCATGCTGTTTATTCCTCAGTTTTACTGTGTCCCATTCTCTTTCTGATTGTCTGCAATCTGCAGTCGCCCTCCGCATTATACTGAAGCTACTCACTAATCACCTGTTCCCTCCTAAGTCTAAAGACCTAAATTCTGTCCACTGTCTTCAGCACAATCACTCCCCCTTTTCATACATTTGCTCTTCTCTGTAGGCTTTTGTGGTTCTGGCCTTGAATAGCTCCCCTAGAGGAGCAAGGGGAACTAGAAGGATGCTCCTTCATCCTCTTATTTACTGGCTCCTCCTCTATCCTGCTTTCAATCATTGTCCCCTAGAGTTTGCTAGTTCTCACCCAAACCTTTCTCTCCCAGTCCATTTTGTATCATTGTTGACAATTCCACAATCCCCAGTAATGCAGGTGTGCAGCTTTAGTGTCATAGTTCAACTCTATCTTCTTCACCTTGTTACATCACACCCTGTCAGCCCCTAAACTCCATCAGTCCTCCCAATCTGAAAAATCCAGCCACTTCTCTCTCTATGCCTTAAAATCTTGGTATATTTACTAGTTCTCTCTCGGTAAATGCAACAACTTCCTCTCTGGACTCTGATTATCACATTGCACTCCTCAAATTTAATTTGATCTTCCACACCCACTGCTATAATCCTGACAGTCTCTCACTTTTTTCTTGTAAAAAGTTTTCTTTATTCCATATTTTGAAATGGATTGACTCATGTTTTTTCCTTTATTCTTAAAGAAAAAAAAATATAATAGACAACCACAGAACTTTTCTGGTGTTGTCTCAGGAAAGGTTGAAACCCACTTGTTAGACTCAGCTTCCTGTGAATGTTAGATGTCTATTTTGTTCTAGAAAAAAATTCAGGGAATGAGAAAAAGGAAGCTGTGACACTTTTCCTAGTTTTAGGCACTGGGTCCAAGGAGTCCCCTGAAACAGGCACTCAAATAAGTTCCTGATGAATAGAGACATTATTGAAATACTGCCCCTTTTAAAAATTCAACTTATAACTTTTACTTATCTTATGGAATTTATTTTTAATAATGCTCATCACTTTTAACACATTTTAAAACACAAATGAGAGAAGGTATTTATATATATTTTACTTCCCAGTGTAATGCCACAAATGTTTTTTACAGCTGAATTTTAGTGGATACACCTCTACCCCTGTATAACACGACCTGATATAACACGAATTCGATTATAATGCAGTAAAGCAGTGCTCCAGAGGGGCGGGATGCGCACTCCAGCGGATCAAAGCAAGTTCAATATAACGCGGTTTCACCTATAATGCGGTAATATTTTTTGGCTCCCAAGGACACTCTTATATCAGCGTAGAGGTGTATGTTGTATGGATCTCACTCAAAACTAAGGAACAGGGAGTACTTGTGGCACGTTAGAGACTAACAAATTTATTTGAGCATAAGCTTTCGTGGGCTACAGCCCACTTCATCGCATGCATGCTGTACCCCATGAAAGCTTATGCTCAAATAAATGTTAGCCTCTAAGGCAGGGGTCCCTAACATGGTGCCCGCGGGCACCATGGCACCCACGGGGGCATCTAAATGCGCCTGCGTCCTGGGCGATGGTGGAGCATCCGCAGAATTTCTGCAGCTTTTTGGCAGCGACATCTCTTGATGATGTCACTTGTCGGCGGCAAGTGGCATCATCGAGAGGCATCGCCACCGAAACGCTGCAGAAATTTGGCGGCGACGCCTCTCGATGATGCCACTTGCCACCAACAAGTGACGTCATCGAGAGGCGTCCCCACCAAAACGCCGCAGAAATTTGGTGGCATTTCAGCCGATGCTCCACCGCCACCACAGTTCTTCATCTGGCACCTGCCAGACGAAAAGGTGGGGACCACTGCTCTAAGGTGCCACAAGTACTCCTGTTCTTTTTGCGGATACAGAGTAACATGGCTGCTACTCTGAAACCTGTCAAAAGTAAGGGTTTGTTTATGCTTACAGTGCTGCAGCTACACCACTGTAGCATTTAGTGAAGACACTAGCTACGTCAATGGGAGAGCTTCTCCTGTCAGGATAGGTATTCCATTGCCCCAAGAGGTGGTAGCTATGTCGACAGAAGCAGCCCTCCTGTCAACATAATATTCTCTATACCAGGGGCGTGGGACCCTTGAGCAACATAGTTATACTGACATAAGTTGGTAGTGTAGACTAAGCCTTAATATATACAATACTGAGCATCCAAAACTACAAGCATCAATACGCTGAGAGTCAGTAGAAACCCACAAGACTTTTGTCTTAACAATATATAGCTATGCATTTGGATATGGAAGCCATTTTTCATGGCTTATTTTAAAGCTAGGAGCTGAATTAAAAAGCCAGTGCTCTCAAACAGCCTCTCTTTCTGTTCAGATTCCACAGACTCCTTTAGTTATGCATTATGTACACAATGTACTCATTGGCTATCCATTTACCACTTCCCTGTTCTCCAGTTACCTTAATATGTTCTCTGGGACTCCCATAATCTCAGTCTAATTATTTATTTGACCACAAACAACACTGCCTGTTTCCCCCTTGTTTATCTAGATACATTCTAAAGTATAATTAAGAAAAAAGCCATGTCACATTTTCACACTATCATGAAGATGATAGGGAAACAAATTAAAGTAAAATGATAAGATTTTTTTTCATACAAATTAGCAGACTGAGGAAGCAGAAAATGAGCTAACAAAGAACACAAAGCCCCTATGCCAACAAAGAAATTAGTAGGCAAACAAGTCAAACCACAGGTTTGTTTCAGGTAACAAATTTATCATGTTTCTTTGGTTTGAAATGTGTGCACAATAACATTTGAGACTAAAAGCAAGAGAGAACTGAAACCAAATATGGATAAAAAATGGTACAAATATAAGGTTTTAAAAAGCATCTGAGAACAATGCAAATTCTTCAACTCTAGAAATTTTTGAATCAGGAATATTTATAGTTACCTATATTTTCAGTCATGTTTATACAATAAAGTATGAATATCTTGCAAAGTTTAAAAGTAAAAAATGGAAAATAAAAATATATCAGAGAAAATCTTAGAGAAGTACTAATAGTGGCTGAAAACCTCCCTGCAGCTGCAACAAAGGCTTGCTTTAAAAAACAATAAAAGATGGACCCTTGGACCTTGGAAAATGTTCTTGAAAAAAAATAAAATGGTAAAAATAAAAATCATACCTTTCTGAATTTGTGCATAGTACCACACAAAATTTAGTAATCCTTTAGCACATCTTTAACATGAACTTCAAAATTGTTAACATTATGTCCCTCACTCAGATGAGCCACACAACCCTTTCTTATCAAAATCTTTTATCCCTTTTCTTGCATAATTTACAGCTTTTATCATCAGTTTAATAGAAGTCCCAAAAACATTGCCATTTTTCAGCAGTGTTATATGAGAGATCATGAATCCCACCAAAATACCTTTTGGTCTGGCAGCAAGCAAACAGTGTTAGGATTGCCAGGGCCAGCTCCAGGGTTTTTGCCTTCCCAAGCAGCAAAAAAAAACCACCCTACCACAATTGCGATCAGCTCTACTGCTGCCACTTCAGTGGAAATTCGGCAGCTGGTCCTTCACTCCGAGAGGGAGTGAGGGATCCGTCGCTGAACTGCTGCCGAAGAGCCGGACGTGCCACCCCTCTCCGTTGGCCGACCCAAGCAGCTGCTTGCTGGGCTGGGGCCTGGAGCAGGCCCTGAGGATTGTGGAGGTAACCTCACTTCTTCCACTGACTGGTGTCAATTTTGTGTGTTTCAACAACCCTTCCGCCTTTGAGTTAACTGAGGATCTGAAAGGTTGCACAAGATCATTTCTGGCTGAGCTGGGAATAGAACCCAGGTTCTCTATCAATGGCAGAACCAGTTCTCATCTGCTAAGGCCTAGACCCTGCAAATTTATTCTAAATGGGTGAAATCCTATGACCACACAAAGCACTGCTGAAATCTGTGCGAAAATTCTGTACCTATTGTTATAAGAAGCCCCGAAGATGACTTTGGTCTTGACTTCACTGCAATAATTAGCTCAAATTACTCCACATGAGCTAGCTCAAGGGAGAGCAGGCACATTGCACAACAATGCTGGAGCTACACAGTGATTATCTTAGGCTTGGTCCACTAGATAGATGTATGTCAGTACAGTAGAACCTCAGAGTTATGAGCTGATCAGTCAACTACACACCTCATTTGGAACCGGAAGTACACAATCAGGCAGCCACAGAAACAAGAAAAAAAGCAAATAGAGTACAGTACTATGTTAAATGTAAGCTACTAAAAAAAGGGGGAAAGCAGTATTTTTCTTCTGCATAGTAATGTTTCAAAGCTGTATTAAGTCAATGTTAAGTTGTCAACTTTTGAAAGACCAGCCATAAAGTTTTGTTCAGAATTACCAACATTTCAGAGTTGCGAAAACCTCCATTCCTGAGAGGTTCATAACTGTGAGTTCTACTGTATAATTTATGTCGCTCAGGGCTGTGGAAAATCCATGCCCAAGTGACAGTTATATTGACCGAGCTCCTGGGCTTCTCCCATCAACACAGTTAACGCCTCTTGTGGAAGTGGAGAACCTATGTCAAGGGGAGAAGCTCTCTGTTGATGTAGGTGGTGTCTTCACTAAGCGCTACAGCAGCACTGTTGCAGTACTGTATGTGTAGATAAGCCCTCAATAGCACAGAAGAGCTGAATCACCACTGGATTACTAGCTCAATGAGCAGCAGCATTTGAGCCTCAATCCACACCCAATGATAAGCCAACATGCTTAAGTTCAAAGCACCACTTTACTTGAGCTAGCAATTTGTGTGGGAACAGAAGTCAGGTTGAGGCAACATTCAAGTTTTACCTTGTGCTAACACTGCAGTAAGGACAAGCCCTATGCTAGAAAAATGTGAGAAACTAATTGTTTTATTTACTTTGTGCAGTTGGTAGCAGAGAGATTTTCATAGTTTCCCCGGTAGAGTCAGCCAATTTGTTTATGTGCACCTTTCACAGAACAAAGGGTAATAGAAAACCTTTTTAAAGAAAGGAATACATAGTTGTAAAACCTCCAAAATTGGCAGTTGTGACTCCTCAGCAGGTTTAGAACCTAATACAAACTGGAAGTAGTTTCATACTTACTAGATTTCAAGTTGATGCTGTCCCTTTAATAATTCAGTTTAAAATACACCCCAAACCAACTATTAACAGATTACTCCAGAATTTATTTTCTGGATTTTAAATATCAGAAAGGTTTTAGGATTATGCCCTTCTTCTGCAGAAACTAATGAAGGTTATCTGAGAGAAAGGAGTCTCTGCAATATCTGCCTTCAAAGGCTAGTAAAGGACATTTCCTCCCAAAAGGTTTCAATGAGACACGGTGGGTGAGGTAATATTTTTATTGGACCCACTTCTGTTGGAGAAAGAGACAAGATATCAAGCTACATGGAGACCTCATGAAGAGCTCTGTATAGCTCAAATGCTTGTCTCTTTCACCAACAGAACCTGACCCAAAAAAAGATTACCTCACCCACCTTGTTGCTCTAATATTCTGGGACGAACACTGCACATGAGGTTTTGATGAACTCACATGGACAATAACAAGACCTTCAGATTCACAGATTCAAAATAGAAATATAATTAAAGCATTAGTCTATTAACAAAGATATCCTCTAGGCGCTATAGTCAAGTTTGTTGTTTTGCAAGTATCTAATCTGATGATAAAGTAATAGAGCAAGTAACAGAAGCACCTCACTTAATGTTTGCCCTTACTGTTGTGGAATACTGCAGTGTTTTAAAGGTATCCTCCTTCAAAACTCATCTCAAATCTCTCTTTTTTCATTATGCCTGCTGACATGCCAAGATCACTGACTATTATGCTAACCAATAGAGTCTCATCATTTCCTAATACTCCCCTACCCATTATCTGTCCCTATCCACCTCTTAGCACTTGTTTTATACCTAGACTGTATACTCTGGGGCAGGGAGTATCTTCTTGTCCTGTGTTTGTGCAGTGTCTAGTACAGGGGTTGGCAACCTTTCAGAAGTGGTGTGCCAAGTCTTGATTTATTCACTCTAATTTAAGGTTTTGTGTGCCGGTAATACATTTTAATGTTTTTGGAAGGTCTCTTTCTATAAGTCTATATTATATAACTAAACTATTGTTGTATGTAAAGTAAAAAATGTTTAAGAAGCTTCATTTAAAATTAAATTAAAATGCTGATCTTATGCTGCCAGCCTGCTCAGTCCGCTGTCAGCCTGGGGTTCCGTTCACCTAGGCCGGCAGCGGGCTGAGCGGAGCCTGCGGCCGGGACCCCAGACCTGGGAGGGGAGGTTCAGGGGTCAGGGCAGAGGGTTGGGTGTGCGAGGGGGCTTCAGGGCAGAAGGCTGGGTTCAGGGGTCAGAGCAGAGGGCTGGGGAGGTGTGGGGGGTGCAGGGCAGAAGGCTGGGTGTGGGGGGGGTTCAATGGTCAGGGCAGAGGGCAGTGCAGGGCAGAAGGCTGGGTGTGGGGGGGGGTGGTTTCAAGGGTCAGGGAAGAGGGCTGGGGTGCTCGGCTCGTAGAGATGCTCCCAGCCCCCTGTCCTGATCGGTTCATGGCAGGGGGCTGGAAGGGATATGCCCTGTTCCACCCCCTTCCCCAAGGCCCTGTCCCTACCTCTTCTCTACCTCCTCTACGAGCTGCATGCATGCTTCTGCTCTTCCCTCTCTCCAGGGCCATCAGCTGATCGGCACAAGGAAAGAGAGGGGGAGGTGCAGGAAAGCACCATGGCAGAGGAGGCGGGAAGCTTGGTTGCTGCAGGACCAAGCTTCTGCCTCCTGTCCCCGCAGGGGAGAGCAGTAGGTGGCTGGATAGGTGGGGGCTAAGTGGGGCTGGGGGCCAGGACGGCAGCAGCATGTCACTCAAAATCAGCTTGTGTGCTGTGTTTGGCATGCATGCTGTAGGTTGCTGACTCCTGGCCTAGCACAACTGGGTCCTGGTCCACCATCAGGGCTCATAGGGTTGCGAACCCGCCCAGTTTCACCAGGAGTCTCCCAGAATTGGGGGAGGGCAAGGGGGTCTTTGCCGCTGCCCCCACCCTGGCACTGACTCTGCAGCTCCCATTGGCCAGGAACTGCAGCCAATGGGAGCTGCAGGGGCAACGCCTGCAGGCAGGGGCAGCAGGCAAAGTTCCCTGGCTCCCCCTCCCAGGGGCTGCAGGGACATGCCAGCCGCTTCTGGGAGCGGCACCAGAACAGACATGGAGCCTGCCTTAGCCCCACTGTGCCACCGACCAGAAGCTGTCTGAGATAAATGCCACCTGGCTGGAGTCTGCACCCCCCACTCCCTCCCACAGCCAACCCCCCAACCCCCCTCCATACCCCTACCCCAGCACTGAGCCCCCTCCTGCAGCCAGCACCCCACCCTGAGCTCTCTCCCACATCCAAACTCCTTCCGACAGCCTGCACCCCACATCCCCTCCTGCACCCCAATCCCCTGCCCCAATCCCCCTCCTGCATCCAAATACTCTCCCAGAGCCTACACCCCCTCCTACACCCGAACTCCCTGCCCCTACCCCATCAAAGTGAATGAGAGTGGGGGAGAGCAAGTGAGGGATGGCAGGGGGTGGAGTGAGCAGGGTGGGGCCTCGGAGAAGAGGTGGAGCAGGAGGCAGGACCAGGGTGTTTTGGTTTATGTGATTAGACAGTTGGCAACCCTGGGAGCTCTTAGTGCTACAGCAATAAACAGAAATAATACTAATAAATGCTCTCAGCAGGGACACACGTGCAGGTGGGTAGGCCAAGGGGGGGGGTACTCCCCAAACCTAGGCCCTAACCTCACCTACACTCCCCTGCTCCCTGACGCGGGAGGAGGCTCATCTCCAGCCAGAGGCCTGGGGCTCGGCAAGCCCGTGGCAACTCGGCCGAGGAGGGGAGTCTGGGGCAGGACTTTGGGCAGAAGGTTGGCCTGGCTTGGGGGGACATGCCTGACCCATGACAACATCCCACTGTTAGTGAGCCTGTAACCCACTCCCGCAGAGGAAGGTGAACGACAGACTCCATGTTACTCAAGAGCCCTGCAGAAGCCGCTACAGCCTCGGCTCAGTTGTTCCCCAAACCAGACGCCCGCCCCCCCCCCCCCGGTACGCGGCAGGCAGGGGCGGAGCCGCCGCGGTTACTTACAGCTCTGGTCTCGTACAGCACCAGCTTCTGCACGCAGCGGATAATCGGCGCTGCCGCCGCGGCGGGCATGGCGGGCTCCGGGCCCGCTCCACGGCAACGGGGGAAGGGGACAGACGTTTAACGGGCGGGGAACGATCGAATTCCCGTAGCGAGCCGCGGCTCCCAAACGAGGCTATCGAGCCGCTCGGGGGGCTCCAGCACCAGGGAGAGCGGCAGGGTCCCCGCCTCTGGGGCAAGAGCTGCTGGGGAAGGGCCGCGTGAGACCAGAGGCGGGTTGGAAGCTAAGGGGGCGGCGCACCCGGGCAGACCCTGCGGGAAGAGGGCGCTCCCGGTCACTTCCGCACTCTAGGAGCCGGAGGCGGGGCTGACAGAGCGCAGGCGCGGCCGGGGAGCGTATTAGATAGCGTCGGGCTGGCTCGCCCCGTGACCCCGTCACGTGACGGAATGAGACCGCAGCCTTGGCGGCCATTTCAGGTGTGGGTGCCAGTAGCTCCAGCCTGTCAGACCACTGAGGCACAGACATCGGGTTCCTGCTGGGGGAGAGGGTGTCACTAGCTACGTAGGGGCAGGACCCCGTTCCCCCACGGTAGGGGTGTTTCCCCCCTCACTAGGGACCGCTCCGACCTCCACAGCACCACGCTCAGGGGCCGTTTGCCCGCACGCCCTGTGCTACCCTCATGTTCACCGCTACGGAAAGACCCCGCGCCTGTAATTCTCTCAATAGCGGTTAGGCGCGCACAGCCGCCGCCCACTTTAAAAATCTGCTCCTTGCACGCGCGCGGATAGCGCGGCTCGCAGGCTGATTGGGCACGGGGCGCGCTCAGTTTCGAAGTGGAGAGCACCGGGGGCGGGGCCCGCTGGTTGCCAAGGGTTACGAGGCTACACAAATTACTGCCGGGCAGTGAGCAGCGATCCCGGCGCTAGGGAGGCGGAGGGGCCGTTCCGTGCCTGCCCAGCGCACTGTAAGTGATATTGCCCCGGCCAGCATCCCCGACCCAACCGCCTCTCCCCCTCTCGGCAGCCCCTTCCTCCGGGTTGCGCGCGGAGGTGGCGCTGGGCACAGGCCTTACGGGGATGCCCCAGAGGGTTCCCCTCCCCCCAGCCACCGGCAGAGCCAGAGCTGCCCTGAGCGATGCCCCATGCGGACCCCGCCGCCCTGTCCCCGCGGAGGAACCGCGTCCCCCGCCAACGGCCCCAAGCCGGTCGCGTGACACCCGCCGCGCGCCTGGCTCTCCGCCGGGAGGTTGGTTCGCGATTCCCAGACTCCAAGGCCAGAATGTTTTACAAATGTATCCGCGAGAGAGGAGAGGTTCAGAAACGCCATCGAAGTAATGTGTTAAACCTTCAGTGAGCGATGGCTTCATTACTGATTAAATTAACTCAATCAAATAAGGAGCAGGTTGGTACTGTACAGGATTTCTCCGGCCACCCCAAGTGACCGTCAGCCTGTTTTGAAGGAGCTGGGACAAGTCACTGACAGTCTCATTAGATTTTATGACAATCCCTTCCCCCCTCTCCCGGCACCCGCCCCGCAATAGGACGATTGAGTTCATGTACAGGCAAAAAAAACCAGACCATTTTCTCCCCAGACCCTTTATTTCCTGAGGATCTTGAATGTGCTACATTAACAACAAAGAACCAGACAGACTGCACTTCCCTTGCCAGAAGAGAAAACACCAATCTGGGTTGATGCCTTGTGGTATCTTCTTGTAGCAGCCTAGGCAGGGCATTGCTCTCTGTTGCCCAACAGCTTCTTGTCTCCTTTCTCCCTGTGGGGGTTGCAGTCTCTGACCCTGCCATGTAATCTTCCACTTAGAGGGGAAAGCTAGAGTGAAGTTTGCTGTTTGCTGGAGACACTTTGGTGAGTGCACCTCATCATAAGACTCTTCAAAGGAGAATATGAGGCCTGTTGCAGGATTGGAGTGAGCCAGGACCTGCAGGAATATTATAGGGGAGGAGCAGAGATTTGTTTAACCTTAGAGACTCTAAGGTGCCACAAAGACTCCTCATTGTTGTTGCTGATACACACTAACAGGGCTACCACCACTCTGAAACTTGTTTAATCTTGTGCACTATCGATAGTCCCATTGACATTGATGGGCTATTTACTGTGTGTAAAGTCAAGCATGTAGTGTAGACATAGCCTAAGTCTTTGCAGGATCATGGCCCAATTGCAGAGGCAGAGAGTGAAGGTGTAAGGATACTGAAGACCATAACATAAGGGAAAGCGGGGATAAGAAAGGGGGGCAGTTGGATCTTGTTTGAGGATCACAGAGAAACAACTGCAGCCATGTTAAGAGTCAGGGATTGAAAAGCAGGAAGTCTATCAAAATCTGAAAAGAGGTAAAGGGGTGCTATTTCAGATCTGGGGAGAGGGCAACTTTAACCCTGACACCACGGGCTACTTAGGCATCTAAAAACTCTAGTTTTTTTGCAGATAATGGGGGAGAGGCACAAGAAAAAATGATACTCAAAGGGGTGGGCTTCGCTCAAAAAGTTTGAAATCTCAGGGTGCAGGGAGGGGGTAGCTAGGTGCTATGTGCAGAGAGGAGAGTAGCTTTGAGTGAAGGCAGGGGGTGGCTGGGAGGAGTGTAGCTCAAGATGCTGGAAGGGGCTGCATCAAAGAGGGTGCTGCTGGTGAGGGGGCCAGCATGTGTTCAGACCCTAGTTGGCACAGTGAGGGCAGCTCACTGGGGGTGGGGTGAGGGACACATTCTGCCAGCCCTGGTACTTGGGAAGGAGAAGGATACCCCAACATCAGTCCCTGCCTGCCTCTGTGCAGCAGATCAGGAGGCAGGCTCCTGGTCCCAAACAGCAGACAGCAGCGAAGCAGGAGGAGGAGGGGCAGCATCTTCCCTCCTGCTGCAAACTTCACCCAAATGTGGTACAAAACTTGGAAGATAGGTGCCCCCGTTTAAATGGCACCCCTGAATGGGCTTAATGAAGGTTCTGATAATCTCTTATTTTTCTGAAGTTATTTCCCATCCCTTGCATTGTATATGTTCAATAGTTATATTTGCCTCTGTCAATATCCATTGTTTACTAACATAATCAATTGTTATTCACTGTTTTCTGTCTGCTTACTCACATGTAAACAATTATGTCTAGTGTGATATAAATAACAGTTTATTTTTTTCCTAATTTAGACTATTTTATTTATGGCTTCACCAGAGAAAAAACAAGATTATCCCTTTGTAGATATATTTGATGAAGATGAAGCTGAAAAATCCTTTCTGTTGTCTAAACCTACATGCTTAATGATCCTTGGAAAGCCAGTAAGACATCCAATTTCTATGTTTTAATTTGAACATCTCATAGAAATTATTTTCCCTCAAATAGATTTGGTAAAGGTTTTACATTTTCTTTTTAAAAGTTAGTTTAGTAATACAGTCAAAGCCACTCTAAGGGCTAATGTTGCATTTTTTTTTTCATTCCAAAACAACTGTTGAGGTCAATAAGAATTTTAGGAATGAAGAATGAGGAGCCTAAATCCTGCATAGTGCTGAATGCCTTTCACTTTCATTAAAACCAGTGGGAAGTGAGGACACTCTTTGCAGTGTCACCTGCTGGCTCATTAAATGGACACAGATAATCAGGAAAACTGCTTTAATAAGATAAACCTAAAGGAATAGGGTTTGTTTCCTATTATATAGCATGAGTGTTCTGTTACCTTAATATGATGATGACAATTGTTCAGCCTGTTTTGGTAGGGTTTGTTTTTTAGGGCCTAACTGACTTGTCGGTTACCATTAGAGGTGTTAGTACTGTGAGTAAAGGTCACAGATTTCTCCAAAATTTTCTTTTGCTTTCAAAATGGCAGCCAGTATGTTTTGTTTTTATGTTCATCCTATTTTAATATTTAAAATGTTATAAATTACAAATTAAAACAAATATAAGTAATAGACAAACTTTCAATTGAATAAACTGAGTTACAGAAACATATGATAATATTGAATACTATTTAGATCTTCTTTGTTTAAATAAGACTGCCCTTTAATTGAGAAGAACTGGAATCCACCAAGGCATCCTGATTGAGAGGTCTGTATTGTGTTATTGTTGTAATTTAAGGGCTTCTCTTTTTCCTTAAAAGTTATGTGGCCTATTGGACTAAGATAAGTTAATGAGAAAGTTGCAAGGGCTTGTGTTGTTTTCCTTTGACCCACTAGAAGTTAAAAAGGAATGGCCTGTCCTGTTTTAACCAATAAAGGTTTCTCAAAAATTCTATCTTTATGCAAATGTGGAAGCAATTTTATATTTTCAAAGTTAACCCAGCCTTAGATGTCATTCAAAGAAAATGCTTTCTTTTATCCTTGGGCATTGAAGCACAGGAAGAATGGACATTCTCAGCATGAAATGCTGTCCTCAGTAAATTTTTATTCTTACTACCTGGTGCTGGCCTCATAAATTAATGCAACATTGAAGTTCAGAATGTAAATATGCAAAAGGCAGGAAATTCAAACATTAAGCTTTTATAGAAACACTAAGTAAACTGTATATATTTTTCATTTATATAACTTACTGGATAGATCACCTTCACTATACTACAAGGCACTTCTTTTAAAGCTAAGAATAATATTCCATGGAAGGAAACAAAAGCTAAGCCAAATAAACACATTTTCAGCATGGTCAGACTCAGGCTAGGTCTATCAGTATAATAGTACAGTATCTGCTAGGGTGTGATTACTTACAACATTATTAAACTGGTAAAAAGCTCTAGTATAGACAGTTATATGCCTGTTTTGTTCAGGAACAAGTTATACCAGAAAAAATAACTCTTTTGTTGATATAAGCTGTGCCTCTACTAGTGGGTGTTTGCCAGTAGACCTATACCATCAAACCGTTTCTAGGGTAGGCAAAGCCTCAGTTGGAACCAAGTATGGATTTTTGGCCAGATTGGCAAGCTCCACCATGGTTTAGGTGGTCTCACTAGCCTGCATCTGCTCATTATCAGGACTTTCCTTTCTATGTGAGGAAACCTTCTGCGTGGCACTAGGAAGGTATTCAAGCCTTGAAACAGAAAGACTTGAATCCAGTAATATAGCAGGGTTCTGATAGGTCCCCCTACAATTTTGAGGGATATTTTATCAGAAGAAGAGGAGTTAGTGGAGCAACCTGAAGAGCTGGATCCTGACTCTGGGAAGATAACCTCTCTAGAGGAAAGTGTAGGGTTGACGTCAGCTTCATAGCCATCAGAAAATGTGGTGTGGTTCCATGAGTTAGTTGATAGGATGACAAAGGCACTGGACATTCTGTTGGTTCCCATTGAGGTATCCTTGTATTTGACATTCTAGGAGCAGCTATCAGATAAGAGGTTACACTTCTATTGAATGGGTTATTGCAACCACCCAAGTTGATTTGTGCAACACCTTCATCATCTCATCCTATGTTTTAAAAAAAAAAAAAAAAAAAGCTGATAAATTGTACCACTTTCCCTGTATGGGTCTTTCAGATGTTTCACACATACTTCTCAAATTCATTAGTGGTGGAAGATGCGTTTCATAGATCTAAGAGCACTCATTCCACTCCTTCTTGGATATGTTTAGGAGAAAAAAACTTTTCCTCTGCTACTCTAGGTATGCAAGTGGCAAATTATCAAATTATTTCCCTGAGGACCATGGGAGATTATTGAATGCTCTTTTAATGAAAGGGTGAAGTGTGGCCAAGCATAAACTGAGTTCAGCTGTCAATTTATCAGATATTTCAGCCACAGCTATAGCTTCAGCTGTTTCTTTGAGGCATCAAGCCTGGTTGAGATCAATGAGTCTTCCTCATGAGATGAGGATGGGAACTGAAGATCTCTCATTTGAAGGATACTGTCTATTTAGGGTAAAAACTGACAGGTTTTAGAGAAAATGAAAAATGTGAAATCTATGGCTAGATCTTCTGGTGTTTTTCAGCCAACAAAAAGGTTCTCATCAGTTCCACTATTTAGAAATCAGAAACAGTATCTACCATCTTCATCTGCATCTTACTTCTACCAAAGGAGGAATTATTATCAGCCCCAGAATCAGGGGTCAGCATCAACAGCAGTGGAAGAGGTCCTTCAAACTTTGCAGCAAAGGGAAATCTATGGCTTTATCTTTTTCTGGGCTTCAGTCAAGGTCTCAGCTTTGACATGATGACAGAGGAGCTACAGACCACTCTGCTACCTGTATTGTTCCATTCAGGGATCACCTGTCCCACTTTTACCACCAATGACATTCTGTAACATCAGACAGATGGATTCTATATATTATTTCAAGTGGTTGCTCAGTACAGTTCAAGATCTTTTCTTTTCCAACCTTCTCCCTCTACCCTTTATCCCCTTTCAGGGATTCATAGCATAAAGACCTTTTGAGAGCAAAGTTTCTCTCTCTTCTGAAATCAGGAGCTATATTGGAGGTGCCTCTCGAGTACAAGAGGGGAGGGAGGTTTGTTCACATTTCTTCATGATTCTGAAAAAGGATGGGGGTCTCCATCCCCATCTTGAATCTCAGAAAATTACATTGGTTTTGAAAGAGGTTTCATTTCCTTACCTCTGTACCCATTTCCATACCTCTGTAGCTCTATTATCCCCTCCCTTTCTCTTCAGGATTGTTTTGCAGCTCTAGATCAAAAGGGCAGGTGTTTCCGTATTTCTGTAAGGCCATTTCATCAGAAATATAGTAACTGTGTTTTATGGTAGGAGAGGAACATTTCCAATACATGGTCCTTCTTTTTGGTCTGTTCACTGTCCCGAGGGCTTTTTCACAGTGCCTTTCTGCAGAAGCAACATATCTTAGAAAACAAGGGATTTTCATATCCTCCTGCCTAGACAATTGGTTATAAAAGAAAGCATTTTCAAAAGAGAAGATTTTTTTCTAGATGTAAATAAATTGGTCAAAATCACTTCTATGTCCAATATAGAGGATCCCTTTTATAGGGGCTGCATTGAACTCAGTTGTAGGCAAAGACTTCATTCCTGAAGATAAGTTTACAAAAATATGGTTGTCTAAACCTTTGTTCCATCATTCTCAAGAGCAGACTATATCTTTTTTTTTTTTAATGATAATGGGACTGTTAGCATCAATCACATAGGCAGTCCCAGATGCTTGTCTCCAAATAAGGGTATTGTAATATTGGTTGTCAAGAATTACAAGCTTGGTGTGAAGAGTATGCATTAGAAGTTGATCATTCCCCAGAGGGTATTACTAGCACTGATGTTATAAACACAAGATCAAAACATCATGAAGGACATATCATTAATTCTTCCTGTGCTTTTGGTAATAGTCACTTTGGATGCATCCACTTTAGAATGGGATGGGGAGACTCATTTAAACAGTTTGCTGTTAATGGGTCATTGGTCACCAATAGAAAAGAAATTACATATCAGTGTATTAGATCTGAGGGTCATCAGGTGGGTCTGAAGATCATTCTTACCTCAGATCAGGCACAGAGCGATTCAGGTGGTAATAGACAATATTACAGCCTTATATTACCAGAACAAACAAGGGGGACATTCCCTTCAAGTGTGCACAGATGCAACAAGTCTTTGAGAATGAAAGTAGGACATTCACACAGTGGCAATTCATGTGCCAGGAGGAAATAACACCGTTGCAGATTACTTGAGCAGGTTAACAGCTCAGAATCATCAGTGGTCCCTGAAGGAGGTAGGGGTAGCAGAGCTTCTCTGTTTGGGAGTGTCAACTGCTCTTAGTGCAGTCTTTCTAGGGATCCCAGTGTTTTCCTAACTGGTCCCCTTCAATTCATCTGCAGTTTTATCGGTCCATAAACTGTTAACTTAAATTGAGTCTATCAGCCCTGAAACTTCAGGGCCTACAGTCTGCTTCTTGGTTTCACAGAGGCATCCTAGCATGGGGCTATTGCTCCACTGTCCCAGGCCTTTTTGCTTCTCTTTCCCTCTCTGTTCCCCATCTTGTATAGATGGCTTTGTTTTCTTTATTGGTCCCAGCTGTGGGTGCATGTCTTCACAATTGGCAGTTCTGGCCGCTGTGTTGGGGTGTGATCAGCCTGACTGTCTCCTCTCCCTTCTGCTTATGTATACCCCATTCCTATTTGCCTGAAGAGCAACACTCAAACCTTAATTTGCCTCACCTCACTGCTTGTGTGATACAACTCTGGGATTGCTAGAACAGTCTTATTCATTCAATGTACAGAAGGATCTTGTTAATTCAAAAGAGTCTACACACAATGTTATGATTATAAATGGAAAAGATTTGTATTGTGGGTTAGCATAAATGAGGTGATCCATATACTATGCCTATTAGTTGTATTTTAGAATATTTATTATCTCTCAAAAGGTCAGGTCTCTGTCTTCTGTTAAGTTCCACCTGTCGTCAATTTCAGCATACCATGTTCCTGTACATAGTAAATTGGTATTTATTCGTGATGTATTTAAGAGATTCTTAAAATGTCTTAATAATCTATATCTGCTGGTGAATGAACCTGTACCTGCTTAGCATTTAAATGTAGTGCAATTAATACAGTGTTCATCTGAACCTATGGAAGATTGTACATTCTTTAATTTTTCTGTTAAGACAGCATTCATAATAGCCATCACCTCAGCAAGGCTTATAATCAAGTTAGAAGCCTGAATGGCAGAATGGTCAATTAGGAGGTGTTTTATTACCCCCACAATCAAAACACTTTCCAAACATTCACACACCACATAGACTTTAGGTAGTGGTATGAGGAATCTGCTTTCACCCATCCCCACAATCTCTGCCATTTGGCCAGGTAGCATACTGGCCTTTGGGACCGCACTCTACTTAACCAGAGAGATCTGGGCCCCTGTATCTCTCTGCCCAATGTATTCCCTGCTATCAATTTGGACAGCCTTAACATGCTCCATATCTGGTTCTGCAGAGGCTAATCTCACAAAACCAATGTGATAGGTTTCAATTGCTTGGGGGTTTTCTGTGTTGAGGACAGCAGAACTAATATGAGCTATTGGTTGCCTGCTTCCTCCTAGCAGAGGGCATTTATTCCTCAGATGATCAGTGGAATTACACTGATAGCACATTTTGGGCTCTTCTGCTTTTACTGGAGATTTGGGATGAGGGTTAGAGGAATGTTTTGGGGTAAGTGAATGTTTAGGCTCCCAGCCCCTTTCTCTCTTCCCAGGGGTAAAATGGGATCCTCCCTTCCCACCAGTTTTAAACCCCACTTTCTGTGGCCTGCCCTCAGTAGACGCCTGGCATCAGCTAAAAAAACCATCTCATCCCCAGACTTTATATCTTTATCCCATAGACACTGCTTTACATCAGCCTTACATATGCTTCGGAACTGCACTTGAGCGACAAGATCCAACATTCCCTCTAAACTCACAACCTCTTTACTCCTCACCTATTTTCCCAACAAATCTTTCATTTTGCTTACATATTCCCCATTACTCATACCAATATCCTTCCTAAGATTCCTAAATTTAACTCTATATGTTTCAGGGGTAATCTGAAAACTTCACAAAACAATATCTTTAAATTTACAATAGTCTAAAGCAGGGGTAGGTAACCTATGGCACACGTGCCGAAGGCGGCACGTGAGCTGATTTTCAGTGGCACTCACACTGCCTGGGTCCTGGCCACTGGTCTGGGGGGTTCTGCATTTTAATTTAATTTTAAATGAAGCTTCTTAAACATTTTTAAAACCTTATTTACTTTACATACAACAATAGTTTAGTTATATATTATAGACTTATAGAAAGAGACCTTCTAAAAACATTAAAATGTATTACTGGCACGCAAAAGCTTAAATGAGAGTGAATAAATAAAGACTCGTCGCACCACTTCTGAAAGGTTGCCGACCCCTGGTCTAAAGCATCTTCAATAGGCAGTCCATTGAATACATTTCAAGCTTTACCTGTTAATTTCGCAACCAGGGTAGGAACTCTTATCATCAGGGATTTCATGTATTACACACAGCCTTTTGAAGGTAGACAGATATTCAGCAATATCCTTCTCCTCACTGTTTGCAGGACATGTGGTACCACTTGTGGATTTTTGAAGTGATGGGACTCGTTGGGGTTGGGGGCCTCTGGTTCTGCTTCTGTAGCAGGTCCAGCTGGTGTCTTCTCTCTCTCTTTCTTTTTCTTTTATTTCCAATTCTTATTCCAGTTGCAGTAATCTCTGGTGCTCCCTCTCCTTTTCTGCAGCTTCCAGTCTGGCCAGCTCTAGTTTTGTAGCTGCCTCACTAGTAGTCATTTTTCTGCTTTCTTGTGCTTATTTCCCTCATCCGAAATAAACAGTAAATAACAAAACTGTGACTTCCTCCTGACTGTCCTTAGCCACTGCACTTAAGACTCACTTAAAATAACAAATATCAGTGCTCAAAGTGTGAACTTCACTCGGAGTAACAAGCTGTACATACACCCTGCTCGCTGTGCCACTGTGACGTTCCCCTCTGGTGTTATCCGGACTGGTGCTCTGCTAGGTCACTCCAATCCTTGATTCTGGAAGCCAGCCTTACCCTGCTCTGCGGTGAGAACCCCCATTCCTGGGCTGTTCACACATAGCCTCTGAAATGTAAGCTGCTTCTTGGATTGTGCAACCGAGTGAGACTAGCCAATATCTCTGGTTCCAGACACAACCTTAGGAACCTCCCTCTTGCAGTGTCCAGTTATGCCAGCTGGATGCTGCAAGCTTGTATGAATTTGTCAATTTAACAAATAAATTGATAGGTACCAGGCTCATTATTCCAAGGGTTGCCTCTGACACACTTCAAACCAAACGAACTGCGTCAGGTGAATAATCAAACAAATGTATTAAGTATAAAGATAGATTTTAAGTGATTATAAGTCAAAACACAAGAAGTCAGATTTGGTCAAATGAAATAAAAGCAAAACACATTCTAAGCTGATCTTAACACTTTCAGTACCCTTAAACTTAGAAGCTTCTCACCATAGGCTGGCTAGTTGCTCTTCAGCCAGGTTCTCCCCTTTCATCAGCACTTCAGTCGCTTGGTGATGATGCCTGTAGATGGAGGAGGAAGAGCATGGCAAACGTCTCTCCCTTTTATCATGTTCTTTCTTCCCTCTTGGCTTAGCCCCCCGCCCCCACACTTCAGGGTCAGGTGAGCATTACCTCATTGTAGTCCCTAACTGACCAAGGGAAGAGTGATGACTCATTTGAGAGTCCACCAGATTATTTTGTTGCTGCCTAGGCCAGTGTCGTTTGTTTCTGTGAGGCTGGGCTGGGTTTGTCCCATAAATGCCCTGGTGAGGTGTCAACTGCCCCTCCGCTCTTGGGGAGTTTTTGCCTGGTTTTGTTTAAAGTCATGAGGACACATTTTCAGCCTCATAACTATATACATGAAATTACAACCTATAACACTACTAGAGCAACAATTACTATAACAGCAATGCTCAGTGCATCATGAGCCTTCTGAAGACACCCGACATGAAAAACTTAGCCTTGCATACCACACAATCATTTTATAGGGATGAACATGGGGGTGCAGGGTGTTTCCATGCAGTACAGAACGTCACAATGCCTATGATGATTTTCATCTTGATCAGTCTATAAATTTACCAGTGTTTTTCCCAAATCTCACAGCCAGGATGGTGAGGCTAAATTACATACATTGGGTGCTAGAAGGGTGGTAGCTTACTACTTACGAAGCATTTTAGACAATCACCAATCTTTATCTCTTGTAAGGAGAAAAACCAAGGCAAAATGAAAACACTTTGTCAATGTGCAAACACTTTTTAAACGGGGCTGTGTATTAAAGAGGCGTACAAGCTAGGGTATCCCTGTTCCTGAATAGGTTAGGCCACATCCTACCGGAGTACAGGTAGCCTCTATGGGGTTTACAAGACACTTCTCTAATAAAGCATCTTACAATTCATACAGAAAGTTCAATTAACACTTTCACTATACACCACTCATTAGACTTAGGGCTCAAAGATTTCTATAGCACCCTAATGTGTTGGGCATTAATTGGCCGGTGTAGACCTTGCTGATGCACTTTAACTTAGTGCTTTTTAGAACAGTATTATGTTAAAGCACACTAGGCAACCTTTAGTGCATACCAGCAGCACCTACATTGACCATTTAACACGCAACACATTAGTGTGGTTTAGAAATCACACCCATGTAGAACACATTCTCCCACCATGTATACAAGCCTTTAGAGTCTAGATCAGATGCAAAGTTTGGGAAAGCAGTACTTCAATCCTTGTTCAATTAGGATTCTTTATCCCACCATCCTGGGTGAGATGTACTGCTTGTTAATCTATCCCACAAATGGAATATGTAGAGTCCATCTTGAACTCCAGTTACAGGTAAGTAACCTTCATTTTTGTAAAAACTATAAACAGAACATGCAAAGTTAATCAAATTAATGTTGCTGTGGGGGTCTTTAACTGTTTAACTTACTGACTTTTTGCATTTAAATTCTCAGCCTCAAATTTACACTAAATTAGGTTCTTGCTTTTATTTCCTTTGTGGTTCTTTTTCCTCTAAAAAAAAATAAACTGGGGACATACTTAAGGGATTTAGGAAACAAATGCTTACAAATTTAACGGCACTGCTCCAAATTTGTGCCAAGATGAAGATTATGATGCACATTCTATTTTAACATAGAAACATAAGAAAATGTACATATTGCATGTGTTAATGATGCAAGTTTCAGTCACTTATAATGTTCTGAATTAATTTTTCAAATTTATCAGGATTATGAATCTTCACTGAGGACTAACTACATGTCATGTTTGATACTTTAAAATTCAAACATTTTTGGGTTAAACTGTAATTTTACTCTGAAAAGTGACCATTAAATGGCATTATAGGACTTCCTGTTTATTTCTTGGATCCTTCCTTCTTTTGCATAATCATCAATAATAAAGGTTCAGCAGGCCAAATTATGTCTTTAGGTACATCTGTGTGATATGAAACTTAGTAAACAATTTTGTTGATGTTGTACAAGACTTGGCAGAATCAGTTCACTCTTAGCTATGTTGGCTCTTCAGAGCTAACATAAGTGAAAACACAGCAAAAATGATTTTTCACTGAAATTATCAGGTAAGACCGAATATGCATAGACACCAGATCTGTGGAGTAAGAAAGTATTAGTTGTACACAGAGTACACATTTTAAGTGCAAAAAATGTTTCAGAAATACTATCCACCCACCTTGTTTTTACCCTTCTTGCCTTACTCAGAAACAGCAGAAAGGTTTAACTCAAACTTGACCCCAAAAATTAACTGTAGCCTGAGATGGAGGATGTGAAGTTTTAGTCCCACAAAAACATTTTATAGAAACTCATGAGCAACTCTTATTAAAGGTTTAAAATAGCTTTACTCATAATTACAAATATATTTAATATGAAGGAAATCAGTTAAAGAGAACAATTATAATATATCAGTCATAGTGGGAAATACATTACATGTTGTCCAGTGACTTTAAGCAGGTTTTTGTTATAGCACATAGAATAGAGGCCCTGATCCTGACTAGGGCTTTTAGTGGCTACCGTTTTACAAAGAAATAATTACAGGACATGCATTTCATTGCATTTTGTTTTGCGAGTACAGTAATGGCAAAGTAATTCTAATTTTAAGAAAATATGTCTTTTTTTCATTTTAAGGGTATTGGGAAGAAAACATTAGCTAGAAAAATAGCTCAGTTGTGGAAATGCACACTCATTGAAGGTAAATATCAACTATAATACTTTTTATTTTAGCTTTCTTTATGTTCCCTGAAATTCTAAATGGTACATTACTGACCACAGTGAAGGTCATTTGTAGGGGAAAACTGTGATAATCTTTCAGGAAACACATTGTTGAACATGGCAAATGCTCTGCCATTTAGCTACATGGGTGCTAAACAAGTCAGTTTTCTCCTCTTTTGCAGGAGGGGGTGTAATACCTAATGACCAAAGTAAGGCCCAGTCCTGTAAGATGAGATAGCTATTTCCCTATTTCCAATCTCAATTTATTTCTAGTGCATTAATTAGAACATATGGAACCCCTCTGGTGGCCAAAAAAAACTTTCAGATTTTGTGGAGACCAGAGGCTTTATAACATATCAAATAAAATGTCTTTATCACATTTTTAAGGCTTAAAGTTCAAATCATGCCAAAATTTCTGTTTTAATAAAATCTCTTAACTTTATTTCCGTCAATGCAAAAATAGATTACTTAAGTCATCCGACTTTTTTAATACAAAGTGATACATGATCTAAACTATTTCACATGTGAGAAAAAAAATAGAATGAGAATTTTTCAGCTGCATAAGGATCAGCCCTCTTCTCTGCATGTAGAATGCCCCTTGACTTCAGTGAGGCTTATATATGTGAAGGGTTTGCAGGATTATCCCCTGAGGCTCCACCCCGTCATTGCAGTTCATAAAGCCATATGTAGGAGCTTTGAGTGTGAGGGGGTATCAAACTAGCACTGTCTTGTTTAATTTGACCATTTAAAGGGTAACCTTTTTTTCTCAGCTGATTACTTTAAAACTGACATCTTTGTATGCCTGAACTGTTCTAATTTTGAAACTTGACTTCTTAATATGTGAAATGTTTTTGGGCTCAAAGATTCAACACCAGATTTCACAGTAGTTACATTATGATCATATGAAATCACTAATAAAGACAGCCATGCTAGGCTAACAGTGTACATGAAAACATACTAATTCACACACAGTATGTTTTATTAATTGTTTTAATTTTGTTCTGTATTCTGTACATTTTTTAGCTTTGGAAGTAATAGAAGAAAATATTACTGCAGGAACAGAATATGGACTGAAGGTAAAATCTACTGTTTTATTAAATTTCATGATATTCATAAGGCCTAACCTTGTTCCCCTTGAAGTCTGTGGCAGCTGGATGGGGCCACCATGCAAATATTGTAGGATGTTATGCTTTACATTTCCCTTTAGATGCAGGAATTGCTTTTTGGAGGTCAAAGTATTCCTGAAGAACTGATTACAAAGATGATTCTGAAAAAGATTGAGTCACCAGAAGTTGCTCACTTTGGTATGTGTTGTCATTTTCCAGAACTTTTAAAGTATGCCCACTCTAGCCCTCTAAAACTTAGTTTTGTCTTCTTGTATATCCATAGCATATGATATTTAAAAATTCTGCTATACTGCAATCTGTTGGATTCAGTCAGACATTTTTGCCACCAGTACTGTAGAATCTGTCTTCATTGCTTCATGCAGAACATGGATATCTATAAATTATGGTAACCTGAGATGGCATTTAGGGAATACTGTATTGATCATGGAGGACAAAAGAGTGCTATGTGCTCATACACACAACAGCAGAGTGATATTTTTCAGCCAAATTATATCTTTTTGATTTTCTGTAATAAAGATGAAATACTGTCAGAAATTGAAGTGTCAAAAGAAGTAGTTCTGGAACAAAATAATTTTAAAAAGAAGTAAGTCCCCAGGCCCAGATAGTATACAGCAAAGAGTTCTGAAGGAACTTAAGTACGAAGTTGCTGAGCTGCTCGGAAAGATATACACAATCTCTCATTTTAAAACAGCTGCAACACTGGAGAATTGGAGGGTAGGAAATTTATCTGTTTTTTTAAAAGGCTGTATGGATGATCTAAGGAATTATAAACTAGTAAACCATATATCTGTAGCTGGTAAACTGGTAGACACTATAATTGAAAACAGAAAATAAAACACCTGGAAACTCATGACGTGATAGTCTAATCAGAGCACAGTTTCTTCAAAGGAAAATCATATCTCACTAATGTTAGAATTCTTTGAACATGTCAATGAAGTAGTGGATAAAAAAAGAACCAACTGATATAATTTTGACTTTCAAAAGGTCTTTAACAAGGTCAAAAGAGGATACTAAAGAAATTAAATACTCGTGGGGTGGGAGACAAAGTACTGTCATGGGTCAAAAACTGGCTAAGACCCAGGAAACTGTAGGAATAAATAGTTAATTTTGTCGTAGCAGAAGGTTAACAGGAAGGTGCCTCAAGGATCTGTGTTAAGATTGGTATTGTCTAATATACTAATGATCTGGAAAGGAGGATAATCAATGAGATAGCAAAATGTGTAGATAAAAAGTTATTTAAAGTAGTCAAGTCCAGAAAAGTCTGTGAAGAACTTCATAGGGACTTAACTAAGCAAGGTGAATGGGCAACACAATGGTGGATGACATTAAATATTGATAAATGCAAAATAATCCACATTAGAAGGAAAATTTTGAACTCATTGTACAGTTTATTAGGGTTCTAAATTAACTATACCAAGTCAGGAAAGGGACCCGGGGATCACTGTGGACATCTCAATAAAAACCTCTGCTTAATATGCAGCTGGGGGGAGGGATAGCTCAGTGGTTTGAGCATTGGCCTGCTAAACCCAGGGTTGTGAGTTCAATCCTTGAGCGGGCCACCTAGGGATCTGGGGCAAAATCAGTACTTGGTCCTGCTAGTGAAGGCAGGGGGCTGGACTCAATGACCTTTCAAGGTCCTTTCCAGTTCTAGGAGATTGGTATATCTCCAGTTATTACCTTTTTTTTAATTACCTGTGGTCAAAAAGCAAACAAGATGTTAGAATGCATCAGTAGTAGGATGGAGAATAATGTGTAAAAAGTTATAGTGCCATTATCTAAGTGGATGATATGCCCTCATCTGGAATACTGTGTGCAGTAATGGGTTCCCCTTCTTTAAAAAGATAATCCAGAACTAGAGTAGAGAGCCATTCAGAGAAGAGTGACAAGAATGATTAGGAATATGAAAAAACTCATACAGAGAGATGTTGAAGAGATTGGGGTTGTTTACCTTAGAAACAAAATGAATAAGAGTGGACATGATAAAATAATTAATGGCATAGAGAAGGTAGATAGTCGTTTCTGTTCTCATAACACAAGAACAAGGGAACATTTAATGAAAATAAAAGGTTGCAGATTCAAAACTGGTAGGTAATAGGAAATACTTTTGCACTCAAACCCTGATTGGATTCTGAAACTCATTGTCACAAGATGTTGTTAAAGACAAAAATTTGGCAAAATCCAAAAAAGAATTGGACATTTTATATAGGTAAGAGAAATATTTAAATTTATAATAGTTAATTTTTTTTAAAAAGAGTATTGGAAGGGATATAAAACCTCATGCTTCAGGATTTAAGACAATTTCTAACTACTGGGAATTAGGATTAGACTTTCATGGGGACAAGATTATCCTTCATCTGCCTACTGAGGGTTTTCTTGCTCTTTGAAGCATCTAGCGCTGCCTGCTTTTGCACACAGGATTCTGGTCTAGATGGATCAGAAGTCAGATCCAGTATAGCTGTTCCTGTGTTCATTTGGGTCATCTGGAAGCCATCAGGTTCCATCACCCTTCAAGGACAGAGTACCAAAACTGATCCTTTACCACGGCAGGCAAAGTCTCTTTACAGAAGGAAATGTCAGGGTAACTTTAACTTCCCCCATCTCCATTCCAACCCAAATACTAGATCCATAGTGCAACAGACAAACTATGTGAGCTGAGTCAGAAACTACTTAGAATGGTCCTATGGTCATCATGACAAGCATGAAATCCTGAGATACTCTAGAATAGTAATCATCTGCATGAACATTGAAGTCACACACATTGTCAAGCATGGTGCCTCCAGTGCTACCACAACATAGAATATGATCAGTTTAGCATAAGTTTTCTGATATTTTGAATGATCAGTACACAAACTAGCGCATCACAGCCCAGGATTCAGACACCAGATGGGCACACTCAGATCTGTCACCAGGATGGTAGACTTTCTGCATTTGAAACTGGATGCAAAGAGCACAGACATGAATCTCATTTGTCCCCCTGTTGCCTTATGTTGCTTCATAAACATGGCTGGAGAAAGATCTAGATTATGCATGCAAAGGATATATATACTGTTGTAACTCTGACCACTGACCTTACATTGAAAAACAGAGTCTAGTTCCCACTCATTGTAAAGGAATTTGTTCTGCATTCCATGGATCTCCCACCTCCCTAATACAAGGATAACCCTCTATGTCCCAAGAAAAAGTGATCCAATCTCTCTCAGAAAGCTCTCACTTCCAGAGCATGGGAGGAGATTCCTTCCCAAAATACAGTTACGGAATTTCTACTCCCTATTGAATTCACTTCCATAGGTCAGTGTGATTCAGTCTATTTCCAAACCAAACATATTCTATTCAAGCCCTCTTATTCCATCATTTTCAATCACTTTAACATTCCACCTGCCACTCAGCAAAGAACAGAATGACATTAGATGCTACTGAGCATGCATCTCTCAGTATAAATAGCCTATATAACTTCATGCATTGCTACATGATTCAGACTTTCCAGACTGGATTTCAAGGTAATATTTAGCACATATAAAATTGTTAGTGTCTATTTTGGGCAATTTTTCTCTATATTCATTAACTGAATTAACAGTCTTTGAGAATTATATAGTTATCGTGAAAGTATTGCAGCTTTGTTATGTCACTTTGGGTAATCACAGGTAAACCTTAGCTATCAATGTGGGTGGCCATGACAAATGATTCTAGTTATATGTCTATCTAGATGTAATGTTTAAAACAGATAAATATAAATATTTAGTATATTGAAATAACTTTCCAAAAGATGTATTTAACAAATTTTATTTGGCAGGTTATGTTCTCAGTGGATTTCCTTCTCTCTCAGAGGAATACATGACTATTTTGGAGCAAATAGAGAAAATTAGAAATCTAAAATTAAAACCAAATTTCCTGATTAACCTTAAGGTAATGACAGCTTTGATAACTTGCTAATCATTTTCATACTTATTCTTAAAATAAGATTAATATTCTATAGGAGTCAGTGTCATTTTTTTACATATACTGAAGTCTGATAGCTGTTACTAAGGGCCAAATTCTTCTTTTACAATGGAGTTGTCAAACAAGTTACTCTAGGTTTGCGCTGCTGTAATAGACAGCAGAATTTGCTCCTAAGGACCGATTCTGCAAGGTATTGATCGTCTCCTATAACTTCAGTAGGAGTTATAGTCATTGAGCACCTCATGATCAGTTTCTAAAACTGGAATAGAAAGTACATGTTCCATGAAGATAACGCCTTGGAATAATAACAGGGTATGGATATTATAAGTCAAAGTCAATAGAAATGCTGTTTGGGAAAAATTCTTGGGAAAAATTAGTTACATGTTTGAGTGAGAAAACAAGTTATTTTATAGTCCAGCCCTCTTTGTCTAATTGTAAACAATGGTGAAAATACTACTTATAGACCAGTTATTTACAAATCAGATTTGGACTGAATCTGCCTTGCAAAATTTACTAAAATTCCACACATAGACATATAGGGAAGACACTTTCCAAAAATTACTGTAATATACATTTAGAAATACACATTTTTGTAAGCAGGGCCGGCTCCAGGCACCAGCTAAGAAAGCAGGTACTTGGGGCGGCGAATACAAAGGGGCGGCACTCTGTCCGCTATTGGGGCGGCCCGTCCCATTCTTTGGCGGAAATTTGGTGGCAGGGCACTCAGTCCCCCTTTTCCTCTTTGAGCTGCCACCAAAGTGCGGCCAAAGAGGAAGAGGGGGAGTGAAGGATCTGCTGCCGAAGAATGGAGCGGCACGATTGAGCTGCTGCCAGTTGGCTTTTTTCCCACCGCTTGGGGCGGCAGAAAACCTGGAGCCAGCCCTGATTGTAAGTACAGTAGTCAGAGGTCTTCTTATTCCATAGTTCTTAAAATAACAGGAAAATATACTAGATCTATTAGGTGTTTTCCCACTCTAACCTCTAAAATAATGAATGGGCTGCCGAAACAACAGTTTTTGTTACATTGTGCATGTATTCGCAATAAGATTTTGCTTCTGGTTGCTCAGACACTACAGTAAGTACCTAGATATGTAGCATGTATGTGAGACAGAGATGGTAGTTGGTAGGCTTTAGTGGAGTAGTGGGAGTGCTGCCACTTTGTGAGATGTCATTACATTTTTTCACTCACAGCCCAAAATTCTACATATTTAATAATTTAAAGACTTAATTTGAACATATCCAGTGAACATTTTAATGCTAATTTGAAATTATTTGGTTTCTGAGAGCACAAAAATAAATTGAAACCCCAAAACAAAATACCCCTTTGTGCCATTTTAGGGGAAGGAGTTGTTATTTTTAATTACAGGAAATTGAACCTTGTTTTAATACCAGACAGTGCAAAAGACTTATTCCAGGCAGTACATTCTGTATGGTTTCACACATAAAATTCCATATAAATGGGTGATACAGTTTTACACCATCAGAAAGGAATTCGTGACTTCATGTACATACCTCATCTCCCCCTCTTGACTTCAGTTGAAGGAAGGGTAAGACCTTAAACTCCAAGGAAGGAATCTTGGCTTCACTGCAGTCAGCTGAGAGTTTTGCCATTGACTTCAGTGGTTCTAGGTGAAATCCTGGATGTAATAGAATTGTGGCTATTTTCATGATGTCAAAAAGAAAGGAAGAGGAATCTCTTTAGAAATGCATGATCTGTGAATAGCTTTTCATTACTCACTTTGGAAAAATCTTGTTCTATTTGTATATCAAAAAATGGCAAAGAGGAGGCTTCTTTGGAAGGCGGGGAAGGCAAATCCCCTGATTCTTGCAAGTTTTGCAAATCACAGCAAAGGCCTCTTCTTGCCTGAGACACACAACTTTCAGAAGCAGTTCTTGCAAGGGAAGCAAGGTAATCTCCAGAACTCTGTTCACACTTAAAGGGGTTTCTCATCTAGTGAACTTATCATGCACAGTACTTAGCAACGTGGTCCAATTAAACAATACTTTGTTCTGTAGAAATTGCTCCTCCCCTTCTGCCCCTCCCTGGATTACACTGCTCTACAGCCAAAATGCTTCTGAAATAAATGTAGTCCAACTTTACTAATTCTGGGTCACTGAGAACGAAAATGAGGCTTAAAATTGTTGATTGGCTCTAGTTTTCAAGATATGCTATCGGGTCAGTATATACGACCCTTGACTTGGGAATGGCGGAGGATAAGTGAGTTATAAAGGGAAGGGATCTCAATTTAAACCAGAAATGACTAAAATACATCTTTGACTGGATCTATGAATAAATCTATGACTGGGTTTGGACAGTACTTGCTTTTTAGGCAAAACAATGAATGATGCAATCTGAAGCTGGTATTGCGTCATACATAATATGAATTGCGTCATGTTATTCCTAGAAGTCATGGATGATGCAATCATAACGAAGCTTACATCACTCTGCTGAACAAATTGCCCTATATCAGCTCTAGAAATCATACAGTGTCGTGGTCTCTTGTCAGTGTTTGATTTTGCAAAGTGAGCAGAGATGCCTCGTACTTGTGTGAACAGTGCAGATAACTTCTGCTATGTTTGTGGTGAAGTGACTTTGGCATCACAAAAGCGCAGTCTAACCACTATGGTTAAGAAAGCCTATCACCTTTATTTTGGCTGCAAAATTGGAGATCAGGACAAGAGGTGGGCCCCACACATAGGCTGCACTACTTGTGCAACAAATCTTCGCCAGTGGTTGAACAGGAAAAGGAAGTCTATGCCTTTTGCAGTGCCAATGATTTGGAGAGAGCCAACAGATCATACCAGCAATTGTTACTTCTGCATGCTGCCTCCAGTTGGGAAAGGTGTGTCCAAGAAGAAAAAGTGGACTGTGCATTATCCAAACATTCCATCAGCTATACGCCCAGTACCCCACGGAGAAGGACTGCCGGTTCCTGATGCACCAGAATCATTCTCACTTGAGTCAGATGAGGAAGAGGAAGAGGATGAAACTTCTGGTCCTGAACCATCAATGTCACAGGACCCACATTTTCTCCCATCCTCCTCCTCTGAACCACACCTCCTAACACAAGGTGAACTGAATGACCTTGTCAGGGATTTGGAACTACCCAAGAGTAAGGCAGAGCTGTTGAGCTCCAGACTACAGCAGTGGAATCTCCTGGCAGGCTATCAGGGCAAATGGAACCCATCAGTGCTTGCAGACTATTGCTGGACAGTGACGAGATGCTCCTTTTAATGAATACAAGAGACAAGCCAAGAAGCGCCGAGTAGACACTGAATAGGACTAAACTATGTACATAATAGTTTTTTTGCCTTTTGTTTCATAATAAATTTTATTTATATAACCCTTTTGCTGATTTTTAAAGTGTTACATAAACAGGACAGATGAAATATTATCATGTAAAGCAACCATAAACACATGAAAAGACCTAGGTTTACAATTTATGATTAAAACTCTACTATCTACACAATATACATAGACATAGAATGTAAAAACTTAAATATCGTAGAAACAGTAGCCAATCAGTTGTTTTAATTGTCATATTTGAATTCAGCACATCAAAAAACATAATAAATATCACATTTTATCTCTGAAGCAGACGACTTCTCAAAAATTGTAGACCAGTGTTAGCTGTCACTGTTTTCTCAGGCTTTTCAAAGATGAGGGAAAGATTATGTGGTAACTGATTGGGCAGTAGCTTTGGGGTTGGGAATTGTCTATTTAGAAAGGCTTTTCCCATGTCCTTGTGAATTCTTATACATTTTATTTTTATTGACTGTCTTTTTTAAAGTTGTATGTGCCTAGAAGTGCAATATATAAAAAAAAGTTTAAAAGTAGGCTCTATTACTTTTAAGAAAAAATAATATTGTTATGACAATAACATAAACAGAAAGTTTTCTTTTGATTATTTCTTAACTAGTGTCCTGACTATGATTTGTGCCAAAGACTCTCTGGGCAAAGACAGCATCCTGATACAGGGCAGATATACCAAAGGAACCAGTGGGATCCTGAAATTATTGACAAACGGAAGAAAAAGAAAGATCAACATAAAGGAGAAGATGAGGAAGAAGAAGAGGAGGAAGAGCAGGAAGAAGAAGATGAGGTAACTGATCTTAATCTACAGAAGAGACTCTCTTTATTAGCAGCCATGTCAGAAAAAGAACAAAGCTCATGGACATTTAAAAATAAACTAAAAACCTCAACTGTTACTCTTTATGCATTTTGTTCAACCTTGTTTTTGTAAATCAATTTCTGTTCTGCTTTAAGAGAGGTACTATAGGATTTAAACAAAATTGTAATACTCATTCAGTAAAATTGTTTAGTAGTATTGATAAGATTTCAGCTTGTTTATCAGTTTTAACATTGGACCACCATAAAAATACAGTAGAATCTCAGAGTTACGAACACCTCAGGAATGAAGGTTGTTGGTAACTCTGAAATGTTCATAACTCTGAATAAAATGTTATGGTTGTCCTTTCAATCCTTTACAACTGAACATTGACTTAATACAGCTTTGAAACTTTTCTATGCAGAAGAAAAATTCTGCTTTTAACCATCTTAATTTAAATGAAACAAGCACAGAAACAGTTTCCTTACTTTGTCAAAACTTTGTTTTAAACTTTTCCTTTATTTTTTTAGTAGTTTACATTTAACGCAGTACTGTACTGTATTTGTTTTTTGTTTTTTGGTCTCTGGTGCTGCCTGATTGCATACTTCCGGTTCCAAATCATGCGTGTGATTAACCAATCAGTTCATAACTCTGGTGTTTGTAATTCTGAGGTTCTACTGTACTGTGAGATATCTTTTAGTTAGACCAACTTCTATTGGTAACAAAAACAAGCTTTTGAACTACACAGAATTTCAGGTTTGGACTCTATGTATCTCAAAAGCTTGTCCTACCTTGTCTCACTAATATCCTGGGGCCAACACAGCTACAATACTACTGCAAATAAAATACTGTAACTTTTTAAACAAGATATTAATTTCTTTCACCTCCAGAGTGAGTCTTCTTGGCATTAATTAAAACACAATAAAAATAGTGTAGCAATTTTATTGGAAGGGGGAAAAGCTAAAAATAATATATATTTCAAGTCTATATAAAATATCAACTGATTATGTACAGCTAATCAAAAATAAATTATGAGCGCTTACAAAATATGTATAATGGATAAAATTCATGCTAATCTTTGTGATAGCTTGTACCTCTAGAGCACCATGGGGGTGAGAGTTGGCACCTTGTCACAGATGTCCTTCTCTGTCTGTATAGCTGGTTTAGAGTACAGAATGTGGTCCTCCGGCCGTAAGTCTTAGGGGGCTGGTAATCCCCACTTCTAGGCACAAAGCAGTCCAGAAAATGGTAAGTGCAAACCAAATAACAGTGCATTCCACAAAATAGTCCAGGCTTACCCAGTGGTCCCCTGTAAGGTCAGAGGACAATAGTCTCTGAGGGGGATCTGAACCCTTAACTCCTTGTGTCCAAAGAACCTAGGCTCCGCACCCGGAGTTCTAAACAAAAAGGGAGAACAAAGTAAAGAAGGTCCCTCTAATTCTTCAGCGGGTCCAAGTGGCAGAGGCTCTCCAGCTGTTCTCCTTGTCATTGAGACTAGGGAGCTCTAACTCTGCTTACCTTTTAGTGCCACCATGCACTTTGTTTTTTTGGCACAGCAGCCTCATCATATGAAGTTATGACCACCACTTTCTTCATTCATTTTTAGCCAAGTTTTTTCTTATATCCTTTCACTCAGTCTAGTATCCATAAGGAAATGCAGTGAGGCTTCCCCCCACCACCACTATTCCATATCTGTGACTTTTTAATTAGTCCATTAAGGGAAAAATCTTTGCCAAGTTGACTCAATGTTTTTTCAGAGAAACTTTCTTTCCATAGAATATTGCCCACAATACCATAGAACATGACCAACAGTTTTTTGGTTTTGCACATATTACATAATCTATCTTTACATCTCTTTAGTGAGTTTAACTTATATTTGGTGTAATGACATGTTCACACTGTAAAAATGACTACTTCGCTTTTTCTGTCATAACTGTGGAGTATAATATTATCTTCAATTTATGAGCATACATCATAGGACCTTTGTTCTTTTGTTTCCTTAGTCTATAGTTCTTGCCATTCCTTTGCAAGCTCCTTCATGACCATACTTTTAAATTCTTGTCTACTCGTGATAGGGCTGAATGTAGGGGCAGGTGACCCAGGCAACCACCTGGGATGGTGAGCTTGGAGGGGTGCTGAGCTCAGGGTTTTATTTTTGTTGTTAGCAACAAAAGGGAAAATAGAATGAAGGGAAATGTTTCAGGTACGCCATATGTGGATTCATTTTTTCACTAAGCTAAGATGTTCTGGACCTTTGTAGAATCTCATGGAATCTTCCAGTTTTTCTGGGAAGTCCATTTTCCTTAAATCTCCTAGAATCTTGTCAGTCATGCCCTGTACATTTCTATTATTCTTAAAATTATTTTTTTTTAATTTCCATAAGCTTACAGGAAACATTTTTTTATTTGCTTGTATATGGCATGAATAAATACAGATTTACAGATCCTAGTGTGCAAATGTATTGTCTTATATGACAGGGATAAATCATGTATGCAAATCATGCATTGAAGTTGTGAAATGGACTACAAATGCTATGAAAATAAGGTATTCAAAAGTTTAACAAATGGAGGGGGGACACTGAAGACTGTTGTTGTCTGGGGCGCCGTTTAGTCTAGGGCTGGCCCTGAATCAAGGGTATCTTAACATTCACCTCCTCTTTTTGTAAAGCATGTTTTTCTCTTTTCTTAGGCATCTCATCTCAGTATGTGCCAGAATCCATGCTATTGTTACACAGATTATTATTGCATTATTTCAATAGTTAGGAATATTATTTCACTTATTATGTCATTTCTACTTTCTGAAGTCCCTGTTCTGAATGTCATTATGCCTAACAAGGAAACAGATAAAATTACAGCTGCAGTTGGTCACACATCTCTTCTCTAGGCTAGTGCTAACATAATCCCCATTAGTTCAGTTGTGAGAATGGTCACATAATTTGATAGCCTTTTAGATTTCTGGATTCCAAGACTAAGAAATGGAAAGCTGTTCCCACTCGTCCCCTGCTGTCATTTTTTGATCCACCTATATAGACTTTGTAAAACTGGCCCCATTTTTCATAAATAAATTTTAAAATGTCATTGATTGTAACGTGTACATTTTTCCTTCAGTTTTTTCATACAGTTCCAAATCCACAAATGGGGAATAACTGTCCAGCTGTAACATGATTTCCGATTACTACAAATTTTTAGTTCTCTCAGTTTTTTCTTTTTACATATCTCCTTTGCCCATTTTTGACCCTAGTGTAGTATGAGGTAGTCTGTGGCAATCCATATAAATTTATTTACTAAACTTCCAGCAATCTTCATAAATCTGTTGTGTACTTCTGATTTCATGATTCCCTTTTACCTTTGCCCAAAAGGTTAATGCTAATAGTTTCATCCTTAAATTTACAGGTGCTTCTTGAGTGGCTATATTTAGCGCACACACTGATGTTTCTGTCATTGTGCCATATGCCAATTGCACAACTTCGGCCCACAGCAGCTCCAAGTTTTCTAACAATTGTTTTTGAGGCTGAACCAAAAGTTTGGCATCTGTAGTCTAAAACTGATCTTATCAATACTCTATACAGCATAATCAATACCCTCTTATCTGTACCCCATTTGTTTCCAGCTACCCTTTTAAGTAAGTTCATTCTACTTTTACACTTTTAAGTCTATGTGACATTTCCAAGTCAATTTATTACCAAACACAACTCCTGGGAACATAAACTTTTGAACTATCTGAATTTTTTCACCATAAATAAATAAGTCAGTCCCAATCTTCCCTAATTTTCATCATGGTTTAAAGTGTTCTGTTTCTGCAAGAGAGAATTTAAATCCTCCATCATTCCCCCACTTGGAAATTCTCTGGAGTGCCTCATTTGTCTTTTATGCTTTTCTTTGGGGTGTCTTTTATGCTTAATCTAGATAGCACAGTTGTTTGTGAAAAGGGAAATACTGTTCCCATCTGCACGCTTTCCAGTAGGCCATTTATCATAATGGAAAAGGAAGTAGGACTGATAATACTCCCTTGTGGAGTTCCATTTTTAAGCTTGTAGGTTTTTTATAAAGCTGTTCCCACTTTGACTTGTATAGTTCTGTCACTTAAAAAATCCCTTATCCATCAAAACATTCTCCCTTTTATTTCAGTTTTGGCTAGTTTATATAGGAGGTCTTCCCTCCTTATGATGTCTTTTTTTTTTTTAATGTCCAGGAAGACTGTTATAAAGTTCTTGGTCCTTATGCTTTTGTGTACCTCTGTTTCTAGTCCCACTATATGGTCAACAGTGCATCTTCCTTTTCTGAAACTACTTTGTACCTCAGTTATAATATTTTTTTTTGTCCCCAAGTAGTATACTAATCTTATATTTATTATTTTCCATGATTTTTCCCACACACTTGATGTGAGGGCAATAAGCCTATAAGCTTCAGATCTTGTATGTAATTGGTATAACCAGTGCTTGATATATTGACAGCAGTCCTTTTCCTATATATCATTATATGACTGCAATAGAATTTTTAGACTTCCTTTTGACAATGGTTGAAGCATTTCATAACTTATATTATCTTTAACTGGAGTTGTGTTTTTCCTTATTCTAATGGCTGTAATAAGGTCCTGCATATTAAAATTTTTGTTTAGCAGATCATCAGTATATTCTCTCCAGCCATTTAATAGTTCACAGTTATCATCAGTAAACTTCCTTCTTTCCCACAAAACTCATTGTTTTGATTCATATCATTACTGACCTTTTGGAATTCTTTTGCTAAAATGTCTGCCTTTCCTAGCTGGAGACCTCAGTTTCTTTAATTACAATAAGACCAGATATACGTTTACTTTTACTTCGAATTCCATTCGTTCTTTGAATTTGCCTGTATATTTGAATCTTTGTTTCATTTCCCACAAACATTTCTCCAACTTTTTTTGTCTTTTTGATAATCCTTCATGCCACTGCCCTACATCTTTTATAATTTATTAAGTCTTTACTATTCATTGTGTGTTTTGCTTGCTTCTATACCTTGTTTCTTTGCTTGATTGCTAATTTGCAATCCTCATTCCACCAGGGAACCATATTTTTAAGTCGGGGGCAATATGATGTCTTATAGATGGCCTGCTGCTGAAATTCTTTTTATTATGTTGTTGTAGAATTCATTAGATTGTCATTTGTACAATCACTGCATAAATATTCATCACATTTTAATCTTGAAAAGACCCCAGTCAGCTTTTCAAAAATTTCAGCTAGGAACACTTTTTGTGTTTTTGACATTTCTTTGGCTTTGGTGCTCAGTATATGTAGGGAAGTGATCACTTCCCATTCCACCTTCTTTATAAATTTCACAACTGCATTTACTGGCTATATTAAATCTAGTAGATACTTCTGTATTTAGTATTACCGGGTTATGAATATCAATAAAATGTTCTAAGCATTTATCATTTAGGTCAGTTTTCTTACTTCCCCGTAGCTCATTATGACTGTTAAAGTCACTACAAATTATCAATGGCTTTTTGACATTGTTAACTAATTTTTCTAGTTCTAAAATAATTCATTTTTACATGGCTTGTAAACATTTTAAATCCATATATATGTTTTTGTTCTGCATGGGAATCGCAATAGCATCAAAACTTAGTTTCTGCACATCCATTTCAACTTAACTAAGTTCTTTTTTTTTAATATGTATACAGACCTTCTCCTCCTCTTCTGGTAGCCTGTGGGGTGTAGCCAAATGCCCCCCTCCCTAAGTACTACTTGGCCTGCCGGGAGGAAGGGAGAAGGACTCCCTTCTCCCGCTGTGTCGCGGCCAATGGGAGCTGCAGGGGTGACACCTGTGGGTGGGGGAAGCATGCAGAGCCACCTGGCCATGCCTCCGCCTAGGAGCTGGAGAGACATGTTGCCACTTCCTGGGAGCTGCCTGAGGTAAGTGCCACCCAGAGCGCGCACACCCTCCAATACCCCAACGCCCAGCCCTGAGCCCCTCCTGCACTCCGAACCTCTTGGACCTAGCCCAGAGCCCCCTCCTGTACCCCAAATCCCTAACCCCCCCCCACACCAACCTCCTGCCTCAGCCTGAAGCCTCCTCCTGCACCCTAAACCCCTCGTTTTTGGCCCCACTCCAGAGCCCGCACCCCCCAGCCAAAGCCCTCACCCCCACATATCCCAACCCTCTGCCTCAGCCCACAACCCCTCCCTCACTCTGAACCTCTTGGTTCCATCCTCCAGCCTGGAGCCCCCTCTTGCACACCAAACCCTTCATCCCCAGCCACACCCAGAGCCTGCACCACCAGCTGGAGCCCGCACCCACTCCTACTCCCCCAACCCCCTGCTCTAGACCAGAGCCCCTTCCTGCACCCTGAACCCCTCATTTCTGGCCCCACCACAGAGCCTGCACCACCAGCTGGAGCTCTCACTTCCTGCCATGCCCCAACCCCATGCCCCAATCCAGTGAAAATGAGTGAGTGAGTGAGGGCGGGGGAGAGCAAGCAACGGAGGGAGAGGGGATGGATTGAGCAGAGGTGGGGCCTTGGAGAAGGGGTGGTGCCTTTGGGTAGGGGACAGGGCAAGTGTGTTTAGTTTTGTGTGATTAGAAAGTTGGCAACCCTACGCTGGCCCTGTCCCTGGCAGCCAGGCCCAGGCGGGGAGCGGAAGGGGTGGGACCAGCTATTTCTCATGCTGGCTGCTTTGGGTTGCTGTTCTGTGCAGTGCAGCAGCTGCCTGAGAGAGAGCCTGGCTGGGGCAGCACCCCGGCTCCTGCTCCCTGCCCAGGTCCAGCTTCAAGTGAGCCAGAAATGTGTCGTGGGGGGAGGGCTTCAACTTGTTCAGTCCCTGTCCCCAGCGGCTGGGCTCAGGCAGGGAGCAGAGTGGGTGAGGTAGGCTGCCACCCTAGTCAGGCTCTCTCTCAAGCAGCTGCTGCGCTGCACAGAGCAGCGACCCTGAGCAGCCAGCTTTAGCCATGTGAGAAGCAGCTCCATCGGACTCCCTGCCAAAACAAAAGGGAAAGCAGCCAAACATGCCAGGAGGGAGGAGGTGCAACAGGAGAAGGACAGAGCACTGCCCCACAGTTAACTCTGGTGGGGTGGGGAGAGCATGGTGACCCCGGGCTGGGCGCAGGGTGGGGGATTGCTGGGGAGAGGAGATGTGGAGCAGTCACATGTCCTCCCTTTTAGATTGTGCCTCCTCGTATCAAGAGGCATGAGTCGTCTATGGGTATATCATATCTCGATAGAATGAACACAAGTTTACTTATTAGACATGTTCCTTGCACACATAATAAATCAGGCTTTTCCCCATTTCAAAGATGGCTTTCTTAAATTACTGATCATGCATTATTAAACTCTGCATGTTCCAGCTAAGGATTATTAAGACTCTGTTATATAAGCTGCATTATTGCCTACATTTAAAATCTTATGAATGCAGTCTCTCAAGAGATTGTCTACTGTTAAATATTTTTCTGTTGCTTTTGCAATGATAATAATAATATAATAATTGGAGATATACCTATCTCCTAGAACTGGAAGGGACCTTGAAAGGTCATTGAGTCCAGCCCCCTGCCTTCACTACCAGGACCAAGTACTGATTTTTGCCCCAGATCCCCAAGTGGCCCCCTCAAGGATTGAGCTCATAACCCTGGGTTTAGCAGGCCAATGCTCAAACCGCTGAGTTATCCCTCCCCCCCTTTAATCTTTTCATTTTTTCCCCATCTGCAAGATGCAGTTAATAAACTTCTCTTCAGCACAAGATACATCATCTCCCATTCCCTTCATATTCTCCTTCCTAACCAGAGATGTTTTCTGCTGTTCTTGTACATCTTGTCTCTTATTTGTGTATTTTTCTTTTTCTGTTTTCTGCAGTGGAGCTCTTTGGTAGCCTCTACAGATGATATTTCTTGGGGGAAAAAATGTTTTTTTGTATTTCTCTAGCTCATTCTGCACAGCCTTTATAAGTTATACTATGTATTCCCCCACCATTGCTGCTTTTAAGTTCTTTTCCTTCTACACAGTTCTCATATGAGTGATTTCTTCCACATATGCTGTACCTCATTGTTTTCTTACAAATAGTTGCTGCACATCCAAACCTTTGACAATTATAACACCTCACAAGAGTTGGGAGGAGTCTGTTGTTTAGCCCAGAAAGATAGATACCCCATTTAGATCCTATCCAAAGTGTCTCACCTTTAAGTGTTATGTGTACAGCAGCAGATGGGTGGTTTTCACCCTTTCTCTTATGAAAGTAGCTGTTTAACAAATGATAATTTCTCTTTGCCTATACTCTTGATATCAGCCTCAGACAGTCCTAACAGCACTCCATGCATAACCCCACTTGCTTCCATCAGGAATTTAGGCAGTTGACAAATACCTCTCATTTTCCTTAAGGTTACAGTTTTAAGTTTTTCAGCTTGCTCCTTAAGCGGACATTCTATCAATAGATCTCCATCATGCATTGTTGCAGCTGGGGTCCAACCTTAGCCCTCCATCCCGACTGTTCTGACAATCCAGCCTCACCATCTTCAGCCAGATACCAGCACTCAGCCCCAGCCCAATCTTCAGCCTGCAGCCTGCCACCAGCTACCTCAGTCCCAGCATGCATCAACTCCAAATTCCAGCCAGCTCAGCACCTGCCCCATAGTCTCTCTCCAGCTCAAGCCTCAGCCAGCCTGCCACCATGTACGGGGTTTAGATGCTCTCTTTTAAAGAGCTGCCCCTCTCCAGGTTTGACAGGCTGCACAGGTGCTCAGAGTTCATGCTGATTGTGCCCCGTGGAGCTCTTTAGCTCCTTCCTGACTAGGGTGGGATATTGTCCCACCGCAGTCTTTCTTAAGACTTAACTTGAGAGCTAACTTTCACTCTATATGTATAAAAATGTAAATTGCTGCAAAATCGTGTGTGTGTGTGTGTTTAGCTAATGAAACAAATGTCCACTAATAAGGTCAGTCTTGTTTTCTTTGCCTTTTGGTTATTAATGAAAAATTAACACAAAAATATTTTTACCATAATAGCTAGAAAACACACAAAATTCTGCATGGATTAGAGCTTTGTGTAACTGAGTCCAGCTGTTTACATCTGTAGTTCCTGCATACCTTTAATAAGCATCTAGACAGTAATGAAATGCAAATATTAAATAATAGTTATGTAACTGGACAAGTATTTTAAGTGCTTTGTTGGCTCTGGGCCTTGGTAGATTGTACAGACGCTCTCCGGCTTATGCAACTGTTCCCTTCCGGAATGCCTTGCATAACTTGAACTTTGCGTAAGTTGGGAACATATACCCAATCACTACGTCCATCATTCCCCCTCCCCCCAAAAAATAAATAAACACCACCCACACACACTTTCTAGCTAACAGAACTTTTTCCGTAAGTGCGGATTTGCATAAGTCAGGTTTGCGTAACCCAGAGAGCGTCTGTACCTTATTTTGTTCTTCACTATTTATAGTATTATTTATTAAGTGCCACAGGTGTACAAGTTTCAGAGTAACAGCTGTGTTAGTCTGTATCCACAAAAAGAACAGGAGTACTTGCGGCACCTTAGAGACTAACAAATTTATTTGAGCATAAGATTTTGTGGGCAACAGCCAACAATGGGTGTTACCATACACACTCTAACGAGAGTGATCAGTTAAGGTGAGCTATTACCAGCAGGAGAGAAAAAACTTTGTAGTGGCAATCAAAATGGTCCATTTGCAGCTGTTGACAAGAACTTGTGAGAAAGTGTGTGTGTGTGTGGGGGGGGGGAAATAAACATGGGGAAATGGTTTTACTTTGTATAATGACCCATCCACTCCCAGTCTTTATTTAAGCCTAATTTAATGGTGTCCATTTTGCATATTAATTCCAAATCTGCAGTCTCTCGTTGGAGTCTGTTTTTGAAGTTTTTTTGTTGTAATATTGCGACTTTTAGGTCTGTAATCGAGTGACCAGGGAGATTGAAGTGTTCTCCAACTGGTTTTTGAATGTTATAATTCTTGATGTCTGATTTGTGTCCATTTATTCTTTTACGTAGAGACTGTCTGGTTTGGCCAATGTACATGGCAGAGGGACATTGCTAGCACATGATAGCATACATCACGTTGGCAGATGTGCAGGTGAATGAGCTTCTGATAGTGTGGTTGATGTGATTAGGTCCTATGATGGTGTCTCCTGAATAGATATGTGGACAGAGTTGGCAACAGGCTTTGTTGCAAGGATAGGTTCCTGGGTTAGTGTTTTTGTTGTGTGGTCTGTGGTTGCTGGTGAGAATTTGCTTCAGGTTGGGGGTCTGTCTGTAAGCAAGGACTGGCCTGTCTCCCAAGAGCTGTGAGAGTGATGGATCATCCTTCAGGATAGGTTGTAGATCCTTGATGATGTGCTGGAGAGGTTTTAGTTGGGGGCTGAAGGTGACAGCTAGTGGCGTTCTGTTTCTTTCTTTGTTGGGTCTGTCCTGTAGTTGGTGACTTCTGGGTACTCTTCTGGCTCTGTCAGTCTGTTTCTTCACTTCAGCAGGTGGGTATTGTAGTTGTAAGAACTCTTGATAGAGATCTTGTAGGTGTTTGTCTCTGTCTGAGGGGTTGGAGCAAATGCAATTACATCATAGAGCTTGTCTGTAGACAATGGATTGTGTGGTGTGATCTGGATGAAAGCTGGAGGCATGTAGGTAAGTATAGCAGTCAGTAGGTTTCCGGCATAGGATAGTGTTTACGTGACCATTGCTTATTAGCACTGTAGTGTCCAGGAAGTGGATCTCTTGTGTGGACTGGTCCAGGCTGTGGTTGATGGTGGGGTGGAAATTGTTGAAATAATGGTGGAATTCCTCAAGGGCTTCTTTTCCATGGGTTCAGATGATGAAGATGTCATCAATGTAGCGCAAGTATAGCAGGGGTGTTAGGGGATGAGAGCTGAGGAAGCTTTGTTCTAAATCAGCCATAAAAATGTTGACATACTGTGGGGCCATGTGGGTACCCATAGCAGTGCCACTGATTTGAAGGTATATGTTGTCCCCAAATTTGAAATAGTTATGGTTGAGGACAAAGTCACAAAGTTCTGCCACCAGGTTTGCCATGACATTATCGGGGATACTGTTCCTGATGGCTTGTAGTCCATCTTTGTGTGGAATGTCGGTGTAGAGGGCTTCTACATCCACAGTGGCAATAATGGTATTTTTAGGAAGATCACCGATGGATCATAGTTTCCTCAGGAAGTCAGTGGCATCTTGAAGATAGCTAGGAGTGCTGGTAGCGTAGAGCCTGAGGAGAGAGTCTACATAGCCAGACAGTCCTACTGTTAGGGTGCCAATGCCTGAGATGATGGGAATCCAGGATTTCCAGGTTTATGGATCTTGGGTAGCAGATAGAATACCCCTGGTCAGAGTTCTAGGGGTGTGTCTGTGCGGATTTGCTCTTGTGCTTTTTCAGGTAGTTTCTTGAGCAGATGGTGTAATTTCTTTAGGTAACCCTCAGTGGGATCACAGGGTAATGGCTTGTAGAATGTGGTGTTGGAGAGCTGCCTAGCAGCCTCTTGTTCGTATTCCGACCTATTCATGATGACGACAGAAAGTTTTTTTATCTCCTGCTGGTAACAGCTCACCTTAACTGATTACTCTCATTAGAGTGTGTATGGTAACACCCATTGTTTCATGTTCTCTGTGTATATATGTATCTTCCTACTGTATTTTCCACTGCATGCATCCGATGAAGTGTGCTGTAGCCCACGAAAGCTTATGCTCAAATAAATTTGTTAGTCTCTAAGGTGCCACAAGTACTCCTGTTCTTTTTACAGGTATACAAGTTGCTTTACAGATGTAAATGTGACAAGGTCCCTACTTCAAGAAACTTGCAATGTAATATATACAGATAACTTAATGAGTAAAGATAAAATCAATAGAAGTGGAAAAGGGATTAAAGGGTGACAAAAAAGGGAAGAGGAAAATATACTTGGGGGCTATTTTGAATTTATTTTTGACAGGGCTCCAAACATTTATCTGACACCTACCAAGATGAAAAATATCTATGCTGACATGCTTCCAGGCCATGACCGTGAAGTTTAAAGGAATAAAATAGTTGTGTATTGTTTATTGTGCCCTATATTTAGTTGTTAAAAAATTGACACTCAACTTTGTTTAAATTTTTTTTAAAAGCTTAACTTATTACATCCCTTTCACTGAATTTTCTCCTTCGTCTTCCTTTCTTCACTCCACTATTTCTATATTATCTACAAGGTCTGTTTTCTCTTTTCCTTTGTTCTTCCTTCTCCCCCTTATCCTTTCACTTCATTATGTTCTCTAGCTCCTCAATATTTTCCAACTTCATTCCTCCTCTCATTTACTTTTCCGTTCTCTTACTACCATACTTTCTTTTTTAATGTATCCCATCAATAAATATTAGCTAACATGCTGATTAAAATATCTTTCTTCCTAGTCTGGACAAGACCTTAGGGAGACAGTGCAACATTTTTAAAGGTGAAAATATCATCTAGATATTTGTAGAGAATACTAAGGGCTGAATGTTCAGGTGCAGCAGAGGAGTGTACCATACACTTTGGGGGAGGAGAAGCAAGCATAGATCCTACACCTCATCCTGGGGCCCGTTCATTCCCTTTCCCCTGGGATGCCTTTAGAGTGCACTGCCTTATGATGTTGGCCAGAGGTATCTGGAGCTCCTCCCATCCCCAGGAAATACTCTTACCAAGTTAGCTGGTGGATCACTATCAACTAGGGGAATCCTCAGAGGGCTCCTTAAATTACTCTGCCACACACAAAGAGTAGTAGGGTTCTAACTCTTGTCTTTTCAATCTAGTCAGCTTTGGTTTAGTGCATTTATTATTACAGGGCCTGAAGTAAAGTATTTATTTTCTTTACTTTAGGCAGCAGCGGATGCAATCATGTTGTCAGATATTTTGCCTCATTTGGTGCAGAGGCCTGAAGATTTTTTGGAAAATGCAGGAGCCAGGGTTAATCTCTATAAGGATACCATGCTATATCCTCTAGAGGTAAGAACAGCACAAAGTAATATTGTTGTATACACTAGAAGATCATTTTTTAACATTTGTTTTTATATAATTTTTATGCACTCTGGGTATTTTACCAAATGTCGACTGGCTACAGACCTTGCTTATATACACCAGCTGTGTTCATCATAAGATCCAGATAAGATTAGCTTTACATAAGGTCTTTTAGTCACAGTGTCTCCAATAGGCAAAACAGTATAATACAGTTTAGCATTCCATTACATCTCCTCCTTTAATTTCTACTTTCCTACCATTTACAATATTTACGCTATCGTGCTATCTTTGAAGTTCAGTACATATCAGTCTGTTAAGTGTCTCTGAATCATGCTCTTTTTCTAATTTTACTATTCAAACATAACAGTTTGGTCATCTGGCTGTTCATTAGTTGCAATGACTGCCTGTGGTTGGTTTGGAGTTGTCATCTTATTCTGCATCTGTATGGTTTGCTCTGTTGATTGTTCTTTCTGAGGAACAAGCTGTAGGTTTCAACAGTTTCTGTTGAACTCTCCACTGTTGGTCTCGATCACATATGCTGCAGCTGAGAAGGTCACTGGTCTCTGATCCTTTGATCACATACCTCTGAATGCAAAGCTTTTGTCTCTATAAGTTTCTGTGGTCAACTGGTCCAGAAAGTTCAGAATAACTCCAAGATTAGTCAGAGCTGTGTCAGGCAACATCAGCTCTGGAAGGGGTTGTCGTAACATTTTTTCCCAGATCTGGACCTTAGCGTCCAAAATATGGGTGTTAGCATGAAAACCTCCAAGCTTAGTTACCAGCTTGGACCTGGTAAAGCTGCCACCAGCCAGGGATTTATACAGTGCCTAGCTCACTGTGGTCTCCCCAAAACCTTCCCTGGGGGACCCCACGACTCAGATTCCTTGAGTCTCACAAGAAAGGGGAATAAACCATTTCCCTTCCCCCTCCTCCCCTCCAGGTGTTCCCTCCCTGGGTACCCGGAGAGATATACAGAAGCAAGCTCCATGAATCTAAACAGAGGGACTCCACCCTCCCTGTTTCCAATCCTGGAAACACAAGTACCGAGAGAGCTAATCTCTCTTCCCCCCTCACCCCAGAGGGTATGCAAAGTCAGGCTTAGTAACTCTAACACAAAGAGATTTTCCCCCTGACTTCTTCCTCCCACCAATTCCCTGGTGAGCTGCAGACTCAATTCCCTGGAGTCCCCACTAAAGAAAAACTCCAACAGGTCTTAAAAAGAAAGCTTTATAAAAAGAAAGAAAAAATACATAAAAATGGTCTCTCTGTATTAAGGTGACAAATACAGGGTCAATTGCTTAAGAAAAAAAAGTGAATAAACAGCCTTATCCAAAAAGAATACAATTCAAAACACTCCAGCAACTACACACATGTAAATACAAAAAAAAACCAATATAAACATATTGTCTTACTATCTTTGTACTTACAACTTGAAAACAGAAGATTAGAAAGGCAGGAGACAGAAAGATCACTCTCAGAGCCGAGAGGACACAGACACAAGACAAAGAACAAAAAACTCACACCCAAAACTTCCCTCCACCCAGATTTGAAAAAGTCTTGTTTTCTGATTGGTCTTCTGGTCAGGTGTTTCAGGTTACTCCTTTCCAAGTGAAAGAGACATTAACCCGTAGCTATCTGTTTATGACAGGGGTTAAAGGTGATTGTAAGTCCCTTCTGTGATCACTGTGATGTGAGTTCCTGAGTCAATTTTAAAGTCAATAGCCTTGCCATGAATATTCAGTTTCATTCTCCAGGCAGGGTGTATGTCATCATAAGTGATAGATCCCAGAAACAATGGCTCTTGATTGTCTGTAATATGAGTCAATTCCCTGCCTGCTTTCCTGTGCCAAACAGCTCCAAAATGTCCATATTTCATGCATTTATGACATTGTGTGTCTTTGGTTGGACATGTTTCATTATGTGACTTTTTCCACTCCTTGTGCCTGCAGGCTGGAATTTGTTCCTCTTAGCCTGGGAGTTCCTTGCCTCAGGGGTTTTATGCTAGTGACGTTTAACACTCAATTGTCTCTTTACAGATTCTAAGCTAGTTTCAGGTTTTTCAAGTTTGTCAGGTTGCTCTAGGTTTTGCTGTTTCACCAGCTCAGACTTCTTTGCTCTCAGCATAGCTGTGCCTAGTGTTAAATCTCTCTTCAGTTATGGCTACTCTGAAATATTTTTATCTGTTAACCCAGTAACCAGCCTGTCTCTGCTATTTTCATTTTTTGCATTCCTGCAGTTTTCAACCAATGTATGCCGATCTCTTATAAAACATTCAACATTTTCCCCTGGCTCTTGAATTCTCTGATGGACACGCTGTTTCATAAACCACATTTCTCTGTGGTAAAGAAAGCATGCATCAAACATAGCCAGAACCCTTTCACAGTCATCTTTGTGACTGTCTTCAGTAAAGTCAAGGGATTTAACTATGCTCTGCTTGCTTCCCCATAGCATAAATTAAAGAAGATACCTGCATATCAGGGATCAGCAATCTTTGGCATGCGGCCTGTAAGGGAAATCCGCTGATGGGTTGGAACGGTTTGTTTACCTGCAGCATCCGCAGGTTTGGCCGATTGCAGCTGCCACTGGCCGCAGTTCACTGTTCCAGGCCAATGGGGGCTGCAGGAAGTGGCGGCCAGCACATCCCTCGGCCCGCGCCGCTTCACACAGCCCTCATTGGCCTGGAACGGCGAACTGCAGCCAGTGAGAGCTGTGATCAGCCAAATCTGCGGATGCTGCAGGTAAACAAACCAGCCCGGCCGGCAAGCAGATTTCCCTGACAGGCTGCGTGCCAAAGGTTGCGGATCCCTGCTATGTGTCATTAGTTTCCTTGTGGAGCTTGGTAGCAATGAGAAATCTGGCAAAATATTGTGTCTAGTCAGTCCATTCTGAAGGTTTGTCAAAGCTAAAGTGCTCTGGGGCACTGAAGAGTGGTATGTTGATGAGATCCTGCAATCTCTGTTGCTTTGTTCCTTCTATGTGCAACCTTTATTGCTATTTTCCTCCTGTTTCTGTTCTTAGTTTACTTCTGACACCATGTCATGTACTTCTGTACCTGATATGGAATGGCTACATAGCTTGCTTATGCACATCAGATGTGCTCAGCATAAGATCATTTTATACACTGCCAGGTACGGCTAAGATTAACTTTTAAAATGGTATTTTACACATGGTCTACTAGTGGCATAACAGTATAATACAGTTTAATATTCCATTACATACACTAAGGTTATTTCTATAATTCCAGATAGGGAAGTATGTGAAGTACAGCTACCCTCACTATTGAAGAGGCCCCTGCAGCACTCAGTCTCCAATAGGTCTCTCCTCTCCTCTCTGCCACCTTCCTCCTCACAGTTCTCAACAGATCTTTCTCCTCCTGTTTCATTGCTGTTGTCCTGGAAGTCATTGGAAACATATTGGCTGGGACATTCTTTGGTTGTAGCTGTGTGTTTCTGTGGCGGTCACATGCAGAAAGCCAGGAGAGAGCCAGAAAAGCCGTGTCAGTTTGGCCCTGAGAGGAATCTAAGTGAAAGAGCTTCTTTTGGGCAGAGTAGTGGCTGGAAAGGTAGGCATGGAAATTGTGAAGCAAGGAAACTGACTCTTGTTTGTTTCTGCTGCGTTCAGGGAAACAGGACTTTGTATACCTTCTTTGTAAATAAACACGATTGCACCAAAGAAGCACCTGACTCTATCATCAGTGTATCTTCCTGATGGAAACAACCTAGCAATGCCCCAAATATTGACCAACTAGTCTGGTCAAGGGGCAACAATATTTTGTAGTTAGCACTTGACAAGTATTGTTTATCTATGCCTCACAACATCCTTATGAAGTAGATAAACATAATTATCCCAATTTTCTAGATGAGGAAACTGAGGCTAAGAAAGGTAAATTGTTCAAATTCCCATAGAAATTCAGTGTCAGGACCAGGTTTAGAACTCCAGTCTCCAGGCAGTGAGGTCCATGACTTATCTGATAAACTTAAGGACAATTAGAACTCTCAACCTTGGCAGCCTAGACTACTATGGGCAGAAAGTTTTATCAGAGACTATTAGGAGTTGAAGGTCATATCAACTTTAAGCTTATTTTCTCTAGATACTTAAAAATATGTTGGGCTTGATCTATGATTTTTTATTTGATCTATGACCTCACTGTAACTATAATTTTGAGATGTTCATGATATTTAATTTTCACTATTAAAATAGAAGTTCCTTTCCAGAAGCCTTTGGATTGATACCCATGACTTTTAGTCATGCAGTCTAAAAGCTGTTTGTTTTTCATCTATGGACTGAATCCTACTGTCACAGGAATTCATGTGAGTTTTGCTACTGACTTCAGTGTGAACAGGATCAGACCCAATGTCATTAATTGGTTGGTCATACTCAGTTAAAGGGTGTATGTGTGTCTTTTTTCTTAAACATACAGGACATGATGGCTGAGCAAGATTCTCAGTATCTTATTGAACTGGATGGAAATAAGCACCCAAATGAGCACTTTGCAGTAAGTATGCTGCACATAAACTAAGACAATTTACACTAGAAAAGAACCTGTGTGCTGTAGCTATCATCTCTATTAAGATGATATTGGCAACGTTATTGCTCTATAACTCATGATGCTATTGCTAGAAAATAACATCTTTGGGATGCCTGTTCCACTTGTTACTCCCAAAAGAAATCTGATTATGCTTACTAAACATTCCATATCTTAGCAACAAGCCATATCATGTTGCATCAGGTGATCATAGTCATCATTTAATATAATTTGTTAAATTGACAAACACCATTATTAGCATGGATGAAGTTATAAAGGCATTTACATTATACTCTTGATTATCCAGTTAGCCTGGGGGGATATAGATTTTATTTGGATAACTGAGAGTTTGGATAATGGAGAAGGGAGGAATCATTCAGCAGCAGGGGGGCCTGCTCCTCTTCCTGGTAGTGCTAACCTGGGATTTCTGTTCTGCCCTGATCACTCACTCGCATGACAGCGGGCCTCAGAGGGTTCCCTGTACTGCTACAGACCTAGTGATACCCAATTCCTGTAGGCGCAAGATGTAGAGCAGAGCAGAGACCCCCAGCCAGCCTTTACGTTGCCCTGCCAGGACTACAGCCTTCCCTCCTCCTTGCACCTGAAGGGGCTGGGTGTCAGCAGCCCTGCAGCAGAGCAGGGAGCCCTCTGCAGCTCCATTGTCACAGCCCCATTCCTTCCCTCCTATGACGTCTGGGCTGCAGAGGGTCCCTTGCATAGCTGCAGGAGCCATTCAGCAGCAGGGTTGCCTCTACCATTGCTTGGGGCTTGTCTTACATAAGAACGGCCATACTGGGTCAGACCAAAGGTCCATCTAGCCCAATATCCTGTCTTCTGACAGCGGCCTATGCCAGGTGTCCCACAGGAAATGAACAGAACAGGTATCATCAAGTGATCCATCCCCTGTCACCCATTTCCCAGTTTCTGGCAAACAGAGGCTAGGGACACCATCCCTGTCCATTCTGGCTAATAGCCATTGATGGGCCTATCCTCCATGAACTTATCTGAACCCTGTTATAGTCTTGGCCTTCACAGCATCCTCTGTCAAGAAGTTCCAGACTGAGTGTTGTGAGAAAAAATACTTCCTTTTGTTTATTTTAAACCTGCTGCCTATTAATTTCATTTGTAACCTCCTAGTTCTTGTGTTATGAGAAGTAGTAAATGACACTTCCTTATTTACTTTCTCCATACCAGTCATGATTTTATAGTCCTCTATCATATTCCACCCTTAATCGTCTCTTTTCTAAGCTGAAAAGTCAAGTCTTATTAGTCTCTCCTCATATGGCAGCTGCTCCATACCCCTAATCATTTTTATTGCACTTTTCTGAACCTTTTCCAATTCCAATATATATTTTTTGAGATGGGGTTACCACATCTGCACGTGGTTTTAAGATGTGGGCATACCATGGATTTCTTCCTCCTTGCAGTCCAGAAGTCACTGGTCTATTATCTCAACCTCTGCATTATCGAAATCCCTTCCTTGTCCCCCAGCATGAGATATATAGGGGACAAGAAAGGGATTCAGTTAATGTGGAAATTTTGGATAAATGGGATTATACTTTACAAATGTTTTTCAATTATTATTCAATACAATATTTTACAGAATTAGTTTAGCATAGCTTAACCTAAAAAATAATTCAGCCATTTTTTAATGGCATTGTGGCATTGCTTAGCATTGCAAAGCGAGACGTGGATTACATTTCTGGTTGGTATTTTCCATTTCCCAGAAGTTCTACGGAGTCTGTGTGCTTAGCCCCTGTAGTTGAAGTTAAATTCTCATGTCACTTTATAACCAACTTTCCTCCTAACTCAAAAGTGGTGTTGATGAGCAATGATGGGAGTCCTGTCCTGTGCTTCAGCCAGACGGGTGGTTGTTGCAATATGGGGCAGCGAGGAGGAGATGTAAAGAAAAAGATGGAAGTGTCTTCAACCTCATGGACAGTACTCCATCACTGCCATTTCACCATATTCTCACTCCCCTGAATACAAATTAGGACCATGCTCCAGTAAGCACTTATACATGTGCATAACTTTACTACTTGACTTGGTGTGCTTAATTTTATTACTTTTTTACTTAATAAAATTGAGCACGTGTGTGTTTGCAGAATTGGGTCCCAAATTTATATCAAAACAGTAAAATAGAGAGATTCAATATGAATTAATATATTAAAGATCATCTGGTTATGCAATAATACCCACAATCTGTTTCTACCCACCCCTGAATAATGGCAAAGCTCATTATATGCTCATCATGGCAAAATTTGCTTTCTTGATCTCAAGAATATTTGCATGCATACTTCCTGTACCTAGGACAGGAGCCTGTATCTTACATACATTGTAATATCAGTTAATTCTCATTGACAGGCTTCTTTTTCAATGTATTTTTGCTTAATGAATAACAAAAACTTGTACTAACTGCCAGGTCTATAAACAGATTCTGATCACGAAAGGAAATCATTTCAATTCTCTCCTCACTCCTTTTGTAACACACCATGAAAACACTTTGCATACAGGTCTCACCCACTCCCTAATGAGCAGAAAGCCTTTGCAATATTATCTATCCCTCCCCAGCTCTAGACCATTTACAAGTCTGGGACTCATTTCATGAGGAGAGGCAAGAAGGTTAGGGCTGGAGTAAAAGGTTTCTGCATGGTCTAGCCCCCTGAACATCCAATGGGAACTCTACTGAATATGTAACAGGGCCCCTGGCTGTACTACTGGGCAATGTGGTGTATACTGGCAATATATAAATACCAAGTTATAATTTTCAAACACATCAAGGATTTTTTCAGATCACAAAAGCAATTTTAAATGTTAATTTATTCAAGATAATTTTTTTTTTTTAGTCAGTGATAGCCCGGCTTCAATCCACAGGCCTTCGAAATGGAGCTCTTATAACCAGACTTCAAAACCCAGAAGAAGAGCTCTCAGAGGGGATGGAAACTGTAAGTGTGATATTTGCATTTTTAGAAATTTGATTGCCTGCAGTAATTACAGTATTTGTGCATTATTCTTTATATTATGTACTTTGGCTATGATAACTTTGTTTTAGATGCCCTGCTTTATCATCAAAGATTATAAATTCAAGCATTGGAGGCATCTACAGTGTGCTAGTGTGGCAAAGAAGTGGATTTAAAAAAATGACTTTCACACTTACCCATGTACAGATCAGAACTTTAGTAAATATCCCTAGGTAAAACAAGTATGGGAAGCATGTGCCTTTAATCGTAAAAAGGATTGGATCTGATTAAGAAGTCTTTGGACTGGACTTATGTTGAAAAAACAGAGAAAATCCTTCATAAAAACAGCAAAGAGTCCTGTGGACCTTATAGACTAACAGACATATTGGAGCATGAGCTTTCGTGGGTGAATACCCACTTCGTCGGATGCATATAGTGGAAATTTCCAGAGGCAGGTATATATATGCAAGCAAGAATCAGGCTGGAGATAACGAGGTTGGATCAATCAGGGAGGATGAGGCCCTCTTCTAACAGTTGAGGTGTGAACACCAAGGGAGGAGAAACTGCTTTTGTAGTCGGCTAGCCATTCACAGTCTTTGTTTAATCCTGAGCTGATGGTGTCAAATTTGCAGATGAACTGAAGCTCAGCAGTTTCTCTCTGAAGTCTGGTCCTGAAGTTTTTTTGCTGCAGGATGGCTACCTTGAAATCTGCTATTGTGTGTCCAGGGAGACTGAGGTGTTCTCCTACAGGTTTTTGTATCTTGCCATTCCTAATATCTGATTTGTGTCCATTTATCCTTTTACGTAGGGACTGTTCAGTTTGGCCAATGTACATAGCAGAGAGGCACTGCTGGCATCTGATGGCATATATTACATTGGTGGACGTGCAGGTGAATGAACCAGTGATGTTGTGGCTGATCTGGTTGGGTCCTGTGATGGTGTCGCTGGTGTAGGTATGTGGGCAGAGTTGGCATGGAGGTTTGTTGCATGGATTGGTTCCTGAGTTAGTTACTATGATGCGGTGTGTAGTTACTGGTGAGAAAATGCTTCAGGTTGGCAGGTTGTCTGTGGGCAAGGACTGGCCTGCCACCTAAGGTCTGTGAAAGTGAGGGATCATTGTCCAGGATGGGTTGTAGATCCCCGATGATGCGTTGGAGGGGTTTTAGCTGGGGACTATATGTGATGGCCAGTGGAGTTCTGTTGGTTTCTCTCCTGGGCTTGTCTTGCAGTAGGAGGCTTCTGGGTACACATCTGGCTCTGTTGATCTGTTTCTTTATTTCCTTGTGCGGGTATTGTAGTTTTGAGAATGCTTGGTGACGATTTTGTAGGTGTTGGTCTCTGTCTGAGGAGTTGGAGCAGATGCAGTTATACCTCAGTGCTTAGCTATAGACCAGGGGTCGGTAACCTTTCAGAAGTGGTGTGCCGAGTCTTCATGTATACACTCTAATTTAAGGTTTCGTGTGCTGGTAATACATTTTAATGTTTTTAGAAGGTCTCTCTTTACAAGTCTATATATTATATAACTAAACTAGTGTTGTAATGTAAAATAAACAAGGTTTTCAAAATGTTTAAGACGCTTCATTTAAAATTAAATAAAAATGTTGATCTTACGCCGCCAGCCCGCTCAGCCCGCTGCCGGTCTGGGGTTCTGTTCATCTAGGCCGGCAGTGGGCTGAGGGGGGCCTGCAGCTGGGATCCCAGCTGGGAAGGGTCTGGCAGTCAGAACCCCAGACTGGCAGCGGGCTGTGCGGGGCTAGCAGCCAGGACCCCAGACCAGCAGTGGGCTGAGCAGCCAGCCAGGATCCCAGCTGCCAGACCTCTCAGTCCGCTGCCGGTCTGGGGTCCCGGCCCTGCCCACATACAGTGGGTACCTACCTTCTCCTTGATTCTGGCCCATTCTCTTCCTTTCTCTGCACTGAGCTGATGGTGGGAGTGGACCGAGCACAAGGCTGGGGGTGAAGGGTCTGGCCAGGAGCTAGAATGAGGGAGGGGGCTCAGGGTTGGGGCAGAAGGTTTGGGTGTGGGGACACTTACCTGGGCAGCTCCCATTTGGTGTGAGGGGTGCAGGAGCTCCCATTTGGTGCTCAGGGTAGGGATGGGGATGTGCGGGGTGCATGGGATGGGGAGGGTGGGGATGGGGGAGTGCAAGAGTCAGGGCAGAGAGCTAGGCTCATGTGAGGAGGGTGCAGGTGTCAGGGTATGGGGGCTAGGTATGTGTGGGGGTGCCAGAGTCAGGGCTGGGGTCGTGCTGGGGGGTGAAGGAGTCAGAGGACTGGTTGGTACAGGGATCAGGGCAGGAGCCTGGAGGGAGTGTGGGGGTGCAAGGCTCAGGCAGAGGACTGGATGACTTCCCCCCCCCCACTCCTTGTCCTGACTACCCCCTCCTGGGACCCCATGCCCTATCTAAGCCTCTCTGCCCCTTGTCCCCTGACTGCTGCCTTAGTACCCTACCCCCTACCTGTCCCCTGACTGCCCCAACCCTTATCCACACCCCCACCTCCACCTCCAGACAGATCTCCCCGGACTCCCATGGCTATCTAACCACTCCCTGCCCCCTGACAGGACCCCCAGAACTCTGGACCCATACAACGCCCCCCAGATCGCCCAACCCCTCTCCACACCTCTACCTCCTGACAGCCCCCCCAGAACTCCTGACTCATCCAACCCCTCCAGCTCCTTGTCCCCTGACCATCCCCTCCAGAGACCCCTTCCACCTTAACTGCCTCCCCAGGACCCTCCTTGCTCCCTGTCCCCTGACTGCCCTGACCCCTATCTACCTCCCAAACAGACCCGGGACTCCCATTCCCCATCCAACCCCCTCTGCTCCCTGATTGCGCCCTCCAGAGACCCCTGCCCCAACTATCCCCCCCCGGGATCCCACCCCCCATCCAACCCACCCTGCTCCCTGTCCTCTGACTGCCCCACCCCTTATCCAACCCTCCCCAGCCCCGGACTCCTTACCATGAGGCTTCCCGCTCATCTGGAGCCCTGCCGCTGTGCGTGCAGCACTCTGAGGGGTGGGGCGGGGCTGCGCGCGACGGCAGGGGTCCAGATGAGCAGGGAGCGTCTTTCCCTCCCCATGGAACTAAATTCTGCCCCGCAGAAGCGCACAGCTGCGGCCCCCAGAGCACTGTGCACAGCAGCAGGGCTCTGGGGGAAGTGGAGAGAAGGCGGGGGAGGGGCCGGGGGCTTGCTGTGCTCAGCCAGGCACTCCGGCCTGGGAGTGCGGACCCTGCGGCTTGCCGCATCGGCAGAGTTCTTAATGGCACGCTGGGGTCCCGGCAGGCCCCAGCATGTCATTAAAAATTGGCTGCCGACCTCTGCTGTAGACAATGGATCGTGTGGTGTGTCCGGGATGGAAGCTGGAAGCATGAAGGTAGGCATAGCGGTCGGTGGGTTTTCGGTATAGGGTGGTGTTAACGTGACCATCACTTATTTGCACCGTGGTGTCTAGGAAGTGGACCTCCTGTGTATATTGGTCCAGACTGAGGTTGATGGTGGGGTGGAAGCTGTTGAAATCGTGGTGGAATTCCTCCAGATTCTCCTTCCCATGGGTCCAGATGATGAAGATGTTATCAATGTAGCATAGGTAGAGAAGGGGCGTGAGTGGATGAGAGCTGAGGAAGCATTGTTCCAGGTGAGCCATAAAAATGTTGGCATATTGTGGGGCCATACAGGTACCCATAGCACTGCCACTGATTTGGAGGTATATATTGTCATCAAATTTGAAATAGTTATGTGTGAGGATAAAGGCACAGAGCTCTGCAACCAGTTGTGCTGTGGCATCATCAGGGATACTGTTCCTGACAGCTTGTATTCCATCTGTGCGTGGGATGTTTGTGTACAGAGCCTCTACATCCATGGTGACTAGGATGGTGTTTTCTGGAAAGTCACCAATGCATTGTAGTTTTCTCAGGAAATCAGTGGTGTCACGGAGATAGCTGGGAGTGCTGGTGGCATAGGGTCTGAGTAGAGAGTCCACATATCCAGACAGTCTTTCAGTGAGAGTGCCAATGCCCGAGATGATGGAACGTCCAGGATTTCCGGGTTTGTGGATCTTGGGTAGTAGATAGAATAACCCTGATTGGGGCTCTAAGGGTGTGTTTATTTGTTCCAGTGCTAGTGTAGGGAGTGTCCTGAGTAGATGTTGCAGTTTCTTAGTGTATTCCTCAGTGGGATCTGAGGAAAGTGGCCTATAGAATTTGGTATTGGAGAGTTGTCTGGCGGCCTCCTTTTGGTAGTCAGACCTGTTCATGACGACAACAGCACCACACGATCCATTGTCTACAGCCAAGCACTGAGATACAACTGCATCTGCTCCAACCCCTCAGACAGAGACCAACACCTACAAAATCTTCACTAAGCGTCCTCAAAAGTACAATACCCACACAAGGAAATAAGGAAACAGATCAGCAGAGCCAGATGTGTACTCAGAAGCCTTCTACTACAAGACAAGCCCAGGAAAGAAATTAACAGAACTCCATTGGCCATCACATATACTCCCCATCTAAAACCCCTACAACCCGTCCTGGACAATGATCCCTCACTTTCACAGACCTTAGGTAGCAGGCCAGTCCTCGCCCACAGACAACCCGGCAACCTGAAGCATATTCTCACCAGTAACTACACACTGCATCATAGTAACTCTGACTCAGGAACCAATCCATGCAACAAACCTCAATGCCAACTCTGCCCACATATCTACGCCAGCGACACCGACACTATCACAGGACCTAACCAGATCAGCCACACCATCACTGGTTCATTCACCTGCACATCCACCAATGTAATATATGCCATCAGATGCCAGCAGTGCCTCTCTGCTATGTACATTGGCCAAACTGGACAGTCCCTACGTAAAAGGATAAATGGACACAAATCAGATATTAGGAATGGCAAGATACAAAAACCTGTAGGAGAACACCTCAGTCTCCCTGGACACACAGTAGCAGATTTCAAGGTAGCCATCCTGCAGCAAAAAAACTTCAGGACCAGACTTCAGAGAGAAACTGCTGAGCTTCAGTTCATCTGCAAATTTGACACCATCAGCTCAGGATTAAACAAAGACTGTGAATGGCTAGCCAACTACAAAAGCAGTTTCTCCTCCCTTGGTGTTCACACCTCAATTGCTAGAAGAGGGCCTCATCCTCCCTGATTGATCTAACCTCATTATCTCCAGCCTGATTCTTGCTTGTATATATATACTTACCTCTGGAAATTTCCACTATATGCATCCGGCGAAGTGGGTATTCACCCATGAAAGCTCATGCTCCAATACGTCTATTAGTCTATAAGGTGCCACAGGACTCTTTGCTGCTTTTACAGATCCAGCCTAACACGGCTACCCCTCTGATACTTCATAAAAACAGATTTTTTGAAAAAAAAAATTGGTCGAAGAATAAAAATCCCATCAGCAGGTTGGTTTCATACCATTTCCATTCCCCCCCGGAGGCTTTGTGACATACCTGATAAAAAATAAAAACCCTATGTGCTTCAATTCCTAAAAGCAAACACATTTTACTTTCCACATTAAAGTAGAAATAAGGTAGATTATTGCTGACCTCTTCTATTTTCATCATTGTGTGTGATTTCTGTAGGGAGATCTCCTGAAAAAGATAAGTCCTGTGGGCCCCTTCTGTGTGCAACTGAGAACATAGATGTCTTACAGACAGACAATTCTTAAGGCTTATCAGTATGATATCTTTTGACATCCTTTATACTAATAAGCATGCATAGTGATCTTTCCTGTTGTGTCACCAAATCATCAAAGATTTGAAAAGTTGCTAGTGAGACCTTCCTGGCTATAGTTACTTTTACAGGAAAAGATATATTTTCACAGAATACATCTTTATTAGACCCTGAGAATGAGTAAGATTCCTGTGTATTGAGAAAGACAAAAAGTAATTTTGGTAATGAATATGATTCCCATCCTCTGTTTGATATGCCTTGCAAATAGTTCTATCAAACAACCAATATATCATAATTGGCATTTCCATTCCATAAACCTAGAACTCAAGTGTTTGCATCTCCTCAGCTTTTGGTCTCCTTTTTGCCCCTTCAATACCAATCTCCTTAGCTCGGGATTACTTGTACTGTCCAATGTATTTCTCTTTCTCCCCATCTCCTATGACTCGCTTCCTCTCTTTAAAATTAGCATTTAAAACTTTCCTTTAGTTTATTATTGAGTCTTTTAGTAATGCCAGCTCTAAAGATATAATGTAAGTTATCAGTGCTTCATGCTCTTTTAAAAATGTATATTAGTTTTTACAACAAATCATTTAAAAAAAACAGGGTTATGTTTAAAAATGAAATATCTCAGATAGTTATTTCTTACAGTGGAGTACTGCTAGTCTGAAAAAAACTTAAAGAATTCACAAATTTTGGTTTTAAAATAGCTACTAAGCACAGTGCAACAGTTCTTTAAGAAGGGTATACTCACTTCCTTAGAAAATATTTCAAAATGTTAAGCTACACAAAATAGGGCATATAAAAAATATAGGGGAAAAAGTACACATACTTTTATTGTTGTTCTAATTAACAGGATGAACTTTTCCGGACTCTTTCATCCTTCAAAATAATAGCACCTAGATACCGATGGTGCAGAAGTAGGTGGGGTCGAGCATGTCCTGTAGCTTTAAAAGAGGGTAACATTGTAATGGGGCTTCCAGATTTAGCTGTCAGGTAAGCAGAACTTGGTATGATTTGGGTGTTAGATCTATGTTTTAAGATTAACCATGTATATTTTTCAATTTTTTAAAGTTTCCTAGGTAAAATGTATTTATTTTCATCTCAAGAAGCATTGAGAGAATTTATGTTGAATCCACGTCCCTATCTGCTACCACCTATGCCACTTCCTCCTTGTAAAGTAGTAGTATTTGGACCTCCATTGTCTGGAAAAACAACTCTTTGTAACTGGATTGCAAACAAATATAAAGGAAAGGTGGGTATATATAAATATTTTTAAGTAACTTGTAGGGTTAGACTTCCAGATCTTAGAATGTTATTTGAATAGTAGTAAGGATTTTAGATGTAAGATACCATACATAAGCTCTTCACTTCTGTTTAAAAGCAGTACATATTGTTCAGATGGTCTTTAGTCGCAGCAGGTTGATTTGAAGGCTATCGATATGTCTGATCTCAAACAGTGATGCATGCCACCCACTCATTCCACTAAGGCTGTGTCCACACCGCATAGTAGACCCATATTCATGTATCTGCGCATGCAAACCCATGCTTTCCAAGCTCATCTTTGAGCATGTACTTTGCATTGATACACACACCTCATATCTGCCCTTTATCCAGGCCAGAACGTCGGCCATTCTGACAAGTACTGCAACAGCTCAGACAGCATGCCATGACCAGACGGGGCCTGTAGAGGTGCGGACTCACCCCTGCGGCACCTCCTGCTGGTGACTTCAGGAATTAGCTCATTCCAGCTCCGGAGCGTCCTCTAGTCCCTGTGTCCCTCCCAGACCCCGGTGCCCTGTTAGCTGGGGTGCTGCCCCCTGGCAGTAACCCCTCTCTCTCAGGGTCTCCCACTCCTAGGGGAATCCCCACCCACTATCCCCACCTCACCTCACCTCAGTATCAGGCTACTGCCAGTCATCATCTAGCCCCCACACCCTGGGGCAGACCGCAGTATCAATCACTCATCACTGGCAAGGTTGAGTTTGGACCTGCTGCCTTTGTCTACCCTTGGGCTGCCCTCTGCAACCCCCAGTACCTTTTAGTCCAATGCTAGGCTGCAACCTGGGGCTTTCCAGGCTGGAGCTCCTCAGCCTTTCCCCAGCCCTGCTCTACTCAGGTACTGTATCTCTATCTCCCTGCAGCCAGGCCCTTCTCTCTCTGAAAGCAGAGAGAGACACTCTGTCTGCCCCGGCTTCTCTGCCTTTATAGGTCCAGCTGAGTCTGTTTGGGGCATGGCCCCGACTGCAGCCACTTCCCCCAATCAGCCTAGCCTAAAAGCTGCTTTCTCCAGCCATAGCCCCCTCCCAGGGCTGTTTTTAACCCTTCAAGGCAGGATCGAGGGGGGGGTCCACCCCACTACGGGGCCCCAGACAGGGCTGGTGCTACCATTTAGGTGGACTAGGCGGTTGCCTAGGGTGCCAAGATTTGGGGGCGCCAAAAAGCAGTGCCCCCAAAAAAATTTTTAAGCATTTGAGCAGCCGCTGCCCTGGGAGGGAGAAGGAGTCTGAGCTGCTGCCGGCAGCCCAGGGGTTCCCCTGGGTCAGCACGCTGCCAGCAGCCCAGGGGTTCCACCGTGCAATCGTTGCTTCTCTTCTCTCGCCTCCCAGGCTTGTGGCGCCTATCAGCTGTTTGGGGCCCAAGCCTGGGAGGAGAATTAGAGCAGGACAGCATGCTCGGAGAGGACGCGGAGCAGAGGTGAGCTAGGGTGGGGAGCTACTGCAGGGCTTCCTGGGCCAGGGGGTGGGGAGCTACCATGGGGACGGGGAACTTCTGTGGGGGGGGGCGCGCCTCAGGGCGGGGAGGGAGGGGCAAAACTTCCTTGCACTGGCCCTGGCCCCAGAGACTAAATACATTCACCACTGCAAAGAGGACTGATTAATCCAGGCAACACAGGAGACTACAGCTGTGCCAGGAGGGCATTCTGGCATAGACAACTTATAAACAGAATTGTACATGCAAAAGAAAATATGAATCTGTGCTTCAGAAGGCTAATACTCCAAACCTCCTTCAAACAATAACTGTGTTTCTAGTAAAAAGTTAATACTTGCTGCTTGTTTAATTTTTTTTCCAATCCTGGAATCCATCTTACATCTCAAATGGCGTCAGGCTGAGGTGGTTTTAAAAAATGACATGGCTACTGGCCTCAGCACATGCAAAATCCACACACACACCCAGCATGTAATGACAATTATATTGGGCATAATTTGGAAATCCCCCCCCCCCCATTCTTAATAGCAATAACACTAAAAATGGTGACTGCTACATACCAGGCTCTGGCTCCGGGGTTTATTGTGCTGTTTCTTTCTCTGCAGACTGCTCCCCAGTGTCATCCCCAAACAGGTCCTCCAGATATTGACCCAGGATGTCCAATGTCTGATCCTCCTGTGTAGCCTGATCTAAGCCAGGTGGCAGCATTGTGGTCTATTCTGCACAACGCCAGACTCTCTTCCAGGAGTGTTCCTTGTCCTTGCTTCCTTTTTTCCTGGGTTTATAAGCATGCCATCCCTGCTCAGCAGACTGTCATGCAGGATGGTTGACTCTGTTCTGTGTGCAGTTCCCAACAATCAGTCAAATTCCTTGTAGTAGGGGTAGCAAGCTGAGTTATTCCCTGACACGCCATCCCCATCCTTCGCTTTGCAATAGGCAGTCTTGTGGTACTTACTCTGTTCCCACGCCTGATTACCAGTATGGTGGATCCCCAATACCACCAGCCTCTGTGGCTTCATAACCATGCAGGTTTCTAGTACTGCTGCCAAAGTAATGGATCTTGCTCTCCTAACACCACAGCTTGGCCAGTATGTTGGTGTGAGAGGATTGTGGGATATCATTGGCAGAATCATAGAATCATAGAATATGAGGGTTGGAAGGGACCTCTGGAGGTCATCTAGTCCAACCCCCTGCTTAAAGCAAGACCAATCCTCAACTAAATCATCCCCGCCAGGGCTTTGTGAAGCCTGATCTTAAAACCTCTAAGGAAGGAGATTCCACCACCTCCCTAGGTAACCCATTCCAGTGCTTCACCGCCCTCCTAGTGAAAAAGTTTTTCCTAATATCCAACCTAAACCTTCCCCATTGCAACGTGAGACCATTACTCCTTGTTCTGTCATCTGGTACCACTGAGAACACTCTAGCTCTATCCTCTTTGGAACCCCCTTTCAGGTAGTTGAAAGCTGCTATCGAATCCCCCCTCATTCTTCTCTTCTGCAGACTAAACAGTCCCAGTTCCCTCAGCCTCTCCTCATAAGTCATGTGCTTCAGCCCCCTAATTGTTTTTGTTGCCCTCTGCTGGATTCTTTCCAATTTTTCCACATCCTTCTTGTAGTGTGGGGCCCAAAACTGGACACAGTACTCCAGATGAGGCCTCACCAATGTTGAATAGAGGAGAATGATCACGTCCCTCGATCTCCTGGCAATGCCTCTACTTATATAGCCCAAAATGCCGTTAGTCTTCTTGGCAACAAGGGCACACTGTTGACTCATATCCAGCTTCTCGTCCACTGTAACCCCTAGGTCCTTTTCTGCAGCACTGCTGCCTAGCCATTCGGTCCCTAGTCTGTACGAGAGCATGTGATTCTTCCGTCCTAAGTGCAGGACTCTGCACTTGTCCTTGTTGAATCTCATTAGATTTCTTTTGGCCCAATCCTCTGATTTCTCTGGGTCTCTCTGTATGCTATCCCTACTCTCCAGCATATCTACCACTCCTCCCAGTTTAGTGTCATCTGCAAACTTGCTGAGGGTGCAGTCCACGTCATCCTCCAGATCATTAATGAAGATATTGAACAAAACCAGCCCCAGAACCAACCCTTGGGGCACTCCGCGTGATACCGTCTGCCAACTAGACATGGAGCCATTGATCACTACCCATTAAGCCCAACAATCTAGCCAGCTTTCTATCCACCTTATAATCCATTCGTCCAGCCCATACTTCTTTAACTTGCTGGCATGTTTGAATACAAGCCTTGCAGCTTGGGCTTCTGCTACTGCCATCTTCACTGCTAAATGGGTGGGCTTGGACGCATGCTACAGCAGAACACGGGCTCATACTTAGAACCCTGGGTGAGCCAGCCAGCCCGCTTTGTGAGAGGATACTGGAATGTGTTAGAGTGCTTGAGCTTAAACATAGTCGGAGTTTGGGTTTACTATGCAGTGTAGTATACCTTAATACTTTCATGTAGTAATTTATCTTTACTAGTATAATATCTTTCCTTATGTTAACTGTATACATGTTGTGACTGTATGAGTATAGACTAGTAAGGCAGCCCTTATTGGAGGAAATAGAGAAAATTGAAACAAAATTTAATCTTCTTCTTGGAGTGCTGTCCCTGTGGGTGCTCCACTCTAGGTGACGGTGCATCCCGGCGCCGTTGGTTGGAGACTTTCGGTAGCAGCACCCAGTCGGGACACACGCACTCAGTTGGTATCTCCCATCTCGCTGCAATCTTCCCCGCACCCTCCTCAGTTCCTTCTCAACCGTCCTCGGCTTAAGACAGGACTCAGGGCAGTGCTGCCTTTCTTTGCTGGTCTCTGTAGGAAACAGTAACAAAGAACATAGAAATAATTATTAGTTGCATCCCAGTGGTTTCCCTTCCTTTAGTATAGTTAGTTACTTAGTTAAAAAAAAATTCCCTCAGGCTTGTCTGCTGTTGAGACACTCTCCCTTGCCATTTCTAATTCATAATGCCAGGAGCTTCAGGATTCAAAAGGTGCGTTTCCTGTCAGGACTCCATGCCACAGTCAGATGGGCACTCACATTGTCTGAAGTGCCTCGGGGACACCCACATCCCCGTGAAGTGCCTCCATTGCACGAGTCTCAAGTCAAGAGCTCGTCGTGACAGGGACCTGTGGCTCAAAAGGCTGATGATGGAAAAATCCTTACAGCCGCTTTCAGAGACTGGGAAAGTTAAACCCGCTCCCACACGCTCCCCGGCCAGATCCAAACCAGTTGGGAGCATTGCTTCACCCTCCCTGGAGCAGAGGCGAGAAGCAGAACAGTCTCAGAGGAGAGACTTTAACAAGGGTAGGGAATCTCCTGCGAGAGCCCTACCCTCTGTGCTGACAGCGCCAAAGGCAGGTGCCTCAGCTTTTTCTAATGCCTCAGCCACGGCTCTGACAGAGCGCAGAGGCAAGGACCCGACCTCCCATGCTGGGAAGGTCCTCGTGGCACCGGTCCCTTCGGCACCGCAAACAGCCGCGGTGCCGACAGTGCGCTCCTCCTCGGCACCTACAACGAATGTGGTGCCGACAGCGCGCTCCTCCTTGGCACCTAAAATGGACGCGGTGCCGGCAGTGTGCCCCTCCTCGGCACTGAGAAGAACGTTGGCACCGAGCCTATCTTCCACCTGGGCACCAGCAGCAGACCACCTGCAGGGCACCTCCAAGCAATCTGCAACACTACTGTCACTTTCACTTTCTCCTGCTAATGCGCTGGAGCAGAGAGCAGGCTCAGCTCAGCCCACGGAGCAGGAGCAACAGTTTCTCACTCAATGTGACCTTTCAGTGCCACCTGAGCCTCACTCTCCTCTCCTAGATACACAGGGCTCACTTTTTGAACCGCCACTCTCTCCACCTGAACTGGCTTTCACTGACGGCGAACTTGATTTACAACAGCAACTGGAGTTCTCCCCTCGTGCTTCTCCTCCTCCACTCCCTGCCCTCCTCCCCTCTACTTTGGAGTACTAGTATGATTCTCCACGGTAGAGAAGGAACTGAGGAGGGTGCGGGGCGCATGCACTCAGGAAGATTCCAATGAGACGGGAGATACTGACTGAGTGCATGCATCCCGACCAGGCACTGCTACCGAAAATCTCTGATCAACGGTGCCGGGACGCACCATCACCTAGAGTGGAGCATCCACAGGGACACACATCTTGAAGAACCTCAGTTACTGCAAGGTGAGTAACTGTCTTTTTTATCTTAAATATACAAGGCCAGAGTTTGAGAGGTGCTAAGTATCCACAGCTCTCATTGATTATAATGTTTAGAGGGTTCTCAGCAGGCACTCAGAACATTGCATGGTTTGGATCACACTTCTCTCCTCCTACATATCTTCTTGAGAGAGATGCTGAGACCATTTAATTAGCTTTATGTTCTTAGTGGGTCGTTAGTGCACACATTCAAAATATATGGATTTGTGGAAAAAATGCAGTAATTTTGTGAAACCTAGTTACAGGAAAGTAACCTATTTTGGAGGTTACAATTATGATACTTCTAATTTTTCCCTTACGGGGAAGATAGTTGTCAGTTATTTACATTAACTGTGTGGAGAGTCTGTGTCTTATCTTTGCACATAAGAGAAGAAAAATTCATAACAACTTTTAAATAACTCACTGCACAAACAAATGATGAGACAAATGCTGCTTTCACTGAAATCTGTGCAGTTTTTCCAAATACAATTACTATTGTAACTGACTGCATAATTGGGTGATCTGTGCCTGAATCTGTGCGCATGTTTATCTATGTATCAAATTTTATTAAGATTAATTATTTAGATTTATTTTTATGTTTTCAAATATTTTCTTTAGGTTCTTGATATGGACAAACTTATTCAACCATGCATGGAAGAAGCAAGGGAAAAAATCATTGAGCAAGCTCGTATTGATGCAATAGATGTTGCTATTACAAAAGTGAAAAATAAGCTGGAAATAGAAAAAATGTTAAAAGAGCAAGGTAAATAAGGTGTTTCCCAGCTTTTTGGGCTGTCTTGTTTGCTTTTAGAAGAGTTAAATAAAGCAGCTACTATTTGGAAATATTTTAAACCCTCTATCAGCACATTTAAATGTCATCATGGTTATAGAGTTGTAAAGTTGTTTTGGAAAGTAATTACACAAAGCATGGGATTGCTCTTTGGGTTTCACTGTTTTACCCAGGCGTATCTACTCTATGGTTATGCTATGTTGTATTAAGCTGTGTTCTTTTCCACAGTTTTATTTTCAAGCCAGAATCTTTTCCAGAAAAACTGTAATTAGAATTTTAAGGAAGTCATATGTTAAATATTAATTAAATGTGTAGATACATAGGGATCAAATGAGGGAAATGGCGAAGTGGAACATTGAATATAAATATTCTAGAGTTGAGGGTGATAGCTATGCACTAAGGAGCTTCAGAATATGGTTGTGACTGAAGCTGGTCAAGAATTTTCCATCAGAATGATTTTCCAACACAAAATTCATTTTCTGCAAAATCAAAATTTTAGAGGTGAAAATTTCAGTGTTGCTAGAAATTTTTGATATTCCATTAAAAAATTGTTCCCAGTTCCACATTTCCTCCACTCCTCAGAGCCTGCCTGCCATGCTGCTGGGATCATGGGTTACAGGGCCCAGGGCTCGAGGGCTGTCCACCTGGGAGGCTGCCTTAGAGCTGTGGTTTCCAAACTCACCAGCTGTGGTCAATCCAGATACTGACCGACAACATAGCATCCATGTTCTATATCAATTGCCAGGGAGGAGCTCCTCCCCACTCACTAGGCACCGAGGCCATGAAACTATGGAAATGGTGCATACTCCACAATGTAACCATCGCGGCATCCTACCTCCCCAGATGCCAGAACATGATGGAGGACATGCTAAGCAGACATTTCTCCCAGGAGCACAAATGAGAAATAAACAACAGAGTCCTCCAGTCAGTATTCCAGAAATAGGGCTTTCCCTCTGTAGACCTGTTTGCATCATCAGTAAACCACAGGTGCCCACTCTTCTGCTCCAGGGCAGGACTGGGACTCCAGTCACTGGGGGATGCCTTCCTCATCCCATGGGATGAGTCATTCATGTATGCATTCCCACCGATACCACTAATCTCGAAAGTAATTCGCAAGATACAGACTGACAGGGCCCATATCATATTGATTAATTCCAATGTGGCCCACACAAACATAGTAATCTTACCTGATGTGTATAGTGGTCTGTGCCCCACCAAACTCTTCCACTGTGGGTGGATCTCCTCTTACAGAACAAAGGCAGGACACTGCACTCAAATCTGGAGAAACTTCATCTCAAAGTGTAGCGCCTACTTGGTTCCAATATGACGAATTAGTCTGCTCAGAACAAGTGAAACGTTATTAAATAGCCAGAGATCCACCACTCACAATACTTATCTCCAAAAATGGAATTGATTCTTGCCATGGTGCCAACAAAAACAGTTGACTGCAGTAACAGCGCTACTCCCGTTCATACTGGACGACATGAACTGAAGGAATCAGACTTACCCATAAGCTCAATTAAAGTTCATCTAGCGGCTATTACAGCCTTTCACCCTAAGTTTGAGGGACCCTCTATATTTGCACACCCAGTTACTAAACACTTTCTCACTGGCATACAGAACATTTACCCGGAAGTCCAACAATTTACACCCACATGTGTTTTAAACCTTGTGCCTATATGCCTCATCGGAGTCTCTTTTGAAGCCTTGGTGAACTGCTCACTCCTTCATCTATCTATGAAAGTTGCCTTTTTGGTCACAATCACCTCAGCTATATGAGTAAGTGAGATTGGGGCACCAATGGCTGATCCCCACATGTCATATTCTTTAAGGACAAAGTCATGTTGAGACCACACCCAAAAATTTTACCTAAAATATCAACATCCTTTCGTATAAATCAACCCATGCACCTCCTCACATTTTACCCCAAACCACGTGGGAACTCACAAGAGGCCATTCTACATACACTAGACATAGGGATAGCTCAGTGGTTTGAACATTGGCCTACAAAACCCAGGGTTGTGAGTTCAATCCTTGAGAGGGCCATTTAGGGATCTGGGGCAAAAATCTGGGGATTGCTCCTGCTTTGAGCAGGGGGTTGGACTAGTTGACCTCCGGAGGTCCCTTCCAACCCTAATATTCTATGATTTCTATGACATCAGGCAAGCCATAGCGTTCTACGTGAACAGAAACAAGCGGTTCTGGAAATCTCCAAGGCTGTTTATTTCCACAACAGAATGCTCCAAAGGATGTGTAATATCAACCCAGAGACTATCCAGATGGATCTCCACATGTATCCAACTTTACTATCGACTGCATAACACAAAACCCCCACGAGGGATCAGATATCATTCCACACATTCCATAGCAATGTCTATAGCCTTCTTGAACAATGTACCTCTAATTGACATATGCAGGGTAGCTACCTGGGCTTCTGTGCATACCTTTGCACATCACTATGCCATCACTCAAAGTTCTCTGTCAGATGCAATAATAGGTCTTACTGTGCTCTCTGCAACAATACACGTGAATCTGAAGCCCCTTCCATCCACAGTGGGGCACTGCTCTACAATCATCTGAAGTGGAGCACTCACAGGGACATCACTCATAGAAGAAGAGAGGGTTATTCACCTTGTGCAGTAACTGAGGTTCTTTGGGATGTATGTTCCACCAGCCACCCTCCTCTTCTCCACTTCAGAGTTTGCTAAAAAAGCTCTGCAGTAGAGAAAGAACTGAAGGGGTCGGGTCATGCACGTGCTAGATGAGATGCCAATGGCACCATAAGATGACTATTATGCACACGTGCCCCGACTGAGCACTGCTACAGAAAATCTCCGATCTATGACACAGGGTCACTCCGACACCTGCAGTGGAGCAACCACAGGACATTGATCTTGAAGAACCTCAATTACTGCACAAGGTGAATAACCCTGTCTTCTTTTTAGGAGTACATTAAGTAACCAATGAAAACATCCATTCAAATTTGGATGAGCTTTACTGAAGGTTTTGAGATATCAACCCACTAATGAGAATGTCCTATATCCATTCATCATCTTTTGCCGCACTCTCCTCATCTTTTTAGTGATTTTGTGCACTGAATGAAGCTAGAGAATGTCAGTGTGAAGTGTGTTTCTACAAACTTTCTACATGGAGCTCACATTGACTGACTAGAACAAGGACAGCTGAGTCACCTACTGCTTCTCACCACTACAAAAAAAATCAAGTGCCTCCTCCATGATTAGAACATGGATCATGATGATTCTGTTAACCACCGACCTGTACTAAACAGTATGAGCTTCTAACTAGGGTCACTGTTAATCACTGCCCTGTGCTTTTAAATAAGACCCAATGTTGAACTAATGTGATTTAATAAGTATTAACAATTTGGTTTTCACACGGATATCAGTCCCCTCTTGCTTTATCTCCCTATGCCCATCACAGCTGAGAACATAAGGCTCCCACCTCCAGTGTGATCCCAGACCTCCAATTCTGCAGCTCTTGACAGCTTTACTCTACTTTTTTGGCCATCATGCACATGGGGATCAGAAAAGCAAAGCTGTCATGGCACAGCACACAAAGAAATGTCCTCAGAACAGGGTACAAAGGGCTCCCTCTTCTTGTCAGATCTCAATCTCAAGAAAATTGAGGAGGGAAAACGATGTTTCTGCACAAGAGGGTTGAGGGGATGGTGGAGGTGGCTGGTGGTATTTCTAACTTCATGGAGGAGCCCAGTGGTTGCAGATGTTGTGATTTCCTCTCTTGCTGTTGTCTAAGCCCCTGCTGCTAGTATTCTTGACTTCATGGAGGCTACCAGCATGCTAAGTTGTGGGGAGGAAGCCAGCAGTTGCATCATATTTCATGGACATTCTGTGTTCCAAATAAATAAATAAATTCTACGTTTGACAATATTTAGAATCATTGCACTCTATCAAGATTATAGAGATGCTCACATCAAGTGTGCTATATAATGTTTTTAAATGCTTTTTCCTTTTTTATTTTGGTTTTTAACTTTTTCAGGTACAGTATTTTGCTTCTGTTTTTATTCAAGACAAATAGTTACTGAAATTAGGGTCAAAGAAGTAATTTCAAAGAAATATGTTTTTTGTCTTATGCTACGACTTCTGTAAATGATATTTCACAGCTGCAATAGATGCCCAAGAAACTGGTAGTTACAAAGAAACAGATGAATATGAAGAAAGTGAGGCCACTAAGCCTGAGGAAGAAAGAAGCATAGAAGAGCAGAGTAGAGATACAAGATCTGACACCAGCAAAGGTAAAGAAATATTTATCTATTTTGTCCCACAACCATTATGTGCTATCCAAATGCCTTATATTCAAAAAAGAAAATATATTTCTTTCTCATCTCCATTGTCAGAATATTTTAAATCTCCTTCTTTGTTGTTCTGCAGAAAAGCTAAACTGAAAACATGAGTTTTGTAGTTTGTTCTGAAAGCAGTGAGGATAGGAATGCTACATTTCTCCATGTGCAAAAAAATCCCATTGACTTTGATAGGTGTTAGGCATGCATTTTGGTGAAAAGTCTGATGTTTCCATACACTTTTTTTTTCTGTAGCACAAGAGTTTTTTATACGTGGCTAAGAAAAAAGGTAATAAGGGCTGTGGTGCATACACTAGCAATACTTCAAATGACTTTATTCTGTTGATACACGTGCAACTTTTATGCTTCTAGAAGGCATGCATCTGATTCAACCTTCTTTACAATCTTCACATGTCCATGTCAGTCTCAGACTTCCTTCACATTCAACTCACAGCCTTCACAATCCAGCTTACTTTTCTTTCATACCTGACCAATCCCTCCACACCACATACTCATTGTCCACTCTCACACGCTGAGTACCCAGCTCTGTCTCTTCCATATCTTCTCCACATACCACAAACCCAATTCACACAACTGCATAACCCTCCACAACCAATCCAGCTATAATACTTTGCCATTGACTTTATCTAAATTTTTATATGTTGTAATGGATATAGGATATGGGTAGGAAGGAATGGGTGGAGAATGTTTTGGGTGTAGGCGATGTGAGCTGTGAAGGAATGGAAGTTGGAGCTGTGTAAATATGAGTTGTTATGTAAAAACATTCTAAAGGTATAATTAACTAAATTATATATAAACAAATGAATTAGTGTTGCCCTGTTAATAGATATTAATATTTATGTTCACACAGAAAAGACTGACAATTCTTCTGAACAAGAAGCTGAATCATCAGGTAAAACTGATTAATTCACCCAAACACATAAGTGCTTGAAATATAATTCAGGTAATTATTGTACCATGCATGTAATTGATATAAACTTTGGGTCTAATTCTGTAGTCATTAGTCTCTGCCTGACACTACTTGCATGTGTTGTAAGACATGTAAGCAATTTTATATAAGATATGTGATTAAATGGTGGGAGCTTTATCTAATATAAGAACTCGGGGCCCATTTCAGCAACCCTCCATTATGTCAAGTAAGGATTGTGGAGCCAATCAGGCCCTCGGTGATACATAGGATGCCTCAGAATTTACAGATATATCATCATATTAAAATTACTGAAGATGGAAATTAATGTATGTACTATAGATGGAATGCATAGAAACAGCTAGAATTTGTGTTCTTGGAGTGATTGCACATGTCCATTGCACTGTACATGTGCGTGAGCCTTGTGCAGAGTTGTCAGAGATTTTTCCCTCAGCTTTACCCATTGGGCCTCTGTTGCCTCGTGCCACTGCACACAGGTGTAAAAGGGCCACGCTACCCCCAACCCCACCTCTGTTCCTTCCTACTGCTAGCAGTGGTGGTGGTGGTGGTTGTTGTTGGAGATGTGATCTTTGTATCTACTTATCTTCCCATCCTTAGTGCATATAATACCTGTAGTGTTAGTTTTTAGTATATCTGTAGAATATCTGTAAATAGTTATAAGAATAAGTATAGATTAGTATTTTTTTAGTGTAGGGTTACCAGTGCCCAGTTGGGTACCCAGTTTGCTACCAAACTAATGCCCTGTTCTCCTGGCTTCAAGGCCTGTTGTTCATGTAACAGGTCTATGTTGTGATTGACCCACACCCCAGCTGACTTAAGTGTGTGGGAGAGGCTCAGGTAAGTGACAAATGTCACATTTGTAGTGGTTTCAAACACTTCTCGAAAATGGACAGGGCCGCCTGACTTGAGTACCAGCTTAGGGAGTCTATGCTTCATCCACTGTCGGAACTTTTCCACTCTGTATGGGTACCAAGAACATCCAAGTCAGTCAGGAGTGCTAGACTTGACCTGATGGCGTCCACAGGTAGATCCACATCATTGGTGCCTAAGAAGATACTGCATAAGTTTCTTAAAGACTCAGTAGTGCGGCCTTTCAAGTCTAATACAAAGGCTCTGAGTTGACGCAAGGACTCAGAGGGGTGCTTAAAGAAGTCGCACCCCCAGGAGCACTCTATAAGCCAGGAGGGATTGCTGACTCCAGAACCCAGAAAGGGTCTATTGAGACCAATCTCTGAATGACCTAGCATACCTTTCGGTACTGCAGATCCAGGACCCCTTTCCTGTGCTGTCAACACCTGAGGTTTTTTAGGTAGCCAGGGATATCCATAACCTGTCGGTTCCGTCTTTTCCTGCAATTCAGGCATCTCACACAGTTGGATTGGAACTACACGCTTCTACAGCCCCAAGTCCAGCCCCAGAGCACTGTTGAGTACTGACCACTTCTTCTCTCGTGGCACCTCTGAATAGGGTTCCATCTAGAGGCAAGCCAACAATGATATTACCAGTATTCCCTTCTCCAGACTCAGAGCTTGGCTCTCAGCTACTGACAGGTCAGTTCCCCAATGGTGTGTGGAAGGGGGCTCCTCATCAGACTCTGAAGCTGAACCTTTGTTGCCTCAACCATTCCCAGTAGCTGTAGTGGGGTGCCTGCCTGCCGTGGTACCAATCACAGCCTCGGCACTCTAAGAGCCAGTGGCCCTTGAGGTCTTCCCTCCACATTAGAGAGCCTCTCTGCTCCCTTACCACCTTTCTACCTCAGCGAGGCACCAGGAGCATCTGCAGGAAAGATCATTATCTTATCTCCTCTGGTACTAAGACCAGTACCATGCAGATGGAAACACGTGCTCAGTACTCTTCTGTAGAGGAATTGGAGCAGGGGCCTCCTCAACACACTTAGTCTATTCTTCTACATCACCTGATGAGGCAGAGTGAATGAGTCTACTTTTTCTCCCTGCTGATAATTTCAGAGCTCATCCAGATTTGTTGAGGAGGGTGGCTGCAACTCTGGATATCTAAACAGAAGAGGTACAGGAAAGGTCACACAGGCATGGACATTTTTGCCTTTGAAGGACCCTCTAGGGGGGAATCTGGAATCTGTCAGGATTTTATAGCAGACCCCATCTTCCCTGCCTCCAACTGCTAAAAGGGTGGAGAAGAGCTATTATGTTCCTTTACAAGGATCCATTTCTACAACCAGGGCCGTCCTTAGGCATAGGCAACATAGGCAGCTGCATAGGGTGCCTGAAAATTTGGGGCACCACTGGGTCTTAGTGTCCATCCTCTTGTTTTTCTATCCCTGTTCTGACCCTTCCTGCAGGCTCCCACAGATGGCTGCTCTAGCCTGGTGAGTCTTCCTTGGGAGGGAATCTAGTAGTTAAAAGTGAAAAAACCTCCAGCCTGCCAGACCTATTAGCACAACATTGAAACTGTTAAAGAGACATTCAAGGGGTAATAAAGCCATTTAACAGGCATTTGCCAACCCCAAGGTATATACTGACAGGTTTCAGAGTGGTAGTCCTGTTAGTCTGTATCAGCAAAAACAAGGACGAGTCCTTGTGTCACCTCAAAGACTAACAAATTATTTGGGCATAAGCTTTTGTGGACTAGAACCCATTTCATCAGATGTCCACGAAAGCTTATGCCCAAATAAATTTTTATACTGTCAGTTTCTGACTTTACTGACAAAAACAGTTGTGCATTAATGTAATATTTACACAGAACATGTCAGTCTACAGTTTAAAATTTGCTTTAAAAATATTTCATTAGTGAGCTGGTGAAGATTATAAAATCACATTTCTAAAAAACGCTTGCATAGAGTTTTAGATGCACAATCATCTTTAGCCTTAAATGTGTGGATCTTCACACATAGTTTTTTTAAATAAATCCTTCAAAAGACCTCCCTTATCTAAAATACACATTTTAATTACTATAGTTAAAAAAAAAAGTGCTTCCAAGTCTTCCTGTCCTTTCTGTCCATCCCTTCACCACCTCTCCCCCCACTCCCCACTGAAGAGAGCCCTTAAAGGGACAACAGTCCTTCCCTTCCAGATAGCTGGACAAAGAGTTCCCTTTCTTTACTTCTGACTATCCGACAAACTAGTTTTAAAAGAACCCTCCAGCAAAATCAGTACCTTAGTAAGACAAAATCCTTGTTATACCTAAAATCTTTGGAAACATATTTTTTTAAAGTTGGTGAAATTTCATAACCGTGTCTCTTGTTATGGAGATCACACAAAGTAAATTACTGTTCCCTTTTTCTAAAAGCAATGAACATTGTTATGAACACACTAAATCTCTCTGATTAATTTAAAAGAATGTCTTTGTTTCAGTGAGTTAAATATGTAGTAATCTGGAATGCTGGCTTAAGATTTGAGTACATTTAAAATATAAATTCAACTTTGAAATACTGATGAAGAAAATGTAAAACAGAGAAGAGCTGCATCATGTATTCCATTATATGTAATGTTGTATTCAGCAGGACAGCTGACTCACCCTTACTATGAAGTTTTTGCAAATAAATCTCTGACAAACTTCAGGGCATATCAAAAAACCTGTGACTGACATTTTTTATTCCCAAATTTTAGTGCTTTTAATTAGGTACTTTCTTCATGTTCATTCTGCATGAGGGAGAGTGCATGGAAGTCTCTGGGGGGAACTGTGACTCTCCGCCACCATGAGGCAGGCTGGGCATCTCGTTATCCTTTGCTGTCAAGTCCCTCCTCCCCCTCCCCCACCAGGCTGTGAGCTTGGGCTGCCATCCAGCATAGGGGCACCAGTTTAATAATACTGCCTAGGGCCCCATAAATCCTAAGGACGGCCCTGTCTACAACCACCCTCCTCGGGCTTCCTGGTGATTGCTGCTGCAGTGAAAAAGAGAGGCAGAGATTCTAGGCTTCTTACTCCAAAGGGAAAGGAAGCAAATAAGATAGACTTTTTTGGCAGGAAACTTTTTATTCTGCAGGGAGTTTACAGCTTAGGACTGTGAGCCAGCAAGCTCTTTTTGGGCACTACAATTTCAGCCTATGGGATAATATCCTGAAGTTCAAAGACAAGCGTCATGGTGAGACAAAGCAAGAGTTCTCTGTAATAGTGGAGGAGGACAAATTAGTTGCCTGGACAACGTTGCAGGCAAACCTGGATGAGGCAGACTGCAGCTCGAGCTATGGCTTTCTCCATCACTATGCACTGTTCATTTTGGCAGCAGTCATCAGCCTTCCCTAAGAGGTGCAACAAACAATTCAATACCTTTCTTTTGAAGGTCCCTTACTGTTTTCCAATAAAATAGAAGAGATGCTTCACAGTCTTAAGGATTCAAAGGCAACTCTTAAGTCTCTGGGGATCTATAGACTAGCAGCAAAACGAAAGCCCACAGCATTCCCAACAGCTTCAGACCTAAGGTCTCAGGCTTTTCTCTGCAGTAAGCAGCAGCAAACATAAGCTAAGAAGCAGAGAGTCATATCCTCATATTCCATCTAAATTGCATCAGAACAATATAATATTGAGCTGTTAAGAAGGTGCTCTTGTCCTAATAGTACCGACCATCACCAGATAAAGAAACAGATCATAAGATGGTGTGACAGGGCAAGGCCAGATGTCTATAGGAAAGTAGTGAGAAACGGGTGTGTTAGCCCCAGGCTAAACAAATCCCTGTTACCATTGTCACAAACAGCTGGTTACGGGTTAATGTCTCTTTTACCTGTAAAGGGATAACTAGCTCAGTAAACCTGGAACACCTGACCAGAAGACCAATCAGGAGACAAGATACTTTCAAATCTTGGTGCAGGGGAGCCTTTGTTTGTGCTTTTTGTGTGTTTTGTTGTTTTTTTTGTTCTCTCTGGAGTCTGGGCGGGACCAGACATGTATACAGACTCTCCAATCTTCTGAAAAAGTCTCTTCTATTCAAATAGTAAGTAATAGGTAGAAAGTGGATTAGATTTTTATGTTTGTTTTCTTTATTTGCAAATGTGTATTTTGCTGGAAGGATTGTATCTCTGTTTGCTGCAACTTGTATTTGTGCTGTGGGGAGGCTTCTCTCTAGTGTCTATAAGTGAAAGACCCTGTAACATTTTCCATCATGATTTTACAGAGATAACTTTTACTTTTTTTCCTTTCTTTAATTAAAAGGTTTTCCTTTTTAAGAACCTGATTGTTTTTTTATTGTGTGAGACCCCAGGGGGACGGGGTCTGGCCTCACCAGGGAATTGGTGGAAGAAAGGAGAGAAGTAGGGGAGGAAAAGCCTGATTTCTCTCTGTGTTAGGATCACTGTCTCTGTCTCAGGGAGAGTCTGGGAGGGGGAGAGAAGGGGGGGAAGGTAAATTTCCTCTCTGTTTTAAGATTCAAGGAGTTTGAATCATAGTGATCTCCCAGTGTAACCCAGGGAGGGGAGAATCTGGGAGGAAGAAAGGAGGGGAATGGTTTATTTCCCTTTGTTTTGAGATCCAAGGGATTTGGGTCTTGGGGTCCCCAAGAAAGGGTTTGGGGGCCAGAAAGTGTCCCAAAACACTATATTTTGGGATGGTGACAGCTCTATCATTTCTAAGCTAGTAATTAAGCTTAGAGGGGTTCATGCAGGTACCCCATCTTTTGGACGATAAGGTTCAGAATGGGGGAATCATACCTTGATAACCATGGTAACCAAATGGCAGTTGCTCCAGGTTAATCAAGACACCTGGGGCCAATTAAGATCCTTCCAGAAAGCAGTGGAGATAGCTAGGTTGATTGAGACACCTGAAGCCAATCAGGGGCTGCCTGAAACTAGTTAAAAACCTCCCAGTTAATCAGGTGGGCGTGCATGTCAGGAGCTGTGGGAGGAAGTTGTGCTGTTGGAGAGATTGAGCATATCAGGCACAAGGAAGGAGGCTTTGAGGTAATGGTGAAGTGGAGCTTGAGGAAGTGGGGGTTGATGTGGGGAAGTAGCCCAGGGAATTGTATTTGTCCTGTTTCTAAAAGTTCAACTATCATAGCTGATACTATTAAAGTCTCTGGGCTGGAGCCCAGAGTAGAAGGCGGGTTCCCCTCTCTGTTCCCCTTTCCCCCTGATTAATCACTGAGACTGGGAGACAACAGAGACTGTGCAAGGGAGAATACTTTCTCCTCACCTCCCTCGCTGGCTTATGATGAAAATGGCTCAGTAGGCTGTGACCCTTGCCTCTAGAGAGAAAAGGGCTACGTGGAGGGTCGCAGTGAGCCTCTGAGACTAGCGAAATCCTCCAGGAAACGTGGGACCCATGGAGACAAGGATAGAGCTTTGTCACAATAGTTAAAGAAAACTTTGTTTGATAGCATCCTGTCTGGCAAGGAATCACTTATCAACAGTTGTGCTTGTGAAATCTATACTCAGGGCCACCCAGAGGATTCAGGGGGCCTGGGGCAAAGCGAGGGAGCTGCGGCACTTGTACTCACCTGGCGGTCTGGGTCTTCAGCAGCATTTTGGCAGCAGGGGGCCTTTCAGTCACTCTGCGTTTTCATCAGCACTGAAGGACCCCCCCGCCGCCAAAATGCCACCAAAGACCCGGACTACCATCGGGTCAGGGCTTGCAGGGCATTTTGGTGGCGGGGGGCCCTTCAGTTGCTCCGCATCTTTGGCAGCACTGAAAGGCTCCCCACCACCGAAGACCCAGACCACTGCTGGGCCAGGGCTCACGGGGCCCCTGAGGGGCCTGGGACAAATTGCCCCACTTGCCCCCACCTCTGGGCAGCCCTGTCTATACTACTTTATTGTTTTGCCTTTATAGTCCCTATTTCTCCATTGTTTATCTGTATGGTTTCTGTCTGAATCTTTGATTGTTTCTGTGTGTTGCATAACTAACTTTGCAAGATTTAAATCAGCTAAGGTGGTAGGATACAATTGGTTAAAGAATTGTTTCATAATGGGTTAGGATTGGTGAAAAATACTGTTTTGTAGTACTTTAGTTTAAAATGATAGTCAAGGTATAGCTAAGCAGGACTCAAGTTTAACTATATAAACTAGGGTCCAAAAGGAAGTTTTTTGGAACCTAACTCCAGGACACAGCCCAAGACCAGAGCTGCCAGAACTCAACACCTTACCAGCTATGTTGTGCAGAAGCTGGAACCCTGGATAACTTGGTCTGGACTGGCCATCAGGAAATGTTCATCTGCCTTACTGGGAGTGATGAGCATTGTATATTTAGCATGTGTATTCTGTTCTGGTAACTGTTAATAAACAGAGATTAAGGATATTACTGTGTAAGGCTCTTTCACTGGTAAAAGGCTCAGCAAAACCACAGGGGAGTATGCCATGAGCCCTAGGGACTAGGTAAGGATGACCTTGAGACCTAGGAACTGGGTAAAGTTAGGTGCCTTTGACTCGGAGCCGTAAGGTGGGGGTGCCTAAATTAACTGGGTTACACTTTGAGCTCAAGGAAGGGTAAAGGTGGGGTGCCCTAGAATGTGCAGGTAACATTCTTGCCACATTCTCAAGACCTGTCCAGAAAGAGAGCGCAGAAGTTACAAGAGGCATCCTTCTCCTCCACCCTCCTTTGCAGCTGCTATTTCTTCTAGGCAAACTGGGTCACCTAAACAATTTTCACCTCTCAGTTGAGAGCATTATGCTACTCCTCACAGTGCTATCTTTCCCCACCCCAGTTTTAACCAACCATCTGACCTATTTTCTAAGTGCTTGCACCTGTATCACCATGGATCAGTGGGTCTTAAGCACAGTTGAACTGGGATACACTCTTCAATGTATTTCTGTTCCCCACTTCCACCCTCTTTCCCCATCCCTCTTCAGGGACCACTCTCTTGAGAGTGTGCTACTTCAGGAGATTCAGTCTCTACTCCTCATGGGGGCCATACAGAAAGTTCCTATGTTGTTCAGAGGAAAGGGATTTTATTCTCTTTACTTCCTATATGCAAAGGCAAAGTGGCTTCTCAGGCCTATTTTAGATCTAAGGCTGTTAAACAAGTACCAAAAGAAAACAAAATTCCGAATGGGGTAGACAACAATACTACAGAGGCACCCCATATGACAAAGACTGGAAACGGCTCATCCCGTTCGACGACAAAGCATATTTGGCTGCAACCTTACAATTAAGAATTGCCAACTATGTGGCCCTATTGGAAAAATCACATTAATTACGCAAGTCTCTCTGAATGTATTAACTTTATTCCAGTAGACAAAAAAGAGCAGTACAAAGCACTCATCACAGAGGGCCACCTCATTACCAGAATAGAGCTACAAGCTGCATCGAGATCCATAGCAACAGCGGTCATTATGAAGAGAGCCTCCTGGCTTCATCTATCCAATTTTCCAAAGCCAGTACAGTCCACCATAGAGTGCTTATAATTCAAAGGCTCCAAACTCTTTGCAGACAAAATGGATGAGACACTGCACACTTTGAAAGACTCAGGGGGCCACCTTGCGATCTTTGGACATCCACACATCTAAGAACAAGAGACGGCAGAGCAATTATCAGACTCCTCAAAGATTCTGACCCCCTCTGTACACACAACGCAATAGATACTACGACCAACAGGGGTGGAAATAAAATTTTGAGGAAATGGCAGTCCACTCCTTTGACTACTATCTCTCAGCCATCAACCTATAGACAACAGATTTGAAATCTTGGTCGAGGGTTCGAGAATCCCATCTCTCTGTGTTGACACAACTGGCCAACTGGCAAGGCTTTTGGAAATTGTCTACTTCCATTCTACTCAATCTGGCAGTACATTACCATGGACAGATGGGTAGAAATAATCAAATAGTTACTCCATCCTCCTTACCTCCAAACCCCCTACCTACTCCCCTTTGCCGTCCCTCTATAGGGACCCCTCTCACGAACATCTGTGAGAAGAAGTAAACCATCTCATATCTCTGGGAACAGTAGAACCCATACCAACCAAGTACAGAGGGAAGGGGTTCTGTTCCCACTAGTTTCTCACACAGAAAAAAACAGGAGGTTGGAGACCTATTCTCAATCTCTGGTGACTCAACAAGTTTGGAAAACACAGTGATTCAGAGTGATCACACTAAGCACCATAATCCCAGCATTAGAGAGCGAGGACTGGTTCTCAACCCTCGACCTCCAGGACGCATACTTTCATATATCCATCCATTCCTTTCATCAGAAATTCCTACAGTTTACAATAGCACAGGACCATTTCCAGTACAATGTTCTACCCTTCGGCCTTTCCACTGCAGCTTGGGTATTTTCAAAGGTACTAGCCATAGTAGCTGCCTACCTATGCAGAGAGGGAATCATGACATTCTCATACTTAAACAACTGTCTGCTGAAAGCATCAGCACTATACATAGCTACAGACACCACCCAATGTACGATAAATATGTTCCCTATCTTAGAACTTCACATAAACATATAAAATTCCATTCTAATACCTGTCCAATGCCCAGAATTCATTGGAGCAGACCTCGCTCCCTTGAAGCAACTGCTTCCCTACCAACAAAACGCTTTCTGACTCTAACCGCCTTGATCTCAACAGTGCAGAACTGCCCGCAAGTGTCTGCAGAACTTGCCTACAAATCCTAGGCTACATGGATGCCACAACCTTCATTGTCCAACATGCAAGACTACACATTCAGTATCTATGAGCCCGGCTCCATACAAATTATGTCCCATATAGGCACAACATAAACAAGCTCATCATCATGCCCAGTACAGTCCAGGATTCCCTTTTAAGGTTGACCAATCCAGACAATGTCAGCAGGGTGGGAGGGGTGCCATTCCTACAGAGTCCACCATCATTCACTATCACCATGGACGTTTCCCTCCTAGGCTGGGGGGCACATCTGAAAACACACTCTATACAGGGCCAATGGTCTACGGCAGAGTCCCATCTCATATCAACCAGCTGGAACTACAAGCTGTTCTCACTTCCTACCACTAATCAAAAACAAAATGGTACAGATTTTTACAGACAATGTAGCTTGTATGTTCTATATAAACAGTTAAGGGGAAGCACGATTGCACTCCCATGGCTACATGCTCGTTACTACACCTCTCTATGAAGGTTGCATTCCTAGTGGCCATTATATCTGCCAGAAGAGTATGGTAACTAGCAGCTCTCATGACAGACCCACCTTATACAATCCCTTTCAAAACATTTAACTTGCCTTACTAAATGGAAGATATTCTGCATCTGGTCCATACAAAGAGGCATCCTCCCAGCTCAAGCTCCGATTTGCCATCTCTTGGACTATCTGTAGTTTTGAAAGAGCTAATCCTCGCTGTTAGTTCCATCCGAGTCCATCTGGCAGCTGTTTGTTTTCCACCCTACTGCGGATAACTGATCAACTTTTTCAAATCCACCTCCCATCAGATTTCTGAAGGGTTTGCTCATATTATACCCTCAGGTTCATAGCCTGGTTCCACAGTGGGGTTTGAATTTAGTGCATGCTAAGTTGATGGGTCCCCCGTCTAAGCTGCTAATGAGTTATCCTCTGTTACACCTGTCTCTGAAGGTGGCTTTCGGTTGCTATAACCTCACCTAGGAGAGTAGAGGAGCTGCAGGCTTTAGTATCAGAGCCTCTTTATACAATTTTCTTTAGGGACAAGATTTTCTTTTGACCTCACCCTAAATTCTTGTCTAAAGTGGTTTCCAAATTTCACATGACTTGAGTGATTTTTTTTTTTACCAACTTTCTTTCCAAAGTCCCATTCAAGTAAAGAAGAAGGAAAAACTCTATATTCTAGATGTTAGAGTTTTGCTTTTTACCAGGATCGAACTAGACCATTCAGGTCTTTATCTCAACTCTTCATCGTGATTTCAGATAAAGGGCCACCCAGTCTCCACCCAGAGGATCTCAGCCTATATTTTCATCTGTATTGGTTTATGCTACCAATTGGCTGATGTTGCACCTCCAAGTAAACTGATGGGTGACTTGACCAGGTCTCAGGTGACTTCTGCAGCCTTTCTCACTTATGTTCCCATTTCTGGATATCCGTAAGGTGGCAACCTGATCATCACTCCATACATTTGCTTCTCACTATGCCATCTCTCATTAGTCTAAAGCCAATGCCAGATTTGAAGAAGGATTGTAGCACCACTCGTCCAAATACACTCCAAGCCCACTTTCAGTTCGAACTGCATAGAGTCACCTACAGTGGAATGGAAACGTGCAATCACTTGAAGAAAAAACTGTTCTCTACCTTTCCATAACTTGTTCTTCAAGATATGTTGCACGTGTTCATTTCATAACCTGTCCTCCTTCCCCTCTCTATTGGAGTCTTTCCATTGGGAACTGATGGAGTCTGGGGGCAACATTGCCCTTTATATCTGCATGCAGTGGTGTCAGGGACCAGAGGGCCCTTGTGCTTCCCCAGTGGGTACTGCTGAAGGGAAATTCTCTGATAACTGTGCTCAAGTTGCATGCACACCTACAGTGGAATAGACATGTGCAACACATCTTGAAGAACAAAAGTTATGGAAAGGTAGGTAACCATTTTTTTCCCCCTAGGCATTTAGTATTCTATAGGGCCTTTGTCAGTTGCTCATAACTTACTCAAACTTTAATCTTTTGGTTTTATTATTTTTCATGTCTTGTTTATGATTGAGAATGAAATGTTCTGAAACTTTGAGCCAAAATGGTTCAGCAGCTTTTGAGACTGAAGAGACGGTAGGGGAGGGGGAATACACCTTTTGATGTTATAAAAAAAAATTTAAATTATTTTTCATTATTTTTAACTGTTCTCATTGAGGTGCTAGAATTTGAAATTTGTCAGGGACAGAGTCCCTAGATTGGACATGTGTTTTTGGTGGCCTAGTCAAAATCTACTATTTTTAAATTCTCAAAACTTGACAAGTTATGAGTATTGAAAAAACATGATTGAAACATGCCTTCAGTGTTTTAATAACCAGAGTTTTTAAATAACTTCATTCTCTGCCCATGTTCTCTTGGTATGGCACATGAGCACAACAAAGCTGGGTGGAATTTTAGCCTGTTATAAGCTTTTGAAAAACACTATCCAATTCAAAGTACAAGTAAATATTGAATAAGGAAAGTCTCCCTAACTCATTGTATACAAAGGAGCACAGGATGGACCATAAAAAGAATAGGAGTACTAGTGGCAACTTAGAGACTAACAAATTTATTGTAGCATAAGGTTTCACGGGCTACAGCTCACTTCATCGGATGCATGTAGTGAAAAATACAGAAGGAAGATATATCTATACACACACACACACAGAGGGAACATGAAACAATGAGTGTTACCATATGCATTATAAGGAGAGTGATCAGTTAAGGTGAGCTGTTGTCAGCAGGAGAGAAAAATAACTGTTTGTAGTGGTAATGAAAATGGCCCATTTCCAGCACTTGACGAGGAGATATAAGGAACTGGGGGAAGGGGAGGAGGGAAGATAAACATTGGGAAATAGTTTTACTTTGTGTAATGGCCCATCCACTCCCAGTCTTTATTCAAACCTAATTTAATGGTGTCCAATTTGCGAATTAATTCCAATTTTGCAGTCTCTCATTGGAGTCTGTTTTTGAAGGTTTTTTTGTTGTAATATTGAGACTTTTAGGTCTGTAATCGAGTGGCCAGGGAGGTTGAAGTGTTCGCCAACTGGTTTTTGAATGTTATAATTCTTGATGTCTGATTTGTGTCCATTTATTCTTTTACGTAGAGACTGTCTGTCTGGTTTGGCCAATGTACATGGCAGAGGGACATTGCTGGCACATGATGGCATATGTCACATTGGTAGATGTGCAGGTGAACGAGCCTCTGATAGTGTGGCTGATGTGTTTAGGTCCTATCCAAACCAACTCCCATTGCAGAATTAGAATGACTCTCATTGATTTCAGCAGTTTTTGAGTGGAGTGCCATGTGATTGAGTCAATGTTGTGTTAGAAACTTAACTTTTTGGATTTCCAGAATTGGATTTCCATTCCAATATTTCAGTGGAATTAGACCAATTTAGCCCATGATTTTTCCTGTATCACTGAAAGACATTACAATATGATGAAATATCCAGTTGAATATGCTGAGTGGGGGCTTGTGGTAGACTGTGGAAGAATGTTTAGTGGATGATCTCTCTGTGAACACTTTGTGAACACTTTGTATAAGTATGTGGAATAACTTGAAAAATAATTTTTCAAATAAATAATCATGGCCCTTCAGATTCCACACCCACATAACTTGCCAGAGAATTCATCTCTAACTGCAGGGTTGTGCTTCGGAATCTGAGTTTCCTTTTAAAAAAAAATCATATTTCTAGACCTCATGGTTGGGAAGAAAAGCTTGAAAAATGTGAACCATATATAAACAGGTGCAGTGGAGTCTTCCTTAGTTTTTCAGCCAGCCTGAAAGAATAGATTTGAGTGACGTGAACTCACACATTTTATTGTTAACTTTTAAACCTAAAGATGACTTATAACATATTAAAAACTGAAAATATTGGAACACTGTAAAAAAGCAACCCTGAATTCAGTATCAAAATAAATAACATAAAAGCTACTGTACTGACTGGACTATTCTTTTTTAATATTTAATTCAATAAAACTCACAAATTAAAAAATGTATCTGAAACTGTTACACAACTTTCAGCAGAACACTACAGTATCTAGAAACTTTGCGGCACAATTTAGGTCCATTTTACCTCAGAGTACATGGCATTGCATACAAAATATTAAGCAGTATTGTTTCCATGTTAGCAATGTCATGGAAATGCAATTCTACCATTACACATAACCATCACTTGAATCTCACAAACACCTTAGTAAATTGTGCAAGAGTTACCAATTACAAAATTAATCCATAAACTGGATTATATTAAAATATCATTTGAACTAAAATAATCAAGTTTAACATAATTCTTGAAGTAGTAGCATTATGATTGTAATATGCTGCTGATTGTGTGACATGGACATCTCTACAAAGGAAATGCAAATTTACCTAAATGTATTATTTCTACTTTTTGACAAAAATGTGCTTTCCTTTAATCATTATATTCTTTTAATGTTATAATATTTGATAACTATAGTGGATACTAAAGACACCACTGAGGCTACTTCCACGTCCAGAACTGATGGAGAAGGAACCACAGAAGAACTAAATGGTATTAATATTTTTAATTGTTATAATTATCTGTTTTCCAGTCTTCTCTGGACCAAAGAGATTATAATTTAATGCAGATATCTTAATAATGTTTAGATCTCTGGAGGACAAAAATTGAACACTGACAAATAATGAAAAATCTTGATTGCCAAATGGTACTGTTCACACAATACATCATGCATTTTATAAAGTAACTCCACAGTATATTTTTGTTACTATTTTATGAACAAGGCATATGGACAAATTATTTATCTTGAAATCCTCATTTACTGAAATGGTTAAATATTTTAGGATCTTTATGCCTGTTGTACAATAAATGAATGATTGACTAGCACTGTGCATTCAATATGAGTAATTGACTTACACATCTTTGGGAATATAGACTTCATAGTTTATAGCAAGGGTGGTCAATATGTGGACCATGGGTCACGTCTGGATCACCAGCCACTTTTGAACAGACCCTGAAACTTTTATTTACTTATTCTTATTCTTATTCTTTTTTATTATTTTTCTCTGGAGTCTGGACCTTGACTATATCTTGACCAAGACATTTTGACCTCAACAAAAAATAATTTACTACCCCTGATGAGGTGCCACCTTGCATTATGATTTTTGTTGTTTCCAACATACTGTACTGGGTCAGAGCAGTTAACACTTTGATTAGAAACCCACAAGAGAAGCTCTGAGGGTGCTAAAGGAAGTGGTAGGGAGAAAAGTGATACCAACTGAATCACCACTGAGTCAATATTGAACTAATGCACCTTCTGGTGTTAGGGGTCATTGTACTGTGTAAGAGGTTATCTTTTGAATGAGACATAAAATCAGTCTTCAGTGGTCATTATTAAATAATTAAATACATTCGGAGGGAGTATTCTTCAATTCATGTTGTGTAACTTCTTCAAAACTGTTGTGTAGTGTTGCTGCATTCCTCCTCAGAATTGGCTGTATTTTTGAGGTCATTTAAATGACTCCTGTTTATAGGATGTATACACTAATTTGTAAAATCCATAAAATGCTTCATAAGCCTTTTAGATGAGAAACACTATGTAAAATGTAAGATATTAGTGATCTTTAATATTAATTAATTCCTTGCAAACACAATAGAAGATACATCAGAGTCAGAGGTAACTGCTGATCACCCAGAAGTTCAAGTTTTGGTAGAAGAAGCTGTAAAAATTGCAGCACAATCTCCAATAATGCTACCGGCTGAAGTATATGCTGAAGCATTAGAGGAAGCCATTACAGAGGTAAAAATACAGTACTAAAACATTCAAATATTATTTCTATAAGTTCCTTGTAGTATTTTATGTATTCCCTTGCAACATTTACTTTTCAGATTGTTTGTTCATTTGAAATGTAAATCTAGTGTACTTCACATTATAGAGTCTCAGTTTGATCCCACATATACTATGGACTAGCTTACTTTAGAATGTCATATTTGTTGCCTTTTAATTAGGAGTGTCAAACTTTTTTTTATTAATTTTATATTCATTTTTGTTTTAGTTTCTTTTTAAACCTTCTGATGCTATTGGAATCTCAGAGCAGCAGTATAGAAAGGCTTAGAACTCTCCCACGTGGCCCTTAAGCAGTGTACAGTACAATATACCATTGTACTCAGCAACTGTATTGATGGTTATAGCTATAATAGTGAGTTAAGAGGGCTATTCCTTACTACACTGCTAAGGCTGTAACACAGAAATCTAGGACAGGTTCTTAAATCTATTATTATAAGGCCTTGTTCTTCGGTTCTTAGGCAAAACTCCCCAATGATTGCCCGAGCAAGGATTTTAGGGTCAGGCTGTGAGGGGTTCACCACTGTTTTCTTCTAAAACAGAAGACTTCCAGACCAAACTCTAAAAAGACTAGGATTACTGTTAGATCAATGAGACTGAATACGGTGTAAGGCCCCAGTGCAGAAAAGCTTCCTGCTTCAGTTATGCCCTTAAACATGTGCTTAATTTTAAACACCTATTTAAATCCCATGACTTCAATGAGACTTAAGTATATGCTTAAGTGCTTTCTTGAATAGGGATCAACTTACATACATGCTTAAGTGCTTTCTTGAATTGGGGCTTGAGTTAAGAATCCTCAAGAATAGCAAAAATACATGATTTTAAGGCCAGAAGGGACCACTGGATCATGTAGTCTAACCTCCCCAATAATATTTAACCCAGTTAACCCTTTATTGAGCCCAATATGTTTTGGTTGACTAAGCCAGGGATTGACAGCCTTTGGCACGTGGCCTGCCAGGGTAAGCACTCTGGCAGGCTGAGCCAGTTTGTTTACCTGCCGCGTCTGCAGATTCTGCTGATCATGGCTCCCACTGGCCGCGGGGGCTGCGGGAAGTGGCACAGGCTGAGGGGTGTGCTGGCTGCCACTTCCCGCAGCCCCCATTGGCCTGGAGTGGCGAACTCCGGCCAGTGGGAGCTGTGATCGGCCGAACATGCAGACGCGGCAGGTAAACAAACCTGCCCGGCCCGCCAGGGTGCTTATCCTGGCAGGCTGCGTGCCAAAGGTTGCCGATCCCTGGATAAACTATATCTTCTAGAAAAGCATCCAGGCTTGTTTTGACAACATCAAAAGAAGGAGAATCCACCACTTCATCTAGTAGTGTATTCCAGTGGCTAATCATTGTCATTGTTAAAAGTATTTGTTCCTTACTTCTAATTTGAATTTGTCTGGCTTCAGCTTCCAGCCACCAGATCTTGTTAGGCCTTTCTCAGCTAGCTTGAGGAGTGCTTTAGAAACTGGTATTTTCTCCCTATGGAAGGTACTTACACATCGTAGCCAGGCAAGCTCTTGATGTTCTTTTTAAGTCTCTCATTGTAAAGCACTTTCTCCAATCTCAAATAATTTTTGTGGCTCTTTTCTGAACCCTCTTCAATTGTTGAATACACTATTTAATATGTGAACACTAGGACAGGATGTAGTATACTAGTATAGGTCTCTCCAATACCATATACAAAAGTAAAATCCCCTCCTTTCTCCTACTCCCTATTTATACATCTCAGATCACATTATCCCTTTTTTGCCACTGCCTTACACTTGGAGCTCATGTTGAATTGATTGTCCACTATGACTCCTATATCCTTTTCAGAGTCACTACTTTCCAGGATACATTCCTGCCAAGGGGTTGAAATCTCTGGGAACCGAAGATAGTTTCCTCACCAATCTTGAACAAAGACTGTAAGATGTTGAAATTAGGTCTTAGCTATTAGAAAGCATATTTTCACTTTTACTTGCTTGTAACCATCTCTACCTTTATTTCTTTTACTTGGCATCACTTAACCTATGTCCTTTTGTTAATGAATTTTTTTTTACTTTTAATCTAAACCAACACAGTGCTGTATTTGAATAGAAGTAATTAATAACTCCAGTTAATATGGTAAGCTGCTGGTTATTGTCTCTTTAAAGGAGCAAAGGAACATTATTCTTTCTCTGAATGGTCCAGGAGGGGACTGGACACTTCATGGAAGATGGTTTGGGGGAAATTCAGGTCTGGGAGTGTCTGGGGTCACTTCTGCATAAGATAGCTGGGTGATAGAGATGTAGGCAGAATGCTGGGTTCAGAGTGTTGAATCACAGCTGCAAAGCACACAAGCACTTTAGAGGACTGCATACTTGTCTGCTGGCTGTTGGTGTCTGGGCTGTGAGCCATAGCAGCATAGGATTTGAGGCATGCAGGGTTACAGGGTAGGTGGTGACACAACCACTCACTGTTCTGGATTCCACATTCTTTGTACCTAGGTGCATAACCTTGCATTTGGATGTATTTAATGCATTTTCTTTTCTCAGAAGAGTAATGCTCATTCCACTTAAGCTACCACAGCTTTTAAAGTGTAACTACCATTTTGTCAATCTTGGAAATCTGCAAAACTATAACACAAAGTTCAGTTTACATTTTTTATGATCAGTATTGGACTCTGAAGATAGGTCAGATGCCTGCTTCAGAAAAGCCGTTGTGCAGTTTCTTCTTAGTTTGGGATATTTTTCAGCTCCCCTTCAAGTAAAGACCCTTATGAAGGAGAAAACAATATTACTCACCTGTAACTGAAGTTATTGGTGACTTAACTCTCTTATCCACAGTCACCCTCTCTCTATCTAATTCTTTGGAATTCTGCTTCTGATCAAGCAGTTAGGGACTGTGGGATTGGGTCTTCCTTTTCAGATGTTGTGTAGGTACGTACCCTACTGTATCTACAGTATGGTTTGTGTGGCTACAACATGGCTCTCCTGTCATGAATGCATCTGCTGTCATGGTTGAATTTGGTAGGATCTCCCAACATACAGTGCTAACTTCAGATCTGGTGAAAAATCAGTGCTGTTTTACAGCTGGTCTGAATTTTCCCTGATATCTGAAGATTCCTGGAAAGGAGTTGGTTTATTAGACATGCATCAATCTTTACCTGACATGGTTTAATGCCACAGATTAGCCCTTGAGGGAGAAGCAAGGGTACCCTTGTACAAAAAGAACTGAAACACAGAAAAGAATTTTTCTTTTCTGAGCAGAGAAGAAGAAAAATTTACCGTAGTCCTCAATAGCTACTGCTGTAACAGAATGGCTTAAACCCTGTTTGTTTCTCTATGAGCATCTGAAGAGTTCAGAGAAGTGCTTAAAAAAGTCACTAGGATGTGTTTCAAAGCTGCATAATGGTCTACATATTTCATATGACCAGAGGCTTATACAAGGGTCTTTATTTTAGATTTGCTAGCCAGTTTGTAACTCTTATTCCTGAGACGAGAATCTAAGTTCTCTAGTTATTTTTGGAAAACTACAGTGTATTTTTATACATTCATCTCCATTTGTTCTGTTATATTCTTTCTTCATTCAGGCACATAAGTTGCAAATCTCTTCTATAACTAATAAAAAGACCCTTTATTGGAAAGAAAAATGACACTGTAACAGGTTAATACAATGCAGAAATAATTTGTATTGTCTGCTTTTCTAAACAATTCACTGATGTTATTGTATTTATATCATTTTGTTTTACAACTAAATCCAACATTTTGTAACAGCTCACTAAGAAGAACAAAGACAGGTTTCCTGGGGCTCCAGAAAAAGGAGGATGGGTACTGGATAACTATCCTACAACATCAGAGCATTGGTTAGCCTTGTCAGAAAAAGGCCTCTTACCTGACACTGTCGTCTGTCTTAAGAACACAGAAAAAAATGGTTAGTAAATGTTTTACTTTTAAAGCATAAAAATTAAAATCTTTTCCCAATTTTGATGTCTTTGCTTGAGTTATTGTTATAAGAAATGTCAGTTAAAGTGTACTTTTGTCCCACTAGCAATTTTATAGGACTTTGCCACTATATCAAAAGGGATCTGTTTCTCTCCCTGGCTTTTTTTATAATTTTGTCTGTAATGCAAGTCTCCTCCCTGTGAATCCACACAAAACATGCAAACATAGTTCCAGCCACAAACCTAGATACTGACAAACATAACAGCACACCTCCTGTAACCATGTCTCAATGGATCACAACCGAGAATACCAAATTCAGGACAACCTGCCAAAAAATAGGGCAGACACACCCTAAAACTGGAGATTATTCTCCCATGAGATATGCCAAACCAGCAACAAAAGTAAACTTCTGTTTCACCACACTGGCTAACAGGAAGTCAGAAAAGCAGTTTCCTATGTATTCCAGTCCTTGTAGTACCACCAAAAACACTTTAATGAGTGGTTCTTTAAAACCAATTTCATCAGATAAAAGATTCTTCTGATCCCAAAGGACCAGCCACACAGCCAGGTCAATATATAATGCAGATCTTACCCAAAAATCACTCCATTGGCAGTCCTTTAGTATCTAAAATCTAAAGGTTTTATTTATAGAAAGAAAGAAAGGTGAGAGTTAAAATTGGTTAAAGGAATCAAATACATACAGTAATAGCAAAGTTCTTGGTTCAGGCTTGTAGCAGTGATGAAATAAACTGCTGTCTTAAGTCAAGTCTCTGGTTGCTTCCAATCATTGGAAGGTCCTCACTCCCTTGGTTAGATTGCTCCCATTAGTGTAAGTCCAGAGATTTGAGCAGGAAAGAGGCCAAATGGAGATGTTTCCAGGGCCTTATATAGCTTCTGTCATGTGGAGGGAAATCTGTTTTTTCAAACAAAGGCCTCAGCACAGCTAGTGGGAAATTACAGGTAGCAAGATGGTGTTTGGAGTCACATGGGCAAACATGTCCATGAATGATTTTGCTTAGTCACAGCAGGAAAGTCCAGTAAGTGTAGATAGGCATCTCCCATGGTCCATTGTGAGTTAAGTGTTCCTTGATGAGCCACTTAATTTGAATAGTCCCTTCAAGATGTGCAGGCTAATTACTCTAGGAGCAGACATTTGAAATATAGGTATAGATGCTCAAACTTCAAATACAAAAATTGATACATACATATAAATAGCATGATCGTATTCAGCAAATCATAACCATTCCATAGACACCTTACTTGACATAATTTGTACAAGATTTGTTGCAATTATATAAGAGTGGTATCAACAATGATCTACATGGTCATATTTAATAAGATAACATCACACTTCCTCGATACATCACCTAAATAACTCTCTTAGTGGGTTATAGCCCACAAAAACGTATACCCAAATAAATTTGTTAGTCTCTAGCGTGCCACGAGGACTCCTCATCGTTTTTGCTATTACAGACTAACATGGCTATCCCTCTGAAATCTATTAGAAACACTGAAAATGGCGGCAGCTTCTGAAAATGCCAACTATTGTTACAAATAATTTCCACTTAAAACAGTTGCTGCTATTTAACAATTATCCAAAGAAGCAACACACTTAAACACAACAATCAACTGAAAATCTACACCATACACAAACTAACTATCTTCTTCAATGCAGCACCTATTCAGTATGCCCAGCAATTAAATACATACATTTCTAACCACTTCAATACAGACAGAGTTAAAAATTGCCTGTTTTGTGTGGAGGTGACAAAAGGAACCCTGGGTGTTTGGCTATGAAGAAGGTAATGTGGAGAAATCAAAAATCAAGAGATGGCTAAGGAACAAACTAAGCTGTATTAGTGGATTATCCCCTTAACTATTTTAAATTTTTTGTTGGGGTAAATTTTTACAAATTCTGTGTCTGCTTTCCACTTGTATCTTTTCATATAAATAATAGCCCACTTCTGCATTTCTAGAGCACTTTGAGTCATTGTTTCATAGGCCACACCCTCAGTTGTCTAAATCAGCGTTTCTCAAACGTGGCCACCATGGCTGGATGCGGCCAACAGAGGCTTTTCTTGCCACCACAGCCTTCTGGCTGGTGATTGGGGGGACAAAGCAGTGGCCTTCCCCTGGGCCACCAGGATGGATTGGACTCTGCCTCCCTCTGGAGCCACAAATGCCAGAGGAGCAGAAAGCTCGTGTGAGTTACCTACCTTCCCTGGGGCAGTGGGGCTCAGGCTTTCTGCTCCAGCCCTGGGGTGATGGGTGGCAGGCTCCAGCCATGCAGCGGTGGGATCCGGCCACGGGTTCTGTCCCCCTGCCCCTCACCCATCACCCTTGGTCCTTGCTGCCTCCCCCAGCTCCTCACCCATCCACTCCATCCCCCCAGCCACCTCCCTACCCACCTCCCCATCCAAGGCTTAATTTGTCTTCTGGCTTGCCAGGGCTGAGTAAATCTGCTGTGAAAAGTGATATTCATATGTTTGTTAATATCACTTTCTGCTGCCTCCAGCTAGCTAACAAGTCTGCTGTGAAAAGTAGAAGCAGGCTTACTAGCTAGCAAGTCTAAAAAACAAAAACAAAAAAAGACAACATACAAAGCACCTTATTTGTGTTTCTATTCTGTTTGGGTCCAGAAAAGAATAGAGACAACTCAGTTATTTTTATTTGAGCATAAGCTTTCGTGGGCTACAGCCCACTTCTTCGGATGCATGGCTGTAACCCACGAAAGCTTATGCTCAAATAAATTTGTTAGTCTCTAAGGTACCACAAGTACTCCTGTTCTTTTTGCAGATACAGACTAACACGGCTGCTGCTCTGAAACCTGTGTTGTTTTTATTACTGAGTTTGGGGAAAAAAAAAAAAACCCAACACTTGCATAAATAAGTTACTATGATTTGGACATGCACGTGTGCATAGGTATTAGCTTTCCCTAAAGTTAATTAAGCATTTTAGGAAAAATTGTCATAGCAGCTACCAGCAAGAGTAGGTGGCCACATTCTGAGGTCACCAAAAATTCTTCGAGTGCTTGCTCATATTGATTCCAATTAGGTGTGCGCGCACCGTGTGCACGTTTGTCGGAAGATTTTTACCCTAGCAATACTCGGTGGGTCGGCTGGGTCGCCCCCTGGAGTGGCGCCATTATGGCACTGGATATATACCCCTGCTGACCCAACAGCCCTTTAGTTCCTTCTTACCGCCCGTGACAGTCGTTGGAACTGTGGAGCATGGCTTTGCTGATCTCCGCGTCCCTAGCTACTCGTAGTTCTTTGCTGTTTATTGTGTGTATAATTAGAGTTCTTCTAGTTATAGTTAGTATTGGTTGTTGTTTTTATAGTTTAGTTTAAGGGGGGATTGGGGATTAGCCCCTTTCCCCCACCCCGGTACGGGCTCATGCCCAAGGCACCGGGATTCAAACTGTGCTCGATGTGCCAAAAGCAGATGCCAATAGAGGATCCCCACGACTCCTGCCTCAAGTGCCTTGGGGAATCCCACCTTACCGATAAGTGCCACATCTGCATCTGATAAGACCGCTCCGGTACCGGGAAGGGGCCCCGGCACCGACCCTTACTGGCACCGACATCTGCTCGGCACCGCTCCCTGTCCCTGAGACCCAGGAAGCAACATAGCGCTCCAGCTGCTTCAGCTCCACAGAAGGAGTGCTCTTCGAAGACGGATCGTCTGGTGCCGTCATCAGTCGCAGCATCGTTGACTGGGGTGCCGCCAATTGCGGCTCTGCCGAGCATGGCACTGTCAATTCTGGTCCCACAAGGGCCATTGAGTCCAGTGCCTGACAGCTCCCCGGTTCATGCTGTGGTTGAGCTTGCCCTCCCTTCTACACCGGAGACCTTCTCCACGGCAAGGGAACTCATCGCCATGACGGAGTCCGCACGGCCTCAACCTCCGGCACTGCTGTTGCAGGTCATACAGTCCATTGGGAAACCGGCCCTAGTAAGGCCATCCTCCATTGGTCCAACAGAGAGACGTCATTCAAGATCACGGTCTCACAGACGCTCTCGATCACGCCGTTCCCGCTCCCAGCGCCACTCTCCATCACAGTACTGATTGCACTCATGGCACCATTCGACATTTCGTTCACCAGCCAGATACTCCCGGTACCAATCCGACTCACGGCACCGCTCTCGGCACTGTATATCCCGCAGTCGCCCCAGACAAAGGGACTCGAGATCCCGGTCGACCTCCCGGCACCGCTACGGTCAAAGGTCCTGGTCTCACTCATGGTACCGTTATAGTGGTACCAGGAGCTATAACGGTACCATGAGCGAGACCAGGACCTTTGACCGTAGCGGTGCCGGGAGGTCGACCGGGATCTCGATTCCCTTTGTCTGGAGCGACTGCGGGATATACAGTGCCATCCAGAACAGTGGTGCCCTCCCAGGGTCCACTGGCACCACCGTGGCTGTCGAGACACACATCAGTGTCATCACAGGCTGGTAGCACATCCTATTCTCAGGAGCGTGACTCTGACGTCCCCAGCTGTATATTTCCAGAGAGCCAGAGCCACGAGCAAGGGCCTCATCACTGGTCCTTCTGGACACCGTGGGCATACCACCAAGCCCAATGTGCTTCATCAGCGGCTCCACGGTCGGCCCTGTCAGAACATCGGGTACTAGAGGCAACTGTAAGCCGCCCTCCGCCCCCATGGACACGGATGAAGCTCCGATACCATCTGCAGACACCCAGGTCTCACCTGACACAGATGACGCTCCTCAAGTACAGGAGCCCCCACAGGACCCCCTGGTCCCGGGCCTTTCCTCTTCCTCCTCACCAGATGAGATGGTGGCAGGAACATCCTCTTCAAGCCCTCCACCAACTGATCTCAGGGCCCATCAAGACCTTTTTGAGACTAGTGGCTCAAATATGAACTTACAGGTGGAGGAGGTCCCTGAAATAGAGGACCCTGTCGTGGACATCCTGTCGGCTGATGTACCTACTAGAGTGGCTCTTCCGTTTATCCACACCATACAGGCAAATGCAGACACCATTTGGCAATCCCCAGCCTTGATTCCACCTACAGCTAGGGGAGTAGAGAGAAAATATATGGTCCGCTCAAAGGGGTATGAATATCTCTACATTCACCCACCTCCTTGCTCTTTAGTAGTGCAATCAGTGAATGAAAGGGAGCGTCATGGCCATCAAGCCCTGGCTCCTAAGTCAAAGGAGGCAACTGGACCTCCTAGGCTGCAAAATATACTTGGCCGGGGGCCTCCAACTTAGGGTGGCAAACCAACAAGCCCTCCTAAGTAGATATAACTTTAACACATGGGTATCCTTGGGGAAGTTTACGGAGCTTCTTCCCTAGGAGTCCCGTCAAGAATTTACAGCCTTACTTGAGGAGGGTAAAAAGGTAGCAAGAACCTCCCTCCAAGCCGTTCTGGATGCAGCAGACTCTGCAGCCAGAACTCTGGCATCAGGAGTGACAATGAGGTGTATCTCTTGGCTCCAGGTATCAGGCCTTCCTCCTGAATTACAACAAACTATTCAGGACTTGCCTTTCAAAGGCCAGGGCCTGTTCTCAGATAAGACTGACCCCAGATTGCAAAGTCTGAAGGACAATTGCATTATAATGCGCTCACTGGGTATGCACATGCCAGTAACCCAACGCAGGACCTTCTGGCCCCAGCCACACCGTCCTTACGCCCCGCCTAGGCCACGTCAGGACTTTAGCAGAAGGCGTGGTTGAGGGAATTGGCGGAGGCAATCTGGCCCCCAAGGAGGTCAAAATCAGGCCCCCGCCCAAACCACCAGCGGGGCCCAAGCAGAACTTTTGGTGGGACGCCCGAGGACGGCCTACCAGTTGCTTTACTGGATCCTTCTCCTCCCTTTTTCAACCGTCTCTCCCAGTTCCTCCCTGCCTGGTCCCAGCTAACTTCAGATCGTTGGGTCCTGCGCATGGTGGAAGTGGGATACCACCTCCAGTTTGTTTCAACCCCGCCTTCACACCCTCCCTCCCCATCCCTCTTCAGGGACCCTTCTCACAAGCAATTCCTCTTACAAGAGGTGCAGTCGCTCCTAGCTATGGGAGCCATAGAGGAAGTACCAAAAGACATGAGGGGCAAGGGGTTTTGTTCCCGATATTTCCTAATCCCCAAGGCAAAGGGAGGTCTACGACCAATCCTAGACCTGCGAGAACTCAATAAATTCATGATAAAGCTGAAGTTCCACATGGTAACCCTGGGAACCATTATCCCATCCCTGGATCCGGGAGACTGGTATGCCGCCCTCGATATGAAGGACACATATTTCCACATCGCAATTTACCCTCCACACAGACGGTGCCTCCGTTTTGTGGTCAACCATCAACACTTTCAGTTCGCTGTACTTCCGTTTGGCCTTTCTGCAGTTCTGCATGTGTTCACAAAATGCATGGCTGTAGTTGCCGCCTCCCTCTGGCTTCGTCAGGTACACGTCTACCCATATCTCGATGATTGGCTCATTCAAGGGACCTCCCAGTTACAAGTGTCACAGCACCTGTGCATCATCAAAGACCTCTTCAGGAGCCTAGGCCTGATGACCAACACAAAGAAGTCTACTCTGACACCCACGCAGAGAATAGACTTCATCGGAGTGGTTCTGGACTGCAATCTGGCCAGAGCCTGCCTCCCGCAGTCGCGTTTTCAAGCAATGGCTACAATTATTCGAGGTCTTCAAACCTTCCCGACAACGTGGGTGTGCACCTGCCTCAGCCTAGTAGGTCACATGGTCTCCTGCACCTTCGTGACCAAACACGCGAGGCTAAGCCTCCGTCCCTTTCAAACCTGGCTTTCTTCAATATACCAACCACACAGACAGCCTGGACTCGGTGCTCACTATTCCCCGGAAGGTTCTGGGCTCCCTAACCTAGTGGCTAAACCCCACTCTAGTCTGTGCAGGGATGCTATTCCACCCACTGCAATCCTCGATGGCCCTAACCACGGACGCATCATCTCTGGGTTGGGGTGCCCACCTCGAGAGCCTTCGCACTTAATGCCTCTGGTCGCCTCAAGAGCTGGCCTTACATATCAATGTGCAGGAGCTGAGAGCGGTCTGTCTAGTATGCCAGGTGTTTTGAGAGCATCTCCAAGGCCATTGTGTATCTGTTCATGGACAACACAACAGTCATGTATTACATAAACAAGCAGAGTGGAGCATGCTCCTCCCTCCTTTGTCAAGAAGCCTTCCACCTCTGGGACTTTTGCATAGCCCACTCAGTCGATTTGGTAGCGTCTTTTCTCCCAGGAGTCCAGAACACTCTGGCGGATCACCTCAACAGATCCTTCCTGTCTCACGAGTGGTTGATTCATCCGGATGTCATCCATTCTGTTTTCCAGAAGTGAGGGTTTCCCCACATAGATCTCTTTGCCTCCCACGAGAACAGGAAATGCCAGGTGTTCTGCTCCTTCCAGGAACGCTTCTCAGGCTCCCTCTCGGACGCATTCCTGATCCCGTGGAAGAGGCACCTACTTTACGCCTTCCCACCATTTCCGCTCCTCCATAGAGTCCTACTCAAGCTCCACAGGGACAGTGCACACCTGATCCTGATTGCTCGAGCGTGGCCGAGGCAGCACTGGTACACCATGTTGTTCGACCTCTCAGTGGCAGACCCGATTCCCCTGCCACTCTGGCCAGATCTCATGCCACAGGACTTGGGCAGGCTTCACCATCTGGACCTGCAGTCTTTTCATCTCACAGCATGGTTGCTGCGTGGTTGAGCCAGTCTGAGTTGTGTTGCTCTGCCTCGGTCCAACAGGTGCTCTTGGGTAGTAGGAAGCCTAGGATGACACATCTGGCCAAGTGGAAGCATTTCTCCTGCTGGTGCGCTCAGCGTAACTCAGTCCCCAGGCAGGTGTCCGTTCCTACTGTCCTGGACTACCTCTGGTCCCTGAAAGAACAGGGCCTAGCGTTCCCTTCCATAAGGGTGCATCTGGCAGCCATCTCCGCCTTCTACTCAGGGGAAAATGGCCGATCAATCTTCTCTCACCCCATAGTTTCAAGGTTCCTCAAGGGATTGGAACGTTTGCACCCTCAAGTCAAACGCCCGACCACTACCTGGGATCTCAGCCTGGTGCTAGCCAAGCTTATTGGGTGCTCCTTTCGAACCACTAGCCACCTGCTCACTGCTGTACTTTTCCTGAAAGACAGCCTTCTTTGTCGCTATTACTTCGGCAAGATGAGTATCTGAGCTTCGGGCCTTGACAGCTGACCCCCCGTATACGGTATTCCATAAGGACAAGGTACAGCTGCGAGCACACCCCTCCTCCCTCCCTAAGGTGGTGTCGGCCTTTCCTGTCAATCAAGGCATCTTCCTTCCAGTCTTTTTCCCGAAGCCATACTTATCGCGTCAGGAACAACAACTGCCTTCCCTAGACATTTGCAGGGCTCTTGCCTTTTATATCGAGGGAACAAAACCCTTCCGAAGGTCACCTCAGCTCTTTGTAGCAGTGGCAGACCGGATGAAAGGCCTGCTGATCTCATCCCAACGAATTTCATCTTGGGTAATGTCCTGCATCCGTACCTGCTATGATCTGGCTCACGTTCTGGCTAGCCACCTCACCGCCCATTCTACTTGGGCTCAAGCTTCATCTGCCACTTTCCTGGCCCATGTTCCCATCCAGGAAATATGTCGGGCAGCTACCTAGTCATCGATTCACACCTTTGCCTCACATTACACATTGGTTCAACAATCTAGAGATGATGCAGCATTTGGCTCAGCAGTTTTGCATTCTGCAACATCTCACTGCGACCCCACCACCTAGGTAAGGCTTGGAAATCACCTAATTGGAATCGATATGAGCAAGCACTTGAAGAAAAGATGGTTACTCACCTTTGTAACTGTTGTTCTTCGAGAAGTGTTGCTCATATCCATTCCAAACCCCGCCCGGGAGTAGCCGGCAAGAAGGAACTAAAGGGCTGTTGGGTCAGCAGGGGTATATATCCGGTGCCATAACGACGCCACTCCAGGGGGCAACCCAGCCGACCCACCGAGTGTTGCTAAATCTTCCAACGAACGTGCATACGGCACGCGCACACCTAATTGGAATGGATATGAGCAACACATCTCGAAGAACAACAGTTACAAAGGTGAGTAACTGTCTTTTTTGTTGTGAGAATCTCTGTGTTAAGGTTCCTTCCCCACTTTGAACTTTAGGGTACAAATGTGGGGACCTGCATGGACACTTCTAAGCTTAATTACTAGCTTAGATTTGGTAACTTTGCCACCACCCAGAAATTTTAGTGTCTGGATTACTTCTTGTCCCCCTCAAAACCTTCCCCTCCCTGGGCAGCCTTGAGAGGCTTCTCCAATTCCCTGATGAACACAGATCCAAACCCCTTGGATCTTAAAACAAGGAGAAATTAACCATCCTCCCTTTTTTCCCCCCACCAATCCCTGGTGAGTCCAGATCCAATCTCCTTGGATCTTAAAACAAGGAAAAATCAATTAGGTTCTTAAAAAGAAAGCTTTTAATTAAAGAAAGAAAAGTAAAAAAAAAACATCTTTGTAAAATCAGGATGGAAAATACTTTACAAGGTAATTAGATTTATATAGCCCAGAGGAACCCCCTCTACCCTTAGGTTTAAAGTTATAGCAAGCAGAGGTAAAATCCTCTCAGCAAAAAAGGAACATTTACAAGTTGAGAACAAAAACAAGACTAATCTGCCTTGCCTGGCTATTACTTACAAGTTTGAAACATGAGAGACTGATTCAGAAAGATTTGGAGAGCCTGGTTGTACGTCTGGTCCCTCTTAGTCCCAAGAGCGAACAACACCCCAAAACAAAGAGCACAAACAAAAGACTTCCCTCCACCAAGATTTGAAAGTATCTTGTCCCCTTATTGGTCCTCTGGTCAGGTTTCAGCCAGGTTTACCGAGCTTCTTAACCCTTTACAGGTAAGAGGCATTAACCCTTAACTATCTTTTTATGACACGCCCCCCAAATCTCAGATAGTGTGGAACCACACTGGCAGTGATTTCTTTCTAGAACTTTAGAATAAACAGATTAATAAAACACATGCACCTTTACATATACTATTAATTATGTAAAACGATAAGATTTTTTTTACATTTTAAGGACAATTTTTTAACCAGTTGATTTTGGGAAACTTTTACGGGAGAGTGCATTAGCTACTTTGTTAGAAGCTTCTGAAATGTGTTGAATTTTGAAATTAAAATTTTGGAGAGCTAAACTTTACTGAAGTTTTTTGTTGTTTTCCTTGGCAGTATGAAGCCATCTTAGCACAACATGGTCGGTTTGTAGCTGGAAACGCTGTCCCCAAACGTATGGGCGTAGCTTTTTTAGGGCATACACAATGGCGTAGCATTTTTTTTTTTACTGATTGACCAGTGGTGTTTCCTTTTAGACAATTTTTTGCTGAGAAACACGACAGGATGAAATTCTTGATCCGGTCCTTCCTGCATTAAAACTGCTTCTACACCACGCTCAGACGCATCTGTGGTTACTAGGAATGGTTTGTCAAAGTCTGGGGCCCTTAGCACAGGGTTAGACATGAGTGTTGCCTTAAGCTGGTTAAAAGCCTTTTGACAGTCATCAGTTCACTTAACTGCATTTGGCTGTGTTTTTTTTTGGTCAGGTCTGTTAGTGGAGCAGCGATTTGGCTGTAGTGTGGTACAAATCGCCTGTAATATCCGGCCAAGCCTAAGAAGGATTGGACCTGTTTTTTTGACTTTGGGACAGGCCACTTTTGGATAGTATTCACCTTGGCCTGTAGGGGATTTATTTGTTTTTTGACCCACCTGGTGTTTAAGGTAAGTCACACTGTTTTGGCCTATTTGACACTTTTTAGCCTTAACAATTAGTCCTGCCTGCCTGATGCGCTCAAAGACTTTTTCCAGGTGCTTCAGGTGTTCTGCCCATGAATTAGAAAAAATGGCCATATCATCGAGGCAGGCAACTGCAGATTCTCCCAATCCTTCTAGGAGACCATCTACAAGTCTTTGGAAGGTGGCGGGTGCATTTTGCAGCCCGAAAGGAAGCACATTAAATTCATAAAACCCTGCATGAGTGATGAAGGCTGACCTTTCTTTGGCGGGTTCATTTAGCGGTACTTGCCAGTACCCCTTGGTGAAGTTTAATGCAGAGATGAACTAGGCACGTCCCAATTTCTCCAATAGCTTATCGGTGCATGGCATTGGATAGTTGTCAGGATGAGTTACAGCATTTAGCTTACAGTAGTCCATGCAAAAGCGTATTTCCCCATCTGGTTTGGGAACTAGAACCACTGGAGATGCCCATGCACTGTTAGAGGGGCGGATTATACCCATCTGTAGCATGCTTTGGATCTCCCGTTCTATAGCAGCTTGGGCATGAGGAGACACCCAGTAGGGTGGAGTTCTAATTGGGTGAGCATTACCTGTGTCAATGGAGTGGTATGCCCGTTCAGTCCGTCCTGGGGTGGCTGAGAACACTGGGGCGAAGCTAGTGCACATCTCCTTGATCTGTTGCTGCTGCAGACGTTCCAGGGTTGTGGAGAGATTCACCTCTTCCACGCCACTGTTATTTTTTCTTTCGTAGTAGACACCTTTAGGCCACTTAGTGTCATCTCCTCCCTGGGCTGTAAACTGACAAACCTTTAAGTCTCTGGAATAAAAGGGCTTGAGAGAATTAACATGGTACACTTTAGGCTGTAGGGTTGAGGTGGGGAATGCAATGAGATAGTTAACAGCTCTTGAACCGTGAAGGGCCCTTTCCATGATGCTTTTATCTTATGGGCCTGTTGCGCCTTTAAGACCATAACCTGGTCCCCTACTTTGAAGGAATGCTCTCTGGTATGTTTATCATACCAGGCCTTTTGCTCTTCCTGAGCATCCTTTAGGTTTTCTTTAGCAAGGGCTAAAGAGTGTCGAAGGGTGCTTTGTAGGTTGCTTACAAAGTCTAGAATATTAGTTCCTGGAGAAGGCGTAAACCCCTTCCATTGCTGCTTCACCAACTGTAAAGGCCCCTTAACCTCGTGGCCATACACAAGTTCAAATGGTGAAAACCCTAAACTGGGATGTGGTACAGCCCTGCAGGCAAAAAGCAGCTGCTGCAAAACTAGGTCCCAATCATTGGAGTGTTCATTTACGAATTTACGTATCATGGCCCCCAAAGTTCCATTAAACGTCTCCACCAGGCCGTTGGCTTGATGGTGGTAAGAGGTGGCAACCAAGTGATTTACCCCATGAGCTTCCCATAGATTTTTCATGGTCCCTGCCAGGAAATTAATTCCCGAATCTGTAAGGATGTCGGAGGGCCAACCTACCCTGGCAAAAATGTGTGCTAAGGTCTGGCACACAGTTTTAGCCCTGGTGTTGCTTAGAGCTACTGCTTCCGGCCATCGGGTAGCAAAGTCCATGAAAGTCAGTATGTACTGCTTCCCTCTGGGGGTCTTTTTTTGGGAAAGGACCCAGAATATCCACAGCTACTTGCTGAAATGGGACCTCAATTATGGGGAGTGGCTGGAGAGGGGCTTTGACCTGGTCTTGGTGCTTTCCCACTTGTTGGCACACTTCACAAGACTGGACATAATTAGCAACGTCCTTGCCCATTCCTTCCCAGTGGAAGGACTTCCCCAATCGGTCTTTGGTTCTATTCACCCCAGAATGGCCTCTTTGAAGATGCCAATTTTCCTGGTGTCCACCAGAAAGAGTTTCCTTGTATAAAAGTCCTTGTTTTACAACAAACCAGGATCGGTTAGAAGAGCTGAGAGGCGGTTGGGTGCTCCGTGCCTCCCCCAAAGCTTCCTGAAGGCTGTCATTTGCTTCCTGCTCAGCCTGGAACTGTTCCCTTGAGGCTGGAGACATTAGTTCCTTCTTAGACTGTGGACTTGGGCTTGCTTCCTCTGGAAGCGATGTAGGTGATGGGGTTGTTTTAGTTGATTGTGAACCGCTTTCTGCTGGTGCACTATGTGATATTTCAGGGTCTGGCTGAGCCTCTTGGGTAGGGTTGTCTGCTGCTTCGGCCAGTTCAGGCCCGCTGGTGCCCTCTGGCGTTGGAGTTGTAGATGGGTTTGCAAGCGCTGGCGTCAGTGCTGGCAACAGTTCTGGTGCTGGTTGCTTTTCCAGTTCCGGTCCTGGGACTGGATGCACTATGATTGTTGCAGTCGTTGGCAGGGGATCCGGTTCCACCACCTCTGTCTGGGTCTCTAGTAACACAGACGGGGCCCTTGTGGACGGCTCAGGAACAGGGATGGGTGTGGAAGCTTGTTCGGGCTGGCTGCGTGTGACCATTCCCACCCTCTTGGCTAGCTTCACATGGTTGGCCAAGTCTTTCCCCAGTAGCATGGGGATGGGATAATTGTCATAGACTGCAAAAGTCCACATTCCTAACCAGCCTTTGTACTGGACCGGCAATTCAGCTGTAGGCAAGTTTACAGATCTTGACATGAATGGGTGAATTGTTACTTGGGCCTTTGGGTTGATGAATTTAGGGTCCACTAAGGATTGGTGAATAGCTGACACTTGTGCCCCTGTCTCTCTCCATGCGATAACCTTCTTTCCACCCACTCTTAAGGTTTCCCTTCGCTCTGAGGGATTTGAGAGGCATCTGTGTCTGGAGATCTTTGGTGTGATTGTGGTGTAATGAACTGCACTCGGTTGGGGTTCTTGGGGCAGTGGGCTTTTATATGTCCCAGTTCATTACATTTAAAACATCGCCCAGCTGATTGGTCACTGGGTCGAGGTGGATTGCTGGAGACTGATGAGGTTGGACAATAGGGTGTCTGGGGCTTTCCTTGGATTGTAGGTGGGGTCTTGGGTTGCCCCCGCTGATAGGGTTTATTTTCGGTTTGCCCCCTCTGATATTTGCTTCCCTTGCTAGTAGTTTTTTTCTTTTTTGCCACTTCCACCCATCTGGCTCCACTCTCCCCCGCCTCGGTTACAGTTTTGGGCTTCCCATCTAGCATGTACCTTTCTATTTTCTCAGGAACACCCTCTAAGAACTGCTTCATTTGCATTAGGAAGAACAGCTTTTCCAGAGAGTTAGCACTTGCTTCTGATATCCAGGCCTCCCAATTCTTTCCAATTTGGTAGGCGTGTCAGGTAAATGACACGTCTGGTTTCCACCTTAGGGTTCTGAACTGCTGACAGGCATGCTCAGGTGTTAGTCTCATTTTGATTCTGGCCTTGGTTTGAAAAAGTTGATAATTGTTCATGTGTTTCTTAGGCATTTTAGCCGCCACCTTTGCTAAGGGTCCACTGAGCTGTGGCCTCAGCTTTATCATGTATTGGTCTGCAGAGATGCTGTACCCAAGGCAGGCCCTTTTAAAATTTTCGAAGAAGGCCTCAGTATCATCACCTGCCTTGTAGGTGGGGAATTTTTTGGGATGGGAAACACTACCTGGAGAAGGGTTGTTAGGGTTGGCTGGCACATCCTGCTTAGCCCTTGCTAATTTCAGGGCCTGCTGGTGGCCCTCCCTCTGGATCTTCATAGCCCTCCGGTTATCAGCCTTTTTGGCTTTTTTTTTTTTATCTTTTTTTGTTTTATCTTCTTTGTTTTTGCCTTTATAGCTGTCTTGTGGGCAGCTTCGTTGGCTTTTTTTTCTTTTCTATTTTCTCCATTTCTTTTTGTCTTGCCTTTATCTTTTTTTTTTTTCTTTGCCTTCATAGCTTTCTTGTGGGCAGCTTTTTTTCTGGCTATTTTTGCATTAACTTTTAATTGTTTTAGTTCCATCCATTTTTTATGTTCGTTGTTTTTCTTTGTTGCTTTCAGCCTAGCCAGTTCTAGTTTGTTAGTGGGTCCACTGGTACTCATTTTCCTGCTTTCTTGTGCTGGCCACACCCCTCTGCAGTTCACTGAAACTGGGATGCACTCAGCTCAGGGCTGCTTGGTTAACAGAGACTTTCTAACTAGCTATACCCAAGAGGTAGAAAGAAAGAAAAAACAATTTAGCTTGTAAATTCCTTTTGCTGGCTGCTTGCTTACAGCTTGAAGCCTCCTTTTAACAAAGACCCTTGTGAAAAAACTTAACACCTCTGCCTTCAGGCTGCTTTTTAGGCAGCTAGAAAGGAGAGAGAAAAAAATTCTACTGGCTTTTGGTTCCTAAAAAATCCCACCACTGCCACCATGTCAAGGTTCCTTCCCCACTCTGAACTTTAGGGTACAAATGTGGGGACCTGCATGGACACTTCTAAGCTTAATTACTAGCTTAGATCTGGTAACTCTGCCACCATCCAGAAATTTCAGTGTCTGGATCACTTCTTGTCCCCCTCAAAACCTTCCCCTCCCTGGGCAGCCTTGAGAGGCTTCACCAATTCCCTGGTGAACACAGAGACAATCCCCTTGGATCTTAAAACAAGGAAAAATCAATCAGGTTCTTAGAAAGAAAGAAAAGTAAAAAAATCATCTTTGTAAAATCAGGATGGAAAATACTTTACAGGGTAATCAGATTCATATAGCCCAGAGGAACCCCCTCTAGCCTTAGGTTTAAAGTTACAGCAAGCAGAGGTAAAATCCTCTCAGCAAAAAGGAACATTTACAAGTTGAGAAAACAAAAATAAGACTAATCCGCCTTGCCTGGCTATTACTTATAAGTTTGAAACATGAGAGACTGATTCAGAAAGATTTGGAGAGCCTGGATTGACATCTGGTCCCTCTTAGTCCCAAGAGCGAACAACACTCAAAACAAAGAGCACAAACAAAAGACTTCCCTCCACCAAGATTTGAAAGTATCTTGTCCCCTTATTGGTGCTCTGGTCAGGTGTCAGCCAGGTTTACTGAGCTTCTTAACCCTTTACAGGTAAAAGAGGCATTAACCTTTAACTATCTGTCTATGACACCCTGAAATCAGCATAGCTCTATTAATTAAATGGAGATATACCTGCCAACGGTATATCCCTGTATCTGTTTGCCAAACCAAATGAATAATATGCAACTGCTCATGTGAATAAAGTTACTCATATGGATTAGAGCTTTGCAGAACTAAGGACATAAGTCTTTATTTCTGCATACTCTGCACCAGTAATATGGATTCATGGATTTTATATTTTTTTTCATTATTTTTATTTTTTTTTTGGCCATTCTTAAACTATGGGCACACATACAAACTAGAAAAACAACAATTTCAGTTTAAAATATGAGATATGCAAATATAAAATTTCAATACTTATCCCCCCCACAGCCTTGCCATATCCCACACTCAAGTTATTAGGCTGTTGGCACTGAAAACAAAGCTTTACAATTTTCAGAAGTGGTATATCTGTCATTTAAATTGGCACACACTTCTTTTCTAAAATTTAAAAACATGTCTCAAAGCTGTCAACCATTTATAAAAGGGCTTTCGTACCTTAAAAGCATACTCATTCTAATGAGATGGTAGTTTTATATTATTGCCAAAAGTATATTACTCTTGTATAATTGTATTGCAGGAACATTTTTACTACGCAGACTATACATAACAAATAAAGATGAAATTAATTCTAAGATTTTGGGAAGACTTACAGATGAAGCATTAAAAAAGCAAAAAGAGGAAGAAGAAACAAGGTAAAATGTAACGTGAATGCATAAAATATAAAAATAATAAAAAGAATTAATTTGATACAAGATAATATATTCTACAAGAACATGCACTGTTTTTATGGTCACAAAAATTTCCACATCTATTTTACATTAAGGAGATCTGAAGCTATATCCATTAACACAGTGCACTTAACTTTTTTTTTTTTTTTTTAAGAATAGTTCTGGTAGGTCCAAAGTCCTGCAATACATTGTTACCTTAGTGGTGTTATCAGATGAATACTAAACTCAGATAACCACATTTGGTGTGGGGAGATCCTCTAGCTAACATGTTTTCTTTGGTCCCTGTCATTTGTCAAAATGACAACATCCAGGAAAGGACACAAGTTATCATTGATTTTTATTTAGTAATGAATCACAATTTGGCAAGCCTGCTTCTTGAAAGTATCTTAATATTGAAAAGCATTTTTCTGAATTTTCAGTAGCATTTAATATTTGAAACTTGTTTCAACCATATTTTATACAAATAAAGATACAGAATTTTCTAATTTCAGGAGAGAACTGCAAGAGGTGCTGAAATTAAAAGAAGAAAACCAGCAACCTATAAAGCCTGCTGAAGACCAATATGAAAGCAAGTATCATCTGATATAAATTTAATAACACCTCTTGGGAATTGGTTAATTGTTTAAATTATTTTACAAATTGGGATTCAAACTTTACCCCCCATTTTTAGCCACTCAGCATCTGGGGGAGGGAGTACTTCACATTACTCTCTACTGAACACCTTGACCAACTCAGGTATCAATATTTTTGCAGTGGTCTGAGAGGATTACTCCCATTTGTCTCTTCCTGGTCTTCAAAAGCCCTACATTGTGATGGCCTCCTTTCAAACAGGAACAGCTGGAGATAGCTCAGAGCTCATGAGCACATCTGTGTTCATTGGCCAGAGGGAATATTCCCTTCCCCAGAGCTTTGTGGCAGAACTTTCACACCAACTTGTGATATGTCTGAGGCCTGGTCTACACTATGGGTTTGGGTCGAATTTAGCTGCGTTAGGTCGATTTAAAAATGACTCTGTCCACACAACCAACCCCGTTCCGTCGACTTAAAGGGCTCTTAAAATTGACATCTGTACTCCTCCCCGATGAGGGGAGTAGTGCGAAAATCAACCTTGCTGGATTGAATTTGAGGTAGTGCAGATGCAAATCGACGGTACGAGCCTCCAGGAGCTATCCCAGAGTGCTCCATTGTGACCACTCTGGACAGCACTTTGAACTAGCCAGGTACACAGGAAAAGCCCCAGGAACTTTTGAATTTCATTTCCTGTTGGGTCAGTGTAGCACACTCAGCAGCACAGATGACCATGCAGTCCCCCCAGAATCATAGAGCGTAGAATGTTTCTACACTCCCCCTATCATCTCTGTCCCTGAGGTTATCGCAGATTAGAAGGCGAAAAAAACCACACTCGTGATGACATCTTTTCCGAGCTCATGCAGTCCTCCTGCACAGATAGGGCACAGCTTCATGCATGTAGGCATTCAGTGGCAGACGCCAGGAAAGAATTAAGTGAGCTCGAAGAGCGGAGGCAGGACGCGATGCTGAGGCTAATGGGGGAGCAAACAGACAGGATGAAGCGTCTGTTGGAGCTGCAGGAAAGCCAACAAGACCACAGACCCCCGCTGCATCCGCTATATAACCACCTACCCTCCTCCCCATGTTCCATGGCCTCCTCACCCAGACACCCAAGAATGCGAGGGGAAGGCTCCATGCACCCAGCCACTCCACTCCAGAGGATGGCCCAAGTGACAGAAGGCTGTCATTCAAACAGCTTGATTTTTAGTGTGGCTACAAAAAATAATGTGGCCTTGTCCTTCCCCTCTCCCCTCCCCCACCTCGTCCGTTTATTAATTAAAAAAAAAAGAGAGAGATAAGAAAGAATGCATGGTTTCAAAACAATAGTTACTTTATTTCGAAGAGAGAAGGATGGTTGGCTTACAGGGAATTAAAATCAAAGGGGGCAGGTTTGCATCAAGGAGAAACACACACAACTGTCACACCGAAGCCTGGCCAGTCATGAAACTGATTTTCAAAGCCTCTCTGATGCGCAGCGCACCTTGCTGTGCTCTTCTAATAGCTCTGGTGTCTGGCTGCTCAAAATTAGACACCAGGCCATTTGCCTCAACCTCCCACCCCGCCATAAACGTCTCCCCCTTACTCTCACAGATATTATGGAGCACACTGCAAGCAGCAATAACAATGGGAATGTTTGTTGCTCTGAGGTCTGACCAACAGTGCCAGCGAGCCTTTAAACGTCAAAAGACACATTCTACTGCCATTCTGCATTTGCTCAGCCTATAGTGAACTGCTCCTTACTACTGTCCAGGCTTCATGAGCAAGGGGTAGGCTGGAGTAGGTGCGACTATGCAGTGCTGCCACCTAGGAGAGCAGCCTGAGGCAGAAGCCTCCAGCTTGCATGATATTCCAGGCAGGACTGAATCTCCATGAGACAAAACAAAGAAGAGAATGATCTGGAGTCTCTGGCTCCCAGTCGGTGCTCTAAGAGGAGGATGGCCATGTCTGTCCAGGAGCCCCTCATCAAACTCACTGAGGAGGATTCCAAGGAGTCCTCCCAGAGCAGCAGTACCACGTCTGCCAGAGCACCCAGGAGGACCAGAATGGATCACCCAAGCTCATCTCTGGGGAGCAGGAGAGCAGAGTTGCAGGGGAAGTGGTGGAGCCATACACCATGCCCTGGAGGTTAGTAGGAGCCGAGCAGGGAAAATATTCCCAGAACCCCTGTCCAAGCTGCATGTCCGATGAGGATGGGTACCAGTCCTACTGCATTGTCTGCTGCAAAGGCAAGGAGCTGCTGCTATGTAGCAATGCCAGCTGCTGCAGGTGCTTCTGGGTCGAATGCTTGGAGGTCCTGGTAGGGCAAGGTACCTCAGCCAAGGCAAAAGAGCAAGAGCCCTGGAGCTGTTACATGTGTCAACCACAGAAGTGCTATGGGGTGTTACAGTGCCAACTGGACTGGAATGTACGGCTGCAAGACTTCTTCACCAGCGACAAAGGACAGGAATACAATGCACCTAAAATCTAAAAAGGTCCGCACATTTCCCAGAGTCACTACCCTTGATAACAGAATGTCAATGATTGTATTGGCTACTTGGATGACAGCAGTCACCACGGTAGACTTACCCGGAACAGCAACAGTGACAGCTGAACAGGCTCAATGGTTGCAGTGGTATGGCGTCTGCATGGGTAACCGAGGAAAAAGAAGCGTGAAACAATTGTCTGCCATTGCATTCACGGAGGGAGGGGCAACTGCTGACATATACCCAAAGCGACCCACGACAATGTTTTTGCCCCATTAGGCACTGGGAGCTTAACCAAGAATTCCAATGGGCTGCGGAGACTGCGGGAACTGTGGGATAGCTACCTACAGTGCACTGCTCCATAAGTCGATGACAGCTATGGTAGTGAGGATGCACTCCACTGACTTAATGTGCTTAGTGGGGACATACGCAATCGACTGTATGAAATAGATTTCTAAAAATTGACTTCTATAAAATCAATCTAATTTCGTAGTGTAGACATACCCTGACTCAATCTAGTACTATATTCTTCCTTCCCTGAATTTTGAAGTTAATTGAAAACATAAATATATATTGTAGTGTATATTAAACAGAAAAAAATGTAGATTAATAAAATCAGAAAATTCAAAGTTCTTCAAGTATTTATCCACATGGATCCCACTGTAGATATTTTTGCCTTGTGCATGCAAGCCTGGAATCTTTTAGCTAGCTGTGTCTTTTGGGGCTGCCCATTAGCCCTACGTGTCTTCATGCCCCCTGTTATGGGGTGTCCACCACACACAAGGCAGAGCAGGTTAAATTATGGTAATTAATCTGACAGGCCACATGTGGGGGAAGGCCTGCATATGAAAGTCAAATTGATGATGGAGCCCAGCTGAGAAGGATCAAACAGGGCTGATATAAAGACATGAAGTTGGCAACAGAAGGGGACTGCAGTGGAAGTAGTCTGCAGTCAATCCCTGGGAGGAGTGTTTGGTCTGGTAAATCCAGAGAGAAGGGAGCTAGAAGATACAGGAAGGAGTCCAGGGAAGTAGGAGTGGGGTCTTGGAGCCACAGTTGCTAATTATGGGTCCCTGGCCTGGAACCCAGAGTAGAAGGTGGGCCTGGGTTCCCCTATCAGCCACTTGGGAAGTGGCATAGCCTTGGGCAGTGGAGCAGAAGACTGCCTCAGACAGTTGTCAAATAGGACTCTGCTACCCTGGAAGGGGAGAACTATAGTGACCTGGCCAGCAGGCCAAGTCATGAAGAAAAGGTGGACAGAGGGAGGCAGCAGAGTGCATGAATGAGTGGCAGAAGAGGGAATCAGACCTGGAAGCAGCTAAGTCCCAGAGCAGCCAGAAGGAGGCACCCTTGCAGTGAGTGTACCCCTTCACACCCCTACAGAAAGGGCATAAAGTTTGGAGCAGCCCCAGCCACCATTCAGTTCCTTTTACTGCCCAAGACAGAGCTACGCAGTGTCCATCTTCTTCCTTGGTATATCTTAGTTCAGGTTAGGATAGGGGTTTTATTTGTTTTTTTTTTTTAATTCTTTAAAATTGTATTTGGTGGCCAGTGAGGGAAAAAAACATTTTTTTTCTTTGATTCTCCCCTTGGTACTGGACTGCACATCATGGGCTGAGTCTTGATCTCTGGGTTTTAAGATCTGCCTTATTTGTGAATCAGCTATGCTCATGCATGATGGATATGTTAGATGTCTCTTTTGTTTAGGAAAGTTGCATACTGTGGAAAAGCATTCAAATTTCAAATCTTTCCCTAAGAGAGCTCTCAATGCCCATTTAAAAGTATTTCTCATGGAAAAATCAATGAAAAGTGTATCCAACTCTGGAGTTCCTCCATGGAACCAGTCTGCTCTTTTGGAGCTAGTATCTACCCATATTCTGGCTACCAGAGATGTTACATTGGGAGCTGGTAAATCTTCTGGCTCTAAGAGACTTCATAATTCTTAAAATCATGCTTGGCCTTCCCTTTTATCATCCTTGGGTCAGTCAATGACTCCTGGTGCTCAAGGCAGGCAAAGGAGTGCTTGATGCCAAACACTATCTCACCAGTTAAGAAGAAATCTAAGTCTCATGATTTTGATGTTTCCAAGCTTACTCCTTCTAAGGCAGATCAGCACCATATCTCTTTAGGAATTATGTAAACTGGCTATTCTGCTTTGGTACCAAGTTGATAATCCTCATTGGCCACCACTGCTACTTCAGTACTGGGGATAATGGTACTATCTATTACTGATTTGTTGGTACCATGTTCTATTGTGAAGGTCCCTTCATCTGAGATTTCTACATTGAATTTAGCTTGGTACCAACTGCACTGGTACCCACTCCTATTGCAACTCAGACTCTTTTTACAACTTCTGTGGACATAGTGATTTCCCCAGAACCAGCGCCTCCTCTCCTAGACACTTCTCTGATTTCTGTGAGCTCTGTCGGTTCTGAAACCAGAAATAAGGGTACAGATTATGAAAACCTTCCTGCAACCATCTTCTATGATACTGGCATTGGTGTCTCAGAGACTGGAGTCTGGACTTCCTCATTCTGTGGTAACACCTCAGAAATCTGTACCACTAATGGAGAAGTTCTGCTCATCTGCATCTTCTTCATCTTATGGCAATAGAAATCCTTCTAGATTTTCTCTTCATTCTTTCTTTGGTTCCTGAAAGGGATTACAAAGGAGCCCCTGTTGTTGTAGATCTTATGCGTTGGACAGGTCTCAAGTATCTTGGTTTCTACTTTTATGGCATCATATGTCAGGGACTAAGGCTTGGGAAAACAAGTCTAGTAGTTAAAGACACAGATGGTTGGGCTGGAGAAGGTTAAGCCAGAGTCGGTAGTTAGGGACTAGAGCCAAGGATCAAGGCTGAGTTGATAGCCAAGCAGATTTTGTATGACTCATATCATTTCAAACCTCCTTTCCCATCCAAAAACCTCAATAAAAGTGTTCCTGAGTTTGCTGGGGCACATGGCAATATGGACATAACATGACCCTGTATTCATGGTTAAACCTCTGTCCTCTCCTAAGGTTGGCTGAGGTCACTTTCAGCCAATCAGGCACAACTTGGACTTTCTGAGCCTCTGGTGTTGAATGCATCTGTGATGGGGCATCTGCTCCACACTAGCCCATAAAGGGTTAATAAAACCCTAGGGAGGCTGCGCAACATGCAGCCAGTTGGCCCAGGGAAGTAGACTGCGGGGTTGGAGGGGACACAGAATGTGGCTGCCATCTACAGGGTCCCTGGGCTGGGACCCATAGTAATGAGTGGGCCCAGGTTGTCCTCCCTCCCATCCCCATTGGCCACTGAGGAAGGGCCTGGACAGTGGACTGTGGTTCCTCTAGAACGGGGGAGAACAGACTGTGGTCATTGGGACAATTCGAATCCTGAGGTAGAAGTGACGGCAGTGAGATGTCACCAAAGGAAGGTGCACGGGCGGACTAAGCTAATTCCCAGGACAGCCAGCAGGAGGTGCCACAGTGGTGAGTCATGCCTCATCACAATATCCAAGCTATGATGGGGGGTACACTTGAGTTTTCTTCAAATTCAGGGTAAGTAGTCCAAGGCAGAGTCTTGGTTATACATAAATTTACAAAAGCTCAAGTTTGTTAGTCTAGCCTGCAAGGCATTTCTGCCTCTCCTTCAGGGGCCCACTACCTAAAACATAAAGGGCAATACACCTATACACTATATAAACAATCAAGGGGGAGTCAGATCATCCCCTTCTGTCAGGAATCAATATATCTATGGGACTGGCACATCCAACATTGGGTTAGGCTAATAGCTTTCCATCTCCTGGGTACCCAGAATTATTTGCTAGATCAGCTGAGCAGGAAGAGCTCCATTACTAATGAATGAGAGTTAAAAGATTCTGTTCTAAACTGGATATTCCTAAAAAGGGGAGTTCCCTCAACAGACCTGTTTGCTACAGTACAGAAACATATTTCCCCCACCTCCTAGAAGCAATGCAAAGGCTTGGGGGAGTCAGAGGGTAATGGAAGAGCTGAGGAAAAGGGAAGTAATTGCTGGGAAGGAGGCTGGATGTGAAGTGGGAGAGTTGTTGGGTATGGGCAGGAAAAGTATTGATCAGGCTTTTTGGTGGGGAGGGATTGTTAGGGATCCCCCCATGCAGACCCTAGCTGACCCCTAGTCTCTCTCATTCAGTCAGGCACATCTGGCCCTGGTCCCATGTGTCCCTGCACCCCCATTCAGCACCCATCCCCCATATATCCCTGCACCCCCCATCCTTATGTGACCCTGTGTTCCCATTCAGCCACCCCTTCCCCATGTCTCTGTACTCTTTCCTCCCTACCCCTATGTGTCCCTGCCCCCTCTCAGCCACCCCTTCCCCGTCCCCCTGCACATCTTTTCCCTCATCCCCTTATGTTCCTGCACCTCCCTGCTATTCAGCCCCTGTACCAGTCTGTCCCCCCACTAGCCCTTCTGAATCCCATTCTGTGACACCCCCCCAGCAGTCTTATGTGCCCCACACTGTCCGTTTCCCCATATCCCATGCCTCCTGACCTGGCCCCATGGGCAGGGCGCTGTGAGGAACGCAGCCTCTTCTCTTTCCTAGCCGTGTCTGGGGCTGCTCCCATTGGGAGCAGCTGCTCTTTGTTCTAGCACAGTAGTGTCCCTGGTGGATGAAAGGTGTAACTGCAGCACTTTCCAGCAGAATGTATTTTCTGCTGAGGGGGAAAAAAAAATCTATGCAAGATATGAATTCTGCATGTGCACAGTGGCACAGAATTTCCCCAGGAGTAACTGATACAGAGTCCTTCCCTGGATTTTTCATATTGGTGAAGGAACTGAGTATATATTGGAGCTGTGCATGTGCCCTTGCTACAGGGGGCATGAAGGCATATAGGGCACATGCTCAGCTCCAATAGATACTTTTTGGTAAAATATTCTGGGCTCATGCATGCACACACCTTCGTTAAGATCCATGCAGATAAAAGCATCTCTAAGAACTCCAGTTACTGTAAGGCAAATAATCTCTCTTTATGGTTCCCTCAATGAAAGTAACAGTCCATATGTACTGTGTGGTAGTATTTTATATTCTGATCACTTTCATACTTTAATATTTGTGTAGTGTGGTTGACTTACAGTTGCTGTGGAAACCATATTTTTAGTTTCCAGATGTAGTGAAGCCAAGACTCATCAGTGTGGCGCCTCCTGCTCATTGTCATAGGAATTAGCTCTTCACCAGCTTCAGAGCGGCCTCTGCTGGCCGGCTGATGTCTCACCTGCCTCAGGCCCCATGTCCCTCCCAGACCCCGGTGCCCTTTTTCTTAGGGTTTTGCCCCAGCAGTAACCTCACACTCTGGATCTCCTCTCCCAGGGAAACTCCCAACCCTCTTAACCCACCTTGCCTCAGTGGCTACTGCCAGTCATCATCTAGCCCCCTCTCACTAGGGCAGACTGCAGTCTGTAAAGGCCACTCATCATTGACAAGGGAGTCAGACCAGCTGCCTCTGCCTAAGCCCAGACTTCACTTCTGCAGCCCCAGTACCTATTTTGGGCCTTGCACAAGACCTGCAGCCGGAGGAGTTGCCAGACTGGAGCTCCCCAGCACTGCTCTACCTCAGGTACCCTGCTCAGCTCCCAGGCAGCCAGATCCTTCTCTCTCTCTACAGCTAGAGAGAGTCTCTTTACAGTTCCTGGCCCCCAGCCCTCTGATAAGAGCCAGCTGGGCCCTGATTGACCTGGCCACAGATGTGTCTGCTTCCCCTCTCAGCCTGGCTTGGCTGCTTTTAACTCTTTTTTTTTTCTTTTTTCTTTTCCGCCACAGCCCTCTTCAGGGCTGCTTTCAACCCCTGTTCTGTGGGAGAGGGACAGGTGCCCTGCTACACCAAACTTTTGTGCAATTTAAAATCTAAATTATAACAATGTTAATGTAGATATATTTATTTTTAAATTCTATTTTTTTAAAATTAAAAAAGAGAACTTTTATTGATGGTGGCAATCTCAAATGAAAGAATCACATTAAGTGATAAAGTAGGCAGTCCATCTGTGCTACTGTGTTCAGAAGAATACTGAAATGTAAAACAAATTAACTTGTTTAATTAAATACAGCATTCTTTTAATGTCATTTACACTGTTCATGACATTCCCTCTCAGGGAGCATCTGCTGAGTCAAATAGTGTAAATGTTTTTCTTAAATAAAACAAGATCGTTTTAGTCTCCAATATTTGAAGTTAGGCATTCAAAAATAAGTTTTAAGAGAACCTCATGCTTCATGTCATGAATTGATGGTCCTGGAGGTCAGAAAAGGAAGCTACCATCACATGTAACACAGTACAACTGACAAGAAGCATTATGGGTAGGACTCCATGTATGCTACAACTCCATTGCCACTAGTTTGCCACAACGGAGTGCCATGTTATTGATTTCTAGCTTGCAGCACAGAACATGGGGCCTTCATCCTGGGTGGAGCTGAGTGAAAAGTTTGTCTGTGAAAAAACTCTGTGAATTCAAAAAAATTAATGTAAAGTAAACTGTATTTGTTTAAATCCCATCATGCTTGAAAGCCAAAGCACTCCAGGCTGGTTAGGCAATGGTTAATAGGCCAAGCTCAAAACCAGTTAGGGTTTGGCAGTTTCTTGGAAACTCAGCCTGGAGCAGTTATAAAGAAGATTAAGATTATCTTGATTTTAGTAAGGCTTTTGACATAGTTGTATATGTCATTCTGATAACCAAATTAAGGCAATGTGGTCTAGATTAAATTACTGAATGATGGGTGCATAACTGGTCAAAAGACTATACTCTAAAAGTAGTTATCAATGGTTTGCTGCCAAACTAGGAGGGCATATCTAGTGGGGTCTCGCAAGGGTCTGTCCTGGCCCTGCACTATTCAACATTTTCATTAATGACTTAGATAATGGAGTGAAGAGTATGCTTGTAAAATTTGCAGATGACGCCAAACTGAAAGAGGTTGCAAGCAGCTGGGAGCACAGGATTAGAATTCAAAACAAACTTGAAAAATTGGAGAATTGCTTGAAATCTAAAAGTTGAAATTCAGTAAAGACAAATGCAAAGTACTACATTTAGGAAGGAAAAATCAAATGCACAACTACAAAATGGGTCATAATTGGCCAGACAGTCATGCTGCTGAAAAAGATCTGGGGTTTATAGTGGATCACAAATTGAGTATGACCCAAGAATGTGATATAGTAGCGAAAAAAAGCTAATATTGTTCCAGGATTCGTTAACAGGAATGTCATATGTAAGATAGGGGATGCAATTGCTTCACTCTACTTGGCACTGGTGAGGTCTCAGCTACAGTATCGTGTCAAGTTTGGGGTGCCATACTTTAGGCAACATATGAATAAATTGGGGACAGTTAAGAGGAAAGCAACAAAAATGATGAAAGGTTTAGAAAATCTTACCTATGAGGAAAGGTTAAAAAACTGGACATGTTTAGTCTCAAGAAAAGAAGACCAATGGATGACATAAGTCTTCAGATATGTTAAGGGCTGTTATACAGAAGTTGCTGATCAATTGTTCTCCATGTCCACTGAAGGTAGGACAAGAAGTAACAGGCTTAATCTACAGCAAGGGAGATCTAGGTTAGATATTAGGAAAAAGCTTCTAACTATAAAGTTGGTTAAGTAGTGAAATAGGCTTCCAAGGAATATTGTAGAGTCCCCATTATTGGAAGTTTTTAAGAGCAGGTTAGACAAACACCTATCAGGAATGATCTAGGAATACTTGGTCCTGCCTCAGTGCAGGGGGCTGGACTAGATTACCCTTGGAGGTCCCTACCAGCCCTATATTTCTGTGATTGTATGAGTGTCCATCATCATAGTCTTTTATTATGCAATCTGGCATTTGTTTTGTTATCACAGGTAACAAGTCCTAATTTATGAAAATAGCATTAGTGTCAATCAGATATCTAGGATTCAAATATTTTCTTCATTGTTTGATTAGCTGACATTTCACTTACTTTCTATTTCTCGCTCTTAAAACAAAAAATCTGCCAGTCTTGTCACACTGTAAAAAAAAATCACACAGATTTAAAAAACCATCCCACCAGATTGTTTTACAAAGATTTTATATAACAGATTTTTTTTGCCAACAGTGAAGCATTTCTAAAATGTTAAATATAAAGGACTTCTAGTCTCTGTAATATTTGCATCTGACACAAAAAAGTAAGTCTTGGTTGTGATAATCTGATTTACATTTAAATCATTGAGAACATCAAAACAGCTATTCATGAGGGAAGTAATCATGTCAATACACTGCTGTAAACACATAAGCCCTTATTTAGAGAAAATTGTGTTTTTTCCCATGGCTACATTTTATTTCCATAATCAAGTACTGACTCATCAAAACACTTCAGTCATGCTGTTCTCAGTCTGACATCTGTTTTATTTCACTTTTATGTGTCTCAGGCACATTGACTACAAGCCTACTCCCATGTGACATGTTTTTATAGGAAAAAAATAATTGTATGTGCACAGCTCATTTTTTATAAAAGCCGTCATGTAAAAATGCAAACTTAAATGTTGTCAAGAAAAGAGTCTAGCACTCTGTGATGCTCTTTTGGTGTCTCTTGTGAATAAATGTGTACTTCAGTAATTACAATGTCTATAAACTCATCAGACCACATTAACTCCTGGTTTCTACCAATTGTAGTCAACAGTTTCACCAGTGTCAATTGGCCTAATTTGTTCAAATACATCATATTTTAAAAGAAAAGGTAAACCAATTAATAATATACAGGACACTTATTTATGTCTCTTACTGAGTCTATAGGTATGTCTACATAACAGCTGGGAGGTGTCATTTCCAGCACATGTAGACAATCACACTGTAGCTCTGCTCAAGTTATCACCTAAAATAGCAGTGTGGCTGCAGTGGCCACCTGAATTCAATGCTGTCCAGCCCCCTGGGTACCTACTCCAGCAGCTAGCCAGAACTGCTGCCCATTCTGTGATGGCCATGTGTCTATTTTAGGCACTAGGTCGCTATTTTTAGGTGTTATTTTTAGGCACTAGTGCTTGTATGTCTACCTGTGCCAAGAATTACACCTCCAGCTGCAGGGTATCTCTACATTGGAGCTGGAAAGTATAAATGGAACTAGGCTGCTAAAAATACATATGCAGGCACAGCAGCACAAGCAGCAGGTGGGGCAAGCTGCCCTGAGTAGGTACTTATTAGATCATACTGAGTTAGCTGGCCCCTTATGCTGCTTGCATCACTGTGGCTACACTTCTGTTTTTAGCATGCTAGTATGGGTATGTCACCTGGAGCTAGAATTTACAGATTCCAGCTCTTCTGTAGACATACCCTATAAGTACTTGGGGAAATAGACATAGAGTAAAATTTTCAAAAGTACCTCAGTGACATAGAAACCTCAGTCCTATTGAAAGTCAAATGCATAAAGCGTCTAGTAAGTATATTCTTATTTGGTTTGTCAAATAACTCCTGCCTATAATGTCTGGTTACAGATGATATCTTCGCATCCCGTTTCAATACCCCTTTACAGAGTTAATCTGGGACAAAGTTATCATCAGTTTTAAAATAGTTGTAAGTACATTAATAATCTTTCAGAAGCTTTGCCTGAACATGCATATTTATATCAGGCAGCATCCATATAAACTATCAATCTCTGTTATTAAAACAAGCTTTTGGGCATGGGAAGGATGCTATCCCAATTCATATAGCTCCGTGGACTCATTCCAATTTGAGTTTTGAATTGAAGAGATGTTGTTTTCTGTAACATCTCAAATCATATACAATTTAGACTCCTTTTCAATGTTTCACTTAGTATCAGTATTTTGTTTATACTATACAGTATTTGATCCTCCCTGCTTCTTCATACATTGAATGTTTTCTTAGTTCAATATTTATCTTGTGTTTGCTTGCTAGTTTAATAACCTAAACTGGAGCTTTCTTCTTCTATCTGGAAACTGTTCAACCCCTGCTCACTTTCTCTTCCCTGGAGGAGAAAAAAAAGACTCTCTCCTACCTGCAGGCAGGTCAGTGGCTTGTTTTGAAGGCTTCAGAGCAGCCTAGAAAAGGGTGTGAGCTGCAGAGAACAGCTTTGCCCAGTCTCAAAGCAGTGTTTTCTGCTCCTCAATGCACCTTTCAGCCCTTCTTCCTATGCCAGAAATATGGATTACATACATATATTACCTTACGAATATCTGTACCCACAGTATTTTGGCAATGGGCAGCAGCTCTGCCACTAGACTTAGGAATGTGAAGGGTTATGAAAAACATCCTCAGTTAGGTGCCCTACAATAAGTCTCAGTGGTTGAGTTAAAATTATTTTAGTCTTCTCCTTTCATTCTGTAAATTAAATGTTGAGGGAGGTTGCTATGAATACCTAGCTGTCTGTATCTTAATGAAGCATAACATCACTCCACTTCAGTGGCCATCAGCATCTCTAATAGAACTTGGCACATTCCAAGTGATTCTGAGGAAGCTGATGCCTCTTGGACTCACTTCTTTTTAATCTGTTTTATTTTTTTGTCTATCTGTCTGTCTTACTTATACAACACCAAAATCAGTAATCTATTGGTGAAGCCTGTCTCTTGAGTTTGGCATTTAATGCCTATGACAAATGGAACTTCCCTGACTTTATTTTCTCTTTGGAGTTTGATATTCTCTTGTCAGAGTTCATCAGTTCAGTCTGTTAAATAATGAGCTCTTTGCATGCAGGTCTCACTACTTCCTCAAAATAGCACTTCTGATGCATGGAGCTTTGGAGACTTTTCTGGTGCTTAGAGGTCAATGGAGTTTGGGCAGCTTGGTGCACCTTCCATGCTCAGTAGCTTGTCAGCTTAATCAGACTTCTCCGTGAAGGGATCAGGACCTCTTTAGTGCATGGAGAGTGAGGCACATTCTTGGTACAAGACAAGACTCTCTCTTGGTGCATAGAGACCTCAGTCTCCCAGTATACAGTATTAAGAGTTGCAGAAGACATCTTCTTACCTTACTGCATAGTATAGTATGACTGGCACATAGAACTTTGGTGCTTCTTTGAGTGGCTCTTCAATGCTTCCGTGGCAGTTTGACTGGACTGTCAATTCATAGAGAGAGTGCCTTCTAGGCTTATGGAACAGCCCACTGGTACCTCGCAGCAGATCACTGCATTGGACACTGGTTCCCTCTTAAAACATGGAATGTTTGTTACACATCTTCTGATCTTCTAAAGTCAGTCCTCCTGAGAGAGCTTGGCACATGGCCATTCCATGTGTCCCAATTCTTATAACACAAGGGTTCCATACAGTTTGAGCAAATTCAGCATGATATAGGTGTCTCTTTTCTCTGTACAAACAAATGAGTCTTATTCTTACTCTGTACCAGGGGTCTCAAACTCAATTTACTTTAGAGCCAGTGCCAGTCCTCAAATCCTCCCAGCAGGCCAATAATGTCACTGAAGATGGTGTTCAGAAAAGAAAACATTTATATTGTATTTTTATTTTGAATTTCTTAGAAATAATAAAACTGTCATACAACTTTATACAATTTTTTGCTTGCCAGAGAGTTTTTAGTGTTTGCCAGACAGCTGGCAATGCTTCAGTTCTGTCAGTTTGTTGATGTTTGGCCTCAGCAACTGAGCAATTGAAACCTTCAGGATTGCAGCAAAGTGTTCATCAGATAGTTGTTTGGTATTTTGACTTGTTTATATTCACTGTGGAAAAAAATAATGCTGCCTCCATGGCTGACTCTGCTCAGGGACCAGGGGGTTGAATGGGGGCAGGGGTCCTGGGGGAGCAGTCAGGAAGGAAGGGGGTTGGATAGAGTGGCAGGGGGCAGTTACGGTCAGGGGTTCCAAGGACAGTCGGAGTTTCCAGGGGTGGTCAGGGGACAGGGAGAAGGGGTGGTTGGATAGGGCAGAGGTTCCAGGGGGCCATCAGGAATGAGAAGAGGGGTTGAATGAGGTAGCGGGGGGCAGTCAGGGGACAGGGAAGGAGGTAGATGGGGCAAGGGTCCCGGGGGGGGGGGTCAAGGAATGCAAGGGGTCAGATAATTGACAATGCAGCTGTGGGAGAGCCTGATCTGTATACCTGTGTGGGAGAGCATGCTCTGCTGTATTGCTGGGGAACTGATCCTGTATATGGAACTGCTGGGAGGCAGGGGTGGCTCTAGGTATTTTGCCACCCCAAGCACAGCAGGCAGGCTGCCTTCAGCGACTTGCCTGTGGGAGGTCCCCGGTCCCGCGGATTCGGTGGCAGTCTGCGGGAAGTCCGCCGAAGCCACGGGACCAGCGGACCCTCCACAGGCATGCCGCCGAAGGCAGCCTGCCTGCCGCCCTTGTGGTGATCAGCAGCGCGCCCCCTGTGGCTTGCCACCCCAAGCACGCGCTTGGGGTGCTGGTGCCTGGAGCTGCCCCTGCTTGGAGAGGATTGGTCATGGGGACAGTCCCAGCCCTGCGACCACACCCACTGGCAGTTGCCTTCGTGGCTGAACTCCAAGGACTGGTAGCAGGAGTGGGGCTGTGTGGCCCGCAAGCAGAGACATGGGTGAGCTCTGTCCACCAAGATGAACCCTAGATCTACTGAGTCAGCCCTTAGCCTATAGCAGTGGTTCTCAAACTTTTGTACTGGTGACCTCTTTCACATAGCAAACCTTTGAGTGTGACTTCCCTTATAAATTAAAAACACTTTTTAAAAAATATATTTAACACCATTATAAATGCTGTATGCAAAGTGGGGTTTAGAGTGGAGGCTAACAGATCATGACCCCCCATGTAGTAACCTCATGACCCCCTGAGGGGTCCTGACCCCCAGTTTGAGAACCCCTGGCTTATAGCACCAGCTGGGCTCTGCTCATTGTGTGCTGGCCACATGGGCTGGAACCTTGGGCCACAGCTTTTATGTAGCACCTTTTTTATTTACCTTCTTGCTTTTACAAGGCTGTGTGATCCTGCGGGGCAGGAAAAGGGCTGAGGGCCCCCCTTTGTCACTGCCATGACAGTGCCACCCCTTAGCAGCACCCTTCCCTGTCCCTCCCAGCCTGGGGCCCAGCAGAGACTGCTGAGTTTATGTAGCGGAAGGAATTCCCCTGATGGAGCCCTTCCTCCCTTAGGCCATGGAAGCCCAGCTTTGCAGGGGACTAGGAGAGTTCGGGAAAGATGCTGCTCTCCAGACCTTGTTTCTGTTCTTAACCCCTCCTTCCCCTCCCAGTGGGGAACTGGTGCCATCCCCAGAGCCTGTGTCCTGGGTACTCTGTCATTCTGCATCTTGCTTTTTCCAGTCTCAGCTCTCTGACTGCTGCAGAGATGCCCCACTGAGGGCATCAGTGAGTTGCACTGTACTGGGTGCTGTCTGCAGCCTGGACTTCTTGATAGGTTGATTTAGTTTTGAAGATGTTTTTTAAAATGTTTTTAAGCTGCCTCCCCCTCCCACAACACACAGTGCTGGGGCGGAAAGGTGAGGGAAGGGAAGGGCTAGGCCCTTCCTGCTGCCTCAAGATGTTTAAAAAAGCCTTTTGGGCATTTATTTTTTGGCTACATTTGTTACCTTTAGAAACAGTCTGCTCTCCCCTGTTCCTACTGGAGATCTCCTTGGAGGAGCAGAGAGTTGGGCGGGCGGCGGGGTGTGACTTCTGCCTGCTGATGAGGGAGGGCATG